>NW_026126424.1:6178750-7409375 GCF_943737965.1 Phodopus roborovskii | reverse complement strand
TCTCAAAGTCTAGCATCTCACCCCTCCTCACCTGCTTCTCCAGCTCAAACTCCATGCACCTCATGGGCTTTCATTCCCTCAGGGTAGTTACCCTGCTTATAGCCCAGCTATTGCCACTATTCTCTCTTCCTGCTGTTCTCACTCATCTTCTCTGTCCTTCATCTGTGGTTATTCTGCCTTTTCTCAGACAGCTCTCCTGGCCATGTTCAGTCCACTTCTTGATGTCTCTGGCTATTCTTCCTTCATACCTGGAATGAAAACCTTACGATGAAATTATGAAGTGGTCACTCCAGCAGTTCCTTTGCTGTGTTCATTCCCCATCTTCATGGTATTTGTAAGCCAGGTGGAAATGAAGTCGAGTTATCTTGTGTAAGCTAACTTTCGACTGTCTACTTAACAATGTCCCTCCAAGATAATTACAAATAATTGTGCTTTAAGGAAAGCAGTGGTTTTAATCTGAAAGCCAATTACATATACTTTTTATCATGGAAAACAAGTACTATTATTCTTTTAATAGCACTGATATAAAAAGTAGCTGGTGGGCTGGAGTGCTGAGCATTTGCTATTCTGGCAGAGGACCTACAAATATTTTCCTGCACCCAAGTGTGAGGCTCCAGTAACTCCAGTTCTAGGGAATCCAAACCCCTGGTGCTGCCTGCCTCTGTGTGAACTCTCTCTCTCTCTCTCTCTCTCTCTCTCTCTCTCTCTCTCTCTCTCTCACACACACACACACACACACACACACACACACACTCATGCACATGTGCTGCACATAAAGACAAGCAACTATACTTTTTAAAGTAGTTGAGATTATTTCATGAGATACATATTAACTGTTGTGCTGATAAATACTGAAGTCTTTTTAAACAGTTGTAGAAGAAAAAACTCCCAAGTATAAATCAAGAACATTTTACTTAGTCCAGGGATTTGATTTTACATGTGCAAGGTATAAATAATATGGGACCGCTGCTGTGCTGTGGACCAGAATCTATCAGCACTGTATATGTAATTAACTCCACCCTACCTGCCTCCTTCCTTCCCTTAGGGCTTCGCTTTATTTAGCTTCTCAGTTGTTGTTATTTATTTTCTTTTGCTTTATGATTTTTTATTATGTTAACAAAAATATTTATAATTCCACAGTAAAGAAAATCAAAACAGTTTCAGAAAAAAAAAAATCAAAGCATGCTGTTAAACAACAAAGGACCACACACTCATTTCCTCTACTGTTCCAAGTAGACAATATCTACACTCAGTGTCCTTTCCTCCCACGAATCTTGTTTTGTTCCTTCTTTCTTCCTTCTCTTCATATCCTCTCTTTCTTTCCTTTCATCTTCATCACATCTCCTATTTTGTTCTGTTTCACTTATTTTATTTCAATCTACTTTAGTAGAAAGAAGTGGCAATCATGAAACCTCCCTATCAAAGAATATTTCACATTAAGTAAAAAGTATTTCAAGCAGTCTATATGCATATATATATATATATATATATATATATGTATGTATATATATATATATATATTATTTGGAGGCTAATTAAAACAATGGACTTGAGTTATGTTAAAACACTTCTCATTTAGAAAAAGAGAATACAAGTACAGTAGGAGCTTAATGACAGCATCAATATTTAACAATGCCAGGTTCAGCTTGTTAAACAAGAATATAAACGCTGTTATAATGTAAGCCACCTCCCATTCCAACATGACTAAATGCACGTCTCCTTAATCATGTTGTATTAAAAGTAAAAATACTTTTTATGATGCTATGCTTTTGGCTGCAAGTAAGAAGAATCTTTGAAAATTGATATTGCATGGTTGATTTACAGTGATGTGTAGGTCATTTTGTCTTGATTTTCCTTTTCTTAGAGCACAGTTGTTATTCACTGTTTTGTATATAGTTTTGTATTAAGCCTAAATCTTTTCTTTAGACTAAAAGGGGAACTGTAGTGAGATAGTCCTTCTGTGGCACTGACCACGCCCATTGGGGGTGGAGCCATGGGCAGAAATGACCTGGGGAAGAAGGTCTGAGAGGGCCAGGAAAAGTTCTTTCTCTTGCTGGCGTGACTCGGACAGGAGAGCATCAGGTTGAATTTCCTGGTGTTCATCTGTCTAGGTTGTAAGTTATTTCTCCCTGAATAAACATCTATTCGGCCTATTTATTTATCCTGATCCTTATTTAACCGCAATAGTGATGCTTTGAAACAAGGATATTTATGAATTAAAATATCAACGTGTGTATATTAACTGTGTCTTGATTTAGCCTATAATAATGAGCTATACTATAAGGCTTAAGCTCAGACTGTTTCATATTTGCTTCATATATATTTCTCCATATGAGAGCAGCTTACAGTTTTCAGTTTTCTGGGTTAGCTCCTGTTCAACATGACATTTTAACGAATTGAAAACCATTGATATTAATTAAAAATTATAAAAGAGCCACAGGTCCAAAAGAGAAAAGAAATTCTTCACAGAAGTGTAACAGAAATTGAAGCTCAAAGGAAAAATAATTAACTCAGAATAAGAGTTTAAGAAGTTTTACTTTGATGGTCAGGTTCCAACTTTCAGCATCACATAAATTCATAGTGGTCATTCTGTTGTCTCTTAGCTAAAGAGGAGGTAATATAAGAGGATAAGAGACAAATTAGTGAAAAGTTTAAGATCAGAAATTAATAAGACAGTGGGAAAGCATGAAGGTGTCAACAAAGAGACATTTTCTTTATTGCCCTTGCCAATATTTGGTGAGTAGTTATGTTTCATTCTAAATTGCATTTAAACATACTGATGTAAGAAAACTAGGGATATTTCATATAGCTTTCGGTTTTCACCAAGTTGGAATCATGATCATAAGCAGAAAATATATTTATATTTTTATAGTAAAAAGATATCCTGATAATATTCAGAAAATAGAAGAGAGCTAGAAAATTTATCTTCAAATTTGTAAATCAAAAGTCTATCTTTAAGCACACTCAGATGAGGGGTCATATAAGAAAATAACAGAAAGAAAAGTTATCCACTAATTTTCAAATCAAAAGCCTGTCTGAGGGACAATCAAACCAGGGGCCATAAAAGAAAATATAAGCACAAAAGTAAATTGAGTATCATTATTCACCAGAATTCAAGTATTGAGTCAGTTTTCATATAAATATTCCTTGAAGATATTCTAGAAATATAAAACAGACCTATGTTTTTCACTTTAATGAACTAGTCAGTTTCAATATTAATAAAATATATAAAGCAATCAAATTTATAAGTAGGATTAATTCTGAAAGCACTAGGAACTTTAAATGGTGAAGACATTATTTAATATTTCTACAGATTTAGAAATGGAAAGTAATAATAGTTATGACTATCTACTTTTATAGATGTTATCCATGGGAGTATTGATAATTTGAAATAGATATTCTGTTTAAGCAGATGATAGAAAAGTGCAGATGTCTATCATACCTATTCCTACAGCCGATTATATATATATAATTCGTTCAAAATCATATGCTGTGTCTCAGACCAAATGTAGAAGGAAAAGAGGATCAGTGTTTCTCTGTGTGGTTAACTGAACAATTGTGGATACAAAATTATATTATAAACTGGAGTGCATTATATTATAGTCATGTAAATAAGTTATAATTTACCCAAGATGTGTGGTGACATTTTGGAAACTGTATGCATATTAAACAGAGATATAAGATAACAAAAGCCAATGCCATCTCTAGATGAATAACATATTAATATAGAAGGTTACTAAAATGGAAAAAGATAAATTGTTCTGATAAATTTTAACTGTAGAAAAAGATGACAACATTTCCTTGAGTTTCATGATCTCAGTAAATGAATGTAATTGTTTTAAATCCTAAACTCTTTTTTTAAATTTAATTTATTATTTTACATGTCCATCCCTGTTCCCTCTCCCTCTCTCCCTGTTACCCTCTCTGCCCCCTCACATGCACCCTGACCACCCTCCCCTTTCACCCCCCCAATTCCACATGTAGGGCCATGCCATCCAGGTGGGGTCGTGTTTGAAGTAGGGACTAGGACGTCTCTCCTGTCTCTAGGTTAAGGCAGTATCCCTCCATGGGGAATGTGTTCACAAGGTCCTTTTGTGCACCAGGGATACATCCAGGTTCCACTGTCTGAGGTCCCTTAGACTGCTCAGTCCTTCTGGCTGAGACCCATATTCAGGGGGTCTGAGTCGGTCCCATGCTGGATTCCCAACTATCAGTCTGGGGGGCCGTTAGCTCCTCCTTGTTCAGGTCAGCTGTCTCTATGTGTTTCTGCAACCTGGTCTTGTCCTCTCCATCTGCATCTGGATTTTAGTTTGACTCAGTGTTTAGGTATGGGTGTTTGCTTCGGTTTCCAACAGGTATTAGATGAAGGCTTCATGGATAAGTTAGTTGTTGATCTCACTATCCGTAAAGGGCATTTATGTTAGCCTTTCCACAGTTGCTCAAATTGTTAGTTGGCAGCAGTCTTGTAGGTCTCTAGACATTTCTTTAGGTTCAGTTTTCTCTTCAAACCAATGATGGCTCTGTCTTTTATGTTTAACTGATAACTCTATGGGCTATACATGGAACTTCTATGTAGAATATTTTTTGTAAAGGCCAAAACTATACCGAGGCATGTTGACTACTTAAATACAGTCTTACAAAATACAATAAAATGTCAAATTCTCAAGGTTGTAGTTATTATGGACAATTCTCATGACACTGAGGTCCATCCTAGGATATTTCATGCTAAGCAAATATCTATACCACTGAATGAGTTCTTTAGCCTTATTGCCAGTATGTTCTTTGTGACAAATGGTAAATGACAAATGGCCTTGCTGATAACAAAATTTCAAAGACTTGTAAATGAAGGAAAACATTTATTTAACTCTTACTTCCAAATACCAAAACTATACATATTTGTTTACAAATATGAATAAAATAAAAATGTGGGAATGTCTACCTTGGTAATATATGACACTTTCATGACATTATTGTTTTACATTGCAAATATGCTAAATTACTTGCTGACTTTTTGTGGTTCATAACAGTTTGACTTTTTTCATTAGCTAACTAATAAATAATCCTTGAGTCATATAAGTATGAATGCATTACAAAAGTAAAATAAAATGAGCAGGTAATGAGATTAGTAAAATATCAAAACACCTAAGTTTTTCGGCACTATAAGGACTACAACAACAGGGATCATAAGAAAAAGAGACATAATAGACAGATAATAGGAGGTCTTTCTCACAAGATCTTTGAAGACTTGATAGTTGGGGTGAAAGAGTAAGGGACCTGATAATAGCTTCCAGCTTTTCAAAGAGAGTGAATTGAGTTGAGTGAAATGTAAATCAATCACTATCTACAAATTCGGGCAAGACAAAGGAGAAGATAGACATTCTAGAAGCTGAGGCCATGCGAGAATTTTACCTGAATATTTAGTTTGGGTTGCCAATAGTAATGGAGACATAAATGATTGGTTTTATTTATGATTGGGAAGTAGTCCAAAAATTAAATAAATTCTAGAGTTTATCAATTATATTTGTTATATTTCCTTTTATAGTTCAACCTAGCTTCAATTTATTAAATTCCTTTTAGTTTTGCAACTAAGACATTATTGATTCATTTGAGAAATACAGTCACATGAGTCCAGTAATTTTTGAACTTTTCTAATGGTACAGCTGAAAATACTGACTTGATCTTTAAGGAACATTGCTTCTTTTGCTGGTCTCTTCAACATCCGTTCAGTTTCTAATCACTGTAGCAGCAGGACCCATATAAGAAAGTATTGGTTCAAACTATAGTTTCAGAGGAAGAATTGACTATGGAATAAGAAGCACTGAGGCTTCATCAGTTAGGTCTTACACAGAGCTGGATCATAGCTCAGAGGATTGGAAAGCAGATGATTGAGCCTGAAGCTAGGGAGATCATAAGGTTCACCCATGCCCAGTAGCCTATGTGTGTCAGTTAGAGCCTGGATCCTAAACGTTTTAGAACTTGTAGACAGAGTACAACCAGTTGAGGGACATGGCGCTCTTGACAACCTAATTGTTCAATTGTTTGTGATCAGAAGGTGTAAGGTGATGTTTTATATGACAGAGGAAGAGCACAGTTCCGTTCCCAAAAATACTACAATTAGCTGTAGATGTCACATAATTTGTGCACTGAATCTGCCAGTTGAGTCTTTCTAAGTATTACAAAAACATCTCGAAATAATACCTAGAATGTTCTATTATGATCTATAAAGATAACCAGACTCAAAATCTAGTCAACAGTATTTACTTTACACTCAAATGTAACATTCTGCAATTTCTCAATTCAGAAACAGTCCTACATTTTCATATGTGCAAATGCATGTCAAAGCAAGAAATCAATGTCAAATGTGGTTCCTCAGGAGCCACAGAACTTCCTTTTTTTATTACTCATTTGTCAGTCTGTAGCTCATAATTTAGATTATGCTGAGTGACCTGCCAGGCCCATGGATCTGCCTATCACCATTCAACCAGATCTCGGCTTACTAATTATGCTACCACCTCTGGCATTTCCACGTAGTGTCTGGGCATCAAAGTTAAATCCTCATATTTGCATGGTAGGCACATCATGCAAATGCTTTTCTAGTCCCCATCCTTAAATTTTACTTGCTAAAATAATCTGTGTTACTTGGGATTTCTTTGTGGGATGCAAAATAATAATCAAAGACATGTAGAAATGTTGTTCCTCAGAGGGGGGAAAAAACTTTTTTAAGCAAACCATGTTAGGTTTTCTTCTCTAACTGTCTAACTGCTGTTCTCAACACTATTAAATGTTAATTTTTTTGTTTTAATACTCCTGTCTAAACTACCTATTTTACATTATGCAGTCTGACATTTGTCTCTGCAATGAGCTCAGTATTTCTGACTCAAATATATTAAAGTGGCATTGTGGTTCATCCAATGAAATATAATGCATCATATAGTCCCAACAGAGATTGAGCCACAAGTCTGAACTTAATTAAAATGAGAAAAAATACAAATTGAAATTGAAAGTGTGACCCCATTTACATGGTATTAACTGCTAGACATTTATAAATATAGTATGAACTTAAGAAATCAAGTCAAAATGTATTGACAAAACAGTATGAAATTATTAAGAAAGTGTACAGATAAGACAACATCTATAAGATCCCAGGAGATGTTAGAAACTACATAGAATAAATATCAAGGATATAAAATAGAAACTAGCAACAATGTGATACAATGTAGCCTTTATGACATCTAGCAAGGGCTGCTTTCAATCACAGGGTGTTTGTATGATCCTGCAGATGTATTTTATATTTCATAATGAAACACTATCAGAATCTTCAGAGTGGGCAAAGCTCTGCTCATAAATTTGTCACAGTGCAATAAATCCAAACGGAGTGAATCAAGATATAAATATAAAACTTTGAAGTTTTCATCTACTTTGGCTCTTTGGGAGACTAGACTGGACTGGCAATGTCAATACAATAAACAACACTGAAGGGCTTAGTGGATTCTTTGTGGAAAAAAATGATTGTAGGAAAAGCAAGGTCATTTTCTTGTCACATAAGAAGTTTAAGCATCTAACTTGGAAATAAAGCATTTATATAGTATATAATAAAATGCAGCATTTAGGGTTTTCTTTAAAAAAAATCTTGTGCTTTAAATGTATCTATTTAAACAACTGCATCTTCAACATATGCATTCCTGTAAAAACTGTTCCAAAGTGAATTGGGCTCCAATTGATCAGAAAGAGAATTGCAAAACTCTCAGATTTATTTCAGTTAGTGTTCATACTTAACATCTGGGCATAATTACAATGATTTTCCAAAAATGAGAAAACATATCGCATAATTTCAGCAACAGATGTGAAGATGGAATAATTCATCACTATTAAAATAAGCTTCTAAATATTGTTGATACTTTTAGTAGATACATACATAGGACTAAATTCTGCATGATTAGTCATTAAATTAATACATTCAAATAAAATAATGCAAACCACACTTTTACACGTCTGTCCTATCATACACTTTGGCCACTGTGTTCAGGATAAACATAATAAAGAGTATAATAAAACAATAAAGGTGCCAGAAGGTTCTGTTGAATTTTGATGTCTTCTTGGTATTAAGCAAAAAGCAATTTCTGGAAAAATGAGTAAGAGGATGAGAATAAATTAGAATAATAAGTAGAAATGGAATAACTATATTAAATCATGGGGAATGTTTCGTGCATCATATGTCTGGGAGTTCAGTTGTGGCACCCAAATATAAATGAGATCAGAGCTGAAACAAAATGTTTCAAGATCTGGCCCCAACTTAGACAGATCCAGTTGTTGAGAGTGGCTTATAAATGGTAGCTGAAGACATTCTGGTTCCTTGAAAAATAACAGAGCCAGCCAATCAACAACAAATTGATTTACCACCCCCCAAGCTGCTCCAAATACAGTCCCCAGATTCTTTGTAATAAAGTTTTAAACCCAAAATCAAGAATTTGACAATGGATCCCTCCCATTGACACTTTACAATCTCAATGCCTCTTGAGCATCCAAACCAGATTCAGTAGCATGTAAGGTGAATTCCTGATTCTCATGAGTTTAAAACCACACACCAATAGCACCCTGCCCCCTCTTGTATTCATTTTATAAAAATTAAATAATTTCCTCCCATTCCTCACTCTTCCCTATCTTATTCTGCCTGCACTACTAGTTACTCTCTCCCAAACTCAGTGCCTCCTCTTTCTTAGCCATTGTTGTTAAATATACATTTAAATTAAAAAATGAAATCTACTGTTACTCAGATATATGTTTATATTACATATAGATGGTTATATAACTGATCACATGGCATAATATCAGGGAGCTCGGCCCTGGGAATATTAACTCCCCTACCAGTTGTTAATTGCTTGTGGGTCTTCATAATGGGTTGAATCCCATTTTTTCAGCTACACTGGCATGTGAACTGGTGTTGGAATTAATCAATTGTCAGTTTGGAAGCTGTATTGTTGAAATTTCTCAAATACCCCTTTTATATCATATGTAGAAGGCATAGTATCACAGTGGATATCCTAGTCCATAAGCTCTCACAATTTTCTGAACTCTCTTCTACGATGTTCCTGGAGAAGCATTAGGTGAAATCAAATTTTTTTAGATTAGAAAGCTCCATCCCTCCTGCCTGCCTGTCATAGAACTAGAAGTTCTGTGGAAACTACTGTAATAGAAAAGTAATGATCAGTCTTTCCCAACTGTCAACCGTAAGCTGCAATAATGTCAAGCTTTGCAAGGTCCAATACTAGCATGAACATCATGAAAGTACAAGTACTTTCTGATTATTCTCACAACCTAAAATTACTTAATTTCATTCATATAATAAAGCCTAAGAAGATGTCAAAATCTGGCTATAGTGGTTGGGAATGTTGTTTTTTCCCAGGTGTTTTGAATATTGGATTACCCGGGACACTGGTTCAGGGGGTCTTGCTTGATCAAACCATGTTCGTCTAGAAAGAATTCACAGCTTTTTATTTTCTGTGGAAACAAAAATTCTTTTCCCCAGTAACCTGTCCTTGGACTTAAAGTTTGAATTCAAAGCATTTTTAAAATATATAATTTGGATTAATTTAACAGCATTCCTAATCAAATGTATCTAATCAAATGTATCTTAGCAGTTGTTGTTCCTTCCTTAGCAATTGCACAATTCAAAGACAACACAATAGCTTACAGTATCCAGACTGCCTGTGTACTTTCCATCTTCATGTGGCTTTATTTTTATTATGATTATCATTATTAGTCTATTTCTTCTACTTCTATGTTTTCATGTTTTGAGACAGGTTTTCTCTGTGCACTTTTGCCTGTTCTGGAATTCACCAGACTTGCCCCTGCCTCCTGAGTGCTGGGATTAAAGGCATGTGCCTGTTCTGGAATTCACCAGGCTTGCCCCTGCCTCCTGAGTGCTGGGATTAAAGGCATGTGTCACCACACACAGCTATTTTCTTTATTTCTATTTCCTTAAACCACTTTATCCTGTTTCCTTTTCTCTGCTAATCCTATGTATATTTTAAACACACTGTAAATATTTAGAGGTTTTTCTTTATCTAAATCTGTTTTTACTGTATATCTCTATCTTTTTTTTTAGCCACACATCTTGTATCTGGTAAATAGCATTGCTAATATTAAAGTGATGGCTGTTTTTGTGGCTGGCTTTCCATTATGGCTGGAGTACATTTACCACCAGTACTGAGAGCTTTGCTCACTAGCTTAGTCTTTGCTGCCATCAAGCAGCATGCAGCCAGCTTGGAGATATGGTCACTACCACTGCCAGCTGCTGGTATACAACATTCTTGTTGGATATCAGGGCCTCTTAAAAGAGCCCTTCAGCTTTTTGCTCTTATGCTGAGTCACGAAGACTCTCTTAAAGGAGCCTTGCAAGTCTACTTGTATGTCTAGCCAAACAGAGCCTGCACAAGAATATAATGCTGCTACCAAGAAGCCTTGCTTGTCTCTGCTCTTTTGTTTTTAAAATCTCTTTTTAAGCTTTTGTCAAGTTTTAAGTGGAAGTTCTTAGTACCAATGTTACAGGCACCATTTTTTACAAGCACTTTCCAGCATGCCTGGTTCCACAGCCTCAACAGCCACAAATAACATACTGCATTAATTATGAAACTGTTAGCTAGTTACTAGTGTTTCTTATTGGCGAGCTCTGTCTTAAATACTAACCCATAATCATGTATATATGTATTTCTACATGGTCTTATCTTACTGAGAACACCAAACTCGAGTTCTCTCTTCCTGAAATCAAATCATGACTACTCCATTTCTCAGAATCTGTCACCTCTCTTAGTCCCACATACCTTGCTTTCCTATTGGCCAACAGGGCTTTATTCACTAACCAATTATGGAAACATATTTACATATTTATATGTGTGTGTGTGAGAGAGAGAGAGAGAAAGAGAGAGAGAAACAGTAACTCAGTAGATTTCGTTTATTTTAATTTAAATGTATATGCAAACACAATGGGGAAATAAGAGGCAGTGAGTTAGGGAGAGAGTAGATATGGAGTCAAAATAAGAAAGGTAAGAATGAGAAGTGGGAGGAACATGATTTCAATTACACAAAATGAAACCAACAGGGGAAGACAAAAAAAAAAAAAAAAAAAAAAAAAAAAACCCAGGAGGATGTAGGTGTGAAAGTTTACACTGATGAGACTCAGCAATTCTCCTTATGTGCTACCAAATCTGGTATGGATGCTCAGGAGGTATTGCAGTTGTAAAGTTGCTCAAGGTTGGTCCTGTTCAATGGGAGGAATACACTTTCAAATTCTTGCTTTTGGATTTAAAACTTTATTACATAGGGTTAGAATTCAATATGCAGCCTAGACAGATCTTTAAGTGGCAGTAATCCTCCTGTTTCAATCCTTAGTAGGAGTATTACAGGCTATGGCCATCACATCCATTTCAAATTCTGTTTGAAATGTGAGAATAGTAATAAAATCTCAGGAATATAATTAATTTCAGCATCAATTTACATGACAGGGACTGAATAGCTGAACTTTAAATATGTATATATACAAATATGGATATGTCACTCATTAGGTAATTCGTAATCATAATCTTTAATGAGAGAGAAACACACTTTTCTAAAAGTGAAATGCAAAGTCTATTCATGACCCTTTCTTGTGACATGATGATAACTGTGGATGAAGTAAAAATGATTTGTAGTATGTTCTTGCCCATCAATTTCATAGAGATACTATATGACACAAAGTACATGTCACTATTGAATAAAATGGTACATAGTGAGCTTAACTAAATTATTGAAGTGCTGCATATAAGTAACAAAACAAATTATCGTAGGGAAATTTAACTGTCAAACCTATACAGTTTAAGAAGTATGGAAGGAGAGAGAAGGGGAGGCCAGAAGGACAAAAAGGAAAGAGAAGAAAGATTATAGAAAGAAATAGAGGAAATAAATACTAATAGAAAGTTAAATCTGTGTTTTTTGCATTTGAAGGAACAAGCTGTTCTTTCTAAAATTTGAATACTTATTGTATTTCCAACTGAATTTTAAGGATATTCCTAACATACTTGCCTTAAAATTATTTAAATTATCCAGTAAATACTTGTATCACATGTAGTTAATTTAATCACCAACTCTTTCTCTTCATTCCCTCTCCCAAACAAGAGCCAAAGTATTTGGCTATAGTTATATTCCATAACTTTTGGCTAAAAGTTATATTCCATTAATATTTAATTAAAATCATATGAATTTTGTAAATTAACTTAAACCTGTATTAGTGACTTTTCTATTATTGTGATAAAACATTATGACCAAATAAATATGACAGACAACACTTAATGGGCAGCAAATAGAAAACTGTGGCGACATTCCCCAAGAAGGCCATACTCATTTCACCCTTTCCAATGACTTTTACCAGTTGGGAATCGTTCTTCAACCATTTGAATCTATGGGCCCTTTCTCCTTCAAGCCACCACATTATCATAAATAAAATTTCCTTAAATGCCACTGTATTCTTCCCATATTAGTTATTGTTCTACATTAAAATTCAACTCACAAATAGTAGAACCAATGATTTTGGAAACCTTTTAATGGCTTCTCATCTAGCACTTATTCAATATATCTTTAAGTTGTGTTATGTTCATTCCCAGAATTATTATAAATGTTAACACTTTTCACAGCATTCACCTCACCTCATGTCTCAAAACATTGCTGATTCTCCACTTTGAAAAAAAAATATTGAGGTGGTAAGTTTATACTGTCTCACAGTTCAAGTTTTCAGTTCTGTGTTTTATTTGTAGAGTTTTGTGCTATTGATTTTGCAAAATAATTTTGTGACCATCACAAACAGCCACCAAATGGACACCTCCTGTCTTTCTAATTAAGTCAACACCAGAGCATTTACAACTGAGGTCTGATGTTATCTCAAGTCATCATTTTTTTTCTTGAAGTAGATTCTACCTTGACTTATTTCTCAACAAGTGCAACATGTTTCAACTTTTACAAATGTACAAATTTACTGTTAGATTTTTCATATTAAACTTTATTAATGTTAGACTCAGTAGGAATCTGAGAAGTTCTTATGAATTCCATCATCTTATAGAATCCTAGTTCATCCCATCCATCCAGAAATTCAGTGCAATGTCTGTCAGTGAAGAAAGATAGAAGTGAATGCCTGCATACATTAATATGCCTTCATACATACATACATACATACGGACACCTCTCTGTCCTTTTGTTCTCAAAGAAGAGGGATAGACAAACTACAAACTAATGAAACAAGATGACAGAACTATCTTGTTTGTCAGTGGAGGAATGCTGCAATTTCTAGTGTATTACCTTAAACCAATGAACTAGACACATTCTGTCCCACAAGCTGTGGATACTCTGGATGCACAAATGAGAGATGACTTTAAACCTGCAGCTTCATTTCCCTTGAATTTTGCAGCCTTACCTCTGCATGGGTAAACACCTCTAGATGTTTATAAATTAACTCCCTAAGGCTTGATCTCAGTCACGGATCCCAAGTGTTCAGTGAAATGTATGCACAAAGTTTCACCTCTGCATAAATACAGAAAATATATATTTTTGGTTCCAGGCATCATAAAACAACAAAATTAATTTTTAGCTGTAGTTCTATTTATTTTTATTAGAATCTACACCTACAAGGTTGGCAATCCACGCATATACAACACCACATGAAATCTTGCATAACCCCTTTAATTCAGTCTCCTACATTTTTCTTCATACATTGGTGATCTTACACTAAATGAATGATATGAGAAATAATTTACACCAAATCTTCATAAAATATCCATCCAGGTCTTCATTAAATTTTTGTTGAAATGAAAATAAATGTATGTAATAAGAATAAGCAATGCATTTCATACTTCTTCCAATAGGAAAGATCTCCACATTTGGTGATGCTAAGTCAAAAGATGAATGCATCTGTAACTGTATTCAACTGAATATAAGGTAGAACAAGAAGGTATAAACTTGCTGGACACACACAGCTACAATCAGAAGAGTGGAGAGCCTCTGGTCCAAGGCTCATTGATTTTCCTTCCTTCCTTCCTTCCTTTCTTTCTTTCTTTCTTCCTTTCTTTCTGTCTTTCTTTTTTCTTTTCAATTCAAATCCATTCCAAATCCTGATTTAAAAAGCTATAATGAATATGCCATTTTCTCATAAATTATAAATTTTGTTAATCTCAATAATTATTGAAGTGCATGGCCTTTTAACTTGCAGCTCTGACAAAGGAGGGTGATAATGTATGGTACTGAAACACTTGGCATGTAATGAAAATGGTGCAATTTAATTAAAATGTAAGTTATTGTTAGAAAGAAAGGTCGTGCTAGGAAAATGTCACTTCAGAAGTATAGTAGCTAGCACCCTCAGTGTTTGCTGCATTAAAATGTACAGTTGGTACTTGACATTTAGAGAAGAAATTACAGTGCTTTATGACATGTGCTTGAACATTTTGTGTTCTCATGTTAGATTTTCCTAGTTTATTCATATTAAAATTTTCACCAAGTAAATGGTAAACTTAACTTTGTTTACTCTTTGGTTATAAGTAGTCATATATAAATGTATGATTTATTAAACAATAATTTGCTATGCTAATACAAAATGCATGTTTTGTTCAATTAGTTATGAGGACTTTTAAGAAGAAGTTGAGACACATAATTCATTGTTTACTCTCTTGGTAGCATGGAAACTGACTCTTTTTTTACTCAGAAGATAAACTTTTGGGAACATAAGCTTTATGGTAACATTGGCTAGGTGTAAATTTCTACATGTAGACATTTTGCCTTTAGAAAAACTAATGGAAGCAGGGAATCAATTTACACAATACACAACTATATCGCTCTTGGGCATAAACCCAAAAGACAATCCACCCAACCACAAAGAGGCTTGCTCAACTATGTTCACAGCAGCTTCATTCATAATGCCCAGAAACTGGAAGCAACCCAGATTTCCCACAACTGATGCATTGATAAAGAGAACATAGTACATTTACACAGGGAAGTGCTACTCAGGTGGTAAAAAAAAAAAAAAAAGAAAGAAAGAAAGAAAAGAAAAGGAAAGAAATGACATCATGAAATTTGAAATTAAGTTGATGGAAGTAGAAAAAAATCCTAAGTGGTGAGGTATTCAGATCCAGAAAGACAAGCATGGTCTTATTCCTTTGTAAGCGTATACATATTAGCTGTTAAGTAAAGGATAATCATGCTACAACTCGCAGACCAAGAAATGCTGAGTTGTTACTAGAGGTTTAAGGAGGTTGCATAGATCTCCAAGGGAAATAGACAGACTATATTTGGGGGATAGGTTAGAGTTGTTGGGAATGGAAAGCATAAGGAACCAGGATGAGGTGGTTTTGAAAGGAGAGAAAATACATGGAGAAACAAGTGGAATTAGAGGCCATGAAGGGAACCAAGTGGAAACCTAGTGCAGTAAAAACACCCATGAGGATGATTCTAAAGAGGACTATTAGTAATGGAGGTTTTCAAAACTGACTAGCCACTTTCTGTAACCAGCAACTTCCACTGGTGGAAGTGAGACCCCAACCCAGACACAAAACCCTCAACCTATATTCTATCCTGACTGCAAGATGTTCTGGGGCAATAGAGGAGGAGAACTTGTAGGAGTAATCAACCAACTACTAGTCTAATATGAGGCTCGTGCTACCACAAGTGGGAGCATGTGCCCTACACTGCCTGGATGGCTAAACACTGGAGGTTGACTAGTTCAAAGTCATAAGATAAGGAGAAAATATATCAATTAAACGATTTGTAATGTTATTCTGCTATACCCAGATCAGTGTCTAGCTCAGTTGTCATCAGAGAGGCTTCCTCTGTCAGCTGATAGAAACAAATGCAGAGATCCACTGTCAAACATTAAGGATGGATGGATGGATGGATGGATGGGTGGATGGAGAGAGGGAGGGAGGAAGGGCAGGAGAGAGAGACCAAATTTTCACCTACATTGGCTCTCTCCTCTCAGAGCTCAGATAACTCCACATAAGAGGGAGAGGAAAATTGTGGGACACAGAGGGATTGTGGACAATAGGAGAACAGGGCATTCAGGTTCAACTAAGCAGAGACTAAGGCAGAAATTAGAGAGCCTGCATGGGTCCTCTGCAAATACATTATGGTTGTTAGCTTTGTGTTGTTCTCTGAGTCTTTTGTTTCTCTCTCCTTCTCCAGCCCACCACAATATCCCATCCAACCCTCCCCCCATCTACTCCTCAGAGGATGTAAGGCCTCCCTAGGGGAGTGAACAAAGTCTAGCTTATCTAGTGAAGGCAGGACCCAAGCTATGGTTTAAAACCTTCCTCTTACTACCTCTTAACTCACAGTTTCCAGTTGGTGCTACTCATACTCACATGAGTGTAGGCCATCCACAGGAACATTGCAACTTAACATGTGCTAAGTCCTGAAAAGAGGCCTTCTGTGAGAATCATTAGCTGTCAATACCTCTTCACTGGGATAGTGGCTTTTACCTCTCACTCTTCTGTGCTGGAAAGATGACTGGCTTGATCTTGTGGAGGTCTTGTGCAGCAAGAACTGCTGTGGGTTTATGCATGCAGTAGTCTGGCCATGTCCAAAAGACTGCTTCCTGCATTCCTTTTCATCACCTAGCTTTGACTATCATTCCACCTCCTGTTCTGCAATATTCCCTGAGCCTTGAAGACATGGAGAGGGGTAAGATACACAAGATTCTTTTTTTTTGGCTGAGTCCTACACAGTTCTCCTTATTTATTTTTAACTAAGGCTCAAAAATATTCAAAACCAAATCCCTAAAATAGCCCTGCAGTGTGCTCGTTTCCTTTTAAAAATTGTTCTAAAATATTTTGCCTACATGCCATACATCATATACAAATGAGATAAGGTCTCCCAATTATTTATTTGGTATAAATCAGTGATATCAATTTCTGCTTGTTGAAGAAGCATGCCTTTGACAACATCAGTAGGCAGTATACAGCGTTCCAAGGTATGCACTATGATTCAAAAAACTAAAGTCTCTGATATAGTGATGGGTAAGTAATGATTTATTGAACCTTAAAGATCTCATTACATAACAAAAGCTGTCAGTATCAGAATCTAAATTTCATAAACTGTCAGTCTCAAGGCATTACTGAGATAGCATTATTTGCCCAGATTAAAACAGCAAAAGAAAGAAACCAAAACACAATAACACAGTTATTTGAAAACAGTGATAAAAATAATTTGTTTTTAGTAAATAATAGGGAAGATTAGTAACATCACATGGCCTATTAATGTTTTTATTAATAGAAAATAAGATATATTTAAATATGCTATACATTTAAATTTTGAATTTACTTTCTAAAACAAAACTACCCATATATATTTAGGTTTTATTTACTTAAATGATAAGACAGTAACAAGAGACTGTAAGGAGTATGGTTTTTTCTGCGCGCCATCGATGGTCTTGTCCTGCAGCCACGCCAGCCCCAATTAACACACAGAGACGCTGTATTAGATATTATACTGTTGGCCTGGTTACTTGTTTCTTATCGGCTAGCTCTGCCTTAATTATTAACCCATTTCTGCTGATCTATGTATTTCTCTCACCGGGGAGCCGGCCGGCATACTGCTTTCTCCAGACTCTCCATCTTGGCTCCTCCTTCCTACTTCCTCTTTCCTCCTTGTCTCCTAGTCCCTCCTATCTTCCTTTCCTATTGGCCATCAGTGCTTTATTATTAACCAGTATGAGAAACATATATACATAATGGCATCTCCCATCATCTCCTCTTTTCTGTCTAAATAAAAAGAAGGGTTTTAAGCTTAACATAGCAAAATATGTAACACAACAGTTATGAAATAAGAATCACAGTTAACAATATTTAGTCCATTAACAATTAGTAAGATTTGAAGAAAATATTCCATCATCTATCCTATCTTTGTGTGTCTAAAGTCTAAGTCACTTATCTTTAATACTAAGGAAAACTGTAACCATAGCTCTCTGTCTTCAAGTCCCTCAAAGACCACAGAAGGATAGTATATAAACTCTAGAAATGACAGAGACAACTCACTGCCTGGTCACCCGAAGTTCTTTTGTAATCTTTTATCTTTAGCCCATAGGCCATAGTGTGTCTGGCAGACTCTTCAGCAAAGCAGGAGACTTTAAACTGTCTTTTTGTATTGGCAGTTTGTCGGTCACTTTTCTCTGTGTCCTGTAGACTGTCTGGCAGACTCTTCCATGAAGCAGGAACTCTGTAGCAATGTCCATCTTGAATCAGCAGTCACTTTCCTGTGGGTCCTGCATGTCCAGTTTATACAGCACAAAGTCAAACAGTCCAGACGAGAGCAGTATGTTGTCCAAATGGCTAGTCTTGCCACATTGGAGGTAAACTCCATAATGAGTTTCTTTAATGTCCATCTTCCTTTCTGACTCAGGTGGTGTTGCCTGGAAATATTATGTCTCATTGTCAAGAAAAACCCTAAACCATTTTAAATGTCATATTCTGTAGGTCTTTGAAAGGTTTGAATTTCTATCTATCTCAAATACATCTCTGTGTATCTTGAAAACCTAACTAACTTAACTCTAAGCTTTGACTATCATAGGTAATTATCTATAATCTGTACTACATTATACATTACATTTCTAAATGAGCTATATAAACACAATACCTAAACAAAAGGAGAATATACACATCACAAAATTGACTTTAAATTGTATCAATAAATGAAAATCCATTCCAAAACAAAGTATTCATATCTATACCATAATCCCCTTTTTACCTTTAAAAAGATTGGATGTGATCATTGACCATTTATAACCAAGCCATTTAAATGAAAACAAACATTTATAAATAATATTTGGGAATTTGGGCGTTGTTCTTTTTAAACTATTTTTTGTTGATAGGGGGCGCTGTTATTGGGATCTTAGGAGACAGCACTTGTAACTCTTCTATGGGGCCCAAATTCAGCTGCCAGAGATTATAATGGATGCCTCACAACCTCCTATAACTCTTGATCCTGGAAAGCCAACACCTCTTTTAGGCAAGTCCACATAAGTAGTGTACATATAGGTATACTTGCACACAACAATAAAAATAAAATAAATCTTAAAATGATAAATCTAAGAGATTATACTACACCAATGAACAGAAATGGGTCAATAGAGGTTATCAAAGCCCTGACAATATCCTGACATTTAAATGTTTAGACATTAGGTAAAAAGTCAAAGTATTTAAAAACTTGTATAAACCATTAATGAATGATTTATTGCATAGTAACAATAATATCTAAGATTAAAGTTGCTCTTTATAAAGTTATTTTTATACACAAATATTTTAGAAAAATTATTGTTTTAAAATGTTTCTTAATTTCAATGCATCTATATATTCACCCCTAAAACTCTATTATCTGTGTCTTTCTTCTAAGCCTTTTCTCCCCAACTAGTCCCCTTCACCCCACTATCTCCATGCTTTGTGTGTGTGTGTGTGTGTGTGTGTGTGTGTGTGTGTGTGTGTATGTGTGTGTGTGTATGTGTTCCTCTTGTAAGGTAATTTATAAAATGGCTTCTTTCCATATTTTTTATATATTCTTATTTTTTTGACCTGCCTTCAATTTACTGTTTTACTCAATTTCCCCTCTCCCACCTGCAACTAAACCTTTCCTCTCATTGCAATTCTTCTTTTAGTATTTTATTGTATACCACTAGCCATTCCAATAGGCTACACTCTCATACATACACTATAGAGTTAATCAAATATCTTGGTAGCAAGAACAGTTTGAGAAGTATTATTCAGAATGCCAGAACAAATTTCATCATTGCCATCATTACTCTCTTTACAAACCTGCTACAATTGTCCATAACCTTGAAGATATGAACAGTATTAAAAATAAAAGATGTAAAGTATATTGTCATTGCAGGACAGCTGACTGCACATTCTTTTTAGAGAAAAGTGCTTGTACATTTTCAGAGCATTAGAAAGGTGACTACTATTTTAAAACCATTGTCTTTACTGAATATCAAATACATGCTAATGAGAACACAAGGACAGACTATCATCAACCACTTTACCCCATAACAAGAGTATAATAGTGAAAAAAATTTACAGTCCCATCATGTACTTGGTTTTAGCCTAATGCACAGTTTTAGCAAGCAAGATTAGTGCTTGTAAAGCCAAACCAAGGAGGAAATCCAACTGCTTAATTTACAAAATATATACAGAAGGGCCAAGTGTATGCCCTGAGGGTAATATACTACAAATATGAAGGCACGACCTTTGTGGATGTGAAAGAAACATGAAAAGCTTTTATCTATCCACTCCCAGAAAATAGACACATTTCCTCTCAAATCTAATACATAATTTACCACCAATTAAAGTATTATAAAATAACAATTTATAAAATAAGAGTGAAGGTAATTAAAGAATGGATAACCAATTATCCATAACACATTCTTATACAGTTTTAATTCATGTTACTATTTCATGGATGTATGTCAACAAAGAATAAATTAAATTAGACATTCTCAGTGGAGTTCAGGGAGAAGATTTACCTCTTCAATTGTGGATACATATTTTAATTGCAATAAAGTTATTTCCTTCCTAAAAATCCAGAATATTACTTGATACCAGTCTTAAAATGACAGAATATATCCTCTAAAATAATCACTGATGGGTTTTACATCCTTTACTACAGTAATGCCCTTCTCCAATAGAATATAGCACCATTACTACTCATGTTTGCATTATAATGATAAAATATTATAATTTCTATAAAGGTACATTTTATTAGTCCCTTTTGTTTTCAAATTTCATCACAAATTGAATTGATCACATGATTTAAACGTCAGTAAATTATTTCTAGAAATTAAATCTTTATATGAGATTTGAGAGAACATATTGTTATATTCAATGACTAGAGTAAAATGCCATTACTAGGTGATTCCAACAAAGCAAACTGACATTAAGGCCCAGATCAGATTGGTGGATCATCAGTTTAAGGTGAGGATGGAGACAAGTAGGAAACAGAGAAAGCCCTGAGTGGGCCAAGTACTCAATGAATGCATATTCTCGATGTAGGCACAGGTTTGTCAGTGGTTCCAGTCTCAGATTCAGAAGAAAATGGCAAAGCCTTTCCCCAGTAAGGGAGGCAAAGAGAGAAACATTAATTTCCTTTTGATCTACATGTGGGTGTTTATAGTATCTGTAGAAAATACCCATGATTGCTTTCCCCTCACCAGGATGTTTACTGCCTAAAAACTGCTTCCCCACAGATAATGAACCTAATAGGTTAAACCCCTCTCCCCATTTCAGCCCTATCATCATAAACCTTGTTTCCTCGTTTACAGGAGTCGATAAATCTACTCCTATGTTCAACTCCACATAATAAAAATGTTGGACATGTGTTGTGCTGACATTTCTCCATCAGAGAACCCAGTTCACCTAAGCCTAGGATTCTGGTCTTAGTGTTATCAATTTTTCATTCTCTTGCTGTCCCTAATTATTTCTGTCCCCAGAGTTGTGCTGAACAAACAGAGACAGTGTTATTTCTACTGAAGACAGAAAGTCCAAATCTCTTACATACTGTTTTGGCTTGAAGATATTCTTTTTCATATGTGAGCACCATTGTGTTTTTTTTCTACATCTTTCCATTTTCATACTAAGTATACTAGGATGCATCTTTCAGAACCATTTCAACAATTTCCTTTTACCCATTTTTCTCTTCAAAGACCTCATATAGAAATGAGGTCACATATCAGAATACAGAAAAGTAGAACTTAAAACATACAAAATGGAAAATAAGTACATTTCAATCCATAGAATATATTACATGTACATTGTGGTTATACATGTTGGAGACAACTCAGGAGTATTTAAAGTTATAAGTAAGAAGTGGAAGCCGGAATGGACTTAAGTTAACTATTTTGTTATCCTGAAGTTTAAGAAGGCAACATTATACCTCTTGTATGTGAGACCCTATAATCATGTAACACAACCATGTCATTTCCTCTGAGAATGAATGGTCTCAGTCACACAGCATGCATGTTCCTTCTGCAGAACCACTTAGAGAAGTGTGTTCTGGGCATAGAGACTCCAAGGAGGCTGAATTCTGTCTTGTGAGGGCTTTATCCTTCAATATTATCATCAATGAAGAACAAAATTATACTATATCTGAATCTGAGATTATTGTGACTCCTGCCAACTTTCACTGTATCAGTGAGAATGTCCTGGAATATTCCATCTACGCTCTTCCTAATGAGGTATACACTAGGCAAAAGGAAAGAGTTCATCCACATCTATCCCTAACCCTCTGGAATTCCCTGTCCACTGACACAGATTTCACTCTCATCTGCTTAATAGGGTCATGCTGCAGGAATGCATTTACTTTGACACTACTCGTTACTAAGCATTAATATTAAGACCTTGGATTTCAGATTTTGATTATCCATACACCTGTGTGTCAGGTGCTAATAATAAAAGGAAAGGACACGTTTGGCAAAAGTACAGAGATACTAACCTGTGCTATCATTTTTCACATGTCTTCAGAAATTCTCCTGAAATACTGTAAGCATACTTTATTTCTTATATATAATGAAAATGCAAAGCAAACATATAATTATTCGCTGATAATAATCTAATGACTTATTCTATTATTGATGCCTAATTTTTTTTTCTTTTCCACTCTGTTAACCAATTCCTACATAATCATCATCACATAAATTTGTACAAAATAGCTGGTACATCTATAATGTGGACTAGAAAGAAAGCACAGTGGTTACAGAATGAAGTGCTCCTTCAGAGGACCCAAGTTTGAGTCCTAGCACTCAAAGCTAGAGACACTAAAGCCACTTTATCAAATGTTCATAGACTTAATAGAATACAGCTATTTTCTCTTAGTTTTTCATAGTTTTTACATTTAAATTATTTAATGATTTTTACTGAAACTATCATTTATTGTCATAAAATTTTTAATTCTCTTTATTTATGAAATTCACCAGCATTACTGTAATTGCACCACTGTTCTCTGCTGGACAAGACACCATTGAATATATTGAATTTTTGTTTTCTATTTACCAGTTACTATTTTTTATCTTCTCAAAAAATAACAAAATTTAGTTCATTGACATTCTATTTTGTTCTAGATATAGTAAATATGTTCCCAAGAACATTACAATTATTTTTGTTTTAATTGTTTCATGGTCATCTTAATGTTAATTTTCTATATTGATGGAAATTTACCAAATTTCTGGAGATTTCTTCTTCTATAACATGGATGAATGAACAATATTAATGATCATGTCTTATATATTCTGTTTAAAATTTCAGAAACATTTTTTTTCCAAATGCATTTAGTATTCTCTAAATTACTACTCTAAAAATGCCTTCTAAGAAGGCTTTCAACAAATGGAGATGAATACAGAAAACCATATCTGGTCACATTGAAAAGAAAACTGGCCATGGAGTGCCCAGCCCATCATATATATCAACAAGAAAACTCTTATACCTAAGGCTCAAGGATATACTTATTGAGAGAATGATAAGGTCTGCAGGGACAGAAATACCTGTAGGATTTTATATATTATCATATAGATACTTGCTCATCCATGTTCTTTGCTGCTCTATTCCTAAATGCCAGATAAACTATTTAGAATATTTTTGAAAAACTTTTTTTTTGTTTTTTTGTTTTTGTTTTTGTTTTTGTTTTTTGTTTTTTTGAGACAGGGTTTCTCGGTGGTTTTGGAGGCTGTCCTGGAACTAGCTCTCATAGACCAGGCTACTCTCGAATTCACAGAGATCTGTCTGTCTCTGCCTCCTGAGTGCTGGGATTAAAGGTGTGCACCACCACCGCCCAGCTGAAAAACTTCTTAAAAGAATGTGTAATTAAACTGTGATTATAGTGGGTTGCTTTTATTTAATCCATATTAATTTTGGAATGGGATGATGGTATATACTGGAAATTAAACTGTACCAACACAAAAAAACAATGCCTATGTTCTGTACTTGTTATTTCAATGGGACAAAAGTGCAATTTATAAATTTGAACAGTAACTTTGAGATCCACATATCTATTGACATGTGCTCTGTAAGTTACAACGGGAGGATTGTTGACTGGTACTAACTCTTCAAGCTCACACTCAACAGTCTGCATCTCACATTCAGATCCGTCAGTTTTTTGCTGGTACTGGAAAAAAGTCTTCTATAGGTAGGCATCTAGAAAAATTTGCATTTTCTTTATTAATTCATCACCTGGCTATAAAATATATTTAATATTTTATTTATTATTGGTAGTTATTATTTTTGGCTGTAAAAATAACTTTGGTGTCAAAATTTCTGAATTTTTGTTTTTAAAAATTTCATCAGTTTGTATTACATATTTATGATCATTGTTATTTTAAATAACCTGCATTTTATTTTGGTGTATTTTATAAAATGATTGCATTTTGTGTTATTTTAATTTCTAATAGTAGGCATCATGACATGTACTGACATTTGTCTTCTCTGTTCTTTGTTTCCTTCAGCCTCCTTTTAGACTTTCTTCAGACTGAATACATGTTAATTCCGTGTTAGCATTTCAGCCATAACTACTTGCTTTGTTTCTGTGACTGCACTGGAGACAATGACATCTTTAAAAGGGTTCACACTCCATATTTGAGAGATTCCATGCATTTCATGTATATCACAATAATTTACTGACATATACTTCTATGGTATTTCTGTAATTTTGAAATTATTACCTCTTATGCACATCATTTTTTCTCTTTTTTATTTAATTTATTATTTTACATGTCTCAGTTCTCTCTCCCTCCCTCCTTCTCTTTTACCCTCTCTTGCCCCTCACATGCACCCTGACCACCCACTCCTCCCATCCCCGCACCCCAATTCCACATGTAGGGCAATGCCATCCAGGTGGGGTCATGTAGATCTGACAAGTCATTTGAAGTAGGGACTAGGACTTCTCTCCTATCTCTAGGTTAAGGCAGTATCCCTCCATGGGGGATTTGTTTGCAAGGTCCTTTTGTGCACCAGGGATACATCATGGGTCACAGCCAGAAGGACTGAGCAGTCTAAGGGACCTCAGATAGTGGACCCAGGATGTTATGCACATTATAAGCCCCAGAATATATATTTTAGTTCAAAGAAGTTAATGACTTTTATATATATTTAAAAGATAACAAGAAATCAATAGACATAGATTTAGAAGGTAAGAAAAGATGACTATGTTCTCTTATCTGTTACCTTATTACCTCTTCTAAAAGAGTGTTAAAGTATTAGGAGATCTGCTTCAACCTGGATTCTGAAAGAAATTTTTAACATAGTTAAAATTTGGGTGCTTTTTTTTAATAAGTAATAGAAATATTGCTCTATCCCATCTTAACGTATTTATTGCATAAAATATAAATTTTCGCATTTTAATGTATCAGGTGCACTTATATTCAAGGATTTATATTGCTCTTTACATAGTTCATTTTAGGATGTTTGATTTACTTTGATTTCATAAATACCTTCTTTCCTATTGATTTTCTATATGTGAGAATTAGATCTATAAATTTATACTAAATATTAATCTTTAGACATATTTGTCTGGTTTATTAAATAATATTTTCAGTGTTTTATAATCTATGTTCTATTTCCAGGACATTAAACACATAGAAAATAGGACTTCCCACTTGTCCCAATTCATAAATGTGTTCAATTTTTTTAAATTAAATTTGAAACAAGCTTGTTTTACATGTCAATTCCAGTTCTCACACCTTCCATATCTCCCAAGTTCCTCTCACCAACCCTTATCCTATTCACTTTCTGTTTCCTCGGGAGGATGAGGCCTTTTATGAAGTCTTCAAAGTCTGTAATATCATTTGGAGCAGGGCCCAGGCCTTCCATCAGAAATCAGAAGTATGTGTCTAGACTCGGGAGTATCTCTCTCTGTGGAATGGGTTCCCAAAATCCATTCATATACTAGGGATAAATATTGATCCACTACTAGAGGCCCCATAGAGTTCCCTTTCCCTCCAACTAACACCACATTCAGGGAATCTGGGTTGTCCTATGTTGATTTCTCAGCTATCAGATTAGAGTCCATGAGCAACCCATTGTTCAGGTCAGCCGTTTTTGTGGGCTTCTCCAGACTAGTCTTGACCTCTTTGCTCATCAAACCTCCTTGTTTGCAAGTGGATTCCAATAGTTTGGCTTAGTGTTTACCTGTGGGTGTCTTCTTCTGCTTCCATCAGATACAGGATGAAGGCTCTAGGATGGCATGTATCATCTCATTGTCATGAAAGAGCATTTAAGGTAGCCTCCGCACTATTGCCTAGATAGTTAGGAGGATCATCTTTGTAGATCTCTGGACATTTCCCTAGTGCCAGATTTCTTTTAAAACCTGTAATGGCTCCCTCTATTATAGTATTTCTCATCTTGCTCTCCTCTACTCTTTATCTGACTCAATCCCCTGCTCCCACATGCCCAGCTCTTCCTTTCTCTTCCTCCTAACTCGCTCTCCCCTATCCCCATGCTCGCAATTTGCTTGGGAAATCTTGTCCCTTTCCTCTTCTTTAGGGACCATATATGTCTCTCTTAGGGTTCAATTTGTTTCCTAGCTTTTTTGGCAGTGTGGATTGTAGGCTGGTAATCCTTTGCACTATATCTAAAAACCATATATGAGTGAGTATATACAATGTTTGTCTTTTTGTGAATGGGTTACCTCACTCAGGACAGTTTCTTCTAGTCCCATCCATTTGACTGCAGATTTTAAGATTCCATTGGTTTTTTGTTTGTTTTGTTTTGTTTTTGTTTGTTCATTTGTTTCTGCTGGGTAGTACTCCATTGTGTAAATGTGCCACATTTTCTTAATCTATTTCAGTTGAAGGGCATTTAGGTTGCTTCCAGGTTCTGGCTGTTAAAAATAATACTGCCATGAATATAATTGAACAGTTGTCATTGTTGTATGAATGTACATCTTTTGGGGTATATACCTAAGAGAAGAACAACCAGATCTTGAGGTTGACTGATCTCCATTTTCCTTAGGAACTGCCATACTGATTTAAAAAGTGCTTGTAGGAGTTTGTATACCCACCAGCAGTGGAGGAGTGTACCCCTTTTCCACATTCTCTCCAGCATAAACTGTCTTTGGTGCTTTGATTTAAGCCATTCTGTCAGGAGTAGGATGGTATTTCAGTTGATTTGATTTGCATTTCCCTGATGGCTAAGAATGTTGAACAGATTTTTAAGTGTCTTTCAGCCATTTTAGTTTTCTCCATTGAAAATTCTCTATTTTGTTCTGTACCCTACTTTTTAATTTGTTTATTTGGTGTTCTGGTGACGAGATTCTTGAGTTCTTTATATATTTTGGAAATCAGCTGTCAGATGTGGGGTGGGTGAAGATCTTTTCCCATTCTATGAATTGTCAGTTTGTCTTACAGAAGCTTTTCAATTTCAGGAGGTCCTATTTATTAATTGTTGATGTCAGTGTCTGGGCTACTGGTGTTATGTTCAGGAAGTAGTCTCCTACACCACTTCTGTCAAGGGTATCTCCCATTTTCTCTTCTAAGAGGTTCAGTGTGGGTGGATTTATGTTGAGGTCTTTGATCCATTTATGTTTTGTGCATGGCGATTAATAAGGATCTATCTTCAGTCTTCTACACACCATTGTCCAATTATGCCAGCACCATGTGTTGAAGATGCTCTCTTTTTTCCAGTGTACAATTTTAGCTTCTTTGTCAAAAATGAAGTATTTGTAGGTGTGTTGGTTAATATCAGGGTTTTCAATTTGATTCCATTGGTCTGCCTGTAAATTTTGTGCCAACACCAAGTTGTTTTCAAGATTATAGGTATGTTAAAGCTTAAAGTCAGTCATGGTGATGCCTCCAATAATTCCTTTGTTGTACAGGATTGTTTTGGCTATACTGAGTCTTTTGTTTTTCCATACAATGTTGAGTATTGTTCTTTCAAGTTCTGTGAAGAATTGTGCCATGATTTTGATGGGTATTTCATTAAATCTGTATTTAATGGGTACTGCTATTGGCAAGATTGCCATTTTTACTATGTTGATTCTGGCTATCCAAGTGCATGGGAGGTCTTTCCATTTTCTGGTATCTTCTTTAATTCCTTTCTTTAAAGACCCAAAGTTCTTATTACACAGGTCTTTCACTTGTTTGGTTAGCATTGCCCAAGATATTTTATGTTATTTGTGGCTACTGTAAAGGGGGAGTTTCTCTGATGTCTTTCTCAGCCCATTCATTATTTGTATATAGTAGTGCTATTGATCTTATTTTTTTTTTTTTTTTGAGTTAATCTTGTATCCTGCTACTTAGCTGGAGGTGTTTATCACCTGTAGGAGGCCCCTGCTAGTGTTTTCCAGGTCACTTATATAAACCATCATATGATCGGCAAATCATGAGAGTTTAACCTTTCCCTTTCTTGTTTGATTTCCCTTGATATCCTGTTGTTGTCTTTTTTGCTCTAGTTAGAACTTGATGTACAATATTGAAGAATTATGTAGAGAGTGCACAGCTCTGTCTTGTTCCTGATTTTAGAGGAATCACATTGAGTTTCTCTCCATTTAGTTTAATGTTGGTTCCTGTTTTGGTGTATATTGCTTTTATTATGTTTATGTATGTTCCTGTTATCCCTGATCTCTCCAATATCTTATTAATGAAGGGGTATTGTATTTTGTCAAATACTTTTTCAGCATCTAGTGAGATGATCATGTGGTTTTTTTCTTTTTCAGTTTGTTTATATGGTGGGTTGCATTAATAGATTTTCGTATGTAGAAAATTCTCTGCATAGCTGGGATGAAGCATACTAGGTCATGGTGGATGATTTCTCTGCTGTGTTTTTGGATTTGATTTGCAAGTATTTTATTGGGTATTTTTGCATCAATGTTCATGAGGGATATTTGTCTGTAGTTCTCTTTCTTAGTTGTATCTTTGTGTAGCTTGGGTACTAAAGTAATTTTAGCTTCTTTGTAAAAAGAATTTGGCAATGACACTTGAGCTTCTATTGTGTGGAACTCTTTCAGAACTATTGGTATTAGCTGTTTTTCAAATATCTAGTAGAATTTTGTACTGAAAAAAACTGGCCCGGGGCTTTTTTCTGGTTGGAAGGCTTTTGATGACTGCTTATGTTTCATTAGATGTTATAGGTCTATGTAATATGCTTATCTGTTCTTGATTTAATTTTGGTAAGTGATATCTCTCCAGAAAATTGCCCATTTTCATTGAATTTTTGAATTTTGTGGAATACAGGTTTTCAAATTATGTATGAACTGAATATTTACTAGGTTTTCTGTGTCCATTTTTATGTCACCCTTTTCATTTCTGATCTTGTTAATTTGCATGTTCTCTCTCAACCTTTTGGTTAGTTTGGATAAAGGTTTATCTATCTTGTTGATTTTATTAAAGAACCGACTCTTTGTTACATTAATTTTTTTGTATTGTTTTCCTTGTTACTACTTTATTGATTTCAGCCCACAATTTGATTATTTTCTGGTGTCTAGTTGTCTGGGATGAGTTTAATTCTTTTTGTTCTAGAGCTGTCTGGTAGATCTGTCTACTGTTGAGAGTTGGGTGTTGAAATCTCCCACTATTAGTGTGTAAAGTTTTTTTTTAAATTTATTTTTACATATCAATCCTACATCCCTCTCCCTCCCTCCCTCTTACCCTCTCTGCCCCCTTACATGCACCCTGACCACCTTCCCCTCCCCTCCCTCCACCCCAATTCCACATGTAGGGCTATGCCATCCAGGTGGGGTCATGTAGATCTGTCAGGCCCTTTGAAGTAGGGACTAGGACTTCTCTCCTGTCTCAAACTAGATTCCAGATGCAGACAGCAAGGCCAACACATGGATCTATCGGCAGTCTTCTACACACCATCATCCAATTGTGCCAGCACCATTGGTTAAAGTTGCTGTCCTCTCCCCATTGTATTCTTTTTTGTCAAAAATCAGGTGTTCATAGGTGTGTGGGTTAATATCAGGATTTTCAGTTTGATTCCATTAGTTTACCTGTCTATTTTTGTGCCAGTACCAGGCTGTTTTCAGAACTATAGCTCTGTAATAGAGCTTAAAGTCAGGAATGGTGATGCCTCCTGAAGTTCTCTTATTGTCTAGGGATGTTTTGGCTATCCTGGGTCTTTTGTTTTTCCATATAAAGTTGATTATTATCCTTTCAAGATCAGTGAAGAATTGTGGTGGGATTTTAATGGGGATTGCATTGAATCTGTAGATTGCATTTGACAAGATTGCTATTTTTACTATGTTTATCCTACCTATCCAAGAGCATGGGAGATCTTTCCATTTTCTGGTATCTTCTTTAATTTCCTTCTTTAGCACCACAAAGTTCTTATTATATAGGGTTTTCACTTGTTTGGTCAACGTTATTTTACCTTGCTTGTGGCTATTGTAAAGGATGATGTTTCTCTGATATCTTTCTCCATCTCTTTGTTGTCTGAAAAAAGTAGGACTACTGAATTTTTGTTTAGTTTATCTTGTATCCTGATAGTTTTCTGAAGGTGTTTATCAGCTGTAGGAATTCCCTGGTAGAGAGTATTAAGTTACTTATGTAAAGTATCATATCATCTTCAAATAGACACAGTTTGACTTCTTCCTTTCCAATTTGGATCCCCTTGAACTCCTTTTGCTGTCTTATAGCTTTAGCTAGAACTTCCAGTATGATATTGAGGAGATATGGAGAGAGAGGGAAGCCTTGTCTTGTTTCTGATTTTAGAGGAATTAGCTTAAGTTTCTCTCCATTAAGTTTGATGTTGGCAGTTGGTTTGCTATATATTGCTCTCATTATGTTCAGGTATGTTCCTGTTATCCCTTATCTCTCCAAGCCTTACAAAGACACAACTGAGAAAGAAAACTATCCATGATGAATATCAATGCAAAAGTACTCAATCAAATACATCAAAGCAATCATGCAGTATGACCAAGTAGGCTTCATCCCTGGATTGCAGGGATGGTTTAACATATGAAAATCTATCAATATGATCCACCATATAAACAAACTGAAAAAAAAAAAACCATATGATCATCTCCCTAGATGCTGAAAAAGCCTTCAACAAAATTCAACACCCTTTCATGATAAAGGTCTTGATGTGTGACATTTTATATGAAATTTGAGTTTTAGTAATGTTTCTTTTATGGATATAGGTGCCTTTGTATTTGGGACATAGATATTCAGAATTTGACTTCACCTTCATGGATTTCTACTTTGATGAACATGAAATGTTCTTCAACTCTTTTCATTGATATTAGTTTTAAGTGTAATTTATTAGATATTAGGATGGCTACACCCACTTGTTTCTTTGGTCCATTTCATTGGAAAATCTTTTCCCAACCCTTAACTCTGAGGTAACATCTATCTTTGAAATTGAGGTATGTTTCTTGAATGAAACAGAAGGATGAATTCTGTCTTCATATCCATTTTGCTAGCCTGTGTGCTTTATCTGTGTTGGGAAGTTCAAGTCTTTCTGGTGACGAGTCATAGACTCTGAGGGTGTCATATTAATTGTTGACTGTGTTCTTATGCTGCCATCTACCTATCCCTTCTTCCAGTGCATACTGGTGGGGTCTCTACCTCTCCTGGTGGGAACTAGACCAAGGTTCTCTTCTGGTGGGTGCAAGCAGGTCTAATACACTGATTGCCTTCATTGTGCAGTGGGTGGAGGTGGGACTAGGGCACTGGCAGACTCTGGATAGGCTGGTCAGGTGGGACAGGTTACTCTGTGCACAGTTCCCAGGCCTATGGAGGCTCTGAGCAGAGCCTCAGAAGGCAGGCTGGAAACAGGCCCAATCTTATCTCCTACTATGGTTGGTTCCAGGATGTTGGCATACTCCTGGAAGATCAATCAATCCCTGGTGATAGGACCCCCTGACCATGGTCCCCAGTACTCAGGTGGCCACTGTGTTCAAATTTAATATATATATATACATATATGTATATGTATATTTATATATTATATGTCATATATGTACATCATATATATGTATATATTATTTTTTTCTTATTTTATATATTTTTCCAGTTCCCTCTCCCTCCCTCCCTCCCATGCCCCCCAATGACCCCTCCCATCCTGTTCCATCCCTACTCCACATGAAGGGTGATACCTTCCAGGAGGGATCATCAAAATCTATCATTTGGAATAGGGTCTAGACACTTGCTCCTGCCTCTAGAATAAGGGAATATCCCTCCATGGGGAATGTGTTCATTTTTCATATTTTTTCTCATTTCATGCAGGGATATTTGCATTTCCTTAAAGATATATTTTCTTCATTTTTAATCTTCTGTTAATAAAAGCATGGATCATTTTCATCTCAGAGATATTTACAATTTATGGATGTTTCATTTGGTCTTCTTCATATATATATCTTTCCTGCCTGAAGTAAATGTACTTTGTTTTCACTTTGTCATCATCAATTTATAAGATGTGTTTATTATTATGATCTTTTAAAATTATTGGATCACCATTACTGATCTTTCTGTTTTTTGTTGATTGATGCTATCATTAATTGTGATTTTATAATGTTAGGTTTTATTTGTAATAAATGATTATCATAGATCAAAGAAGGAGTTATTATAAGTTTACTCAAAAACTGGTGGGAAACTTCAACATGCTTTTGTATTTCCTTGAATTTCCAATGTACTTTGTTGACAGAAGTTACTCTTAGAATTAATGTGTAGTTTTCATAGGTCTTATGTGATTAATATGCTCTCTCAGTAACTGTTATTAGTACCTTATATATAACATATCATCAAAATTTTACAATAGATTTGGAACAAATTTTAAATTTAGCAAGAGTTAAATAATTTCTAATTACTGTGTCCTGTTAGAATGGAGCAAGTAAAACTCTTGCAATAGCCTTTAGAAATAATTTTTATTTCTTGAATAAATTTTAGTCTACTTCCTCATGTTAATCACAAAGAAGTATTTTTTCTAGTGATCTCTAGTTGTAATCCAATTGCATTTCAGTGTATATGTACATGTTTAAATTTTGTATGTATATATAACCAATTTTTATATAAAATTATTTTAAATGCATTAGAAGATCAGGAAGATGACTCACTGGATAAAGCATTTGCCTTGCAAGCAGGTTAAGGTGAGTTTGGATTTCTAGCACTCACATAAATACTGTTGTGGCTGTGGCAGCCTGCTCATAACCCCAGAGTTTAGGAGTTAGAGAGACAGGATTCCTGAAGCAATTAAGCAGAGACATTAGCTGATCTACTGAGTTCGTGACCAATTGTGAGACACTATTTAGCTATATAAGGTGGGACATTATCAATAAAAGCACCCAGTATCAATTCCTGCTCTCCACATATATGTGACCTGACATGTGACTACAACCATAAACTGTGACCGTACATGTGTATACTGCACTCAAACACAAGCAAATTAAAAAAAATATTTGAAAGGTGGTCACTAGAAAAGTCAAAAGAAACTTTCAGTGCTTGCATCACAAGTTTGATTTCACCCTTGCTTTGGTGACAAAGCATATCCTCCATGCACATTTGTTATCAACACATTGCACAGCTATTCATCTGATCTGTCATTTACTGTACTTAAAGGAGCCAGCAAAACAGGCTCTTAACATTCATCTGACAGTTTATCATTATAAGAAACACCCCAGCCACTGCCACTGGTCCTTCTACAACCCTCTCATCTGCGTTTTATTTTTTTTTTCTTTTCTGTAATAGCATCAAAATAGTGTACATTTTTGTTAAAAATGACATGAAATAAATAAATATATATGAAAATAAAGCTGGATATATTTTGTTAAGAATATGCTTTTGAATTTAAAAATGACTTTCTGAAATAGGAAAGAAGGTGTCTTTTTTTTTTTTTTTCAGAAGAAAGACTAATGTGAAAAATGAAAGCACACAATATGACATTTTAAAAACTCCTTTCAAGAGGGGTAGTTATTATGGCTGCCAGATAATTTTTATGTTGATTTTTCTAGTCCTTTAATTTCCTTAATCTTTTGATTTAAGCATCTCCAGGTTATGTCTTTTCATTCTTTTAATTGCTCGATAATCTCATATGAAAATAGCAATAGATCGCCTAATCATTTTTAATTTCCACATATAAAATGCAATGAAGATAATTTTATTCCACTATGCAATGTCAGTGTTTCTATGAGAAGGTATATAGACATGAGCAATCCCAGAATGTGACACAGTGTCAACGTGTGTCAGATCTATGTCGAAAGTGCCGTGTTTGCAGCAGGCTCTAGGCAAGCCCATTTCCATTATGAGTTGATGAAAGCATCTTGCTTGACAAGATGAAGCATGACTGTCAGAATTCATGATGCCACCATGAAGGAAAAACTCTCTGAGGAACTACTTCTTTCAATATTTGAAACAGTAAAGTGCATCTCATACATTTCAAAAATATTTTATATTTGCATTTTCCTGTGCGGAGATGAAGCTCCATTTGGATTAGTAAGAAACATTGATTTTATCCAATTACAAATGTTTGTATATGCTGCTCTAGCCTTTCATTACTGCACTAAAGTTTGTCACTAGGTCATCAAAATATAACTAGAAGAAATCATAAACCAAGCAGTGCCTTTCAGGCTTCCCAGAAGATCCAGAGTTATCTCCTATGTGACAATAGTCTCCAAATAGCACAGAAGTCATTTTACAGTTTCATCTTTGTTGGAATCAAACTGTGCACACATATAAACAAAATTTTGTAAATATTTTATTTAGGCTTAAATATTATTCACAGTTCTCATTAGCCAAGAAATAATCTTCTAAATAAAATTGAAATGTTAAAAATAATATAGTGCATCTAACAGAAATATCTGAGAACTTTAACCATACCTTTCTGAAGAAAAAAAGGAAGAGAATCAAAATTATGAAAGTGAAAAGAATTGTGTGTTTTCATAGATTATGGGATATCATATCTTTCCTGGAATTTACCTTGTCTTTAAGTCTACCTAGTTAAAAAAAATAGCCTATATGACTTCTTTAGCACAGTGGAACATATTGTGATATATCTTAATTATTTTAATAATTGGATGATTTTTAAATCCTTTAAGTTTGATTTATGGAATTGGATGATTCATTCAAAATATAAAACATTTTGAAATTGGAAAAAAGCAAAATGATTGCCAGCATGAGGTGGGCCTGGACTATGTAGCAAGACCTTATCTCAAAATATTAAACAAAGAATCATGATAAATGGCTTCAATGGATGGCAAAATATAATCAGACTAATTCAAAAGTTTTGCATATTGAGGAGACTGAACAAATTCTGAGCATTCTTTTAATTGTTTCAGAAAGTAATATTATTTTTGTATATATAAAACAACGATATTGCTCAATCCAATCTATTAAAGTCAGTCTCTTACCATTCTTTTTTAATGGTTGATACTATGTCACAGCATATACAAGTAATATCTAAGGCATTTTGACAAACAGCATGCTTACATTTTCTTCAGTTAGACTTACCTTTGACCCCTCACAAGTTATTATAACCTAATAAGCTGACAACGTTCTTGTAATTTACAAATTGCCAGGTTTAGTACTAATTCTACATTCCTAGTCCTTACTGCTTCACCATTTCCTTTAATGTATTTACATGCATATTATTTCCTATAATAGACTGGGGGAGGCAATGCACACCTTTAATCAATCCCAGCACTCCAGAGCCAGAGACAGGTAAATCTCTGTGAGTTCAAGGCCAGCCAAGGCTACAGAGCCAGTTCCAGGACAATTAGAGCAACCTGACTCAAAAGCAAAACAAACATTTCCTGTTATATTATATAAATGATTTAAGCAGAAAACTTCACATATTAAGTGATTCAGGCACCAAATTCCTTTTTTAAATTTTATGATTGAACTATATTTGAGACTTAATCATGAATAGACTGTAAATGTTTTATTTTTTCTGACTGTATGGCCAAATTGTCAAAGAATATGATGATTTTCCAAAAACTATGAATATTGTCATTGTGTAGCCAGTGTCAGCCATAAGAACAAATGGAGCAGTGTACAAGTTTAAGCTTGATATGGATGGTTTGCTTCCTATTCCTGGTTCAGCTTAGATTGCCTGTAAGAGCAACTGTGGCAATGCACAGCTCAACCTTTATATACATGGTTTCCTGCTTAGGTTTTGTGAGTCTAACACACTGAGTAATGACTTTATACATTACTAGTTTTCAAGACAGTGTCCTTACTCTCCATGGGACTGTCCTTATTTCAGAACAAAAAAATTATAAATATTTAAGTAATACAAAATAAGAAAGAAATAAGCATCAGTGTATCATTACCCACTATTGGTAACCTAATTTTATGAATCTATGAGGACAGAGATACATTCACTGTAAGACACTGTCTTGACCAGCCATGAGCCAACACTGAAACTGTGATTAATGATTTAAAATATTTTTATAAAATGAGGGCTGAACTCTTTTTTTTGATAAGAAATGTTGAAGCATGGTGATTGTGGAATATGCATCAAAAAAAAAAAAAATCAGTAACCCTATTGTATACAGATGATAATGGGGCTGAGAATGAAATCAGAGAAACATTACCCTTTACAATAGCCACAAACAACATAAAATATCTTGAGGTAATTCTTACCAAACAGGTCAAAGACATATGAAAAAGAACTTTGAATCTTTAAAGAAAGAAATTAAAGAAGATACTAGAAAATGGAAAGACCTCCCATGAACTTGGATAGGTAGAATCAATAAAGTTAAAATGGCAATCTTGCCAAAAGCAATATACAGATTTAATGCAATCCCCATCAAAATTCCTGCACAATTCATCATTGACGTCGAAAAGAAAATACTCAACTATATATGGAAAACCAAATAACTCAGGACAGCCAAAACAACCCTGTAAAATAAGGAAACTTTTGGAGACATCACCATCCCTGACTTCAAGTTCTGCTATAGAGCTATAGTAATGAAAATATCTTGGTACTGGTACAAAAAACAGATAAGTATACCAATGGGATCAAACTGAAGACCCTGCTATTGAACCATACACCTACAAACACCTGATTTTTGACAAAGAAGCTAAGACTATACAATGGAAAAAAGAAAGCATCTTCTACAAATGGTGCTGTCATAACTGGATGCAGACATGTAGAAGACAGCAGGTAGATCCTTATCTATCTCCATGCACACAACTTAAGTCCAAATGGATGAAAGACCTCAACATAAATCCACCCACACTGAACCTCTGAGAAAAGAAAGGGGGAGGCACCCTTGAACTAATTGGTACAGGAGACCACTTTCTAAACATAACACCAGAAGCACAGACACTGAGATCTACAATTAATAAATGGAACCTCCTTAAATAAGAAGCTTTTGCAAGGCAAAGGACACAGTCAACAAGACAAAATGGCATCCCACAGAATGGGAAAAGATCTTCACCACCCAACATCTTGAAGAAGGCTGATTTCCAAAATATACAAAGAAATCAAGAAGCTAGTCACCAAAACACCAAAAAAACCCAATTAAAAAGTGGGGTAGAGAACTAAACAGAATTCTCAATAGAGAAAGCTAAAGTGGCTGTAAGACACTTTCAAAAGTGCTCAAAATCCTTGAACATTAAGTAAATGCAAATCAAAACAACTCTTAGATACCATCTTATACCCATCAGAATGAATAAAATGAAAATCATCAACAACAGTCTATGCTGGAGAGGATGTGGAAAAAGGAGAATGAATGCTCCTTCATTGCTACAGGAGTACAAACTTGTACATCCACTTTTGAAATAAGTATAGCAGTTCTTCAGGAAAATGGGAGCCAGTCTACCTCAAGATCCAGCAATTTCACTCTTAGGCAGATACCCAAAAGATGTACATTCATACAACAAGGGCATCTGTTCAACTATGTTCATAGCAGCATTATTTGTAATTGCCATAATCTGGAAGTGACCTAAATGCCACTCAACTGAAGATTGGATGGAGAAAATGTGATACATTTACACAATGGATTATTATTCAGTGGGGAAAAATTGTAATCTTGAAAATTTGCTGGCAAATAAGTGAGGTAACCCAGTCATAGAAAGACAAGTGTAGTATATGCTCACTCATATATGGATATTAGACATAGAGCAAAGGTTTACCAGACTACAGTCCACACCTTCAGAGATGCTAGGAAACAGGGAGAACAGTAAGAGAGACAGACATACATGGTCCCAACCTGCCCTGTTGAAGGGGAAAGGGACAAGAGCCCCTGAACAAATTTGGAGCATGGGGAAAGGGGAGGGAGGAGAAGGGGAGAAGACAAGAGGGGAGAGCACCATGAGGGACATGAATAGAGGAGGACAGGAAAAGAGAAACATTAATAGAGGGAGCCATTACAGGGATAAGGAGAAATCTGGGATTAGGGAATTGTCCAGAGATCCACAAGGATGACTCTGACTAGGAATCTAAATAATAGTGGAGAGGCTACCTTAAATGCCCTATCCCTATAATGAGAATGATGACTACCTTAATTGCCATCCTAGAGCCTTCATCCAGTAGCTGATGGAAGCAGAAGCAGAGATCCACAGGTAAACACTTGACCAAACTCCTGGAATCCATATTTAGAGAGGGAGGAGTGACAAACAATGGGGTCAAGTTCATGCTGGGAAAACCCCGCAGAACCAGCTGACCTGAGCAAGTGGAAACTTATGGACTCTGGTGTGACAGCTGGAGAACCAATACAGAACCAAAACCAGGCCTCTTGAATCGGCCAAGAGGACTGGGCAGTCTATGGAGGCCCTGGCAGTGGAACTGGGATGTATTCCTACAGGACTCCAGGGTCCCATTCCCAATAGAGGGATGCTCCATTTGTTTAGGTACATAGGGGAGGGCCTAGGGCCTACCCCAAGCGACTTGACAGATTTTGATGATCTCTCATGGAAGATCTCACTCTCCTTGGGGAGTGGAAGGGGAAAGAGTTCTGAGGATCAAAGAAGGGCATAGGAATATTAGAGGGAGGGGTGACTGGGATTGATATGTAAAATAAAATAGTTTCTAATTTAAATAAAATTTGTTAAAAACAGGAGATGAACATATATTCTGGCACTTCTAATTTGTATATAGGAAAATATTTGTGTGTGTATGCTACTCCTCAGATTAAAGAATCATTCTTATCTTGACTATTTCAAACACTGATACTTCTCTTCACCATTTCTCAGTTTAATCACAACTCACTGAAATATACAGTTTTGATTCCTACCCTGGCCTGCTGAACACTTTCCTGGAATTTCTTTGCACAATTTTCAAACATTGCAATTTATCTTCTAATACCTCCAACCCATTACCAATTTTTATATGCCAGCCTATGTCAAACCAGTGTTCAACACTATAAATGTTAAGAGGTTCAAAACTTCCAGGTTCCTATAACTTCCGATTTCTTCTGGAACTTCAAATAAACTGGAAATTTCTTCCAAGTGTTATCATTTATTTAAGAAATGTACCATCTCATCTATTCACCCCCTCATCCAGGATACCACTGAAATACATCTTAATTAGAGAAAGCATTCTACCTAGGTCATTATTCCTCTGGAGATTCTTGAGAACCAGCTATTTTTTTCCCAAACTTAGGCCAATGGTTAAATGGAGGACTTGGGCTGCTCTGAGGATGGGAGCCAGTAGTGTTTTCCTGGATAATTAACTCCCACCTCCACTGGTACACATGACTATTTAGTCATCAGGCACTCCATGGCCTTGCTGGTGTTGCCAGAATTACCATTCTTAAAGTTAATGTAAACTATAACTTAAAAATATGCAGATCAACCATGAGAATTATTTTATTAACACTTACTGTTGAACTATTGCTTTCTTTCATTGTTGTGAGGAATTAACTGATTCAAACAACTAAAGAAAAAAGGTTTTATTCAGACTCACAATTTAACTATGCAGTCCATCATGGTGAGGAATTCACAGCAACAAAAGTATAAGCCAGCTGGTCATTCTATCCATGCTCAGGAAGCAGAAAGCCATAAAAAATTGTTCATTGGCTTGCTTTATGTTGTTTATTCAATAAGCAGCCTCACTCATATAATGCTGGCACTCACCTACATAATCTAGGAAGCCATATAGGCGTTGCTAAAGCAACGAGACCTGAGGATATCAAGGCACACAGTTGCCTCCATTGTGAAGGATATGGATCGTGCGGCTCCTGGTTCGCTGTTTCGGGGGACGTTACGTTGACCGCTTGGGAAAAACTAGGAAAGGATTTAGAAGCAGCAAAACAGGAAGGCTGACTTAGCCGAGGAACCTACCCACTGGCGGCTGGTTCACAGCTGCCTTAGGGAAGGGAATAATGAAGATCTGATAAAGGAAGGCCGTAGGGCCCTGAGGGAACACCAGGACAGTATGTCTGAATCTGATTCACAGAGGGGAACGGCAGAGAGGCCTAAAAGAAAGGGTACCAAGCAAAAAGACCTAGACCCTAAGCAGAAAGAAAAGGGAGAAGCTCGGCTATATCCAACTCCGGAGGATTTTGATTTTGAGGAGTTTGAAAATTTAGAGATATCTGAAGAAGAGAATAAAATTTTACAAAGGAATACAAAGGGGGCAGAGAAGGGAAGAACAAGGAAGCCAGATCACCCCCCCACAGGAAAAGGCAGGTACTGCGATTGTGACAGGGCCCTGCCCTTCCTGCCCCCCCCCCCCACTGCCTCAGGCGGGTGGAGGTAGTTATCTTATCCCAAGAGACACATGGGACCGGCTATCAGGGGCATTCCCAGTCTTCGAGGATCAGGCTACCCAGGCCCGCTGGTATGAACCAGTCCCCTATAGAATGCTTGAAGCCCTGGTTAGATCAGTCCGGGAATATGGGGTTACGGGCAATTACATCCTATCTGTACTCAAACAAATTGCCGCCCAGGTTCTGACCCCGGCTGATTGGTTCAACTTAGCCAAGGCTTGTTTGGGAAATGGGCCACACTTAGAATTCAAATTTATGGTAGAGGATAGGGCACAGGCCCAAGCCCGAAAAAACATGCAGAACGGGCAAGTGTGGTGGACGGCGGACATGCTCCTCGGCAGAGGGGAGTTCCTCGCCAACAAAGGGGAGGCGGCTAACCATTTCTGCTCGAACCTTTCTCGGACAACGTGGCTAGAATGCTTGAGGTAGCCGAAAAGGTGATTGATGACCTTGAGGTAGCCGTGCCTTTTGTGCAACAGATAATTTTTGAACAAAGCACAAAGGAATGTCAGAGAGCTATTACACCAGTGAAACAAAAGAACTTTGATACCTGGATAGAGCTTGTCGCGGCATTGGGGGACCGCTAACTAATGAAGGTCTTGCTGCGGTGGTTCTGTCCGCCTCTCAGAAAAGAAAGGGAGGAATTGCTTCAGATGTGGAAAACCTGGCCATATGAAAAGAAACTGTCCATTGGGGGGGTGGCCCCGTCAGATGCGGCCCAGGAACAGCGCCCTCAGGGACAACCTGGCACCTGCCCTCACTGTAAGAAAGGGAAGCATTGGGCAAACGAATGTCGCTCAATCAGAGACATTAATGGCCAGCCAATTAGCTCTCCCTCAGAACAGTCAAAAAACAGGTTGAGGGGCCCACGTCCCCAGGGCCCGAAAATTTTTGGGGCACTCCAGCAGCCGGCCCCCCTACCGAACCTGGCTCCACCACTATCAGGAGAGCGACCCTCGGCTCCACAGAGGTGGACCTCCGTGCCACCTCCGGATGGGTACTGACCCCGGAGATGGGAGTCCAGATAATAGATACTGATATGATGGGCCCTCTGGACAAAAATGTGGTGGGCATTGTCCTGGGTCGTTCGTCTGCCACACTCAAGGGCCTGATTGTCCTTCCCAGGGTTATCGATCCTGATTATACAGGCCAGGTTAAGGTGCTTTGTCACTCTCCACATGGAGTAATCTCCATCAGCCCAGGGGACAGGATAGCTCAATTGTTAGTTGTCCCCTCTCACCATGGCTGCTTCCCAGCCCATGATCAGCAGAGATGGGAGGCGGCGCTAGGTTCTACTGGCGCTGACCTTGTGTGCCTATCCATGGATTTAGATCAGAGACCCATGCTCACCTTGACAATTGAGGAGGAGCCTTTTCCGGGCCTGGTAGACACAGGTGCGGACCGTAGCGTCATCTCATACAAAGCCTGGCCGAAACAATGGCTGCTACAATGAAGGTCCTCTCAGACTCTTCAAGGTCTTGGGTATGCCCATACTCCACAGGTCAGTGCCAAGGAACTAACTTGGTTTACAAAGGACAGTCAAGGGACGGTGCAGCCTTTTGTAGTCGAGGTCCCCATCAATTTATGGGGAGGGACATACAGAAGTAGTTGGGCTTAAAATTGACCAATGATTATTCAGAGGCTTGTCAATCAATGATGAGAGCCCAGGGCTTTGTCCCTGGGGGAGGCATGGGAGCAAGACTCCGGGGTAGAAGAAGCCGGGTCGAGCCACAGCAAAAACTGGATCGAAAGGGCCTGGGTTTTTCTTAGGGGCCACTGGGAATCCTGCTTCTAGAACCCAGGCCATTCCCATCCCTTGGACAACTCAAAAACCGGTCTGGGTCCCCCAGTGGCCCCTGTCTCGAGAAAAATTAGAAGCAGCAAAATCCCTAGTGATAGAACAGCTATGATTAGGACATTTGGAGGCTTCGGTCTCCCTATGAAATACCCCAATTTTTGTAATAAAGAAGGCTTCCGGGTCGTGGCGACTCCTCCACGATCTCCGAGCAATAAATTCTCAAATGCAGGTTATGGGTGCGGCTCAGAGAGGGTTACCCCTACTTTCCGCACTCACCCAGGGCTGGCCAGTAATGGCATTGGGTATTAAGGACTGCTTCTTTTCAATCCCCTTGTGTCGGCAAGATCGGGAGCGCTTTGCCTTCACCCTCCCCTCAGTTAATCATGAATGCCCAGATGCACGGTATCAATGGAGGGTCTTACCTCAGGGTACGGCAAACAGCCCAACTATGTGCCAGATATATGTAGATGCAGCCATACGCCCCGTACTCCATTACATGGATGATATCTTCCTTGCAGCTGCTTCCACTGAGGTTTTGAATAAGGCCTTTATGGCGATTTGCTCAGCCCTAAGCACATGGGGCCTTGTCATTGCTCCTGAAAAGGTCCAACAATCTTCAGTAGTAAAATTCCTGGGCATGGTCATTATGCCAAAGGTCATTCGGCCCCAGAAACTCTGTATTCAGACAAAACAGCTTCAGACACTTAATGATTTCCAACAGCTGGCAGGAGATATTAATTGGCTTCGAGGTTACTTATAAGCCTTCCCTGTTCAGAACAGCAGCCACTCTATTCCCTGCTAGAAGGAGACCCAGATGTTACCTCCCCGTGGAGTATGACCCCTGCGGCAGCTGCGGCTCTCCAAAAGGTGGAAGGGGCAATACAACGGTCACAGCTACAACGCTTTGATCCCCTGCAACCATTAATTTTATGCATATTGAAGACTTGTGGTTACCCCATAGGAGTCTTATGGCAGGAAGGCCCACTTCTTTGGATTCATGGCAATTCCATGGGGACGAAATCCCTCTGCTACTATCCTGACCTGGTTGCTGCCCAGGCCCTAATAGGCATTAAATATAGTATTACTCATTTTGCTCTTGTGCCTCAAAAATTGGTGATTCCCTATACAAAAGAACAGGTAGAGGTCTTGGCAGCCACTATGGGCGGTGTTAGTTTGTTCCTTTTCTGGGACCATAGATAACCATTACCGGAGACATCCCCTGCTTTCCTTTATGGAACGCAATTTAGTGTATTTCCCGCAAGTGACATCTCCTAGGCCTTTACAAGGAGCGTTGACCATTTACACCGATGGGTCAAAAACAGGACAAGGAGCAGTGGTAGTGGAAGGTCGGGAACCAATTATATATCATTTCCGACCAGACACACCTGAAGTTACCGAGTGCCTTACAGTGTTACAAGTGTTCAAAAAATTCCCAGAACCCTTCAATCTTTTTTCTGATTCTCTGTATGTAGTCAATGTCATGGCAGCCTTGGAGGTCGTCGCCTCCGTGCGATCCGCCAGCGCAGTGTCTAATATTCTCCTGCAAATACAAGATGCTATATTGCAAAGATCCAACCCATTCTATGTTGGACATATTTGGGCCCATACAATGCTCCCGGGCCCCATGTCCAGAGGCAATGAATTGGCTGATTCAGCAGCTAGAGCAGTGGCCCTCGTGGCCATGAGCCCTGTAGAAGGGCCCAGCCAATTCCATGAGCTCTTTCATGTCCCAGCCAACACCCTTCACCTTCGTTTCTCTATCTCCCGTCGGGAAGCACGGGACATTGTAAAGGCATGCCCAGCCTGTGTGACCTTCCTCTATCCTCCTCATGTGGGAGTCAATCCCAGAGGCCTGTGACCAGGCTCATTGTGGCAAATGGATGTCACTCATGTGACAGAGTTTGGGAGGCAGAAGTACCTCCATGTGTCTGTGGACACCTGTTTGGATATAATCCATGCCACACCCATGACTGGGGAAAAGGTCTCACATGTGAAGGCTCATTGCCTGGAGGCATGGGCGGCCTGGGGAAAACCCCTTCGCCTTAAAACAGACAATGGTCCCGCATATGCCTCTGGCAGTTTTCGTGCCTTTTGTTCCCAACTACAGGTGGCCCACACTCTCGGGCTACCCTATAACCCTCAGGGACAGGGCATAGTGGAAAGAGCCAATAGAAGCCTGAAGGAAATCCTACAAAAACAAAAACAGGGAATTGCTCATTCGGCACCCCGAGACAGAGGGTCTCACTAGCCCTCTACACTTTTTAAATTATTTGCTGCTGGATGATCATGGCAGGTCACCGGCAGATAGACATTCACAAGTCACTCCCCAGAAGGAGGAAGAGAAGGCTATGTGGAAGGATGTTGTTAACAATAAATGGTGTGGACCGGATCCGATTGTCTCGAGATCCAGGGAAGCTGTTTGTGTTTTTCCTCAGGACCAAGAGGCCCCTCATTGGGTCCCGAGCCAGCTGGTGAGGATCCTGAAAGGCCTGAGCGAGATGACGACAAGGATGACACAACACTAGGAGAAGACGATTCTGCCTCTGCTGCTGAGGCTGACGGTTTGGCCACAGGGGACAGCAGAACAGAGATGGGGGATACTGTCAGCCTTCCCTAAAGCAATGTCGGTCGGCCATAAGGCGGCGGTGTTTCCCCGATTCTTTACAACCAATTCAGAGATAGGACAGCCATCTTTGCAGCTTGACTCAAAGGTCGCTCCCTTGGGGGAAGATAGGGCCCTGCTAGAAGAGGGATCCCTCTGCTTTTATTTCAAAGATAAGCAGCCAGGAACCGAGAATTCGACTGGTGAGGGATGTATCCCACTCCAAAAACAGAAACTCGCTTGGTTCAATGAAGGGGTAAAAACAACTGGAATAGGGGCGAAGTCGACAGCCGAACAACGACTGAATAAAATAGGCCCTGAGGTTGAAGGCGCCCCCTGGCGTTTTACCAATATTTCCAGCCCCAACAATCTGGCGGTTTGGCTTTGGGGTACCTTTCCTAGCCCTAGATCTGTCAATAGCACGGTACCCCCAAAACAGCCTCGCCTCATGCCTAGTTGCTGGGGCAAGTATACCCCGGGGGAGATCTGGCCTTGGACTGATTGCCAGACACCAGCCTCATATTGGGCAGAGCAGGGAGAGAAGTTTAGCTTCTCGCCTGATATGCAGGGGCGGATAAAACAATCAGCACCCATGACAGAGGGAGAATTCCTGCAGGATGCCAGGATGACGCCATATAGTAAATAGTTGTTGTGTGGCGTGAATGGTAGTTGCTCAGATCTTGCGCCATTCAATGGGGCCAGGCAGGGTATACAACTTTTCAATGTAATACCTCGTATACTGAAAGGTGCCAGTTCCCAAATGGCACTGATATTTACAGCTGCAACTCCACGGAAGATGGTCAGGGATCTCCAAAAGGTTTTAGGTGGAAACTTGTCAATATGACGGGTGGCTGTTATGGGTCCTTGCAGGATCACAATATATCCTATCCCGCTGCTCCAGTATGTGTGCACCCCCCTTTCTTATTCTTCCTATCTAATGGCTCTTTCCAAAAATGTACAAGTGGCTCATGCTGGATGGGTCAGTGCTGGGACTCGGAGCGTTTTCACCGAGCAATGGTGGGCGGTATTCCGCGCTGGGTCCCTGTCCCCGTGGAGGCCCCCAGCAGCATAACCCTGTTCAGGCCTAAGAGAGATTTTGGAATTACTGCAGCTGTCATCCTGGCCGTCTCGGTCAGTGCAGCCGCCGCCACTACGGTATTGCCATGGCCTCCACAGTTCAGTCAGGCCAGGCCTTAAACCAACTCTCTGGCTAGGTTGCGCAGGCCCTGGACACTCAGATTACTTCTTATGGCCAACTAAAGGGAGACCTCATGGTTCTCAATCAACGCATCGACCTCGTGCAAGAACAGGTCGGCGTTCTCTGGCAGCTGGCCCAGGGGGGTTGTGAGTAGAAACTCAATGCCCTATGCATTACCAGTGTACAATACCAAAATATGACAAGGGTGGCAAATCTGTCACACTCTCTCTCTATTTGGCAGGGGTTGGTCAGAAAACTTCGATGCCACTTTGGAAGACCTCCGCAGAGCTATTGTTGCTATTAACTCCACCCGCGCAGATCTTAGCCTGGCAGAGGGACTCTCCGATTGGATCACTTCTGCTGTCTCCTTCTTTAAGGAATGGGTGGGGGTTGGGATGTTTGTGGCATGTTGCTTGGGAGGATGCGTGGTATGCCTGTGGTTGTTGTTCTGTCTGCAGAAGCAAACCAAAAGAGACAGGGTAATTATCTCGCAAACCCTGGCCACCTTGGAGTTAGGAGCCTCGCCCCAGATTTGGCTTTCTGCCCTAAAAGAACAGTAATCTGACCATGGCCTCTGCACACCGAAGGATTACTTCTTCCATTGCACTCGGTAAGGCACGGGAAGTTTTGACAGACACTGCCTTTGCACCCCTGGGGAAAGGTCCCATTGCACAGGGATAGGAGTGTCTTATCCCCCATATCTCTCCCTCGATCAGTCAACGCATCATGAGGCGAGGACCTGAACGGGAGAAGGGGACCACTGTCAACAAATAATAAAAACGGGGGAACTGCTAGGGGCCGAGGGGGAACTGCTAGGGGCCGAGGAGGCATCGCCATTACAAGATGGCACCCACATCCGTAGGGTAAGTGGTAAACAACTCCATTTAAGGCTTGGAGCCATCTGGGTTCGCACCTGCAAGAGTGCGCATGCGCGTGAACGCCCTCCGTTTCAGGCCAATCCCGAGGCTTGGTGGCTCTGCAGACCGGCCTGGACCTATCAGGACCTTACCCGTGTCCCTGGTCCCTTCAAAAGCAGCTCGCTTGGCTTGCTGGGGGCCCTTCAGCTCCTGCTCTCCCTCAACCAATGTGCTCCAATAAAGTGTGACTCAAGAAGGATCCTTAAGTGGTGGTGGTTCTTCCTCGCTGGCCCAGGGGCTCTCCGCAGTCAGCCATGCCTATTTCCCTAGCATGTCTACATATTGGCCATTCAGCTCTTTATTGGACCAATCAGGTGTTTTAGACAGGTAAAATAACACAAAATTACAGAAGTAAACAAATATAACGTAAAGAATGCAAAACATCTTTGCGTCATTAAATATTATACAACATAAGTAAATGTAACACATCTTAAGCTACTATTCCACAACAAATGTGTAATCACACCCATGTTTAAATAAAAAGAATAAAAAACTTTCAAGCTACTCTAGACTAAGATGTTGAAACAATGTATTTAGATATATGCATTGTTATAAATTCAATAAATCTTAATTATTTCTGAGAACAGTCTGTAAGAGAAATTTTGAAGAGAGGGTTTTCTCATTTTTTCTGGTCTCATTTTATTTTATTTAAAATGGCATTAGAAATTACAGAATTATTAAATATAGAACATTGATTTGAACAAAATAATTATATCATAATTTAAATATTTTCAAATGTAGCAAAAACAGCAGTAATAGTTAGAAATAAAGAAATAATATACTGGTTTGATCATCATCTCTATTTTTAGAGCAGTTCTTTACAAATGAATTTAGTTACCAAACAATGAAGTCATTTGGATTCTTCTCTACCTTTGAAGAAGTTCATAAGTTATGTTTATAGCCTCACACTTAAAATCTTATCTCCCTTGTGACAAAGAACCTTTGTCCTTTCAATAATGCTCATCACCACATAAGTGATAAATAAACAAAACATAAATGGACAAGATGTAAGTGAATGAATAATTTATGAGATATGGAAATTTGAAACTGCTTACTCATACAAGGACAGATTCTTCCCCCAATAAAATTTGTAGAAAATGACCTCCATAAAATGTGCAGACATAAGCCGTATATTCACATGAATACAAACTTGTGGCAATGTCAATAAGGTAAAACACAATTATTGTTTCTGGCATTGTGTTGGAGCTGTGACAGTTGACTCTTCCATGTAAAACAAGTATTAATAAACAGAAACTGATGCTTATGAGGACATTTGACAATGCCAGTGTGATAGGTATTAAATAACTCTTATTATTTAAGTGCATAAATCATCACTGGATTTAGAACATGCTATAATTTCCACTCATGTGCAAAATTAATGTAATAATAGAAACATTGCTAGGCAAATCAAGCATAGTACTTTGTAAAATATATTGAGGGAGCAAGTACTGAAAGAGGAAAGCTTGATATGCAAGGATTCTTGAGTCAATGTCATATATACCCTTTCATGAAGTGAAATTGTGATAATAGGCATTCACCTCCAAGGAGGGCAGGTATTCTGCATTCAGGTCAGACATCTCACAGTGAACCATGAAAGAGAGGCAAATTCTACCATCACCATCTGTGGCATTACTTTTATTTGGCTTGGTGATTATTCATATAAATTTGTCTTTTCAGAGTCTTCTCTTTGCTTTACCCAAGAAAGAACTCATTCTCTGTTTTCAGAAAATTTCACTGAATTCCCTCATATCTATCATTCATTGATCTCCTCACCCAAGAAAGTAATTTGATAAAAGCAAAAATTCACAAAGTTAAAAATTATAATCTTCATGTAAAATCCCCAAAATTGGTTGGGATGTCACTATATAGTAGAATGCTTGCTTGGATAGATTCAATCCAGAGAAACTCTACAAAAAATGTTCACATAAATATTTCCTTATGAGTATAAATGTAATTTTCAAGTTACACAAATAATATTAATAAACGTGAAAGTCACTCCAGTACCAAATTTCTTGGATATGTTATGCATAAGTAGGAATATCTCTTGTTATTCATAGACTCCCTAAATTAATAAGAATTTTGCTTATTCCCCAGCCTCAGGAGATTACATAATGATTTCTGGCACTGTGGAGGCTAGATCACAGGAAGGAGGTGCTCAGATTATATTCATCTCAAATCATCTGAGTCCTGTGACTTATGCATGTAAGAGATACCTTTAGTAATGGTGACATACTTTCAACCTCTGGGCAATAGCTATAGTCTATATGTTTTTGGGAGTCACTTGGGGTACCTGATAAACAACTCAAGCAAGTTTCTTCCACCTGGTACTAGATCTTTCTTTAGACAGTTTATGGCTCTTGTGGCAAGGATTGTCTGCCTGAAATTCATAGCTTCCTTACATGCATATATTCCTTGAGGCTTTGTGAGACAGCATTGGTGTTAACTCTATAACACTGCTCTTTACCAGGGAACATCATCGAAAAAGAGAGAGATTGCCATAGCCCAATGCTGAGGAAATTTCCTATAAAATTGTGTCTTCTAGAAATTGCAAAGGGGCTGCACTCATGGAACTTAATAATGTCATTGAATTAGCAATGTCAGTAGACATGCTAATGTAGAAGAGGGGAAATTTCATGGGTTTCCACACCTACACAAAGAACTACAGGCAACTAATGATTGGGGGACAAATGAGCATTACCAAGAATTGGCTATCCAATACAAATAATATATGCATAAATAAGAAAACTAGGCTCAGGGGATCGTGTTGATGTATTTGTGTGCATATGCATATATGTATGTGTGATTGTGCATGTCTGTTTAGCATACAAATCATGTGTATATATGCACATATGTAATATAATAGGTCATCAATTTGAGAATAATTAAGGGAAGAGAAAAGTTAGAGAAAGGAGACATGGAGTAATTGGAAGGAGAAAGGAAAGGAGGAGAGATATGTAATTACATATTTTAATTAAAATGTGTTAAACATTTTTAATAAAACTTGTTCCATTTTCTAAGTTATTTGGCCATTTTACCTTGAGTTTGTTCTGAATATTAGTGACTAATTATGAAATGGTATCCTGTCTTCTGAAATCTGTGTCCAGGAAAAATGCTCCCAAATAAATGATCATCTGCCTGTAATTTTACTAAATAACCATCACCCTGTACTCAGTTGTTTCTACAAGAAAAAATGTTTGATAAATCAGCAGATATTTAAAACTGTCTAAATTTTGACATTGAGGACTGGAGTATTTGATATAATTTGACAATTAAGAACATTTCAGTATAATATTGAAACCTATTAGAACTGTAAAAAGAATCCTTTATATAACAGATGTCCAGGACTATGTTGAAGTAATAACCTTTGTGTTCATCGGGATATGCTATTTAGAGAGTAGTCAGACAGCTTCGTAATTATCATTACCAAAACCATTCAGCATGTGGCTATGAATCTTGAATATATGTGTTTATAATGATTTTGAGAATAAAAAAACAATCTTATAAAGTACATACTACAGATCAGTATGACATGATAGTTTGAGTTAACGGGAGAAAGGAGTAAAACAGAATCAAGAACATCAGCCATTGCATTCTTTTTTTTTTTTTTTTTTTTTTAAATTTGGGTGCTGGGTGGTATAGAAGCAGTAGTCATTGGGAGAAATAAAGACTAAATTACTAAGGATCTGACACTTAGACTTTTGCAGGACTCATGAACTATAATGCAAACTTCCCTGTTGAGATGTGCTCTTATATTTTCATTCACATAAAGAATTTCAAGGTTGTTTTGGAGTTCTATGATTTATTATAATGGTAGATTACTTCATATATTTGTAACAATCTAGGAATCAGTGGTATGAAGAAAATGGAAGAATTATCAACTCTAAATGTCTAAGGTAGTGAATTTGAGACCTAGACATTTATAATATCAATCCCACAAAGGAAAATTAAGCAGTTGAACTTCCTTCCATATAACTGGATCCTACCATCAGTGATTTCCACTCACTATCTTTCTGATAGCTCTGAATTTTCCCCCTTACTCTCCTCTACCATTTCAAGGATGCTACTCCAATACATCCACTATTTGGTATTCACTCAATTTACCTTATCCACAGAAACCAAAACTATAAAGATTAACTACATATACCTTGGAATTTCTGAATTCTATATTTTAGTATAGCACCAAGGAAATAATAAAATCTATTTTTATTAATTAATCAAGAAGGAAATTGCTGGTAGTACAAAAGATACACATTTTCCCACTTAGTATTGCCAATTAATGGCATATATTTTTCCACTTTTCAATTCTTTTCTTTTTTTCTTTTTTCTTTTTTATTTTTTGTTTTTGGTTTTTCAGACAGGTTTTCTCTGTGGTTATGGAGGCTGTCCTAAAAGTATTTCCTGTAGACCAGGCTTGTCTTCAACTCACAGAGATCCGTGTGCCTCTGCCTCCCGAGTACTGGGATCAAAAGCATGGGCAACCACTTTCCAGCCATTTGTCAATTCTTAATGTATCATTCCATCTTTTAGACTCTTGGCCCACGTCTTTCAATGAATTTCTTCCTCTTCTAACCACAATTATGTGCCCATAGAGCTAAGGGTTCTCTCTCATCATTAGGACACACTTAGCTCATTACAGACTAATTCAATTAATGGAGTTACAAATTTTGACAGAGAGGCCTGATCATTATTATTTATATTATTAGAGTAGCTTGGAAGTAGAATCAATATGTAAAATAAGAAAAATAAATAAATAAATAAAGATAACAAACAAAGAATAGCTTGATACGAGTCTGAAAATTATTATCAAGCAACTAGATTATTTTTGTGAATATTCACAGAAATTAAAATATAAAATAATATCTTTAAGCTATTAAATGACAACATAAGTATATGGCTGAATTAAGTAATTAAAGTCATGGGCTAGCACTTTTGAAGAACAAGAGTAAGATAGCAAAGTGAATTTTATACATTGGTCATAGAAAGGAATATAAGAGAAATCATGTACTTAAGCAAAAAAAAAAATGTAGTGATTAATTTACAAAAAAAAAAAATTTCTTTTCTTTAATTTTCTGTTTTACTCTTCTCTGCATGCAGGCTCTCCTGGTTGCAGGGTCAAATGTAATCTTTGAAAGGGGTTCAAAAACAGAGTTTTCCTCAGAGAGAGGCAAGAAAAATAAGCGGTGAATTTTCTGTCTTCGGGAGATCTCTCAAAAGCCCAACTATCAAGAGGCCTGAATAAAATGGATGTTATTGTGGCAAGATCTTTGTCAGCAAACTTTTTATAAAAATAGATGTGTGCAGCAAGTAAGAATATAGAATTGAAACTTGCCTCTATGATGGCTGGATTGTCCAAAAAGGGACTGGGGCCACAATAGGGAGAGGAAGGTCTTGAAGACACAGGATAGCAGCAGCAGTGAATAGAATAGCCACAGTCAAATTTCCACTTTAAGATGGGGGCAACAATTAATTTAAGATGGACATAAGGACTAAGTAGAAAAGATAGCCCCATGACACTTAAGGAAAAAAAGGTAAGTCTTCCTGACTTTGGATCTTGCAAAGCATTCTTAGATGTGACAGTGAAATCATAAAATCAGGAGACTTATTCATTTTTTTAAATTTTGTTTAATTTAAATATTTTGTAGATATTGGCTCAAATTACAAATGTAGAAAGCATAGGTGTAGAAAATGGTTATAAGAATTGTATTAAATGAATTAAATATGTAAAACAAAATCATAAAAATTTCATTGAAAATGAGTAGAAAACAAAAATGTAAATTAAAAATAAACTGCATTACTTTTTTATACTTTTTAAAAATTAATATATTTATTTTTATTTTTAATTTACATATCAATCACAGCTCCCTCTCCCTCTTTCATTTCATCTTTCTCTCTCTCCCACACTCTCATACCTCCCCTGAGTACCCTCTCCTCCCATCCCCCCCCCACTCCACATGAAGGGTCATCTAAATCTGTCAAGTCATTTGGAGTAGGAACTAGAATTTCCTTCTTACCTCTAGGTTAAGGGAGTATCCCTCAATAGGGGTTGTGCCCCCAAAGTCCTTTTGTGCACCAAGGATATATCCTAGTTCCACTGTCAGAGGTCACTTAGACTGCTCAGGCCATCTGAGACCCATGTTTAGGGGGTCTGAGTGGGTCAAATGCTGGATTCCTAGCTATTAGTCTGGGGGCCCATTACCTCCTCCTTGTTCAGGTCAGCTGTTTCTATGTATTTCTGCAGCCTTGTCTTGTTCTCCCTCTCTGCATCTGGATTCCAGTTCAGCTCAGTGTTTAGTTGTGGGTGTTTGCTTCTGTTTCCATCAGCTGCTAGATGAGGGCTCCATGATGGTGGATAAGTTAGTCCTCAATCTCATTATCAGGGGAGGGCATTTATGGTAGCCTTTCCACTTTTGCTCAAATTGTTAGTTGGGGTCAGTCTTGTAGGTCTCTGAACTTTTTTTTTTTTTTTTTTTTTTTTTTAGGTTCAGTCTTCTCTTCAAACCTATAATGGCTCCCTCTTTTATTCTCTCTCCTCTCCTCTTGACTATTCCTCCTCTGACTCAAACTTCCTACTCTCACGTGCTTTCCTCTCCTCTCCTTCTCTTTCTCCTAGTTCCCTTTACACCCACTGCACCCCACCCCAGTCCCCATATGCTCAGGAGATCTTGTCCCTTTCCCCTTCTGTGAGGGACCTGATATGAATCTCTTAGAACCCTCCTTGTATCCTAGTTTCTCTAGTGGTGTGAATGAATTATAAGCTGGTGATCCTTTGCTCTATGACTAAAACCCATATATGAGTGAGTACATACCATGTTTAACTTTTTGTGATTGGGCTACCTCATTGAGGATGATTTCTTCAAGTTCCATCCACTTGCCTGCGAATTTCAAGATTCCACTCCCCCCTCATACACACACACAGAGTAGTATTCTATTGTGTAAGTGTGCCACATATTCTTTATCCATTCTTCAGTTGAGGGTCATCTAGGTTGGTTCCAGGTTCTAGCTATTACAAGTGATGCTGCTATTAACATAGTTGAGCACATGTCTTAGTTGCATGGATATGGATCCTTTGGGTATATGCCTAAGAGTGGGATTGTGGGTTCTGTGGTAAACAGATTCCCATTTCTCTGAGGAACCACATACAGATCTCCAAAATGGCTGTTCAAGTTTGCACACCCACCAGCAGTGGAGGAGTGTTCCCTTTCTCCACATCCTGTTCAGCATAAGTTGTCACTGGTGTTTCTAATTTTAGCCATTCTGGCAGGAGTAAGATGGTATCTCAAAGTTGTTTTGATTTGCATTTCCATGATGGCTAAGGTAGTTGAGCACTTTCTTAAGTGTCTTTCAGCCTTTTTGATTTCTTCTGTTGAGAGTTCTCTCTTCAGTTCTGTGCCCCATTTTTAATAGGGTTATTTGGTGTTTTGTTGACTAGTTCTTGAGTTCTTTGTATATTTTAGATATCAGTCCTCTGTCAGATGTAGGATGGTAAAGATCTTTTCCCAGTCTGTGGGCTGCTGATTGGTCTTGTCAACTGTGTCCTCTGCCTTACAGAAGCTTCTCAGTTTGAGCAGTTCCCATTTATTAATTGTCAATCTCAGTGTCTGTGCTACTGAAATTATGTTCAGAAAATGGTCTCCTGCACCAATTTGTTCAAGGGCACCTCCTACTATCTCATCTAAGAAGTTCAGTGTGGCTGTATTTATGTTGAGGTCTTTGATCCATTTGGACTTGAGTTTTGTGCATGGTGATAGACATGGGTCTATCTTCAGTCTTTTGCACACCATCATCCAGTTGGGCCAGCACCATTTCTTGAAGATGCTTTCCTTCTTCCATTGTATACTTTTAGCAGTTTTGTCAAAAATCAGGTGTCTGTAGGTGTGTTGGTTAATATCAGGATTTTTTATTTTATTTCATTGGTCTACTTGTCTATTTTGTGCCAGTACCAGGCTGTTTTCAGGACTATAGCTCTGTAGTAGAGCTTAAAGTCAGGGATGGTGATGCCTCCTGAAGTTCCTTTTTTGTACAGAGTTGTTTTGGCTATCATGGGTCTTTTGTTTTTCCATATAATGTTTATTATTATCTTTTAAGTCAGTGAAGAATTGTGCTGGGATTTTAATGTTAAACAATCCCTGCCACTCAGGGATGAAGCCTACTGGGTCATGGTGGATGATTTCTGTGATGTATTCTTGGATTCGGTTTGCCAGTATTTTATTGAGTATTTTTGCACCAATGTTCATGAGGGATATTGGTCTGTACTTCTTTCTTAGCTGTGTCTCTGTGTGGCTTTCGTACCAAGGTGATTGTGGCCTTGTAAAAAGATTTTTTAATGAACTTATGTTTCTATTGTGTGGAATGATTCGAGGAATATTGGTATTAGCTCTTTCTTGAAATTCTGGTGAATTCTGCACTGAAGCCATCTTGCCCTGGGCTTTTTTTGTTTGGAAGACTATTGATGACTTCTTCTATTACATTAGGTGTAATAAATCTACTGCATTTCAATAAGTGTGGGGCTGCTTGAATAAGATCGATCCCTATAGGCTCATGCATTTAAATGCTTAGTCACTAGTGGAGTGGCACTGTGTAAAGGATTGAAAGATTTAGGGGTGTGTCCTTTTTCCAGGAAATGTGTCATTAGTGATGGCTTTTAGGGTCACAAACCTCCACGCCAAGCCCAGATTCTCTCTCTTGTCTACTGATCAGCATTTATTCTTAGCCATTGCTCCAGGACCTGCATGCATGCCTTCATTCTTCCTTCCATTATGACATAGGAGAATATTCTGAAATTATAAGGTAAATACCAATTAAATGTTTTATCTTATTCTCTTGTAATGGTTGTGTTGGACATGGTGTTTTTGTAACAGAGATAGTGACTAAGGAGGAGTGTAACTCTGAAAAAAAATGTATATCAACAAAGTCAGAATTATAGAGGTAAAGGAAGGAATGTTATAAAGAACTTGTATAAAATTTTATAAATATTAACTTAGGCATGGTGGTACACAGCTGTAATTCCAGCCAGCACTCAGAATAAACAGGAGATAGTATCAGGACTACAGGGCCTGCCTGGGATGTACAGCAAAGTCCTTTGTTAGAGAAGATACATAATATATATATATATATATATATATATATATATATATATATATGCATGTACATATTATGAATGTTATGAATATGATGTATATGTGGTTATTTAATTAGATATATTTTAAATGGAAATATGTATTATTACTTTATTGAAGAATGTCAAACTCTCTGTTTTTACAATTTTACACTATATACTCTAGTGCATCAAGTTTTATGTCAAAAGTATATTTGTTTTGCCATGTTCTCCCTGCAGATTTGAGTATTATACAATACTGTTGTTAGCACTAGACTCTTGTCTTTTCAAAACCTACACTTAAATAATACCTGAATATGGCCACTATATTAATGGACACTAATAAATAATTACTCTGTGTCTCAGATAACTGTAGAGTAGGAAACAATGGGTGTTATTAAATATGTCATCACTATTGTAATGTCTTTTATATATATGCAACTTTTGGCAAACACAAAGAAAGTGTGATATTATGTTTATTAAACTGAGAGTCAGTTCTTCACTTTTGTGAAAACAATACAGTTAACAAAACAAATACATAATAGTAACCCACTTAGAAGTACTTTTAATGAGTCAATGTTTTTGGTTAGGATACATGGAGCAACATAATGCTGCATTTTGAGTTGAATACAATGTTAAATTACTATTCATTTTTTTTTACCATGCTTTCAATTAAAATATGTCATTCAGTAAAATGAAAACAATCACCATCTAATGGGAGATGTCATTTTGTAAATATGTTTCTCATACTGGTTAATGAATAAAGCACTGTTGGCCAATAGAAAAGCAAGAGAGGAGGGACCTGGAGACAAGGAGGAAGGAGGAAGTAGGAAGGAGGAGTCAAGATGGAGACTCTGTGAGAGCAGGCTGTGAGAGCCAGTCGGCTCTCCGGTAAGATGAGGCCACGTGGAAATACATAGATTAACAGAAATGGGCTAATACTTAAGACAGACCTAGCCGATAAGAAACAAGTAACTGGCCATCAGCATTATATCAAACACAGCGTCTCTCAGTGTGATAATTGGGGCTGGCATTGCGGCAGAACAAGACAAGTGGTGGGCCCAAAAACCTACTCCTTACAACCATCTATAAGTGAAATTGTAGAACAGTGGTTCTCAACCTGTGGGTGGTGATTGTTTTCATTTCAGAAAGGTTGAAAACCACTGTTGTATTGTTTCAAGACATCCTTATAATACAGTGTAATTAACTGAATTTTGTTTAGTATAAACCAAGAATCACATATTATGACACATTTAAAACACTGAAAAAAAATAAGATTAGCTTAAAACTTATTTTCAAAGAATGGAAATTAGTCTAAGGTCCATGAAATTATTGGCTGAAGAAGGAAGCCAATCAAGTAAGGTTAATATATGAATTTTTTTAGAGATTTGGAAAAAGCACATTGGACATAGTCTTAACTAGGAAGGCAAACATTTATTTTGCAAAGAAATTTCTAGGAGCAGCAGCACCAGTATACATAATGTATGCCTTACCACATGCAGAACTAAATTCATGCACATCCCTTGAATACAGAATGATTTCCATATAATTTCAAAAGAGATGTTTTAATTGGTGACTTTTTCCTGGAATGAGAAAGCTCCCCAGAGACATTGTCTGGACTTCATGTGGCCTGATGGAAGTAGCTACAGGGCACAGAGGTAGAGCACAGTGACCGCAGGTGTTGCTCTAGCGTTGTTGCTCACTCTGCATCCCAAACATCCCAGCTATTCCCTATTGTCTCCACTGCATCTTCAGCTTAATATACATTAGTGATGAGACCAGAGGGATTCCAGTCTCTAAAAGGAAATACTTGAGTACACTTATTTATTTATTTATTTATTTTACAAACTAAGGATGTAATAGAATCATTAAAGCAGTCTATAAAAACATTCTGTGTATTTTTCTTCAACTTCAGTCTTATTAATGTGTGTTCATAAACATAGAGTTATGCTAAGATTGAGTGGTTTGGTGTTGAAAGTAAAGGTTTGTTTTTTATGATGATATTTTTTAATTTAAATTTGAAACAAGCTTGTTTTACACGTCAATCCTGGTTCCCTCACCGTTTTCTCTTCCCCTGTCCCTCCCAACCACTAATCTCCTTTCTGCTCCCCAGGGAGAGTGAGGCCATCCATGGGGAGTCTTCAAAGTCTATCATAATATTTGGAGCAGGGCCTAGGCCCTGCCCCATGAATCTAAGCTGAGAGACAATCCCCTGTGTGGAATGGGTTCCTAAAGTTCATTCTTATACTAGGGATAAATACTGATCCACTACCAGAGGTTCCATAGACTGTGCAGTTCAACTAACTGACACCCACGTTCAGTGGTTCTGGGTTGGTCCTGTGCTGGTTTCTCAGCTGTCAGATTGGGGTCCAGGAGTTCCTTAACACATATGCATGTGCATATACACATACACACAAACAAAATGAATTGATGAAAGTGTCAAAGAATCATGTTGTGGCAAGAAACATATGAATATATGACCATGTAAATATGAGAATTGAATCTGGTACTCAGCCCTTTAACCCGTCAAATAAAACTAAGAATGGAATTCAATAGATGCTACAGTCAGGAAATGAGTCACAATCTGCCAATATTTGAATCTTTGATTCTAAATTAGCAAAAAAAAAATAACTAGTCGATTGTTTTTCAGATTTATTTTCATCCAGCTAGGATGGTTGGAGATATCATTTACAGGGAGCATTGAGGGGATGAAGAGAAATCGATGCTTGACTTTGTGATTTAAAAAAAAAAAAATACTCACCTATATTGCTATGATTGCCATTCAGGCACTGCTATGTCAAAATGCCCACAACACAACACATTGTAATGCAAAATTGAAGACATCTTTCTAAAAATAGGAGTGATTCGAGTGATTTTTTTAAAAAAACACTTCAGCTCATTAGGAATTTATGTATTTAAATTTATTTCTATAGAAGTATATCTTCATTTTTTATTTTAGTGCTTAATTTGAAATAAGTAGCAGCCAGCATGATTTTACCTGTAAAGAGGTCAATTGGCTCTCAGAAGAATATAAGCAAAACATTCCTTACTTAAGAAAACTATGTATTAATGACTATGATTTATCCAATTGGAAGAAGTATAAATAAAATAGCTTGATCAGCTACAAAAACAGGAATGAAAGAAGCCTGGAGGGATTTGTATTCTATTTTTAGAATAACCACTTGGCTAGAAGGAGAAATATTACACTAATGAGAGCCGCCGTGTATACCGTATTCAGATGCTGGTTAAGCTGGTTGAGTTTCAAGAAATTAAGTGTTAGGAGTGATTTTCTGAAGAGTTGTTTGAAAGACTGAGCATACAGTAGGAGGAAGAAAAAAATAAAGATGAAGACCTGCAGATGTAGAATAGAAACTTCTCTGCTTTGTAGTTTACCTTTTAGAGACAACTAACTTTGACATTTCTTATTGCCAAATAAAGAGTCTTTAGAGAAACAAATACCAAATTTGAAAAAAATATAATGATAGAGATTGAAATCATGGTTGATTCTAGGCTGTAAACCTTCATAGCTGTCTGAATTCTGTATGGTATACTGAAGAGTCAAAATTGAACAGCTTAAATATTAGAAAGACATATTACTTCTGGCATTATACAGAGTTAATTTTTGCTCAAACTATAATAGAAATATGTTCAACACACTCAGAGAATTTGATTTTCTCTTTTTGCAAATGAGATTATGTGCAAATTAGGAATTATTTGTCCTTTAGGAACCTGAATCTGATCATGTGACCATATTACTTTTTACATGGATATTAGTGAATACAAATACCCCAGGGCACTAAGTGGAATGCCCCACTCTGTGACTTTTATCTAATCTTTACCCATGTGAGCCATAAACTCTTATCTTTTTAAGTTCATTGATATTCTAATTAACTTCATCAAATGATGAGGCCAATCTGGGCAAGTGCACAGGGAGCTGCAGAGCTCTGTCATTATAAAGCAGAATGAGGACACATGCAGAGACTGCATTTCTTAACACAGCCTTTAAAATAATCAAGTGTATGCTAATTTCAGGTAGTCGAAAATTTCCAAACAATATTTGGAAGCTTTTCTGAGTTCACATTCTCTCCTTCGACAAAGCAATGTATGTGCTGTGCTCATCGCCCTAAGTGTTGTTCTTATGATGAATATGCCAGCCCCAATCTGGCCCCTGTGGCCATTATTTGCAGAGGATTTGATCACCACTCAGCTTTGCATTTAGTCAGTTTACTGCCTGCCTCTCAGAAAGCTCAGGATGACTTTCATCACAGTGGGTGCACAGAGGCTGCTTATAATCTCTTTAGCAGAAAAAGTGATGCACAGGCTTTGCTCTCTCCATGCTCAGGGTCAGTGTTGTCCTCCCTGGTGATCTGTCTTGGTTATGAGGGCCTGAGGGGGAGAGAGACAGAGGCAGTCTGTTCTATTTGTGCTCTGAGTGGCAGCAGCAGGGTGCTATGCATATGGTACTTTTAAAGATTTAACGATTCGGATTTAGGTTCAGTCTGAAGGAGAGATTGATTGATTTTAACATATTGGTGAGCCCTTGCTTCAGGCTAGGAATAAAAACCTTACTTCTCAAGTCTGACGTTATTACTTTTCATTTGTTTTTATTGATTAGCTGTCAGTGATAAGATCTTGCCTCTCAAAAACCAGACAGGTGCTGGTGGCCATTTTTTCTTTTTAAAAAGCTTTTGTACCAGTAACTTACAGAAAATAGTAATAAAGGAGATAGAAATGAGGAAAAACAACCATGCCATTTTGAAAACAGAAGCTAATAAACAAATATGTTGAAATACTAGAATTTTACTAACTGTAATTTAATTTCAAAGAGTAATTCACAGATTCTTTGCATCTCATTTATATATATACAGTATATTTTATCTCATATAATACATATATATGTACCTAAATGTGTTAAATAAATGTATAAAATACATACACATAAAAAGAGTCAGAGAGAGACAAAGAGACAGGGAACCTGCCTTACCTTTCTTACTTCATACTTTGAAATTCTCAGAGAAGAACAAACGTGGCATTTCCGATAGCATAGATAGATTCATTTTAAATCATTTGTTTGAGTAATAGTCACACATTAAGACTGTCATCACATAGGAAGTCATTTATGTTGGAAAACTTCACGTTAAAACCGAACTAACTCCTCAAAGGTAATAAGAGTTCTTTTATTCATAAGTTGACTAAGAATAACCATACTCCAAGAATACAGATTTAGATTAGCCCAAACTTGAAGTGGAAACTATTTCATGAATAAAAACAATAAAACCATGAATCAAGACATCGATTTAAATACATTGGTGGGAACATGAGGCAGCTGGGTTAGAGCAAAGCCGGGAAATACCATCCACCTCAGTGCTATCTGATGCTGTTCTTAGCTTTGGTTGATGGGAACTGGAGTCCTGATTAATTAATGTATTCTAAAATGGTTCACCCAGGAATAATGAACATGTTAGGTCAGACACAAAGGTGAGGAAGAAATGGCTATTAAGGGGAATTGAAGAAAACCCAAGATAAAATTTAATTAGACTGGACCTGCATTAATCTAACTGATGCTGCTCAGTGCATCAACTTTGCTCAAGATTCATTATAAGATGCAGTTTCTGAGAACTTCCATTCACAGGACACAGAGAGAAGGAAAGAGAGGATCACACAACCAGGCTGAGGAAGGTATTGATTGTTAGTCTTACATAAAGTTGATCATAAACAATTAGGGAATACTTTTCAAAGGCAAATGAAATAACAGAACTAGGTAGATTTGAGCATAATAGGTCAGACAGCTATAATCTAGAGAGATAAGGGATTGTAAACATCAGGAGGATGAAAACGTTAGGCACCATCTAGTGTAGTCAGAGTAAGAGAGCAAAATGAGAAGACATGGCACAGCTCCTGGAAATGAGAAAAATAAATGTCAAAGATAAAGATCATTAACTGAAAGCACATGATATAAGGAAGAGATCTGAAGCAAATACCTCTAGAATAAAATGTATCTCATTTTTAAAGACTTCTTCCTTAGTACAAAACTTCAATTACAAACACCAGTACTCAAGCCTGATTGTGAAGAGGGGAGAAGTATTTTATTATGGCATTGGCTGACTGGTTATAGTGGGAATTCTGTTACTAAGAGAAAAAAATGGAAACATAGGTACATACGGAGACACAAAGCAGTATTCTACATCTGTCAGGTTAGTGCTTATGTTCTGTTCTTCAGAGGCTTAAAATTAAATCATTTTTGTATTTATAAATTCACAAGTTTGGGGATTGGGAATAAATGGAGTTTTTATTTGTAATTACTAATTATTGGTCTAACTAGAATCAGTAATTATTTGAACTATTTTTTCATAATATTTTTCAATATTTGATTTGGTTAAAGCTAAGCATATTTACACTGAAATCTGAACCTCACTATATGCTTTCATGATGGTTTCTATTTTAATAAAATATAAATGTTCTACAATTAAAAATTCATGTTAAAGTCTATAATAGCATCAAATCACACATTAAAAGTATCTAAAGAGCTAAGAAAGTCAAGATTATGAAGAAAATTTACAGGCACATTAGCTTTTTTTTTTTGTCTTAAAATATTCCAGTGTGGGCTAAGTCATGCACTAGGAGCAAAATATTTTTGTGTGTAATTCTATATATTGTTAGATAGTTTTGCCAATATAAGTAAATTTAAATGCTATGATCTCATGCTTGCCAATTTCACATCAGGCAAATAGCAATGAACTAAGTGCTATCTCTGAAGCATGGTTACAACCACCAACTGAAGGTCAGACCCAAATTCCCTAATGTTCTCATCTGAGTGACTATTTGCTTTGCCTCTGCAGTGTAGCAACCCTGTACATGCTTCATGAGAAATCTATTGCATTTCTGCATCACTTATGGGCTTCTGAGGCCACAATGCCCATTTCACTCTAGAATAATGCACTTGTAATTGACATATGCAAACATTAGAGACATAAGAGGGTGATTTAACATGATATAAGAAGACAAAACTAGGAATAATGGGAGTAATTAAGGACAAGGAAAGAATTCAGAGAGACTGGCAAAGTCATCCTTTAGCTTTACAGTGAACTTCTTAAGGTAACTAGGGCAATGAGCCTCTAACATTGATCCAGACTAGGTGAATACAAACTAATCAAGGCTGAGCATAAAATAAAAATATTTAAGTTCTTTTCTTATACTGTGAGAAGATGTGCCTATGTCCTTCCTCACTTGCCTAGGGTAACTTTTGATTGGGTTAATAAAGAGCTGAATAGCCAATAGCTAGGCAGGAAGTGTATAGGTGAGACTTTAGGACAGAGATAGAAACTCTGAGAAAGAATCTCAAGTGAAGTATTCGCCAGTCAGACATATGGTACTAAGGAGAGGTAATGAGCCATAAGGCAGACAGAATATAGATTAATATAAATGGGTTAATTTAAGTTTTAAGAGCTAGTTCGGAACAAACCTAAGCTAAGACAAAGCTTTTATAATTAATAAGAAATCTCTGTTGTTATTAGGGACATAAAGAAAGTCTGACTGTATTCCTATCTTTTCTCTCAATCAGGACTTGAAACTACTCAGTCTTACATATAAAACTATCTACAATCAACTTTCCTTGACAACACATTCCTGTAGTCTTGATCCTAGGAAGTGAATTGACAGTGACTGCTAAGCCCCAAGAGGTGACTGTACAAATTCAATCCCATAGAACTAAAAGTAGAAATAACCAAATTTCTATCTGCAAGAAAATGAATAAATAAATTTAATATATCTTATATCTATAAATAAATTATTATGTAGTTTTAAAGTACAAAAGGTATTGAGGGAATAACGCAACCCTTTGTGGTAGTGCATTATTAATATAAATAAAGCCATGTCTAAGAGGTCTCATGGCATCCTCCATGCCTGAGACTGGGATGTTTGCTGAAGCAGGATATTCATATACCAGATTTTGGAAAGAGACTATGTGCAGAAGAAGGCTCTGATCACAGTTTCCTGATTGCAAAAACTGAATACACAAGAGCTTCCCACACTGGTAAAATCTTCTACTAGAGATAGCTGTTCACTATCTTGTTTTTCTCTGCATATAATAAACATGCTGAATATTCTAGGGGGTGCAATGTCTCCATCTAGGCATGCAGCCTTCTGAACTCAGCTTTTCTACTACCTTTTGTTTGTCTTTCTTAATCTCCCATTACTCACAGTTGAGTCATCTAATGTAGCCTTGAAAGAGTATTAAGGTTCTTCTTAATAGGAATTTACAAATTATGAGACTGTAAGAACCAGTACAATAACACATTTGCTATGAGATTGTGTTTCCTAGGAATGTTAAAAGCTATACTCAGAAATGCTAACCAACATAACTGCCTAAACATGAGCTAAATATAAAAGACACCAATAAACATGTAAGGTGGACAGCAGGCAGGGGACCCACAAGATTTCAATCCTACACAAAGACCATAAACAACTAAGAGATGTTGAGAGTGGTAGACATTCTCTTACCCATGCAAGAGTATACCAACTGTTTTTTCAATATTAAGTTGTCAGTTCTAAAAAAAATACACAGCCAAATAATATTATATAGACTGAGTAGCTTATATTCATGTGTTTAGGAATATAAACACAAACACACACACACACACACACACACACACAAACACATACACAACACAAAAACTAATGACAAAAATAGCATAAACTTCAAAGGAGGGGTATATAGAACAGTTTGGAGGGAGGAATCTGAAAGAAAAAAAATGATGCAATCAGGACTCAAACCTTAAAGAATATTTTTAAAAAGTTTATTATGTTAATTGTGTGTGTGTGCAATATTTTCACAGATGCTAACAGAAGTCAGAGACACTGGTTACTTCAGAGCAGAAATTGCAGGTGATTTGAGCCACCTTCTATAGTTTTTTAGAGCCACACTGGAGTTTTCTTCAAGAGCAGTGCCTGCTTTTAACTGTTAGGCCATGCCTATAGCTACTGCATTGATGTTCTTTTGAAACAGTATGGATGGGTTTTTTAAACATTTTATGGTCAAACATGACAATAAGCTAGGCATTGTAGGATGTGACTGTAATTCTATCAGTCAGGAGAGAGAGAAACCAAAATATCCCAAATTTGAAGGCAGTCTGTTTTACATAATCATTTAAATGGAAAGACTCTATCTCAAAGAAAAAAAAGTAAGAATGGAAGAAAGAAAGACAAAACAGCAAATCAAAACCAGCCTAGAATGGTAGGTGTGAGATAGAAGGGGATACGAGGAGCTGATCACAGTAAGAACCTGATAGATCAGGTCTTGAATCATAGAAAGTTAAGCAGTTGTAGGGCAAAGCTATAAGCACTCAAAGCATGACCCAGTGATGTTCCTTCAGCAACACTGCTCCTCTTAAAGGCTCCATAAACTCCCTATCAAGTAGCACCCACCAGAGATTACATTTCAAATGTGATTGCCAAATGGGGATGTTCTCATTTAAACCAATAGGGTGGCAACCTGGTGGGAGCAGACAGAAGTCACAGAAAGGATGAAGAATAGATACACACAAATACACATGCATACACAAAGGCACACACACATGCATGCAAGCACACACACATGTGCATGCATCTATGCACCTGGTGTCACCATTGGAACACACTGAAGTGACAATTGATACAGGCCTAGTATTTCCAACAACTCACCAAAGCCAAGAAATGTTAAGAAAACTCTCCCTTGCTGACTGAGCATGACCATGCCAATAATTTGATTTTTTTAAACCCTGTTTCTAGCCTTTACCACTAAGGGAGAATACATTCCTGCTTGTTCAAACCCATAAAGTAACGACATTGTGATATTATATCCTGAAGACATTAATACAGATACAGTGTTCATAAATACACACCTGTGTGTCCACTTTTGTTTTCAAAGAATACCAAGAAACAATGGCATTCCTGATCATCCATTGCTTTCTGATATCTCCAAAAAAAGATGCATGGCTCTGTGAAGAAGTGATAGGTTTTGGAGCATACAATTTACACAATCATTCTGGCACACCTTTTGTCAGAAAAGGAGTGCTGGAAAAAATCCCACAGTGGTCAGGTTCTATCAAAGGGACACAAGATGCAGCTGAAAATCCTTTCAGAAACTTCCACAATATGAACAAGTCAATCAAGTTGTATTCTTTTATGGTTCAAAAGTTTAGGATAATAGGTAAGATGTCATGACAATATAACTGTGGTGATATATTATTTATGATCTAATAAAGCCACTGGTGATCAGTTTGCAAAGCCAGTTATACTAGGTAGCTATAGAAACTAGGAAGTGGTAGCACACACCTTAATCCCAGGACTGAGGACAGGCAGATGGATCTGTCTGAGTTCTAGGCCACCCTGTTGTACACAAGAGTGAAGAGTAACAGATCTTGTGCCTTTAATCCCAGTACTAAGGAGGTAGAGACAGGAGAGATATGGCTGAGAGGAGAAAGGAATAAAAGGACACAGGAATTCAAAACCTTTTGCCTCTGAGGATTTATGGAGACAGGATTAACATGAGCATAGAACACCCTTTTGTGTTGAAGAATTCCTACTGATTATGCCCTAGAGCATAACCTGTCACCTTTTTCACAATGATTGTGCAAAATTGCTTCTGCCTAAATGGCATACTGCAGAAAGGAGAAACACCAAATACATACAGTGGTCAAACATGGTCAAGACCAGGTCAGCCAAGATTAATTCCAATACTGCTGTTATTTTGAGCAGGTGTATTATTCATGAGATGTGATAGGAATGGCAATTTATGTCTTTGATGTTTACTCCTCCAATCTCCTAACACTAGAACAACAGTCCCAAGAGAGACAGTCTAGAAAATGTCTCATCAATATTTTTTAAATGTCTAAATATTGTCAAAGACAGTGCCTGGCATGAGAACGTTTGTGGGCTTGGCAATTTTCCCCACCTAGCCTATGGAATAATGTCTTTTAGATCTATCTGTTAGAACACACATATAAGTTTGTGCATTTGTTCAATACATTTAAGTGAAATTATCTAAAAATAGGAACTCCTTTGACTGGAAATATTATAATAACAATATGTCTGAGAAGAATAATACTTGGAAATCTAGAAATGTTGAAGCAGCAAAATAGCCTGCTGCTCTCAATCATAAAACTAATTATCAAGGTACCATGAACAGACAACTGTGTATCTGCATGTATATACATATATGAACAGCAATGATAAAACTCAGTACACAAGGTGAAATATATTACAATTTTATATAAACACACAGAATATAAACTGTGTATGACATATATAAATTGTTTTGAAATTTGTGTACCTTTATATTAAAGGCTCAAACTCTATCTGTGCTTTATCTCAAAACTAACACTGTTAAATGAATGTTATTATTAATTTTCCCTCAATTAGTAACAACATTAGAGCAAAAGTAATTCAGTTTTGTAATTTGGGAATTTCAAACCAAATGGAGTTAAGTACTCTACAAGGTTGCAAGTTTAATCTCTTTGGTCAATTCTTTTAGGCATTATTAAAAAAATCTTGAATTATAAAAGAACAGTAAACACATTAATCTCAGCCTTCAGTTCCCTAAAGATCTACTCACTAGAAGGAATATAATGCTAACATACCATTTTTCCTGTGTAGTTGAGCAACCACATATCATTCTTATAAGTGATATATTTTAATATCCCATATGAGTATCACAGATTAAAAAAAAGAATAGAATACATTTTAACAATGAATAAGACAGAAACTCAGAGATACAAAGATGTGGCTATAACAATCTGTTATACATCAAACTCAAAGACAAAACAATTTAGAAGCATAATATTGTGAACATAACCTAGTCCAATACATGTTAAGAAAATTCTTTCCTCAGGACCCCTTACTTAAAATAGTAGTTTTTAAAATCTACTCATGTTATTCTAAGTCATAATATATGAAGAGATAGCTTTCTAAGATACTTTCACTCTATATGCACCCTAAACATATAAGCCAGCATACAGCCTATCATCCCATCTCCACACTGAGAGCTCTTGGAAGACAGAATAGAGTGTTAATACTGTGCTTTCATTTTACCTAAAAGTGGACGGCTGTGGACAGGACCTGAATGTAGCAGCTCATTTGAATTGTGGTGTATATAGCTATCTTTGGATTCAAGGTCAGGGAGGGTAGAAATTTCTGATAGTCTTTGACACTGGAAAGTTAAGAAGATGATAAAAGTTCCATTAAATTTTCTTTATCTCTGAATCTGTGATTAAATAAGGACAAAAGATACTTGTGATACTTAGAAAGCACTACAACAAAGACAATAATACCATTTAATTCAAGTATATAATGACCATTCAAAACACACATAAACAATCTGCTTCACAAAGAAAGTAAAATTCAAAAGGGACAAGAAAAGGAATGGTAACTTGAAGACCAGAAACAAATTACAAATAAACTAGGGAAATGAATCGGTGACTAACAAACCTAGCAGCCAGTATGTTCCATGTTCACAAGTAGCCTAGTTACAAAAATAACATGAAGAGCTATTGAGGGAAACAGGCAAAGTGGCTTTAAATTCTATAAATGTGTAAAGCAACATATAAGATAATCCAGACTTGAATACACAAACACACACACACACACACACACACACACACACACACAAAAGAAAAAAACTATACATAAAATGTCTTAGTATGTTCATGACAGTAGAAAGATGAAATGAAATTTGCAGGTTTTATTCATTCAAGGTACGTTCAGTAAAGATAAGAAAAAAATAGATAAGTGGTCAATAGCAAGTAACAATATGAATAAATCAAATATGGAAAAATCTGAATCTCCCCTGTAAAAATCTTCATTATATATCAAACAGAAATGCTGAATTTTGGAAAACTTAACTTGAAAGTATAAGGAGAAAATATTCATAAACATGTTAAAAAGTTTAAGTAATAGAGAGAATATCATGAACAGTCATTGACATGTTTATCTAAAACCCAGAAGACTATAGAACTGCATCTATAGGATCTGTAAAAGATAAGCAAGACAAACTGCAGTGAAATTACTAAACTTATCTGTGATGCACTCTGTAGAGCTTCTAGCATTACCGGTGGGTCTGCTTAAAATGCAGATTATCAGACTTCATACCTACTACATCAGAATTTGCATTTTAACAAAATAAAGAGATTAATATGAATATTAATGCCTCAGAAACAGAGCAGCCTTGCTAATATTCCCATATAATAATGATATTAAAATATATGTGGATATGAAAATAATGAAGATTTTTGATTATTTAACTGAAGAAAATGTTCTTAAAGTACTCAAAAAATATCAAACCAAATAACTGATGATTTTCTTAATAATTTGTTAATAAGTAGGTGTAAAGAGTTAGTGAAATAAGAATAAATTAGTAGGATCTCACTGTGTTATAAAATTATTAAACTATTGTTATAAAGTCCTTTGTTATGATCCAGATAAATTATTTGTGTTTGTTTACCTCTGAGCTACACCCCTAGACTTGAACAGTCCCTTATGTTATAAAGTAAAGATATAGGGCAAACTAAGGAAAACAGGAAGAGAGAAATAGCAAAGCCATATGAAGTAACTCAATTATAGAAATCAAATTAGACATATTTTTCCAGTTGTGACTACACAGAAAGCATTTTGTAAACATAAACTCCAACGTACGTTTGTAAACACCAAAGAGAACCACATGCTTCAAAACTGAAGAATAAATAAAGAAAATGTGACACATTTATAAAATGGAGTGATACTCAGCTGGAAAAAAATTAATCTTGAAATTTGCCAGGCAAATGGATGGAACTTGAAGAAACCATCCTGAGTGAGGTAACCCAGTCACAAAAAAGGAGAACATACTGTGTACTGACTCATATGAATTTTAGACATAGAGCAAAGGTTCATCACAACTACATCACAACTAAAATTCACAACTCCAGATAAGCTAAGGATAGAAGGAAGACCCTAAGATATTCATACAAGGTTTCTAACAGAAGTGGAAAGGAACAAGATCTCCTGAGCATATTGGGAGCAGGGGTGGAGGCAGTGAGAGGGCGTTTGGAGAAAGAGAAGGGGAGGAGAGGAGACCATGTGGGACCAGGAAGATTGAGTCAGGGGATGAATAGACAATAGCAAAAGTAAGAGATACCATTATACAGGGAGCCATTATAGGTTTGAAGAGAAAACTGGCTCTACAGAAATGTCCAGAGACCTATAAGGATGACCCAACTAACAAACTGACCAATAGTAGAGAGACTACCTTAAATGCCCTTCCCTGATAATGAGATTGATAACTAAATTATATGTCATCATAAAGCCCTCTTCTAGTATCTGATGGAAATAAAAGCAGACACCCACAGCTAAACATTGAGCCAAACTCCTTGAATCCAGTTGCAGAGAGGGAAGAGTGATGAACAAAGGGATCAAAACCAGTCTACAGAAACCCTCAGAGACAGCTGACCTGAACAATGGGGAGTTCATGGACACCAGACTGATAGCTGGGAATCAAGCATTGGACTGATACAGATCCCCTGCATGTGGGTCTCAGTTAGAAGACTTGGAAAGTCTAAGGCACCTCTGACAGTGGAACCAGGATGTATCCCTAGTGCACAAAAGACTTTGGGCACACACTCCCCATGGAGGGATACTCCCTTAACCTAGAGACAAGAAGGACCTAGGCCCTACTCCAAATGACTTGACAGATTTTGTTGATTTCTCCTGTAAGGCCACACCCTCCCTGTGGAGCTGGGTGGGAAATGGGATTGGAGGGAGAGGGAATTGGGATCAATATGTAAAACAAGAAAAAAAATTTTAAAAAATTACTATAATTTAGAGAGAAAATGTAATGTAACATTGGTCCCAAACTAAGGAAAATAGTATTTTTATGAAAATTCAATAACTTATCATGTTTGGGCAATTTTATTATTTAACACAATTATGAACTTTATACTTCTCAGTAAATAAATAAAGGAAAAGAATATATTAAACTTAAAATTTCTTAGAAAAGTAAATTGCTAAATTTAAAACCTGGATGACATGATAATAAAGAAATAAAAGCAAAACATAAACATTTATGTAAATTTTCATTAAAATTAAATATAAAATATGTAAATCTATTGAAATTTGTTTATCTTTCAGAAATAAAGATTTATAGTAGAGATAGAGTGACATGCTGCAAAAAAATGAAGAAGAAGCCAAGCCAAAGTGAGAAATCTTGAAAATACTTCAAGACTCAAATTAATCTTTAAAAAGACACTTGAAGAATTTAAAAGTTAGTCTTGAGGATTATTCTAATGCTCATAATGTATAATATTAGGAATTAGCCCTGACGGTATTTTGCTAATAAACTTTATTTTGTAAACTATTCTTTTGGTTTACCTATTTTGAGGTCATATATGTTTCTTTAATACTTTATTGAAGTATCTCAAAGACTTCAACTTTGAGATCTCCCAGTATGCCTGATCCAGTGTCTTCAAAGCCTTGCTCCGAGGTAGGTATCATCTGCTTGTGACACAAGAATGTTCATGCCCAGACCAGTTGCTCACCACCTGCACTTCTCCCACCAGGATTGGCTGGGTTTATTCCTTATTATCTGCATTTTTGTGTACTTTAATGTACTGCATGTGAACTGTTTTTAATCCTCATATTATATTTTAATAAAATTGACCCTGTGGCAAATTTCTGGTGTTGACTTGATGTAAGGCCACAGATACAAGGTCACATTATCAATAATTTCATTAGCTAGAAAATACTCATCAGATACCCTGAAAATTCCATTGAATTTATTAGTCTCTGACAAACGAGTGAAGTAAGGAAATATTTATTGTAAAAATTTAGTTATCCCTGCCATTTGGGTAATTAACAGATTCTTATAAAGTTAAACCCAGGTGAAGAATGCCTCTCTAAGACAATATTCTATTTAAAATTAATAGTATGAAATTGAAAAAATAGTTCTATCAGTATTATAGCAAATCATGTTAGTAAGTCATCCTAGGAAAAATATATTATATGAAATTAATGTTTTAGAAAGGGCATATGAAGATTCTGTAGAAGTGCTGAAGTAGAATGGGGGAAAGCAAGCAATTAGCCAGAAAAAAAGAACATTAATTTTGCTAATTATAACTGAGATAGATGAATGTCAGCGCAGATTAATTTAAACTAGCAGAATATTATTATAAATTCAGCCTTTACTTTAAAAACAGAAACATTGATATTTTTCAGGCATTACTGTGAAGGAAGAGTTATTTTCTGACTATAAGTTTATATAATATTTTTCCTATTCCCTCTCTCCATCCCTCCCATGCTTCATGAACCCCCTCCCATCAACCCCTACTCCACTGGACTTGACAGATTTTGATGATCCCTCCTGGAAAACATCACCCTCCCTGTGATGATAAATTTATAATTCCTTTTGTATGTAAATTTTGACTTGACCCAAAGGGTCTGTAGCTAGAGGTAGGAGATTATTGAACTGTTCACCAGACTTATTCTGAAAGTGCTCTAGAAATGGAATGAACATGTCTAATATTCTCCAAAATTTATCCACACAGTCAAATTCAAATGCTATATATGATGAAAAACAAATCAAATAATATAAAACCAAAATTTCCTCAGGCTAGCATAGTTTGACTAAAATATGATTGAATAAATGTATACATCTAGGAAGCAATTTTTCCTTAAAGCTTTGGAAGACATGGATTTAAGAAATGTTTTACAGTTTAGACTTAAATTCCTACAAAGGTTCCTTTGCTGAAAGCAAGGTCATCTGCTTCTGTTGCTATTGAAAAGTGGTGAAATCTTTAGAAGTGGGAAACTGAACCTCTGGGGTCACTTGGTTTAAAGGGATATTGGAACTCTGAAGCCTGCCCTACCTCACTGTTTGCTGGACAGGAGTTTGAAGTTCCCCTCCATCACATGCTTCCTCTCTGATGTACTGTCTTGTCAAAGGCATGAACCATAGGGTTATATTATTATGCACTAAACCCTCTAAAACTGTGAACCAAATTCAATCAACATCCATAAATGGTTATCCCAATTATTTTTGACATGATGACAAAAAAAGCAGATGGCAAGCATGACAATCACAAGGAGTTTTCATTGTACACTACAACTAACAGCAGCCAACATTATCTGAATGTGATATTTGTCGACTTTTATAATGAGGAAATTACTTTTAATGGCTTCATACCAATAATTCCTTCATTATCTCTTCGGTAGCCTTGGGAATACCTTTACTTGTCTTAACATGTTCAAGTATAACATCTGCAGCATTTTGTCAAATAGTTCTGCCCCAATTCCAAACAGGAAAGGGAAATAATTTTTATCATTGTTTACAGACATAGAGTATTCTATGGATACTAACTAAATATTAGTACCAACATGGATGCTTTACCTACAATATTTCTTATGATCTTGATAACAAACCCCAGGGGTTTCTATTGCTATCTTCTCCTCACTATTAGGAAGTTAAGGCACATCATTTTTGGATTCTTCAAAAATAACAGCCTGGTAGTTTTAGTTCCTTAAGCACAGTGTCTGTTTGAAATAGATGCAACTAATTTGAAGGGGAAAAATCTACATATCATGTAAAATTGTACAAATTTTGATCAATTCAAAGTTAATAGTGTTAATTAATATAGTAAGAGATGGAGTATCATCATTGCTTACTTATGAGATGGGGTCTTACTGCATAGTGCTGGCCAGCCTGTTACTTCTTTTGTGCCCTGAGCTAGCTCTGAAGTATTGGCCTGACAGGTATAAGCCCTCATACTGCTAGCAGAGAGAACAGCACTAGACTAATATTTCTAGGCTTGTATATCTTATTCAAATAACTTAAGTAGGAGTTGGAGGGGCAGACACATTTCTAAGTGACAAAGAAACTTTATTCAGAAATAAAGCAATAGTAAAGCTCAGAAGTGGCCAAGAGGGTCAACAGATTACCTGGTTGAATGAGTACTTAGGGCTACAAATAACAGTGGCAGTTGTCTTCATGAGTCTAAAGCAGTTGTTCTTAACCTTTCTAATGTTGTGATCCTTTAATTCTTCATGTTGTGATAACCTCCGTCCACAAAATTTTGTTGCTTCTTCATAATTGTCGTTTTGCTACTGTTAGGGATTTTAATGTAAATATCTGTGCTTTCCAATGGTCTTGGGAGACCTATGTGAAAGGGCTATCTGACTCCCAAAAGGGGTCATTCCTCACAAGATTAAAACCACTGTCTAGAGCAAGGAAAGGCTAGCTGCTAGCAGGTGTTAATTGGGTCGCTTTTTACTATTTTGATTGACAGATTTCAATTATAAGCCCCCCTCTTTTGCATGATGACATGTGAGTAAAACCTGATTATGAATAGACATATAGTGGCAAGTAGGAGTTTTACCCCAAAATTTGACTCAGAGAACACAGCTTGCTTTACTGCACATGTTTACTAGACAGGTCTATGCCAGATCACTTCTCTATTTTAATATTTTGCTTGTTCCACATTACACTTGGATACAGTGTCCTTGGAGGGGGAGTTCTAAATCACTAGGGCAATTATTAGGAGAAAAGTATATGCACATAATTGACAGGAGAGGGTACTGAGTTGTCAAGAGCATTATGTCAAGTATGTCTGTAACGAAAACCCAGTGGAGTTCCATTTGCCGAGCTATTCTGTTTTCTCGCTTAATATATTTTGTTAATTTTGTTTTACTTGTCATAGTTTATAATGGTAAAAAAGCTGCATCCCTGGTAACTACATTGTTATTGTCAAATAATGAAAGAAAACTTGGTGGTCAACAATGAAGTACAATTATAAAGATGATTGTGGAGAGATTATCCTGAGTTTGTGGTAGATGAGAAACATTACAAAAAGATGTTAAATTTGCATGTGCTAATGATTTTTCCATCAGGTGAATCTGACATCTGTTTCTCTGATGGTAGCAATAAGAAGTCTAAGTAAGCCAGTTGACTTCTAAGCCCAAAGGATTCCTCTTTGCTTATCTTAGACAGTCAAACCTGGAAATAGCTTTAAAAGGGACATGAATAAAGAGTCAGTGAAGTCTACTTAAGTCAACAAGCCCCTCCATAGGTGCACATTACACACAAGCTCTTATTGGTGCAGACTCTCTGTGGTTGTGAACAGCTGCAGAATGCTCATTCACTTGTACAAAATCAGGTAGGAAGATCCAGGAGGTGTTGTGACTTCCTTACCCATGTGGCATTTGATGATTCTAGAGTCTAAACAGAAGAGGAATTTGAGCCAGAACCTGTGTCATTCTGCGTTTAACTTAGCTGGGTCATCACACCCATTATCTGCTACAGTATTAAAAAGCCATCAATAAATACAATTGATGGAGCTTCAGGTCCATTACTTGCCTGCAGCCCACTTGTGGGGCAGAAGTGCATTATTGACAGTAGCCATTGTAGTATTGCAGTTGACACTCAATTTCAATTTCAACAGGAACCTAACTTTCACACACACACACACACACACAAAAAAAAAAATTAAAAAGTTCTCTTAAGTTTCATTGGCTGTCATTCTTATGCTGATCATCTTGTATGTCCCCAACAAGTCACTGGGCCATTGATTTGTCACCATTATGTTTATCATCCTTATGCCCTGTACCTCTGATCTATTAGTTATGATCTCTTGTACTGAATTATTATATTCTTTCTTTATTTAATTTGCTTTAAAACTCTGATGTCATATCAAATCAATGTTATTCTCTCACAATGTACTCTATAACAGGTATGAGTGGTTTTTATGGTTGGGATACTAGAAAATGCTAAAGTACCATGATCATTGTTAACAACAACAATAACAAATAATAATAATAATAATAATAATAATAATAATAATAATAATAATAATGTGGTTAGTAAATCAGGTGGGAAATGCATTGTATTGACTATGATGGTGATGCTATTAAGTTTTGACATGATCTTAAAAGAATAACATGTTCTGACTACTTTGAAGTTGGGTTTGAGGATGGACATATAAGTGATTTTGAATGCAATTAGATTATGCTATTTGGACAATAACATCACATTGACCTAAAAACAAAAATTGTAAAATAAGTTTAAACTCATAAATATTACATAAAATCTGACATACTCTTATATAGCAGTTATTAATAATTGTACTCTATGTGAAATTTAAAAGAGGACACATTATTTTAAAATTTAGGTATGATAAATATTTATCAATAAGTTAATTGGGATTTTTTATGAAATAAATAGCTCCCAGAGTGGTTAATTAACAAAAAAAAAATGAAATGTGATAGAAAGGCAATTGCTTAATTCAAAGTACATTACAAATATGCATATATACAAACATTTGCTGCATTGCATTGAACATCATGCCTTATATATAAAATACATGTATTTATGTTAATTAAAGAAATTCAAAACTTGCTGTTGACAAAGTATTATAGAACCCCATGAAGTGAATGAAAAACCATTAAATTAAAATATTTAAAAAAGGCATTAGATTTATGATATTATTTAACATTGACATTTCTGTGATTAACATTTGTCTGGATGACCATTCAATTGGCAAGAATAAGGTCAACTACTCTATTGTATTGTGAACAATACATGACTTCAGCTATATTAGTGTTTTTTATGAATTTAAATATCCCCGAATTTGTTGTATGAATCTTTGAAATTTTACTATCCTTTTGGTGGATTGTTCCTTTACTAAGTGTGTAGTCTTCTTCCCTATCTCTCCTGATGAGTTTTGGTTATAGTTTAATTTTCAGCTATTAAAAAGAAGATATAAGAAAATGGAAAGATCTCCCATGCTATTGGATAGGTAAGATAAACATAGTTAAAATAGCAATCTTGTCAAAAGCAATCTACAGATTCAATGCAATCCCCATCAAAATACCAGTACATTTTTTCACTGACATTGAAAAAGATAAATTCAGCTTTATACGGAAATACAAAAGATCCAGTATAGCCATAGCAACCCTGTACAATAAAGGAAAATCAGGAGACATCAACATCCCCGACTTCAAGATCTACTATAGAGATGTAGTCTTGAAAACAACTTAGTATTGGCACAAAAAAAAAATATAGATAGGTAGACCAAAGAAATCTGATATTAACCTACATACTCATGAACACCTGATTTATGGCAAAACATCTAAAAGAATACAATGGGAAGAGGAAAGCATCTTCAAGAAATGGTGCTGGCACAACTGGATGAAGGTGTACAGAAGCCTGCAGATAGACCCATGTCTGTCACCATACACAAAACTCAAGTCCAAATGGATCAAAGACCTCAACATAAATCCAGCCACACTGAACCTCTTAGAAGAGAAAGTGGGAGTTACCCTTGAACAAATTGGTAGAGGAGACTGCTTCCTGAACATAACTCCAGGGGCACACACAATGAAATCAACAATTAATAAATGGGACCTCCTCAAACTGAGACACTTTGTAAAGCAAAGGACACAGTTGACAAGGCCAATCAGCAGCCCACAGACTGGCAAAAGATCTTCACCAACCCTACATCTGACAGAGGGCTGATCTCCAAAATATACAAAGAACTCAAGAACTAGTCAACAAAACACCAAATAACCCTATTAAAACATGGGGTACAGAACTGAAGAAAGAATTCTCAATAGAGGAATCAAAAAGGCTGAAAGACACTTAAGAAAATGCTCCACATCCTTAGCTATCAGGGAAATGCAAATGAAAACATCTCTGAGATACCATCTTACTCCTGCCAGAATGGCTAAAATTAGAAGCACCAATGACAACTTATGCTGGAGAGGATGTGAAGAAAGGGGAACACTCCTCCACTGCTGGTAGGAGTGCAAATTTTTACAGCCATTTTGGAGATCAATATGGTTGTTCCTCAGGAAAATATGAATCAGTCTATCAAAGGACCCAGCAATCCTACTCTTAGGCATATACCCAATTGATACACATGTGCTCAACTATGCTCATAGCAGCATTATTTGTAATAGCAAGAACCTGGAAGCAACCTATGGAGGGATACTCCCTTAACCTTGAGTCAAAATGGAGTGCCTAGTCCCTAATCCAAATGACTTGACAGATTTTGTTGATCCCTCCTGGAAGGCACCACCCTCCCTTTGGAGTGTGGGCAGAGGGGTTTGGAGGGCGAAGGAACTGGGATCAATTTAAAAATTAAATTCTTGTGTCTGCTTTCTTCTTGAGTCCATTTGTTTGAAATAACTTTTTCCACCATTTTACTAATTACAATTACTCAAATTCTCACCCCATTCAGTAAGCAGTTAGCTACTGATTGTAGTGAAATATCTACCAGGCCTGCACTTTTTGCCCTGACACCGCCCTTTGGGTGGTTTGGGACCTGACCAGGGGGACTAAGTCTGTGGTCCCAACCCAGCACTGTCTCTACTTTCTGGTTGGAGACCAAAAACACTTGAGGCATCCTTGGGACAGGAACCTGCTGGTAGTCATCGGTTTCTAGTGTAAATGATTTCTCTCCGAATAAACATCCATCAGTCTATTTGTTTTCCGAGATTCTTACTTATCCACAAAAAGAGACATCTATTGTGGAAGAGAAAAATCAACTTTCTCCAGTGGAGTGTCAAAGAGTATATCAAGTACACTTCAAGTCAGGTCCCATGCCTAGAAGAATTTGACAATTTTTAATTTTGTTCTACTTTTATATTTGTTTGGTTGGTTTGAAACCTGATTTTTGTGTTTTTGTTTCTGTTTGAGAGAGAGAGAGAGAGAGAGAGAGAGAGAGAGAGAGAGAGAACATGAAGCTGAGTGAATAGGAGGTAGGTAGGATCTTAATGGAGATGCAAAGTATAATGTATGAAAAAAATTCAAAACTGAAAATTATAAAATTCAATTCTAATATATTAATTTTCCACACTGAATTTCTATCTATATCATGAGGTATGAATAAGAATTGAGAAAACTACTGAAATCCATAAAAACCAAAAGGAAAGTAGAATGAATGAACATTAATCCAGTACTGATGAAACTTAATGAATCTAAAAGAAACAGAAAATTAAAAAGAGAAGAGGAACTCATGCCAACCAATTTTCAGACCAAATTACGAGTGTAGGCATCTTATAATGGTGGGGTTGGCAAGCTCACAAAAATTCCATAATTATAAAAGATGCTGTGGATCAGACAACCTAGAAACCTTGTCAGAGACTGCATTCTACATGACAAGCAAGAGCCTTTTAAGGATCGTGACTGCATCAGGGGATTGTGACTGACTCTCCTCCTATTAACAGCTATTTTTAGTCCCTGAGACAGATATAAGATTATTCAATCAAGTATAAAGTATAAAGGTTAAAGAGAGAGGAACAAACCATACTAGTCCAACTTTATTTTCAATTAAAATAAAGTTTTTCACCTATGCCCTATTTTCTACCTTTTCTGAGATTTTTCTTCTCATTCCTCTAATTATCCCCCAAGTTGCTGGAGACTTCAAAAAGTTAGCTGGTCACTATTTGTTTCTGAGTGAGAAATGGTCAATGCAATGAGTGACCTCATAGGATAAAAGATAATTGTTAACCCAAATAGACTAAGATTACAAGATAACAAGAAATTAGATATAATAAAAGAAGTGATGGATGTATTTTCAAATATAATCACATATTAATTGACAGATGTCTTTCATATTTCACACCATAAATTTTTTTAAAATTATAATATTGATTTGAGCAGTCAATATATTTTTATTTTAGAAAAATAGTAAATATTGTCATTTTTGTCCTTGAAATTAATGGTAAAGTGAGTTTGTGGGCAATATATAATATATAATATTTAATTATGTTACTGCGATTTTGTTCTTAATCTTTTACTTAGTATCTTTTACAAGGTGAATATGAACATTTCAAAGTTATTTCTTATGATAAAAGCCACTGTTAGTTGATTGTGCAATTGCTTTCTCAGTATCAACAGTATTTGAGTATATTTCAGTGGCCTAGACTTCAGGATGAATGCAATTGCACTGCCAGTTAACATGCAGCTTTCTTTGCTCTTATGAAATTACTTGCAGATCTAGGCTTAATGTGCTCACTTCATGAGTCTCAGGGACTGAGTGAGTATAGTTGTCAGCATTTAAAAGCTGTAAAAGGGGCTTCAATATGCCTACGTAAATTAGATATATTTTCTAAAGCTGAGAACACATGGCCCTACTGCCTGATTCCCATATTCTCTATAGGTCAGCACTACACAGGGCATACTACCTTGCAGTGTCCTGTGGTCAAAAGTGTAGAAGGGCATCTGACTGATCTCACTGATTTCAAGGTAAGAGAATCAAGGGTAGGAAAGCCCAACTATTTTGACCAGCTTTCAAGAACCCAGATTGGGGAGCCAAGATGCAACTGAGAGAACCTATCCAGTTGTTTTTCAAGATTTTAGGTGAATAGAATCTTAAGAAGCTTGGTGTTGCAAAAATATAAGGTAAGAAGGCACTGAATAGATGGTTGTTTCTCCAGGACAAAGTAGATGTAAGCCACCAGGCCCAGCATCTAGGTTCAGGGCCTATGAAGGCCACAGACTTCTACAACAGCCCATATGTGAGCTGCCATGACAAGAATGGGAACAACTGGGATTTTATGTCCTTCCCCACTGAGCAGGTGCTGGAGGGATGGGATAATTGATGTAGCAAGCTCATTTCTTGTCTTTATTTTGTTTATCTTCAGCCACTGGAATTGCTATATACACTCAAAGTACAATGAACTGCTTCCAACTCCAATGGGAAATAACTACTGTTTTTGATTTGCTGAGCAGCATGTCCTATATAACTGTAGGGATTCAACTTGCTGAACATCCCATGCAATGTGTGGAGGGTGTTTTGTTTTGTTTGTCTTTGCTTTGCTCTTTTGCTTTCATATAGTAATGCACTATTCACTGTGTTTTTCCTGAGTACTTAGTTATAAAGACTGGCTCTAATTCGCATACCTGCCCATTAAGAAAACAAACAAGCAAACAAACAAACAAAACCAGAGCAAAACTAAAGACAGGATGAGAAGGTTCCGTGGTTAAGTACTTGCCAAAAAGCTTAATTCATGGAACCCACATAGTGTGAGAGAGAATCCTGACACATGCACATGTACTGTGACACAAGAATTCCTCCATCCACATACAAATATACATGCACACAGACACCCCCACACACGAGATAAGTTAGTAATTAAAAAATAAATACAAACTAGTAGAATACAGTTTATTTAAAGCAAACTATATATATATATATATATATATATATATATATATTGTAATAGCAAGTTTACATAGTTTACATAGTTTTGGTGAAAACGAGGGAGAATTTTTGTATCAGCTTCCATCTTGCTCACAAAACATTACAGTACATATAAAACAGGAAGCAAACATTACATACAAGCATTGTTAGATGTCTCTCTACTTACACATTATAACCTGTGTAGTCTGAACTAGTCTGTCACCATGACTACAGTGACTAAAAACAAGGCTAAGAGTAGAATTACTGCATAGAGGAAAAAGGAAGTCTCAGCTTGTGTTTCCTAGGCTTGATAGTATTATTGAAACATAAGCGAGGTGCCCATTGATATAGAAACCATGCAGAGCAGGACATCTTAGAGCAAACCAGAGATTGCAGTACAGTAAGGTACATAGGTTTTTTCTGTGAGGTGAACTTAAGGGGCTGGTCTGTAGAGGTGTGTGAAGACTTTCGAACAACGTGTACTAGTCTTCCTTAGGATAAATAGTTTCACTATGTTTTTCAGCTTTGTAGTCCTAAACTCTTATATACTCTATGTAAATGTGAGGTACTTTAGTAAGTACAGCTTATATATCAAAAAATGTTTAGACTCACCTCCTAGTGCTTTGGAAACCTAAGGTATAATTCACAGAGATCAAGAGATTCTGAGGCATTTATAGCAGCTATCTTCTTTGAAAAAGAAAGAAAGAAAGAAAGAAAGAAAAAACTCATTGACTTTGAGCCTCAATTTTCTGTCTCAAATATTTATTTTATGCAGTAGGACATTTTCTTTCTTTCACTTTTTTGAAGCACCAGAGCAATTTTATTAGGTCATTTTCAAATGAATTATTATCAGCACCTCAACTCAGCATCACCTGAAATATCTTTACATCTTCTTGTCTTCTTTTTCATTGCAAAATATGCATTACTTTCCTATGGTTACTTATTATAACATTGTTTTTAATGAAATATCTATAACATTTTCTTTATTTTCTTTATGAATCTCACTCAAAAACCCCATTCCTATATAAAGATAAAATAAAAAGGTAACTTGACTTTAATTACTATATTTTTGTGTCACTCAAATTAATTATTTTAGTTAAAAAATGTACTAAAGCAAATTTTAAATGGTCTCCAAAAGCCTAAAAGCAATTATTAAATTGATATTAAGAGAAAGAGAGAGGTCAATAGCAGGGATAGATAGTTATGCTCTCCAGATTTTGGCCCTTCTCAACACACTTGAATATTGTACTACAGCAGCTTTTCTCAATAGGACCCCCAAAGAAGAGCTGGTTTTTTGGCATAACTCCTTCCAGCAACGCTGGACAAAGACAGGCAGGGACAGTCAGTAACTAGGTGGTAGATGGACATCTTGTACTTAAGTTGATCTACCTGTTTGTTCTGAACTAATAATAGTGGATGTGCATTTTCTGGTCTTCCATACAGCAGTAACCAAGTCCTGAACAACAGTGACAGTTGAGATTACAGTGGGACATCACATGTCCATTCAGATAAAACACAGCTTCAACCCGTGTTTTGTTTTTTGATTTCCTTCTCGGAACACTCATATGATGGCCACAGCCATAGGAACCATACAGATGATGTCCAAGAACAAACTAGGGAATCAAAATGTGTTATACTTTGTATGTGGCCAGCACTGTAAGGCTCTAACCTGGAAATATCTTTTCTCTTCTGGATCTTTCTTTAAATATCTTTTACTAAAATACTGAATCTTACTAAAATAAATAACTTTTACTAAAATATCTTTTTCTTGTATTCTACTAAGTCTATCATATATGATCTTATAATTCTTCTGCAGAGTCCACTTTCCTTTTGCTGACAAGTTAAATATTTGAATTACATGATTTTGAGGAACTCTTAGAAGTTAAATACAGTTGTTTACACATACACACACACACACACACACACACACACACACACACACACACAATCAGACATGAGTTTGAAAGCCTAAGTTCAATTTTGGGAAATCCTGTGAAAAGCCAGGTGCACACACATCTGTATTTCCAGAGACAGAGACAAGAGTAACTTGGAAGCCAGTTTGTCTTCAGAGCACAGTGCACCAACAGAAACAAGAGAGGCCCTGTCTCAAAGTAAGGTGTACAAGAGAGCTGACTACTGAAATGTGAAAATTGTGTGTCAGAGTACTTTAATAGCAATGCCAGTTAATTCCAGGATAGCAAAGGCTACATACATGAATTCTGTCTCAAAAAACAAAACATAAAACCAGGAAAATAAATCTATATAAAAATTAAGTAATGTCCCAAATGTTTAATTAAAAATGAAGAAGAAAATGGCATACAAATTTGCTTAAAGAAAATCACAATCTAGAGGCAAAATCAAACTTAATGGAATTGATGAACAAACACATTATAATTAAAACATCAGCAATCAGTCATAAACACAAGGCCAAAGTTAATGATAGATAATATAGGATCAGATTCCATCTTTGATTCTTTAGAAAAAAAATTTAGACTTAATATAATCCCTAAAACAGAAAGGGGAAATAATTAAAGGAAGCACCTATTGGGCAAATTATAATAGGTTTCTCATAAAAAGTAATTAATATTTTATAAAACATAAACAAATCCATAATTAAAATGTAATTATGATTTCATATGAATAATACTATATATGGCTATAAATTAATTCAATTTATACATTTTACAGATTTCAAATGATGAATGCGTGTACTTTCAGAAGCTTCATCATATATGATAGCAAAAACATGAAGTTTTTCAGGCTCAACATGACTTATTCATTGAAAAATCTAGATTCAATGATAAACATACTGGTTTGAATTTTCCTACATGTGGAGAATTCCACATGTGAAATGAAGATGAAGGTTTGCATATGATATAAGAATTTATTGCTCTTTTTTATATCCACCCTTCTTGAATCCTAGATAATAAATGAAATCTTTTTTTAATTAACGTATTTATACTAGTAGTGTTACTAAACATTAGATTAGAAATAAATACTATTTACCCACTTCTTAGCCAGTGGAGGCATATTAACATTTTAAAAGATTTGGTAAAGTTCTAAACCAACAGTGAATCTTGTGGGACAATATTTGTCTATACTATGAAAATATGTCTTTACCAAGGTACCTTCTGATAGGTTTAATAAAGAGCTGAGTGGTTAATAACTAGTCAGGAAGAGGTTAGGAATGCCATTTGGGAGACAGAAGGGAAGAGGAGGTGAATTAAAGCATCGAAGAAACACCAAAAGGACATGGAGAAGAAACAGGAAGTTCAAGACATACGAGAGGTAAAAAGCCATTAAGCAAAGTATAGATTAATATAAAGGGTTAGTTTAAGTCACAAGAGCTAATGGCATAATCCTAATATATTGGACCAGATTCCATAATTAATAGATCTCAATTTGATATTTGGGGCTTGTGGCAGAAAAGAAAGCCCATCTATAGAATCATAAGTTTATCCAAGATGAAATAATGCAGATTGGAACAGTATAATCAATTGTGAAAAAAATATGTTATTATGTGTTCATAAATTGTAATTTATATTTTGAACATATGAAATAAAAAACAAACTAAAAAGTATAACGATTTTGAACATGAATGCTGAAGGAATAAACAAGATAGAAAATATCTTGAATATATAATAAAACTGTCAAAAGATTATAGAATGATAATATAACAACTATGTTTAATATAGAGATTTACATATTTGCTCATAAGACAATTAATTTTTTTTGTTTAAGGCTAAAATCAGAGAAGAGCATACAACTTTTATCAAATAGTAGCAGATCCAATTCTTTCCAAACATCACTTCATCTGAATCCCTGATATGAAAGTGAAAGAAAAAATACACCAAAGGCTTTTCTTAAAATGTGAATATACTTCTTGATTTAAAATTTATTTACTTTAGCCACAGTATATTGATATAAACTTTAGCAATTGTTGGCTTTAAGACATTTGTTCCATTGTATTTTTTGTCAATTGTATAAATATGAATATATTTATGCATATTATAAAATCTATTTAATCTACAATGCCAGACATACTCACAAAACTCCCAGTATAGCTAAGACGTAAGTTTGTTGAGTTACATTGATATTAATTAGAGATCTGAGCTGGCTGAAACATTCAGATGAAGCTAGGGGAAGTGTGATGCATCAAACTTGATTTTCTTTGTCCTTTAATGTTGGGCATGCACATCTGGCCTAGAAAAATACATCAAGTTTATATGTGAAGTTTATGGAATATCATGCACATTAGTGAGGACTTAAATTATGACATCGATGAATTTTATGGCTTGAAAACTTGTTAACTTTCTGTGACATCATTGGGAATCTATCTCGCAAATTTTATAAGACATTTCCTTAAAAACACACCACTAGTCCACTCATTAAAGGTATGAGTATAAGGGACTTACTTTCTCTGGGTATAGATCATATGGGTAGTAAAACAAAATGAATAGATCAAAGGCCAGTTGATTTAGGTCTATATATCTTTGTGAAACAGAAATGCAAAAGTGAAGATTAATTTGTTTTATCATCAGGTAGATATAAAACAAATTAAACCAGGCATTGTTGGCTGACTCAAAGGGATGGGCTGAGGGAGGATGGCTGTGTGTTTATCTTGTCCCTTCCTGTCATGTCCTCCTACTCGCAGGGTCTGAGAATTCCAAAAATGGTAGATGCCGTGCAGAAGAACAAGCCATTACAGGTCATCTACTACAGGTCTCAGGATGAAACAGGGGAATTGTAAATGGAGGACAGAAGGTATGGTTTTAAGCTTCATACAGGAACACAAACATCATAAGATAGCTAAGGAAATTCTGAATATTAAAAGTACTTCTGGAAATATCACTGTACCCAATCTCAGGCTGTACTACTAAGGTATATAAATAAAAACAGAATGGTATGGGAATAAAAACAGACATGTGTTAAGAGTAGGTTTAGCGCTGGCCTGGTCCCACAGCCGTGCCAGACCCAAATAACACTCAGAGACATTGTATTAGATATAATTCTGTTGGCCTGTTACTAGCATTTCTTATTGGCTAGGTCTGTCTTAAAAAAATAACCCATTTCTATCAATTTAAATATTTCCACGTGGTCTTATCTTACTGGAAAAAGGGCCCGGAGTTCTACCCTGTTGGTCCTACATCTTGAAACTCCTCCCTATTATTGCCCAAATCCTTCTTGTCTCCTAGTCCTGCCTATCTTGATTTCCTATTGGCCAACAGTGCTTTATTCCTTTATCAATAAGAGAAACATATTTACATAATATCATCTCCCATCAGACATGATCAGCGGAATTTTAAAAGAACCAGATATAAGCCCACATACCTACAGACAAGTGATTATTTTATGAAGAAGCTGGAAATGTGCATTGAAAAAAATTAATATCTTCAAAAAATGGTACTAGTGCTTATCAAAGAGGATGTTTGCATGTTTGCATGTGGAAGAATGCAAATAAGTCTGTACTCATCATCCTGCACAGAACTCAACTCCAAATGGACCAAGGACTGCAAAATAAGGTAAGATATATTGATTGTGTTAGAAGAGAAAGTGGGTAGGGAGTCTTGAACTTATAGGCACAGAAAAAGGCTTTCTAAACAGGACAGCAATAGCACAGGCCCTAATTTGTTATAACAAATGGGAATATGCTTACCACTTACATGTGATGGGATCCTTGTTGTGATTAAGATTATATTTATTCTAATACTGCTTTCACTGGATATGAATTTTATTTCAAGTAGAAAATATTGCTAAGGTCTACATATAATATGTTAATAATTAAAGTATAATAAACTCTTTTTACTACCTAGAAAATACATAACAAAATACAAAGTGATAAAATTTTATTTCTATAAGCAATTATCTTTAAAATAATATATTATATGTATATATTTCACATATATTTTATTATATAATGAATTCAGAGAGTGCAAGTGAATTCCAATAGAATTCACAAGGCTTTTAGAATTGTTAATTAGTATTTCATTAACCATCAAGATACATAATTTACCATTTTTTATTGCTATTAAAATACCTCCACTTGACAGCCTGTCATTCATGGCGATGAACAGAAAGTACAAGCGCATGGAATCAACTAAAGAGCAATGAAATTTAAAGACCACTTAAAATACCTAAACATTGGTAGATTATCTACATAAAAGACAAATATAAGGAAAACCACAATATAAGTATACAGACTTCAATGTGCTTAAGAAAACAATGTGTAAAATAAATCATGTGAATAATCGAAGGTAAAATGTATTGTTCTTATATTTCTAACGTGTGAATTCTATGTGAATTAAGAATTATAAATGTTAGAGTTGCCCTTCAAAGATCATATTTTTTTCTACCTACTGCTGAAACAGATACATTTTATAAGAGACAAAATAACTAATAGAAACTATTTATCTGAGAAAAGGTTCATCATGACTTATGAGGGTAGAGTCTATCATGATGAAGGCAAGGCGAAGGCTTGATCTATGCAGATAGCTTACATGTGGCAAATTTTTGTTTTATTAGGCTAGCCAAGAAGCAGAGACCTTTAAACAAAAAGTGGAGCTAGCTAATAACCCTCAAGACCTACTCCTCCTAGGATTCATCTTCCAGCAAGAACCCCCAGATCAATAGGGTGTATCTCCCACAAAAATAGCTGGGGACCAAGTGTTCAAATTGTGTTCTCAAGGACAAGTTTCATATAATAGTTTGTAAAGAGGTGTATCATCATTCTAAGCCAAAAGTTGAATTCTCTCATGTGGTGCTTTGAGTGCCTATGCAATATCGCCCTCTGTGTATGCAATTTAAATAAGAGCTTCAATTTACAGCTATTAGAAATACAAACCAAAACCTCTGATAAGCAAGTTAAAGTTATAAAACATATACCAGGAAGGAGGAAATAAATTAAACAGCAGTCATGGAACCAAGTTCAAGATGTAGCTACTCAAACAATGCCATAGAAAAAAATCATTAACAGCTGAATGTAAGCCTCATACTTTAGTATCTAGATACAAATTTACATCTGTGTCATCAAGTGACTAAATATTGGCTCATGATTGAAAAGAAGAGCAAAACAAAATACTACATATATTGAACATCTTTGACAGAGTGGGAAAAGGCTATGTTTTCAATTATTTTTTTTTCATTTAAATTAAATCCTAGTTTCCTCTCCCTCATGTCCTCCATTCTCCCCACCCACCCCCATCCTATTTGCCATCCACTCCTCAGGGAAGGTGAAACTACCCATGGGGGATCATCAAAATCTGTCACATCATTTGGGGCAAGGCCTAGGCCCTCCCCTGTGTTTCTAGGCTAAGAGAATATCTCTCTATAGGGAATGGGCTCCTAAAGCCCATTTGGGCACTAGAGATAAATACTGGCTCCACTGCTAGCAGCCCTATGGAGTGCCCAGATCCCCAACTAACACTCACTCACAGGTGGTCTGGTTTGGACCTATGCTGGTTTCCCCAGCTGTTAGACTATGGTCTGTGAGCTTCCACTTCCTCAGATCAGCTGCTTCAGCTCAGCATGGTCTTGACCACTTTGCTCATCACTTCTCCCTCTCTAGTGCTGGATTCCACGAGTTTGACTCAGTGCTTAGCTGTGAATCTGAAATATTCTTAATGTAGCATCTTAAAATAATAGAAGAAAGTAAGAGGAAGAGATAGGAAAAATGAAAAAAATTGGACACGCACAGGTCTGTGGATTTTGTCATGCTGGGTCTTACCCAATGTGCTTTCCAACCATCTAACTTCTGAACCCATCTTTCAGACAAAACTGTTTCTGTGTGTTTCTTCCAAATTTTTATTATACATTTCCAAAGCTATGTGTGCTTTAATGCTTAGGAGTATCTATACTTACATAAGACATTTCAATTACTATAGACACAAAAACAGGCATTCATGACAACATCCCTATGTACCAACATACTTTCCATTCTCAGGAATCATTTAAATGTAAGAAAAGGTCAAATATAATCACATCACTAGTGATTTCAATTGTAAAATAGCTAAAAACATCAGTTCTAGTGTAATGCAAATGTGACTTTAAGATATGCACAGATTACAACAAAAGAATGCTGATCAAAAATTATTTAAATTTGTCATCGTAAGTCCAGAAAATGTTGCAAAGGATGTAATGTTTCAATAAAGACTTGGGTGACAAAATACAGAGACGTCAGAAATTGCTCTATTTATTTTATGGATTGCATAACCGATTGTATGTAAGTTTAAAACCCATCCTAAAATGATAAAATAAGATAAAGCTTTATATGCTAATCTACTTGAACTTTAGACTGGAAACTCTGGGAATGCACCCAGGGCCTCTGAGCAGGAGAGTGTCTTGATCAAATGCACTGTTTAGAAAGGTCATCCTGAATTATTGTGGGAAATAGATTACTCAGGAGGCCTACGCTAAGTAGAAGTATTTATGAAGCCAAAGCAATAGAGCTCATGCCGAGAAGAAAATCAAAAGTAAGACTGTGGGAATAGATTTAGAAAAACAAATTATTTGTGAGAGAATGGCCCACACATGTATTGCTATGATTAGGATTGTAATTAAATGATGTGCTGCAAGATTGTGATGTGTGAATGAATAGCGAGTTCATCTCTAGGACAGACAAAACTAGCAGGCCATATTTTCTGAGGAAAACAAGCAGGCTGAAGTGAAGCACAATACATTAGACATATAGATGAGAATTCAAGTTGTTAAAATCCAAACCTTTGATCAGTTTTGTTGACAACTGTGTTTCCCAAGACAACAGTACATTTGCCATTCAATAATACCAACAAGGAAATGTGATTAATGAATAAATGTTCATTAAAATAATTTTGAAACTAGTATTAGTAAAAAATGTGTTATAGCTTTTTAAAGATGTTTGGGTTGTCAGAGGGTAAAAATTAGATATGCTCAAATAGAAATTATATACTTTGCGGTAGAACTTTTAAAAAATAAAAAATAGAGGATCCTGGTAAAAATAGGATAAGATGGAAAAATAGATAGTTAAAAAGATAAAGATCCCAGGATACAGGTGAAAACATAGGTATCTGCAGTATGCAAACTATAAAAAAAGAGGCTCAAAGAAATAGACTCCAGAAGTACCATCAATAATATCATACTTAGTAATATATATTAAAGGACAGTGTATCTTTCTATTTTATGGAAGAAATTCACAAATTCAGAAATAACAGATTTCTGTAGGGCTTTTGTTGTCGTCCTATTGCACACTCAAACATCATTCTCCATGATGAGCACTACATAAGAAATATATAATCTTTGAAATGATGTAATCAGGCCTGTGCAAGATGTTGAACCAGAAACTGAACTGACAAGAAATGAAAGTGAAGAGTGTAGGAGGGAAATCAAGCCAGCAATGATAATAGCTCATCATCACAGCAATAAGGAAGCTAAGGCAAGAGGGTCAAAAATACAAAGGAGAAGCTGAGCTATGTAATATGATTATATCTCAATAGTAACAATGGTAATAATGCTCCATGCTGAAGTATAGAGCAGATATGTTCAAACCTGGGTGTGTCTGAGGATGGTAAGAAACATCAGGAGGTTTTAATAATAGTCCTATATTTTCTGATCTCTATAGGTGCATAGATTTACAAATTAGCAATGTTTTCAAATTTCAATTAACATTATTACACTGTGGGAGAAGCTTTAGCCTTCACTTAAACTAAAACACATCCTTGAATAATATTTAAAACGAAATATACGTTAAATAAAGGAAACATTTATTTAACTCTAGTGTCTGAACTTTCACTTTATAATACATTCTATGTAATTTAAACCTCAACAATTGTCAATATCTTCATGGATTTTTCTTGTTAGATCTGATATGGAAGAAGAAATGGCAAGTGCCAGTTCACACAATGCATCTCATTAGATACATGTTGTCTGAGATGGTACTTACCAAATTTTCTATGCTATGATGACATCAGTACCTAAAGTAGCCTTGTAATAAGGACTTTAACCATAGTCACCTCACAGGCTTCAACATGGGTTTCCCCTCCTATGATTTCTCTTCTTCATTCATCTCTTCTTTCCTATTCTTTCTTCCTTCCTTTCTTTCTTCGTTTTTCTTCTCTCATTTCTTACCTCCTGAATGTGTGTTCCCTCTCTCTTCTCTATGTTTGGATTCCATCAGAAACCATTCTCTCCCTCTCTCCACAGGAAAGACTTCCAGACTGCTTTCCTATGGTTCAGCTTGTGTCTTCAGATCCAGTCTCCTTCAAGAATAAAAGACAATCATTTTTCTCTTTTCTTCTCATCAGGGTGATGTTGTAAAAAAATTCCTGATGCAAATGTGTGAAGTAAGAATTGGCTCCAAGTGAATGACAATATTAGTCACCCCATTAATTGCCAGGGTTGATTTGGCTGAACTGGCTGCCTAGGTGGGTGTCCCCTTCCTCTCTCATCACTCCATGTGTGTCCCTCCTGAATCCCTGTGCTTGGTAGAAGAGAACTACCTTCCTTGAATGGAGGAGAATTGGCTGTGTATGACAATCTAAATTGTTGCTTGTTGGTCTCATCTTCTCTGACTATTGCTGCTTTTGAAATTAGTTTTAAGCTTAGCCCTTTATGTGGTGTTCCCCTTATATTAGAATTCTTTTTTTTTGTCCTTTTTTTAAAAAATTTAAATTAGAAACAAGTTTTTTTTTTTTACTTGTCAATCACAGTTCCTTCTCCCACCCCTCCTCCTCTGCCCCCACCAACCCTCCACACCTCATTTCTGATTGTTAAAAATATTCTCAGCATCTGTTTATGAGACTGATCAAAATTCATTTTAAAAGCAGCCCTTTAAAATTACCTTTCTAAAACATTTTGTCCCTTTCGTATATTCTTAGTAAAGCTTACAGCCTATTCCAGGAAACAGATACAGCTTGTGCGAGTAGATTGTCCAGAAATTGGTCTGTTGATCTATACACTAGGCTTTCATAACCTATATCTTTCCTGCATTTTTTTTTTGCATGCTAAAGTACTGGAAATGATTTATTGTGTTTTCCATTGTGTCTTCTTGATTAAGAGACAAACTAAAAACAGCATTTGGGCAGAGAAATGAAAATAAGATATCTGTTGCATAGCTTTAAGGCGACTCCTAAGATTTCTAGTCATTAATCTTGTCTTACTTGGCCATCTACAGCAGAAAAAAAATGAATATGGCATACAAAAAATTACTAATAAATTATGTTTAATATGCTCTGTCCTAAAACAATTGAAAACAAATTATACAAATAGCCGAACACTTAACCATGACAGAATGTATTTTGGTGACTTTTTCATTAAATTTAAGTGGAATTTTTCCTGCTGATATAAAACAAAGGGTAGAAGCCCTGCTAATAATTGAATGGTGTATACAAGCAGCTGGCATTGGCAGTAACCACATCTCCAGGCCAGCAGCATGCTGCTTGATGGAAGCATAGGCCATGGCATTGAGCACTGTCTCAGTACTGGCAGTAACATAACCCGGCCATCTTGGAAAACCAGTAGCCAAACACCTTTGGCTTTAATTTTGGCAAACTTGTGGCTAGAGATATATAGTAAAGATTGATTCAGATGAAGTGAAACCTCTTAAATTTTTACAGTATGTTTAAACGTATATATAGGTTTGTGAGAAAAAGAAAGACAATAAAGTAAAAAATAAAAATAAAAAGAAATATGAAAAAAAAAAAAAAGAAAGGAGTAGCTGGGTACGTGGCACACACCTTTAATCCCAGCACTCAGGAGGCAGAGGCAAACAGATCTCTGTGATTTCAAGGCCAGCCTGATATATAGAGTGAGTTCAAGGGCAGCCAAAGTTACACAGAGAAACCCTGTCTCAAAAAAAAGGAACAAATAAAATAAAAGGAATAGAGTAATAAAAAAGCCAAGTAAAGATGGAAAATATACAGCGAGTCTAGATATTTATGCTACTGTGTTGTTTGAATTGTTTGACTGCTGAGGAAATAGCAACAACTATTAAAAGAAATGCTTCTGCATTACATCATCTCTCTCTCTCTCTCTCTCTCTCTCTCTCTCACACACACACACACACACACACACACACACACACACACATTAAAATTCTTTGACTTGAAAATTTAAGTCTAAAGACCAGTTACTTTGGAAAAGAGCTTCTTCTTTTTATTTATAAAGAAAATGAAAAGCTGTGAATTCCTTCCAGACTAATATGGACTGAGCAAGCAACACTCCCAAAACAGTGTTACAACTTATCCAGTATCCCAAACATCTGGGACAAGGCAGCTTTGAAGATCACTACAGCCAAGATTTCTGGGTCTACTTAGAATCCAAAAGACAGTGCGCTATAACACCAGGAAGCAGTTTGGAGATAATAACACCGAAATATTGTTTATAAATGTTTGTTTTCATTTAAATGGGGTTGATTATCTATGGTAATGATCACAGTCAATTTCTTTTTTAAAGGAAAAAAAGTGGAAATGATATAGAAATGAATACTTTGCATTGGAATTGATGTTCATTTACTGTCACAATTTTAAGGTGAATTTTGTGACATGTAAATTTCTCCTTTAGTTTAGGTATTATGCTTATACAGATCTTTTAAAATATAATATGTAACTAAATACAGATGTTATATAGTCACCTATAATAGTCAAAACTTAGGTTAGTTAGTTTTCTACTATGTATTTGAGATGAATAGATAGTCTTCATTCACTTTAAAGACCTTCAGAAATGGTATTTAAAATGGCTTAGGATTTTTCATGACTATGAGATACAACTGCTCCTGCAAAACCCAATTATGTCTGAGAGGAAGATAGGCATTGAAGAAAAAACTTGTTATGGAGTTTGTTTCAATATGGCAACAATAGCCTTTTCAGCAAAAAACCAATCTTGCCTGGACTCTTTGACTGTTGCTGTATAACCTGGACATGCAGGACCCACAGGAAAAGTGACTGCTGAACTTGCATAACAAGATGGTAAGTCCAAAAGGGTTCCTGCTTTATGGAAGAGACTGCAGGACACAGAAAAATGACTTACAAACTGCCAAAACAGGTGAACTGTTTAAAATTTCCTGCTTCACTGAGAAGTCTGCCAGACACACTATGCCCTGTGGCTGAAGTTATGGTTATAGTTCCCCTTAGTTAGGACAAAAAACAAGTTACGTATAAGACCTTAGAATCACAAAGATAGGATAGATAATAGAATACTTCTTTAATACTTGATAATGTTTGTGGATTAAATATTGTAACTATAGTTCTTACTTGATGACTGTTTTGTTATATGTAATTTTACTATGTTAAAGTTAAAATACTTCTTTCTATTTAGACAGAAAAGAGGAGATGATGGGCAATGTTCTGTGTATATGTTTATCTTATCAGGTGATGCATAAAATACTTCTGGCCAATAGGGCAGCAGGATATGTGGGACTAGGAGACATTTTTTTAGGTGTGTTTAAGGAAACAAAGTTGAACTCCATCTGTGATGAAGCTGTTAAAAATGTATTGGGGTGGTATAAAATTTGACTCTGAGAAAAGGAAGCTTGTTGCTAGTTACAGCAAGCTGGTTCCCAATGATGTTTGCAAGTTTCACCTTTAATCAGAGTGAGAACTCCAGAGTATCCAGAACTGTAAAGATGCTGCAATGATGCTGAGATAATGCACACAGCCATTTGAAGGCATTTGGCTGAGACTGTCAGCATCTGTTTCCCACAGCTCTCACTCAATATACAATATTCAAATGTGTGCTTGGGATAAAAAGAACCTGTACTCAGTTTCTTCAGAACAGTGTGATAAATCAATAAAGCAATATATATTTTGAGTACCTCTTATGAAGCAAAATAATATATTATACTATATTATATTCAAAAAGCATTTTACTCAAATTTTCCTGGGTTTGAAATAAAACTAAAATCATCTTTGCTTAACTTCTTCTTGGACCAGCTTGAGAAGCAAACTTACAATATAACATCTTTTGGGATTTTAAACAGAATCAAATACTTTATGAGATTTCAATGATTTTAAGCAACATTGAACATGTTACATTGAATAGTTACTGTGATAGTTTCAAAATGGAATAACTAACTTACAAACAGATCATCACCTACAGAGATACATTCCCAAAAGAATCCTAATTGCAAAATGAACTGTTGCTTCCACGTAAAAAGACAAAATTAAACAGAAGATCCAAAATCTCATATGAAAAAAAACAATATGATTATGTTTTTACTTAACACAACTATGTTCTGTTTATTAATTATATCACACAAATCAAAAACATGTGCCTAGGAAATGAGTATGTCAATTTAAATAATGATTTTATAATTTTATTGCTGGAATTTGAATTTTAATAGCCTGTAATGTTAAGGCAAAGTCTAGGAAAGAACAAAATTTGCATTCTCTCTATGAATTAATTATTTTGGAACAGAAACTAGAAAATAGGAATTTAATAAGATCACTACTCACTTGAATATATGTAAGTGAATAAAACTTCCAGCATGGCAATAACAGTTGCTTCACAAAACTTGTATAAAATAATGTTTTGCTTACTAATAGGCTCAAAATGTCAGTAAACTCTAATGTGTCTAACTGTTCCTGTATCCTTTTCTCAATGAGAACTTAAGATTCACTTTTAGCAATTACCAAGTTAGGAAATAATGGACTAAATAATTCTTGTAGCAAAAGGTCACAAAACTAGGAATAAGAAAAGTCTGTATTTCCTTAACTCTATGACATATAATTATTATGAGTGAAATAAACCATTAATGTTATCTCTTCTTGATATGGATTTTTTCAATAAATATTCACTTTCAAATATGCATTAAATATCTGTGCAAATTGTATATCACCCTTTAACTAAAAGCCCATAAAAAGAAAGCTTATTAGGTTTATGGTCTGAAATAAATACAACTAAAATTGAAGTCTTTTGCTCAACATGTTATCATTACATCACTTAATTTCCAATGTAAGACATACATTTTAGTTCTTCACGAATTAAGAAAAAATAATGGTAACTCAGGGATAAGAAGTTGTATATCTACATCATTCAGTGGTGAATGGTTAGTGAATAAACAAAGGAAATATACTTGAATGCAAAACCTTTCCTTAATATTTGTTGGTATTACCTAGGAAAGCAGCCTTATAAACATGTATAATATTTACTTTATAATTTTTAGTGGGCCCCAGTCTCTATTGTTAATGAAGATGCTCTGACATGGTGTGCACAGATCATATATCAGGTACACCAGCTATCTCTAATGGTCAGTATGGAGGGCATTCTCTAAGAAGCCACTTTATAATTGTAGACTCTCAAAGTGTATCTCACTAAGCTTGAAAACGAAGCTCAAAGGACATGGTAAACCTATTTTATATTCATGGTCATGTGAACTCGCATGACCATGATAGATAAGTTGATGCAATGGGAAAAGGCTCAGTTCTCACTGCCTGATTCAGGGAATTTATGCAGTATCACATTTAAGAACCCCAAGTGGTAACGTCTCCTGTTTAATAATACAGAAATATCTGAAATATTGTTTCCAAGAGAAGCACAAACCAAGAACTGGTTCGCATATTTCTTGAGGCTTTGAATTCTAGACCAAAGCAAATGAGTATGGCAATAATAATATGACTAATACTGTACCAGTTCCCCTTAACTGCTGGAGTAAAATTTTGCTACAAATTCAAAGTACATAAAAGACAATGTATTGAGAATGGGCCACTAAATAGTACTTTATTCACTATGTTTCTAAAATTTATCACCATTATTTGTATTTCTCTTTGTTTTGTAGATAACAAAAATGTCATGTCTATTGCCCTAGCTGGTTATTATTTATAGTTTACCTTCTCATATCATACTCAGGGATTGAAGCTAATAACAATCCAATATTTGATATTAAATAGTTAAAATATATAACATATTCCTGAAGGAATGGAGAAGGCAGGGATATGATACTGTAAATTTAAGAAATATAGAAGAAAGCAACGTGATGAATGAGAAGAGACACTTCAAATGTTTAAATTGAGTCTTTGGAAATGCTTTATTCATATTTATAATTAGGAAAAATCATATAATTATTTGGGACAGTCTACCTGTCTAGCAGGTTTCACTACATTGTTATTTTTCCCACAAAAGAAGCAAATAATATCATAACACTGTAAATAATACAGACTCTTAGGGAAGATTACACACCATAAGGCAAAACTATCAAGAGGATCTGATCCCCATTTCCAGCCTTGGCTAGAGGTGAGTCTGTGACCAATTCGGATGGATTCTCCTCCACACACTTCCCCAGAACTCCCTGGGTTAGCCCCAGATCTCGCTGCCCCTGTGTCCTGTCCCCATGCAGAGTCCTCTTGGAACTCTGATATATCCCCACCCACTCCCACCTAGAGCCCTCCCCCTACCCTGTGCACTACCCTGCCCACTGTCCCACTGCACTGGTTGAGCACTGGAACAGAGGGTGGAGCCAACAATCCAGCCACCTTCAGGGAACTTCCTGGAGCTGCTCTGAGAACACTAGACCTGTCTATCCATGCAGGACCACCCTTATTTCCACCTGCCTGGTCTCTGACTCTCATCACCAGTTCTCTACAGGAGTTCCAGGCCCCTCCCAGAGATCTGCTTATCTCTTTGGGACTTCTCTGAGTCCCTGCAGGGTGAATCCTTGACCCCCATCACAGAGCCTCTGCCAAAGAGGCTTCAGCTGGAGAGTGCCAGGCCCAGGCTAGATCCGCCTATCAGCTTAAGGAACATCCTGAGTCCCAGCCTTCAAGATCTTTGACTCCCATTGCTGGGCCCTTGCCTGTGGAGATACATTCTAGAGATCTTGGACCACCCAGAGCTACAGACATCGAATCTCTCACCTACGTAAGCCCACCGGGGAAGTACCATAGAGAGAGGAAGAGACCCCATTAACACTTACTGGAAGAAGCTATGGGAAGATGGCAATACAAGAAAACACCTACGAACAGAAAGACAAGCATAACACCACCAGAATCTAGGTTATCTACACCAACTAGACCAGAACACAACAGAGCAGATGAAGCAGATGAGAAAGATTAAACATTATCATCATAAAAATGATAGAGGCCCTCAAAGAAGATGTGAGAAAATCCCTTAGTGGAATAGAAGAAAAAAGAAACAAAAAATTAGAAGAAATGAACAAATTTATTTAGGAATCTACAGAAAGCCAAGAATAAAGAAATTAAGCAGGTGACAGAAACAGTTTAAAACATGAAAATGAAATAGCGGCAATAAAGAAAACACAAACCAAAGGAATGCTAGAAATAGAAAAACTGGGCAATCGATTGGGAACTACAGACGCAAGCATATCCAACAGAATTCAAGAGATGGAAAAGAGAATCTCAAGAGCAGAAAATAAACTAGAGGATATAGATTCATCGATCAAAGAAAATTGTTAATCTAACAAATCCTTAACACAAAACATCCAGGAAATGTGGGACACCATGAAAACACCAAACCTAAGAATAATAGGCATAGAGGAAGGTGAGGAGCCCAGCTCAAAAGTGCAGAAAACATATTCAACAAAATCATTGAGGAAAACTTGCCCAATCTGAAGAAGAACATCTCCAGGAAACTACAAGAAGCATACCAAACACCAAATAGCCAGAACCAAAGAAAAAAAGATCCCTGGACATATAATAATCAAAACACCTAACATACATTACTAAGAAAGAATATTAACAGGAGCAAAGGAAAAAGGACAACTAAAATATAAAGATAAACCTATCAAAATTACACCTGCTTCTCCATGGAAACCCTCAAGGCCAGAATGTCCTGAATAGATGCTCTACAAGTATTAAGAGTCTACAGATGCCTGCCCAGGCTACTATCCCCAGAAAAACACCCAATCACTATAAATGGAGAAAACAAGTTATTTAATGAAAAAGCCAGATTTTCATACTACATATCTACAAATCCAGCCCTACAGAAAGTATTGGAAGGAAAACTCCAAACCAAGGAAGTTAATTACGCTGATAAAGATGTAGGCAACAGATAATCCCACTTCACCAGAAACCAAGGGTAAAGCAGGACAAATATATTCACAATATCACTGCCAACAATAAATCTAAAACAAACAAGCATTAACAACCAATGGTCTTACTCTCCTTCAACATTAATGGTCTTAACTTGCCTATAAAGAGACACAGACTAACAGAACAGATACGAACACAGAATGCATCCTTCTGCTGCATACAAGAAACACATCTAAGCTTCAAAGATAGACATTACCTCAGGGTAAAGCCTGGAAAAAGATATTCCAAACAAATGGACCCAAGAAGCAAGCAGGTGTGGCTATCCTAATATCTAACAAGTTAGACTTCAAACCAATATTAACCAAAAGAGATGAAGATGGTCATTTCATACTTATCGCAGGGAAATCCATCAACACAAAGTCTCAATTCTGAACACCTATGCCCCAAATACAAATACACCCACATTCGTAAAAGAAACGCTACTAAAACTCAAAGCTCACATAAAACCTCACACACTTATCGTGGGAAACTTCAAAACACTACTTTCACCACTAGATAGGACCACCACACAGAAACTCAACAAAGAAACAAAAGAAATAACAGAAGTTATTTCAAATCAAAAAGCCTGAAAGACACTTAAGAAAGTGCTCAACATTCTTAGCCATCAGGGAAATGCAAATCAAAACAACTTTGAGATACCATCTTGAAATTTGTTACATGATGAAGGTAATATATAACACATATAAGAATAACAGATATTTTTAATTTTCTTAAAAAATGACAATTAAGTGATACAAATAATGTACTGATTATTAAATATTTTATCCTTCACTTATTTAATAAATTATTTTCAAGTAAAATAACAACAGGAAATCAAATAAATAAAATCTACTGTTTTAGGAGCAACATATGAATACCATCATAAACAATGTGATTTAAAATTTGGGAGTTTTTTATTAGAGACATAGTGTACTGTCTTCATGGATATCTGAACACCAGATGAAGTCACCAGACCTCATTATAGATGATTATGAGCCACATGTGGGTCCTGGAAATTGAAATCAAGGCCTCTGTAAGAGAAGCCTGTGCTCTTAACCTCTGAGCCATCTCTCCAGCCCATTAGGAGCATAGAAGCAAATAGGATGTTAAGGATGAAAATAGTAGGACCCAGGATAACCATTCAATTGCCACAAGTTTGTTATGACACTAAATTCAATGTCATTGAATTATGTAACCAAAATAAAAAGAGAAAAACCAACATGGCAGTGAAGTTAAAAATAGCTAAAACACAAACATATAAATAAAATATGTTATTACAATAATTTCAGTGACTTTGTCAAATTATACTACATGGAAATTTTGTTTAGCATCTGACATTGAAAGAACATAGAAGAAATCTCAACAATGAATCAATCAGAAAGTAAACCTTCATAATGATATTAGCAAGACACAACAAGCTCAACAGCTAACACAATTTCTCTGCACTTGAGCTATTCAGTCTGCTGTACTTGCTATGGAAGCCCTGTAAAACTCAAATAGGTATGTGAATTGTAAATGTGAAAATGATTGTTTTAGAAGCTGAATCTGATTAATGGCATAGATTTAAAAAACTATGGTATATAATGAGAAATATAAGGTAATATGTACTGAGAATGTGTATGCCATGCATGAGTCAAGGACTCCCAGGAAAAATCCTAAAGAGTTCTGCCTACATTTCATCTTCAGATTGTTTTCTGATCCAAGGTAGATAACAATATAACAAGCACTAACTTGTTCATTTATATTTTTTAAAATAGCTTTCACTATTAAAAATATACATTATGAAACATATTAAAACAGGAATTGCATGGCATAAGGCTAAGTTTAGTTAATATTACCTTTTTTAGTCAGGCCATTACCTTAGTAAGAATTACATTTATTTAATGGCAGTATAGCAAGTTCTTTTCAGTTTTGAAAACTTTGGATGGATTCCAGAGATCAATGTAGAAATTAATTGCTAAACTTCCTGGCATGAGTCTTCTCATCAGCACCGATTTCTTTGAGCAGCCATCGAAACGGGGCATGGCTTGCCAAGGTAAGAGTTTGACAGTTTTGCAATTAGGAAGGACTGAGCATGATTCATTTCTCCTAGGAGTTGATACATACAGTGTACAAATTACATGGAAAGGCAAATTAACCACAGTGTTTTAAACAGAATTGTTTAATATTCCATCATTTAACATTACTGTCACTCATATTTTTCTCCCATAAGGGACACACTTGATAGTAATTAGACTAAAGTATTTCACAACTTAGTGATTTTTATATGCATCTCACAAAATCATACTTGTAATTTAATCATTCTAGAGATTGTGGAAAATTGATTTCAATGAAAATAAGGCATCTGGTGACATAAATAATGTTTGTAAAAGTGAGTAATTTATAGCACCCAAGGCATTGAATGTGGTGAACTTTAGCTGATTGTGGTTATAACAAACATCACCTTGCCCTCTGCAAGTTTTCAAAATTGCACTGTGCTGTGGGGATCAGAGACAGACTTTGTGTGTATTATAAATCAGTTTTGAAATACTTATGGAATGCTAATTTTACTATCTCATTATTCCAGATAAACTTTCATTTTTACTATGACTATTAATCATAAAAGCAAATGACACTGTGAAACATATAACATATTATTTTATTAATAGTTGCTTTTGATTAATATGTGTTGTCTTACATATAAATAAACATCATTCCATGTTTTAGGCTTAACTCTGATAATCATTATTGGCTGTTCTTATGTTTTCCTGTAATATTTTGTGTGTGTGTTTATCTCGGTCATATTCCCATCAAAATAAAAAAATCTTTGTCATTTATCTGTTTTTATAAGAGCTGAAGAAAATTTATGAGAAGGACATTTACAAACAGAATGAAGCATGTTGGATGCTAGGATAATTGACCATATAAATGCTTCTACCCAAGGGATGTACTCTTCATTCTGTGTGTTTCCCTCCACTCAGTCACATGCATTCTTCTCTGTCTGCATCTATGTCCACCCACTAAGGTACATTCTTCTACATGTATACTTACCTCTACCTAGTAAAATGCATCCTTTCATGTATGTAGTTGCCTCCACTCGCTGAGACACCTCATTCTCTGTATTTACCTCCACACACTGGGATGCTTGACTCCATCTTTCTACTTTTTATGCCCACTTAGATGCATCCTTCCACTTGTGCTCTTGCCTCCACCCACTAAGATGCCTCATTTCATGTGTGTGTTTTCCTTCACAGAAAGATGCTTCCCTCCATCCTTGTACCTCTCCACCCATTGAGATGTGTCCTTATGTCTCTATAATTGCTTCCAGTTTGTAAATGTATGCATACTCTTTTTTGACTTTCCTTAAAATCTCTTAGATCTAACAGCTCTCTTCTGTTAAGTCAGAAGATATAATATTATGCTAAAATTTTTAAAAATCTAAAACATGTTTATTATTGCTAAGTTACTGGGTTTATAACTGACTCTTAGAAAATTATTGCTTGATATTCACAGAGAGGAGGATGCAAATTTCCATGTGTCACATGAGAACACATGGGGAAGACTTATACCACTGTAAACAGGCTTTTCTGTGTTTTGTGTCCTGTTTCATATTATTTAGAAATAATTTTTATTAGTTTTTTAAGAAGTCTGATTATTTCACAGATCCTTAAATGTATATTAGCTATTAATCTGCCATTTGAATCTCTGTAAATAGCCTCAGTTAACAGAAATCCAAAGACATTTTTCATGTTATTTTTTTAATTAGCAATTTATCTCTATCATTTAAAAGACATAACTGTGATATCCTGAATGCTGGTGCATGAAAGTGATTGCACCTGATATCTTCAAAGGGCAGTGAGAACCAAAACAAATACTGAATAAACATATGTGAAAATGTAAAATGTATACACATTGAAAAGGTATAAATGTCCTTGAAAACTTTCAACACTGGTTTGTTTAAAGAAGTTAAAATAGACAGAAGTTAAAAGCTCAATGTTTGAACAGCTCTTAAGTTGAAAACAAATTATTTCATTATGTAAAGTTATTACTGTATTAGTCATCTAATATGTTAACTAAATATATTAAAAAAAGAAAGTATTGGAACTATTTAAAATATCTTTTAATTAAAACAGAACTAAATTGATAGGAGATGTCATTCTGTATATGTTTATCATAGTGGTTAATGAATAAAGCATTGTTGGCCATTAGGAAAGGAAGATAGGAGGGACTAGGAGACAAGGAGGAAATAGGAAGTAGGAAGGAGGGGTCAACATGGAGAATCTGGAGAGAACAAAACCGCCATTCCTCCACTCTTGGTAAGACCACGTGGAAATACATAGAAATGGGTTAATATTTAAGACAGAGCTAGCCGATAAGAAACTAGTAACAGGCCAACAGAATTACATCATATACAGAGTCTCAGTGTGTTATTTGGGGCTGGCGAGGCGGCAGAACAAGACTCGGTGGTGGGCAGAAAAATCTTACTCCTTACACTAAATCATTTTCATTTTACTTTTTACTCCCTCTAGCTCCTACAAGAAATACACCCTTTGGGCATTTCCCAAGATTCCACCTTCACAAGTTGATGGTACGTTTACCTTGATTATTTTTGTTACATGTATATGTATGTATGTGAGTCTTTTTGTGTATGTGTCTGTGTGAGAGCATGTACACAAATATATGAAAACAATTTGCTTTGTTTGTGTGTATATAATATAATGACTGGCCATTCTTCATTGGATACCCAACACAGGGCCCATCCTCTGGATAAACTACTACTCCCAGCAATGATCATTTTCCTGTAGTTCTTTGTCTATGAATAGGACCCCATGATTTTTTACCCTACCACATTAATATGTACATTGATATTTACTTGGTTTCAGGCTTTTTTATGCAGCCATTTCTAGGGGAGACTATTTCATAGCCTACTTCCTGGTTTCCTAGTTCTTACAATCTTTCTTTATGTCTTATGAAATGTACCCTGAGCAACAGATGCAATAGCTGGAATGTAGATGTATTTTGGGGACTGGGCTCCCTATGTTCCAATGATCTCTGCTTTGTGTCCAGTTGTGGTCTTCTGTGATGGTTTTCATTTGCTGTAAAGAGAGGCTTATTTGATGATGAGTGGAATATAATGTAACATTCAGGTATGTAAGGAGTTCGGTTTTTCTGCCCACCGCCTGGTATTGTCCTGCCGCCACGCCACCAGCCCCAAATAACACACAGAGACTCTGTATTTGATACAATACTGTTGGCCCGGTTACTTGTTACTTATCGGCTAGCTCTGCCTTTAATTATTAACCCATTTCTATGTATCTTCACATGGCCTTCTCTTACCGGGAGGCGGCTGGCGTCCAGCTCTCTCCAGACTCTCCATCTTGACTCCTCCTTACTACTTCCTATTTCCTCCTTGTCTCCTAGTCCCTCCTATCTTCCTTTCCTATTGGCCAACAGTGCTTTATTATTAACCAGTATGAGAAACATATACAGAATGACATCTCCCATCATCTCCTCTTTTCTGTCTAAAATAACATGAAGGGTTTTAACCTTAACATAGCAAAATATATCACATAACAGTTATCAAATAATCACAGTTAACACTATTTAGTCCATTAACATTTAGCAAGATTTGAAGAAAATATTCCATCATCTATCCTATCTTTGTGTGTCTAAAGTAACTTATCTTTAATACTAAGGAAAACTATAACTATAACTATCTGTCTTCAACTCCTTCAAAGACCACAGAAGGAAAATATATAAACTCTACAAATGACAGGGACAACTCACTGCCTGGTCACGTGAAGTTCTTTTGTAATCTTCCATCTTCAGCCCATAGGCCATAGTGTGTCTGGCAGACTCTTCAGCAACGCAGGAAACTTTAAACTGTCTTCTTGTATTGGCAGTTTGTCAGTCACTTTTGTCTGTGTCCTGCATACTGTCTCGCAGACTCTTCCATGAAGCAGGAACTCTGTAGCAATGTCCATCTTGAATCAGCAGTCACTTTTCTGTGGGTCCTGCATGTCCAGTTTATACATCACAAAGTCAAACAGTCCAGACAAGAGCAGTATCTTGTCCAAATTGCTAGTCTTGCCATATTGGAAGCAAACGTCATAATGCATTTCTTCGATGTCCATCTTCCTTTCTGGTGCAGGTGGTATTGCCAAGAGCAATTATGTCTCTCTGTCACAAAAACCCTAAACCACTTTAAATGCCATATTCTGTAGGTCTTTGAAAGGTTTGAAGAATTCCTATCCATCTCAAATACATCTCTGTGTATCTTGAAAAACCTAACTAACTTAACTCTAAGCTTTGACTAGCATAGGTAATTATCTATAATCTGTACTACATTATATTTCTATATAAACACAATACCTAAACAAGAGGAGAAATACACATCTCACAAAATTGACATTAAATTGTATCAATAAATGAAAATCGATTCCAAAACAAAGTAATCATATCAATACCATAATTCCCTTTTTACCTTTAAAAATAATTGGCTGTGATCATTACCCATTTATAACCAAGTCCATTTACATGAAAACAAACATTTATAAACAATGTTTGGGAATTTGGGCGTCGTTCTTTCCAAACTACTTCCTGCTGACAGGGGGCGCTGTCATGGGGGGATCCTGAGAAGATGGCAGTAGTCTGCATGGCTGCCTTGTTCAAGCAGTTTTGAATGTTGGATCATCAGGAACTCTGTTTCAGGGGGCCTGGCTTGTTCAAACCACATTAGTCTGCAAGGAATCCACAGCTTTTCATTTTCTGTGGAAGAAAAAATAGAAATCCTTTTCCCCAGTAACTTGTCCTTGAACTTAAATGTTGGAGTCAAAGCATTTTTAAAATATATAAATTGAATTAATCCAGCAGCATTTCCTTTATCAGTTGTTATTTTCTCAGCAGTCAAACAATGCAGAGACAACACTATAGCATACAGTAACCAGATTCTCTCTGAGCTTTTCATCTTTACGTGGCTTTATTATTACTCTGTTTATTTTACTTTTATTTTTTATTTCTTGACATAGGGTTTCACTGTGTAACTCTTATCTGTCCTGGAATTTGCTCTGCATACCAGGTTTACTTTGCAAATCACAGAGATCTGCTTGCCTCTGTCTCCTGAGTGCTGGGATTAAAGGCGTGTGCTACAACACCCAGTTCCTCTTTGTCTATTTAAAACCATTTTATTTTTCTCTCCCAAGCCTATGTATTTTTTTTTTTTTTTAAAAATACACTGTAAACTTTTAGCACCTTTTCTTAATGTGAATCTGTCTCTACTGTAAATCTTTATCTTTTTCTGGCCATGAGTCTTTATCTGTTAAACAACAACATTGTTAAGATGAAAGTCTTTGTTTCTGCCGCGGTTTACCAAAGATGGTGGCGGGTACTTTTACCGGCCAGCATGGAAAGCTGTGCTCACAGCCTTGGTCTGCGCTGCCACCCAGAAAGCATGCTGCCGGCTTGGAGATGTGGTCACTGCCATTGCCATCTCTCATACACAACAATAAATTGTTAGCAAAGTTATTTAAAAGCTGTGCGGTTTTTTGCCGCTTAAGCTGAGTCAGGAATCTTCCCTTAAAGGAGCCGCGCGAATATCTGCTTGTCTCTCGCAAAACAGAGTCCAACCGAGAAAACTGCTGTTACCAAGAAACCTTGCTTATCTTTGTTCTTTTGTTTCTAAAACCCTTTTTTAACCTTTTGTTAAATTTTAAGTGGAAGTTCTTATTAGCCACGTGGGCGCCATCTGTAACGAGTATGGTTTTTCTGCCCGCCGACGCCCGGTCTTGTCCTGCCACTGCGCCAGCCCCAAATAACACACAGAGACTCTGTATTTGATATTATACTGTTGGCCAGGTACTTGTTTCTTATCCCTTAAAGGAGCCGAACAATCTGCGTGTCTCTTTGAAACCATTTTTCTTTTCATGTCTACGTATATTTTAAAACACACTGTAAACCTTTAGAGGCCCCACGTTGGGCGCCATCTGTAAGGAGTTCGGTTTTTCTGCCCACCGCCTGGTATTGTCCTGCCGCCACGCCACCAGCCCCAAATAACACACAGAGACTCTGTATTTGATACAATACTGTTGGCCCGGTTACTTGTTACTTATCGGCTAGCTCTGCCTTTAATTATTAACCCATTTCTATGTATCTTCACATGGCCTTCTCTTACCGGGGAGGCGGCTGGCGTCCAGCTCTCTCCAGACTCTCCATCTTGACTCCTCCTTACTACTTCCTATTTCCTCCTTGTCTCCTAGTCCCTCCTATCTTCCTTTCCTATTGGCCAACAGTGCTTTATTATTAACCAGTATGAGAAACATATACAGAATGACATCTCCCATCACAGGTAAATGGGTGAACCTAGAAAAGATTGTATTGAGTGAGATAACCAATCACCCAAATACAAAAAAAAAAAAAAAAAAAAAAAGAAAGAAAAAAAAAACACATTTCTCTCTCATCTGTGGTTTCTAGCTTCAAATCATCAAATGTGAGTTTATGACATGGAGTAATCACATGAACCAGGAGGGTAGTTAAGGAAGAATAAATATGGGAAAGGGGGCTTGAGAAGAAACTAACAGAATACATGTAGAATTATGTGGAAAATGGGAATGTATCTCCAACTGCAGAGGACAGAAGCTATTCCATAGAGATGGGTGGGTTGAGGGAATAATAACTTTAAGGTAGTTTGGTGAAGCTTCAAGGAAGCATATTATTTTATAGGTACCTAAATTATATATTAAATACATACACACACACACACACACACACACACACACACACACACACACACAGAAAATAAGCCATATTGTCTGATATCACTCCCACAAGAGTCACACACAGACTAACTAAAATCCAGTTCCAACCACAAGAAACCTTTTAAATTATTGGTAATGGTATTACAAGGTTCTCCACAACATTCTAAACTATAGAGGTAACTTTTGGTTTCCTTTCATGAATTGAGTATAATCCCTGTTTTGTTGAATGTGGCACACTTAGGACACAAGTCTTGGATGATTGGAGCTGTAACTTTCACGATACCCTTTTATCTGAAGTCTAGTATTCATGGCACTAAAAAGCAGTACACAAGCAGCCAAGGGATATATGTAAGCAAGTTTAAACACCAATGAGGCAGGTCAATAACTAACATGGCATGATATCCATGAATGTACAAAAATCAGCACTCAGTTAAAGTGCCATTCAACTGTAGGAAGTCATGCATAGTCTATTATTATTCACAGTTAATTAGAGAAATGAAATTTATAGAATTGAGGAAATATATACAGGGAGTTTGAGAGAGTAGATTATAGGCTGTGGTCCAGCTAGTTCAATAATGGCTGTCAACCAACAGAATGTCCCAGGAATTCAGTGGTTGTTCAGCCATGAGGCTGGATATCTCAGCTGTCCTTTAGTATACGCCAGAATCCTCAAGAAGTATGTTCTGATGCCAGGAAAGAAATCGAGTTTCCAGTGCAAGAGCAAGCAGCCAAAGAACAAAAGTACCCTTCCTCCATGCTCTAAATATAGACTACCACCAGAAGACATGGCCAAGTCTAAAGAAAGTTTTTAATCACCTCAAAATATCTGGAATAAATCTAGGCTTTCCACTTCAAATGATTTATTGAGAAAAATCCTTCATAGGTGTATCCAGACACTTGAGTTTTAGTTAGTTCTAGATTTAGTCAAGTTGCCAAGCAAGCATAGTCTTCACACCTGGTACTGAGAACATTGCTATGTTCCTGGGTCTGATGAGGTCACTACCCTTGGCAAAAAAAAAATCTACTGATATCACTTTCCTCTATCAGCATTATTCTTGACTACATTGCATTTTGTATCCTTATATACACAATAAACATAGTAACCATATCTCATCAGAGAAACCTCACTTTATAGCAAGTGGAGACCATCACATAAAATAATTGGATTATGTTTTAATGAACTCATTTAAAAAATAATCTTTTCTTTAATTATGTGTGTATGAGTGTGTACTTGATTCCCCCATAGGCATAAAGTAAGAACGTGGAGAGTCCTTAAAAGTTAAACATATATTCTCCCAATACTCTCTCTCTCTTACACACACACACACACACACACACACACACACTCATACACACACACACACATAAACATTTTTAGTAGATATCAATAAATCATGGCTTTAAGAGGGTTTGAGCTTTCAAGGGCTACTCACAGAGAGACAGGAAAAGGTTTAGGGGCAGATTAAGACAAAACTCAGAAATCAAAAACTTTTGTTCTTTTATTTGAAAGATCCCCTCCCCCAACTGGGTTTCATACAGCCAGACTGACCTAAAGCTTACAACACTGAGAATGTCTTTGAATTTCAGATCATTTTGCTCTCCATTCCCAGCATATGTGAGAAAGAAAATGACCTTGTCTGTGTGGTTCCAGATATTGAACCCAGGGCTTATGTGTGTTAAGAAAGCACAGAGCTAAAGCTCCAGCCTCATAAAAACAAATTATTAATGAACATAATACTAATATGTCATATATATATGCAGTATGTCTGTGTTTAGTTATAATTACTATATAAGTAATAAAAATCTTACATTAAAATATAATTATCATTTCCTTGGTAGCCACAACTGGGAATCTTAAATATTTTTTATAGTATATCTTAAATAGATGGCATGTCATGCTGTTGATTGAGCTTACAAGAAGTCTTCTTCCTAGAGAAAAACTGAAATTATAAAATATTAAGAGAGAAATAATATTATTAAAAATAGGGAAATGTGTGCAGAGTGTCATGTTTCCTGTGGACATGAGTTTGCTTCTCAGCACCCATGTTTGGCAACTGTCAATAACTTCAGACCCAAGGTATCATACCCACATAATAAAAATAAAACAAAGATTTCAAAACTGAAAATTTAGATAACCTTCTGATAAATAATTTATTATTATTCAAATAAATGTCTTGATACATAAATATAAACAAGACTGTCAAATAATATTTGTGTTGCATAAAACCAATTGAAACAGTGTAATATGAAACGAGATACTTACCTAATTGTTAATAACAATAACCTTTAGGAGAGAATAAGGGGATGTGTCCATTCTGCCTTTCCTTTCATTTACATATGTGACCAAACCTTTACTAGTTCTTATTTGTGTTTTAGACATTCATTGGCACAGTAAACCTATCTTTCATCTTTCCTAATGTTTGTGTTGTTGCAACCCTCTCCCACACTTAGACCTCAAAGATATTCTTAAATATTATCACCTTTTGTATTTATATTACAGAAAATATTTTGTAAGTTTTAAATATTTCATTCAACCCTTAGGGCTATAACAAAGTCCTTTTCCTACAAGAAAGAGATTTATTTACATCAAACTTTTAGTAAGGAGAAAGACACAGAAACAAATCCTTCCATACTGTTGTACTGTAGAGATAATCATACTGCCAAACAGATGTCTGAATGAACATGATCAAGCCATTTCAATTTCTTTGATTTTACTTCAAATATGTATATGTTTTTCTCTGTGTGTGTCTCTTTGTCTCCCTCTTTGTCTGTATGTCTGTCTGTCTCATTCTCTGCATGTCTCTATATCTGCCTGCCCCCCTGTGTGTGTGTGTGTGTGTGTGTGTGTGTGTGTGAGAGAGAGAGAGAGAGAGAGAGACCTTGTACTTTAAAATATGACTAAGTACTCCAAATGATTGAAACTCTAAGTTATGTTAGGATATGTTGTACCATTGCTCTATTATATTGAGCATATTTCCTTTATTTACCAATAATGATAAAACCATGCTCTTTTTGAAGATATAAGAGTAACTTCCTTTCTTAATTGTATAACCATATGTACAAAAGATAAAGACTCTGGGAATGTGAGCTTTATGCCTTAATGTAAGGGATTATGAAAATGGATACCATGTGTTTATGCTAACACCAAAACAGGACATCATTTTATTATATGATTTGTCCACACAAAAAGATCTAATGAAGAGTCATCCTGTGAAAACATGATCCAGAAATATGTGAAGCTTACGAAAAAGTTTATTTTTATAATGAGTTTTAAAATAAAGAAGCTTTATTCTCTTAGGAGCCCTAAACACTGGAAACATTAGTAAATGCATTTGTGGAAGATATTTGTGAAAGTATTAATTTTGGCTACATATATTTGATTATTATCTTGGAAGATTAGTATGACAATATTTCAGATGCATCATTTGACACAAAATAACACATACATGTATTTGTCAGTGATAGGTGTGGGTGGTGTAAAAAGTGGTCAAAGGACAACTTGTGATTGAACTGAACAATATCAGCCTTTTGCAAGAGTCATTAAATGCTGAGCAACTCACTTGGCCAAAATTTTTCACTTGAAAACCTAAAATATGTAGCTAAAAATGGTTGGTCATGGCATACATCACTAAGTTAGAGTATTATCTTCATGTGACCCATATATTATTTTTTCCATTTCCACTCCATAAGATGTTGTTGCACTGATTCTTAATGTGACATTTCCTTCAGTGATTAGCAAATTCTGTTGTCATTTTATTATATGTTTATCCACTCCAATAACAATACGTTATTAAACCAGTATCTAGAGCACTTTGCTTCTGTTGACCCTTTATGTCTATTTATATGGATCTTCCTTATATAACAACCAGTCCTCCTGACAAATGCTTTCCCAGAATCCAACTGGTAATTTCTAAACAGCTCTGACCATATGCATACTTCTCTAATTAGGTAAACTGGCTCTGTTTATGTACTTCAGGCTTTCTCATCAAATAGCTTCAAATCGCATCCATTGCCATTCCTTTGCCTTGTAGATGCTGTGGAAGAGGCTTTTCAGTTGTTAAATGTGACAGACCAAAGTAGCTTCTTACACATAATATCTTCAATAATAAATATTTCTATCACTTCCTTTATAGAAAAAAAGTTCCTTTGTATTTTAACTTTTGTGTATCTGCATTCCATTAATTTTACTTTTAACCTAAAATTACATATCTATTTCCCTCATTTGCTTTTTACCACACTGAAGCAAATGCTTTCATGTATGTGTAAGTCAGTTCTTGTTTTCTTTCAGTTGCTGCTTCCTTTAAATTACAAACACATCTTTCTTTGATTTTTAGAGAAATTGCTGTGAATTACACTCATGCTTTATCTTTCAAAAAACTTTTTTTAGGATTAGTCTTGGTAATAATATTTTAGAGGTTTGAATTTCTGATAAAACCATATACTTCCTTACTAATCTTTAAAATAAATTATATATATATATATATATATATATACATACAAATGTATCCATATTTACTTATAGTTTTTGTTTAATGATGTCTTAAGCAATAAATTTTGAAAGAAAAATGTAAGAAGAGTCACATGAAGATACATGAGAAGCATCCAGAAATAAAAACACTCAAATGTAGAACACTAAATGTTCTCCTTTTTTGAGAAAATGCCAAATGAATTTCCAGACCTATATTTGATTATTTACAAAGTATGATAAGAAAGTTACGTAATTTCATGGAGGAAGTAGAAGAGATACCCCAACTTATACTCATTGTGGTCTTCAGATAATATTTACAGGAATTACCCAAGTACTAACTTGATATTCTTCTAGTTAGAAACTTGAAGATAATATTTTTCTTTCTAATGTTGCAGAGACAACCAAAGTTTTCACTTTCCACTTTAATTCTTCCCATTATAGTAATAAAAAAAAATGAAGTGTAAGAGTTTTGTTTGGGGTTCTGGTTTTGGGTTTTATTATTCATTTTAGAAGGATTATTCCGTAACATTCTTAGGAGATATCTTTACATAATACTTAAACACATTTTAAGTTCATTTGTAGAGCACACACTAACTTCATCCCCAAAGACAACACTATAACTGTGCAATTAATATATCTTGATTTCGTGCATTTTAATGGTTTTGTTATTGACTGCTTAACTGTTCTTTAAGAAACAGAGAACAAAATCACTTAAACTTTTCTGTGGCCTAATTACCTATGGATTTGTTTTCATTTTAAGTGCTGATTCAGATTCTATTAGTATTGGAGATGTGTGCCATTCTAAATTTTAAACAAGCTCTACAGTGAAACTAACAGGAGAGGTCATTGGAACACCCTAAATATCAAGGCCAGTACAAACATAGGGACAGTGGTAATAACTAACAGAAAGAAGAACAATATTTACTTTATGTTTTACTGTTTGCTTTCCCATGGGAGCAGCCACCTTATCTTTGATTAGTAAATTACTGAAATAAAGAACAAAATCTTGCAGTTGAAAGGGAACGATGTTCAAATTCTCTCTGTTCTTATGTCTATAGGAGGATGGGAAATTCATGTCGTCCTATGCACAAGATGGTTACAGTTTCTACTATTATATTTATTTCTATACCTATATATCTATAGATATATAGAAATATATCTATATTTAGGGTGTTCCAATGCCTAATATAATCTGAATCAGCACTTAAAATGAAAACATAGATATAAAAGGAGCAAGGTATTCATTACTCAACACAAAATAAACTGGAGTCATTTTGCTTTTCAGACTATTCCTATGATTAATCTTCTGCTTTTTATTGCATAGTATTTTGGAAACAGATATTATTATTATTATTATTATTATTATTAGTAGTAGTAGTAGTAGTAGTAGTAGTAGTAGTAGTAGTAGTAGGAAAATGACTTATTTCCATTAAATACATGAAAGATACCATGTGTGTATGAACATATGTTTACCCATTTCCTGCTCCATAGTAGTTTCTGCATAAAACATAGTATATGAATACAACATTTGTGCTATGTGTAACCCTGGATATCATGTCCACGATGGCCTACTAATTTGGGGGCACATATTTAACTTCCAGTGTAAAGAATGGAAAACCTTCTTATCCTGGTAGAGCGCAAGAGTTTACGCGAGGCATATGAAAGTGAACACATCAGACCTTCCTGATGCAATTACTAAAGGGGAATCAGCTAGGTGGACTTTGTCATCTATAAACTAAGATTCTTCACTCACATTGCTTTCTTGAAATTGCATTTTGTTATAAAAAACCTGCGTTATTGAAATTATATATGGAGTGAGGAAGGTTGATCACATCCAGTTATCTGGCTTCATATATATATATAATTTTTATAACCAAGTCCATTTAAATGAAAACGAACATTTATAGACAATATTTGGGAATTTGGTTGTTGTTCTTTTTAAACTACTTCCTGTTGGTAAGGGACACTGTCATGGGGGATTCTAAGAAGATGCAGAAATCCTGGCTGTAGTCTGCAAGGCTACTTTGTCCTGCTATTTTGAATATAGGATCACCTGTACTCTGTTTCAGGCGGTCTGGCTTGATCAAACCACATTAGTCTGGAAGGAATCATTTTCTGTGGAAACAAAATTAGAAATCCTTTTCCCTAGTAACTTGTCCTTGAACTTAAATTTTGAAGTCAAAGCATTTTTTTAAAATTTAATATATTATTTTACATGGGGATCCCAGTTCCCCTTCCTTCTCTCCCTCACTTTTACCCTCTCTACCCTCTCACATGCACCTTAACCACCCTCACCTCCCATCCCTCCACCCCAATTACATATGTAGGGGAATGCCATCCAGTTGGGGTCATATAGATCTGACAGGTTATGTGAAGTAGGGACTAGGGCTTCTCTCCTGTCACTAGGTTAAGGCAGTTATCGCTCCATGGGGGATGTGTTCACAAGGTCCTTTTGTGCACCAGGGATACATCCTGGCTCCACTGTCTGAGGTCCCCTAGACTGCTCAGTGCTTTTGGCTGAGACCTATACTCAGGGGGGCCTGAGTCAGTCCCATGCTGGCTTCCCAGCTATCAGTCTGGGGGCCCATTAGCTCCTCTTTGCTCAGATAAGCTGTCTCTATGTGTTTCTGCCACCTGGTCTTGTCCTCTCCATCTGCATCTGGGTTCTAGTTCAACTCAGTGTTTATGTATAGGTGTTTGCTCCTGTTTCCAACAGGTATTAGATGAGGGCTCCATGGATAAGTTAGTTGTTTATCTCACTATCCGGCAAGGGCATTTATGGTAGCTTCTCCAGGGATGCTCAAATTGCTAGTTGGCAGGAGTCTTATAGTTCTCTAGACCATTCTGTGTGTTCAGTTTTATCTTAAAGCCAATATTGGCTCCCTCTTTTTGCTCTCTCTCTCTCTCTCTCTCTCTCTCTCTCTCTCTCTCTCTCTCTCTCTCTCTCCTGTCTTCTATTCCTAACTGGGCTTAATGTTCCTAGTCCTACGTGTTTTCCTTTCCTCTGCCAAGTTTTCTCCTACTTCTCTCTCCATGTGCTGCCCCCCACACTTCCCCTGTGCTCTGGGGTATTTGTCCCTTCCAGGTTCTGTGAGGGACTTTATATGAATCTCTTAGAATACACCTTGTATCCTAGTTCCTCTGGTGGTGTGAATTATAGGCTGGTGATCCTTTGCTCTAGATGTAAAATCCATATATGAGTGAGTACATACTATGTTCCTTGTTTTGTGACTGGGTCACCTCATTCAGGATGATTTCTCCAAGTGCCATCCACTTGCCTACGAATTTCAAGATACCTTTTTTTTTTTTTTTTTTTTTTTTTTGCAGAGTAGTATTCCATTGTGATGCCACATCTTCATTATCCATTCTTCAATTGAGGGGCATCTAGGTTGCTTCCAGTTTCTTGCTATTACAAGTAGTGCTGCTGTGAACATAGTTGAATAGATGTCTTTGTTGCATGGATGTGGATCATTTAGGTATATGACTAAGGGGGGGGGGGATTGCCAGGTCCTGTGGTAAACTAATTCCCATTTTTCTGAGGAACCGCCATACTGATCTCCAAAATGCACTCCTACCAGCAGTGGAGGGATGTTCTTCTTTCTCCACATCATCTCCAGCATGAATTGTCATTGGTTTTTCTAATTTATCCATTCTCACAGGAGTAAGATGGTATTCCAAAGTTGTTTTGATTTGCATTTCCCTGAAACCTAAGGATTTTGAGCAATTTTTAAAGTGTCTTTCAGCCTTTTTGATTTCCTCTATTGAGAATTCTTTCTTCAGTTCTGTACCCCATTTTTAATAGGGTTATTTGGTGTTTTGTTGACTAATTTCTTGAGTTCATATATTTTGGAGATCAGCCCTTTGTCAAATGTAGGATTGGTCTGTGGGCTGTCATTTGGTCTTGTCCACTGTGTCCTTTGCCTTTCAGAAGCTTCTAAATTTGAAGATGTCCCATTTATTAATTGTTGTTGTCAGTGTCTGTGCCCCTGCAGCTATGTACAGGAAGCAGTATCCTATCTTTCACTTCTAAGAGATTCAGTGATGTTGAGGTCTTTGATCCATTTGGACTTGAGTTTTGTGCATGACCACAGACATGGGTCTATCTGCAGTCTTCTACACACCATCATCCAATTGTATAAGTATAAGACACAACTAAGAAAGAAAACTACAGACCAATATCCCTGATGAACATCCATGCAAAAATACTCAATAAACTACTGGCAAACCGAATTCAAGAATACATCAGAGAAATCAGCCACCATGACCAAGTAGGCTTCATCCCTGGATTGCAGGGATAGAATAACATATGAAAATCTATCAACGTAATCCACCATAGAAACAAACTGAAAAACAAAAACCATATGATTATCTCACTAGATGCTATAAAAGCCTTAGAAAAAAATTCAACACCCTTTCATGATAAAGGTCTTGGAGAGATCAGGGATAACAGGAACATACCTAAACATAATAAGAGAAATTTACAGCAAACCAACTGCCAATATCAAACTGAATGGAGAGAAACGTAAGCCAATTCCTCTAAAATCAGGAACAAGACAAGGCTTCCCTCTCTCACCATAACTCTTCAATATCGTACTGGAAGTCCTAGCTAAAGCTACAAGACAACAAAAGGAGATCAAGGGGATCCAAATTGGAAAGGAAGAAGTCAAACTGTGTCTATTTGCATATGATATGATAGTTTACATAAGTGACCCAATAAACTCTACCGGGGAACTCCTACAGCTGATAAAATACCTGCAACAAACAAGCAGGATACAAGAAATCTCAAAAAAAAAAAAATCAGTAGCCCTACTTTTTTCAGAAAACAAAGAGGCAGAGAAAGAAATCAGAGAAACGTCACCCTTTACAATATCCACAAGAGAAATAAAGTATCTTGGGGTTACTCTTACCAAAAAAGTGAAAGACCTATATAATAAGAACTTTGTGGCTCTAAAGAAAGAAATTAAAGAAGATACCAGAAAATGGAAAGATCTCCCATCCTCTTGGATAGGGAGGATAAATATAGTAAAAGTGGCAATCTTGTCAAAAGCAATCTATAGATTCAATGCAATCCCCATTAAAATCCCACCACAATTCTTCACTGACTTTAAAAGGATAATAATCAACTTTCTATGGAAAAACAAAAGACCCAGGATATCCAAAACAACCCTATACAATAAAAGAACTTCAGGAGGCATCACCATCCCTAACTTTAAGCTCTACTACAGAGCTATAGTTCTGAAAACAGCCTGGTACTGGCACAAAAATAGACAGGTAGACCAATGGAATCAAATTGAAAATCCTGATATTAACCCCAATACCTAAGAACACCTGATTTTCGACAAAACAGCTAAAATTATACAATGGGGAAAGGACAGCATCTTCAACAAACTGTGCTGGCACAATTGGATGAGGGTGTGTAGAAGCCTGCAGATAGACCCATGTCTGTCGCCATTGCACAAAACTCAAGTCCAAATGGATCAAAGACCTCAAAATCAATCCAGCCCCACTGAACCTCTTAGAAGAGAAAGTAGGAGGTGCCATTGAACAAATTGGTATAGGAGACCGCTTTCAGAAGTCCAGGGGCACAGAAACTGAGAGCAACAATTAATAAATGGGACCTCTTCAAACTTAGAAGCTTCTGTAAGGCAAAGGATACACTGGACAAGACCAAACAGCAGCCCACAGACTGGGAAAAGATTTTCACCAATCCTACATCTGACAAAGGGCTGATCTCAAAAATATACAAAGAACTCAAGAAACTGGTCAAGAAAACACCAAATAACCCTGGTAAAAAATGGGGTACAGAACTGAGGAAAGAATTCTCAATAGCAGAAATCAAAAAGGCTGAAAGAAGAAAGTGCTCAACATCCTGACTCCATTCTTTAGAGTTTAAGTAGGTTCATTCATCAGCTGGCCTTTTGACATTTTTAAATATGTTTAAAAACAAGAGTCACATCTTTACAATGCAGGTAAACATTTGATTACATTGTTGTATAAAGTAAAACAGGTGTTCCTTCAAAACTTTAGAAACTGTGACATCATTATTTCTATTCTAGTTTATTTTGTTTACAGTAATATGACAGTTCAAGGAAATACATGTATTATTTTCATTTTTATTTGTTGGTACCCATATTCTTCTTTATGGGAGAGATTTATTTTTTTCTTATGCTCAAAAATATTTCCTTTTCTGGTATTTTCTTTTCACAAAAGCATTGTTTTTTAATTTACTGGGTTAGATAATTATTTACTTCAGTTCAGTACTGTTTATATTAATCAGTTTTTAGTATAAATTATTTTCACCTGTAAACATATTCTTATGGTTATTAGTCTTTTCTGTGGACCCATTTCTGTATATTATGATTATTGTGTTTCTCCTACCAGTAGTCTCATTGACAAATGCTGTTTTTCCCTCTTTTCCATGTGAGTGTTGAATGTGTGATTACCAACACGGTATATTATATTCTATGACTCTGTCACAAGAGTCATTTCTCTGCTTGGCAGTTGTTAATATAATTTCAAAACTGCAGAGGCATTATTTTAAGGTAAACTATGTATACAACACTAATAACACATTATTCTTTATATTGTCACTGGCTTTAGAAATTTCTTGATTCAAAATATTGTAAAATAATTTAAAGTGACACCAGATTATGTGGATGAAGTCATTTTCTACCTAATGAGTAAATAAAAAAAAATGTAAGATTTTTTTTTCAAATGCCATGATCTAATTATTTAAGCTGTAAACCTAGCCAACTGGTAATGTCATATCCTAGTGGACACCCTACTAAGTTCACTTCTTCAAAACAGTTAATTCTCCACAGTATTTATATGCCTGTTCTTTATAAGAAGTGTAACTCTCATTCATCATCAAAGAAGGAACCCTTTTTAACAAATAGAAATCATCACAGAAACCCAAACTGGCCAAAATACATTTAACATCCTAAAATGGAAGATAAAACTTTCACAAGACTCCATTCCTAGAAAAAAGCTACAACCAACCAATGGCTGCTAAGTTTTCTTCAGGCATGAGCCTACAGTTACATTAACCAGGCTCAAGAGCCAAATAATTCACACTAAACACATACATCTGACTCACTTGTAACAGACTCTGTGTGTGTGTGTCTGTGTGTATATATAGTAATGAAATAAGAAAAATAAGAGGTCATCAATTTGGAGTTAAATAAAAGGGGTTGGGAAAATTGTGTAGAAATGACATAAATATATATTTTGCATGTGAATTTCTTAAAAGATTAAAATAAATATAAAAATGATCCAATTCTTAATTATGTATACACCCTGTAATTAAATCATGTATAAACATTTTAGTGAATTTAGGAAAACACATACATGAATGTGGTTATAAAAACATATTTTCAAAAAGTATATATATACATATATATAATATTTTATATATTCTATAAAGTATATGTATATGTAATGCTTTGTTACAGTCAAAATTGTATTATGCATTGGTGCACATATAGAAACATACTGTAATCAATGTGATTTTATTGTTTGTTTTATAAGTATATATTATTTGTACAAATCAGTGGAGTGTATTATGATAAATTCATCCATATGTGAAATGTGTTTTGATCATATTCATCCCCACATTGCTGTTTCTTTTTAAGAAATTATCGTTATGTGTCCCAGGCTATCTTGTCACACACGATCCTCCATCCTTGGTCTCCTACATTCTGGGAGTAAACTCATGTGTTACTATGCCCATCTATTAGGTCTGCTTTCTTTTTAAATGTATTTTATTTTTTATTCACTTTACATACCAACTACAGTTCCTCTTCCCTCACCCACTTACCTTCTCCCCCACCTCCTCTCATCTTCACCCACCTACTCTTCAAAATGGTGAGTCAACAAAGCCTTTTGCATTCAATTGAAGCAGGACCAAGTCCCTCTCCCATCGTCAAGTTTGAGCAAGACATCCCACTATGTGAAATGGGTGTCAAAAAGCCAGCTCGTGCACTAGGGATAGATCCTGGTCCCATTCTTAGGAGTCCTCCAAACCTACCAGGCTACAAAACTGTTGCTCAAATGCAGAGGCCATGGTTTGGTCCCATGCAGGATCATAAAAACATGAAGAAATAGGAATGTCAAATTGTGGGAGGGATGAGGTAGGATATCAAGGAAAGAATTGTCTCCTAAGAAGGAGCCATTTCATGGCTCAGTATAAACCTGATGATAGTTGGGAAATTCAAAGTAATTGACAAGGATGACCTCATCTAAGACCAATAGTGGACAAGTCTGCTTTTAAATTATTAATTTATATGATTAGTTACCAAATTCTATTTTCTCATACTCTTATTAAATATGATCTCTATTAGTGTGCTTTCTGTCACTCTAATAAAAAACCAAAAATAATCTATTTATAATAAAAATATTATTATTTCTCACAGTTTGTCCATAATTTAGTAAAAATATTGGGCAGACCAATACTTTGTGCTACAGCAGAGATTTTGTGGCAAAGTATGATGATCACCTCATGGTCAAGGATAACAAGTTTGTTAATGATTTTTCCACTGGACATTACTAGTGAGAGTTCCATCACTTTCCAATGAGCCTAACCTGGAGAACAAGCAATAGAACATAAAATATTGGGACACTGGAGCATTATTTTGTCACTGTCATGAAAGGTATACTATTGAGTTGCATTCAAAATTTACTTGTTACCACACCAATGAATATTATTTTCTTGATTACTAGATTATGAACAAAGATTCTTTATTACTTGAGATCACATCAAACAATATGCCAGAAAATTTAATTGTATTTCTCATTTAATAAAATAGTAATATTTTCTTAACAGTTTTAGTATTAAGTGAAATATTGCTTTTTTGAGCAAGTGGGCAGTATTATATTTGGTGGTCACTCTCTTAATGTCATGGCAAGGGAATATACTTGCTAGGTTTGTAGCAAGTAGGTTTTTATGCTATGTCTCAAAACATTAATATCATTAAGAATTTTATACATGCAAATATGTATAAAAAGAAATACAAAAAATAACATTGAATAAATAGGAAAAGGTTGTTTACATGTGAGAAAAGCTATCAGGACATAATCCAGCAGGTCCTTTGCTGTGGACCAGGATGACACATGGAAAAGGCAGCATACAGTGGAAGAAACTCTTCAGCACACAATAGTCAAGAGAGAGAGGATAGTAGAGAAAACATACCTTTTTAGGCCACAACTAATGATACACCTCCTGCAGCTGGGCTCTATAATCTTCATCCTCTGCAGTGGTGCTTTGTAATCATGAATGCATTCACAGATCACTATTACCATCTCAGTCAATCTGTGCGAAATCCTTGTCACCTCATTACTTTCCCAAGGTCCAGCAACTGATAGGTAAGCCAGAAACACTTGAGCCTTTGTGGAGTATGTCAAACCATATAGTAACAACTAATAATGCAGTTTCCAAACATACACATGTTAAAACTATGTGAATCTGTAAAGTTATTACAACTCTTTAATGGCCTGTTTTTAATAGGTGTAGAATCTTACAGAAGACCCTTTGGTTGATTTCTGAGGATTGCACCTACATTTCTAAAGATGAATATATACTGGGATTGATGGTATACTCTTAAATACCAGTTCTTAAGATACAGAGTACAAGCATCCAGATCTACAAAGCAAGTTTTAGGTCAGCTAATAGACACATAGTGAAATCCTATTTCCCAAACAACAGCAAATAACCAAAAGCAGACATAAAAAATGTTAAAAATTATTTTCATCAACAATATAGACTCCTCTACCATTTCTTTCTCCTAGGACAATAGGGATGAGGTCAATAAATTCTACAAGTTTGGCATATCATCTACAATGACTCATTGTACACTATTGCTTGTCAGATAGCTGTCCAGCAAAGGAAAATTGATTTTATATGTGGTCTTTTTCTCCTAAAATTCTTTATGAAAATATTTATATACCTATAATATATAATCTAAGCTTCCAAAACTATTGTAGGAGAGGAGGTTTAAAGAATGCAAATACCAAAGAAAGGGAGGAATGCTTGAAAATGCTATTGATTATGAATGAACCCATAGATAGGTTCATATATTTAAATACATGGTCCCCAGTTGGTGGTGTGTCACTGAGGTGGTGATAGGGGATATCTTTATACTGTTTCTCTTATTGGTTGGTAAATAAATGCTGTAGCCAGGCAGGAAATAGGAGGCACTACCAGTCTAGGAAGGCTTGGAAGAGGAACATATAGAGTCCAGAGGGAGATCCCACCACTTAACTGCCAAAGGTGTAACATGCCTGAGCATTACAGGTGAGCTACAGCCTCATGCCAATACATAGTTTAATAGAAATGGGTAAATAATTAAGTGAAATTAGTCAATAAGAAATCTGAGCCATCAGCCAAACAGTTTATAATCAATATAAGCCTCTTCATGTTTATTTGGGACTAAAGTGATGCAGGAAAAGGTAGACCAGAAACCCCTGTCTACAGGGTAGGCTTTGAGGTTTCAAAAATTCCATACCTTTCCCACTTAACACTTTTTGACTGGTGCCTGTTAGTCAAAACCTAAGTTCTCAGCCACTGATCAAGCAACATTCCTGCATGTCTGCTATCATGCTTCCTGACATTATGTTCATAGATTCTAACCCTCTGGGATAGCAATTCCCTAATTGAACACTATCGTTTATAACTTGCACTGGTCATGTAGTTTTATCACAGCAATAGAAAAGTAAAACAGGAATATTCTGGATATAGCATAGCTCTTTCATTCATTAGCTCAGAATACCTCTGGTTACCTGCACATGATCAAGCCAGTCAAAATTCTAACATGAATGGAAACGAAAAATATGAAACCCTATCCTTGATGGAGGAGGTAGTTACATTGATAGTTTCTTGCAGAAGAAAAACCTTTCTTTTTTATGGTTGTTGACATTAATAAAATTCTCATACTCAGACCAGGCAATGCTGGCATACACCATTAATCCCATCACTTAGGAGGCAGAGGCAGGTAGATCTCTGTAAGTTCGAGGTCAACCTGTTCTATGAGAGCTACTTCCACCAGATTGGCTCCAAAGACACAGAGAAACCCTGTCTTGAAAAAAAAATGGATTTCCATGCTCTACTGGATGACACCACACTGGATATATGAGCAGCAACAATTAGATGGGATTGATTACTAATATATACATTTATATCTTATATAAATACATGTATGTATACACACACATATATATAGTTGTATAGGGAGTGTTCAGGAAGTTGTGAGAGAGAATAGAAATGGAAGGCAGATATGATTATAATTCCCTGTAAATCTGTATTAAATTATAAAATAGTAACTTCTAAAAGTATAAATAAATACCAAAAGAAATTACTACAATGAATTCAAAATTAGAAAAAAGTTAACCTTAACCATAAAATCATTTCGATACAGTCTTGTGTATGAGTGTGTCTGTGTTCGTGTGTGTGTGTTTGTGTGTGTTTGTGTGTATGTGTGTGTGTGTAGGTCTAATAAAGACTATAATTAAACAGTTCTATCTTTATAGTAAAGCTCACTGTAAGATGCAGAGATTGTCCATTTATTTTTTCCCAAATGTACTTACAACCTCCCATAGCATAAACCTGCCCCATAGTGTTGCACCATTTATAATAGATTTGCCTCCCTAAAAATCTATATTTAATGTATATTCATTATTAAACAAGAAGTATGTACAAGTGAATATAGATTCAACATGAAAAGAGTGTCAAAATCAAAGAGCATTAATTTTGAAAGCAGGTAAAATACATAGACTAGGACTTGGAGTGTTTTCTGCATTGGTTTCCAATGTAAGCGTTTCTCTTCACAGTCCTGGAAGCATCCACATGAGCATCAATCTCCTTACAGTACAAGCTAAACCTCAGCGACTCTGGATTTTGCTTCTCTTTTTGAAGTTTAGCCATTTAGCCCACATGTGCCACTGTGTCTGCTGCTGTGTCATTAATTACATCTCCTAAAAGCTAATGAAATAAGGGGAATTTCTACTCCTTGCTTATTAAAAAAGACTTTGTACATTTTCTACTGTCTTATTAGAATTATTCCCTGACCCAAACTCCCATACCAGGGTAAATATGAGATGTTATATGATTAATAGGACAGATTTTTTTTTCCTCTGGGCTAGAGATGGCTCAGCCTTTAAAGGCTAGGCTCACAACCAAAATTCTAATATATGAATCCATGTACATTTTTAATGACATTGTATTTTCACTCCTTTAAGATTTATTTTTACAATTTCCAATTTATTTCATTTTAATATACTTTCTATTCCATTTGTTTTTTTTTTCCGTGTATGTGTGTGTGTGTGTGTGTGTGTGTGTGTGTGTGTGTGTGTGTACTCTATAAAAAGTCTTTGCCTGCACCATACTGTTTTCTATGCAGAGGATTCACAATTTCTATATCTGAAGTTAATTATTTCAAATCATGTGAGGTGGAGCTCAAGATTCATTTTAACATTTATATAAAACTGAATGATCTACATTAATGGAAAATATACCTTTTCTTCTGAATCATATTCACTTAGCATAAATCATATCACCATAAGTGTATGAATTTTCTACTATTTGTCTCAAGTTCATTACACTGTTTTAGTATTCTATCTATGTTAAAGTAACACTTGTTTTTACTCTATAAGATCTCTTCATATTTGATAGTGTATACTAAACCAATGCATGAGAACAATTACTAAAACGAAAGTAAATTTTCACTTTCAAAATGGCCAGAGATCTGGTGACCAACAATACATTTATGAAAAATTTCTTCCCTTGATTAGAGATATGGCTCTGTTGTTTGCAGAGGACCTGATTTAATTTCTCAGTAACATATCAAGCATCTCACAACCACCTGTTAGCCTCAGCACCAGGAGATGGATGCATTTTTATGACCTCTGTGGAAGCTTACACTAGCACACACATTCCCATACACATTGGCCTAGATGTGCACATATACACATATATAAACAATTAAAAATCTAATTAAATATCAGATGCTTTTTTGTGTGTTTCATCTAGAATTGGTTTCTGTGTGTCCTTGACAAAAAACATTTTTTACATATACCACTAACTTCTTTATGTTTTGAGATTTTAGGTTTTTTTTTTTTTTTTTTTTAACCTATGTCAATGGGCAAGTGTCTTGTATGTATGTCTATATTAGTGTCAATATTGAAAAGGCAAGAAGAGGTCATCAAATAACATGGGCTAGCCTTTAATGTGGTTATTAGCCTCCCATGAAGGGTTTGGTAAATCAAACCAGAGATTTGTATAAGGGAAAGAACTTGTAAAAACAGCCATTTCTTCAGCTATATATATTTTTCTTTATGGATTACTCAGTTTCTTGTATTTTGTTGTAAGAAAATTACATGTATTAGTGTACTTTGTTGAAACACATGTTTATGTTGCACTGTTTCTATTGATTTTAATTTGAAAACAGGGGTTGATTTTCACATAGTATTTCACTAAGTATAAATAGTTTTGGTTGGTTTCTTAACAAATTAACACATAGTGGATTAAAGTCTGCACATTTGTGTGACTTTGTCCAAAATCTAAATTTGGATTCTATAAACCTATATTTTTCTTTGGGGACACTCTGGTTCATAGTCTTGGCACAATTTCCATTCACAGCAGAATTAATTAGCTTCTCTAAGTTTCTTTATATGACCTGGGTAACTTGTCACTCTTCTTGCCAACTTCTGCTTTACATCAGCACTTGTACACAAAGAATCTCCTGTGCCTTTAGTATCTTTCTTTCAGCTTGACACACCTTTATCTTCCTCCCTGAAAAATAACCTGATTTTAAGGATATGTGCAATTAGAGTAGGCCAGTCTTAATTTTTCAAAATGTATAATATATATACATTTTATGTTTTATAATATATATATATATAAGTTTTATAATATATATAAATTTTATGTTTTATGAATACAACAAGGTTACCAATACAAAGCATCTTCAAAAAGATTATTAAACAATATAAAGGCTATTATTTACTATTGTTTAGATTTCTTTAAGTATTTTAAATTATTATGTTTTAAATCCTGATGGAAACATTCTTTAATTTGATAGACTATATGAGTTTACAAACAGAAGTTTTAGGTTACATTTTACGGATAGTTTTAATTTTTTTTGAAATATTATGCCCAAAATTATTATTTACAAATTTCCCTTTGAAACTTGGAGGTGATGAACTATTATAAGATGGTAAGAGCCATTTACTTATAGTGGTTATAAAGTGATTGTTAAGCACACGACTCAGGCAGAATGATTTTTTTTATTCAACTAACTTAATTAAGTAAATCTTTCTTTTTTAAATTTTTTCTTAGTTTACATATTGATCCCAGTTCCCTCTCTATTCCATCCCATTCCCCACTTTCAAAGCTCAGTCAAGAGAACAGATTTATTTTGTCTTTCATGGAAGAATTTAACTTGGAAGTTTACACTCTTATCACCAAGTAGATTTCAGATATATTTTATGGCCATTTTAAAGCTAGACAATCATGCTTGCTATGTATGATTTGATCTGAAGTAATTTAGCATTAATTCTATTTTGGTGGGATTAAAGAGCGTATTAACTTCTATTTATGACTCTGTACATGCATTCCTGTGTGTGTTTGTGTGTGTGCTCCAGTAAATATTTCTCTGCTTGTGCTCACCCACTTCTCACAAAGTAAACTCTGTTAATTTATAAACAAAATCCTTGAAATTTGGAAGGAAAAGCCAGGAGGAAAATAGAATAGGAGTGGACATGAAGGGGAAGGAAAATTGGGTAGATTTTGACAAAACATACTCCATGCATTATTCATTCTTCAAACAATGATTAGGGAAAAGTTGAGAGTTTAAATGGCTGTACAAATGAACAGATTTATGCTGAGAAATTATTTGTGGTTTATTCTTGTGGTTGGAACTTGAATGAATTAATGGTTTTGGGATTCAAGAAGGACATCCACTGGAAAGAGCCAGATGTTGGTTGAATCCCCTGGGGTGACAATAATGTGTAGCATATTTGATTGATAAGTTGAGTTAAACAGAATATCTAGATGAGAACTCAATGACGAGATAGATGACTGTGTTGTAAGTGAATAAAGAAATTGTAGTTTAAAGTCTGAACCTGGTAGAAGTGGATGGAAATGAAGCAAAATATGTCAGGTATTTCATACAGTAGACTTCCAATGTAATGCAAATTATACTTTAAATGTTTTTTGAGAAGAAATTGGCATGATGTGATCTTAACATCATAATAAATCTCTAGCTGAATTGACTAAACTGCAGGTGGCTGGAACAAAAGAAGACATTGAGTACTGTCTATATAGATGATCTTAATTTGGATCAGAGTGAGTGGTACATGCATAGCGTTGGAAAGTAAAAGAAATCAGAGTTAATCTAAGGATTGGATAAGCAGGATTAAGGAAGCCCTGCATGAGTAAGAAGTAGATAAGTTCTGAGTAAATGTGTATTGGTGAATTGTGAGTCAGGACATTGGAAAAATAAAGCAAAACCTTAATCCAGCAGTGAAGTTCAGAGGAAATTGTCAAGCCAAAATTTTGGTCAACACTAATGTTTATAAATGATTGAGTGGTGAATGTGAAAGTTTGCAACTCCAGCTGGCTCCTCCCATATGTTACAGCTGGAGACTACTGGTCTACTGAGATCTCTTACTAAGACTAAACCTACCCTGTGCACTCTTTCTCTCCCTGTCTCTCTCAGTCTCTCAAAGTCTCTTTTTGTCTCTCTCCTCCACCTCACTTATTCTCTCTCTCTCTCTTTCTCTCTCTCTCTTTCTGTGTATGTGTGTGTGTGTGTGTGTGTGTGTGTGTGTGTGTGTGTGTGTGTGTGGTGTTCATGTGTGCATGTTTGCTGAAGTTCCCAGTTGTTGCAGCAGCTGGTGCCACTCCATTCATATGTAAGCATCACACTTGTTTTGAGCTATTTTGTGTCTTTGTGCCTGTCATATCTTCAGTGTCTATCATTTCTTCATTCCCTCATTGGCTCTAGTTAGATGACACACTGGATGTTGAAGGGAAAGACAAACATCCAGGGTAATTTAAAGAGAAAGTAACTGAAAGGGACTGAAAATTCTGTGAGACAAGAGGTTTTAGAGAAAATTCAAGAAAAATATTATGAGCTCTATTATTCACATTTCAATCTTGAATATATTTGTCAACTTCAATACAAAGGTGATAACATAGAGTTATATTTTAATGCAAAACTCACAGGAAAAATCTAGGCAGAAAACATAAATGTGAAGCTGTGATTAAAATATTCTTTTATCCCCCAAGACAGCGCCCCTTACCAGCAGGAAGTAGTTTGGAAAAACGATGTCCAAATTCCCAAATATTGTGTATAAATGTTTGTTTTCATTTAGTTGGACTTTGTTATATAAAATTAAATAAAAAATTATATATATATAAAAAATATTCTTTTAAACAAGTCTTGATTTCTCTAGACAAATTCTTCTATCAGTGGAGTGAGTGCAGAGGAATCCAAAAGATTTGTAACTTTTTAATATTTGTTTTTTATTGTTATATTTGTTTCTTTCTTTGCTTATGAAAAATAAATATTACAAAAGAGGTAAATATAGTTTCTCTAATTGAAACAATTTCAACTTCTTTTAGATAAAATTCTGTACAATTTTTGCCATACGATTTCTTCACAGTGAAATCAATGAATGAGCACCTTGTTCTCTGAATAACTAATGTATTTTGCATGGCCTTCAAGAATATAACAAGCTCAGTGTAGAATTTATAATTGTAATTCATATTACTGATATAAAATTCTTGTAGTGTTCTCATTAATATCATGTAAAGGCAAATAATACCATATTTGGGAGCCACTGAAAATGTTTATCTTCCTAGTCTATTGGTGAAAAATTCATTACTTTTTGTAAATTGTGGTTTCTGTGTGTTTTTGCCAGCATCCAGGGAGAGATTTTATTTTCCTGTAAACAAAAGACGTATTAGCTGTTTGTTCAAGCACAGATGGAATGTGATCTGTATGTACTAGGCAAAACATTCTTCAATGAACATACACACTGTAAACTTGTTCTGTGTCAATGAGGAGTCAGAAGCTTTTGGCAAAACAGACCTGGTTACTATTGATTCCCTCTGCTTTTGTTATAAAAGCACCATTGCTATTCTGTACTTACAGTAGCACATAAATGATGCTTCAGAAACTCTCCTAATTTATTCTGTTGACATTTTTACAAGGTAACACCTTTTTCAGAGTATTTGCTTTATAAAATTAATCAGTTCACCATAGAATGTGATGTTATATTTAAAGTACGTTTAATTCATTAAGTGTTTAAAGTGTCATGCTTTATATTCAAGGATACCTTTAATTTATATGTTAAATTATTGCTAATCAAAAAGTAAATTCTTCATGCTAAATGATTAATGAATCACAGAAAAAGAAAATAAAATTCAAATGTTTGATTCTCCAATTCTTTGTTCCTCTGTTTGAATTTGCTATTAATTACAGCAATCTTATTAAAAGTTGTAGAGATTTTAAATGACAATTTCATGTAAGGAATATGGGTTTTTCCTCCTGTTGCCTGGTCTGGTCCCGCCGCCATGCCAGCCCCAAATAATACACAGAGACTCTGTATTTGATACAATGCTGTTGGCCTGGTTACTTGTTTCTTAACTGCTAGCTCTGTCTTAATTATTAGCCCATTTCTATGTATTTCCACCTAGTCTTACCAGGGAGAGGCAGATAGCGGTTCTTCCTTCTCCAGACTCTCCATCTTGGCTCCTTCCTACTTCCTCTTTCCTCCTGTCTCCTAGTCCCACCTATCTAGCTTTCCTATTGGCCAACAGTGCTTTATTCATTAACCAGTATGAGAAACATATACAGAATGGCATCTCCCATTAATTTCAAATTTGTTTTCTGAGCTTTTATGCTTAGAATTGCTTCACTTATAGATTCCAGGTAAATAAAAGCAATATTTCAGGGCAGGAATATATAGATAAGTTGATTTTTGTAATGGGTTAATAAAACCTTTACCCACTATTTATTTTAAACAAGTAAAAGAAAGTATCATTTATTTCTAATATAGTGAAGACATATGAATTGTTTTAGAATTTCACATTTTAATATATATCACCAAATTTGTGTTAAAAAATATTAGATTGTGAAAGCATACACAAAGAACTATATATTTCTACTCATAGTGTCACTAAAACCAGAAAAACTATAATAGTTTTTTAAGTGTTGGTTTAATATTATTAAACACTCATCCATTTTCAAAGAAGCTAAAAGGAAAGGTTATAAAATTGCTGACAAAAAGATATGGTTGTGAGGATGTGGGAAATAAATAATGATGGCCAGTTGACAGGGTGGGAGGGAAGGAAAAGAGAAGGGATGACAAAAATTAGAGTTCATTATGCACAGTTATGAACTCGTCCAAGAACAAATTTGATTAATAAATATTGCAAACTGAAATGATGACCAAAGAGGAAAAGGTACAAACTCTTATGGAAATCAAATTATAATGGGAAACAAATTTCATAGAATCATTAAAATTATGTCACATGCATGATCTCACTGCTCTTTTGTCTCACTAACCCAAAGAAGAACTTTACTTCTCACTGAAGAAAATGTGTGATAAACCAGAGAAGGCTACTTCCAATTCAAGTATCAGTGTCTTTAACAGTATAGACTGATACCAGTAATAAAGACCAAAAACGATCTTCTAAATTCAGATTAACTATTATTTCCAGAGTATATTAACTGTATTAATTTTTCCACTGATGCTTAGTTATTGTCTTTTAAGACAGTATATTACATATATCACAATCGGCTACATCTCCCTCTCAGAATCCCTTAGGTGCCTGTAGTTCTTTGTCTATGGATAGAAGCCAATGAAATTCCCTCTTCCACACGGCTGCTGTATTTCTTCAGCTTTAGTTTTGACAAGACCGTTGTTGAAGTATGATGGATGCAACTGTCACTCTATGAGAGGCAATCCTATGATCTTTCTGTTCTGTCATGGTGACCACTGAGCCTTAAGAGATAAAATTGCATTGCGATTGTATCAACTGGGAGTGTGGATTCGATCATCAGTTTTCCCTTCATTTTGAACTAATTGTGTTTTTCTGTAATTGTCCCCAGCTGTTGCAACAAGAAGTATCTGCTATGTTTGGAGCAACACTTACCTGCAATAAAGGGATAAATACTCAGAAAGTAATTACAACTATGCTGGTTTAGTAAAATGTCCATAGTAGATTCCCTTATAACATCCATTCCTCACCAGTGCTGGGAACCCGGGTAGGTTTCTCATGACAAGTGGCAATGCTACTGCTAACCAACAAGGTCTCCTCACAGCCCATCAGTTTCAAAAGATCTTCCTCTTGTTACGCATTAACATGAAGCTATTCAAAATAAGGAAGTCAGAGTGGAAGGACATACTAGAAACCAGCACAAAAGAGGGGCACAGATGCATAATTTAGCTCTGAATGTTTGTTTAAAGACAGTGGGGAACTCTCCAAAGAACCCTATGCAATGTTAGATTCGACAATTCTTTTTCTTAAGCAATTATGTAGTATTATTTTATTTGTGCTTGAGCAATTTCTGCTTTCCAGCATTTGTCAAATGTAGTACTACAATGCTACATTTGGGCTTTCCTTTAAGGTATTGTGCACATTTTCCATGTTCACAGTATGGATAAAAATAGGATCAAAATGTGGCCACCAGAGAAGCAATAACAATAAAATATACAGCACACATAAATACATATAGATATTCAAGAAACATTTATAGCCAAATAAAATACCATGCATTGCCTTTCATTCAGATTCTTTTCAATAGCACCCCGATTATTTCAGCCTCATGGGCATTTGAGAAAAATAATGAATGTTCTATTCTAGTGCACTAGACACATTTGATGCTGGCAAAATTGTGAAATCTAAAGTCAAAAAAGAAATACAGTTTCACTCCTACCAGGGAGACAGGTAGGACAACTGGAGATCCTCACTTCTCCCTCTGTTCCCTTAGTTCTAATGCCCCTCAGTCTCATTCCTATCCATGAAGTAGAGCACCTGAGGCAGACTCTACCCACTCTACAAGGCTCCACTGATCTTCCTCCCCCAAACCCTCACCCTCTACTTGATTCTTTATTCTAGCCTCCAGTTCAAATAGTCATCTCAGTCTAATTCACAGGTCACTCCTACCACATCTCTCATGGCTCTTCCAGACCAAATCCTCCAAACTGACCCACAGTCTGCAATGAAGCACCTACACCAGCCTCCTTACCCTCCTCTTGATGCTTTATCGGAGCCCCCAGCCTTAGCAAGTGCTCCCTTCTGAGTCTCAGGCCACTCCTGTCAGAGAATCAGGTAGGCTGACTGCAGATGTCCTCTCATTTCATTTCTACAGAACCTCTCCCCAAGTCTCACCCCTAACTCTCCAACAGAGCACCTTCGTCTACCCTGCTTCCCCCATGGACACCTCTTGTGGATCACACAGATTCATTTGTTCATTTGTTTGTTCATTTATTTACTTATTGTGTCCATGAACTATATAGTGGGATTGGAGTAGAAGTCACAAGACAGCTTTCAGGAGTTGGTTCTTTCATTACAACATGTAGGCCCAAGAGAATCAAACTCAGGTCATCATGTGTCTCAGCAAGTGCCTTTACATACTTTATCTTGCTTCAGTGAAGATACTTGTTTTGGGTTTTTGTTTGTTTTGTTTTGTTATCTTATCACAATATTTTTATTAATAATTTTTAATTTCACATAATGTACCCTGATCATCCTTAATTCCCAGTCCTCCCAGGTTTGACCGTGGGTTCCAAACCCCACCCCCCGCAAAACAAAAGATGAAAAAATTTCAATTTGTGTTGTTCATATTGTCATTGGGTCATGATCACACTCCAGGTGGCCAGCCCCTTCATGAGTCCTTCCCAACCTCCAGGCCTTCAGTAGCCAGAAGTTGTGGAGGACCACACTTTTTTGTGGAATATTATTTTAAGATTTATTACATTTGTTTATGCTGTGGAACATTTTTTTAATGATGCAAAGATGTGTTGCATTCTTTTATGTTGCATTTGTTTGACCCTGTGAAGCTGTGTTACTCTGTCTGTCTGAAACACCTGATTGGCCTAGTAAAGAACTGAATGTTCAATAGCAAGGCATGGGAAAGGAAATATGGCAGGACAGGCAGGCAAAGAGAATACATAGAAAAAGAAATCTTGGAAGGAAGGAACAAGAGAAGGAGATGACTCCAGGGGCCAACCACACAGCTACTAAAGGAAGTATATATGTTAACGACCAAAGCCCAGAGGCAAAAGATAGATGGAATAAATTAAATTAAGAAAAGCTAGCTAGAAACAATCCAAGCTAAGGCTGGGCATTTATAATTAAGATATTTATGGAGCTGGTAGTGAAGAGTAAAGAGTAAAAAACTAACAACACTTCAGCATCCTTATCACAATTTTTATGAGTTCTCTTTCATGGGGTCCTATCTGGGTTGTTACATTTTTAGAGATGGAGCTTGTCATAGAAACCTTGTATGTCTCTCTTTCTCAACTGTGAGTCTGCAGTCACAAATATCACTACAGAAGAAGCTTTCCTGTCCTTTTTGGTCAGCAGGAGTTCAGATCATTGTCTTGCACATGTTATCTGGAGACAGCATGGGCCACTAAAATCTACCAGGCCTCCAGCATCAATAAATGCCACAGACCTCAGCCTGGTCTTCTGTAGCAATATGGACCAGGGACACCAATCCAGTCCCAAGCAGCATCCCAGCACAGTCTATTTACATCTGCATGTCCCCTGGAGGCATCAAGCCTGACAAACATCAATGTGGCTTAGGCAACAGCACAGACCATGGATCCCTGCATGGTACCACAAGTATGGACATTGCAGCAAGACCATAGACTTGGGTATGGCACTCAGTGTCACATCAAGAAGGATTCTGGTGGTACTCAGGCCTCTGGCACTGACATGGTTCAGTGTTTCTCCATTGCATATGCACTTATCAGTTCCTCTATACTCCCCCTCCTTTGCAAATTCATTTGTCACAGGGGCACTGGAAACTGTGTGTCTGTACATAGTTGCCTACACAGCTCTACATGCAAATATGCATTGCCAAAAGTTATTAGTCAGGATCAAGGCCTCCTGTCTCTGAAATACCATGAATACCAGACCATCACAGAAACTGCTTTGTTTAAACCATGCTGTAGATTTTCATCCTTAGTGGTGATGGCATGCTCCCTGATCTGTATCTTCAGCACCAGCTCCTCCTCAGGGACCAGCAGCTTTTGAATAGAGTAGGTTCTGGGGTTGACTAGAAGTGCTAGATAGATGCCCTGATGCCTACCAAGTAGGTGAGGCAACCCCTTTTTTGGGAAAAGATAGTATCTTAATAGAAGAATGTATTACACATTTGAATATGTTTGAGATTTATTTACTTCATAATTATATATACATACATGCATACATACGTATTCCATGAAAGGATTCAAACACATCAATATCATCAGCAAAAATATTTAATATCATTTTGTGAAAACAAATAAACTTTATTGATACATAATCAAATAATTAATAACAAAACATCAAATAGAGAGTGTTTTCTTTGTGGTGGCTTTTCTTTTATTCTTTGTTTGAAAGCAGAAAATGTGCTTTATTCAATATGGTAGCTTTTCAAATATAGGTTATACTAATTATGATTTTCAATTTTGTTTCAATTTAGCAAGAATAATATGAGGAGGTAAAATTGTGAGAAGTTTTTATCTGACACTCTTAATTAAAACAAATATATACATAAAATTCAGCTTTAAAATTATTTGGTTGAATACTACCTAAAGATACTTAGAATAAAACACGTAGTTTATCTCTTTGTTCATCATTGTTTAAGGGATCTTAACATTACTTGTATATTAACTTTGAACAAATATATAATTAGTGTCTCCTAGGAGTTATAAATGATTATTCTCAATAAAAGAAACAATATCAAATATTTATGATATTTTATTAGTAATTTTGTATAAAGTAAAACAAGCTGAATCTACCAAAATTTGTTAAACTGACTAAAATGGTTAGTTTTGTGTGAACTTGACATCACTTAGAGTCCTCTACAGAGATTCAATTAAGAAAGTAAGTCCATAATGATAGCCTATAAGCAAGTGTGCAAGACATTTTATTAATAATTTAAATTGTTGAATCCAGGCCACTGTAAGTAGTTGCTCTCCTGTAATTGTGATCCTGGAGTTTTAAAGAAGGCACAATAAGCTGGGCAGTGGTGGTGCATGCCTATAATCACAGCACTTGGGAGGCAGAGGCAGGCTGGTCTCAGAGTTCAAGGTTAGTCTGGTCTACATAGAGAGTCCTAGAACAGCCAGGGCTACACAAGAAACCCCATCTCAATAAACATCAACAAAAAAAAAAAAAAAAAAAAAAAAACATGCTAGAGGATGAAGTCAGTAGGCAGAACTGTTCAGCTTTGAGTCAGTTCCTGCCTTCAGGCTTCTGCTTGAATACTTCTGACTTCTCTTCGTGTTGGACTCTAAACTGTAAACTGAAATAATCTCTTTCTTCCAAAACTAAATTTGGTCCTAGTATTTCAATCATAGCAATAGAAATCTGGCTAAGAGGCTGCCCATGTTGTTTGAATGAAAAAATATCACCCATATTATGGGTATTTGAATTTGTGGTGCCCAGCTGTTGGTAGTGTGTGGGCAAGTTTCACAGTATAACCATGCTGGAGAACGTCTGTCCTGGAGGACATACTGGAGATTTAAAGGTCTCACCATACTCCTAATTTTCCCTTTCTGTTTTTAGCTTGCAGTTCAAAATATGATTCTGATGTTTCTGCTCCACGAATCAATTGGTCACCCAGTACCCTGCTTCCCCACCATGACTGATCCTTAACATTCTGCAACCATAAACAACTCAATTTTTTTCTTTTATAAAGTGAATTGTTGTATATAGCAATAGAAAAGCACTTAATATAGCCCATATATACATATATATATATGTATATAGTTTTCCGACATTTATTGAAATATATGCTTATGGAGTTAAAGCATTGTGTTTGACAATGATGCATAATAACATGGGCAAGTTTTCATTTTATAAGTTAGACACAAATGCATATTTGTATACATTTACTTTACACTGGTTCAATATTAATTACATACCATAACAGCTGTCCAATTATTTGGTTAAGAAATATTAACTGAGCACTGACTAGACCAAAGTCCAGTAGATAACAAGCATGAAAAAAGACAGGTATTTAATCATACCTGAGTTGTTGAATGAATGAATGAATGAATGAGTAGCTCATATTTCTTTTTTCATTTTACATTCCCATGTTACTACTGCTTTAATCACTATAGCAAGACTTGGAATCAATCTAGATCAATCATATTACCCAACAACAGACTACTGAATATTAAAATGTATGTATATGTATACAATTTTATTTAGCTAAAAAGAAAGTCAATATTTTTCTAGAAAATTGATGGAATTACAATGTGTAATCTAAGTGAGGTACACAATCTCAGAAATAAAGGTATTATATGTTCTCTCTCATATGTTTAATCTGGCAATTAACATATGTATAAAGGTGAATAAATACACATGTGGGTACAATATTACATATAGAAATATGAACAAGAAAAACCTAATATTACATGATAGAGAACAGCTGAATTCAGTTAACTATGAATTATGAAAGAGGGTATAAATCTAATTACTTACTTTACACTAACTCATTAGCATTTTTAAATGCATAAAAATATATTTGAGAGGGAAATGTAAAGTACAGCTTAAAGCTACTGTGTTTTTCTTCCAAGTGGCTATTCTAAATGTATCAAAGTCTACTGTGATATGGATATTTAATGCGGTATATGGTGGGTGTCCTTTTGTTAGGTAATTTTTATAAAAATAATAAAATTTACATCATATCTAAGAGTTCATAGTTCTAAGTGCATAAATATTAACAGACATCTCTTCCAGATTTATTTAATATTTCTACAATATTATTTTAGTTTCTCCTCTTAAAATCAGAAATTATTTGACTTTCAGCCAATATGGGAGAATAAGCATGTGCATAAACTGGACCTTATTAGAGTCTGAGGAGCTGATTTTCCTTCATCAGAGACACAGGCACTTTGCTATGTATATCCAGTGTGGCCTCAAACTACAACATCTCATGGCACTGAGGGACATGGGTCACAAGTGTAAACATAAAAAGCTGGTTCTTGCTGTGCCGTGAATAATAGACTCTCCATGTGTGTATAGTTCTGTTTCCATCTCCCACAAAGCCAAATCTATATAAGTATGTGAATCCACTGAGTCTTGTTAGTTCTCCCCTGCTCCAGACCTACTCTTCCCTCTGACAAGAAGTCCCCCACTAATCACCAATTATGTTCACTAAGGGACAAGTGATAAAGAATACAAGAAACTTGTTTCTCTTGTTGTTTTATTTTTGTTTCTTAAGCTACAAATCAGTAGCTGAGAACATTAGATCTTACTTTCCCTGTAGAAGCTAAATCAAAGATAATTCTCAAAAGGTGTGAGAAATAGAAAGCAAATTAAGATGCTAAGAGAAATGTGCATTCTACATACTAAAGACTGAGAATTTTATAAATCCAAAGTATAATAAATTAAGAACATACATATGAATATTAATCAAGTATTAATATTTGGTCTTGAGACTGAAAAATGACTAAATAATCAATGCCATATTCTTGAGCATATTGTCAATAACTATGAATAAAATGTCAAATTTCCAAGCAAAGTAAATAGCATATGGAACAAGTGGGTAATACAAACAGGAAGAATATAACTCCAAGAAAGAATAAAATGCAAATTCTAGACATCAAAACAATGTAACAGAAATGAAGAGTGTATTTGAATAGTCTGCCAGATTATATAGAATTTAATTCAGAAAGAAAATATAATGAAAAGAGAATTTAAAAGCCAAGATTATGAATGTATGTAACCATTTACAATGCAGCACATGTATGCTTAGAACATGAGCTGAAGAAAAGGAAAAGAAGAAAAATCAAAGTTCATTGCATATTAAGAGCTAAGAATGTAACACAATAAGTTATAGACAAAACCATGAATATAAGAAGATCAGAAAATGCATAGCTTGATTAATATGAAAAATCTACCAAGGCACATTAATTAATCTGCATAAAGGGATATATGAGAGATTAGGAGAAAATTAGTTTACCCACAGAGCATTAAAAAAAAATACATACATCACAAATACTGGCATTGGAAAGCTGTAGCTACACCAGATCTTCACCAACAATAGTTACCTCAATGTCTCTTATTAAGAGATATTTGAGTGTGTACTGCTACACTGTGGCTGGAACATGCATTTCTGGGACCAGTGACACTTAGCAGCTTTTCACATGCTTAGGTGCCTTCCTACCTTTCCTGGAAGAAGATGATTTTCACTCTTCTATTCATTATCTCACTGGGTTGTAAGCCTCATTAACCTTTAAGAATTCTTTCATTTTGTCTCCAATCACTGACCCCCCACTTCCCATGTGCTCTGAGGGACTTGTCCCTTCCCTCTTCTGTGAGGGACTTTATATGAATCTCTTAGAATCGTAGTTCCTCTGGTGGTGTGAATTATAGGCTGGTGACCCTATGCTCTAGGTATAAAATTCATATATGAGTGAGTACATACCATGTTCCTCTTTTTGTGACTAGGTTACCTCATTCAGGATGGTTTCTTCAAGTGTCATCCACTTGCCTGCGGATATCAAGATTCCATTATCTTTTTCTGCAGAGTAGTATTCCATTGTGTAGATGTGCTACATCTTCTTTATCCACTCTTCCGTTGAGAGGCATCTAGGTTGCTTCCAGGTTCTTGCTGTCACACATAACGCTGCTTTGAACATAGTTGAACAGATGTCTTTGTTGCATGGATGGGGATCATTTGGGTATATGCCTGAGAGGGGGATTGCTGTGGTCTGTGGTAAACTAGATGATATGATAGTTTACTTGAGCAACCCAATAAACTCTACCAGGGAACTCCTACAGCTGATAAACCCCTTCTGCAAACTAGCAAGATACAAGATAAACTCAAAAAAAAATCAGTAGCCCTGTTTCTTTCAGACGACAAAGAGGCAGAGAAAGAAATCAGAGAAACATCACCCTTTACAATAGCCACAAGTGACATAAAGTATCTTGGTGTAATGCTTACCAAACAAGTAAAAGACCTTTATAACAATCACTTTGTGGTTCTAAAGAAAGAAATTAAAGAACAATGATCTGCCCAATCCAGAAAAAAAGCAAAACAAAACTGCCCAATGATATATAAAAAAATAAAAATAAAAATAAATAATATAGACTTGTAAAAAAAAAAAGGATACCAGAAAATGGAAGTTCTCCCATGCTCTTGGATAGGAAGGATAAACAGTAAAAATGGCAATCTTGCAAAAAGCAATCTACAGATTCAATGCAATCTCCATTAAAATCCCACCACAATTCTTCACTGACCTTGAAAGGAAATAATCAACTTTCTATGGAACAACAAAAGACCCAAGGTAGCCAAAACATCCCTATGCAGTAAAAGAACTTCAAGAGGCATCACCATTCCTGACTTTAAGCTCTACTACAGAGCTATAGTTCTGAAAACAGCCTGGTATTGGCACAAAAATACACATGTAGACCAATGGAATCGAATTGAAAATCTTGATATCAACCACAAACCTATGAACACCTGATTATCGACAAAACAGCTAAAATTATACAATGGGGAAAGGACAGCATCTTCAACAAATGGTGCTGGTATAATAAGATGATGGTGTGTAGAAGACTGCAGATAAACCAATGTCTGTCACCATGCACAAAACTGAAGTCCAAATGGATCAAAGACCTCAACATCAATCCAGCCACACTGAACCTCTTAGAAGTGAAAGTAGGCGGTACCCTTGAAAAAATTGGTATAGGAGACCGCTTCCTGAACATAACTCCAGGGGCACAGACAGCGAGAGCAACAATTAATAAACGGTACCTCTTTAAACTAAGAAGCTTCTGTAAGGCAAAGGACACAGTGGTCTAGACCAAATGGCAGCCCACAGACTAGGAAAAGATTTTCACCGACAAAGGGCTGATCTCCAAAATAATCAAAGAACTCAAGAAACTAATCAACAAAACACCAAACAACTCTATTTAAAATGGGGTACAGACCTGAAGAAAGAATTCTCAATAGAAGAAATAAAAGACCCTGAAAGTGCTCAACATCCTTAGTTATCAGGGAAATGCAAATCAAAATAACTTTGAGATACCATCTTACTCCTGCCATAATGGCTAAAATTAGAAGTACCAGTGACAACTCATGCTGGAGAGGATGTGGAGAAAGGGGAACACTCCTCCACTGCTGGTGGGAGTGCAAACTCGTACAGCCTTTTTGAGATCAGTATTGCAGTTCCTCAGGAAAATAGGAATTAGTTTACCACAGGACCCGGTAATCGCCCTCTTAAGCATATACCCAAATGATCCACATCCATGCAACGAAATATCTGTTTAACTATATTCCTTCCCAGATAGTGAGATCAATAACTATCTTATCCACCATCATAGTGCCCTCATCTAGTACCTGTTGGAAACAGAAGCAAACACCCATACATAAACACTGAGTCAAACTAGAATCCAGATGCAGAGGGAGAGGACAAGATCAGGTTGCAGAAACACATAGAGACAACTGACCTGAACAAGGAGGAGCTAACGGGCCCCAGACAGATAGCTGGGTATCCAACATGGGTCCGACTCACCCCCCCCCCGAATATGGGTCTCAGCCAGAAGGACTGAGCAGTAAGGAACCTCAGACAGTGGAACCAGAACGTGTTCCTGGTGCACAAAAGTACCTTATGGACACATCCCCCATGGAGGGATACTGCCTTATCCTAGAGACAGGAGATAAGTCCTAATTCCTACTTTAAATTACTTGAAAGATTTATATGACCACACCGGGATGGCATTGCCCTACATGTAGAATTGGGGTGGGGGGGATGGGAGGGGATGGTGGTCAGGGTGCATGTGAGGGGGCAGAGAGTGTTAAAGGGAGGGAGGGCGCAAGGGAGAGGAAACAGGCATAGACATGTAAAATAATAAATTTTAAAAAACTGAAAGACATAAAGTAGAAAAGAAAATACATCACTGTTTTGTAAATCATAGTGGAAATAAATCACAGAATAAACTAACTTTTGGCTAGATAATCCAGGATAATTTTTGCTCCACGAACCAATGAGGGATTTCTTAAACTAACACTCAATTCTAAACTTTCAATAGTTCATATAATGTAATTAAAATGTCTTCATAAAAATTACTCTTTCTGTAATAGTATAACAGTTCTGGTGGGTTATGGTAATATTAGACTTAAGAAATAACCATTTTTAAAATTGCAAATTTCTGTAACAGTAACTTTAGATATTCCTGTTGTCCATGGTTTATGTGAACATTTAAAGGCATAACTTTGTTCTATCTATACCAGTTTCTGACTGGAATGATTCCCATGCTGACATTTCACTCTAATTAGTGAGCATTTGCATGTCTACATCTTCCTTCAACATACACATGTGTGTATACGCACATATGCATGTGACTGCACACACACACACACACACACACACACACACACACATACACACAATCTTTTATGAAAAAAATTTCAAACAAGATCCTGCCCATCATGGAACCCACTTTCTCTAATCTTGTCTACATTCACTTTGGGAACCCTCTTTATTAAACTTACTTCCATTCCCCTATCTTTCACATTCTTATTGATGTCCTGTTGATGGGGCAAGATGTTACATAAAATTTTGGGCAAGAATTAATCAAAGGATGCCACTTACTTAGTATTTTAAATGGAAGCATAGCATCTACTTGTACAATAGCACATTTTAAAAAATGTGGCACACTCAATACCTGGAGAATTGTCCATTTTTATTTACTTCGGAAATTCTTTTCCAACCCTGAGAACAAAAGAAATTAACACAATCAAGTTTCCCATTACATACATATTCATCTGTCTAGCAGAGGCCTAGGCTCATAGAATTTCAAAGCTGGTAAGATTGAAAAGGTTATTGACTCTAAACTCCTTATTTCACACATGAAGAGACAAAGCATCAGAAATGTTAAAGGGCTTCTTGAGTTCACAAATAAGTTTCATCCAGGGACTTTCTCCTACTGAGTTCCTTCTCTTACATTTATTAACTTATTTTTGAATTTCTTTTAACAAATATCATTACATAATTCAGTCACATCAATGGTAGGTATTTACTATTTTCAAATTATTAGGATAAGTCAAAATAAGATGAAGCATTAACGTAACAGGATCGTTTTTACATGACTTGATATATGCATAAAATACCACACTATTATGACACATAGAAATTCATTTTCAGATTACATTATTGTTAAAATATGGTAATTTCCAAATATTCAGAATTTTAATTTTCTCTTTTTTGGATTGTTTTACTGACTACAGAAAGAACAGAAAAAAAGTTTATATTTCAATTAAGTCCTAAAATATACTAAAATATAGCAACATTTCAACAATTAGCATAACATCTGGTATCACTGTAAATCATGGGTGTTACATTATAAATGATTTGTATAGCAAGAGTACAGTATGCTCCTACATATTATCTTCAGAGGATAGTCCCAAATGCCCAAATTTTGACAAGTTCTGGACTGCATACACATTGGGCTATTTCCTTCTAACATCTAAATATTATTTATCTATCTACCTATCTATCTATCTATCTATATCATCTATCTACCTATATATCAATCATATACTTAACTATGTAATTATATATATATATTCATGTACATCTTATATGTAATTTTCATGTGTGTGTTTCCATGTAACTGAATTCCACATGTATTTGTGCACCCACAAGTATTTGTGCACCCATTGAGTACAGACAAAGGTGTTGGTTTTCTGGGACATGGAGTGACAGGCAATTTTATACTGCTCTACACAGATGCTGATAAATAATTTTGGCCCTCTACAACAGTAAGCACTGTCAACCACTGACCTATACCTATAGCTCTACAAACTGTTTTGCTTACAATGACATTTCTAGGATTATTTACATATTTCTATGTCTAAGTGACTAACAACCATCACTGATAATGACAGATAATCCTACAACTGTACTACAATAAAGGTTATTTCAAGGATGGAGGGCAGGATCTTTGAGGGGATGGGTGGGATTTATCAGAGCAGCAGGAGCACTTATGGGGGAGAGGACAGCACATGGGACTAGGAAGATTGAGTCAGGGGAGGAATAGACAAGATAAAAGAGAAGAGAAGAGAGAGAGAGAGAGAGAGAGAGAGAGAGAGAGAGAGAGAGAGAGAGAGACCATAGAAGAGCAAGCCATTATAGGATTGAAGAGAAAACTGAACCTAGAGAAATGTCCAGAGACCAACAAGACTGACCCCAACTAACAATTTGAACAACAGTGTAATGCCTACCATAAATTCCCTTCCCTGATAATGAGATCAATGACTAATTTACCCACCATCATGGAGCCCTCATCTAGTACCTGTTGGAAACAGAAACAAACACCCACAACTAAACACACAGATGAACTGGAATCCAGATGCAGAGAGGGAGGACATGACCACGTTGCAGAAACACATTTAGAGAGCTGACCTGAACAAGGAGAAGTTAACAGACCCCCAGACTGACTCAGATCCCCTGAACATGGGTCATGGCTAGCAGGACTGAGCGGTCTAAGGGACCTCAGACAGTGGAACCAGTATATATTCCTGGTGCAGAAAAGACTTTGGGGGCACATCCCCCATGGAGGGATACTCCCTTAACCTAGAGACAGGAGAGAAGTCCTAGTCCCTTCTTCAACTTGACATATTTAGATGACCCTTACTGGAGGGCATTGCCCTACATGTGGAGTAGGGGGCCTGGGAGGGGAGGGTTATCAGGGGGCATGAGAGGTGGGAGTGAGGTAGAGAGAGGGAACTAGGATCGATATGTAAAATAAAAAATGATTATAAAAACAAGTTTTTTTTTTCCAAATTGTGAATCATACATTTCAGAAGTTTTTCACTTATTTTTTGTTTGTATTTTTACTAAAATCACAGATAAACAAATGCGACCAGAAGTGGGACTGATGTTGTAGGTGGCTGTCATTAAAAAAGGAAATGAGAAATACGTTGAAAATAATAATCCATTATAAAATTAAGAGATTAAGAGGTGCTTTTATATGTAATCATTGAAATATCCAGTAGAGAGAGTCTGTATGTGATCACTGAAACATCCAATCAGAGAGAGTTTTTTTTTTTATAGAAATGTAAAGTGCAACATCCCAGCCAGCTTTAAAGGAAGATCCCTGCTATGAAAGGCTTGTTCAATTGGTCTAAAAATGAACACCCCATGTACTTTCATAACTAAATTCTGGTTTTTGACATGAATAACTAAGTTTCATAATGTCTAAAAAATACAAAAAGTAAAATGTTGACTGTATAATATTCAAGACATCTGTTTTCACCTGAAGAGCTAGCTTAATACTTTAAAGGATGTCATAAAAATACCACTTTAGGTTAAATGCAGTAATTGTCTAATACATGCAGAAATCATGTAAATTTATTAGGATTTGTTAATAATAGTGGTTTTAATTATTTTGGTTATTTATATACTAAGATTAAGTGCTAAAATTAATTAAGTATTATAGAAGCATTTTTCCTTAGCATAATCATTTTCCTTTTTAATTCGTAGATTAAAAACTGGTGTTAAAAGTAAATAAATTGGAAGACTTTACATTATTAAGAACTGGTAGAAATTTGCTCTATGTGTGTTTGTTGTTGTTTTAATTTGAATAGAAATACTGATTATCTGAATCCAAATCCCTGCTCATAAATATTTTTTTTACACTGCAGTTTCACATATTAGATCACTAAGGTTAGAGTTTCTTCTTGTATGATATAATAATTGTGTCAAAATATAAATTATAAAACCCATTTGTTAAATATTTATTAATGTTCCATATACTGGAATAATTTGATTTGTTAAAAACATGATAAATTAGTTACACATGTTATGTGTTTTGTAACAGTTTCCTGCAATATTAAATCCTCCCATCTTTAGGGGAAGCCCAGTAAGACTTAGAGAGTAAAAATGGATGTGAAACAACCAGATGTTTTAAGAAAATGTTTAGCAGGAGATGAGACAAAATGTTTTAGGAAAAAGTGAAATATTTTATACTGAAAGGAAGGTCAATAAGTTCAGGAAGTAAACAAATCAAGGCAGCTCCTAGAAATCCTTGAAACAGAGTACATTTACCACGTTTCCAAGTGTCCATGCCAGAAAGACTACTGATAGTCAAGTCACTCTTTTAAGATGCTGAGCTACCTAGAAGAGGCTCAAGCAGGCAGAGTAGTTTAATGCATGATTACACTTGACAAAATTCTGAGCGGTAGAAAGCACAATTGTCACTCACTTAACTTTAAAATTTGTTAAAATTTTAAATCTACCAGTGGTAATATCAATAGTATAGGTAGGAAGTTGCCATGATTAGGTAAAACTTTCTTACTTTCTTATTTCTGCGGAAAGAGTTATACTTTTATCTGTGAATGCATCATAAAGAAACGTGGCAAATATAAACCTTGTAATAAACACCATTCTAATAAAACAGAAATGACCTGAGTAAGTTTCATGAGAGAGTTTGTAGAGAGTAAAATTAAAGGTCAAATGCAATACATCCAAAGCACATTGCAGCCAGGAGTAATGATATTTTAAATTAATTAGCAATATTTCCAATAAACTTGATAGTAAAATAATTTTAAATTTAAGTATCCCTACCCTATTATCAGCTTCTGTTTTTAAAGTAGATTTACTGCGTTACTACATATTGAGCTGAGACTGAGCAGTGTTCTTGTATGGTCCAATCAATTTCACGTTTTCTACCCCACATTTACTTCAGATCAAGTAAATTACCATTAAAGCAGAAATTTGTACACTGAAATAACAAAAAGATTTAATTTAACATTTGAACATCAGAGCTTTAATTATATTTTTAAATAATTTACACAATAATTCATGCCAGAAGATGGCACCAAAATACTCAACTTCAAAGTACCTCTACTAATAAGTGCTTAACATTATTCTATAGTTAGAGCTCCAACAAAGTATATTGGCGTGATGAGAACATCCTGTCCATTTAAAAGTGAGCACAACACTCAGAAATAATCTTTATGGTTTCAGATCTGTTGCTGAAAATGTCTATTGAGTTCTTATTAGGACAATAGATGTTCACATGCATTACTATGGAGCAAAGGGGTCAAGACCAGGCTGCAGAAACTGCTGATCTGAGCAAGGAGAAGGGCCTGGGACTTGTTCCAAATGACATAGCAAATTTTGAAGACTCCCCATGGAAGGCCTCTCTCTCCACGGGGAGCAGAAAGGGGATGAGATGGGGCTGGGCAAGGAACAGGGGAGTACAGGAAGGTATAGGAACTGGTATTTACATTGACATGTAAATCAAGTTTTTTTTCAAATTTAAATAAAACAACTATTAAAAAAGTAAATAAAACAATGTCAGTTGAAAAAAAAAAGCCTTTTTCTTAGGGAGTCATTTGAAACTCCACTGGACAGTGTTTCTGAATCATCTGCCCAATGTTACTCAGTTTACCTTTACATTGTGAAGGGAATATATAGTTAGTTCCGTCAGTGTAAGGGCAAGGGAGGAAAAGATGCTGAGAAGGAAGCAAGGGAAAGATAACAGATCACAAATGAAAAGCAGAAGGAAGGTTACTAGTGGTAGAAGGACACTAGCAAGGCAGAAGGAATGGGAACAAAGGGAGTTGAAGGGTCAGGAAAACAACATAATCTAGTTTTTTGTGCCATGACTGTCTAGGCAATTGCTACCAAGCCTGAGGACCTAGATCCAATCCTTGGGATCCATTTAATGAAAATGAAAGAACCAACACTAGCTAGTAGTCCTCTGGTCTCCAGAGAAAAGAAACAAAGCAAAGCAAGCAAGCAGTAAAGGTATTGAAAGCATAGTGTCTTAGACAACAGGGAGAAAGTAAATTGGTAGACTGTTTCCAATAGGCATTTCTATTGTTTATCCCATACCATATAAATGCCTACAGTGGGAAGGACGTGGAGGAAGGTCACAGCTGATAATTGCAGCTAATTGCCTCAACATCTCTCCCATAAACAGTTTTTGCTGGCTGTTATAAGCCTTCATGTGGGCAATGTTGTCTTTGTTGGCACTCTCAATTAGACTAATACATTTGTGTTTACTGTAAGTACCTGTTTAGATAATTGACAATTATGTATATCATCTATTGAATGCTCTGTATATTTGTTGTTTGCTATTTTTTCTTTTGCTTTGGCTTGATATTTAACATTTGTTCATTTTAAATAACAATATACCTATAGAAGATAATTCTCTGGAGTATGGAGAGAAGAAATATAGGTCAATACTAGATTGCTTGCCAAGGTATCAAGGTGTTTCCTTATGTCTAGGGGAAGGAGAGAAGAGAAAGGGTGTAAGGGTGGAGAAAGGATAGAAAGGAGAGGAAGGAGAGAGAAAACTAGAGAGGGAGCGAGAGAGACAAGTAGGTAGGGAGAGAAAGAATGCAACATAAGGAATAAAAGAATAATGGAAATTTTGTAAAACTGCAAAATATGGCATTTACCCCTAGAAAGTTACATATTAGAAAGGTATATCAACTTACCTACCTTAATTATTTTTGTTGTTGTTAGCTTAATACAATCTATGGTCCTATGAGAAGAGAAAACTCAATTGAGAGCAATGCCTTCATCAGATTGTAGGCAAGTCTGTCATTTTCTTGACTAATGATTGATGTGGTTGGTCCCAATTCACTCAAGCCAGTGCCACCCCTGGGCAGGTGGTCCAAAGCTGTATGAGAAGGCAGACTACACAAGTCATAAGAAATGAGGAGAAAGCCAATAATCATCCCTCCTGCACGGTCTCTGCTTCAGTTCTTGCTTCCAAGTTTCTTGTTTGGCTTTTCCTTCCGATGACAGACTGTAATCCACAAGCCAAATAATTCCTTTCTTTCCTAAACTGCTTTGTTATATATTTTATCATGGAAATAGAAAGGAAACTAAGATCCAATCTTAAGAGGAGAAAACATATGATATCAGTAAAAGGGTGCAATTATGTTTTTAAAATGCCTGGGAGAAATTATTCTTTAAATATATTATTTTTACAACTATTAATCTTGTGTTTGTTCATTTTTACCTTAAAATTTCTACACATGTATATATTTCAAATCCAAGTGTAATTTCAAATCCAAGTCAGTAACATTAAGACTTCTTTGTCAGCCTCAATATCCTATTCCTGGAATTTTTCAGTGCATTTTCAGATTTGATAAATAGTGAAATAGGAAAGAATAATTACTATACCATAATTAGGAGGTTTTCCTGAAATTCAGGACCTTGAGTAAAAAAAAAATGGTAAAATATGCACCTAGGACAATTTGGAATGGCTGAGTGTCAGCAATGTTGGTTTTTGCTTCAAGGGCGATGGACATGAATAGTCAACCATTTTGCTCTTTTCTCTATGTAATAGCTGCCTGCATCCCCCACACATCTGCTTACTAGTAACATGTTAGCTGCCATTTGCCTAACAAGTTCTGCATTCAGCCACTACATCAATATGACATTCATCAGCAATGAATGTAAAGGTTTTCTCATTTAACAAAACACAGCTATGAGTAGTACCTTGCAATCTATGTCTGATTGACTCTTTTGTAAAGAGGAGTCAAGAGAGAAAGTCTTTGGTGTTGTTTTCAATTGTCTTTATTTTCACATTTCTAATCAGTTCTAAATTTGTAAATGTCTGTGGAAAATTTTGCTTAAAAGTTTTTGGGAAGCAAAATTTGCGTTCATTGATACAGTTAAAATGCCTTAGAGTCACTCATATTATTTTTCAGTATTTCATAAATGCAAATGTTGAAATCATAATAATACATAACATATCATTCTATATAGGCTATAATAAGAAATGCCCATTTCAATTCAAATCAGAATAATAGGCTCTTGAATAATGAGCATGGCCAATTTAAAATGACCTTTATAGAAAATGGTTTGAGGTAATCAATAGTAATTTGGGAAAATAATTCCATTTATGCCTCTTACAAGGAAATGTTCATGTTAGCCTTTATTATTTGGTCTTAGTGTTGTTACCAAGGAAATAATGTGAAAAGAATATTTTTTCTATAAAATGTATAATTAATGAAATATCTATAATTGTATTTATCTTTTTATTCCTTGTGTGCTGGTTCTAAGGTAGGTAAACTGGCCAAAGATATATAATTAAACTGAATAATTAGCATATATGTAGGTGTGCTAATTGAAATTTTTAAAATAAAACTTATTTCATGATTTTTTACTGTTCTACATCTTTTATGTATTTTGTATCCTTCCTAAATACAGTGGAATTAGCATAGACTATACATAGATCATATTTTTAAGATATGAAAACATTCAAGTCACTACTTTTTATATTTATAAGACTCCTAAGAGGAACTAAGATCCAGACTGGCCTATGCAATGCCAATAAATATCTTTTGTCCCTGAGCAGGACTACCACTCAAAGCCACTCTCATTTCCAGTGACTCTGTGTCACTCTGCCTGTGAGTCATGAAATGTAAAGTATTAAGCAGAGCATAAATTGGTTAAAGAAAGATTTGGTGATAAGAGAAGCATATAAGTTCAGTAAGATCAGTATAGGATAAGACAAAAAAAAAAAAAAAAGAACACTTTAAAATCTTCAAGGAAGATGTATTAATTTTACTTCATTACAGCTTTTACTTACCCATCAAACTATTTTAATCATAATTCTGAAATTGAGTGAAAATGGTAATATACCAGAGTTTAATCCATTACTAGAAAATTAAATTCAAGCAAGTAAACAATGTTAAATGATTTTCTTTTATATTTCAGAATAAGTCCTCAGTCAATTCAGTGGAAATCCAATTCCCTGGTGAGCCAGAGCTGCCTAACAGCATTAAACAAAGCAGACTGAAAGTAAGCACTTGGCCTATTACTTAAGAGGAGATGGGAGAAAGTGAGCAGGTGGGCAAGCAAGAGTTGAATATTCATCACATGTTCTTTCCTCTCTAAGGTGTTTATGAAAACAACATTAGTTCCAGTGACCATGCAAAAAGCAACTAAGCCTGCTGAGTTAATCTCAAAATGTCTGTTCTGCAGCCCTTTCACCATAGGAACAAATTATTCTATGATTTTGATAAGTGGGTAGTCACACACACAAAGATACTGCTCTACCTATTTTATTTCCTGGTTTCTCACATTTTAGTTATGGCCACAGCAATTAATTTCATCTTTCAGCAGCTTGTTTCAAGCATGTTTCCATTTCTACTTATGTTTTCCAGTAAAGATGTTATGGTGAGAAGTCTTCTGTTTAAAAACAAGTTATAGAAAATGAATTGCATAGTTCCCAGAAAACCTATACTGGGAGAAGCTTGGAATTGACTCATGGCATTGCCCTGCCTGTCTGGTTTTTGTTTTGAGTGAAATTTTCCTTTGTGGTTTTAGTATACATTCAAAATTGTACATGACTTCAAACTCATACACACTGGCATTGCTCAGAGCTGTACTGAGGAGTAGAAATAGAACACACAAACTGGTGAATGTTATTACTACAGGTAAATATGAAACAAGAAGAATAAATATTTTTTTGTGTGTGAATCTACTTGAGTTGTATTTTACTCTTAAATGTTGATGAGTAGAAACACAGTACTTAATGGTGAATAGGTGCCATTTTCTGTATTTTTAAAATATATATAGTCATATATTTATAAGTACAACCACATATTTCAGGTGAATTCTTCATTACATTTCTTCTTACAGAGTATATTAATAGATGAAACAGTCACATTGTGCTATTCACTAAGCTTCTCCATCTTTTTTCTTAGTACAGTTGTAATAACTGATTTATTGTCTGCAATTAACAAAGTAGCAATATTTTAAAATAAGGTAATTGTACTGTCAATTTAGCTAGCTTTTCATGAAAATTGTGTAAAAACAAGAGAAAGTAAGAATATATTGCATTATATACATTACATACTGTGCTTTAGATAAAGAAGTTACTTTCAAAGAAAATAAGTGATGTAAGAAAATTATCTCCAGGCTTTGCCCGCTCTTTGTTTTTTTTTTTTTTTTCCAGGCTACAATATCAGTAGCCTATCCCTGATTGTATAAGTTAGTGACACTTTGTGGAGTCCCAAGAAAAACTTCAACCCAGAGATAGTTAACTGAATAACTGTTTCTAAGAATTTTCAGAGAAGTAATAACTTATTATAATACTTGACCAGATCACTTGAGTTACAGAAAATAGATTAGTTTAGATTGTATACTAATGTATAAGCTTTCACAACACAAAAAGTTTTAACAAAACATATTACTTATATGTTCATCACATGAAAAATTAGAATAAAGATATAAGAGAATGTGTTTATAAATTTTTCCTTGACAAAGCATATCTTGAAGCAACAATTAGTCTGTTAAATCCAAGCTTTTTCATGCTGTCCTTGGCTCTACACAGAACTATTGCCTGCACACACACTATGGCCAAGATTCTCACCTTGACTGAATATGAAAAGCACCCAGGGATCTCTTAAAAATCATGATACTAATTAAAACTCTATCTTTGGGGAGATTACCCATGGGGCAGTGTTTATAAAGCTTCCCTGGTGATTGTAATAGGCAACCAGAGTAGAAAATTACTGTATTATAAAATACCCTAAATGGATCATAACCAAAATCTTTCTGCTCTGGCTTAATCCAAAGCAGAGATTTCTCTACTGAGAATAGCATTGGGGAACTCCAAAGTAAGGAAAGTAAGGTAAAATTCATGTACTTTCACACTTATATAGCTCAAAAGCATTTCTCCATAAGGTTAGACCTTGTAGCCATTTTATTTTTAATGCAATACTAGAGAAACTTAGTTCTAAAAAATTCATTGTAAGTTTTATAAAACATGTTCTTTAGTGGATACATAGTTACTTCTTACCCACATTAAACTGACTATACTTTGGTAGAAATACTTTAATGTTTATATCCCCAACAAGTCTGTATTTTTCTTAATATGTTAATATTATACATTTCTATAAAGTAGTATAGCATATCAGCAAGTCTAATTCTTGCTGTGGAGTAGAAAAGAATCTGGAAACACATGTATTATTCAGTTTCTCACTTTGTTATGCCATAGTATCATATAAAATTTTTAATTGAAATCTATCATTTGTTTTGATCTATGACATCACATTAAAAACTACCATATTCAAAGGTAAGGAATAATATGGAATTTCAATTGTAAAAAAAGAAAAAAAAATTTCTCACTTTTAACCACACTTTTATTCATATATATATATATATATATATATATATATATATATATATAAACTTCTTACCAAAAAGTCACTTTACTAGATGCTAAGAATGAAGTCTTACCCCATGTTGATTCTGTTAGATTTTTCCAGAGACACATGTTTGATATGACATGTGCAAAAGAGAGTGAGAATTCAATTTAAGTGACTTACATGAACATGGGAGAGGAATGATTTCAGGATAGACCATCTCCAAGTTAGAAATCTAGTCAGACAGGAAGCACAGCAGAGTGAGGAAATCGAAGTTTCTGGTGAATCTCTGCCTTCTAAGAGGATAAAGATGTAGAAGTAAACAGTATGAAAACCAGGATTCTCATGCCATAAATATGGAGGTCTCATGTCCCAAGGAGGGGTCTGAAGGGAATGGACTAACATAGCCTTCCCTTTCTCTTTTGGGGAAAGTAATCTCAGTTCAGTAGTTGGTGCCTGAACACATTAAGGCAAAAATCTTTCTCCTACATTCTATGAGATCAAACATCCGTCTCTTCAGGATATACCCTTGCATTCATACTCAGTAATAATTACATGCCATCTGTCTAGGTATTCCTTAATCTAGCAAAAGTGGCACTTCAAAATTAAGGACTGCAGTGTCTTAAATTATTTAACAGAAAATGGCAGTGTCACTTTAGTTATTAATCATTATTAATCATAAAAAATTAAGACAAGGTGAAATGGCTGTTCTGTGAAGGAGTTTGGTGTGTGTGTGTGTGTGTGTGTGTGTGTGTGTGTGTGTGTGTGTGCGTGAGAGCACACAGTGGGGGCAGAAAGCTGAACTGAATAAATCCAAAGTTGGAGTAAAGAGGAGGGTAGGCATAGGGAAACAGTTTTTTTTTTTTTTTTTTTTAAAGATGTGCTATTTGAACAACATCTAGTATTTTAAGAAAGAAAGAATTCACCACAAATAGTGTATGCTTGTTATTCTAGGAGAATTGTAATCACCAGTCTTAATCAACTCTGAACCCTATATGCTACAATAATAACTGGTGTGGCAAGATAGTGGTAGTAGTGTCATGAAAACAAATACGCTCTTTCTGATTGGGTTTAAGTACAGTTCCACAAGATGAAACTCTACCTGACACCATTATCAGGCCCAGAATGCACAGCTAAACAGGTCATCAATTCTAGGGGAGAACCTGCTACAATTCCATTAATTGAAAATAGTATTATTAATTTATCATTATACCCAGAGACTAATGCATTTCTCCACTGATAATTACTAACACAGTGAACCACAGCTGGTCAAGGTGCAGATAAAAAACACTGCATGATGCTCAAACCTAAATGAAACATGTTTACTATATACCTTTTTCTCAAGGTTGATCATTGTGAAAGAAGAGTATCAATGGATTTTGGGAGCCCATTCCACATAGAGGGATACTTTCTCAGCATAGACTCACATATGATATATAGCAGCAGACTTTGATTATCTTCCATGGAAGGCCTTACCCTCCCTGGAGAGCAGAAAGGGCATGAGATGGGGGTTCAGTGTGGGGCATGGGAGGGTGGGAGTCAGAGGGAACTGGAATTGAAATATAAAACAAGATTGTTTCTAATTAAAAATTAAAATAGAGAGAAAAAATAAAAATAAAAAAACCTCAATTGTCAAAAAGAGAATGTAAGAGCTAATGACAGTGGTTGAAATGCAAGGAAACGGTGACTTCTGAAAACAGCAAGGAATGTTTGTAGTTATAATGTATTTTAAATAAAATTACTATTAATCATTTTAACAACTCAATAATTACCATAAGAAATACCATAAGGAATAATATCAGAGTTATACTGACAGAAAAGGCTTTTCTTACGATTGCTTTATTTGGAGATGGAAGCTCACAAAAAAGTATTCAGATAGTTGGAAATTCAAAGAAACTGCTGTATCTTCTCTATTCTTTAATTATTATTGATATATATCCTGGCTAGTTTTTTGTCGTCAACTGACACAAGCTAAAGTCATCTGATAGAAGGGAACATCAACTGAAAGAAAAAAGTAATGCCTCCATAATATTAACCTACAGGCAGGAAGGAAAACGTGTAGGGCAATTTGTTTTCTTTTTGGGGGTGTGGGGATGGGAGTGGAGCAGAGTCTGTTATATGAATTGAGGCCTGCGGTGGAATGGTTGATAACCCAGTGACACACGATCGGAGGAAACTGGTTTTTACCTCTCCCAGAAGGTATAAATTGTAGTTTAGTTAACTTTTTCCCTAGAGGGAAGGTTTTCATCCACCCACCCACCCACCCACCCATCCATCCACCCACCCACCCACCCACCCACCCATCCCCCATCCATCCATCCATCCATCTATCCATCCATTCAATTTTTAAAACAGTTACAACAGAAAATATAGTAAGATCAAACAAAATCCATCTTATCAAAGTTGAGCAAGACAAACCAGCAGAAGGAAAAGAGTCAGAAGAAGGTATAACAATCAGAGATGTACTTATTCACACACTCTGGAGTCCTATGAAAACACCAACCTGGAAGCCGTAATGTTGTGCAGTTGACCTGCTGAAGACCCACACAAGAACAGTGTTTTCTGCTCCAGTCTCTGTGAGAACATGTGATCTTTGCTCCTGTTCGTTTAGAGGACCCTGTTTCTTGGTGTCCTCCATCCCTTTTGGCTCTGACACTCTTTCCACCTCATTTTCTTCAGGGTTCTTTGAGCTCTATGGGAGGTATTTGATGGAGACATCCCATTTAAGGATAAGTGCCCCAAAGACTCTCACTCTCTCATTGCTACTTTCTACATTTGTTCTCATCTGGCTGAACAAGGCACTGTTCTATGACTATCCAAGAATATCATTAGGAGTCATTCATTCACAACATTTTTTTTCTTTATTTTAGATCAGTATTATTTGGTTTTACCCTATGTCCTGAGCTATCTAGTCTCATGTACTTAGTCATCAGGAAATGTTGGGTATGACTTCTATTATCACTGAACAGACCTTAAAGCAAATCACAGGTGGGTTGGTTACACCCACAGGCTTTTTAACATCATTGCCTGAACATATCTTGCAGGTAGTACACCATCATAGCTAAAGTATTTAGGGTTGGATAGATGTTTAAGACTCCCTTTTGAAGCTCTGAAGAATACAAAACAATAATAATAAATGCATGTCTACATCTTTGCTTTTTCATCTTCATCACTGCTTAAATGAAATCCTGGAATGATTCACTAAAAAGTGCTCAATATTTTGTGTTTGGTTAATATCCTATAAAGAAATGCCAGATTTGTTTATGAGAACACCTGAAAACAAGTTCTAGGGTCAAAAAAATGAAACAATAAGTGGAAAAAGTATTTTTCATTGTATATATTCATTTTTGGCATTCCAGAAAACATAATATGACTTATATATAATGTTGTATTTATTAATATATTGCTGTGTCAAACACAGTGTACAATTACTATGCTTGAAGAATTACAATGAAAACCAAAATATAAGTATATAGAATATAGACAACATTGTATTAGAGAGCATATAATATATAAACTGCTTTTTATCCCATCCTCCCTTCTCCCTCTCTCTCCCTCTCTCTGTGTATGTGTGCATGATTGTGCATATCATTGAACAACTTCATGTTTTGTTCCTTAGATGTTTTCTATATTGCATGTTTTTGAAATTTCATAATGTAGGTAAGGCTGACTGGTTAACAAGTGACAGAAATATGCTTGTATTGCCTCATGGGGATTTCAAGAGAAAGCTGCCATAAACTACTTCTTTAATGGTTTTGAGGAATCTTCCTCATAGCTTTATGCTTACAATGTTAGTAATTTACTGACTGAATTACCTTCCTGGTCTCTTTAGACATGTAATAGATAATCTGGATTCTTGCTTCAAAAATCAACATCAATATCCTCACTAAAGTTGAGCAAACAAATTCACATTTTTAGAAATATGTTGTAAAATAGCAATTTGAACATTTTTTTTTCTCAACACTGGCACAGTATTGAAAATGAAATGATATAGAATTGTTTACTTCTCAGTAACTCACAAATTCTGTATCATAGGTGTTCTTGATAGACCTGATAAATTTAGTTAATTAAATTTAATGTAATCCAAAATCACTTACTATTCTTACTATTTACTTTCATCCACCTATTAATGACATGAAAAAATTAAAACAAATTAACAATTGCATGGGATTCAAATGAATTAAACTGTAACAAACTGTGAATTGTTTATCTTTAACATGAAAGTAGAAAAAATATATCAAAATCTACCTCTGTAGATTCTTTTTGTTTAAATTGAGTAATTTACCAAATTAGAATTACAAAAGATAAAAAAAAATGTTCAAGGAACCTGTAGAGATAAATAGCTAGGACACTATAGAACTGTTTCAGCAAATAAGGGCATTTGCTGATTTCCCAGTGGAAAATTTACATCCTTGCTTCAAAAATCAACACTAATATCCTCAGCAAAACTCATTACATACTTGGAAATTTGTTTTAAAATAGGATCCCATCATGCCTCTTTCAAGCACATGTAAGCTGAGCTTCAGGTCATCCCATGCCCTTTTCTTTGCTCCATGTGTATGTGCCAACACACACACACACACACACACACACACACAAACACACATATTTTTTTTCAAAACACCAAATTCAAACTTAAATTAGCAGATTAAATGAAAAAAATATACTCAAGCCTCAAGTTGCTAAAAAGTCTTTCAAAATTGAAAATCTCAATAACTGCATGATTAAGTCTATTTATCTTGGATTCATGAACAACTGATCACCAGATAGGTGGTAGAACAAATGTCAGTAGTGCATAAGTTCATAGCATATAGATAGTCCATGCATTTTATGTGGGACATGAATTGGGAATTTTCCGGGAATAAGCACATGTACATGTGCTCTCTCTCTCTTTCTCTCTCTCTCTCTCTCTCTCTCTCTCTCTCTCTCTCTCTCTCTCTCTCTTGCATGCACACATACACACACACACACACACACACACACACACTCTTGATGTTGGTATGGGCCATGCCAAGTATCTGGGTTGTAAAGTATTATATGCTTTGATCAAAACAAGAAGAAGGCTGTACAGTCTTTAGAAACTTAGCAATCAAATTTTTGGGGGGGTTCTTTTTAATATATCCTTTTTTTATATACTGCCACAATAGACTATCACAGAATGCTGGCATGGACAACAGAATTTCATCTGCTTTTATTTCTAAAGGCTAAAGAGTCCCAAATCAAGGTTGCAGCATGTTCATTGCTTGTTAAGTCCTCAAGTCTTACAGACAACTGACCGTATTCCCCTTAATACCTTTCATGGTCCCTGTTAGTACATTCATAAGGGAAAAGAGAGCATGTGATCTCCCTTAGAAGACACTTCTTGATCAGCACTAAGTAGGCTGAAGTAGGGAAGCACCCTAGTGGTCTTACTTTATGTAATTTTAATAACATTTATTTATTTTGTATGTATGTGTGGCGGCACTCACATGTGGTTGTCAGAGGACAATTTGCTGGAGTAGGTTCCTCTGTTTTTCCATGTGGGTGCCTGGAATTACTCAGGTCATGAACCACAGTGACAGAAACCCATGCATGATGTCACCTGACCTTCTCTTACTGAATGTTAAGTCTTCTTACAGAACTTCTCTCCTAAAAAAAAAAGCAAATTGTGTGATTTGCAGATTCAGCATATGAATTTAGGAGGTACAAGTAAGACAACTGCATTTTTTAAGCTTAAAAAACAATTTCTGCTACCACACAGAACATATTCACCTGTACATTGACTCATCGAGGATAATGTGAGCCTTGATCTCTTATTTAAGGTTGCCTTGAATGAGGTTTCCCTGATGTTAGGTACAATTTACACTAGATGTTTTGCACACTGAGTTGGACTGTAGTGAAACTGTACCTCCTATAGAGGAAAAAGATTACATGGCTGTGCAAACATTTTTAAATTGTCAGTTACTAAAGGTTTGGTTGGAAAGGTACTGTGGGCCTGTGAAAATATCCAGTTTCTTACTAAAGTATTTGAGTTTCTTATATAAATAATGTTTGGTAAAGTGAGAGGATTTCCTTTCATGTATTTTATTTCCTTCAGATTTACTGTAATTGCTTAAAGTTCTAAAAAAGTGTTACACAGTAGTGGTGAAAATGGTCCTTCTTTGACAGCTCAGTCCTTCTGGCTGAGACCCATAATCAGGGTGGCCTGAGTCAGTCCCATGCTGGCTTCCCAGCTATCAGTCTAATGGCCATTAGCTCCTCCTTGTTCAGGTAAGCTGTCTCTATGTGTTTCTGCAGCATGGTCTTGTCCTCTCCATCTGCATCTGGGTTATAGTTCGACTCAGTATTTATGTATGGGTTTTTGATCCTGTTTTCAACAGGCATTAGTTGAGGGCTCCATGGAGAAGTTAGTTGCTGATCTCACTCTCCAGGAAGGGCATTTATGATAGCCTTTCCAAGTAAGCTCAACTTGTTAGTTAGGAGCAGTCTTATAGTTCTCTAGACCTTTCTTTGTGTTCAATTTTATCTTCAAACCAATATTGGCTCCCTCTTTTATGTTCTCTCTCTGTCTCTGTCTCTCTCTCTCTTCCCTATCTTCAAAGAGACCTCAGACAGTGGAGCTAGGATGTATCCCTGGTTCACAAAAGAAATTTGCGAACATATCCCCCATGGAGGGATAACTGCCTTAATCTAGAGACAGGAGAGAAGCCCTAGTCCCTACTTCACAGGACATGTCAGATCTACATGACCCCAACTGGATGGCACTCCCCTACATATGGAATTGAGGTGGGGGGATGGGAGGGGAGGGTGTTTAGAGTGCATGTGAGAGGGCAGAGAGGGTAAAAAGGGAGGAAAGGAGGGAGGGAGGGCTGGGGGGAGGGAGCGAGGGAGGGAGGGAGAGGGAACTGGGATCCACATGTAAAATAATATATTAAACTAAAAAAAAAAAAAAATGCTTTGACTCCAAAATTTAAGTTGAAGGACAAGTTACTGGGGAAAAGGATTTCTATTTTCATTTCCACAGAAAATGAAAAGATGTGGATTCCTTCCAGACTAATGTGGCTTGATCACACCAGACCACCTGAAAGAGTACAAGCTGATCCTACATTCAAAACAGCTGGACAAAACAGCCCTACAGACTACAGCCAGGATATCTGAATCTTCTTCGAATCCCCCAAGACAGCACCCCTTACCAGCAGGAAGTAGTTTGGAAAGATCGACGCCCAAATTCCCAAATATTGTGTATAAATGTTTGTTTTCATTTAATTGGACTGTTATATAAAATTAAATAAAATTAAAAAAAAAAGAAAATGATCCTTCTACTCTGTTCTATGCCTTAAGGAAATAGTATCATGGTCATCACATTCATCTTAATGGCAATTAAATTTTCTTGTACATGTCTGTTATTAGCATTCAGAAATTTGCATCTTGTCTTTGTTTATGTGAAAGATTTTAATCATGAATTGATCTTGCATTTTACTCATGTGATTTCCTTTCACTGACTGTTACCTCATTACCTTTGTTATTTATCCTGTTTATGTTATAAATTACATTGATTTTCAAGTAGGGGCTTCGATTCATGTACTTTGGGTAACTATTTGGCCTTATCTATAATTATTTTGATTCAAATATTTTGTTACTGAAATCATATAAAGATTATAAAACATGACCAAGAGTTATATCTTCTATTTTTAGAATGTGCAGTTCAGAAACGCTCAGTTTGCATATTTTTTGCTTGTGCTTTGTGTCTTACCATTTTTAATTCATCCATTTTAGTTACTTTGCTGAATTTGTGATTTTAGAGTTATTTAATATATTTATTTAATTTTTTGTCTTTGAGATCCATAACAAATTCTCCTTTCCAATTATATTATTAATCATTTAAAAAACATCCTGTTATGGATTTTATCAATTATATTGATATCTTCACATAAAAATTTTGGTTATTAATTATTTTTATTTTCTTTCTCTAACTGTACTGTTTTAAAATATCAGCATTTCTTACATGTTAAAATGCAGTTTCCACTATTTTGATCAACATTCTTTTGTAAAATGAGCTAGTGGCTTAATATTTCTTTTTAAATATAATCATATATGATACATATTCATTTAAGCATTGCACATTTTTATTAAGAATGGAATAATTGAATCAGGATTATATCCTGAACTTGCTTGGAACTTTCTAAGTCACTGATATTGTCTTTGTATACATTATTTTCCTGTATCTGCTTACATTAAATTCTGCAACTGTGGAATTTTTCAATTTACTTTCATAGCAAGAAGGGTTGAATATACAGTTCCTACTGGGAAAAGACAAATGCAAAGTTTTTACTGGAAAATTATTGATTTTACTAATACATTTCCATAGGGTGAAAATGAAGTCCTGCGTGAGTGTATCATTTGACATGGGCCCAGCCATGACAAGGACTCATGTCTCAGCCCCTGTGAATAGAATAGGAATGCTTTCTGTGGTTTAAGGCTCAGAGGAATGACAAAACTCTCTTCTAGTCCGAGTTAAAATATGGACAGCATGTGAAATGTCCAATGTTGCTCTATGCTCTGAATATTTAAAGATTGAAGTCTGCTCACTTACAAGATTAGCTAAACCTGCCTATTTGCTCAGCAATATGCAATGACACTGCCTTCTTGTTTATCCCTATGCAGTTACCCTGCTTCCTTGTTTTGCTATGTGCAATAATGGTTCCTCCCACTTCTATGCATATAATATACATACCGACATTCTGGTATACTGTGACTCCTTTCAAAATGATGATATCCCTCCAAAGACCTGGTTATTTTTGTAGGTGTGTCTGTCTTTCTTCATTCCCTAGCCAGGTAATAGCATTGAAAAGTATCATGTGAACAGGTAGCTGAATGCGGACACTGATTACAGGGACACACACTGATCAGACAGAGACTGTTCCTAATCGAATAAGGGGAAAGGAAGAAGCAAAAGTGAAGAAAGAAATAAGGATAAAGAAACAAAGGAATTTAATTCATTGGCCATAAAAAACAAAAATATTGGCTACTTGAGAAAACATTGAAAATGGGTAGAAGAAACTTTGAGAAGTAGATGCATGGCTGACAGACCTAAGCATATTTCTATTTGTGCTTTCACATTGCATTTAACAAAAAGTAAACAGCATGGAGCAGGCAGATACATGGTGGAGGAACTCTGAGGAAGCTCTTGGTCTGTCTAACTGCCAGGCTCTGTGAGCTGTGGGCAGGTGCTTATAGAATTGGCCTTTTCCAACACCAGCAATAATGGCCCATCCAGATAGAGGCTAGGCCCCGAATAAGGAAAAAATGGTGACCTCAGCACTACAGCGATATTAGTGCTGATAATAGTGCTGTGACTGCACCATGGCAATGCAAAAACAGCTGCCAATAATAGCAGGGCATGAGCATGCCAAAGGAAGAGACATGTAGCTAAAGGGAAAGGTTGATGGTTTTAAATGTTACACAGTTTTTTTTTTTAAATACCTTACCCCAATAACAACACTGTTAAATTTTTGTTGTGTCTAGTAATTGTATCTATTCAGGTAGAACCAGTGGGGGGGGGAAGGTTATTGGGTCTATACTTTTTAACCAGTGGCTTATTCATATCCTCACATACCTGTTTACACTGATGACTTTCTTCATTTTGTGTTTCTTCTTCTAATATTTGAGGGAAAAAAACATTATCTATGGTCTCCAAGGCTTACATTACTTAAACATTCTTTTTTATTTTGTTGGGTGAAGTGTTTATCTAATTTTGTTTATCAATAAAAAATCGGGAGTCAGATATCAGGGTAAGAACCCACCCGGAAGCAGAGGAGCAACCACCAGTGACATTCTACCTCTTCCATTCCTTCCTCCAAAAGTGATCAGATTTCCCTAAGACCCACCTTACTCTTCAACAGTCTTACAAACCCTCCATGGTAACCTTCAGTTCCACCCTCTGTTTCAAAATAAGCTTTATTTTAAGAATGCAATCAAAGTATCGTACAACTGCTAAGCACAGTAACTATTATGTTCTTACTTCTTATCATCCTTACATCCTGATGGCAACCCTCAACTTGCCTAAGAATAACTGTGAAGATACATCCTGAACATCTAAGATATAAGAAATTAGCAGATATAGGAAACCAGTGAAGCTGTCCGTGAAAGTGTGTGGCCATGATTAGGACTTCAATGCCTAGGCCCTTGGGAGTGGGAAAACTTTCCTTAGAAGAGGCTCAAGAAGGGTATCTCCCAGTGTAAGAATCTTGACAATGTATACAGAGTGTGGACCACAACTTTCTATCTTCAGATAGATATTCATCGTCTGAAGATTGTTCCACCAGAGACTATTCACAACTACATCAGGTAGAGCTGCCTCTTGCTTCTGTATAGAATAACAGTGGCTCCCTCTTCAATTATATATTATAAACACCCTGAATTTCTGGAGTGTTGTGGCTTCTCAGAGAGCCCAATCTTGTAGTGGCACCTTGCCTTGCAAGTGAGCTTTTAGTACTGGCCACACACTTTAGGCATAGTTTCAGATGCAATCCTTACCCCTTTTAAGGTAGAGGAGTGGCTGGCTCAATCTCTCTTGGGATTCTGAGATACAGGGAGGGCAGAGACTGCATCTTCTACTGTAGGAAGACCTTGGCAGTTACTCATTGTTATCTGTAAGTTCTTCCATAATTAATACTTATTTATCATTTATCTTGTGTCTGGTGGACTCACTTCAATTCCATCTTCACAATTCACCTAAACCCAGCTTTAATTCATTCAGTCTGTCTGTCTGTGTGTGTGTGTGTGTGTGTGTGTGTACGTGTTCTCTTTCTTTAGAACCTGTCACTGGTCGTTACTTTTATGTTTATGCAAGAACTGACAGATGCCCCCCACACACCTACACATGGACACACAAGTTTATACACACAATTATTCATGATTTTCTTACTCTGAAAAGCAATTAATTTTTGTGCTAATATCCAATATTAAGTGGCTAATATTTGCCTGCTATTTAAATTGTTAGTTGCTGTGTTGTAAAACTGTCTTCCAGCTTCCAACTGTAGTATTTTCCCATTTTCATTTTCTCTTTCCTTTTATTATTTTTGTTCCCTGTTCTTGTTCTGATTCCCTACTCTACTTTTATTATATTATAATGATCATCACAAATCCATGATATGGCTTCATTCAGAATACATATTTTCAATGGTGTATTGTTAATTCCTATCTAGAAAATCCTTTTCCCATTTTGTTACCTACTAATCAATTTAGAGAACTTAAACAATATGAACAATATTTCAGTATTTCACCTTCCATCCTCTCATATAATCTTACTACTATAACTGAGTATAACCACATTCCCATAACACTCTTTCTGCTCAAAGGAATTATTTTAACATTTCTTACAAAGAACAGAACACCACCTTTGAGGGGTGTTTTTACTGTTCACAACAAACTAGAATAACTTTTTTTTCAGTAAGCCAATTCTATTCCATCAGTTATTCAGTTTCTAAAAGAAAGTATATTGTCATTGTTTTAGTTTACTTAAAATTACAATTTATAACTATTTTTAACTGAAGAGATTGGTATACATACATACATACACACACACACACACACACACACACACACACACACACACACACATATATATATATATATATATATATATAGCTATACATTCACATACAACTTGGTGACTAGATTTTTGCCTTCATAAAAGTTTATTCAGTTCTGTAATTACCCAATGTACAATATGTGTTGAGTATATTTCTAAACTCTTCTTAGATGTTCTTTTTCTTAGATGACATCTGTCCTAAGTGGACAAAATCTCAGTGCTTAGTTTCCTCTCTGTATCTTTTCTAGTAACTTACCCAATAATCTTAGTCGTTTGTTGATTTCATGGATGATTTGTAATATTTTTCCTTGCTTATGGCTTGGCACAGTTTCTAGAATTCCTCGTCTGTAAATTAAAACTGTGTGACACTCTTGAGAATTTTGATTTTGTTTTGCTCAACCAATACGAATTTTGAAAATATTCAAATTACTTTCGTTGTGTTAAAGACAGCATCTGTTAACAAGACATTCCCCAATTTTATATAGATTAAAGGCTCAACACATGGAGTTATTCACTCTTAGAGAGTACATCTCAGATTCCCCAGTCAAGAGACCTAACTACGAAGCCTGCTCTGTGACTTTCATGCTTACATAATTTTAAATTAAGTTTGCAAAACACAATTACTGTTCATGCAGTTTTAAACTTTGTTTCAGAAATTAATTTAGAAAATCATGTGAAAAGTATATAGAACATATCCTTCTCATTAGCGAGTTCCTACTTGGAATGATCTATTTTCACCCCCACCCCCTGATTTTTTTTCACACTTGTATAGACAAGCAAATTGTTCCAGTGGTATGGAATACACATTTCCAGGCAGGATCAAGCAGGCTTGTGTGTTTCAGATATATTCTATATTTCTTGTATTACAGGATGTAACCTGGAGATCCTTGTTCAAGTTTGAAAGATGCTGCAGTAGTGCATCACCTGCCTTCCTGAATCATTGTTGAATGGTGAGGGTGATGGAGAAAGCAGTGAACTAAGGTGTCTTGTGGTCATCCAGAGCTGTAGATAGTTGAGGGATTTTTGAATCCCTCTCCTGCACCAGCAAGGAGTAATCTGAGAGAACTTATTTACGATTTTTGAGTCTCACATTTGTCTTTTTTTTAAGATATGGGTGGAAGAGATTGTTCTGAAGTAAAGCATACTTATTATTTTCCAGAAGACACAATCTAGAATCCCAACACCAATGTCAGGCATTTCACAACCACTTGTGTCACACACTCCAGTAAATTCAATGCATCTGGTCTCAGGAGACACCCATGCACAACAGCATAACACACACACACACACACACACACACACACACACACAATTAAAATGAAAAATACCTTAAATTATTAAGCTACAAACTTGAGCTGTTTTAGAATTTACAATGAAAATACATTTATTTGTGTTCAAAAATAAATATAGGAGAATTAAATATAAATTAGTACATGGGTGGATCACTCAAAAAGAAATAGTTTGATTGCACTAATTAAGTATTCAAAGAAACTTTTTAGAATACTGTTTTTTTTTTTAAGTGCCTTAACATGTGGTTACATATATGGCCCTGGTTGAATTCAGCTGATTTTAAAAAAAGAAATGTTTTATTTTAAAGAGAGAGAGTTGTGGGAGAGAAGGAGAATAATTAGTGGAGTACTTGTGAGTTATAAGAAAGTAAAAAAGGGATCGTGAGGGCCGGGAAGGAGAACCAGTACAGAAGGAAATAACAGGTGATTAGAAGATGGAAATGGGAAAATGGGAGAGGGAATTTAATTATGGTGGAGAGAGTTTAATTATGGGTAGGGAGATAAATGCAGAAAGACAAAGAGGGTAAAATAACAAGGATGTCTACAAAGTCATAAAGAATTGTAGTTTTATCTATCTAACTACAATAATGTACTATACATATTTTGTATAAACATGTGTAGTTAAATGAAATATTCCCCTCATGCCTAATAATGCTTCCACAAATAGTCATATTTCACCTAACAAAAATACAATCATCAGGCTTGATAAGCCATCATTTTAGTTATTGTTATGTCATTGTTACCCAAGAAACTCTTAAAATATTATAGACTATTTGTCAACACTGTTGGTTGCCTCATACATGTAGAAGGTAAGTTATTATTGCTGAAGATAAAATGTACTTCAGACACTTGATCCAGAGCACCAAAAGTTAATCATATCTGAAACCTCCTCAAGAAGACTAAATTTCATGGTACTTGAAGGTGCATGGCAGCTTCAAGTAAAGAATCAAATTAAAGTACTACTACCAAGCTATGAAACCTATGAGTCACAGTACTAACCATCATGGCACAATAACCCTAAGAGTACAATAAATGCACATTGGAGTAACCAACAGCTCTTGATTGGATGCAAAGTCTGCTCAACAAAATGGAAACCTAGCTTTGGGACTAGTGATGTCAGAGATCATAAAGAAATTATAACTGCCATATTACTAAGTCAGCGTAAATCATAGCTAATATATATATATATATATATATATATATATATATATATGTAACGAGTACGGTTTTTCTGCCCGCCACCTGCTCTTGTTCCGCCACCACGCCAGCCCCAAATAACACACAGAGACTCTGTATTTGATACAATGCTATTGGCCCTGTTACTTGTTTCTTATCGGCTAGCTCTGCCTTAATTATTAACCCATTTCTGCTGATCTATGTATTTCTCTTACCGGGGAGCCGGCAGCATACTGCTTTCTTCAGACTCTCCATCTTGACTCCTCCCTACTACTTCCTATTTCCTCCTTGTCTCCTAGTCCCTCCTATCTTCCTTTCCTATTGGCCAACAGTGCTTTATTATTAACCAGTATGAGAAACATACAGAATGACCTCTCCCATCATCTCCTCTTTTCTGTCTAAATAAAAAGAAGGGTTTTAACCTTAACATAGCAAAATATATCACATAACAGTTATCAAATAAGAATCACAGTTAACACTATTTAGTCCATTAACATTTAGCAAGATTTGAAGAAAATATTCCATCATCTATCATATCTTTGTGTGTCTTAAGTCTAAGTAACTTATCTTTAATACTAAGGAAAACTGTAACCATAACTCTCTGTCTTCAAGTCCCTCAAAGACCACAGAAGGATAGTATAAACTCTAGAAATGACAGGGACAACTCACTGCCTGGTCACCCGAAGTTCTTTTGTAATCTTCCATCTTCAGCCCATAGGCCATAGTGTGTCTGGCAGACTCTTCAGCAACACAGGAAACTTTAAACTGTCTTCTTGTATTGGCAGTTTGTCAGTCACTTTTTTCTGTGTCCTGCATACTGTCTCGAAGACTCTTCCATGAAGCAGGATCTCTGTAGCAATGTCCATCTTGAATCAGCAGTCACTTTTCTGTGGGTCCTGCATGTCCAGTATATACAGCATAAAGTCAAACAGTCCAGACAAGAGCAGTATCTTGTCCAAATGGCTAGTCTTGCCATATTGGAAGTAAACTCCATAATGAGTTTCTTCAATGTCCATCTTCATCTTCCTTTCTGACGCAGGTGGTGTTGCCAGGAACAATTATGTCTCATTGTCAAGAAAAACCCTAAACCATTTTAAATGCCATATTCTGTAGGTCTTTGAAAGATTTGAAGAATATCTATCTATCTCAAATACATCTGCATATCTAGAAAACCTAACTCACCTAGCTATGTTTTGACTATTATAGGTAACTATCTAAAATCTGTACTAAATTATACATTACATTTTTAAATGAGCTATATAAACACAATACATAAACAAGAAGAGAAATATACATATACAACATTGACCTTAAATTGTATCAATAAATGAAAATCCATTCCAAAACAAAGTATTCATATCTATACCATAATTCCCTTTTTACCTTTAAAAAGAATTGGCTATGATCATTAACCATTTATAACCAAGTCCATTTAAATGAAAACAAACATTTATAAACAATATTTGGGAATTTGGGCGTCGTTCTTTCCAAACTACTTCCTGCTGACAGGGGGCGCTGTCATGGGGGATCCTGAGAAGATGTAGAAATCCTGGCTGTAGTCTGCAAGACTGCCTTGTCCAAGCTGTTTTGAATGTTGGATCACCAGCGACTCTGTTTCAGGGGGTCTGGCTTGCTCAAACCACATTAGTCTGGAAGGAATCCATAGCTTTTTATTTTCTGTGGAAACAAAAATAGAAATCCTTTTCCCCAGTAACTTGTCCTTGAACTTAAATTTTGGAGTCAAAGCATTTTCAAAATATATACATTGAATTAATTCAGCAGCATTTGTTTTAACAGTTGTTGTTTCCTCAGCAGTCAAACAATACAAAGACAATATAATACCGTACAGTATACAAATTTTCTCCATCTGTGGCTTTTTATTATTCTGTTTCTTTTCTATTTTTTGAGACAGGGTTTCTCCTTGTAACTCTTATCTGTCCTGGAATTTACTCTGCATACCAGGTTTACTTTGCAAATCACAGAGATCTGCTTGCCTCTGTCTCCTGAGTGCTGGGATTAAAGGCGTGTGCTACAACACCCAGTTCCTCTTTGTCTCTTTAAAACCATTTTTTTTTCATGTCTACGTATATTTTAAAACACACTGTAAACCTTTAGAGGTTTTTCTTAATATGAATCTGTCTTTACTGTAAATCTTTATCTTCGTCTGGCCATGAGTCTTTTATCTGGTAAACAACAACATTGCTAAAATGAAAGTCTTTGTTTCTGCCGCGGTTTACCAAAGATGGTGGCGGGTACTTTTACCGCCAGCACTGAAAGCTGCGCTCACTGCCTTGATCTGCATGCTGCCGGCTTGGAGATGTGGTCACTGCCATTGCCATCTCTCATACACACCAATAAATTGTTAGCAGAGTTATTTAAAAGCTGTGCGGTTTTTTGCCGCTTAAGCTGAGTCAGGAATCTTCCCTTAAAGGAGCCTCGCGAATATCTGCTTGTCTCTAGCAAAGCAGAGTTCAACTGAGAAAAATGCTGCAGCAAGAAACCTTGCTTGTCTCTGTTCTTTTGTTTCTAAAACCCTTTTTTTTAAGCTTCTATTAAATTTTAAGTGTAAGTAAGTTCTTACTAGCCACGTTGGGCGCCATTTGTAACGAGTACGGTTTTTCTGCCCGCCACCTGCTCTTGTTCCGCCACCACGCCAGCCCCAAATAACACACAGAGACTCTGTATTTGATACAATGCTATTGGCCCTGTTACTTGTTTCTTATCGGCTAGCTCTGCCTTAATTATTAACCCATTTCTGCTGATCTATGTATTTCTCTTACCGGGAGAGCCGGCAGCATACTGCTTTCTTCAGACTCTCCATCTTGACTCCTCCCTACTACTTCCTATTTCCTCCTTGTCTCCTAGTCCCTCCTATCTTCCTTTCCTATTGGCCAACAGTGCTTTATTATTAACCAGTATGAGAAACATACAGAATGACCTCTCCCATCATATATATCCACAAATTTGTATAGTTCTCACACCGAATAAACTCCCTGCCAAAGAGACCGTTAGAGAAAACAACAACCCATCAAAATGCAGAGAACAAAAAAAAATATTGTGGTTCCCACTACCAAACTGCATTCATTTGCAAAATAATTCCTACCCTTAATGCTACATTAAGGAATCATTGCTACAGAGGTACAAAAAGACTGTAAGATCCAAATGGACAAGGAGTTTATATATTCTAGAATGTCAGAGAGGGAACACCAGAAATTCCCATTAGCATGTTTTCTTAAATAAACTCGAACAAGGATGACAATCATAAGTAGGCTAACATGGGAGAGGAAGGCTCAGCAGGCTTCAATCTTAGACATAGAACTTCGAGCAACTGGACATACTGAGAATGGGAGACACCATCTTCTCCAGAAAAGAACACAGACAGTGATTATCCAATTCCAAGTAGTCAGTCCTGAGATTATATACACAGAGGTAACTTTATTCAGAGGATTCCAGTTATATTTATGTATTTAGGCTGTAAAGAAAAAGAGGCCATGAATTTGAGAGACAACAGATGAGGAATTGAAGGAAGGAAAGGGAAAGGAAGATATTATGCATTGTACATTCAATAATATGATGAAAAGTTTGAGAACTGGTGCAATCATTATTCATTTAATTCATGTAAGAAAATGACAATACATTTAATTAATAATAATAATAATAATAATAATAATAATAATAATAATAAACAAACTTAACAAATGTACCAGTGAAAACAAACATAATAGTTTAAAAGACACATGACAGTATAGCATGGCTCTTTTTATTTTAAATTTTGAAACTGTTTTATGTAAGAACACTGGTCTGGGAATTGCTATGTAGACGATGCTTGCCTTGAACATATCAACCTCCAGCCCCAACATACAAAGTCTGTGACAGTATGACTGGTTTAGCATGTCTTTTAGACAAGACATATCAAGTCACTTCAGATGTGGATATACAACCATATATAAGTATTAAGATGTGTCAGAAGATGCATAATGTGTTTTTTTAATTAATCACAAATTTTATCAGAAAAGTCCAGACATTTAAATTTAATATTCTAGTCCATTCAGTTTTAGCAAAGGTTTTAATCAAAGGAATGAGATGTTGAAAGCAATGTCTAAAAAGTATTATTCTAGGAATATTATAAATATTTCTTGTATGTTAAATGCAAATATAAGAAAGAGAGATTGGAGATTCTTGTCATGGCAGGTCAAATAGACAGAAGAAAATGAACCTTAGCGTTATTAATGGAGAAAAATTGAAAAAAATATCTGATAGAAGATTAAGCAGTGGTAAAGTCAAATTAATTCTAACATCATGACCCAATTACTTTGGGAGGAATGTTAAGTATGTTGATAGAATTGTGAATTTAGAGAGCTGAGCAGGCTGAGAGGGCAGATGTAAACCAAGACATCTGAACAGCTGGTGTTTTTTCATTTTAAGTGAAGGCAAAAGAAAGTCTCACAATGTATTACACATAGCTGAATTCACTGAGGCGTAGATGTGGACAGCAGAGAAGCAGCAGTGGCAAACAGACCTGCATGCTGCAAACTCCAACAAAGATGAATTACTCCTTCTGAGCAATGACTGAGTTCACAGGGTTTGCCAACCCTGCCAAATTACTGCAGCAGACACGGAAATGTTCAAAAATAAATTCAGACAGCAAAGAAACTTCTTGGTAACATATGGACATAATGAAAAACATTTTTTTTCCTAGTAAAGTCATAAGATGATTAGAGTCAATTCATTGTAATGAGGCATCAGTATGTCAGACAGCCTTCCCTCTGGCTCTTCAGAAATCATTTCCTTCCTTTCTGTGGATAACACATGGAAGATTAAACTTGAAATGTACCCCTCTTTACTTCTAAGATGAAGAGTGGTTGTAATGCACAACTGTATTTATTTACAAAAGAAAAATCTTTTTTCAGTGGTGTTGAATTCTACCATAGTCAGTGGACAAAGTTTTCCCTTCACATTACCTCGCCACACAGGCTGTCACAACCTTTTTGTCTCTACTGATGCTTTAATGCAAGAAATAGATATGTCTATTATTATCCTCTCCTCTCAAAGAACAGAATTCTCTCAAAGAAAGAATCCCTCCATCTAAACATAAAAGGGGTTTCTTTGTCTAGTCATTCTCCATCAGAAAAATACCATGAATGGAATAGTTCATCCAGAAAATGCATTTGTTTCTCATCGTTCCTGATGTTAATAATAGAAAGAAGTGTTGCAATAGAGTTAGTTTCTCATCCAACACCACTTCCTTACAGGTGTCACTATAAGAGTTGAGAGCAAGGACAACTTTTTCGAAATCTTTTAGAAATCCATGCACTCCATAAGTAAGGGTTCCATTAACAAAGATAAAACCTTTCCAAAGACATCACATATTAATAATAAAGCCGTGTGTGTTAAGATTTTAAAACTCGAGCTTGGGAGGAACAATTATATCCAAGCCATACAGCACTGAACACACACTCATTGCATATCCCTTTTCCCTTGTATGAAATCCTTATCTCATCCTAGTATACCCAGAAACTTGCTTCTTTTTCTTCTATCTTGTCAGACACTAATTTCAGCAGATAATTGCATAACATACAGTTTTGGCTTTTTGAAACTTCATCTTTATCTAAGGCAACATGCTAAACTAATAAGCTGAAGAAATTATTTACTCAAATTGTCTAACCATTTTTATATAACCTTTGGTGTTCTGAAGGAAAAAAATACTTGTCTGATAAAAAAGTGATTGAACTAAAATAGACTTCCAAACATAAATGCACTTATACAGAAAATAAGTAAAAAGTATGTTTTTATGTTATTCAATTTTGTTTTTAAGAATCTTATTATTGAGTACTGTATTTACATCCTTTCTGCTATGCCTTCTTTCCAACTCTTCCGTGTTCCCTCCCCTACTTCTTTTCAAATTTATTCCTTCCTATTCTTTAATTATTATTATTTAACATATATGTTTATAGAAGCTGTCTCTGTGGGTTTCCCTGTCTGTAGTGAAATAATTTACTTTGTCTCCTTCTGTTTCACTGACCACGCCCATTGGGGGGTGGAGCCATGGGCAGAAGTGACCTGTGGAAGGAGGTCTGAGGAAGAGCCAGGAAGCTCTCTTGCTGGTGGGACTTGGACAGGAGAGCATCCGATGGAACTTGCTGGTGTTCATCTGTCTAGGTTGTAAGTTATTTCTCCCTGAATAAACATCTATTTGGCCTATTTGTTTATCCTGATCCTTATTTAACTGCAATACCTGTCCTGATATTGAACACCTGTGTTCATGTAATCCCTTCTTTTTCTCTTCAGCTAGACTCCAGGAACCCAATGCTTAGCTGTGGATCTTTGTATTTGCTTATGTCAGTTACTGGATGAATGTTCTATGGTGACAAGTAAGGTAGTTATATATCTGATTACAGGGGAAGGGCAGTTCAGTTACCCTGTCTACTATGTGAACTTAAACACCTAAGAAAGAACATTCTGAACCTAAGCCTATAGTGCAAACATTAAGCCCAGCAATTAATAAATAGGATATTTTATAAAACTAAAACGTTCATTGAGGCATAAAGCACAGCTATTGGAACTAAGATACAACTGACATAATGGGAAAACTTTTCTACCATCTGTACAACATATAGATAGTTGTAATATACAAAGAACTTTAAAGAAAAAACAAATAAATCCAAACAAAACTTCCCTAAACATCAAGAGAGAAACAGGTGAACCTAAAGGGTGGATTTCAGGGGCAGAGGGTGATCAGTGAACGAGACAGTTTTCAAAAGATAAGAAACAAATGGTTACAAAAGATTTTAAATTGTTCAACATCTTTTACCCTTGAGGAAATAGAAACAAAACTACATTGTAATTTCCTCTTACCACAGGCAGAATGTTCAAAGTTAAATAAAAAAAGAAAGGAAGGGAGGGAAGAAAGAAGGAAAAAAAGAAAGAAAGGAAGGGAGAGAGGGGGGAGGAAAGAAGGAAAAGACAGAAGATTCTGGTTTGGCTTAGGGAAAGAAAAACATTCATTCACTGATTTTGAAAGTTTGAACTGGGTACAACCATTATGGTTATCTGTGTGGGGTTTCCACAAAAAGTTGGGATATTCCACAAGATCTATTCTTTGATTAAATCCAAAGGACTTACTAAAGAGATGTTTCTTATTCTATGTCAATTGGTACCCTATGCACAATAGCCAGAAAATAGAAACTACTTTGATGCTGATGGAATGATGAATAATGAAATATTATATATGGACATAATGGAATACTATCCATCAGTTGTAAGAAAATGGACAGTGCTATTCAACAATCATTTTTAGGTTTCTTAAACACAGGCAAAACTGTTCGTATGTGTGCTGTATGTGTGTGCTGTATGACTTTGACATATAGGACACAGAGAAGAGTGGCTGTTAAACTCGCCTAGATAAAACAGGATGGTCCTACAGGTTTACTGCTTCACAGAAAAAAATTGCCAGAAATTTCACAAGACTCACAATACACAAAAGAAAGCAACTGACAAACTTTGCCAATACAACACAGAACAGATCTTCAAATGTCCTACTTCATTAAAGAGTCTGCCACATACTATGGGCCTAAAGGCAAAAGATGGATGTCCCAATGTTACAGAAGAATTTTGGGTGACTGTCTAAGCATCCAGATATGTCTGTCAATCCTAGAGTTTTGAAAGTTGCTTACAATGTACTTCCTATTTAATTAGATAATTGTTTATCTTCCTGGATCTTTGATGGACTTGAAGACAGATATTTATAGTTAAAATTTTCCTTAGTTATGATAAAAGATCAATGAAATACAAAATTTTAGACTCACAAAATAGGACAAATGATAGAATATTTTCTTTAAATTTTGTCAAATGTTTTAATATTTTCTTTAAACTTTGTCAAATATAAAGGGACTAAATATAATAACTATAATTCTTGCTTGATAACTGTTTTGTTATATGTAATTCTACTATGGTAAAGTTAAAACTTTCCTTTGTATTTTCAGAAAACAGGAGATGATATGGGATGCCCTTCTGTATGCTACATATGTTTTGCTGTTATTGGTTGATGAATAAAGATTTTTCGGCCAATGGCTAAGCATAGCAAAGCCAAGCAGGAAATCCACATATATATATATATATATATATATATATATATATATATATATATATATGTATATGTATGTATATATATATGTGTGTGTGTGTGAGTGTGTATATGTATGTATACATGTATATATTTGTATATATATATATATATATATATATATATATATATATGGAGAAAGAAAGAGAGAGAGAGAGAGAGAGAGAGAGAGAGAGAAGAGGCACAGTTGGAGTGTCACCATGTAACCACTGTGGAGGCAAGGTGCCAGGGCATCACTGGTAAGTCATAGCCACATGGTGATACAGGGATGAATAGAAATGGATTTATTATAAGGAGAAGGTAGCCAGTAATAAGCCTAAGCCATTTGCCAAGCAATTATAAATAATATATTAAGTCTCTGAGCAGTTATTCTATAAGTGGTTGTGGGCACTGTTCAGGAAGAGAGAAACTTGTCAAGTGCAACTAGTGTATAGAAAAAATGTCTCCCCTACAGTTTATCCTTTTGAATAAGAATAATATTAGTAAAACAGTCCATACTTCTATGATAGGAGGTGTGCAATGCATTTCTTCACTAACTCTGTTAGTATAGTGACCAAATAGATAATTATAATTCTATAGATCTTGTAATGTAGTTACAACAATGTACTTAATTTGTAAACCTATTAATAAAGTACAAATGTATTGCAAAAAATTTTAAGGGCTATATTTAATTTTCACAAAGGAATAAGTGACAAAAAGGAGGATGGTTTATTTAATGTCTGTTCTTGAAACAGCATTAAAATGCTCCCACAGGATACAATGCATCACCCTAATCCACTGATGTAGGCATTATTTCCAGATAATATGACACAAGCATTTGGTCCCATTTTTCAATAATTTTTTTGGTTCTGTATCAAATTCATAAGGAATTGTTGAAAGAACATCAGCATTTAAACCATAGCATACATTATATTTGGGGGGTTATTTACAGTTGAATATATTTTATGAAACACTACTATGTATTATCGGTATATATCTACTCTGTCATTTGTGTCCTGCTTCATAGTGGGTAACTACTTTCCCAAGAGGAGACATAAGTGATTGGCCATATCCCTTGTATATTCATTCAGAAAACATTGTATATTACTGTCTAGTTTTAGTGGGAACTAAAGAGAGAAAAAAATATCTAATGAACTTTATATATATATATGTATATATATATATATATCATTGACTTTTCCTAATAAATAAAAAAATATCATAAATATACCATTGTGTGTAAAACCACTGATATTTTCATACAGAGAAATTGGAAACACAGATATAAAGTCATTAGTCTGACAGTAATTTAAAGATATAAAGAAAATAACTTGAGAAACATGTCTAGCTGCTAAATAAAATGCTCATTTTGTTGTACTTGTCATGAGATGTTCTTCTTTCTTTTATAATTCACTAACTATATAAAATATTAAAGGTTTATGCTATTACAATTTTCAGTAATTTAAAAGTTGAATACCTCCTTATTCATTCAAGTATAAATCAATGTATGCAAAGACACCTAATAAGAATTTCCATAAAATGAAAACTGGTGGAAAATATAGTTACATAATGAGCCCTTTGATGAGTATAGCTACTACATAGAATTTATGCTTTTTGGATTGCAGAGGATGATTTTAATATTTAATATCCAAATATACTATCATATACTCTTTAATTATTACAATTACTTTCTTAAGATAAATAACAGTAAGAGAAAATAATTGCATAGTCCTAGGAAATGGAGAGAAAACATTGAATATCCTCATTTGTTGCTAGTTAGGAAAAAGCCACCACATACGGATTTAATTAAGAGCTACTCTTGCTCCATTTGCTACTCAATGGACTAGAACAGGTTTGGAAGAGCTACAGCAACTTTTCTGAATTATTGTAACATTTAAATTAATGAAATTCCTGTGCAAGATATGAAACTTCTCACAAGCCATTTGTGTGTGTGAGAGAGAGAGGAAATGCAACATAGCATTTGCCTTTGTATCAATCAGGGACATTCATCGTTTTGTTTCTTCTGTGAAGAAACAGGACATGCTGCACATACTCAACAGTTCATATGTTCTCAGCTCTTCAGACATGTAGCATAGAGCATGTAAACATTTCTTTATTTTAAATTTATTATTTACATTCCATTTATTATTTCAAATCTATACAAAGTAATAAGATCAGATCCATCACCCCTGTATGCTTTTTTTTTTTAACTCTTTTGTGTGTCCCTCCCCCCAAAAAACAAACTTCCCATTTCTTACTTCATTTCCTTTTCTCCATTTTTACCTTCCTTTTCTTTCTTTTTTTGTCACTTTTTTATTTTAAAACATTTTTTCCAATTTTGCATACCAATCTCAGTTACCATTCTCTCCCCTCTTGTTCTCCCCACCTTCCCCACATCCCACATCCCAAACACTCTTCAGAGAGGACAAGTCTTCCCATGAGGAATCAACAAAGTCTGGCACATCTCTTTGAGGCTTTGGTCCTGTCTTTTCTCTTTTTAATAACTAACTCATTCCAGTTAGTGGTGCTCATGTATGCATAGGTTAGGAGCCATTTACAGGAGGATGGGCAACATTCTACTGGCTACATACCCACAGAAGTATGACTTCCCATTCATCACCATCTATTGACTGCTGTTAGCTAATTAGTGAAAGGCGTGATTCTTTATCGATCACCTGGCAAGACTCAGGATCGTGGTAGAAGACTCCTTAGTAAAATATAGTGGGTCACAAGACGTGGTTTAAAATATTCTTGAAGTCACAGAAGCTGTCGTTGCATGAATAAGACCTACACAAGATCAAACCAAGAAAAATTCCATTGTGATACAATGTCTTAGTCTGCATAAGCACATCTATGTATAATCGGACAAGACACAATGTGTTCATAGAAATACTCCTCAATTTTTACAATTTGATTTCCATCTGAGGAAACAATTATTAGCTAGTACATTGGGAATTAAGATATATTGAATAATCCAGGAAAGAGAAAATATTTTATACTAAATAAAATGTTTGATTTTATTGTAGCAGCATTTAATCATGTGAAGACTACTATTGTGCAAATACATTTGCTGGCACATTTGCTGGCTGATCCATGTGATGCTTCAGTGATAATAAATGAGATCACTTTCCTATTTGTATGATAGATACCTTGTCCTCAGTACTCTCCAATGATTATGCAAAACATTTGTGTGTATAATGGAGATATCTTTATGTTTTATTTTAATAATCAGATTATTTTGATATAACTTTTACAGATTGAACAAGATTTGTATCTATATACAGTCTTAATGAAAATGGCTTAATTATGTTATTCTGTAGCTTGGAAAATATAAGGCAAAATAATATTTACTGATTCCTGTTTATATTTAAGTTTTGTTTCTTCATATTGCATATGTATTATTGCTCATTTTTTAGTTACTCAAAACGTGAAGTAGATAATTTTTTTTGGTAAAATGCCAAGTAAGGCATATAGCATCCCTCTCTCCCACCATAACAAACATAGCTTTTCCCTAGCACCCACATGGTATCTCATAATCATTTGTAACTTCAGTTTCAGGAGACCTGATGCTGTCTTCTTGCCTCTGCAGGTACTAGTCATATATGTGGTATATATACATTCATGCAGAAAAACACTCAAAATATAAAATCAAAACAAATAAATAATGACATTTGGCTTAGAAGTGTATGTAGAGCCAGTATAATTTTAGTTTCTAAAATGTATTTTCTGTGACTAACCTAATTTGTATTTCAACCTTCCTTCATAGCCAATATATGACTAATATATTAAATATAATATTCCCTATGTTTACAGCTGTTTTATCACTACTTCACAGAAATCTAACCTGTCTTTAAACATTTTGAGTAATCAGCATCTTTGTGTATCCCCTCATGCTGCTCCCAAGTGAAGAGAAAGTCTGAAGAATATTTATTAATAAAAATGTATTTGCTGATCCATGGGAGATATGCATCAATCCATACATCAAATCATAAATATCATATGCGATCTACCTTTTGCAACAGAGACAACACAAATTAGAAACACAGTACATAAGTAAAGATGGCTTCAAGGTTGTGGTATGAATCAGAAATATTTGTAAGACTAGGAAAATCATGATCAAATGGTACTTGAAGTCAGCAGTATAATCCCCTATTAACACAGAAGTGTGCTTATGATAGAGTTAAATTATTGCTTAAGCTATTCTATGTATCATTATTTTCCCTTAAACAATGTATTTAATATTTTAATAAAAACATAATAGTATATATAATAATCAATTTAGGACTCTCAAATATGATATGAGTATAAGATAGTGGGAAAGGAAGGTAAGAAGCAAATAGTAACGAGGGAAGAATACTTTTTTTTTTTTTACACAATTTCCTCATTCTCTCAGAAGTTAGTGATCATTCCTGAAATCCAAACAAGCAGCACCAAAACTATTAGCAAGTTTATATATTTATTCATATGTATATAACAATAATGATAATCAAAGAAAAAATGGGCCATGAACTTGAGAATAAGAAGTAAGGTATGAGATTGAAGGAAAAAGACAGTAAATGAGTTGGAATGGAGAAAAGGAAGGAAGAAAACGATATAAAATTTTACTCAAATTGCAAATAAGAAAAATGAAAATAGAAATTTTCTGTATGTGTTATGTAGCTAAGGTCTTAAGTAGGGCCTAACTTTTCCCTTGTGTAAGGGAAGACAGACAGATACATTGTTAAGAGTTGCTTTCATGTAGTCACAGCCTCTGTAAGGAAGATGTTAGCTGGGGCTTTGCTCAAAGAACAGCATTCCAAAACATTGAAACAGAGCCTCATTGGATGTTTCTTAATTTTATTACTGTCCATGAATGGCCAACTTAGTAGCTTCCCACATTTTATTTTTAGGTGTAGTATAGAGGGACATGCCTGAGCACTTTCTAACTTTCCAGTCTTTAGCCACATTAATTTGTATGACAATGCTTAATATGACTGAGTAAAAACAAGACATGCAAGAGACTCTACATGCTTATTGACCATTTTGAACAAATTAACATGAAATGAAATACAAGAAAAGATGATGTGATCACACAGCTATGATACAAAGAACACATGTGGAATAGCATGGAACAATGACTGTGGTGCCTTTTATATAGATAGGATTGTTCTGAAAATAATAAAAAGTATGATACATACTTCAAAATGTAACATATTAATAATAAGTTGCTACATAGCATAATGAATAATTTAGAATGGACCCTTTTTTTCTACATCAGCAGCATCACAAGTCAGATTTCACTAGCATTATATAAACACATAGATAATGTGTACACTACAATGTCACAATGGCTACAGCACCTTTATGGAAGAAGGGTGTTTCAGCAGTAGTCCATCATTGATGAATATGTCCTCATTGTATTTATTAACATAATATTTATATTAGAAAAATAACATTTGACAGAGGTGTAGGAAACAAAAGTATCCTAAAAACACCATGTTAATACACGAGAGGAAGGTAGATATAAGTTGCATCTCTGGATCTTCAGTTGAATATCCCTTTTATATTTAAGGGATTTAAGATACAAATCTCCATTAACTGCTTGTAGCAAATTAGTGATGCAAACTATTTTGAAGGTTAGAAATGTCCAATAATCAAATAAGAATGTCAAATATAGAAACATAATCATAGGAAAAGGACAGTTGAACAATATTGTTATCATGTTATTAAAAATAAAGTAAAATTTCTAGTTTTCTAAGACAGGGCCAGAAAGTGTTGATGAGAAACAAATTCTTTCAGTCCATGTGTTATTGAAACAGTGCAGCTAGCATAGGAAGAAAAAGAAACATCAAAATGTAGCTAGAGACTAAGTGGTTACTGAGGAAAGAGAGAAACATGAAATCAGGAATCAAGTATGAAATAAAAATGATTATTAAAAAGACATTGATAACATGATAAATAGAAAATGGGCAATATTAATTCCAAAAATTTCAGTAAGAAAGTTTAAAAGAAAAAATATCCATATTATGCTAATATTTTCCTAATATAAAAGCAATGAGATATCTTTGTAATTATGTCTAAAATTTCTGCCAACTATATAGCAAGTAAAGGCCAAACTTTATACTTTATATCAATAACACATTATATGTTCACATATAAAATTATTCCACATCTTAACCACTTATAAACTAAGAATAGTTTTTAGAAAGTGAAAGCTATCATTAGCTGTAACAAAGACAGAACTTCTTCCTTAAATCCGTAGCATATTTCTAAATACATTCAAATATTTGTTTTAATTACAATAGTATATAATACGATAAATATCTACACAGTTGAAAAGATGAGAAAGCAAGTCAAGAAAATTGAAAACATCTTAAGAAAGATGGATGGAAGGTCAGAATTGCTCAGAGAGCGGGAATGGCTCAAAACATGAATCTTTTGGTTTATTTAAACAGAACAGAAAACTGGTGCTGATGATCTTAATTTCCAGCTTTATTGAAACCTAATATCATTCTGATAGAGCACAAAAGAGACATGGGTGTTTGCATTCTGCCAATTATTTCAAATTCTTTATTGTAATAAAAGTCTTTTATATTTCAGCCACATAACATTTATTGTCTATACAGACATGTATGCTATACTTGCACAGTTGATATAATAGTGTGACAGAATAATTCAGAGGTGTAATGAAAATTCGATGTTTATGTCTCTCGTGTGTAATGATTTCAGTGCCAACTGAATGATTCACATGGCCATGGTTGGATAGATATTCTACCCAATATATCTACACCCTCGAGGGTGTTTCATTTACATGGATGAAATAATTTCACATTTGTTTTTGAATTCTATCTGGGAACAAGCAATTAAGGGAGGGAATTTTAGACTGAGTGCAGTAGTGCATGTTGCTCTCCTAGAAGGGAGAACTAAAATGTCTTTCCTGAGCATTCATGAGTATTCCTTTCCACCAACAGTCAGCACACTCAGCTACTGTTGTTACCAGGAAAATAGTTGGGGACAGAACTTGGGACCATTGCAAATCTCTAACATGTCTAGAATAGAAATATCTGTGATACCAAAAATTCTGTAATGCTTATGGTGTTTTGAGTTATATAGCTGTTCATTATTATCCTGATATATAGTAAGCCCATACCTATATTCTGTCTTAGATCAGAAAGTAATATTCTCTGCTGATGATATCACTTAATGTTGGGGTGATAAGGAAATGGAGGACATAAAATTCAGAAATAAATCACAAAGGCTTCACAAAAGATTTATGTAATAAAATTTTCTAAAGAATGTAATTCATGAGGGGAACTTTGTTTATCTGACTGTATAAACTGCACTGAACTAGTAAACCAGGACACTTCCTGCTTCAAAAGATATGCCTCAGAATGTGGATTATCAAAGAATATGGAGACAATATTTAATTTTTGGAACACTAGTGGTAACTTAGCTTTAAAAATAAAGAAAAAAATAAATAAGGAAGAGGTAAGATTCCTGGGATGGTCTTTCTGTATCCAGCGGCTTTGGGTTTTCATACCCTGGGTTTCCATGTGTCATTAACTAAATAGAATGATATGCATTGATATGTTATTTCAAAATATCAAATTTATATCTATCAAAATTTATCTTTTCCAGATTATCAGATAAATCTTTTTCTGGAAAATGTGGCCATGATTTCTCAACTTATAACTACTTATTTGTATTTTACTTTAAGAATTACTAAGATTACCCAGTGTAATATTTACGAACAGAGTGGAGACATTCCTGACTTTTTAACAATTAAATTATTTAATTTAATGAGGATATTTTGAGAATTATGCTACACTTTTGGAAGAAACAATTGGCACATATAAATACAATTTTTATTCTAGTAGACTGAAAGTATTTTCTATGCATACCATGAGGACATATATCAATCATCTAGCATAATACTTCCCAAGGCAACCCACTGCCTATTCAAATTACTCCTATGAGCTGGAGACTGTTTTCCAGAGACCATTTCAGAATATTTGTTTAACTATGCAAAAATGTGTTTCATTTCCTTAACTATGTAAATATGTGTTACATTTTTGTAATTATGTAAAGATTTGTAGCTGTTTTACTTTGCCTGCCTAAGGCACTTGATTGGTCTAATTAAAAAGCTGAACTGCCAATAGTGAGAGTGAATGTATAGGCAGGACTTCCAGACAGGAAAGGTAAGTATGGGAGGAATTTAGACTTGGAGAAGAAAGGAAAAAATGATAGGGAGAAGCCAGGGGCCAGACAGACAGACATGAAGGAAGCAGGAAATTAAGACATACAGAATGAAAAAAGGTAAAGACCCTGAGGCAAAATGTAGACAAATAGAAAAGGGTCAAATTAAGAGCAAACAGGAAAAGCCTAAGCTAAGGCCAAGCATTAGTGATTATTAATAATAGGTCTTTATGTCTTTATTTTGGAGCTAGTTGTTGGCCCAAAGAAAGTTCCAACTACATGAGAGCTAAGGTCATTTCTATTCACTGTCCTAAGAATTACCTTTTTTTTCTTTCTGCTGTAGAAGTGTGAGAAACACAAGTGTTAAGAGGTTAACAAGGGCATCTTGTCAATCTGAAAGTAGCAATAACAACAATACTTCCCTACTACAACATTCCGAGCAAGAATCAATGGCCACAACACAGAGAACAGTCAGTTTCTACTTATCCATCTTTCTCACACAGTAGTACCAGATAAAGGACAGATGTGCCTTGCACAAGTATGAGGTATCTTTTCATGCCCTGAAGCCTTGCATGAGGAAGCAATACATGCCTTTCCATGAAAATCTGGAGTCAAAGAGATGCCCAAGAAAGAATGCAATGGATCTGAGTAAATACAATTCTACAAGTTTATTACAGAGACTACTGGGAGCTTGGAATTTAGCAAGAATCTTACTAACTCAACATTGAAGTGGCTGTAGACCAGTTTCCATGTCAATCTTCAATGAATCTATTTTTATTCAGGTGGCATCTTACATTCTTTAACAGTAGTTCAGTGGTATAACTTGAAGTCTAGGATGGTGTGATGACTCATCTTGGTTGTCTAATTGATTACATCTGGAACAAATACCCCAAACTGAGCACACACCTTTGAGGGACTTTTTACTCAGTTTGAAGAAGAAAGGAAGAAAGCCCCACTTCTAATCTGGGTCTTTGAGTTATTCAGACACCTGCCTTTAATCCAGGTCTTTCAAGCTGGAAATAGACATCCATTGAAACTAGAACTTGAGGTGGGAACATAGAAGAAGGAAACTTTTGATTGTTGCCTGATGGTTCTGGCATTAGAGCTTACTTCTTTGGGATTCCAGCACACAGTGAAGACCAGCTGAAACATCCAGACCTGTGGACTGAGGAACTACTCGATTCTTAGAATATCTATTCATAGAAAGCTACTATTGGATCAGTTGGACTGCACTCTGTTAGTCACTCTAATAAATTATATATATATATATATATATATATATATATATATATATAGAGAGAGAGAGAGAGAGAGAGAGAGAGGAGATTCAGTCTATGAATTATGTTACTCAAGAGACCCTTATTAGATGGTGAAACTATGACATGGTCTTTACTTGTTCAGGGATGTTTTAGCTACACTTTGTCTTTTCTGTTTCCCTATAAAATTTAAGAATTTTTCAATAAATAATTGCATTGTAATTTAATGGTGATTGTGTTGTCTCTATAGTCCACTCTTGGTACAATTGTCATTTTCACAATCTTAATCACATCAATCCACAGATATGAGCACCCTTTCAGTCTTTTGGTACCTTCAGCATTGAGAATAACATTGAATAAATGGGACCACATGAAAATAAAAAAGTAAGAGCACAACAAAGGAACCATCCAGAAAGAGTAGAGGCAGCTTATAGAATTACAAAGATTTTTACTCAGGAAACTAAGAAGCAAGAAAACAGGCAAACAATTTTAAAATGGGATGTGTAACTAAAGGAGAGTTTGGAAATTTTAAATACAAACAACTGAGAAACATTTTTTTTAAAAAAATGGAACATCTGTAGACATCAGAGAAATGTTAATTAAAACTATATTAGAATTCTATATTTAGTAATGTCAAAATAGCTAAGATAAAAAAAATAAAAGAGGACAAATACTGGCATGGTAATAGGGAAAGGGAAAAACTTATTTACTGTTGGTGGGGGTAGAGACTGATGCAATCACTTTGGAAATCAGATTGGAGGTTCCTCAAAAAGATGAAAGGAGATACCTGACCATTCATATTCTTTACTACTCTATCCACATTATCCAGGAAGTGGAAACTAACGATATGTTTGTGAACATAGGAATGGGTCATAAAAATAAGGAATATTTACAAAATGGAATATCATTCAGCAATTAAGAAAAAATATAAATGTGAATTTCACAAGGAAATGGATAGAAGTAGAAACAATCATTGTGGGTGAGGAAATCTGGATGTAGAAAAACAAACACTATATTGTCATCACATTTTTTCTATTAACTTTGAAACTTTTAAAAAGTGTGTTAAATTTGGAATATCCACAGAGTCAGAAAATGACTTTATGGTAGAGAATGGGTCATCAAATGAGTGGAAGGGGAACACACTGCTATAAAATGATAAAGGGAGAATAAAAGAACAAGAGAGGTTAGACTCAGGTTGTTAAGGGGAGGGCAGAGTATAGGGGAAAATAATAGGAGCAACAAATAACACTAAACACTTTCAAAAAAATTATTTGGAAAACTACTGGGGAAGCATTAAGTGGGAAGGTGAATATGATCAAAACATGTTGTATGTAATGCTTAAGGAATAAACACCTTTAGCAAACTAGCAGGATACAAGATAAACTCAAAAAAAAAAAAAAATCAGTAGCCCTACTTTATTCAGATGACAAAGAGGCTGAGAAAGAAATCAGAAAAACATCACGCTTTACAATAGACATAAACAACATAAAGTATCTTGGGGTAACACTTACCAAAAAAGAGAAAGACCTATATAATAAGAACTTTGTGGCTCTAAAGAAAGAAATTAAGGATACCCAGAAATTGAAAGATATCCCATGTTCTTGGATAGGTAGGATAAAACAGTAAAAATGACAATCTTGCCAAAAGCAATCTACAGATTCAATGCAATTCCCATTAAAATCCCAGCATAATTCTTCCCTGACCTTGAAACAATAATAATCAACTTTATATGGAAAAACAAAAGACCCAGGATAGCCAAAAAAAAACCCTGTACAATAAAAGAACTTCAGGAGGCATCACCATTCCTGACTTTAAGTTCTACTACAGAGTTATAGTTCTAAAAACAGCCTGGTATTGGCACAAAAATAGACAGGTAGACCAATGGAATCGAATTGAGAATCCTAATCTTAACCCCCACAACTTGAACACCTGATTTTTGACAAAACAGCTAAAAGAATACAATGGGGTGAGGAAAGCATATTCAACAAATGGTGCTGGTACAATTGGATGAGGTTTTGTTGAAGACTGCAGATAGACCCATGTCTGTCTTCATGCACAAAACTCAACTCCAAGTGGATCAAAGACCACATAAATCCAGCCACGCTGAACCTCTTAGAAGAGAAAGTACGAGGTACCCTTGAACAAATTGGTATAGGAGACCGCTTCCTGAACATAACTCCAGGGGCACAGACACTGAGAGCAACAATTAATAAGTGGGACCTCTTCAAACTTAGAAGCATCTGTAAGGCAATGGACACAGTGGACAAAACCAAATGGCAGCCCACAGATTGAAAAAGATTTTCACCATTCCTACATCTGACAAAGGGCTGATGTCCAAAATACAAAGAACTCAAGAAACTAATCAATAAAACACCAAACAACCCAATTAAAAAATGGGGTACAGAACTGAAGAAAGAATTCTCAATAGAGGAAATCAAAAAGAATGAAAGACACTTAAGAAAGTGCTCAACATCCTTAGCTATCAGGGATAAAATTAGAAACACCAATGACTACTTATGCTGGAGAGGATGTGGAGAACGGGGAACACTCATCCACTGCTGATGTGAGGGCAAACTCATACAGCCATTTTGGAGATCAGTATGTCGGGAAATGGGAATTAGCTTACCACAGGACCTGGCAATGCCCCTCTTAGGCATATACCCAAATGATACACATCCATGCAACAAAGACATCTGTTCATCTATATTCATAGCAGCATTATTTGTAATAGCAAAACCTGGAAACAACCTAGATGCCCCTCAACTGAAGAATGGATGAAGAAGATTTGGCACATCTAATAATGGAATACTACTCTACAGGAAAAAAAAAATAATGGAATCTTGAATTTTGCAGGCAAGTGGATGGTATTTGAAGAAACCATACTGAATGAGGTAACCGAGTCACAAAAAGGGGAACATGGTATGTACTTACTCATATATGGATTTTAAACCTAGAGCAAAGGGTCACCAGCCTATAATTCACACCAACAGAGGAACTATGATACAAGGTGTATTCTAAGAGATTCACATAAAGTCTCTCACAGAATGGGGAAGGGACAAGACCCCTGTTTTCTTCATATTTTCAGGTCTCAATTGCATTTATATGTGCTAATATTTTACCTATTAATGTAGAGGCTATAAAGGAATTAACACAAATGTAAGAGCAAACCCATCATTAATGAATTTATGTCCTTGTTCAGGCCATGCTTCATCTCTAAGGACTGTTAACATACAGGTAGCCTTTTAAAAATGACTTCATTTTTCTTTTTTCCAGTTAAGATATGATCAGGGTGTGAAATTACAACATCTGATGGTTTCACATTCTGAAAGTCTTACATGAGGTATATACTGAGGAGATTATTCAGTTGTAAAGATCTTTGTAATTATATAAGCTGCCTCTTCTCTTTTAGGATGGTTTCCTTTCGTATACCCTGAATTTTTCTTCTCATGACGTCCCATTTAGTCAATGTTATTCTCAAATGATGAAGGTACCAAAGATTCAAGGACCAGATATTATATTTAAAACAAACATTGTTTGACTCATGCTGTGGTCTTAAAAACCCAACACTATGGAGGTAGAGACAGAAGGGTCCATGGGGAACAGTGGTCAGGCAGCCTAGACAGATAAGAAACTCGAAATAATTAAACAAACAGGGGTAATCCAGTCACAAAAAGAGGAACATGGTACGTACTCACTCATGTATGGATTTTAGACATAGAGCAAAGGTTCACGTGTCTACAATTAATACCACCAGAGAAACAAGGATACAAGGAGGATTCTAAGAGATTCACACAAGGTCCCTCACAGAAGGAGAAAGAGACAATATCTCCTGAGCATTTTGGGAGGGGGGTGAGTGGAGTGGATAGGGAGCTAGGAGAAAGAGAAAGAGAAAAGAGGAAAGCATGTTGGGACTAGGAAGATTGAATCAGGGAAGAATTAGAGTAATACACAAGAGGAGAGAGAGAGAGAAAGACAGACAGAGAGAGAGAGAGAGAGAGAGAGAGAGAGAATATACATAAAAGAGGGAGCCATTATAGGTTTGAAGAGAAAACTTACTCTAGAGAAATGTCCAGAGACCTACAAGATTGACTCCAACTAACAATTTCAGCAACAGTGGAAAGGCTACCATAAATGCCCTTCCTGATAATGATATTGATGACTAACTAATCCACCATCATAGAACCCTCATCTAGTAACTGATGGAAACAGAAGCTGCCACCCACAACAAAACACTTAGCTGAACTGGAATTCAATGCAGAGAAGGAGGACAAGATAAAGCCACTGAAACACATAGAGACAGCTGACCTGAACAAGAAGAAGCTAATGGGCCCCCAGACTGATAGCTAGAATCCAGCATGAGACTGACACAGACCCCCTGAACATGGGTCTCAGTTAGAAGGCCTGGAGAGTCTAAGGGACCTTGGAGAGTGGAACTAGTATTTATTGGTGCACAAAGGACTTTGGGAGCACATCCCCCATGGAGGGATACTAGCTTAATCTAGAGGTAGGAGGCAAGGCCCAGTCCCTACTCCAAATGGCTTGGCAGATTTTGATGACCCCTCCTGGAAGACATCACCCTACATGTAGAGGGTGGTTGGTGGGACATGGGAGTGTGGGAGAGAGGGAAAGAGTGAAGGAAGGTGGGAGGGGAGGGCACTGGGATAGATATGTAAAATAAAAATAAAAATAATAAATAAATGAATGGAAGCTAGAACTTCTGTTCCCCCCCACACACACACACAGAGGTGGAGAGGGGGTAGGGAACAATAGAGGGACAGTGGAAAAGGTAAAAACATAGGGTTTTATTTGATGTAATCTAAATTTCCATTGGAAAAAATATTTTGTAACTGTTCCATGGAAAGATTTCTCACCTACAGTATGCCATATATTGAATGAACTGAGTCTTCCATTATTTTTCTTCAAAATTGTGAGGGTAGGAAATAAAATGTGGCTTATTCAAACAATTATATAACTACTGTGGTGGGAAAGTGTTCTGAGTGCTAGAGGTAGTATATAAACCTCCATTTCATTTTCCATTGATGTTTGATATATTCTATCAGCCAGTTCCCAGTCACCAGTGGGATATTGCTGCCCTCTGACTGATTTTTCATGTTTCATTAAAATAACAAACATGTCATCATGTAGATATAGATTCCCTTAAAATTAAAGTTTGAGAATAGATTTGATATGCAAATTATTTTTTTCATTTTGCAATTACAGAAAACCACAATAAGAATATTAATTGAGATAGGAAGGGAGGACAACACCTGACACTGTACAATCTTGGCAGTAACTCTGAAATCATCTTAGAAGGCTTGCACTCACTGTGCACACACTTCAACATCTGGAAACAATACTTGGCTCCTAGAGTTCTAACCACTTAGTAATCACAGTGTAATGGAATGATGTGAGGTTTCTTTGAGTGAAAGTAGTATGAGCAGTGTACAGGTCCAGAGCTCTTTGCCATTTCAAATCACAGCTTTCACCACATCACACAATGCCATTGCCTCTAGAGTCCAGCAAGACACTATGTAACATAAACCCCATGAATGAATGTTGCAACCATACTTTTATGAATAAATACCAAATTATTGTAAAGGTTCATTTTCTGAGATTTTCTGTAATTAATTCATGGAGATATATCAGTAATGAACTAAATGATCAAGGAAGATTGTCAATATCATATATGTAAAAATGTATTAATTAAATTTAAACAATAACAGGGTTTTGAAGAGATTCTAAACAACAGCTTTCTATTTTTACTGATTTAGTGACTTTTGATGGGTGTCATAGAAACAATAGCAACTGGATGTGAAATAAAGGCAAATTTATTTATATGACAAAAATATTTTAACTAGAGTAGTAAATAATAGCCAGGCATGAGATCAAAATAATATTAATTATACATAGTGTTTATTTTAAAGGTAGAATTGATTTTTATTTTTGAAAAGTCAGGCAGATATATTTTCATCAAATGTATTATGAATATAAAATTTATGTCACAGTCAAAACACATTACATTTACAAAAGTACTAGAGAAGTACTCCATCTTGAAGAAATAAACAAATTCAACCATATCCTTTGGTATTATTTTGAAAATAAAAACAATGTCCTTTGGTACTACTTTGAAAATAAAGACAATCATAAGCTAGAATACATGCTGAAAGTTAAATATTGTGTCCGATGTTAAATATGTCTAACATTATATTATGAGTATCTGTCATAGAAATAATATAGTATCAGTTACTGTACTTTCTCTAGCCTGACTTTCTCAGTTCAGAATAGTGGTATGTATTATTGACCCATTTCTCCCTTTTACAAAATGGGATGGGTGTGTAAAAATAGTGCTGCTCTGTAGAAGAAGAGAATGTAGTGGCTGAGAACTGAGGAAAATAGGAGTGTGTGTAATTTAATTTCATTATTAAAATTCATTCTTGCTTAGGTTTTATTTTTCTATCTTCCTTCTTAACTTCCTTTCTTCCTTTTTTATCTTTTATTTTTATTTATTTGAGATAGTCTAACACTTGATAGTCCTGGTTGGACTGGAATCATACATGGACCACGGTGGTCAATAACTCAGAGAAGTTCTGCCTCAACCATGCTAGTATTGTGATGATGCATGAACCTCCACTTACAACCCATTCTTGCAAGAGTATTTCAGGACCACTTATACCAGTGTTGAGACTGTTGTATGACTTTTTATTTTATGTATATTGAATAATGCATTCTACCACAAGACATTTGATTTATTTGTTTTTCTGTATGTGTCTTGGAAGGCTGATAACAGCACACATCAAATTAGATTGTGATTTCACTGCTTCTTTTGATAGTTTCATAAGTTGGGGGTAGTTTGCTTTATCTAGGTACAGCTTATCCTAGCATCTGCCCTGAGCTAGTGATGGATGCTCTAGCTGAGACGCCTTACCTATATGTCTGTACACTAATAGCTAGGGAGATGTGGATGTTTGTTACCCTTCTCTTAGCATCTAGAAGTCTATTACATGTACAGGAGGGAGAAGTAGTCCTATACAAGCCAACCTCAAAGCCTCTGGTTCCACCTCATTACCTCATTTGACACCAGGACATGGTCAAGGGCAATCCTCATTAGGAGCTCACTCAAGGTTAGTTTACAATACAAGTAGGATGTCACAGGGAGAAGCTGTGGCCATATTTGGAACCCAGAATTCTAGTTTTCTTTTACATTTTCAAGGAGATAAATATGCAAATTAATGCCAATTTCTGCTTCTCTAAACAAAAATTTCCCAAATTTGGCTTATAATAATTTAAGCATAACTTATGTGAATAAGTAATATTTAATATATAGAATGTAATACAATGTTGGTATAATTTTTTGATAAAGTTAAAATTTGTACAATTGTGAGAGTTATTTTAGCTGGCAAAGAAAAGAAACAACATATATAACATTCTTTTATAATTTTCAAATTGTTCCCCTCAGTGGTAGTTTGGACCATATATATTTTAAAAATCTATTGAATTTTTGTAATTGAACTACATTTCATAGTTATTGCTTCCATTTTCCTACTCCTCAAATGCAGTGATAAAATGTCTGTACTTAATTTAAGTGCTGTGAACCATCATGCTAGTAACAGTGTAATAGAAATCACCAATTAAATAATGGGTTGGTGTGTATGTGTGTGTATGTGTGTGTGTGTGTGTGTGTGTGTAGTCTGTGTATATGTACTGACCATTGGTATCTATCCAGCAGATTTAACAGAAGTTTCTCTTACACTTTGCTCATGTTTTCTGTGCTGAGATCCTGGCAGTATTAGTGATTAGTTGGCAGCAATATTCAACTGAATGTTATTCAATCTCCAACAACAGAACAAAGTCCTGTGTTACAGCATGACGCCAAAATTTGCTAAGAGTGCAATAATTGTATCTTTTTTTATCCTTTAGTGTTTAATGTTTAATGAAAAATCAAAGAAGAAGATCAGCCACTACTAGTTCTTAACCTCAATTGAATCCTCAGACCAGTGGCATTCATGTTCCTATGAATTCTCAGGCTGAATGTGCAATCATTTTCCTACCAATCTTCAGACTAAATATGCACTCCTGCCTCTAGGACTCCTCAGGCTGAATGCAACAAGCTTCTGTCTCCTTGGGCCTTATATTCCTCTCTCTCTCTGCACAGCCAAGTAACTCCTGTCTTCATTTTCCTAGTGCTGGGATTAATGGCATGTGACTTCCTAATACTGATATATTAAAGGTGTGAGCCACCACCGCCTGACTTAGTTTCTCTTTTAGCCCAGGTAGCCTTGAACTAAAGAGATCCCCCTGCCTCAGTCTCCCAAGTGATGGGATTAAGGGTGTGTGTCACAACTGCCTGGCCTCTGAGAGAAATGAAGACTAGGTAATTACAGTTTTCTTTGTTTACCAGAATCAGGAAAGAAACTCACCACAGATGTGTAAAGTGTGTAAGTTTGAGAGACACTAAAAATAAAAACTTGGTTACATGAATCCTTTCACTTATTTCATGTGCTCAGGAAGAAGATGGATATCAGGGGTTCTTAGTCTTTGTAACCAGACTTTCTAAAACACTATTTTTTTTTCTGTGTGTCCTTGCATATATGTGCATCACATTCACTCACTAGTCCGCATAGGACAAAAAGGTGTCAAGTCACCTGGACCTGGAGTTACAGGTTGTGAGCTGCCACATGGGTGATAAGAACTGAATTCAGGCCCACTGCAAAATCAGTGACTGCTTTTAATCATTCATCTGTCTTTTCAGTTCCATTGCCTGATTTTTGAGTGATACAAAGATTTATATTTACTTATGTTGACCATATTTGTATTTCAGAAGGCTGGCGAGTGCAAAATTAGCATACATCTAATGGCTAATATATGGAGTCTATAAATATCAAAAAAGATTTTTCTTTAGTTTTATTGCTTATGCACAAAATTATAATACATAATATATACATATACATATCATGCAAAGAAAACTTTTGATACTTTATTTCAAGAAGACAGTTAAGCAAATTGCTTATTTTTAACAATGTATTACTGTAACTCTTCCACTTTCCAACAGGAGTTGTAGCATCCTGAAATACTTCTTTCAAAGACTTTCACTGTTCTCCTTGTTTAAGATGGATAAGTCTGGGTAGGCACAGGCATATCCTGCAGAAGGAAGGAGGAGTGACTAATCTAACCCTAACAACAGTCTTTTCAGTTGTGGCCCAATAAAATTCTTTAGCATAACACTTCTGTACTTAAGCCAATATAGGTATTTATACCACAGAAAATAAGCATATAGTCAAGACATCTGGCCCAGAATACTAGATTAATTTTCACTCCTTCTTAAAAAATTCATGGAGGCGATCACTGATCTTCTGGAATCACAGAGAAGTGCAGTGAAATGTGAACACACCTTATGTCTGACAAAACAAACTGTCATGTACTGATGCTAGAACAGAAGGAAGAAACTGTTACAGAGTTTTTAAGAACCAATCACAAACTTGTGATTTCTCAATTATTGTTGCAATTGTAGACTCCTTTCAGAATTGTGATTAAAACAGATTTACTGATGAATCAATTTCAGATGTGTGTCTATTTGAAATCTTCAGAGATTTAGCTTATCTGATAAAAATTGTTGATCAGTCAAAACCAGGGAAATTAAAATTTTAAAAAATTAGATCAACATTTGAGCATTTATAGTACCCCTAAGAGTTATTCCATTTTTCCCTTTGCCCATCTGATCAAGTAATGTCTTTCACATGTATTGAGACCCCCTTGCAAATCTGCTTTACTCTGTATTCCAGATTTCTTCAGTTAATCTTTCCATTTCACATAGCCTTCTTTCTTTTCATTTGGATTCTCAGGTGATGCTTATAATCATTTATTCATGCCTTCATTCTGTCTAATAAAGCCTTGATTAAGTAGATCACCCTATCTATATTTGATATTTAGATAGAGGGATCTTCTAGAGAAATAAGAAGTAGAAACAAAAGCTATTTCAAGAAGATTGAGTTTATTGAAAAAAATAGAGGTTGTCATCAGCTGTATCTACCAATACGTTATTTGCACTTACACAAAGTTTAATCTCACCTCAGTGTAGTTAGACATGTACAAGTATTACTGTTATTTTGAGTTGTAGAATCTTGCATAATTAAGCACTGTGCCAAAGGGCCCACAAGAGGAGAAATGGCTTGGTTTCAGAGAAAGTCATGCAAATGAAGACCAAATTATACTTCCAGGTTAAGCATATTTCTGCTCGAGATTCTTTCAATTGATATCTGTGTGAGAATCAGCAGCATAGTGACTTATGCTGTGTGAAGGAAGAGCAGTGGCTTCAGAGAAAGAATAGGCATTTCCATCTTCCTTGGGTAAAGTTGAAAGAGGGAATGTTAATGTTTTATACGTTTCCTTATATGTGCAAGTAAAGTGTACAGTGTACCTGGACACTGCAGATTATGTTTATTCAACAGGTCATCTTGAAAGTCGCAATAAACCTCCATTAATTAAACCCATTACTTCTGAAGTGATCTTCGGGGTTCACAAAGTAAAATCAACACCAAAGAAGATTCCACAGAAAATGAAAAGATGTGGATTCCTTCCAGACTAATGTGGTTTGATCACGCCAGACTGCCTGAAACAGAGTACAAGGTGATCCTCCATTCAAAACAGCTGGACAAAGTAGCCTTACAGACTACAGCCAGGATTTCTGAATCTTCTTCGAATCCCCCATGACAGCGCCCCTTACCAGCAGGAAGTAGTTTGGAAAGAACAACGCCCAAATTCCCAAATATTGTCTATAAATGTTTGTTTTCATTTAATTGGACATTGTTATATAAAATAAAATAAATTAATAAAAAAGAAGATAGGAAACAGGGTTATAGTGTGAAAAAATTCCCAGGTATATTGTCATTAACCTCGTTTTAATTACTGTTTTAGAAAATAATTTACACCACCAAACAGTATTAAATAATACCTCAGTTACTATATAATAAACACAATTTCTTTATATCCTGCTTTTCATTTTATACAAAATATCACTTACTAGTCACTGGGGACATTAATCCTATGCTATATTTGAAATACTCTCCTAAGTGTTACATATTTAATGCCATTAAAATTCCCATGCAGCACTGTTAAAAGTAGTTTTTCCCCCACCTGCCTGGACCCACTGCGGCAACAGCCCCAATTAACACACAGAGACTCTGTATGTGATGTAAAGCTGTTGGCCAGGTACTAGTTTCTTATCAGGTAGCTCTGTCTTAAGTATTAACCCATTTCTATTAATCTAAGTATTTCCATGTGGTCTCATCTTACGGGAGAGCGGGGCTGTTGGCTGCTATCTCCAATTTCTCCATGTTGACTCTTCCATTCTACTTCCTCGAATCCTCCTTGTCTCCTAGTCCCATCTATTTTGCTTTCCTATTGGCCAACAGTGCTTTATTCATTAACAAGTATGGGAAACATATTTAAGAAACCATCTCCCATCATCTCCTTTTCTGTCTAAATAAAAAGAAGGGTTTTAACCTTAACATAGAAAAATATATCATACAGCAGTTATCAAATAAGAATCAATTAACAATATTTAGTCCATTAACATTTAGTAAGATTTAAGAAAATATTCCATCATCTATTCTATCTTTGTGAGTCTAAAGTCCTATATGTAACTTATCTTTAATCCTAACGAAGGAAAACTATAACCATAACTATCTGTCTTCAATTCCCTCAAAGACCACAAAAGGATAATATATAAACTCTAGAAATGACAAAGACAACTCACTGCTTGGTCAGTCACCCAAAGTTCTTCTGTAGTCTTCCATCTTCAGGCCATAATGTGTCTGGCAGACTCTTCAGCAAAGCAGGAAACTTTAAACTGTCTTCTTGTATTGGCAGTTTGTTAGTCACTTCCTTTCTGTGTTCTGTAGACTGTCTGGCAGATTCTTCCATGAAGCAGGAACTCTGCAGTAAAGTCCATCTTGAATCAGCAGTCCCTTTTCAGTGTGTCCTGCATGTCCAGTTATACAGCATAAAGTCAGACAGTCCAGACAAGAGCAGTATCTTTTCTAAATGGCTAGTCTTCCCATATTGAAAGCAAAGTTCATAACCCATTTCTTTAATGTCCATCTTCCTTTCTGACGCAGGTGATGTTTCCAGGAGCAGTTGTGCCTCACTGTTAAGAAAAACCCTAAACCATTTTAAATGCCATATTCTGTAGGTCTATGAAAGGTTTGAAGAATTCCTATTTATCTCAAATACATCTTGAAAACCTAACTAACTCAACTCTAAGTTTTGACAATTATAGGTAATTATCTATAATCTGTACTACATTATACATTATTTTTAAATGAGTTATATAAACACAATACTTAAACAAGGTGAGAAATATAAATATCACAAAATTGACCTTAAATTTGTATCAATAAATGAAAATTCATTTTAAAGCAAAGTATATCTATACCATAATTTCCTTTTTACCTTTAAGAAGAGATTGGTTGTTGTCATTAACCATTTATAACCAAACCTATATAAATGAAAACAAACATTTATAAACAATATTTGGGAATTTGGGTGTCATTCTTTCCAAACTGCTTCCTGCTGGTAGGGGACAATGTCATGGGGATCCTAAGAAGAGGCAGAAATCCTGGCTGTAGCCTGCAAGGATGCTTTGTCCAAGCTGTATTGAATGTTGATTCACTAGGAAATCTGTTTCAGGGGGTCTGGCTTTATCAAACCATGTTAGTCTGGAAGGAATCCACAGTCTTTTTTTATTATTATCATTTTTTATGGAAATAAAAAGAGAAATCCTTTTCCCCAGTAACCTGTCTTTGAACTTAAATTTTGAAGTCAAAGCATTTTTAAAATATGTAAATTTAGCAGTTTTTTTTTTTTTAACAGTTGTTGTTATTTCCTCAGCAGTCAAAAGATACAAAGACAATATACTGTACAGTATCCAGATTCTCTCCATCTTTACCTGGCTTTTTTATTACTTTGTTTCTTTTACTTTTATTTTTCCATTTTTTGAGACTGGGTGTATCTGTGTAACTTTTATCTGTCCTGGAATTCACTCTGCATACTAGGTTTACTTTGCAATCACAGGGATCTGCTTGCCTCCATCTCCCAAGTGCTGGGATTAAAGGTGTGTGCCACCCTACCCAGCTCCTCGCTGTCTTTTTAAAACCATTTTATACCTTTTCTCACCCAAGCCTATGTATATTTTAGAACACACTGTAAACGTTTAGAGATTTTTGTTAGTATTTTGTTTTACTTTAATTGTGGTATAAATTGGTTATGTTTTAGATCAAGCAATTCAGTGTATTTGGGAAACTGAAAATAAACCATAAATAAACATACTGTCAAGTTCTGGAAAGAACTCTATAAGAACAACTGTTTAGTCACTATTGTTGTAATAATTAGCACTTTATTCATCATTTATAATTTTTGAGTTAGTCTCATTGCATAACCACAGCTGGTCCAGGATACACTATATTGACCAGACTTGCCTCAGACTTACAGAGATCTGTATGCATCTGCCTCCTGAAGACTGAGACCAAAGACTCACCATACCTGACTTCACATCACATTTATTTATTTGTCATTTTTATCTTTTCTTATTCTCTCATTTTCTCATACATTATATCCCAAGTCCACTCCTCTCAGTCACTTGTTCCACCTCACCTCTCCTCCAGTTCAATTCCTACTTTACCCCCAACCCTGCCTAACAAACAAATAAACAGATCTTTCAGGGTTAGTCTATCCACCATACATGGATTAACAAGATGCAATAAAACTAAACACAGACCCCCCCATATCAAGGATAGATGAGGCAGTACATTAAAAGGAAAAAAAAATTTCAATCACAGGAGAAAATAATCAGAGATAGTCCCCACTTCTATTGTTGGAAGTTGTACAAGAACACCAAGCTGCTTAACTCAAACGTATATGCAGAGGACCTAGCTCAGGCATAAATTCAAGCCAGACAAATTTTGGAATGGAGAGGGCATCGGGGCATTAACCTACTGCTACATCAGGCATTTAAAATAAGACTGATGATTTAAAGAGTTAGAAGCTTGGCAGTTTAAAAAATGTCACAGACATTCTCACCAATGAGACATAATTAGATAATTTAGTTACAGTGAAACAAATAAATTATGTGTGTGTTCATAATGTATTTATCATAGGATATTTGCATTTAAAATTTTAAATGTGGTCTATTGAGATATAAATTAATAAATTAATTTGATAACTTTCTACATATACCAGTATATATTAATTCAGAAGTTATAATTTTCTGTGGTGGCATATAATATTCATAGACAATGAACTTTTTCACACTTAAATCTTTTGAAAACTTCTCTGAAACATTCTTTTGATGAATTTAGTTGCTTAATATATTTGGAGTTTTTTTTAAACCTTTTTGAGAATCTATAATTTACAGATAGTTGAGTTAGACATTTTTACCAACATAAATAAAATATATTCAGCTAGTTTTATTAAAGTTATCTCCTGTTAGTTTTCTTTGAACATATTGTATTTTCAAATAAACTTTTAAATTAATTATCATATATAAATCAAGAATATTGTACTTTTATATGACTATAAATATGTAATAAATCTTGGGTTAAAATCAATAATGTTTTAATCTACTTCATGCATAGCATTGCAAATTGTAAAAACCAGTATTTATGTCATAGTTTTATATGAAATTGTATATCCAAAATTCTCTTAAAAAAATATATATATATATGTAGTATAAGTATGTTTTCTACACTTCTAGATTCTACATATTATGGCAGGGACTGTATTCCTCCTTTGATATACGAAGGTGTGAGATAAAGGATGCAAGGTCCATCTCTATTAATACAAGTTTAAAGTGAACTTGACTGCATGAAGGTCTGTTAAAAATGAAGACAGAATGACAGAACAGTAAATGCACTGTGAGTATTTAAACTCATTTTGCTGAATACTATTTTTGTGGCCATGAGAAAATAACATGACTGAATGCAACTTACCTAAGAAAAGGTTTTTGGGTTTTAAGTTAGTTTGTTTTGTGTATGTGTGTAGAGCTGCAGAAGGCTCCAGTTCATAATAGTTGGGAGGGCCTATCAAGTGTCAGGAGAAGAAAGATGGATGGCAACATTTTATCCCCATGCAGAAAAAAGATACAGAAACAAGAAGTGGAGCAAGGCCATTAAGCCACAAAACCCCAATGACACTTCTCTTGCATGCCTCTAACTTATCAAAGTGCCAAAATATCACTGAATAATACCAACTGTTCAATTGCATAAACCTATGGAGGATATTTCTCAATAAGAACAAAATATCTTCTTATAAGCAATCAATGTAGCTGTGATCTTTAATACTAGAAAATAATCCTCATTCTGATATAGGCATTTACTGCACTAACAATAGAAAACATGAAATGATTGCCCCATCTGTTCTCATTGTCTCCAAATGCATGAAGGATGATGTTGAATATCCTGGGTGGAATTTTCACATCATATGCCTACACAGACCTGCATAATCCCATGCTAGAAGTCCCAATGTTACAAATATGCCAGAAGAGCTGCCTGACATTCTCAGGAAGGAAGCATTATATTCATTAGCTTCTGCAGGAAAAGAGCCCACTTTCTGTCTGGTAGGGCAGACTACAGACTATAAACCTAAAATGTCTTTTATAAAGATAACCTTGAAAACATGTTTGAGAAAACAAGTCTTTCTTTGGAAGAACAGTGGGAACACTGGATTCTTGAAGGGTTGTTTTCAAACATTAACCACCCAGGCTTCACAGGAATTTTGCCTTGACAATATGTGTCCTTTAGCTACTCTAACTCAACAGGAGCTGTAGCAAAATCTGATTTTTTTCTAAAGCCCTAAATAGAGTTGATACTAACAGGACTCCAAGAAGTAGGAGGAGGTCAAGTTTCAGAATGGGCTTCAGTTCCATTAACTGTAGATAAGGAAACTTACTGCAGTAGTCTGCAATATAAAGATATGTTAGTTTAATAGTATGTTTTCTCCTTCCTAGGCACTAGTCCAAGATTAGTAGATTTGCATTTTTTGTGCACTGTGCTAAGATACAGGAGGAAGTTGAGGGCAAATCCTTTATCCATTATTGTTATTCCATCAGGGAATAAAAATGTATGAATGCTTTTCAAGGCCACTGTGATATTTTATAAAACATTTGAAACTACCTGTTAATCTGGGTTAGATACCAGTCTTTCATTGAACTCTGAGTAGAAAGGTAATACCTGATTCTAAAATAGACAGTAGAGTACTGTGGTGTGTGTGTGTGTGTGTGTGTGTGTGTGTGTATGTGTGTGTCCTGAAAAGCTATCCGTTCACACTTTTGGAACTCCATGATAGTGTTTGCATTAGTAAGAGACAAAATTTGGGCGTATTCCAATTGGCAGGTCCAAATGTTAGGATATCAGTTCATTTACAGTAATTTAACTTAGTCCTTATTTAATAACCCAGATCTTCCTGTCCTCTTTATTTATACTATCAACCAAATAGTATTCATACACCTAAAGAAATGATGAAACATTTGCTTTAGGAAGATATCCACAATATTTGGACATGACATCATCTTATAACCCTAAACATTGTTGAAGAGGGCAGTTTGGGCATAAAGTGAGTGCAATGTAAGAGTGACATAAATGGATCATACACTAATTCGTTTTAAGTTTGCCAAAGATGCTCTTGACTAGTTTTCCTAGTGACAGGAACAATGTTCATTCCAACTAAAAGTGAATCATGGTTGCGTGTTTCATGAAGAGTCATTAGGATTTGTTACCTGTTTATAAAAGGTATCTGATTTTGTTACAGTCTGTGAAAAGTTACATTTTAAATTCATTTCAAGACTGGTGAAGTTGGAGACAGACAGAGAGAGAGAGAGAGAGAGACAGAGACAGAGACAGAGACAGAGACAGAGAGAGGATATTGTGTGTGTATTTCTCTTTCAATTTTTATAATTTTCTAATGACATATTAGCTACTTACTGAGAGGATTGTTTAGATGTTTACCATTTATTTTCAAGTCCCTACATATCAAAGACATTACTCTTTCACTGGAATTTATTTCTCATTTTTAATCTGTTTCTTAATTAGTTATTCACTTTGATTTGCTTTATAGTTTTACACAAACACAGTTGTCAACTCTTGGAATTATTATCTGAGCTATTGGAGAAAACTACACATCAATATCTTTGTGCAGAATTAGGAAGAAATTCAGGACACACAGTGATTGCTTTGCAATCATTGGAAGTCATTTTTCTGTTCAGTGGTCATCAGTAATTTTTTATTGCAAGCTATAATATTTCCATTGAATTTAGGTAAAAAATATACCTTAGCAACAAAGAGTATGATAATGGAAACATAAACTTGACTTCTTTAGGAGGTATTAAAATATTAAGAGTAATATTTGTATTTGATATAAACTTTATATAAATAAATGTATAAAATAAAAATATGGCTGAGGTCACAGCAAGCTTTTAAATTGATCCTGATTATTGTGATATTAGCTGTTCTGATTTCCTTTTGCCAAATACCAACTGAATCTTATAGATGAAATAAAAACTCCAAAATACTTTTGAAGCTTTTTTGAACTTAGTTGCTAGGGAAGACTTAGCAACAGGGAGCAGATGACATTGTTTAGGTATCATCGAATTATATCTGAAACAGTATTCTGTATTCATTTCTGAAATTGCTTAAAGTAAATATTTTATGGAAGATTTAAAACATCTAGATTTTAGACAAATATTATATACATGTATTTGCTTTGATGAATACACAAGTTGTCTTTAATATTCTTCTGAATTACCTGGTTTCTTATTTTACTGCACGACATTTGGAATCATGGAAACAGGAAATATTTAAACATCCGATAACAATTACTGTATGAGATCAGCTGCTTTTTGTCAAAACAATATCAACTATAACTTCTTATTTTTATCACAGTATGATCAAGTAGTGAGTTTTTCCCCCATCTTCAAAGTATTAAATTGACTTGTTCCAATGCCATCAGCCTAGATAATGAAAGCTGTTTCCTAGTCAAGATCAGTATGTTGCAAATAAGCTTCATAAGACTGTGGGGCTCTGATGCAGATGACAAACATTCTTTTCTAACACATTTTCACTCATCTGAGAAATGCAGACCTCTACATTGCCCCACAAAGTAAAATAGGATTATTTTAGTTTTTTATATATATTACAGAAGGTACAATATTATAGATTTATTTTCCTGCTGTGTTTATGTTTATCAGAAATTTTAAGATATTTTCATGTTTGATTGAGCTTATGTTATTACATTATAATCTGTGTGGGAAACACATTATATCATTATTTGTATCATAAACCAAGAGTAAATCAAACAATTTGTTTTATATCTCTTGTACTATGTTTTCCTATATTATTCAAGGTTTGCATAAGGTAAAAGACTTAAAACACATTCAATTCTTCATTGGTCTATGAATTCTAGGAAAAAATAAAATTCTTTTCAAAGTGTTCTTCCTAATCTTGAAAAAATATATTTTAGTAAAAATGAAATACTCTGATTCTGTGGTTTGGAGAGCAAGCAGAATATTATGATTTTTCTCTTCCAAATATGTGACTTGAAATTTTATTGGTGACTGCAGCTTTTCTCCCAAACCCTTCCTAAAAACAAACACTGCAGTTTAATCACACATTGCCAAGTAGTTTTGAAATTAAAGTTTTTAAAAAATAGCAAAATAAACAGGAGTAGTCTGAAAACACAAAAAGAATTGGAGACAGATTTTAACTTTATAGTGAATCCATTATTCACTTCTTTCCAACATGTGTGCTTTCAAGTCAAAAGATACATTTTTAAAAATAAGAGATCAATTTAGTGTAATACATAGTCATGGTCATTTGCAAATTAAGATTGAAAATACAGTAGGAGATATGTGCAAGTTATATTTGAACAAGAGTGATTACTAGATTTCTAATTTATTCCTTCCAATAGCACACTTCTCTACATTTAACAGATTCAGGGCTGTAAGTATGAACAGATTTCTTAAGAGGCTTAGAAGGCTTGAATATAATGTCTTATTACTGCACATGAGTTTATAAAGTTTGAGAACTCCCCTTTGAAAGGAGGATTTATTTTTACCACTTTTATTGTCATGTAATTTTTGTGTAGCTCTTGTGGATTTAGGTCATATGTGTGAAGGTGCTTGTGGAAGCCAGAATAGGTATCATATCTCTTGGAGTTTGAATTACAGGTGTTTGTGAAATGTTCACTGTGTGTCTCAGGAACTGAACAAAGGTCCACTGGAAGAGTAGCAAGTGTACTTAATAGTTTGGACCAACTCTTCAGCCTGAGAATTGCATTCAGTTGACTTGTTATTTGATATTAAATACAAAGAACAACATTGTTTTTTTCAAGATAAATTCACTAAGTGGGACTTATTTACAGTATTTTATTTGAAAACAATTAGTCTTATGTACATCTGGTCTGGTTCCCTAATCTGTGGAATGAAAACTAAATTAGCTACTAAATCACTATTCAAAACATAAAAGCCTAGATTGTTATTTGGTTTCTTCCTTGTAGAACTCTTGGCATTTCTCTAGTGCCAGATTTCTCCTTAAATCTATAATGGCTCCCTCTATTATGGTATCTCTTTTCTTGTTCTCCTCTATTCTTTCCCTGTCTCAATCTTCTTGTTCCCTCATGTCCACATCTCCCCTCCTCTTTCTACCTCCTTCTTCCCTTCCTCATGTTCCCAATTTGCTCTGGAGATCTTGTCCCTTTCCCCTTCTCCAGGAGACCATGTATGTGTCTCTAGGGTCCTCCTTGTTTCCTAGCTTTTCTAGTGGTATGAATTGTAGGGAGAGACTACCTTTAATGCTCTTCCCCTGTGAGTGAGGGAACTGGGATTGATATGTAAAACAACCTTGTTTCAATTTCAAATTTAAAAAGGGAAAATAAATTATAAACATACAGCTTAGTAAGTGAAATGCTTCTTGAACATGCATGAAGATCTCAAGTTGGATATCCAGAATTCATATAAAAACTATGGAAGAGGCAGGTACCTCTTATTCCAGAACTAGGAAGGCAGACAATGGCAAATTCCTAAAGAGATCTTGCCAGCCATTCTAGAGGAATTGGTGCGTCCTTGTTCAGTAAGTGACCTTGTCTGACAAGAATAAGGTGGAGGGTCAAGAGAGATGACCCAGCAATGCAGATCACTTACTGCTCTTGCACAGGACCTGGGGTCAGTTACGTGGCTCCACAGGACAGCTCTCCGTCACCTGTGATTCTGCTTTGAGAGCATCTAATTCCTTCTTTTAGGCTCTGTGAATACATCCACAGTAATGACACACGTTCACATATAGGCAAAACATTGATCCATATCATTTTTAACAAATAAGTTGGAGAATCCATTAAGGAAGATGTCTATAATTTATCTTTGACTTCTACTTATATACATGGTTGTGCACTGACATATACATGTGAAAACATATTAACACTAAGCACACTTATACATCACAGGGAAAAAAATACAATTAAAGCAGATAAGCACTTGAAACACTAAAGTAGTATAAAACATAAGATGATGTGCTTAGAAAATCTTACTATTTAAAGTATGGTTGCAATAGGAAAGAGCAGATTCTTAGTAGGTGTCTGCTAGTTGCAGATGGAGTTGTATACTTAATATTGGGGATGACTGCAATGATAGTTGTTTATAAGTTATGTTTTAAGTGGTAAAGACTTCTAAGTATTCATCTATGATAGTAATTTTAATTGCACATATTGTTAAAGCTAAAAAAAATAAAATAAGCACAATGATCTCAATTGTCAGTCATCTGAATATTCACTCCCATCTTAGACTTTTAAATGACAAAGTAAAAGTTTTGTTTCACCCAAGGGCATATCCAGTACCAAGAAAACCTTTTGTACCAGCTAACAGTGATCTGCATCACTTCCTTCCATGTGGTGAGACGTCCGTAGTCTGTTATACTTTATACTGCATTTTTAAACATCAAACTAAGAGAAGTAGTGCTAATTTTGAAATAATCAGCTATACTTGTTTCTTTTGAGAGGAGTTAGTATGTGTCTCCTTGATTCTCACTGTTCACTTTTTAATGGTTTTTAAGGAAAGAAAAATCTGACATTAAAGTTATTAATGAAATTATTCATTGTTCATGAGACTTCAGTATCACAATCATGTATGTTTGCTAACATTGGTCATTTTGCAAAGGACCTCATTCTGACATTATCTTCACACTTGCCAAGCAATGTTTCTTATCTCTTACATCTCTTTCATTGTCTAATTTCTTGTTTTGAAAAAAAAATTGATAGTTTTATTATGAAACTTTGAAACACTTGCTGGTATATTGTTTTGACTCATTTGGACTTGCCAAATTAGACTTACTTGTACACATATTCACTATAAGTTATACCTGTTTATTTAAGTGTTGGATCTCTCTTAGTGTTTTCTAACAATATGCTGACCCTAGTCTTTACTTGTGATGTCTTTTGATAAGAGACCTTAACTCTTTCAAATATTACCTAAACATCACAGTCCATATTACAGTAGTCTGAAATACATCTTTCCTAAGATCAAAAGATTAAAATATTTTAAAATCTAATATGAACAGTTTAACCATGTATAATATTCAATTCACACTGTTGGTTTGGAAACTAATCAGACAGATAATTAAAATATTAATTTCAAAATATATTAGGTTTTTGTCACAAGTGAGATAATGATTTTTTTGTGAAGGCATTTGTCACACTTTAGTTTGTGATATGAACTAAGCATTATCGAGAAGTATATAATTTAATCTTTATTTTACATGTGGCCATGATTTTAGCTGTTAACAGATATTCCAATTATAGATGAATCTTAATGAGCTCAGAAATTTCTTTCTCATCTTATGTGTTCTATTTTCTTTTTTGTACCTGATGTATATAAAAATTAATTATATGGCTTATATTTAGTGCATAAAATATTGCAAAATATTTTTATTGGGTTTGCAATATGGTGAAAAGTAGGGTACAACATCATAATATGTCAATAAAATCAAAGGAAAAATTTTAACTAACTTTTGCACTAAAGCTAAGGAGAAAAAAAAATCTATCAAGACACTTCAAATGGTAAAAAGCATGTTGATTATGTTTAATTGCCTATATTTTAGGTATATTTTATGCACCTTAATGAAAGACAAGAATTATGAGTGAAATATGTATGAATTAAAGACTTTAGTAAAAAAAAAACATTATTTATGCATGCAGTGAAAAAAATTAAAATCAACAAATAAGTTATTTTTATTCTTTTTGTAGTTTACAAATTCATAATGAAAGGTTGATTCCTGTACATTAATAACCATATAAAATGTCAACCAAAGATCATTTAAACTGCCCTAACTTTCTCTCCTGACTCTTTTTTCACTTCTTTTTCACAAGTAAATAGAAGGAGATGAAGTAGTAAACACCTGTAACTCCAGCACGCATGTGGTAGAAGCAGATGTCAGAGGTTCAAGGTTATCCTTGGCTACATGGGGAGTTCAAATTAGCTTGGGATTCATGAAACCATTTCTCAATACAAATAAATATTTTTTTTAAAAAAAGAAAAGCACATTCTAAACTATTTAAATATTATTTGGATAATCATATGTTTTGCACATAAAGTGGATATGTATATCTGCAGCCATGCACAATCATAATCCAAATATAGATTTGAACATACTCCAAACATATGGCTGCACAGATCCTTAATTTGGTTCATAACTAAAGAGTATCTTGTGGTTTGAATAAACACAAAGATGGATTGTGTATGTGAATAAGGTGAGTATGCACATACACACTAGATTGGGTTGTCAATTAAGTATTTATACTTAATTGCTTGAACAGAATTAACTTCTGCATTGCAGTGTTTGGGTTGGGCATGGAAGTGTGAAATAAACCCATGGATGGCATAATTGCAGTCAGTGTAATTTTTCAGGGGTAATGCCCTATGGGACATTTATAAAATTAAAGACTAGTTTGTTTTAAGCAGAAAGAGAAGCTTCTGGTTCTATACTACTAGCTCAGCAGCATTTGAATTCCCATGCTTAATACTGAGGCTGACTTCTCAGCTCTGACAACTCTCCACAGACTAGCAGTCACTTAGGAAGAATTCCCCTACGTTCATCAGTTTGCTTCTAGTGCATGAAGGCCAAGAGTATTATGAAAAACAGGATTGGAACCCAAGTATTTTCATGTTGACACCCCTTTTCCAATTGCTTTTACTTATTTTGCCAACTCTTTATATCCTATCTTGAACATAAACACACAGAAAACAAACTCTAGTAAAACAGGCTTAGGCTATTTTGCATTATAGTTATACTAAGGAAATGAAACAGACACATGACTAACAGTAAATAAGAGAAAAAAAAGTACTGTTTTTAGGAAAGAAAAAATAGATACTATTAAAATCTCTTAGCAGTGTTTCAGTCTGCCATAACACATTCCATCATTTATAGAAGGGAATTACGGTACTTCCCTAGTGTTATTACACTGTCACTCAATGCTTCCTTGTTGTGAGTTCTGGAGCCCAGTCAGCTCAATCAGTTCTGCAAAGTGTACTTTGACAGCTGGGAGAGTATCAAGCCTATTTGCATATAGATTTGTTATACTCCATGTAGCTAACATTTTCTTTTCCTCTACTGGAGCTAAGTTTAGCTAATCAGACCTATATTCAGAGGGACAAAGATGGGTCCTTCTCTTGATGACATTTCTGCATTTGGGAGGTGGTCAGAGACTTGTTTTCAATATCTCACTGAGTTTAATGTCTTGTTTATTTTGCTATTTTTATTTTTTAAAAAGAGATGCCTAGTGTCTCCTTCTCAGGAATGCATCATGATATTTGGAATCTTTTTACTCCAATGGGAGCATTTAGTTATTGTATGTCATGTCCCTGCCAGGACTAATAAAGGTCGCTTACCAAAATCCAATTAAAATTCAAAATTCATGTTAATAATCTGTTATAAAGAAATCCCACCATTTCTAAAGTTACTTTTTTCAAGTCAGGTAGCAGAACACCCAGATAATTAACAAGCAAGAAATACACCTTCAATTAATGAGACTTTCTTTCCCTTTTGCTTCCTTGAGCTCTCTCTCCCCCATGATACCTCACTTAATTGTGCCTCCTTTGTGAACCAACAGAGACAATGAATAAGAACCAAGAGGGAACTTTTTCTAATTTGCTCAAACAATGTGAACAATGCCTTATGGAATTTGAATGTGATTCATGACAGTGCTTTCTTCATCAAAGGCCACTTAAGAAGGAAAGAAGCAGATCCAAGAGTGAACCAATAGAAGAACCTCATTTAAATACCCAAGTAAAATACTGAAAAAGAATGGAACAACATTTTGGGGACTTTTTTTTTAAAAAGTCAGTGTAGATGTTTCTTTAGCTAACGTTATAATACTGGATGTATTAGTGAGGCAGAGGTCTAAATAGAGCCACTGAACATATATATGGAATTTGTTGGAACAACTTAAAGATTGAAGTCCAACTGATTCAATAATGGCTATCAGTGAATTGATATTCCAAGAATCTAGTAGTTGCTCAGTCCTACAAGGCCAGATGTCTCAAACGGTCTTCTGTATATGCTGGAATTCCAAAGAGGAAGGCTCCAATGTACGTAAAGGAATGGATGTGTTAGCAAGGTGAGAACATGCAAAGAGAGAATAGACTCATCATTCTTCCACTGACATATAGTCTTCCAGAAGATGTGGCACACATTGTGTGTCATTTCACCTCAAAACCCAGATCAAAGGCATGCTGTCTCTCTTCCTGCTTAGTTCATTCCAGATATAGTCATGTTGGCAACCAAGAAAAACCACCACACTAACATCTCTGAGGGAAATGGAAAATAAATCATGATAGCTGAATGAGAAATACAGATAATGTTACATGCACCCATGGTTGTCAGTTTTGAAAGAATAAATGAAGACCTTTCTTCCCTTTCATAGTCAAGACTGTGGCACAGTTCCCACAGTTCTGAATAAGTATTTCCTTTCCATTACCTTTTCACATATAAAGTAACAGGTTAAATCAAGATAGGAAAACCTCTTCTACAAGTCTAAGTGTGATCTAATGATATTCTTAGCGTTTAGTTTGTGGAAGCTAGTGGTCTCTTAAATTAATATATTCCAAAAGGTTTCACCCATTAGTCAAAAGGCTGATAAGTCACACACACAGGTAAGAAAGATTAACAGAGTTGAAGATAGCATAAGATAAATTTAATTGTGCTCAGGACTTGCAACATTCCAACCTCAAGTACTGAATCAGCTTTGCAGAAGGTTGAATGGAAAGTGCAGTTTTCTTCAGAATGTTTTATACACAGCAGTTTCTCAGGCAATTATTATATCTCTAGATCATGCCTAGTTCTGGAAACTCCCAGCCTACTGGGAAGATCACAGTGCTCCCAAAGAGGATTTACATTTGATTCTCATCAGTGGTATGTCTAAATAATTCACAGTTGGAAGATACTGGCATTCTTGTAGATTTGGTTCCAGACTAGCAGGGAGGTGAGACACAAATGGTATGGTTTACTATTGTACATTCGAGGTATAGCTGTGCATTCCTGAAAAGTAGAGCATAAAATGACAGACACATTATGTCTAAAATCAGTGCATAGACTTGAGGTGATAAACCTCTGAATCCTAAGTGAGCTGCATCATCCTCAGTGGAATATTATATCTTAGTAGTGAGTGCAGACTTCACACAGTGACAGTGGATAACAGATTGTTGTGTTGGCTGTGTAGAGTCACTCAAAAACGATAAGTAACAGCAACAGGTTTTTTGTTTGTTTCTTTTTGTTTTAAGTGGGGAATATTCATCATCAAAGTGAATTGGGATGATTAGATCTCATTATAATGTTTTTTTTACATATATAATGCACTTTTCTCATACTCACTCCTTGCTTGAAGACCTTCTCCTATGGATCTTTCTGTGTATGGGGGAAGGCAAGTGATACTGTCTTTTTTTAGCTTTTGCTATATGAACTGACCATTCCTTTCACAAAAGATTTTTCCTCAGCAGTTTAGGTTGTCTGGTACTCATTTTATACACAGCAGAATTTCTTTGTAAATTTAAGTCCCTCCTCTTAACACCTTATACTGTATTATCAAAACACTGTGTAAATTATTCAGTTCTATTTCTTATTGTTTCAATAACTTCCACCATTATTTCAAAATCTTTTTTATCCCACTTCTATCAACAACACTCTTCAGACTGTGAAGATTTATCAGGTAGTTGTGCAAACAGAGGCACTTTCAGGCTTCAACCTTCAGGTATTTTCATGCTGTTTCTGTGATTGCCTTTACTTCCTCTACTAAAGTATTACAATTTTCAAAACCACAAAGTACCTTGTAATGCAAGTCTTGTAATCAGCACTGGTACTATATACCAAGTACAAGTCCAACACTGAAGAAAAATAAATAAAATATTTAACAATACAAAGAAGAATTTCTTCTGTGACTCCCTAGATAAGTAACATTTAATTCTCACTAGGGTCTTCAAGATCAGTTTTTGACAAAGTCCACATTAACATTTTGGAATGAACATATCTAAACCTACCGTGCATGGAGGTTAGGTTTGTAAGTAGAAGTTCCTAGAGTACATGCACACCCGTTGAAGGTTATACAAAGTTAGTTGATGAATCAAAAGTTTCTAAATCTACTGATAGCAGCAGAGAGATAGAAAATCAGTTTCCTCCAGTAGAGTGATTTGTGTATATAAACCACTACAGGACAGGCTCATGTTCAGGAGTAGTTGATAAACACAAAATGGATCTCACAGGATTTGTGGGGGGGGGGGGTGAGGAGTTACTGTTTGGTGACTTTGTTGTGGCTTTATTTTGTTTTCTTTGTTTGGGGAGAGACTGATAAAAAAAAAAAAACTGAAAATTTCATCCAGGTAGAAATCAGATTCTGAGATTATATATCACCAGATGTTGGTGCTGAAGAATCAATTGCAAAAACAATTAAAACACTTGACAGATGTTTGCATATATCACAGATGTGTGCCATTTACATTTGTGCAAAGTGTTTTTTAAAAAGTAGGTAAATATTTATCTTAATTAATGAGGTAAACCATTCTTCTTTTCTCTGGAATTGAAATAACCTGAAATGAAAATACAAACATAGGAACACTAAATCCCCCTCCTCCCTCAGTCTCCTTCATGGGTTAGATGAACATGATAAACATAGATAGTGGGTTTATGACACTATATTCCCATTTCTTTCCTTATTTTTAGTTTTTGATGCATCAATATTATTGTCTTGTTCATAATCTTCAGATCATAATGTTCAATTTTCTTCAATAAATGGTTAAAAAAAAACTTTACCTGAAAACCAAAATTCCAACACTCTCTTGAATCCTGAAAGGTTTTGTTAATCAATATGAGGATACATGTGGAAATTTCTAAATTTGCTTCATATCAGGGTTATTATAAAATGTAAACACACTTGTAAAATTATCCACTGCTCTTATTTTTGAAGTAACACAAATGAATCAATGAATACATTCTAAATATATAAAATATTTGTGATACCAAATCCAAATACTTCAGATTAAAAGCACTATCTTTCTTATTTGGGGGGGGGGGTTGTGACAGGGTTTCTCTGTGGCTTTGGAACCTGTCCTGGAGGTAGCTCCTGTAGACCAGGCTGGTGTCGATCTCACAGAGTTCTGCCTGCGTCTGCTTCCCCAGTGCTGAGATTAAAGGTGTGTGCCCTGCTAACACTATCTGTCTTAATGAAATACAACTAATAAATGCTAAAGTACTAAAATTAATTTTGTAAAACTCTTTCTAGAAGACATGGTACAACTATAACATGTTCCAGAGGATTTGTTTTGGGTTTACTCACATGTTGAGTCACTTGGTACAACTATGTTTACAGATGTTAAGCCCTGTTCTCATGCACTATGTTTCACTAGAATGCAGTGTTTAATGGAAGATAAAATGCTGCAAGTTAGGCTTCATGCTGCAGGAACGTGATAATGCATATTTACACAGGGAAGGAGACCTCCTCCTTCATTTCTAGTGTTTTTACAGTCCTTCCCACATGGTGCATCCTCAGCCACAGAAACTGGAATACTTTAGTTTTATACAAACTCATTTCTGTTTCCTATTATAAACAAAACATTTTCACATTTCACAATCCATTGATCTGTCCATATAACTGTTTTCTTATCTGTCTTTCTGTCTATCTGTGAAACACTTAAGAAAAGCGTAGCGGGAACTTGGAGTAGTTTGCCCTGATGGGGACACACATCACTTCTCAATGTCTCCTGGACATTGAGGGTAGAATAGGCTTGCAGAGAATGGCAATACTCCCACAGGGGTGAGAATTGCAATTTTCCTCACCTCATGGGGAAGCCTGTGGATTACAGAATTAGGCTTATAATGTGAAAAATTGAAAGAACAGTAGGGGGAAAGCATATTTTAAAGAGAGTTTAGAATTTGAATATGGGCTTATTTGATGAAATATATAAGAATACTATAAAGTTTAAATTATTAAAAACAACAAGATTCCTGTGACTATACCATTGTGTACATGGTAAGAAAGAACAAAAAATAAAACCGATTTCCATTTTGTATACACTACAATGAAGTACTTGTGCTTTCCTTCGAAATTGTCATACATTACTAGCCAGTTTTGCATTTACAAATCAGAGAAAAAAGTTTTGAATTTAGTCTCCAATTTTACTCTGTAGGGTGGTGCAAAGAAAGGCTTGTGCTTAATATAGTTTTCAAACTGTAGATATTGATAGTTTTTGATAAGATCAAAAGATATACTACATATCCAAACAGCTTTGAGAAAAAAAAAAATCTATGTGGTATCTTGATCAACTGCATGATGTCATTTTAAATGTAGAGTGTGACCTTCCATCATTGTGTGAGTTTGCATGCACAAATAAATGCAACTGTATATTATGTACTGACATTTTTATTTGTAACATCAGCAGTCAATGGTAATATGGCATGGTTATATGATGGCAAAAATTGCACATTGTACAATGATTCACACAATACTTTTGTAAAACAAATCTAAAAACTCTACCTCATTCTATATATTTAAAATTTTGAACTTATAATAAAAGCAAATATTACAGGAATCTTGTGAAAAATCCATCTGAAGTTGTTGCTGCTATGTGGCTAACATTGTTTTCCTTACATTTTATCGATAAATTGGGGAAAGACTAATTTGAACTAAATAGAAAACTCTTCACAGACAAGAATATCTGAGACCCAATGATTTACCCAAACTACTTCTAATAGATAAAAGCCATACTCTTACTTAAATAATCTGCCTTTTCCCCTTCAGATTCAAGGAGTAATCTTTAAGCAGCTTTGTGAATCATGATCTGAAGAATAATCTACTGGTTGAATTATTATAGTTAAAGGCATTCATATGATAATGATAAAGAAAAAAATCACTGATGAGTTTTTATAGTTAAAGGCATTCATATGGGTATGATGAGGAACAAAGTAACTTATTGTGTTACATGTTCTACACAAATATGAGCTTCATAATTTCTCTACAAATCAACTTGGGGCAAGCTAGGACACATATTGAATTCTGTGGAATGAACAGGAGTTCCTGTTGCACTTATGGTGTGTCATAGGGTAGTGTGGGCAGAAAGAAACACTGCCTCACTAGTCAATGTGGTCAGGATTTTAAGCACCTTAACAGGTATGCTTCACTTGAATTTATTAACATATATATTATTAAATTAAATAAATATGTTAAATACATGCACATATTATTTGTAATAATTAAAATCATTGTGCTTGGTGGTGTCATTTACTCTCTCAGATATGCTGTGTGGTTCTGCCTGGTAAACACATCCAACATAGAATCATCAAGACGCAGAGACCTCACTAAAGATTAGGCAGTGTAAATGATGTTATGCTTACACCTTTAAATTATTTTTCAGATGGGTTGACAAAGAATCAATTCCTGACACAGAAACTCAGACTGACTATACACTTCGGACCTTGTGACTCAATTGTGAAGCCTAGTTAAATTTCTTCACTGTATTTGTTTTTTATGATCTAACTTCATTCATTACTTCAAAATCATTTGGACCTGTCACTAGGGATGAATGTATAGTTTTACCAGTGGCCACACACACGTGCTAATACTTTACACATAGTATAGATGCACTCTGTACATAATTGCTGAGTGATAGAGCAGATTCTTGGAAAACCCTGTGAAACATATGCACAAAGAAATCAATTGTTTTGACACTTAACATTTTCCAGGCTAACTTAATACTGCTTTCTAATTTAAAATAAGTTGTAAGCTTTTTTAAAATTAAATTTTGCAAGTGTGTTATTCACTCTCTGCACATTTTTTCAATGATAAGTTGTTAGGAATAAGGTTTTTCCGCTGGTCTGTTCCCACGCTACGCCAGCCCCAAATAACACACCAAGGCTCTGTATTGATAATTTGATATAATGCTGTTGGCCCAGGTACTAGTTTCTTATCAGCTAGCTCTGTCTTAATTATTAACCCATTTCTATTAATCTAAGTACTTCCACATGGTCTTCTCTTACCGGAGAGAGAGGGCCGGTGGTTCTGCTTTCTTCTGATACTCCATGTTGACTCCTCCTTACTACTTCCTCGAATTCTCCTTGTCTCCTAGTCCCGCCTATCTTACATTCCTATTGTCCAACAGTACTTTATTCATTAACCAGTATGACATCTTCCATCAATAAGTGGGTCTCTTCTTTGTTTCCATTTTTTTTTTTTTTTTTTTTTTTTTTTGTAGTTTTGATTTGTTTTGTTTTTGAGAGAATTTCAGGCAGGAATGGAATCCACTTTGTAGGTCAGACCAGCCTCAAATCCATAGAGACCCATTTGCATGTGTGTCTCTAGTGCAGGGATTAAAGATATGCATCACCAAGCCATTGTCTGTTCTGTATTGTTTCAGTTATTGGGTTGGTTTTGTTTTTTTGAAAAATTAAACTACCATAAATTTTATTATCTTATTTCTACTACCAAATCAACCCCATTTCCCTATCCAAAAATTTCATCGTAAAGCCAGAAGCAAATGTCAAAGAAACAAGAACAACCCAATAAGAAGAAAATAACAAAACAAAATCATAGAGTTCAGTTTGTATTGGCCAACTGCTCCTGGAATTGGGGTCTGCCGTGAACTATGGCTAATATAGCTAGAAATACTTTGGTGGAGGAAACTGATTTTCCTTTTTCCAAAAAGTATTATTTGTAAATATCTTCTTGGTTAGAGGTAGAATTTTTTGTCCACTCACACTTCTATATGTTGAGAATTTTGTCTCTTTTGAACTGTTACAAGTCTTCTGAGTGATATCACAGTTTCTGTAATCTCATATATTCATATACTCATATGCCTATTTTTTTTGCAATTTAGTAACTGTTGTCTCTTGACCCTTTGTAGCAGACTTTTATAACATTTGTTTCAAACTTAAGACAACTAGAGTATTTCTTTTTAGAAAATAATTATCCATTGAGACTCATTTAATTGCTATCCCATTGTTGTTCCTATTTGATATTTCAGCATGCCTTTTTAGACTCTGTTCCTTTAGTTTCCATGCCAACACAATCTCTCAATGGTCTTTTCCATCTCTGAAGACCCCTTATCAGCCTCCTTCACAAGCTTCCTGGAGAAATATTACTTCTCGGTGCCTCTCCAATCCACTCTAACATTATGACCCAAGTGCTTTCACAGCTCCAATCAATTCTCATGTCTGGAATTATTATGTGTCATTGCTTCTACTGTGGACTCTAATTGTCCCCAACTGAATAGAGCCAAAGGTAGGAAAGACACAACTTCTAAAAGCTGAATCTGAACTTCTCATATATCCTCCAGTCACACCCCACTGCCAAAATCAGAAATAAGAAATCTCAAATTGAAGATATTTGTAAATAATCACATTTCGTACTTCTGCCTTTGATAACAAATGACCATGTGTTCCTCAATAAACTGACTGCTTCTTAGAGTTAATAGAATATCTCTTCTGCAATCTTTCTGTGGGAGAAGTATCTCACTATCCATTATCTCTATTTCATGTAATTATTCAGACTACCATTTTCTTTTATTACTTCATTGTATTTTCCAATTGTGATTGTCATAATGAAAATAACATAATGGGAAGAATATCAAATGAGCTGAATAATGTTATTAGTAAGAGATACTGATATTAATATTCAATTAGGTCTGCATGCATGCACAGTACACACTCTACCATTTAAGTCACCTCCCACCTCTACAATTTTTCTTTTAGTAGACAGACAGACAGACTCATACATATGAGGGGTGGAGAAGGAGACTGTGCAAGAAAGAAAATTGTCAAGAACAGGCATCACATAGTAAAAAGAAATCTATCTTGTTAAGTTCTGAGAAACTTAGGTAAAACATAATAGATAAAATAAGAAAACCAGAAAGTACTTTTTAAATGATATCAAGGATCTGGAACAGTGCTCAGTGGTTACCATTACCCTTCTAGAAGATCCAAAATCAGTCCCGAATTCCAAATTTTGGGAGTAAGAATGCCTTGTAACTCTAGCTCCAGGGATATGACATATAACAACACATACAAAAATGCATATATATATATATATATATATATATATATATATATATCAGAAACTTTACAAATTATTTTTAAAATATAAATAAGCAGAGTATAAATATATAAAATATATAATATAAAAACAAAATTTATTCTAAAAATAGATTTCTTCTCATTAAAAAAAAATGTGCATGTTCTAATGTCCTTCCAAGATACACAAGTAGCAAGAGTGTAAGATTTCACAGCAAAAATCAGCACCATTGTCCATGAGTCCAGTCTATGAAGTAGAGAATGAAGGATGATGAGATAATCAATGTTTCTGCATTTGTTACAGGAGAGTTTCAGATAAACAACCAAAATGGCAATGATAGGAAGGGGAAAAATAAAACAAAACCATGATTTTTCACAGGGCTTAAGAAAGGCTTAATTTCAGATGCTAGATAAAACAACTCAAAAACACATAAGTACACTTTACACAATTTTGCGATTCAAAAAATTAGTATAATATCAGAAAGTCTTCTGGGGAAAGTGTGTGCATGTTCAGAGAATAACACTTGACAGTGGAGCTCATGCATCCTGCTCACCCCTTTCCCTTAGGACTCCAAATTCATATTGTTGCCTGACAGCCTTTGAAATACTTTGCCTGGAACTCGTTCCAGGAATGCAATGGGACATCCAATGCCTCACAATGATTATGTTTCATTTATATGAAAACGCTGTGAGAGATACCATATAAAGTGAATCTGCGTGCTTGTCTGGGTCAGGTGCTCTTAGCCACACTGGGGTAACATGATTGACAAGGAAGCTCATCACTTTAGCCTTGTTTCCCTTGCCCATGATTATAAAGTACATTTTCATTAGGTATATTTCAATAGATGAACTAACAAATCCAACTGTTAAGAACCTCTGACAGTGGAACCAGGATAAGAAGAAAATAACAAAACAAAATCATAGAGTTCAGTTTGTATTGGCCAACTGCTCCTGGGAGTGGGGTCTGCCGTGAACAATGGCTAATACATCTAGGAATACTTTGGTGGAGGAAACTGATTTTCCTTTTCCCAAAAAGTATTATTTGTAAATATCTTCTTCGTTAGAGGTAGAATTTTCTGTCCACTCACACTTCTACATGTTGAGATTTTTGTCTCTGGTGCACAAAAGGACTTTTGGAGCACATCCCCCATGGAGGAACACTCCCTTAACCTAGAGACACAAGGGAGGGCCTAGGCCATACTCCAAATGACTTGACAGATATTTCTTGGAAGGCCTCACCCTCCCTGAGGAGTGGGTGGGGAATGGGGGGGGGGTCATGGGAGGATGAAAGGGAGAGGGAACTGGGATTGGTATGTAAAATCTTTAAAAACATGAATAGAATTGACTGTATCAAAGGCTGCAATCATAACTTTTACATATAAAAATCTTTCTTAGGCTTTATTTAACTTATTATCTAAGTTTTAGAAACAAAAAATACTTGATGTCTGCCATGTTTGTAGGAAAATAGATTAATATCTAACATGCTCTATTGCAATGCGGTTTAAGATAGAAAGAACTGTCAATATCTGGACATGGTGGTGGATGTCTTTAATTCCACTAGCTGTGAGGTAGAGACAGATGGAGCTCTGTGAGTTTAAGGCCAGTTTGGTCTACATAGTGAATCTTTGGCCAGCCAGGGTGACATAGTAAGACAGGTATAGCCAAATAAATGAATGAGCCAATCAATAAATAATATTGTCAATGTATCATCATAGTATATTAAAAAATGCTAACAAGTGGTTGAAAGGGGCAGTCACAGTAAATGAATGGTAGCTTAAGTAATTCGGGACACAGATATTTGTTGAAAAGATTCTGGGATAACACATATAACAACTGAAAAAAAGATAATGAGTCATTTATGAACAAAATTGTAAGTGGCTTAATCAGTAAATTATTTTAATACTAAGATGGTAAGAAATTAAAGTAAAATAATAATTGTGGTTAAAAAATATTCACAGGAAAATAAAATATTTTAAGGAAGCAATTTAAAATACCCATGTTTCGTTAGAATGGAAAGAAAAACTTCACCCAGTCCTGGATGTCCAAGTGATTGAAATGTGCTTGTGACAATTGTACTTGTTTCCTCTATGGTCATGTCATACTGTTGGCACAGTGAAAATAATCATGATAAAATGGATAAAAATATATGACTCTAAGACATTCTTATTGGGGTTACTAAAACCACTAAGACATTAACTGCATTGGATATGTAAATATCGCAGTTAAGATTTTGGAGGAAATTAAAAACAAACAAACAAACAAACAAGAACGAGGTAGAGTTGAAAAGAGGCATAAAGGCAATAAGGTGGCTACAACTGAGAGACTGAAGGAATCAAATGTATAGCATTTGGAAGTAAAATAAGCCAATAGATGATGTTCATTGAAAAGTGAATAATGTCATACATTTAGGCGTGTGCTTTTTATAGTTGGATTATGTTCTACAGCCTAGAACTTAAAAGCAATTTGTATTAGCTGAAAACTTATAAATTAAGACTCACATGGACTGCAACCTTAGAGAGAATTCTGCTTGTGATTCCATGTCTGTCTGGTTACAATCATCCATTCAGTAGGATTACAATGATGAATATCTCTTAGGGTAGCAGTGTATTAAATAGAACTGCTCAACATTAGGAAGAAATTAGTTGTTGTTGTTACAAATCTCTGAATAGTTGCTAATGCTGCTACAACAAAACACCCAAAGTGGTTTAAACACAAAAATAAGCAACCTAACAGCCACTGAGTTTAGAGCCCCTATGCAGAAGTGTTGGCATTTTTCTCTGTAAATCTGAAGGAAAGACCTTTTCTCAGGCCCCATGCTCACACTATTGATCTTTGCTGTTGAAGCTGAGGCTAGATCTTCATATAGAGCTCTCCATGAAAGTCTATGTGAAGGTCTCCTTCATGAATATCCATGAACAGAAACCAGAGTTTCATCCTATTCCAGTATTAACTCAAGGACACATGTACCATCTACCTCTCAATAATAACAGCTTTGTAAGTTCTGGAGGTTATTGTTTCAGCATATTATTTTGAAGGAGACCTGACTCTTCTCCTAGCATATGGAAATAAATAGATGAAGCAGTCTTTATGGTTACTATCTAGCTATTATCAAAAATGGAAAAGGACAGAAGTGACCTGAACTTGTGCAAATGCTAAGGAAAGAGATTTTGTTGTTGGTTATAAAACATATTTGTGATTTGATGTCTCGTTCACACGAGCATGCAGTTCACTAAGGCTAAATCAATACTTCAGGGGTTCAATTTTAGGCAGATAAATGGCAATTATGAAAACAGAGGTAAAGACACTAAAGATACTACACACTTTGGGAGGTAAGCAGGATATGCTCAGTCATGGAAACAGTCTTCTTTGTAATGTATTTGGCAAAGCATTAGAATAAATCTAATGCTGTTATCATTGATGGCTTTGGCTTTTCCATGCCTTTAAATGCATCTCATGTTTTGTTCTACACTTTGACAAATGTCTTGAAATGAAACCAATTCTGCTACTTGGAAATTTGAGTGAAAAGTTTATTAGGTAAGTTCAATTTATCTTTCAAATGTGATACACATTGGTAAAATTATGTTTTAGAGTCTCAGCTTGGTATTTTTATCACTTATGCCAAAGAAAAATATGTCTCAGAAGTGACCAGGATTTTAGTGATTTTTGAACAATTGGCTTTTCCATCAGCAGCCACTCCCTGACACACCAACTGTTTATTTTGTTCTCCTCCGATATTTTCTCTCCCATTATTCTGATTTTATTTCCATTTCACTTTAGTTTTACAAAACATGAATAACTACCCAAAATTAAAATTTCTGTTTCAGTAAATGTCACTTCCTGCCTTTCTCTAAATGTTAATATGAGCAGAGGAAGGAACTAGTATTTTTCGGTCTTTCTTGTTCTGAGTGCACAGCAGTGCATGGCAGACACTAAGCATACTATAAAACTCAATAAAAGAGCTGCTGTGTGGATAACAGACAAGAAAACAAAAGGAAAAATAAAATTTTTATGTATATATGAGGAAATTCTTTTATTCAAGTTGTTAAGTCTGACCAGATCCCTGTTATAGATTTATTTATTTATAAATTATATGTAAGTATGTGCCTGGGTAATCTATTTTGTACCTCATGTGTATAGGTGCCTGTGGAACCAGAAGAGGTGATAGGATCTTTTGAAGCTGGAGGTACAATCAGTTGTGAGCTACAATGTGGGAAACCTAACCCAGAGTCCTCTGCAAACACAGCAAATGCCCTTATACTCTGAGCCATTTTACCAACTAACATACTCCCTTTCAACAATGATATATTGATATTTATCTTTTATGAACATAATTGTTTTGTATACAAATATGTGTACCATATTTGTGCCTGGTGCCTACTGATGAAGAGGGTTTCAGATCCCTTAGGATGAAAATTATAAATGATTGTAAGCTGCTATATAGATTCTGGGGACCTCAACCAGATCCTTTCCAAGTACAGCCAGTACTGTTAACTACTGAGACTTCTCTTTAACCCTTAGATTTCCTTTAAGTTCATGAATGAACTGATATTGAAAGGAAGAACTATCAAAAACTTTGAAGAAAAACAGACATTAGTGTCTTGCTAAGTAGAAGACAGATATTTGACCCAGAAGTCCTGCTAAGGACACCCCTTATTGACTTACCTGTATGCAACCAGCTGCTTATATGCACCTATAATTGTCTACAAAAGTGATTCTCAGCCCATTGGTTGCAAACCATCTGACAAACTTCTATTTAAAAAATATTAAATTTAGAAGCAATGTAAATTATTATTTGGGCTCAAAAACATAAAAATAGAAATAAATAGTATCTGAAAATTAATAACAATAGCAAAATTGCAACAGAAGTAATTTTTATATTTGGTGGTCACCATAACATGAACAGTGTTAAAAGGTCACAGCATTAGAAAGATTGAGACCCGGACTACTCGGAGCAACTCTGAACAAAGGAGACCTGCCTATCCACACAGTACAACCAGTAATTTCCACCTGCTTGGTCTCTGACCCCACCTCCACTCCTCTGCTGGAGTCCTGGGCTCCTCCCAGAGATCCGCTTATCTCTGAGGGTCCACTCTGACTTCCTACAAGGATCCTGCAAGATCCTTGACCCCCCAAATCCGGGCCTCTGCTAAAGAAAGAGGCCTCAGCTGGAGAGTTCCAGTTTCCAGTGAGATCTGACTATCCTGCAAAACCTTCCCAAGTTTCAGCTCAGCCTTTGTTCACTTCAGCCAGCTATTGCCCAGAGGTGAGTCTGGGCCCAAACGGGGCTGCCTCTCCCCTACAACGTCTCTCCCCCACCCCAAACACCCTGGGTTGGCCCCTGATCCTTCTGCTCCTGTCTCCTGTCCCCATCAGGAGCACCCTTGGAGCTCTGATACAGCCCCACCCATCTCTACCCTGAGCCTGCCCCCCGACACCCTGTCCATGGTCCTGCTGCTCTGGTTGAGCACTGGGACAGAGGGTGGAGCCAAAAGTCCACCCTACTTTGGAGACTTCTCAGAGCAACTCTGAACAAAGGAGACCTGCCTATCCACGTGGGACCACCCGTAATTTCCACCTGCTTGGTCTCTGACTCCCAACACAGTCCTCTGCTGGAGTCCCAGGCCCCTCCCAGAGATCTGCCTATCTCTGCTGGACCACTGTGAGTTCCTGCTGGGAACTTCTACTGGATCCTCATCCTTGACCCCATCCCTGGGTCCCTGTTTGTGTAGAGACCTCCTAGAGAGCTTGGACCACACAGAACTACAGATACTGAATCTCTGACCCACATAAGCCCACCGGGGAAGTACCATAGAGAGAAGGGGAGACCCCACCAACACCTACTGGAAGAAGCTATGGGAAGAAGGCAATACAAGAAAACACCTAACAACAGAAAGACAAGCATGACACCACCAGAATCTAAGGAATCTACATCAACTTGAATGGAACACAACAACAAAGCAGAGGAAGCAGAAGGGAACAACTTAAAAATTACCATCATAAAAGGCCCTCAAAGAAGATGTGAGAAAATCCCTTAAAGAAATGGAGGAAAAAGCAAACAAAAAAGTGGAAGAAATGAACAAATTTCCTTAAGGAAAGTGCAGAAAGTAAAGAAAAAACAATTAAGCAGGTGAAGGAAACAGTTCAAGACTTGAGAACTGAAATAGAGAAAATAAAGGCAACACAAACCAAAGGAATGCTGGAAATAGAAAAACTGGGCAAAAAATCGGCAACTACAGACACAAGCATATCCAACAGAATTCAAGAGATGGAAGAGAGAATCTTAGGCACAGAAGATAAACTGGAAAAGATAAATTCATTGACCAAAGAAAATCATAAATCCAAAAATCCTTAACACAAACATCCAGAAATGTGGGACACCATGAAAAGGCCAAACCTAAGAATAATAGGCACAGAGGAGAGTGAGGAAGCTGAGCTCAAAGGTGCCAAAAACCTTTTCAACAAAATCATCTAGGAAAACTATCCAAATCTGAAGAAGGACATGTCCATGAAAGTACAAGAAGCATACAGAACCCCAAATAGGCTGGACCAATGAAAAAAGACCCCTCGACATGTAATAATCAAAACACCTAGCATACAGATTAAAGAAAGAGCAGCAAAGGAAAAAGGACAGGTAACATATAAAGGCAGATCTATTAAAATTACACCTGACTTCTCCATGGAAACCCTGTAGGCCAGAAGGTCCTGGATAGATGTTCTAAAAGTATTAATAGAACACGGATGCCAGCCTAGGCTACTATATCCAGCAAAACTATCAGTCAATATAGATGGAGAAAACAAGATATTTAATGACAAAACCAGATTTTCACAACATGTATCTACAAATTCAGCCCTACAGAAAGTATTGGAAGGAAAACTCCAACCCAAGGAAGGTAACTACACCCACAAAAAATGTAGGCAAAAAATACTCCAACTACACCAGAAACCAAGTGGTATTCACAATACCACTGCCAACAGCAAACCTAAATCAAACAAGCATCAACAATCAATGGTCCTTACTCACCCTCAACATTAATGTTCTTAACTCACCTATAAAAAGACACAGGATACGAAGACAGAATCCATCCTTCTGCGGCATACATGAAACACATCGAAGCTTCAAAGATAGACATTAGCTCATGATAAAGGGTTGGGAAAAGATTTTCCAATCAAATGGAAATAAGAAGCAAGGAGGAATAGCTATCCTAATATCTAACAAGTTAGACTTCAAACCAAAATTAACCAAAAGAGATGAAGATGGTCATTTCATATTCATTACAGGAGAAATCCATCAACACAAAGTCTCAGTTCTGAATATCTATGCCCCTAATACAAAGTCACCCACATTAGTAAAAGAAACACTACTAAAACTCAAAGCTCATATAAAACCTCACACACTTATAGTGGGAGACTTCAACACACCACTCTCACCACTAGACAGGACCACAAATCAGAAACTCAACAAAGAAACAAAAGAACTAACAGAAGTTATGTCACTACTGGGGTTAACAGACATCTATAGAACATTCCATCCAAAGACAAAAGAATACACCTTCTTCTCTGCTCCACATGGAACCTTCTCTAAAATTGACCACATACTAGGTGGCATAAGAAACCTCAACAGATACAAGAGAACAGGAATAGTCCCCTGTATCTTATCAGACCACCATGCTTTAAAATTGGAATTCAACAACAAGACAAATAGCAGAAAACCTGCAAACTCATGGAAACTGAACAATGTGCAATTGCACCACTCCTTGGTCAAAGAAAAAATAATGAAAGAAATTAAGGACTTTCTAATATTCATCGAGAATGAGGACACAACATACCCGAACTTATGGGACACCCTGAAAGCAGTGCTACGAGGGAAGTTCATTGCACTAAGTGCCCATATGAAGAAAACAGAGGATAGTCACATAAGAGAATTAACAGCGCTATTGAAAGCGAATTCAACCCACAGGAGTAGACACCAGGAAATAATCAACTTGAGGGCTGAAATCAACAAAATAGAAACCAGGAAAACAATACAAAAAATCAATGCAAGGAAGAGTTGGTTTTTTGAGAAAATCAACAAGATAGACAAACCTTTATCCAAATTAATGAAAAAGCAGAGAGAGAACATTCAAATTAACCAAAATCATAAACGAAAAGGGGAACATAACAACCAAAACAGAGGAAATCCAGACAATTTTCAGGTCATACTTTAATAATCTGTATTCCACAAAAATTAAATTCAAAGGAAATGGACAAATTTCTGGATAACTATCACTTACCAAAATTAAATAAAGAACAGGAAAACACCTTAAATTGACCTATAACCTGCAATGAAATAGAAGCAGTCATCGAAAGCCTTCCAACCAAAAAAAGTCCAGGGCCAGATGCATTCAATGCAGAATTCTACCAGACATTCAAGGAAGAACTAATACCACTACTCCTCAAACTCTTCCACAAGATAGAAACTGAAGGTTCAGTGCCAAACTCTTTTTATGAGGCCACAATAACTTTGGTACCCAAACCTCACAAAGACACAACTAAGAAAGAAAACTACAGACCAATATTTCTGATGAACATCAATGCAAAAATACTTAATAAAATACTGGTGAAACGAATTCAAGAATACATCAGAGAAATCATCCTCCATGACCAAGTAGGCTTCATACCTGGAATGCAGGGATGGTTTAACATACGAAAATCTATCAAGTGATCCACCATATAAACAAACAGAAAAAGAAAAACCATATGATTATCTCCCTAGATGTGGAAAAAGCCTTTGACAAAATTCAACACCCTTTCATGATAAATGTCTTGGAGAGGTCAAGGATAACAGGAACATACCTAAACATAATAAGGGCAATATACAGCAAACCAACTGCCAACATCAAACTGAATGGAGAGAAACTTAAGCCAATTCCTCTAAAATCAGGAACAAGACAAGGCTGTCCTCTCTCTCCATATCTCTTTAATATTGTACTAGAATTTCTAGCTAATGCTATAAGACAACAAAAGGAGATCAAGGGGATCCAAATTGGAAAGGAAGTAGTCAAACTGTCTTTATTTGCAGATGATATGATAATTTATATAAGCGACCCAATAAACTCTACCAGGGAACTCCTACAGCTGATAAACACCTTCAGCAAACTAGCAGGAGGCAAGATAAACTCAAAAAAATCAGTACCCTACATTTTCAGACGACAAATAGACAGAAAAAGAAATCAGAGAAACATCACACTTTACAATAGCCAAAAGCAACATGAAGTATCTTGGTGTAACACTTACCAAACAAGTAAAAGACCTATATAATAAGAACTTTGTGGCTCTAAAGAAAGAAATTAAAGAAGATACCAGAAAATGGAAAGATCTCCCATGCTCTTGGATAGGTAGGATAAACATAGTAAAAATGGCAATCTTGCCAAAAGCAATCTACAGATTCAATGCAATCCCCATTAAAATCCCACCACAATTCTTCACCGACCTTGAAAGGATAATAATCAACTTTATTTGGAAAAACAAAAGACGCAGGGTAGCCAAAACAATCCTATACAATAAAAGAACTTCAGGAGGCATCACCATTCCTGACTTTAAGCTCTACTACAGAGCTATAGTTCTAAAAACATCCTGGTATTCGCATAAAAATAGACAGGTAGACAAATGGAATCGAATTGAAAATCCTTATATTAACCCACACACCTCTGAACACCTGATTTTCCACAAAACAGCTAAAATTATACAATGGGGCAAGGACATCATCTTCAACAAATGGTGCTGGCACAATTGGATGAGTGTGTGTAGAAGACTGCCGATAGACCCATGTCTGTCGCCACGTGAAAACTCAAGTCTAAATGGATCAAAGACCTCAACATCAATTCAGCCACATTGAACCTCTTAGAAGAGAAAGTAGGAGTTACCCTTGAACAAACTGGTATAGGAGACTGCTTCCTGAACTTAACTCCAGGGGCACATACACTGAGAGAAACAATTAATAAATGGGACCTTTTCAAACATAGAAGCTTCTGTAAGGCAAAGGACACAGTGGACAAGAACAAACGGTAGCCCAAAGACTGGAAAAAAATTTCACCATCCCTATATCCGACAAAGGGCTGATCTCCAAAATATACAAAGAACTCAAGAAAGTAGTCAACAAAACACCAAATAACCCTATTAAAAAATGGGGTACAGAACTGTAGAAAGAATTCTCAACAGAAGAAATCAAAAAGGGTGAAAGACACTTAAGAAAATGCTCCACATCCTTAGCTATCAGGGAAATGCAAATCAAAACAACTTCGAGATACCATCTTAGTCCTGCCAGAATGGCTAAAATTAGAAACACCTATGATGACTCATGTTGGAGAGGATGTGGAGAAAGGGGAACACTCCTCCCCTGCTGGTGGGATTGCAAACTAATACAGCCATTTTGGAGATGAGTATGGCTGTTCCTCAGGAAAATGGGAATTAGTTTACCACAGGACCCAGCAATCCCCCTCTTAGGCATATACCCAAAGGATTCACATCCATGCAACAAAAACATATGTTCAACTATGTACATAGCAGCACTATTGGTAATAGCAAGAACCTGGAAGCAACCTAGATGCCCCTCAATTGAAGAAAGGTTAATGAAGATGTGGCACATCTACACAATTGAATACTACTCTGCAGAAAAAAATAATGGTATCTTGAAATTCATAGGCAAGTTGATGGCACTTGAAGAAACCATCCTGAATGACCAGGATGAAACAGACCGCCTGAAACAGAGTACCAGGTGATCCTACATTCAAAACAGCTGGACAAAGCTTCCTTACAGTCTACTGCCAGGATTTCTGAATCTTCTTTGAATCCCCCATGACAGCGCCCCTTACCAGCATGAAGTAGTTTGGAAACAACAATGCCCAAATACCCAAATATTGTCTATAAATGTTTGTTTTCATTTAAATGGACTTGGTTATATAAAATAAATTAAAAAATAATTAAAAAAAGAAAAATTGAGACCCAGTGGTCTAGGCATTTCCATCTTAATGAATGAACAATTTCTTTATATTATTCTATTTTATACTCAAATAAAAAGTCATAGCTTTTTATATTTCCTAAAAACTATACTTTCAAAACTCTGCTACACTTTCAAGAATGTAAGATTTTAGCCTCAATAAAAATGACAGAGACTTTTTAGGGCATTGCCTATATCAAGAGTGAAGATACAATATTTTTTTACTCAGCTGTAAAGAAAAAAATATGGCATTATGAAATTTTAAGGCAAATGAATGGGGCTAGGAAACCAAGTTCGGTAACCAAAATCCAGAAAGACAAACACAGTATGTGCTTACTAATAGTGGATGTTAGATATAAAGCAAAGGATAGCCAAGCCACAATACACAGTCCCAGAGAAGCTAGGTTTCAAGGAGGACCCCTAGAATGGGGAAATAGATGAGACATCCTGGGTAGGGTTGAGGAACAGGTAGAGAGGAGGGGTTAGGGAAGGATAACATGAAGGAACTGGATGAGTAATTTGAGGGAGGGAACAAAGAGTTAGAGCAATTAAGTAGATATCTTGATAGAGGGAGCCATTATGGGGTTAGGGAGAAATCTGGTACTAGAAAAATTCCTAGGATGACCCCAGATAAGAATCCTAGCAATACTGGAGAGGGTGCTTGAAGTAGCCTTTTCCTGTAATCTGATTGGGGACTTAATTGTGTCCATAGAATCTCCATCCAGTACCTGATGGAAGCAGATGTAGACATCCACAGCCAAGCACTGGGGCAAGCTCCAGGAATCCAGTCTAAGAGAGGGAGGAGGGATTACAAGAGCAAAGGGGGTCAATATCTTGACAGGGAAACCCGCAGAGACAGCTGACCCAAGCTCTTGGGACCTCATGGACTCCAGCAATAGCTGTGGAGCTGGCATAAGACAGAACTAGGCCCTCTGCATGTGGGGTGCCTGGCAGTAGATCATGACCTATCCCTGAAGCATGAACTGGCTTATTTGGAGCCCTTTCCTTATGGTGGGATGCTTTGTTTAGCCTTGATGCAGGGGGAAGAGGCTTGGTCCTCACTTGATATGTTAGGCTTTGTTGACTCCCATTACCCTTACGTGCCAGTGGATGTGGATGGGATGGGAGGACGTTTTGGGGCAATAGAAGCAGTGGATGGAGGGCGGACTGTGATTACTATACACAATGAATAAAAATTTAAAATAAACATAAAGAAAGAATGAGAACTGATATCACTGAGACATTTCTAAACAAAATCCTCTCGCCAAACCAGAGGAACACACATTATTCTAAATTTTGACTGTTTATTTATCCTGTAGCTTCTAATCTTGAGTATTTTGAGTCCATAAAGTTATTTGTATCAATTCTAAAATAGTAAGCACAGTTACCCTGAGTATTAACTAAGTAGGCTTTATATTAGAGAACAGAAGTTGGACATGCTTTTCACCCCATTTCCCTCATTCTCTCAAAAATGAACTGAAAATTTTGAATTTAGAGTGGAACTCAAGACTATGAGAGGAGCTTTCTATGATCATATAGTTGGGGACACAAGTCTATTAATTTTATAAGACAAAATATGGCTTAAATGACAAATGAACATACATGAACTTACATTTACTGACTTTAACAACTCATCATATTGAAAAGAAGATGAGATACACATTTTCTACTTGGTAATTCCATTAGACACACTGAATTTTTTTCTATTATACATTTAGAGATAAGACATAATTTTAAAATGATTGTGAGGGAAATCTCTACAAATGAAATAACTGTAGAGTTAAATTTGTGAAACAGACACTATTTATCGACAGGAATACAAGAAATACAGTTGATATTAGTTTCTAAATGCATGAAGCAGTCCAAATATACAGCAGAAGTTAAGGATTTAGGCATTATCCTGGTCACCAGGATTTAAGGAAAAAAATTTCCTAAAGCATTTAACCTTATCTTCTGCTCTGCCAACATCTTAACAGGTCCAAGAGGCACATGATCCAGAGAGGTCCATAAGAGCCTAGACAGTAGTTAAAACAACCAACTCCCCCAGCACTGCAGTTTTCTCTGGTAAACATCCCTCATGTCAGCAGGAAGTAGTCTTGAGAACTGGGTGTCTTCCTTCCCTAATCTGCCATGCCTAACTCTGCCTTTTTAATGCTAAACAAAGGTGGGAATGTAAGGATTTCAGCATTATGCTGTTCTGCCCCTGTTAGCTGGCAAAATTCACTCAGGCAACTATGACTATGTCATTATAGAGTCTGCACACTGGGGCAAAGGACCCTTTAAAAGAGAAACTTCACCCACTTCTGTTCTCTTTGCCACTGTTCCTCTGTAGGGGCCAATAGGACTTCTCCCCTTTCCCTCTACTCTTCTTTCCTCTCTCTGAGGAGACAGCTCTGTGAGTCCCCCTCTCTGTCTCTCTGTCTCTTTCCTTCCCTTATTTTCCTACCTCCACCTTAACAAAATTTTCAATCTGAGTCATGTCTAGAGGTCTCTGCTTCCCCATCCTCCTTTCCACTATTCATAACCAGCTGGTTCAGTGGAACCTTGGTCCTGCCACATGAAGTCCCAGCCCACACTGCTGTATTCCTAACAGGATGGGTTGTCTTGTTTTAGGATTTAAATAATTCTTATTTCTATATTTGTATTTGGAAAAGAAAGAGATTATACTATTGGACAGATTTTCATGGATTTGTAAAATGCAACTCAGTAAAAGTTATATAAATATCTTAGTCAGGAAGTTTTGTGCTGCATGGATATGAAGATGATGTATCATTAGGAAGATAAACATGACTTAAAATCAATGTAGGTAAATCTTATAATAAAGTAAAACACTAATAACCCCACCATTAGCAAGCATAGGAGAATTAATGCTCAGAAATTATTGCACATAAGCCTCATAAGACCACTTGCCACACACTCAAAAAGATGGATTAAAATATAAATGATTCAACATTTTAAACAAATATTATTAGAAAACAATTATGAATTTGAAATTTCACTTAAAAATAGATGGAAAGAGCTTGTGACAAAACTAAATTGTATTGTATTAAATCATGTGCAGACATTCATTATTCAAAGTGAAAATTGAACCTCCTCAAGTAATAAAGAACAGAACATGACTTAGTTACAAACCATAACAAAATGTTTTCATGTTCTTTTGTTAGCCTCTTTTCTGTCTGTGTCAGTATATAGGCAGTGAGTGATATATTGAAAGAATGTGTTTGTCCCTGGTTGCTGAAGAATACTGTGTATCAATGTATTGAATTAGTAGTAATTAGTACTTCATAGATAGGTACATGGTAATACTCATCCAAATTTAAATACATACCCTTTGCTGTAAAGTTAAATACACATAGAAAGCTTGCAGGATAACATAAATATAGTGAGTTGCAGGAAGAAAATTATTTCAAATATCTGTATTGGAGGTGCTCAGTACATAACAATATAAATAAGGACTGTTTTCTGTACTCAAAAATATTGTCTTCCATGGAAAAATAATTCACTGCATACTTGAATAGTCTACCTGGTGATGTAAAATAAGCAAAAATATATAAGCTGATAAGTTTGTATTTAGTCATTAGGAATATGGGGGGCAAAATGGATAACAACTTGTTTACTAGGGAGTTTAGATTTGCCAACTCTTTAGCAAATAATAAACATGAGACAATGTATACACATCATGTGTCATTTAATGACTTAATATTTAGTTTTCCCTTTCACTAAATGTTCTTTTCTTATACAATATAAGCTGAGTAGTTTCCTCTCTCTCTCTACCTCCTTCTCATCTCTCCTCTCAACTGAATCTATTCACTTTCTGTCACTAATTATAAAAGGACAAGTTTCTTAGAGAAAACATCAAAATATAACAAAATAAAATGTATTAAGTAAGATAATAGAAAAGTCATCCTATTGATATTGAAGAAACCAACAGAAAAAAAAAGAAAGAAAGAAAGAAAAAGAGCCCTAGGAAAGACACAAGAATCAGAAACACACTCACAATCGTTCACACACTTGGAAATCCATCATAAAAGTACTGAATTGAAAACTGTAATACACGTGCAGAGGACCTGGGGCAGACCTGTGTAGAAACTGTGAGTGCTGCTTCAGTTCCTGTGCATTCCTATGAGCTTTGTTCGGTTTTTTGAATGGTCTTATTCTCCTGATGCTCTCTGTCCACTCTGTCTCTTTGACTCCTTTGGCCTCCTTTTCCATTGGTTCCCTGTACTCTGAGGGGAGGGATTTAATAGAGACAAGTCTTTGAGAGCCATGTGTTTTGAATTCAGTCTCTCTCTCTCTCTCTCTCTCTCTCTCTCTCTCTCTCTCTCTCTCTCTCTGTCTCTCTCTCTGTCTGTCTGTCTCTCTCTCTCTCTCCAGTAATGTCTTCTGCATGTGAGTCTTTATATTTGTTCCATTCCCATCTGCTGCAGAAAGATGCCTCTCTGATGAAGTCTGAATAAGGTACCAATCTATGAATATAGCTTCTATACTACAGCAGACTTACCCCTTAAGCACCTTCAGTTGTCTTTGTTCACTTAACACTTCAAGTACTATAAAGAATAGAAATGGAAAGAGTAGAAAACCTTGCCTTGTCTGTGGTTTAGTAGAATTTCCTTGAGTTTCTTTCCATTTAGTTTAATGTTGGCTAAAGGCTTGCTGTAAACTACTTATATTATGTTTAGATATGTCTTTTGTATCCTTAATCTGTCCCAAACTTTTATTATGAAACAGTGTTGGGTTTTATTGAATGAATTTTCTGCTTCTAATGAGATAATACCCTTTATTTTTTCTTTCAATTTGTTTATATAGTACACTACATTTATTTATTTTTTACACCCTGAGACATTTCTGCCTCACTGGGATGAAAACTAGTTGATTATAGTGTATGTTCTTTACAATGTGTTTTAGGATTCAATTTGCAAATATTGTATTGAGTGTTTTTGCATTTGTGTTCATAAAGGACATTGGTTTGTACCTTTCTTTGTTGGGTCTTTATGTGGTTTGTGTATCAAGGTAACTGTGGCCTCAGAATATTTTGGGCAATGTTCCTTCTGTTTCTCTTTAGTTGAATATTTTGAGGAGTGTTGGCATTAACTCTTCTTTGAAATTCTGATAATAGAATTCTCTTTAAAAATCATCTTGCCCTGGTCTATTTTTGCTTTTTTATTGAGAGATTTTAATGAACGCTTCTATTATACCATTTCCACCCTAAGTCTATTTACATTACTTATTTATTGGGTTTTAACTTTGGTGTGTATCTATTGAGAAAATTATCCATTCCTTTTAGGTTTTCCAGTTTGCTGGAGTAAAGATTTTTTAAGTATGTCCTTAAGAGTCTTTAGATTTCTTTGCTATCTATTGTTCTTACTCTTTTCTGATTTTATTTTTTGGATATTATCTCTCTCTCTCTCTGCCTCTCTGCCTCTCTCTCTGTCTCTCTTTCTCTCTCTGCCTTTTAGTTTGGATGGGGGTTTGTTTATCTTGTTTATTTTCTCAAAGAACCAACTCTGTTTCATTGATTGTTTATATCCTTCTATTTGTTTCCATTTTATTGATTTCAGCCTTTACTTTGATTATTCCTTTTTGTCTACTACTTTTTGGTATGACTTCCTTTTTTCCTATTATTATTATTGTTATTATTATTATTATTATCATCCTTATTATTGTTATTATTGAGCTTTCGGGTGTTGAATGGTTTTATTCATTTCCTTGCACTCTTTATGTGTGTTTTCCTGGATTTTTTTGTAGGGTATTATTCATTTCCTCACAATATGTCTTTGAATTTTCCTGAATTTTAGAGTATTTGCTATGATGGTGTGGCAGGCTTCAGTGGAGACATATTGTCTTTCTTGTTGTGATTTGATGCTGATTTGTAGACATCTGGTATTTGAATGGTCATAGGTCTGCTCTTGGTATTTTTTTTGTCTCTGCTGACTGTTTTGTTCATTGATTTGGCTTTATCCCTGGACTCTAGGAGAGTATGGTGGCTGTGTGCTGCCTAGTAGGAAATTTTCTGTGAACCAGCTTCCCTGGATTGTGTCAATTGGTGTTTTCTTTGACTGTGCCTGTTGTTGTCAGAGGCTGGGGAATTGAATGTGTTGTGAGAAGAAAGGTTGGAGGAGAAGATCTTTGTTATATATTGGGGATGGGCTCATAGTGGTAAGGGGGAACACAGTATGTTTTTTATTTGTTTGTTTGTTTTTTTCTAGTGAGTTGGGAATGAAACTGGGGGGCTTTGGTCTAGGGGTTCAGAAGGAGAGGTGAGAATCTGCTTTCACAATATTTGTTGTTCTTCCTAGAGTATACCTCAGGGGTAGGCATGTGCCTGCTCAGGTAGGTGGCTGGGAACAGGGGGAAAGAGAAAAATGCCTCAGGTGTTCTGCTGCAGAGTTGGGGATAAGTGAGGCTTCATAATTGTATTTTAAATGAGTTATAATTAATTTATCCTACATTATTCTGGCAGTTGATGTGTGATTACTATAACAGCAAAATCATATCACATGAGCTTCTAACCAAAGATAAATAAACAAGAAAATCTGAAAAATATATCACATGAAATTAGAATTATAAGTAAGCAACTACTTTAATGAAGGAACTACATAGACTTAATAGGAGGAATTAAAATCTTAGTTTAGTTGATTTTGACAATTTGGTGAAGTATGAAGCAAGACCAGAAGACCAGAGAGAATATAAACACGAAGTGTTTCAGTTAAAATGTAAAGTCAATGGGGTCATTGTATTATCACGTGTACTCTTATTTTATTATTATTTTCCTTACTAAGAATGAGACCACACAGTAGTAAGAATTCAGATGATATAGAGTTTTAAAATTCATAGTGAAAATAGTTTTTTAATTTCCTAGGAAACTCAATACCAGAGAGTTCTACTGAACTCTAAGCATCTGATTTTAAGGTATTGAGTAGCTGTACTAGCATTGGGGTTAGGAAAAGTTATAGTTAGAAAATTTCCTGTCCAAATCACCTGCTCTCTGTCCTGGTAGCTGCTTCCCAATTACCACAGATACTTAATATTATTTATAAATGCCAGTAGCTCAGGCTTGTTACTAGCTAACTTTCACACTAAACCTATATTTGTATTTATGCTTTGCTATGTGGTTCATGGCTTGTTACTTCCTTTTCTACACATCCTGATTGGTCTTGAATGGCTAGCCACTCCATTGACTCTAACTTCTTCCCAGAGTCCTCTGTTTCTGCCTGTGCCACCTACCAGCCAATCGGCTTTTTATTAAGAAATGAGAGAAATACACATTAACATTGTACTGAATGATTATTCCATCACATATTTGAAAGGACAGACAACGACATACTACTGTCTTAGGATTTCTATTGCTGTGAAGAGACAACATGACCACAGTGACCCTTATAAAGGAAAACATTTAATTAGGGGTGGCTTGTAGTTTAATGTTTTTGTGGTGCTCAGAGGAAAAGCCTTCAGCAGCTCAGGAATTGAAGGTAGACATAGAGTCAGTGTACTAATCACTCAATTTGACTTTTCTATCTGAGGGAATAAAACTTAATTCTGTAAGCTCAGCAAGTGGGGCAAAACTTAAGTCTTTGGGGACAGACAAAAAGGGAAACACACACACACATACCTTCATGGTCTCTCTTACCTCTATCAGAATGTATCCCTTCTGTGGATTCTTAATTTTTTCTTGTAGCTTTATACCCCAGCAAAACCTTTCAAACAGTATAAAAATTACAATGTTACATTATATTTTAAGTAAATGATTACAATAAATATAAGTAAAAAAAAATACGTTTCTCATTTCCTTACACAATTAAAACTTTACATGAGTAAACTTTTTCTATATTACAACGAAACACTAATTATTCCCAAGAACCCACATACATTCATGTTCAAGTAACTTAGTATAGATTGACAGAGGGTAATCAAGCAAGGTATTTTTTCTCAGCCAGTTCTCATACTGGCAGGCTGCAGTTTGCATTTTCAAAGAAAGTATCAATCATTTTATTATTTATCTCAAAAAATAAACGTGCAATAAAAACTTCTTACAAGAATATGTATGTATGTATGTATGTATGTATGTATTAAAGATGAGACCAGAAAAGGAATTATTCATCACCTTTGATCATAATACCATCCTAGCAAGCAACATCAGACAGGTTTTCAATGTTTTCTTACTTGATCTCAATGAGTCTCTTACTTTACTATTAAAACTATGCTGCTGTAACTTTAAATTGTTTCCTAAGATTTTCTACCATGAGCACAAAAAGCTATTAACAAAAACATGTTAACCTAAACTTAAGTCATTATTTAAAGCTTTGTTTTAGCTATGATACACATTGAAACCCATGAACACATCTCCCAAGACTAAAAGAACTTGCTGAACTCATTAATCATTAACCTAAGTCACAGTCTATAGGACTCCTTAAGAAAAACTCGTGAGTCTCACCTGTGTGACACATCTTATTTTCTATCCTCTGCAGCCCCTTCTTTATAAGGGGTGTGTGGAGGGGAAACATAATGTCTTTCCTTTACCTATATCAATTTCCCACTAAAATAACCTTTATCATAATCCCTTACTATATCAAAAAACCCCAACCATGAAAATTCTTTTTATGTTAGCACTATTATTATATAAAATCATTGCTTCTGTTGAACATACAGCTTAAGAGGAAATCATCTTCACAATAATCCAAAAGGGAAAAATACCAAGTAGAAAGTGATATTTCCATGAAATAATCACATTATATTAAATGCTGTGGGGATTCCCCCGCACCTATTCATACCATGCCAGAAAACACAGACAACTGACAATGGCAAACATGTAAATGCACAGAAATAGCAACAGACAGTCTGGAGCTGAAGTCCTTGTCTCTCTTCAATTCACCCATCATTGCCTTGCTTTCTAGTGGGCTGAACTTCTAAAGTCAGTTGCTACTTGTTGCTCCTCTTACATGGCCACTGGCAGTTTAGTCTATTATCATCATGGCAGGAAGCATGGCAGCATGCAGTCAGATATGGTGCTAGAAAAGGAGCCAAGAGTTATATCAAGATAAGCAGGTAGCAGGAAGAGGAAATGATTCTGGCCTGGCTTGAGATTCTGAGACCTCAGAGTCTACCTCTGATGATATGCTTTCTCCAACAAAGCCACACCTACACCCACAAAGTCACACCTCCTAATAGTGCCACTCTCAATATGCCTAGGAAGCCATTTTCATTCAAACCAGCACACCTGCTTACTGATATTTTTTTCATTAAAGAATAGACATACTTTGAAAGAGAACATTTTACATAATAAAATAAAATAATTTATAAAAAATTATACATCCACCAAAGTACTCTTTTTGAACATATTAACAATTCAACTGGAAGAACTGATAGCTAAATTTTCAAAAGAAATTATTCAAAATTTTTGATTGGATTGTATGTAATTACAGAGTTTATAACAACTTCTGGTAAAAGAAAATTTAAATTCCTGAGCAATAATAAAATAGCCAGAAAGAAGAGATCCTCACATAATATTGTTATGATCTAAGATTGTACTCTGAGAATTAGAATTTATAAATAATATAATCTATGAAATTCTTAGTTTTCAGATGTGCCATTTTATTTATTTATCATCATTTAATGAATATTTTAATGTTATCTTTGTTACTAAACGGCTTTGTTTTGTTATATTCATATATAACATATATATATAAAATATATATGTTATATATCATATAGTCCAAGGAATATTTCTAATCAATTTATGTTTTTTCCATGAATTGGGAATTTTAAAAAAATCAATTTCCTTCTAGTTTCTTGAGATCAAAAATTCATTTTAAACTCACCCTAGTTAGTATGGCATGTTGTTTCCTGTAGGGACAAACGTCATTTATGCTTCTGTTCCATATTAATAGATATCTGATTTGGCTGACCATACTTTATATAGTACAGATTTCCTCATTCTTTGTTTAATCAAATATGCATTGATTGCAAACCACAAGATATTTTCCTGAATCTACTCTGTTTTTAATAAGGTTTTAGAAACTCCAGTTTTCATATAATATCTTTTAAATACTAAGTAAATAAATAAATTTACTAAGTATTTACTAAGCAAATAAATATTTATTAAGTAAATAATGTATCTTTTCTTTCCCAAGTGTGTACTTTCTCTATAATAACAACTTGTGTCTTTTAAAAAATACTTGCAAGAAACGTAAATACAAATAATTCACATATATGTCATGTCTACATTTATTTACTGATATTTTCTCAGAATGGTAAGTAAATGTTAATGTAGACTATCACCTTAATGCATTTTTACTTTTTCTTAATATTACAAAGTATTATACATATAATGGCATTTTCTTTTTCCCAAATATGGATTTTTTTTTTTGCAGTAGATTTATAACAGTAAGAGCTTGGGGATAAGAATTTAAAATATTGATTTAAAATAAGAGATATTATTAATTCTATTTGGTAAATTAACTTCTCAATAGATATAGCTCAAAGTGGTAGATTAGAAACTAAAAATGAAATATCTGCAATTAAAATAAGTCTGGCCTTCAGCTACCTGCCAAATGCTTTGAAGTGATTTTTTTTGTTGTTGCTTTTGCAAATATTTTAAAAACGGTGTCATAAAGAAGATAGATTTGCATTATCGATGATTTCAGAAGATCAAAAAAGGAAACCAGATTATATCAGCCATTCCTTTCACTGACAAAAGTCTTGCTAATTTATAGTTGACAGTGTAGGAAAGGTATTCTCTCTCTTTTGCATCAATGCACCTCATTTAGCCTCTATCCCCATGCTTCTAATGCCATTCACATACAGGACATCAAAAGAGTTGGGTTATTATATCTTTCCTCCATTATACTTATGTTGCTGGTTGCAGTTATCTTGTAGTAATAAAGCTATTCCTTGATTAAAATTTGTATAAAATATACATGCAGTAATTTCTCTATGCATTTAAATAAAACCATATGTAATAACAGTGTACTTGAAATTTTACTTTGGTGGTCAAGTTTTTAGTTGTAAATACTTCTGCATTTCATCAGCATCTTTTTAAAGATTGATCTTTTTACATCTATGAATATTTTGCTCTCATGGATGTATGTGACATAGTGACATTGGATCCCCTGGAACTAGAGTAACAAATGTTTGTAAGCCACTGGTGATGTGGCTTCTGGGAACTGAACCTAAGTCTTCTGTAAAAGCAGCAAGTACTTTCAACTACCATGCCATCACTCTAGCTCCAAGTAATTTGTATTGAATATTCTCTTTGCAGAATATGGCTTTTGAAAGTTCATTTTGAGCACCAATACCTTCTTGTTGAAACCTATATAAGGTATTAAAATTATTTCATTTAAATATCATCATTTCACCTCTCATACTTTCCCCATCTGAAAAAAATTTATATAAAAATATGTAGAAAATGGCCAAAATAAAATAACTGTATATATTTGAAGTCCTCATGTGTCACTGCAGGAAAGAAAGTAAGGTTCTCATGATAGTATGCAGGCAAGTTCTCCAGTAAATCAACATACAGAGAAACATTTATAGACTTTGTTTATGTATATGAGTGTTTTTATAAATATATGTATGTGTACCATTTTTATGTCTGTTCCCTACAATAGTAAAGGTATTGGAGACTCTAGAACTAAAGTTATACATAATTATGAGCCACTGAGTGGGTGCTAATTATTGAATCCTGGTCCTTTGTAAGAGCAACAAGTACTCTAAACCACTACCCATTTGTGCAGCCCCAGTAAACACAATTATTTTACAATGAATATTTTTTAAATTAGAAATTCTTATGCATGTTTTATTTTAAGAAAATTTCCACAAAGAAGGCTGGGAAACACCTGAGACTCTGTGAAGGACAAATCAGGTTATTCTATGGCTCTCCTCAAGGGCTGATTTTAAGTCCAAGTCAAACTGCAAAGAAGTGTTTGTGCATGCCACTTGGGGTTGCCTGAACAATCAATGACCAGACAAATGGAGAATTCTTAGGTATATGGAGAAGATTTATGCCATAAAGCGGGAAGGTCAGTAGAAAGCCGAGGAGAGTGGAACTGGAGAATAATAGATGACCTGGGATCAGGTGTCCTTAGGTGTAGAATATTGTTTTCAACAAGAATTTCTTGGGATTTAATAGCACTTTGCAGTCTCCTCCTGCAGAAGGAGTGAAAAGGAACTACTAATGGTGCCATTTCTTTTAGAAAGCTCCATTGAAATGCCTGAAGCGCTTTTGTGTTCCTGTCAATCTCAGAAAGAGCAGGATGGAAGGACCCTTTCAGGGGAAACATTAATCTAGTTTTCTTCTGGTAAGTGCAAAGTCTTACCAGCAGGAATATTTGTTTTCCTCCATTTATCACATTTCTATTGAAGAAAACTGAGCATGACTAAATTATGTTAGCTTGCCACAATTTTACAGGCCATTCACACTCAGTGGTAGAAATGAGGAGAGAGGGCTGAAAATTAATACATTCATCATTGCCAGAGAACTAGGAGTTGCAAATCTTTCTCCTTCGTGTGGCTCATCACCCCACACATCACCTCTCTTAGAAGACTTCAGCAAACTACCAAAAGTTACTCTCACATGGAATAAACATGGTAGTCAAGAACCTGAGACTAGATTGGTCATGAGCTAGCAGAACACAACACTGTTTTGCTAAAAGAACCTAACAATAAAATGACCCCTAATGACATTCTGCTAAACTCATTGAACAGTGTCTTCTTCAGCTATCATCAGAGAAGCTTCCTTCTTCTTGCAGCAGATAAGAACAAATGCAGAGTTTAGCTGTGAGTGACTGTCCTCGAGGGAGGAGTGATAAGAAAATAGGGACAAGACCAGGCTACAGAAACCCAGATACAGCTGACCTGAACAAGGGGGAGCTAATGAACCCACAGACTGATAGCTGGGAAACCAGCATTGGACAGACTCAACCCCCTGATCATGGGTCTCAGTCAGAAGGCCTAGGCAGTCTAAGGGACCTCTGACAGTGGAATCAGGATGTATCCCTGGTATTCAAAAGGACTTTGGGAGCACATTCCCCATGAAGGGATACTCCCTTAACCTAGAGGCAGGAGGGAGGGCCTAGTCCCTACTCCAAATGACTTGACAGATTTTGTTGATCTCTCCTGGAAGTCCTCACCCTGGCTGTAGAGTGGGAGGCAGGAAATGGAATGTGAAGGTTGTAGGGAACATGGAAGGGAGGGAGGGAGAGTGGAGGGGGAGGGAGAGGAAACTGGAATTGATATGTAAAATAATAATAATAATAATAATAATAATAATAATAATAATAATAATGAAAAAATACAGGGACCGGTGGCTGACTGGATAAAATTCAGTGAGTGAGAGTGAGAGAGCTTGGAATACTCAGTCCTAAGAGGGATGTTTCCATTAAATCCCTCCCTTTAGAGCTCAAGGGCTTCTGTGAACTAGGAGGCAGAAAGAGTATAAATGCCAATGGAGATTAAAGACACTAAGGAAGCCGGCCTTCTAGACCCAACAGAACTGATGCACATATTAACTCACAGAGGCTATAGCAGCATGCACAAAGCCAGCACAGGTCAAATCTAGATTGGGTCTTTGTTGAGGGGGGGAGTATACACAGACCTCCATCCATAACCCAGATGTTATGTCCAATTGATAATTATTCGAAAAAGAGTACTTAGTTTTCCCTGGTTGAGTGCCCTGTGCATATAAACCACACTTGATGTCAAGCTGATGACTAGCAGTACATGGCCAACACAAAATGAACTCAATATTATTTTTGAAGCTTTTCTTTTACCTCATAACTAGGCTTTTATTCCCTTACAGGTCTTTTACTTATATATTATGGTCACCTAGTTTGTTTTTATGGGTTTTATGGGTTTTCTGTGTGTGCATACACATGTGTCATTGTCTACATCTGTGTTTCTATGCTTGTTCTTTGGCTCTTCCTTTTTCTGCTTGTTTATCCTATTCTGATTTGTTTGTTGCTAGTTTATCTTATTTTATTTTATTATTATTTTAAAGCCTATCTGTGTTCTCGTGAGAGGGAAAAGGACATAGTGTAGATTTGTTTAGGCAGAGAGGTGAGAAGAAACTTCGAGAAGTTAAGGGAAAGGAACCATAATCAGAATGTATTCTGAAAAAAATCTATTTTCAGAAAAGAAAAAAAAAATCAACTTGGGGAAGAAAGACTTTATCTAATCTTACAGGTTAAATTTCATTATGAAGAGATGTCAGGGCAGGATCTGAAACAGGCCATAGAGGAACTCTACTCACTAGCTTGCAATCTTCCTATGGCTTTCTCTGTCTGCTTTTTATTAAGCCAGGACCACCTGCCTAGTGCTGAAAAACTCCCCGTGGCCTCAGCCTGCGCAAATCTGTATTAATCATGATAATATCCTACAGACAATCTGATGGAGGGATTCTTTTTGTTACACATGAAGAAAAATGGCTTATGTACACATTAAGATTTTGATGATCTGCAAAACAATAGAAGACACCAGAGTAAGAATGAAGTGCTAAATTCCAAATTCTGTGAAAAACAGGGTTTTAATTTTTAAGCCTGTAGTATTTTACTATAGAGACTGAAGTACAATAACTCTGTTAACACATAGTCCCAATAGCTTATATACTTTAAAATATTTATACTAAATGTTCTCTGATGTCCCGTTAGTATTCATTCTCCTTTTCAAAATTACAAAATAGTCAAAAGTCTTGTTTAATACATGTTTACACAGTTAATGATGAACAAAGGGAAGGAGAGAGAAGATAGGAAAAAGAAAGATGGGGAGAGGCAGAGAGAGAGAGAGAGAGAGAGAGAGAGAGAGAGAGAGAGAGAGAGAAAGAGGGAGGAGGGAGTAGAACAAACTTATTTCTCTTCTTTTGAGAACTGATTCCATCATGAGGCTTTGAACATGAGAACTCCTCTCCTAATAGCCTACTAAAAGACATGATACCAGGTACTAAATAATATGCATGAGATTTGGGTGTTTAAGCAACACAAAAATATTTCTGCTTAAGCCATAAGGAAATACAATGTTTCTGCTACATGGAAATGATTTAATGTTTCTAGGCTTTTCCCTGATGTAGCATAATCAAATTTCATATTTTTCAAATTGGAATAATTACTTTATAACTAGTCAGAAGTAAACTTTTCTTTTTTATTATCCTAAGACTTCAGGTAAAACAGAAGACAGTAATATATATATATATATATATATATATATATATATATATATATATATATTTGCATGTATGTATGTGTATATATATATATATATATTTGTATGTGTGTGTGTATATATATATATACACACACACATGCACATAAGGGTGTATACATGGATGTTTATATACATATAGAGTAAGATTAATTTATTTATGCATGATCTCATTTTTCTTTGTATTGCTATTTTAAAGTGAAATAAAAGAAAATTTGAACTTAACACAACTTTCCTAACTCCTATGCTATCCAAATGATTAAAATTATTGTGATATCGAAGATTTGTGGATTCATACACTAAAAATTACAAAGTCATTTAGAATTCAGTACAAATCAAGGTAAAGTAGGCGAAAATAAAATCCTAACATGCATTCTCCATTTGAAGAATTGTATGATACTTGTTAAGAAAATTCTTTTCAACAAAATGATACTGGTTTTTACATAATAATACTCAAAATTAGGAAAATATTTGTCAATTTTTATAATGTTAGTAGTGTACTAGATTTTTATTTTTTCTTTAAATTGAAATTGTTTAAACAAATAATTTTTATTACCTTAATTTATCATGTGTTTGGTGGTATAATTGCCATGGTCACAGAACAATTTTTAAGAGTTGTTTTCTCTCTTCCATCTGGGGGGGTCCCAGGGATAGCTAGGTTATCAAGCATGGTGATAGGTGCCTTTGTTGGCAAGACCATGTCATGGTTCTATCATTTTAAACTGAATAAGTGGTCTTCATACTTCTAGGGAGCATGCTAGAAATGACCAATCACAGTTTCTTACGTATTGAACTTGACTCATACTACTAGAAAAAAAAATTAAGCCTCATAAATGTTAGATCAGAGAAAATGGGACAGGAGTAGTGTGTAAAAGTTTCTATAGGAATTGCACCATATTGAAAGGAAGCTCCTTAAGCAGGAAAGCAAATAACTCAAAATAGTTTCAGGAAGTTCCTGAAACTGACCAGATTCCCTAGCTCCCTCCCCCACAGTAAATAATAAAGCTGCAGAGATTCCCTTTCCTGGGAGCCACCTTGCTGAGAACTCACACAAAGAAGATCCTGAGACCAGACCAGCTGACTGGAAAATCAGAAACAAGCTGAGCTATACACAGGAGGTTCCCACCAAATGAGTCACTTAGAAGGGATACTCTCCAACTTGCTGCCTGCAGCAAGTGTATTATGTGCCTGCAGGATTTGTATTATGATCTGAGGTAGGCTTTTTTTTTTTTTTTTTTTGTTTTTTAAACAAATCCAGACCTACAGAAAGTTTTGGAAGGAAAACTCCAACACAAGGAAGTTAATTACTCCCACAAAGATGTAGACAACAGATAAGCTCACTACACCAGAAACCAAAGATAAAGCAGGACAAATATATTTACAATACCACTGCCAACAACAAATCTAAAACAAAAAAGCATCAACAATCAATGGTCCTTACTCGCCTTCAACATTAATGTTCTTAACTCACCTATAAAAAGATAGACTAACAGAATGGATACGAAGACAGAATCCATCCTTCTGCTGCATACAAGAAACGCATCTATGCTTCAAAGATAGACATTACCTCAGGTTGAGGTAGGCTTTCTTTTTTTTTTTTTATTTTACTTTATTTATTTTATATAACAAAGTCCAATTAAATGAAAACAAACACTTATACACAATATTTGGGAATTTGGGCGTCGATCTTTCCAAACTACTTCCTGCTGGTAAGGGGCTCTGTCTTGGGGGGATTCTAAGAAGATTCAGATATCCTGGCTGTAATCTGTAGGGCTGTTTTGTCCAGCTGTTTCGAATGTAGGATTAGCTGGTACTCTGTTTCAGGCGGTCTGGCGTGATCAAACCACATTAGACTGGAAGGAATCCACATCTTTTCATTTTCTGTAGAAACAAAAATAGAAATCCTTTTCCCCAGTAACTTGTCCTTCAACTTAAATTTTGGAGACAAAGCATTTTTTTTTTAATTTAATTTATTATTTTACATGTCGATCCCAGTTCCCTCTCCCTCCCTCCCTCCCTCCCCCTAGAACTCCCTCCCTCCTTTCCTTCCTTTTACCCTCTCTGCCCTCTCACATGCAATGTAAACACCCTCCCCTCCCATCCCCCCACCCCAATTCCATATGTAGGGGAATGCCATCCAGTTGGGGTCATGTAGATCTGACAGGTCCTGTGAAGTAGGAACTAGGGCTTCTCTCCTGTCTCTAGATTAAGGCAGTTATCCCTCCATGGGGGATAAGATCCTAAGTCACTTTATGCACCAGGGATACATTCTGGCTCCACTGTCTGAGGTCTCTTAGACTGCTCAGTACTTCTGGCTGAGACCCATATTCGGGGGGCCTGAGTCAGTCCCATGCTGGCTTCCCAGCTATCAGTCTAGTGGCCATTAGCTCCTCCTTGTTCAGGTAAGCTGTCTCTATGTGCTTCTGCCACATGGTTTTGTAATCTCCATCTGCTTCTTGGTTCTAGTTCGACTCAGTGTTTTTGTATGGGTGTTTGCTCCTATTTTCAACAGGCATTAGTTGAGGGCTCCATGGAGAAGTTAGTTGCTGATCTCACTCTCCAGGAAGGGCATTTATGATAGCCTTTCCACGGAAGCTGAGATAGTTAGTTGGGAGCAGTCTTGTAGTTCTGTCGACCTTTCTTTGTGTTCAATTTTATCTTCAAACCAATATTGGCTCCCTCTTTTATGTTCTCTGTCTCTGTCTCTTTCTCTTTCCTATCTTCTATTCCTAACCAGGCTCAATCTTCCTGGTCGCACATGCTTTCCTTTCCTCCCGCTCATTTTCTCCTACTTCTCTCTCCATTAGCTGCCCCCCCTTCACCTGGGCTCTGGGGGACTTGTCCCTTCCAAGTTCTGTGAGGGACTTTATATGAGTCTCTTAGAATACACGTTGTATCCTAATTCATCTGGTGATGTGAATTATAGGCTAGGGATCATTTGATCTAGGTCTAAAATTCATATATGAGTGAGTACATACTGTGTTCCTATTTTTGTGACTGGGTTACCTCATTCAGGATGGTTACTTCAAATGCCATCCACTTGCCTGTGAATTTCAAGATACCATTGCTTTTTTCTGCAGAGTAGTATTCCATTGTGTAGATGGAATCTTCATTAACCATTCTTCAATTGAAAAGCATCTAGTTTGCTTCCAGATTCTTGCTATTACAAAGAGTGCTGCTATGAACATAATTAAACAGATGACTTTGTAGCATTGATGTGAATCCTTTGGGTATATGCCGAAGAGGGGTATTGCCGGGTCCTGTGGTAAACTAATTCCCATTTTCCTGAGGAACCGCCATACTGATCTCCAAAATGGCTGTATTAGTTTGCACTCCCACCAGCAGTGGAGGAGTGTTCCCCTTTCTCCACATCCTCTCCAACATAAGTCATCACTGGTGTTTCTAATTTTAGCCATTCTGGCAGGGGTAAGATGGTATCTCAAAGTTGTTTTGATTTGCACTTCCCTGATAGCTAAGGATGTGGAGCATTTTATTAAGTGTCTCTCAGCCTTTTTGATTTCCTCCATTGAGAATTCTTTCTTCAGTTTTGTACCCCATTTTTTTAATAGGATTATTTGGTGTTTTGTTGACTAGTTTCTTGAGTTCTTTGTGTATTTTGGAGATCAGCCCTTTGTCGGATATAGGGTTGGTGAAAATCTTTTCCCAGTCTGTGAGCTGCCGTTTGGACTTGTCTACTGTGTCCTTTGCCTTACAGAAGCTTCTAAGTTGGAAGAGGTCCCATTTATTAATTGTTTCTTTCAGTGTCTGTGCCCCTGGAGTTATGTTCAAGAAGCAGTCTCCTATACCAATTTGTTCAAGGGTACCTCCTACTTTCTCTTCTAAGAGGTTCAATGTGGCTGGATTGATGTTGCGGTCTTTGATCCATTTGGACTTGAGTTTTGTGCATGGCGACAGACATGGGTCTATCTGCATTCTTCTACACACCCTCATCCAAATGTGCCAGCACCATTTGTTGAAGATGATGTCCTTGCCCCATTTTATAATTTTAGCTGTTTTGTCGAAAATCAGGTGTTCATAGGTGCGTGGATTAACATCAGGATTTTCAATTCGATTCCATTGGTCTACCTGTCTATTTTTATGCCAATACCAGGCTGTTTTCAGAACTATAGCTCTGTAGTAGAACTTAAAGTCAGGAATAGTGATTCATCTTGAAGTTCTTTTATTTTATAGGGTTGTTTTGACTATCCTGGGTCTTTTGTTTTTCCATATAAAGTTGATTATTATCCTTTCAAGGTCGGTGAAGAATTGTGGTGGGATTTAATAGGGATTGCATTGAATCTGTAGATTGCTTTTGGCAAGATTGCCATTTTTACTATGTTAATCCTTCCTAACCAAGAACATGGGAGATCTTTCCATTTTCTGGTATCTTCTTTAATTTCCTTCTTTAGAGTCACAAAGTTCTTATTATATAGGTCTTTTACTTGTTTGGTAAGTGTTACACCAAGACACTTTATGTTGCTTGTGGCTATTGTAAAGGGTGATGTTTCTCTGATTTCTTTCTCTGCCTCTTTGTCGTCTGAAAAAAGTAGGGTACTGATTTTTTTGAGTTTATCTTGTATCCTGCTAGTTTGCTGAAGGTGTTTATCAGCTGTAGGAGTTCCCTGGTAGAGTTTATTGGGTCGCTTATGTAAACTATCATATCATCTGCAAATAGAGACAGTTTGACTTCCTTTCCAATTTGGATCCCCTTGATCTCCTTTTGTTGTCTTATAGCTTTAGCTAGAACTTCTAGTATGATATTGAAGAGATATGGAGAGAGAGGACAGCCTTGTCTTGTTCCTTATTTTAGAGGAATTGGCTTAAGTTTCTCTCCATTCAGTTTGATGTTGGCAGTTGGTTTGCTGTATATTGCCCTTATTATGTTTAGGTATGTTCCTGTTATCCCTGACCTCTCCAAGACGTTTATCATGAAAGGGTGTTGAATTTTGTCGACGGCTTTTTCCACATCTAGGGAGATAATCATATGGTTTTTCTTTTTCTGTTTGTTTATATGGTGGATCACGTTGATAGATTTTCGCATGTTAACCCATCCCTGCATTCCAGGTATGAAGCCTACTTGGTCATGGTGGATGATTTCTCTGATGTATTCTTGAATTCGGTTTGCCAGTATTTTATTGAGTATTTTTGCATCGATGTTCATCAGGGATATTGGTCTGTAGTTTTCTTTCTTAGCTGTGTCTTTGTGAGGTTTGGGTACCAAAGTTATTGTGGCCTCATAAAAAGAGTTTGGCAATGAACCTTCTGTTTCTATCTTGTGGAACAGTTTGAGGAGTAGTGGTATATTAGTTCTTCCTTGAATGTCTGGTAGAATTCTGTGCTGAATCCATCTGGCCCTGGACTTTTTTTGGTTGGAAGGCTTTCGATGACTGCTTCTATTTCATTGCGGGTTATAGGTCTATTTAAGTTGTTTGTCTGTTCTTGATTTAATTTTGGTAAGTGATAGTTATCCAGAAACTTGTTCATTTCTTTGAAATTTCAATTTTTGTGGAATACAGATTTTCAAAGTATGACCTGAAAATTGTCTGGATTTCCTCTGTGCCTGTTGTTATGTTCCCCATTTTGTTTCTGATTTTGTTAATTTGCATGTTCTGTCTCTGCTTTTTCGCTAATTTGGATAAAAGTTTGTATATCTTGTTGATTTTGTCAAAAAACCAACTCTTTGTTGCATTGATTTTTTGTATTGTTTTCCTGGTTTCTATTTTGTTGATTTCAGCCCTCAAGTTGATTATTTCCTGGCGTTGATTACTCCTGCGGGGTGAATTTGCTTCTCTCTGTTCTAAGATTTTCAGTTGGGCTGTTAATTCTCTTATGTGACTATCCTCTGTTTTCTTCATATGGGCATTTAGTGCAATGAACTTCCCTCGTAGCACTGCTTTCAAGGTGTCCCATAATTTCGGTTATGTTGTATCCTCATTCTCGTTGAATATTAGAAAGTCTTTAATTTCTTTCTTTATTTCTTCTTTGACCAAGGAGTGGTGCAATTGCACATTGTTCAGTTTCCATGAGTTTGCAGGTTTTCTGCTATTTGTGTTGTTGAATTCCAATTTTAAAGCATGGTGGTCCGATAAGATACAGGGGACTATTCCTATTCTCTTGTATCTGTTGAGGATTGTTATGACACCTAGTATGTGTTCGATTTTAGAGAAGGTTCCATGTGGAGCAGAGAAGAAGGTATATTCTTTTGTCTTTGGATGGAATGTTCTATAGATGTCTGTTAACCCCAGTTGAGACATAACTTCTGTTAATTTTTTTGTTTCTTTGTTGAGTTTCTGATTTGTGGTCCTGTCTAGTGTTGAGAGTGGTGTATTAAAATCTCCCACTATAAGTGTGTGAGGTTTTATATGAGCTTTGAGTTTTAGTAGTGTTTCTTTTACGAATGTGGGTGACTTTGTATTAGGGGCATAGATATGCAGAACTGAGACTTTGTGTTGATGGATATCTCCTGAGATGAATATGAAATGACCGTCTTCATCTCTTTTGGTTAATTTTGGTTTGAAGTCTAACTTGTTAGATATTAGGATAGCTATGCCTGCTTGCTTCTTATTTCCATTTGATTGGAAAATCTTTTCCCAACCCTTTACCCTGAGGTAATGTCTATCTTTGAAGCTAAGGTGTGTTTCTTTTATGCAGCAGAAGGATGGATTCTGTCTTCGTATCCATTCTGTTAGCCTGTGTCTTTTTATAGGTGAGTTAAGACCATTAATATTGAGGATGAGTAAGGACCATTGATTGTTGATGCTTGTTTGATTTAGGTTTGTTGTTTGCAGTGGTATTTTGAATATATTTGTTCTGCTTTGCCCTTGATTTCTGGTGTAGTTGCATTATCTGTTGCCTACATTTTTTGGGCGTAGTTACCTTCCTTGGGTTGGAGTTTTCCTTCCAATACTTTCCGTAGGGCTGGATTTGTAGATACATATTGGGAAAATCTGGTTTTGTCATTAAATATCTTGTTCTCTCCATCTATATTGATTGAACCTCTGCAATCAAAATACCCCTTTGACCACACTAATTAGCCTGTCCAATCAAAATCAAGCACCTCATACTGATGACAAGTTTCACCTTTTACCTTTATAAACTGTCATTTTCCTGTGGGCCTCAACTTTCTCCTCTATATCTAGAGGCAATCTTTTGTCCTTCAGGGAAAATATTCATCATCTGGTTTGTTCCATTCTCCTTCTCCTTAGTCCTTTATCTCCTGTCATTGTCTCTTAATGTCTGCCTTTTGTCCCTCTGTGACAAATAAATCCTTTTGTGCTGAAAACTAGATCTTGGGGTATCTTGGCCTTGGGGTGTCTTGTGCCCATTCAGTTCCTTTCAGCTAGTACTTTTTAGGCACATAACATGTATCACATGTGGATTTAATATAACACTTTTGTTTTCACCAAACAGTAAGTAAATATTACTCACTTTTTGAAGATTAAGAGTGAAAATACAAGGCCTGGAGAGATGGCTCAGCCTTTAAAGGCTAGGCTCACAACCAAAAATACAAGAATGAAAATACAAATATTTACATATCTTAATTTTAAAAGCCAAAGTTCACATAGCCAACTAACAAGTCAATTATGATCCTAATTCACATTTTGCTAAAGTGTTTGGGGAACATTCTCTAGTTTGTAGAAAAATTTAAAGGTTTCTATTTGTTTTTTGTTTGTTTGTTTGTTTGTTTGGGGTTTTTTGGTAGCAAATAGAAGCTCTGCACTTCCTTCAGTCATCCTGTCTTAGTCTGATGTATTCATTAGCCAATCCTAATATGTTAATAACATCTTCATTCATGTTTACCGTTTTTGGTGAATACCCAGTTGGTTTTTACATGTACAATGAGGAAAATGTCTACTATCAATAATTAGCACTGAAATAATCCTCTGTGTTCCACATATGCATCCCCTTCCCTTTCCTAGAACCCTTGGCATTACTACATCCTTTTTATATTTTGCTTTGACTTTGGGAATATCACACTGATGGAATTTAACAGAAGTGGCTTTTCAGATTGCCTTCTGCCCTCTAACTAAATATATCTCAGGTATGTGATAGTTTATTTCTCTTTATACCTTCATTATGGTAGACTATTTCATTGTGTAAATATAATAGTATATTTAGCCACACATTATTAGGAAAATATCTCTAGTATTCCGAGAAACCAGAACTGCTGGACCTCACAGATTTAGTTAATAATGTACGTTGAGGTCACTTAAAACCTAGGACTGATATATTACTCTCTACCCAGCCTGTTTGTTTAATCTGCCTTTAAGACAGGAATGTTGCAACTGACCTTAATTGCCATGGATATTCCATGTAACCAATTTTTACAACTTACTTTAGCACATATTTGCAATCCTAAAATTATATATTCTTCCGTTCCTTTAGCTTACAGAGCAAAGTATGTGTGTTATGAAAGTCATTTGTTGAAAGAAACAAAAGGATGGAAAGCAACCTGACACAACAAATAACCCACACAAATACTAAAAGCAGCCTCCTGATGTTGCTTAATAACATTTGTGTGCTTATTATCTGGGTCATTTGTGGTCAATCAGAATGAATAAAGTCTCCTTCCTTATCAAACACTGTTAAGGATTTCGGTAAAAATGTCTCTCATTCTTACCCCATATGATTCTTTCCGTGCTGGTCAATAATTTCAGAGGTAAAGCCTTTTCTGAGGATAACAAAGGCACATAGACAGACAAAACATCATTTAGACTGGAAGCAAAGATCAGTCCAAGACAGGAGAGAATGAGGAAAGAGAAGAGTTCAAATCCAGGCTCACGTTTTATATACTACTCCAAGAGGAAGGACTTCAATTGTTTTTCCTCAGTGTGACACTCACAGATTTTGGAAACAATGGGGTTACTGTTAATTGTTTAAGTCAATGAAACTTTACTTTTTAATTATTTATAATTTAACATTTTTATGTGTGGGTTTTTTTTTCAACATTTTTTTTTTTATCTGTACCAGTTGTGTGTCTGGTGCCCATGGAGTCCAGAAGCATTTTGGGTCCCCATAACTGAAGCTATAAATGGCTGTGAGCCTCCATGTGGATGCTGGAACACCAGTAAGTGCTCTTAAATGCTAGGCTCCTTCACAGCCCAGCTAAAACAGGTTATTACTCAACAAAGGATATCATGGCTCTCTCCAATATTTATAAATTATCAATAAACATATCATAAACATGCATTTACACTTTTGATGCATCTATGATAAAAACACACGGAGATTTGCTTGTTAGTCCCAGCTTGTCTCCTATCGTCTCCATTACTTTCTTTTTTCCTTTTTTCCAAAGCAGAGATTTCCCCCAGGTGTGTCCATATCGTTGTCTGAGATTTGGGCTTTTCTAATATGAACCTAACTGCATATTTTACCTGTTTAAATCTGTGATTCTCCAAACACTGAGCCATTGATAGAACTTCTTTGTTAAGCTGCCAATTCATAATTACCCAAGTTTCTTAAGTAGAATATTTCCTTAAGATTAGGTTTTCTTGACTAGGTTTATAGTTTGCCCTTCAGTTCTATGTCAAATTTATTTTTGCAAGCCTCCCTCCCCCACCCACTCATTGTGACTTTTCTTAACAGGGTATGTTGCTCAGAAACATATACTTTTAATCAATTGCAATGTAAAACTTTGCTTCATAGGATTTAACTGAGGACCTCAAGCATGCTGAGTAGACCTTTTGTCTCTGAGCCACATCCTACTTCTGAGTCACATCCTATCCTTAGAATTCCCACACAAGTGATAAACCTCTACCTTAAAATTTGTAATCATTTTATTGATTTTTATTTGTTCATATTATTCATGAATAGACTAATAAAGTTGGATGTATAAAACATTACAGCTGATGATGTCGAAACACTCCACCTAAATTATGGAAGCACTCCTACTAAGCCTTAGAGAGAAACAGATTATGTTCAAGGACTAAGCAGACACAAAAAAGGGGCAACTCAAAACTGTCACTTTAATATTTAACAATGTTCCTTCTCTACAGTATGCCTTAAAATTTGCATACATTTCCATTATGTTTGTTGCAATGATTTGAATAAGAATGGCCTGGCCAAAAGAGCCTAAATTTCAATATTTGGTCCCCAGTTGGTGGACACTTTAGGAAGGATTAAGAAGTGTGGCCTTGCCAGGCCCAGGGGGTCACTCTGCTGCAATTTAAAATCAGAATTAGATGTGAATTCTCAGCTACTACTCTGGCACCATGTCTTCCAGCTTATTGCCACATGATGCTCATAGACTAACTCTCTGAAACTGTAAGCAAGCTACTAATTTAATGTTTTCTTTTCTTAGTTGCCTTAGTTATGGTGTTTCACCACAGCAATAGAACAGTAACTAAGACACTGGAATATTCACTAACATGTCTAGACTGGGCAGAACAGAACCTTGTACCACTGTGTAGGCTATGCAGTCTCTGGATTCCCTGTAAGTATACAATTGCTTAATGCTATGCATTGGAATTCAGAAGTTTCAGACTGTCTATGATACAGTAAGAAAAATAAATGAACATCTTTCCAGTCAATCTTGACTGTATTTTGCACATATCACAGGTAAACTAACCCTGAAACATAAATAGGTACAATTTAATCAAACCTAAGATCAAATAAGCATAAAAGATGCAGAAATGGAGCTGATTACATACCAGAGCAAAACTGAACTTCTCTCATGACAAAGAGTCATCATTCTGAACAGGGCAAGACATGGCTTTGTGATAATTACGTACTGCAGTTTTTGCAGTTTAAAACTTCCTCCAGGATTTCTGATCTTTTTCTCTGTAAGAAGAAGATATAAAGTACTCTTAATATTGCATGCTATTCCTTTAGAATCTTTACTTTTAGGAATTTTACTGAACTGGAAAATAGAGACACGTCCTTTAATTTTTTTTTTTTAAACTAATTTGTCCTTTACACATTTTCCAGTCTAGTAGCAAAATGGCTGCTCAGAGTGAAAGTTAGTAAAATGCTAAAGCACTTCCTGGCTTTGTAAAGGAGAACCAGTAGCAAAAGTTAATAAAATGCTTACAGTTCTGTGGCCAGAGCGTATTAGCATCAGAAATGAAGTACTTCTTAAACTCCTCCTGAAAAGCAGCCGTAAATATGATCTCTTCATATTCAAAACATAGTGAATGTGTTGCATAAACTGACTGAAGAAGCACAATCTTATGCAAATTCTTCTAAATTAAGTTCATGGTTCAGGGATCTAAGTGCCCCACCAAAAATTAAAATATATTCTCAAGAATTCCAAATCTAATTATGTCTTGGGGTATAACTGCTAGATAAGTCCTTGGATAAATCAAATGATCTTTGGAGGATCTAAATTTCCTACATTTCTTTATAGCTCAATTTCTTTGCAGCCTCTACAGTGTTTTGACTTAATGGAACAGAATTTAATAAACATCTTAGCAAGCAATTTCAAGGAGGAGAGCATTCTTTATATATATAGAAATTCCTTGTTCCCTCTTCCCTTGTATCATTGGTCACCTCAGCACAGACACCATCCAAACAGAACTAGAGACAGTTTTCCTGATTTAGGCCAATTCCACTCCATGTGAGGACAATCAGAATCAAAGCTGAGTTCTCAGAATCAAGTGTAGTTGCTACTTCTAATCACAGTGCTCAGGAAACTTGAAGGAGGTTGCATGGCCAGGACCACAAGGCTGGTTTATGTTGATTATTGTGTTCTAAGTTAGACACTGTCTCAGAACAACAACAGAAAAACAAAAACTTAAATATGAGCAAAGAGCACTGCAGTGGATATCCCTGAGAGTGTGAAATTATATGAAATAGTTTCCCATAAGGAAAATATTCTTTTTCAAAAGGCTGCCTTAAGTAAGATCACATTTGTTTAAAAAGTAAAACAACTAGAAAAGAAAATTTACATTCATGCAGCAATTTGCTTTAAGCAAAGACCATTGTCAAAGTTAATATTGTCAATAAGATCTAAGATTGCCTTCTAGAATAGCTTGCATGCACACCTGATATTTGGCCATGGGTAGGCCTGAAGAGGTTTATTTTGATTAGCATTACTGAGATGGGAAGACCTAGGAGCTCTATTCTTTGCTATGGATCCTGAGAAGCAAAGGAAGGAGATTTCTAGCAAAGTTGTAGCATTTATCTTTCTCTGCTTCCTGATTGCTGATGTAATGTGAACAGCTGCCTCAAGCTCCAGCCACCAGGTTCTCTTCAGCACGACAGATGGTCTCTGCACACTGTCATCTAAGTACACCTCCTCTTTGGTAAGTTGCTTTATTAGGATATTTCATCTTATCCAAGAAAAAGCAAGTTAAGTTAGGTTTTCATGTGGTCTCCAGTCTTCCATCTGTCTGCTCAGTCTGCTAATGATGAGTACTCTGTGGATTTCTTTTTTAATCGACATTTTGATTCTGGTTTTGCTTTTACATTGAGACAGAGTGACTGTTATTTTATTATTATTATTATTTATTATTATTATTATTATTATTATTATTATTATTATTATTGTAATGTCAAGTAGTCTATATATGTCCACACAAATATATGAAGCATTTTTGGTTGAGGTTTACCTGAAGATGGAAGACTCACCCAGAAAGTGGTTAACATCATTACACTGTTGGAATCCAATAAGAAAGAGAAAACCCAGATTAGAATACACCTTCCTCTGCTTCTTGGTCAGTGTTATGGACCAAATTGTTTAGGTCACCATGCCTTCTCTGCCATGATGGACTGTATGGCTCTAGACTGTGGGCTAAAACAATTCATATTAATATAAAGTTGATTTTGCTCAGGCATTTGATCAAAGCAAAATAGAAAAGTAATTAACACAAAAATTTTGAGGGTGCTTAAGTTTGTAAGTTCTAATTTGTTTTCAATTATTAAGAGCTATGGTTTTTCCAGAACTTTTTTTTTATTCAGTAAAATATTATGAAAATGATTCTAATATAGAACCATTAGATCATTATTCCAAATGTGAACTATAATCCCTGGGCAGTTCCCACAAAAGAAAACTGAAAGGTCCATGTCCTGGATACAAAGATAAGTGCACTGAACTTAATTCTTGATTATTATCACACAATTTGAATTACTCTATTTTACCAGCTATTAGATGGCTGTGAAGGTAGGGTGTGTATTGACTTTGAGCCTCAGTATTTTACTGATAGTGCTTAAATGCTGTTCTTTAAATTAGCTAAGACTCATTAACAAGCACATTTTTTGTCTATACAGAGCAATTATATACGATACTATTAGCAGTATCAATTAAGATAGATAAAGTAATAGCCTAATTGAATGCACAAGGAGTCTAATGGCTTTGCTTTCTCTGATAATGGATTACACTCTGTTCTTGTACAATAAGCCAGACACAGGATCAATAGTATTTTATACTTAGAAAAACTACTACCCTGAATGATACCAATACTTAATTCAGGATTCATTACTTTGATTTTTATCATCAGCAAGGGAAAATACATCATAAGTTTAAAATTAATTTTAAAGCCTATGTTCATGTCATTTACTCCTAAAACACTAAGACATTTAAAGTTTTTATATCTGTATGTAAGTTTTTCAGTCAGTCCCTGCAATAGGATTCATAATTCTTGTTCATGTTAGATTTAGCTATTCATTACATTACTGCATTATGCAAATATACAAAATGATCTCTGGTATGGCTTTGTCAGTGCACTGGCAATCCTATGGTAGCAAACTCGAATACTTATGGAGAAATATTAAGGAAAATATATTACTAGTATAACTTGTCTCTGAACTCTGTGTTGAACGTCAAGATTTTATGGTAGAGGAACATTCTTTTTGCAAAGTTTGAGCACATGCATGATACTGTCTCACTTCATCCATTTCTTTGCCCCCCATGCCATCAAGTGTAAAGCAGTCTTAGGCAAGCTCGGGCTGGTAAGTATTTTCCAGAAATCTTGAAAGAAGTGATTCAGGGAGAACAGCAGCAATTGCAAATGCAATTCATGTAAAGCTTATGTAGGCAATGCACTCAGATGAGCAGGAGCATTTAAAATAAATGTAAAATGAAGGACTGACTTGATTTAAGCAACACACTAAAGAACTATGAAGAATTGCCTGTGATTTGCTTGTTCCAGTCTCTCCTCATTCCAGTGAGTAAGCAGAGGTACTCCTCCCTATGTATTGTGAATCAGAGAAAGCAGCCTTAGAGTGTGTTTTATTGTAGCAGACATGAACCACGTATTTTGGCACAGTGATGCAGAGTCCTCTGGTCTCAGAGCATCAAAATAATTCTCTCACTTAGAAGCTAATAATTTAAGTTCAAATAATCATAGTGTTGTGTCATATAGAACAATGTGTATGCTCAAAGGTAAATAGTAGAAAGTTTAAGGTAGGATGAACTTTCTGGAGAGAAGCCTGTACTATATACTAAAATGCAAAATTGTGTGGTAACTGTTGACACAGCAAGTCTGATATGAAAGTACTATCCCACATAAAGGATTTCACAAATCTTTCTCAAGTTCTATTATAATGAACCATAGTTTGAAACAATTACACTTTGTTTATATCCAAAATTATTAATTTATGGAAAATCACATGATGATCTATTTCTTTGTGTATATTTTATATTGCATGAAATACCCAGAGTTGATATCATACTTCCTTTGAACTCTTTTCTCTCCATCTTGCTCTACCCTTTGTTCTTCCTCACCATCTCACTCTTCTTCCTCCTTCTGTTGTTCTTTTCCACTATTTTTCTGTTTCTCTTCTTAATATACTTCCTCCAATCCACCAATTATCTACTTCCCTGTCTCTCCTGAGTCTCCCTCTCTTTCCCTCTTTCTCTTCTCCCTCAGATTCTCTCCTTTCCTCATTGTTTTGCTCCCCACTCAATAATTTTCCATTCACAGATATTGTTATAGAACTCAAAAAAGACTCAGTCAAAACATGAAGCTGTCCACAGCACTAAAATGTTAAAACTTGCTCAGCATCCTCGCTAAATATTTATAGATTCTGCATCTTGTCTTTAATCTACTAAATAAAACTTGGACATACTAACTTTTTATCATATTCATATTTTCACTATTTCTCATATTTTAAAAAATATACTTATGCAAATTGTCTAACATTACTTATTTACTTTAATTTGTCATATTCATGAGATAAGTCATAAGTAGATATTTTAATTCAATGGAATTATTAATAGGAAATTACTCCAGGATAGAAAAAGGCATTATAAGAAAATAGTTCATTTAGTAGAAAGCCCAGCAACAGGACCATGTTTAAGATAATGACATAGGAATAATTTGGATCCCCAATTAATTTTTTTCTACACTTCTTCATTTTATAACGTTAACTGGTATTTTATTGATACACATATGCATATGTGTTTTATAACTAAAATATAGTTTACAATGAAAGTGCAACAAATTTTATGTGAAATACAATTTAACCCTTTATTTCCTAGACTTTGCTGGCTATATTGTAATTCACAAAGTGCTACCAAAGGTATTGGGAAATTAATTATGTTAACTTACAATTTTTTATTTAGCTTCTTTTTTTTTCTTTTGTTTCTTTTTTTATTTTATATAGCCAAGTCCACTTAAATGAAAACAAACATTTATAGACAATATTTGGGAATTTGGGCGTAGTTCTTTCCAAACTACTTCCTACTGGTAAGGGGCGCTGTCATGGGGGATTCTAAGAAGATGCAGAAATCCTGGCTGTAGTCTGTAAGGCTGCTTTGTCCAGCTGTTTTGAATGTAGGATCACCTGGTACTCTGTTTCAGGTGGTCTGGCTTGGTCAAACCACTTTAGTCTGGAAGGAATCCACAGCATTTCAATCTCTGTGGAAACAAAAATAGAAATCCTTTTCCCCAGTAACTTGTCCTTGAACTTAAATTTTGGGGTGAAAGCATTTTTTTTTCATTTAATTTATTATTTTACATGTCGATCCCAGTTCCCTATCCCTCCCTCCTTCCTTATTTTAATCAAAATATTTATAACAAACTTTATATTTCCACAGAGATTTAGTTAAATTCAAGTCAGCCAGTAATACATTTTCCAAAATATATTAAACATTTAAGGATATCATACTTGCTAAAATACACATATTCATTATTATAAATTTGATACTTTATATGAAATAGAAATGGATTTGAGCATATAAAAAAGATAGCAATAAGTAGAGAAAATGTGTACAATCAATGTAAAACTCTTTATTTCTCATAGTAAAGTCTGCTATTTAAAATAGATGATAGAAAATAAATATAAACTCATGAGAACTTGGCTTTTGCACTATATTTTTTAATCTGAAAGTTATACTACCTACCGTTGCTCACACAAATACCTGTTCTTTTTTTAGGTAATTTTTAGCATCTTGACAGTTGAATGAATTTAAAAATGTTGCTTCCTTTCTTTGGGACCAACAAATTGCACATCATTTTGATAATAGTATTAGAGAAAATGGTTTAAGTACATAATTAACATACTTAACGCTTGGTCATTTTGAACAACCTCTAACACAATAATTCAAACTCATACTTAATGGAAATATTTAGCCCAATTATGAACCTAATTTTAAGTTGAGGAAATATAGTATTAACCTAGTGTTCCATATAATTACTCTTTTCAGTATAGAATGAGAGTTGAAGTCAATTCATGGGACAGAGATGCTCCATTGCACAGTGACTCCATCAGTTATGAACTCAGTGACTTACAAAAATAAAAATAAATATTAGACATCAGATTACAGCAAAATAAAACACACTAAGTATATAATCGCTCAGCAGTTACAGCCATCATTGCACTCTATATTTACTGAGTACGAAGTTCCTCTGGTTTTTTAAACTGGTAATTTCCTTAGAATCATTGTTGTTAATTACTCAGAATTGAGACTAAGTAGTATGTGCATTTGGCAAATTTCAGTTTCATGTCATCTCTATATGAATGTGAATTAGAATTCCTGAAATGGTAAAACAGCACAATAATAGCATAAACATTTACACAACAAAAGTAAAGTAAGGAAAAAACTGTTTATTGTATGTCCATACAGGTATTTGTGACACATTTATGGTAGTGGTTGGTGCCTACTCCATGCTTGTGTGTGCAGAGATCATAACAGAACTGCAAGTGTTTCACTCTTTCTTTCATCTCTTTTTGCCATTCACTGAACTGAATGCTTACCATTATGACTAGGACTGAGGGCTGGTGCTTTTTTGGAATCTGCCTATGTCTGTCCTACAGAACAGAGTTACAAGTACCTAAAGCCATGCCTTGTGTCTTACATCGATGCCTGGGATTCAAAAAGACTTAGACCTTCATGTCTCTCAGTGATACATCTCCCAAATCTCCTTCCTCCAAATTGTGTATAAAACTGTGTATTCTGATTTGATGGTATGAATTCAATATGGTGAATGCTTTAAATTAGATAAACATGTATACTGGTTAATACTTTGGTGGGTTTTTCTTGTATGTGCTTCAGGGCAAAGAAGGTTTTACCTATGTCTATTGGTTTGTTAGTATAGCTGTATTGATCAACAGAAGGCTTGATTAAGAAATTGCTAGAGAATAGTCCATAATTAAGCATCGATGACTTGTTTTTATCTTGAATCCAAATTTCCTATCTTCTGTTTCTATTACAACTTCTGTGGTCATTTTATTTCATTAAGTAAGGCTTATTGAAAATTATTCTAATTGTTTTCATGCTTGAATTTATATGATCCAAATGTCTACTATTATATTTCATAAAGGGCTTTGATGTTTTTCCATTGTACTTTTAGATTTTCTGACCTACAACATGACCTCATTTTTACATTTTAATTGCTATTTCTTATCATATCTTTCATAACTTGTCTGTCAGTGTAGCTTGAATAACTTAAGTCATAGAGCACAGATTTCATTATAATTCACAATAAACATAGAAAAAAATGTCTAATAAAATCGTCTTGTGTTCACTATGGCAATTACTTAGAGACTACATGTTCTTTAATTCTTAGTTCTGGGTTCTTTTACATACTTTAAAATTCTTCAAAGTCTACAGAGGAAACACTACTAATTCAAATTAGATACCTATAAGTTGATATCAAATGAATTAATTTGGGGGTTATAATTTTAATGAGGAAAAATATAGGGTGAAATGTGATCATGAACATTTTGGTTGGTATAATTTAAAGCATTTAAATTACTTTACTCCTGAGTTAAAATATGTCAGTACCATCCTTTAACTTCTGTTGAGCTCAAAATTGAGCCAGGATTCAGTTCTCCAAGGTTGCTAATTTTATAATGAGAAAATGGCATAATATAATGTGGGCATCACTCATTGCAGTATCAGAAACTACTGGTTGGCATCAAAGTACATTGTTCCCTCTCATCTTACAACTATATTTCAGAAACTTACCTGAAATATTGTAAATATCTGAAGTATACTCTTATCACATACAGAGCATAAAAGAGCTAGGAACTATACACATGTATGAAAATATTAATTATACAAAGATGTTAGAAATGGAGGCATTTCCTTCATCTAGACTTGCTAGATGGCAGAAAGGTTTGCCAACAACTCACCTTAAAAAAGAGGTTGACCAGTAAGCCTATTAGAGGCCTTGTTTACATTTTGGACCCCATGTCACACTTGATTTTCTCAAGCTCATGTAACAAGTCTTACCAGGAGATCTGTGTTCCTTTTTCAGCTTTGTTGTTTTGACTGGTAGTGAATGTTTGCAAAGTATCATTAAACAAGAGTGCCATCAGTTCTTGGTGTAGGCACTTGAGCATTTCAGCAAACTACTAAATCAGAGAACTTCTATTTCAGTAGCACCACAACACAAAAATACCTCTGTGTTTATGAGCAATCCCTTCTCTGAGAGAAGCTTGGATTTTCTCATTTACAAAACAAGGTTGACAATAACAGCCATTGCAAAAAGAACTGGGACATAAAAAAAGCAAAGGAAATGAACACTAGAAATAATCGTTAATGTTGACTTATTATTAAACTGCATTATCTCTTGTTATCCATAATGCCTTATTATCACCTATATATTAGAAGTCTTGATGTTGTCCCATTACTACAGATAAAGAGTACTTAACTATCTCTCAGATTGATGGGGCTAGGGACTGAGAATTAATTAGGATTAAATGAAATTGTAATGGCTGACACTCCCTAATGAGATCAGTGCCCTTAGAAGAAGAAAAGAAACCAGAGCTATCAACAACCTGATGTGTTAGCATAGAATGACTAGCAAATATCTGATACTGAAGAGGACACTCACCAGAATGCAGCTGTATTGGCAGACTGATTTAGCTTCCACATCTGTAGACATAAACGTTGCTTAATCCATTCACTTGATGATATTACATATGGCAGCTTGAGCAAGTTGATAATTACCAAGCATGCATCACTTTAACCCAGAGAGCATTCCTAACCCCTGAACACAAATGAGCATATCAAGTTGAATTATGTACTGAAAAGACAACAATTGTAACCAGCCTGGAGTGTCAGACCTAGTTACCTGAAACAACGTGAAAAAAATAAAAAAGCTACAAACAGAGCTTCAGATATTCCTCTGTTTGCTTGGACTCCAGGAAAACATAAATTCAAATCCCAGGGCAACAGGAAATACCCTTTCCAGCCCCCCACCTCTGCCCTGCCTGCTTTTCAAATACTTTAAACTCCACCCAAGACGTAAGAGTGTACATACCTTCTTCACTCTGTTTAAACCAAAGAAGATGAATTTAAGTGTGACTACTCACAGTTCCTGCTATGACTCCATCATGAACGAACATAAGTAAATGTCTGCACTTTAGGGTTGAAATGCAAGCTCTTGCTTGGATGTGATAGAAAGCAGTGATGTCGTAGTTATTACAGACAGTTCTATGGCAGTGGTGTTGATAAGACTTTTTCCATGCACAGAAGGTCCCTTGAGAAGATTCTTCTCCCAAGGATAAAGACTCATGAAAAATGGTCATAGTAGCATATGACTCAAGTCTGTCCTTTTACTTGGAGGAGGAGATGTACTATGATAAGTACAGTTTTAAAATTGTTTTTTTTTTCTTCCTCTAATATCCTTTTTCTCCCATCATCCTTTGCTTGTGATTAGATCAGAAAGTTCTGGAGAATATGATGGGTAGGTAGATGGATAGTTAATTTTAAAAGTTCTCTCTTTAACTTTTGTTTTAATTAGATAAAAAAGGACAGTTTGTATCAAAATAAAAATTATTATGTTTTTCATGAACTCAATTTTTCTTGTTAAACTTGTGTTTAAACTCAAATGGTCATAAAATATTCAATTTCATTTAAATTTTTACCTAAAGTAAAAGAAATGTTTTTCTGATAAATAAATGCCAAAGTGTAAAAACAAATATACACTTTATTGTTATCACTATTATTAATAATAATTTTTGTTATTAACTATATGAATTCTTATTTTTCAAGGTAGTGTAATGACACTTAAAGTTAATTTCATCACTTTCAACATTTAAATAAAGTTTAAATCATAAAGTGTTTGAAGTGTTTGACTTTAATATGAATTATTTCCTTATGCTTTTTATAAAGATACCCAAATATATTAAGTGAATTGATTGATTGATTGAAATACACTCTAAAGTCCAATTCAGCTAAGAAATAGATCTTATTATTTGTTGATGGAAGCTTCTTTCGTGTTCCTGTCCTGTTCACAGAGTTTTTTAGTCACAAATGAGCACACAGATGCTTATATTAATTATAAACTGTTTGGCCGAGGGCTGGGGCTTCTTATTGGCCAGCTCTCTCTTAATTGTTAATCCATTTCTGTGTATATCTGTGTGGTCCTGACTTACTGGTGATGCCCAAGCCTCTGGATTCCTTGGCAGCTACATGAGGTCTCTCATGACTCAATTTCTGCCTTCTCTTTCAAGAATTCTCCTAGTCATATAGACCAGTCTAATTCTCCTGCCTGTCTATATTCTGCCTGTCCATTAGCTGTAACAGATGTATTTATCAACCAATGGGAGAAACATATATTCATAGCATAGAGAAGGACATCCCCCATCAATTATTATCATTAATGCAATAGATACATATTGTGATTGGAAATCAGGATGCTTGACCAGTTAGATGAAGAGGACTTTATTGTGAGAATATAACTTACACAGGAAACGAGTGACTTGGGCTCCCTTTCCAAGCATGCCGACCCTGCCACCCGGTTGCTCTCTGCCACCTAAAGAAGGGCCTTTCAGCCTCATCTCAAGCCTTTCAACTGGTCATGTTTACACCCATGATCATGCCCAAACCGGCATGGTCAACGCTATAGGTGGGGGGGCGGGGTGAATAGCTCACTACAGATACAATAGTATTACAGGGATTGTTTTTTGATATGTCTGATTACTACAATTAAATAAAACAGATATTTCCCTACATGGAGAACATAAACCTTTGTTAAAATTTTTTCATTATGTATTGGGGTTTGAGTGACAGCAACACATACCCTTGATTTCTAGACTTTACCAAATGGAAAAATATTAAACAAGATATAAAAACATGCTAAAGATTATTCCTAAATCCTACAAGAAATAATATGAGAAGACATTTTGAGTTCTGATTTTAATTGTTACAACTAGTAACAAGAGAAACAGGATATGCAAATGTATTAAGAGAATTCAATTCCACCTTTTTTTTTTTTTTTAACGTTTTTCCCATCATTACTTACTAAAAGTTTCATCAAGGTTAGAGGTCAAACTTAATTAAAAACCTTTAATGAGAAGTGTACTTAAATGGCCAATTCAACATTTAAGTAGAAGAAACTGAGAAATATAAATGTTACCAAAACTGAGTAATCACATTGAAGAAACAATATATGTTACCCATTTTATATTAGCTCATGAAAATACTTCCAAACTTCTGAATGTGTTGGACATTATTATTAACAACTCTTCCACTGAATTATATGTTCGTTAGTATAATAACATAATTTATAAACTATTAAACCTTATATGTGAGATATATTATAACTAAGACAATATGTCAAATGATTAAGGTACTATTCTAAAATTAAAAGATAATTGTGACATATGGCACAATAAATACATAAGTCCTTTTTTGTGTAGGTCTTCTTAATATGTGAAGATGCATGGCACTAAATATTCTGGAAAATATCATTCACAAAATATTGAGATATAGAAGTAGAATATATAATAATTTTTAAGAATTTAAAACAATGTAAAAAGGGAAATTAATAAGAAATAAATTCCATATTCATTTGATATCATCCTTTGTCCTGGTTAGCATCAGCTTTCAACTTGACACAGCCAGAAGCCACTTGAGGGATTCTCAGTGATGTGGTGGGACATTGTTTTCTCTATATAGTTTTCTGAGAGGATTATAATGTGTTTCTTCTTTAGCTTTGCATGTATAGGTTGTAACTTCATCACATGCCCACACCCTTTTCACCTGCATGTTGATTAGGAAAGATTATTTGTTTCTGTCAATTACAGTAATGTGTTTATTTCATTTAGATTCTTATTTTACCCAGAACTGTATGTGATGTTTTAGTCTATTTAATTTCTATTTAATCACTTTTTTCCTAATGAATCTTAATCTTTTGAATTGATGTCTTCCTTTATATTCTCTAAACTAAGCCCTGTGTCATTTTAACAAGATAAAACAGCACATGCCACCCTGCTCCCCAGCCCTCAGCATCCTCATTCCAGTCCTGTGCATTGTTTGCTTGCTCAGTATGAAACTCAGAATTATCAGTCTTGTTCTTACTACATTTGACTAGACAGTCTGACATTTATTAGATTTGTTTCTTATTCTACACAGATGTAATTTTTATTTCTTTGTTTTCCACAAAAATAAGGTTTACTAGGTAAACTTGGATAATGAATTTTTAATCTCTCTTATGAATCAACATAGGTTTATATATCACATCTTTACCTTACTTAATATAGATCATGTTTTTAGTAGTATCCAGGTACATAAAAGAGATATATGCATAACAATTTATTTCTTGCCAATACTGAAAATGGCATTTGCTTATTTTTATTCTGTTATTAGCAATTATATTATCATACATTAATTATACTTAACACTCAATTTCATTGTGGTATTGTTTTTTATATCTTTTGGGTTTTGAGACAGGGTTTCTCTATGCAACAGTCTTGGGTGTCATGTAACTTGCTTTGTAGACCAGGCTGACCTCAGACTCACTGAGATTTGCCTGCTTCTGCCTCCCAAGTGTTGGGATTAAAGGCTTCATTATGGTATTTTCATGCATGAATAAAATGTATTGATATTAACCCTCATTTCTCACTGTTCTCCTCCTCCCACTACAACCAATCATATCCTTATTCACAACCAATCTTCTGTTTGTTCTTTTTACTCTTTTGGCTTTTTTTTTTTTTTTTTTTTTTTTTGGTTGTTGTTGTTGTTGTTGTTCTTGGGCAGCCCACCAGCCAGCTCTCAAATACATACACATAAAGGATTATTCTTGCTTATGAATGCCTGGTCTTAGTTTGGCTTATCTCTTGCCAGCTTTTAAAGAAATTGCCCCATCTACATTTTGCCCCTGGGATTTTTGCTTTTCTTACTTCTGTATATCTTAGTTTCATTCTTACATGTGGCTAGCTGTGCTGCTGAGTAGTTAGCCTCTAGAGTCCCTCTTTCCTCCTTTTCTCTTTCCTTGATCTTTGAAATTCTTAATTATTTTCTCTGACTGCCAACCCCACCTATCCTTTCTCATGCCTTGTTACTGGCTGTTTATCTCTTTATTAGACTAATCCGATGTTTTAGACCGGCAAAGTAACATAGCTTCACCGAGTTAAATAAATAAAACATAAAAGAATGTAACACATCTTTGCATCATTAAAACAACTATTCCATAGCATAGATGAATGTAACAATCTTAAAATAATGTTCTGTAACAATCTTCCTTATACATCAATACATTATTAACTGTTATTATTATTTTAAATCACCATCATTACTATTGCTGTTGTCAATTTATTGGTTGAATCCAGCTATCTAGTCTCAATTTCTGTATTGGTAAATTGAGTTATTTATACTTCAGGTTATTGACATTTTTGTTTTACTAAATTTTATTTGAATAGGATATAAAACCCTTCTCTCAGAAAAGTAGTTTAAAATTACAACAATCATTGTAATGATAAGTGAATAAATGCAGCAAACATACTCAATGACTAGGAATGTCTTTTTTTTGAGGGATTTCTTTCAATATTTATATTTATTCATGACTGTGTGTGTATGCATGTGGCATGTGTGCAGGCATGCAGATGCCATGGTGAGCATGTGGAAGTAGGAAGACAATTCTCTTTCCCCTATGTGAACACCAGGGATAGAACTCAAATTGTAAGGCTTGGTGACAATCATCTTCATCCACTGAACCATCTTGTTGGACTCTCTGAAATATCCCCTCCCCCTTTTATATGATAACTAGGTCTAAATACTACATGCCCCCTCACAGGAGTCCTGTTTCCACAGCAACCTGTGCTAAAAGTTCTGTGTGTGGTGGGTGCTGTGGATGCTGCTATTCTTTTGAATGTCATAGTATTTCTCCAGGTGCCACAAAAATATCGTAAATGGTCACAGCCGAGGTCTGGGCTCAACAGTTATCCTCAGGTAGGAGAGATTCCTGGCTCAAAGCCATGGCCTCTTTCAGCAGTAGCCTACACACAAGGATAGACAAAGACAGGCATCAGAAAGAGTTCAGATACTTGTCTGCCTGGGTTCCATTACACTCAGCTGCAGAGTTCCCTAAGGGTGGGATACGAACTTCTTTAAAGCCACCTCATGTTTCAGTGCTTTCTCCTGCCTTGTCTTATTGGGTCTCTTTCTCATGGGTGCTGATCCTAAAGATGCTCCCAGTCAATCACTGTCTTGTGTCTATTTCCCAGAATTTGTTAGCTAAGAGCCACCATTGTTGTTATTTGCTGCAGCTGTGGGTGATCAAACAGGAACCACAAAACTCATCCAACCCATATGGAGTTTATTGGGAAAGGAAGCGAAGTGAGGGGTAGGGGTTGAACAGAGGTGGAAGGAGGAAGGGAAGAGAAAAGGGGTAAAGAGACACAGAGGAGTGTAGTGAAATAGTTACTTTGTCTCATTCTGTGGCACTGACCACGCCCATTGGGGTGGAGCCATAGGTGGAGGTGACCTGTGGAAGGAGGTCTGAGGAAGAACTGGGGGGGGGGGCTCTCTGGCTGGCAGGACTCAGACAGGAGAGCATCAGTGGAACTTGCTGGTGTTTATCTCTCTATGTTGTAAGTTATTTCTCCCTGAATAAACATCTATTCCGCCTGTTTGTTTATGCTGATCCTTATTTAACCACAATAGAGGAGAGGAAGGATATAGGGAAAATCAGGTCTGTCCCAGGGGAATAGCAGGAAGGAGAGGAGAGTGGGAAAGAGAAGAGAGCAAAAAGAGATGTGCAGGCAAAAAGATCAAGTGGTAGGGGTTTTTCTTTTAAAGGGGTCCTTTGCACATTTGTGCAGACTTCATGGAACCCTGGGTTGACCAGGGTACTGCCTGAGTGCATTCTGCTAGGTGACAGGGGCAGGCCAGCATAATGCCTGAATCCTTATAACCATTAAGTTGGCTTCATCATCAAGCAATACTGGGCCAGGTAACAAGTATGTTGAGTAATTGGAGCTTCAAGTTTGGTTAAGGCTACTAGCTCTGAAAGACCCCAAGAGTTCGGAGTCTGGCAGGAGTGGCCCTTTCCCCAAGTGGCCTTGCCCAGACCACTGGATGCAAGTGCAAGAGGCTGTTTAATGTTTAGACACAGGTACCTGTGGACGCTTCAGTCTTTCGGGGGACAGAGCGTGCCGAGGTTGAAACTCAGGCAGTTTATATAGGGTTGGAGTGGCTAGAAGCAAGCTTACAGAAGCAGAAGCATGGTTACAGGTATTTCATTCGTCTATTCAATTAAGGCAATTGGAGTTAACCAAGGACAGAGTTGCTTATTTGGGTAGGGCACAAAGAATACAAAGAATTCAGTTATGACTATCTCAGCACTCTGGTGGTCTCAATAAGAATGCTCCCAGGACCTTCTGTTCCCAGACATCGTCCTGCTGACCTTGCTTTGGTCCAAGCTGCAGACCTCAGATATCTGGTAGGCATCAGATGAGAGGAACATCTGGTTCCCTCCTGTCCTTTCCCATAACTTGACCTTGGCAAGTTACCAAGAGCAGCTCAGACAGGCAATATGCATAGTGGGGGTCTTTCAGCTCGGGAACATCACCAATGGTCCAGGAGACATTCTACTTTTCACCATTATCACTAGAAAGGAAAAAGAGTAGCATTAAGTTTATGAACCAATGGTTCCAATGATGGCTTCATAACCCTGATTATTTTTTCTTTTTGAAATTTTTTAAATTAAAAAATAATTAAAATGGTTCAAGGTGGCACAGGCCTTTGAACCCAGCAATAAAGGAGGAAAGGCAGGAAGATCATTGTTACGGCTCTGGGGTTGTTCAGTTTGACCATTAATGGATATTAACAAAGAACAGGTTTTTCTTCATATACTGACTCCAGGTCTGTACCTGGGATGTGGGATTCCCAAATGTGCAGTGCCCAGTTGCCTTATTCAGTGGGTTTACAAAGGCAAGGAGCACAAAGCTACACATGCCTTCTAAAGCATGTTTTTGTTTACAGAAGCAGAACCAGCTTTGCAACCAGGCAATTACAAACATTAACCCTTAGCAGCCCTTAGCATTTGGAAGCCCCCTCTTCTTTGCTGTATAACTCTCTTAAACACAGCAATTTTAAACTTTAAGCACAAAGTTAGCCACTAACTTGTTAGCCAACACAATCATGTGTTCGAAACCAGCCTAGGGCACCCATCAAAACCCTGTTTTGAAACAAAAGGGTGGTGGTGGCATTTAAAGTTCCTACATAAATGCCAGGGAAGCCAGTGCAAGGCACAATAATGGCAACATGCTTTAGAATTATTATTATTTTATTATCAGTATTGTGCATGTAAGAGAGGCTTCCTCAATTGCTCTACACATTGTTTTTGGACACAAAGTCTTTCACTGGGCCCTGGAGCTTAGCATTTTGTTTAGGCTGTCTGGCCACCAGGTCTACAGAATTTGCCTATCTCTGATTCTCAGTGATAGGCTTAGAAATGTATGTCACTGTGTCTGTCCTGGCCCTCCCCAACATGAGTGCAAGGGCTTTACCTGATCTGGGCAGTGAGGGAATGAAGAACAAATAGACAGAGAGACAGACAGACTGACAGAGGCATAGAAATACAGAGAAACAGGATTAAGTGCATTTGGCTCTTTGATGGACCAGCTACAGCTACAGCACCCTAGAAACTTAGGCTCCTTATTGTATTCAGTTGAGTTGAAAAGTGGGGTTATTGCATACAGCTGGGGCTATTACAAACAGAGACAGGGTTTATGGTGTATAGGTTGATTAAGAAGACAAGTTTAGCTAACCTAGGTAGGAGCAGTTCCATAGGGGACCAGACTTTAGGCCATAAATATTTGGGAGAGAAGCAGAAAGCTATAATGGGCGTTTTCCTACACAGAGACTAAAGGGAAGCTTTGTTGTCCATCCCAGCCTCACAGGAGATGGGTGGGCATATTTTGGCATTTCCCATGGATCTGAGTATTTGGAGTCCTTCACATGGATGTGGTCATGTTAACAATACACCTTCGCAGGACTTCACTCACCCAGGGCTTCTTCTGCCCCCTATACCCCACAACCGCATTTTCCTCTCTTGGTTGTTTTCTTTTCCCTAAATAGCCAGACTGTTTTAAAGCCATGCAATCCATTACCACCTCTGCATCTCCTCTAAACCATTTCCTTTCCTTTCAATAGATCCTTGTCTATGTTCATGTCTTATGTATGTACAACATATGTATGTATGTATATGTATATGTATGTACTTAAATCTAGATGTCTTACAAGAGAAAAACGTGATGTTTGGTGTGTGTGTGTGTGTGTGTATGACTAGGCATGTCTAATTCTGATATTCTGACTGCACTAATGGTCAATTGAATAAAAAGGAAGTTAATTATCACAATCACTGTCTCAAAGAAATAATGAATGTCAGATTCTTTGGCAATATACATCATTTCTGCTATTCAATATATATGCAAGTGGATTGTCTTATCCACCATAGGGGGAAAATGTGAAGAAAGTGAAACTAGGATATATACATTTTTAAAATTTTATTGATACTTACACCTGTTTATAGGATCTGCATATGAGAGAGAACTTTTCTTCCCTCTTTTCTTCCTTTCTTTCAAGTTTGGGTCATTTCTCATCATATTATACTCCCAGATACATTCATTTTCTTGAAAATTTCATAATTTCATTTTCCTTTTAGAGCTTAATTGTATTCTTCAGTGTAAATATACCACATTTTTATGGCCCATTCATTTGTTGATGAAAATTTAGGCTGCTTCCATGTCTTTGATATTAAATGAACAGCAACAGATATGAATGAGAGCACATATCTTTGGTAATCTCTGCATTGGGAGGCATATTCCCAGGACTGATATAGCTGAGTCACATATATCCACCAACAATTCACTCTTAGTAAAGAAATTAGGATATGTTTCTCACACAATAGTAGCTCTGAAGAAAATGCAAGTATCCGGGCATCGCCTAAACAAAGAAGTGAAAAACCTGTACAATTAATACTTCAAAACCCTGAAAGTAAATCAAAGCATACATTAGAACATGGAAAGACTATCTATGATCATAGAATAACATAAATAATGTCTGTCATGAACATGAGTCTATTACCAAATCTCCTATGCAGATCCAATGTAATGTTCATCAAAATTCTGATATCAAAATTACAGATCCAGGGGACAATACATAATTCCACATGAAATTATAAAGTACTAAAAATAGCCAAAGAAACCCTCAGGAGAAATAAGAGTCATACTGGGGTGTCACAATACCTGTCCTGTGGCACCAGGATGTATGAACAAGATGGCAGGTAATGGAACAAAAACATGCAGTTATAGAGGAACTAGAAATCAACTAATGAGGCTATGGTCACCTAATTTTTGACAAAGTTGGTAAAAACATGCAGTGGGAAAAAAAGATAGCCTATTTCACCAATATTGAGGGCCAAACTGGATATTCACCCAGAGAAAAATAATCAACTTAGACCCATATCATTTACTCTGTACAAAAAATAAAATAAAATAAAATAAAAAAGCCTTCAATACGATGAAAGACTTTAATTTAAAACCTGATATATTGGGTCTCAGTTATAAGACCTGGGCAGTCTAAGGTACCTCTGACAGTGGAAACAGGATGTATCCCTGGTGCACAAAAGGACTATGGGAGCACATTCCCATGGAGGGATACTTCCTTTACCTAGAGGCAGGAGGGAGGGCCTAGTCCCTACTCTAAATGATTTGACAGATTTTGTTGACCCCTCCTGGAAGGCTTCACCCTTCCTGTGGAGTGTGGGGGGGGGGGGATGGGATGGGAGAGTGGTCAGCAGGCATGGGAAGAAGGAAGAAAGAGAGGGAGTGAGAGAGGGAGGGAAGGAGAGAGGAAGGGGTACATGGAGGGAGGGATGGAAGGAGGGAGAAGGAACTGGGATCAATATGTAAAATAAGAAAAAAATAGTAATAAAAAAGACAGAAGAAATGAATAAATAAAAATTAAATTTTTATCTAAAAAAACCTGATATTCTGAAATTGGTAAAGGGGAACATAGGAAATATTCTTTAAGGTACTGAAAGATGGAAACAAAAATCTTTCTGATCAGAACTTCTTTAGATAAGACATAATCCCCCAAATCAACAAATGAGACTGAATGAAATTTGAAAGATTTTTGCACAGCAAAGAAACTGTCAGCAGAGCATATACAATTCTCAAAATGTAAGAAAATCTATATGACTGTGCTTCAGACAGGGCCCTAAATATCTAGAATTTAGATAGAAATATAAAATTTAAACATCTAGGAAGCAAAACTGCAAATCAAAAATGAGTTAATAAAGTGAACATTTCTCAAAAATGAATCACAAATGGATAATTACCATATTCCAAAATGTTCAATACCCCTAGTCATCAAAGTAATGCAAATTAAAACTACTCTGATATTCAAATAAACTAGAGTCAGAATGGCTGTTGCCAAGATTTCTGACAATAAACTGGGGAGAGGATGTAAGGACAAGAGGAACACTTATGAATTCCTAATGGGAATACATATAAACACAGCCATTGTGAGAGACATCTGGAAGGTTCATCAAAATACCCAAACTAGAACTCGTAAATGACCCATCTTTGCTACTCCAGGGAGTAGATCCAAAGAACGCCATGTCTTTTTTATAAATCTTGAATTTAAACTTCATTTTCAATATAATATTCTTCAAAGTATATCTGCAACTACCATACAACAGTCTTCCAATTGGGAAAACAGGATTGGTTAAGGAAGTTTTCTGTAATTGATATAGATGGAAGAGCATACTCAACGATTTTTTTATTTATGTCTTTACACTATTTGTTATAATTGAAGTAGAATAAGATACACATGTTTTGAAAATCCATTTTCAATACTAGACTTACTTGTAAGCCCCATTCTTGGTATTTATAATTTCACTTATTTTTTTTCCTGTAAAGAGTATAAGTTCAGCCTTTTTACTAGACATAGACAAGCCATGCTTGAAATTCATCATAATATTTTCTCTTTAAATTCAATCATCAGGAGCAAATCAGTAGAAGAAATTCTACCTGACCTCACTACTCTTTTACTTTAGAGCAAACATTGAAGCTTATAGATTCTGAAAGGGAAAAAAGTATTATTTTTTAACTAAACATACATGAAAATGAACGCTTCTTTAATGGAGTCTCTAAATCAGCCTACAATAACACCCCTGTGCCTTTGTGTCACTTTACAAGTTGCAGTCTCAGTCTCATCCCACACCTAACTGCATTGTGAAATTGTTTATTCTACATCAGGGTATAATCTCAGAATTGCATTATATGTAGAGATGATAAAATTATAACACAAATGTAATAAACCTAATAAAATTAATAAGAATATAGTTTTCAAAAGAGTGAGATGGCTTAGCAGTTGGGAGCATGTTGCTTCTCCAGAGAGTATGGGTTTGATTCTCAGTACCAGCATGGCAGCCCACAGTTGCTGTAACTACAGATCCAAGGAATCCATTGAACTCTTCTTATCACTGATACACTTACAGAAAAAAAAAAAAACACATACCCATAAAATAGTTATAAGTAAAATGAGACATTGAATACTCAAAAGATACTTTCATGGAATTAAGCTATCTCATTATTTTTCTCTAAGATAATGAGATTTTTTATTTAAATAAATGTCTTTAGAGAAGAAAAAATTCTTTCTATCACCAATCAATACTAAATTCTTTTGTAGATTCTTCATCAAAATATGTAACATATACATATTAGATGTATAACATGCTTTATATGTGTTTCACATACATGTATATATGTTGTACATGTTTACCAATAATCTATCATAGTCCTTTACTATTTTATTTACTCTATGGTGTTAGAACAGTACTCAGGGTACTGTGTTGATTTAGTCACAGATTCCTGACTAGGTGGTATCTTAACCTAGATTTATGTGTCTATGTTAGAAAGAAGATAACAGACATTTGGTGAATGTTTCTAAAACTGACATATACTTTGGGGTTCATGATTTAGTGAGTTATCCCTTTCAAATACATATAAGACATTCAAATACACAGGTTGTATCACTCCCTCAAATGAACTATTTTATTTAATAGCTGTGCATGTCATACGTTCTCTAGAGGTTATCGCTAAAGAAGAGCCAAGGCAGATAAGTAGAAATTAATTTCAAACTCAACATGAACTGCCAAGTAACACCTTACAGAATAAGTTTTCAAAGACAGAGAAATAGAAATTTTGTTATTTTACTGCCTTTGTTTTAAAATGTAACAATAATTTAAAATTTACGTCTAGAAAGAATTGCATTTTATTCTGTTAACAAACAGTTGATAATGAAAACAGAAGGTGTGAAGTGTTAATGTTTGAATAACTGACACAGAGAATTATGAGTTGAACTAAACAGAATGTAAATAGAAAACTTTTGGATCCAAAAGTAAGCCCAGCTTGTACCTAACCTTTGTCCTTATAGGTTGGTATATAAGGCTCTGCATTGCAATGTTAAACACAAGGAATAAAATACTGACAACACATTTTATTTCTATGTGTTTATTTCTATGTGATTATTGTCTTTTGTTTTAATGTAGTCAATGTTGTTTGGCAGGTGTATGATATATATATATGCCAGGAGTGAAATGTTAGGGGAAAAATTATTTTTCAAAACATTGTATTACTGTGGCTTCTAAGATTAAAATATTGATGATTATGTAAGCTAAGTAAGTTTGAATTGCATATGTGAATTAGTAACAGTATGAAAATAATATAAATTACCAATATACCTAATCAGCAGTGTCCCAACTGTATAGCATACCTCCTAGACTATTGGCAATTCTTATCTTTCAGCATAAAATCATAAATTATTAAAACTATCCTACAATTAATAACAACTCATAATTTGTTTTCAAATAATAGATGTAGAATTGCATCCTTGATTTTATAATTTATATGGTGGCAATATTGCTAACAGGCTTTTATGACCGATCAACTTTGCATATTGAATTCATACCCAAAGAGCTGTGAGAACACAAAAAATCTTGTACTGCAATATACAAATAGTTTTACACATATAATTTTGACATCATTCCAAAGACAGTTAATACCTTTTTTTCCTACTTGTTCAGAGGACATAAAACTGATCTAACCTACAAACTATGATATTATTTCTAAATTGTTCTAGTAAATCTCTTCGATCATGTTAACTAGATAGAAGGAACATTAACAGTTTCTGCCATTTAAAGAATGACAAGAGAAAAATTTAGAAATTAAAACTAATGATTAGACCAGGAGAGCTTGAACATTCCTCTTCCTTCAAAATGTTAATATGCTGTATCAAACAGGAACGACTCATTTCAGGGTTCTAAAATTTGCCTGTATGAATTTTACATTTTAAAGAACAAAGGACCTAGAAACCAGACAGCTGTCTGAAGTCCCTTAAGGAATTTCTCAAGATTTTAACCCTTCCACCAATTGATTCACATAATCAGTCTAACAAGATGACTTTACAGTTCTTCCCCTTAAAAAAAAAAAAAAAAAAAAAAGAGTGTGTCTTATCGTCATAGCTCACCACATTTGCCTTCTAATGATTTTCTTTTTGAAAATTAAAAGGAAGCCTTATTGGATAGAATAACAAAGAAATTATAAAATAAAATAAATATAAAATAAATTATTCCAATACCAACATTTGGCTAGTACCATCATAACACTATTTGAATACAAGAGAAAAATGAGGTTGTTGATGTCAGCTAGGTCCAGAATTTTTCTCTGTATGTTTTGTCTGGATGACCTGTCTGTTGGTGAGAGTTGGGTATTGAAGTCACCCAGTATTGTTGTGTGATGGTCTATATGTGACTTACACTATTTATCAACTTGGGTGCCTTTGGTTTGGTGCATGGATGTTAAAAAGTGTGGTATTCTGTTAGTGGATTTTTCCTTTAATGAGTATGTTGGAATCTTTCCTCTCTCTTTTGATTAGACTATTTGAAGCCTATTTTGTCAGACATTAAAATGGTTATGCCAGTTTTACTCTAAGGTTTATTTGATAGGATAAACTGTCTCCATTCTTTTAAACTGAGGTGATGTCTGTCCTTGATGTTCAGATGTGTTTGCTGGATACAACAGAAGAATTGGCTCTGAAACACCAGAGATAATTGATATCATAAACCAAGTGGATCTAAGGGATACTTACAGAATATTTACCATAAACACAAAAGAATAATCCACCCCTTTTATCATTTCATGGAACCTTCTCCAAATTGACCACATCCTTGGATGGAAAGCAAGTCTGAATGTATACAAGATTAAGGTTGGATATAGACAATGGAAATCTTGCAACTTCCTGGAAACTGAACCACTCACTAGTGAATGCAAAGTCAGTCAAGGCAGCTATTAAGAAAGAAATTAAAAGCTATCTAGAATTTAATGAAAGGAAAAGATATCTAACCTTATGGGTTACATGAATATTTTTTAAAGAAACAAGTAGAGAGCAAGAATTATCAAACTCAAGGCTACAATTAATAGCATAGAAAGAACCAACAACAAACAATACAGAGAATCAATGAGACAAAGAGTTGATTCTTTGAGAAAATAGTAAGATTGATAAAGCCTTAGGCAAATATCTAAAAACCACAGAAAGGAGTCCTAAATTAATAAAATCAGAGAGGAAAAGGTAGACATAAGAACAAATAACAAATGAATCATATGGGCATAATCTAAAATAACCCATAATATAAATTCTGTACTCTACCAAGTTTGAAGATTTTAAAGAAACTTACATTATTCTCAATACATACCACCTACCAAAATTAGGTCAAGATAAGAGAAGCAATTTAAACAGACCTATTGCCTCTTGGAAAATATAAGCAGCAGTAATATAAATGTCGTGACCAGTAACCAACAATAGCCCAGAGTCATTGCAAAGTGAATTCAAGACTACATCAGAGATCAACTACCATGATCAAACAGATTACTCCAGAGATGCTGGGATAATTTAATATATATAATTTGACAAACATAATCCTCCATATAAACAGACTGAAAGAAAATAACTTATGATCTAATAAAATGGAAAAAAGACTTTGACAACTCCAACACATATCATGGTAAAGATTTAGAGAGATTACAAAGCAAACAACAACAACAAAATCACTCAATATAATAAAGGCAATTTACAGCAAGTCTACAGCCAACATATATGAGCAAGACAAGGTAGTATTTTCTCTCCATATGTATTGAGTAGGCATGGAGAATTTTACCTATAAAGTCTTATCTAAAACAATAAGACAACTGAAAGAGATCAAGGTGATAAAGACTGGAAAAGAAGAAATTGTAGTGTCTTTATTTAAATATGATATGATAGTACATACAAATGACCCTAAAAATTCTACCAGGAAATTTTACAGGGGTTAAATTCTTTCAGCAATGTAGTTGGAAAAATTTAACACATAAATATCTTCCTAAATACAAATGACAAATGGACTAAGTAATCAGGGAAACGAAACAAAGCCTTTCACAATAGCCTAAAATAATATAAAATATTATAGGGTAACTAACCAGTCAAGTAGTAGCTTGCATGATAAAAGTTTAAGATATTGAAGAAAGTAATTAAATAAGCTGTCAAAAAATTGGAATATCTCCCATGCTCCTTTTCAGTGAGATTAATATAGAAAAAAAAAAGGCTCCTCTACCAAAAGGAATTTATAGATGCAATGAAATCTCCATCAAATTCGAACACAGTTCATAGAACTTGAAAGGACAATTTTCAGCTATATATGGATATCTAGAATATCTAACAATACTGTATAGTAAAGGAAGTGCTGGAGGTATCACCATCAACAATGACAAAATGTACACAGAAACAAACAAAAAAGAAAGAAAGAAAGAAAAGGAAAGGAAAAAGAAACAAAAACACGATATATTCAACTACAGTTGTTAAAATTGGTTGGCTTCAAGAAACTCCAAATAGATCAATCCTTATTAACCTCCACAAAAGTAAATTTCAAATGATAAAAGACCTCAACATTAATCAGGTAAAATAAACTTGATAGCAGAGAAAGTGTAGCCATGAAATCATTGGCACAGAAAATGACTTTCTGAACAAACTTTCATTTCAACAGGCACTAAGATCAACAATTAATACATGTTACCTCACAAAACTAAAAAGCATCAGCATGGCACAGGACACTGCCATTCAGACAAACCCACGGCTACATATTTAGAAAAGATTATTAACAACTGCACATCTGATAGAGGGCTAATATCTAAATATATAAAGAACCCAAGGAAAACCTGGATATCAAAAAGCAAATAACTCAATAGAAAATGGAGTAGAGATCAAAACAGAAAATTCTCAAAAGAGAAAATTAAAACAACTGACAAGCATGTAAAGTGTTTGATGCCTTTATCCATCAAGGGAATGTAAATCAAAACTACTTTGAGATTTCATTTTACACCAATCACAGTAGGCAAGATTAGCTCATTTTGTTCAGGATGTGAAGTAAGGGGAACTCTCATTCTTTGTAGGTGGGAAGGAAAACTTACACAACCGCTGTGGAATTCAGTTTGGTGTTTCTTTTGTAAGATGGAGTTGATTTACATCAGTATCCAGCTGTACCACATTTGGGCATATATCCCAAATGATGCTTCCGTCTCTTACACTTGCTCAAACATGTTCTGAAGATGGAGGTTTCTATTCTGCCTAGTTCTGCAGCCAATTATTATTAGCCCCAAATAAACACATGGGTGCTATATTAATTATAAAACTGTTGGCCAATTGTGTGGGCTTCTTGCTGGATAGAACTCTCTTAATTATTAACCCATAACTACTAGTCTATGCATTTCCACATGGCCTTATCATACTAGAGAATGCCTGGTGTGTCCTATATTGCCAGTCTCTACATGGTGTCTCTTCACTACCTTCCTCTCTACACCCTTCTCTTGGTTTGGTAGCCCCACCTATATTCCTGCCTTGCCATTGACCAATCAGTGTTTTATTCATCAACCAAAAGAGAAACATATATACAGAAGAACATATGCCATCAATTTTCAATGCTGCTCTAGTCATAATAGCCAGAAATTGGTGGCAACCTAGGTGTCCATCAACAGATGAATGCATTAAGAAAATGGAGTACATGTATACAATGTAATATTACTCCACTTTAAAGAAATATGAAATTAACTTTAAATGAATAGAACTTAAAAATCATCCTGAGTGAGGTAACTCGGACACAGAAAAACACAAATGGTATGTATTTGCTTATATGTGGATGTTAGCTGTTAAGTCATTGATAAGAATGCTACAATCCATAGAACCACAGAGATACATGGATAGAAACGAATTATGAGGGAGAAATAGGTCTCCACAGGAAGCAAAGACAGAGTAGTTATGCATAGACCAGGATGGTAGGGATTGAAATGGGAGAATTAAAGAAAGAGAGGGGGAGAAAAGGGAAGTGAGGGAGGGCATAAGGAGGAGAGCTAAACCATTTGAAGGTTATATGGAAACCTAATACAGTAGAAATATTCTGCAATATGTACATATGAGAAGGTGATCTAAATGAAATTACCCAAATAACAGGGAAGACAGAGACCCAAATGATGTCTCTAATCACCAAATGAAGTTTCTTTAACAGGAATTGGTTATAGCTAATCAAGTTGTTGGCCAAATGGGTGCCATGCAAACACCCAAAGTGCCCAGGCTATTGCCAAGTATGTTTGTGGCTCTCCACAAACTGATAATAAGGTTCTACTGGCTAAATTTAAAATATCCACACAACTGATTGAGCACAAAAATAATATTGAGCTGGTGCTTGTCTAGAGCCTTCACCACTACAAACTAGTGTTCATGGTACTAGAAGGAATTCTGCATGCTGACAGAGAAGACAGGTAAATATCAAGTCAGCTACAACCTTTGCTATACAATAATGACCAGCCTGAAAGAAACTCTGATAAAATGATGGCACAAAGTTTGTGGGAATAACCAACCAATATTTGATTTAATTTAAGGTCCTCTCCATGATATAGAACACATAAGAGATGATGCTTGGGTGACCAAGAACCTGAGGCAAGATAGGCTAGGAACCTGAGAGAAAACCTAAAGCAATAAATGACTCTTAACAACATTCTGCTACACCTACAGACTAATCCCTTGCTAAGCCATCTCCAGAAAAATCTTGCTTTTACAGCATATGGAAATAAATACAAAGACTCACAGAAATAGGGAGACCTTGGAACACTCATCCCTAAAAGGGATGTCTCAGTCAAGTCCCTCCTCTCAGGACTCAGGGAACCCCATGTAAGAGGAGGCAAATGGATTACAAGAGCCAGACAGGATAGAAGAAGAAAAAAGATTAAGTACTTCTAGACACAACAAGGTTGGCACACATATCACAGAGAATTGGTAGCATTTATAGGACTTCAATAGGTCTGCACTAGGTATGGTTAAAGAGGTAAAAGGAGACATCTACACAGGCCCCCATCCCTAACCCAGATTTTCTATCCAATGAAAACCAATTGGATTGAAAAATGAGTTTTCTCCAAGGGAGTCATATTGGAAAAACAAACCACTCTCAAGGGTAGGACAAATGCCCAGCAGTAACTGGCCAACACAAATTTAACAGCATCTTTGAAGGTTTGTCATATAATATTATGTCAGGGTAGTTTTTATTTTATTTATTTATTTACTTTTTTTCTACCCATTGATCCTTTGCTTATATAATATAACTTCCACTTTGTGGTTTTTATTGGATTTATGGGTTTGAATGTTTGTTTGCATCTCTGCATATCATGTGTTTATGTGTGTGTGTATGTGTGTGTGTGAATTTCTCTTTCACTTCTTTGGATGTTTTGTCATAGTCTGGTTTGATTGTTTTTGTTTATCTTTCTTTTACAATTTTCATTATTCCTTCAATGCCTGTTTTATTCTTAAGGAGGGACATTAGTATGTACCCTGATTGGGGGTGGTGGTGGGGAAGTGGGGAGAAGCTGGGAGGAGTAAGGAGCAGAGGAGAAACCAAAATAAATTCATAGTGTATGAAAAAATATTTAAATAAAAGAAAAAGAAGATTCCTGAAAGAACAAGACAAAATCCAAGAACTGAGAAATGGATGGGGACATAAAGTTCCTTTCCTAAACAAGAATGGACTTACAGTTTATCCCTAATGGAAAAGAGTATTACACTCTTTCAAAAGGAGTGTCACTGGGGATATCAACCACATGCCAGGGCAAGCCTCATGCTAAAAAGTAGTTCAACACAAAAACCAACTCATTGTTTAGTTTATGCATTTTTGCTTCATTTTGGTCTTTTGTTCTCTTATGTTTTTTTTTTTTGTGTGTGTGTGTGTGTGTGTTTTGATTTTCACTTTTGAAAGATAGTAAAAGAACATGAAGTTGAATGAGTAGGCTGGGGAGGGGGGAGGAGAGAGACCTGGAAGGAAGAGAAAGAATATGGTCAAAAGTGATTTTAAGAAAACAAAAAGTTAAAAAAAAAAAAAAAAAGCACAAAGAAAAATTAAATTTAAAATATTATTTAAAATATTACACATATATTACACATATATACAAATACAATATTTTAAAATTTTCAAATGTTTTAATTTAGATAAAATTATACAATTTCCCACTTTTTTTTGTTTTCCTTCCATGGCCTTCCATATTCCTTCCCTCCTCTTCCTCCCATACTGCCGTCTTAAATTTATAGCAATATTTATTTATTTTTACATACATATATGTATATATGCACATATATACAGGTAGATATATAATTACAACCTGCTGATCCAAATAAAAAACTCAAGCAGATGACACATTCTAATTTTTAAAACAGTAGTAATTCAAGTTATTGGTAATTCTCCAACTTAAAATATATATATATATATATATATATATATATATATATATGATTGATGATTGTCTTGTATACCTTATAATTTGCAATATGCTAAATTTATAATATAGTTTTAAGTTATTATCATTTCAAAATATATAGAAAAATCTTGTTGAAATGGATACAAACTTTGCAATATCCCACATTAATTGACAGGAAAGATCAGTTACTTGAGAAAAATGTATGAAACATAAATTAGGAAATGAAATATTCTCCTAGAATTGTTGTTTAGCTGTTTTTGAAGTGATCATTTGGTTTACAGCAGAGGCTGGTCTTGAACCCCTGAAAGTCCTCCTGCTTCAGCCTCACAAGTTTTTACATTAGAGGCATGGGCCATTACTCCAGATTATTCTTTTAATGGTAGATCTTTTAAGTTTCACTACTTAAACACTGTTTGTTTCTCAAGTGTCATTTAAAAATTAATAATTGAATGTTTTCCCATATCCTGCAGGAGAACATTAACCATAGTCAATAGCAACATCTATTATTTATTGGGTGTGCTGAATGTTCCAATTACTTGCTAGCCTTCAGGTGCATTCCTCATGGATGAAAGGATCAGTCTCATTCGTAACTCCAAGTGTAGGAATGAAAATGCTAACTTGGCCAAACACACACACACACACACACACACACACACACAATCACATCTTTCTTTGTAAATTAATATATCACTAAAATGTAACTTTCAAAAAAAAACATTATTTCTGTTTTTTTTTTTTTTTCTTGCAGCCACTTTTAACAATGATATGAGCTTAGACATTTAATGCCCAGTTACATACTGAATGTCATTCACTAAGAATGCTGAAAGGTACAGGCCTGCAGGGAAAATGTCAAGTGAATGTGTTTGGACCACAGCCATACCTGATTATCAGGGCTGCTTCTGCACAGTCAATGGCCCTGGCATATGTAATTTGTCACGTGCTTTGAATCATAATGGAAGCAAATGAAAATAAGGCACTTTGCATTCTCAAGACAATTAAGAAGGGAAGGTGGTGGTTGAATTTGAATTAATACACATGTAATGAATACCTAAAGCTGCCACGTAAGTGGGCACCATTTTATTGGTTCATATTGTGTAATTTTCCAACTGAATTGTTTTTGCTTTCTAAATATTTGCCATGTCCACACATTGATTCTGTCTATGATCACCTGCTTGTCCAGTGACACAAATACAAATCGCTTATTGATATATGTTTCTCTCCTTCACTGAATGTTTTAAATGAGAATGCATTTCTAATTAGAGTCCTTGCTGTTTCCTTTGATCGAATGCAATGTTAAACTGACAGTAAATATTTAAAGGATTCCTAAGCAAATTAATGAACAAGGTGAGAGACTTCTAATTCTTATTTCAAAGTGTGAAAGGTCACAAGTACAACAGACCACCTTGTAATGAAAATATAGAGAATAAAAATGAGTAGCATTTATATGGAATAACAAAATATATGTTTATAAGATTTTGAAAAGACCCATAGTAAGATCTATAAAAAGATATAAGGTCTAAAGCTGTTATCAATAATTTCATCAAGGACATTTGAAGAGTTGCATTAAATTGTAGGAAGACTGACTTAATCTAGTAAAAATGATATTTGGATGCTGAAATTCTAGGATCCAAATATCAAGTGTCCGTACACTGCATTAAAGACTTTTCTAAAGCACATTGCCTTTGATCACATCTTAGTGCAGAAAGATGGCTGTTGTACCGGGAACATGTTTCATGAGAGCAATTGTAATGCTATCTGTGGGTTCTATAACTGAGAATGGCATTCTAAATCACTCTAGACACTACTCTATTGAATGCTACACAATTGCATACTTCTTCCAAAAGTATATTTGTTTTGGGTAATTTTTGCATTAAAAACAGTCACAAAAGCTATGTTTACACCATTCCAAACAAATAAAAACGATGTGCTTTGTTACATATATACACATATTGTCCAGGTTTTCTTTGTAGGTGGGGGAGAAAGAAAAGAAAATGGAAGACAGCTGCTTTTCTTTCTTTCTTTCTTTTTTTTTTTTTTACTAATTTTTTTCTTATTTTACATATCCATCCCAGTTCCCTCTCCATCCCTCCCTTCGTCCCACCCTCCCTCCCTTTCTCCCTCCCTCCCATGTCCTCCAACCACCTTCCCATCCCATTCCCCTCACACACTCCACAGGGAGGGTGGTGCCTTCCAGGAGGGGTCATCTAAATCTGTCAAGTCATTTGGAGTAGGGACTAGCCCCTCCCTCATGCCTCTAGGTTAAGGGAGTATCCCTCCATGGGGGATGTGTTCCCAAAGTATTTTTGTGCACCGGGGATACATTCTGATTCCACTGTCAGAGGTCCCTTAGACTGCCAGCCTTCTAACTGAGACCCATGTTCAGGAGGGCCTGAGTCAGTCCAATGCTGGTTTCCCAGCTATCAGTCTGGGATCTTTGAGTTACCCCTTGTTCAGGTCAGTGGTCTCTGTGGGTTTCTGTAACCTGGTCTTGTCCTCCCTCTCTGCATCTGGATACCAGTTCGGCTAAGTGTTTAGCTGTGTTTGCTTATGTTTCCATCAGCTACTAGATGAGGGCTCCATGATGGTGGATAAGTTAATCATCCATCTCATTATCAGGGAAGGGCCTATTTTGTAGCCTTTCCACTGTTGCTCAAATTGATAGCTGGAGTCAGTCTTGTAGGTCTCTGGACATTTCTTTAGGTTCAGTTTTCTCTTCAAACCTATAATGGCTCCCTCTTTTATTCTCTCTCTCTCTCTCTCTCTCTCTCTCTCTCTCTCTCTCTCTCTCTCTCTCTCTCTCTCTCTCTCTCCATCTATTCATCCCCTGACTCAAACTTCCTACTCTAGTTGCTTTTCTAAACTCAGCTCTTGTGTGTTCTCTTGTAGCCCTGTGCTAACAGTGACACATGAATATATTCATGTTGCTTAACAAGACGATTTTCAAAAGCAGTCACAGTGGATTTAAACAATAATCTCACCAATCTAATGTTTCAGGAAATGTAACTTTTATTTAAAATGCTCATCTTTTTTCATCAAATTGGAAATACCTTTGGAAATCATTGAGATTTCCTATATTTTATCTAAGTCTTTCACTTCCTTTTGTCCGTGATTGTTTTCCTTGTTTGACTTAGTTCTTCAAATTTACAGTGTTTACCCTGGTATGACCATCACTGTGTTTATTATCCATTTCTTGTATCCATCCTTCCTTCTTTACCCAATGACTCGCTTCTTCCCCTTTCTTTATATTCATGCAAATAATTGCAAGTCACTCCTCAATTATTTTCAGAGTAAATCCATTTATTACTCTGTTGGTTGTGCCATTTATCTATCTACAAGCCACTTTTCTAATGGCAAAGCAGGGTCTTTAATCCCTTTGTACAATATAATGCAGTCTTTAACAACCTGTGCCCTCAGTACAACTTTATAAATATATATAAAAACCAGGAAATTTGATCATTCATTGAAAATTTACAGAGGCAAACATCAGTCTAATAACATAATAGAGTGGAAAAATCCAACTAAACTTCAGAAAACATATAAATATTTCTATTCCCTTTTCACAACTAATATTTATAAATTACTTTAGCCAAGGATCTAATACTAAAAAACTATACAGTTTTATCTAGAGGACATATGCATATACATGTCCGAACATGGATTTTTAAAAACAAGTCAACCAAAAGGAATAGATGGAGCATTGAATACGCTTAAAGAGCTCAAAAAAGTTGTATCACATACCATAAACAAAGTCAGCTGGTATATGAACAGTGCTCTTCACTTTTCAGACAAATACAAATTAGAAGCACAAAAAACCATCAACTCGTTCCAGTGAGAATGTTTGTCACAAAGATGAAAAATAGATGGTGCTAATAAGGATATTGGGAAAGAAGAATCCTGTAGCATTACTAGAAAAACTCTGTAAACAGAATAGGAATTATTGTTAGCAGTATGAATAATCCTCAGAAAGCTACAAATAAAAATCGAGTATGATCTAATGATCTCACTAATGAGTATTTATCAAATACAAAGGAAATTACTTGAGCAGATATCTACCGTGACATGATTACTGGAGTTTCTGAAACTATAGCCAAGAGACCAAAACCACCTTTACATCAAAGAGTAGATGAAGGAAATGTCCTTGGAGCCTCCATTTCCAAAGGAAATACTGGGACAAAATAACAAAAGAAATCAGGTTATTTGAAGTAACAGGTGAAACTGGATCATTATTTTAAGTGAAATAGAGAGAATACAAAATGACAAGGAGTACTCGATCTCACCTGTTGTTGGTTATCCATAGACAATAAATAATACTAGTCTTGAAATTGTAAATGATTGTTATGGGGTTACAGGTAAGTGGAATGAGTAAACTCTGATGGGGTGTAGCACAGTAGGGTCACTACTCACTATAGACAACAATGACATATATTATGAGTTAAGAGATCAAATATTTTAATGATTCATAATTAACAAAGTATCAAGGTGTGAATAGCAACATATGTCTAAGCACTTTTAAAATATTTTCAAGGTGTATATAGTGATCCATAAATATGTAAAATTATGGTTTTTATCATTTAAAATAGTTAATTTAAATAAGAAATTGAAGCAACCTTAAAAATTATTCTACTTTTACCTTCATCCTTCATCATTAAACTTCAAATAAAGAAAAGATGAAATTGACCTAATTTTGTATTGAAAATCAGATGAAAGAAAAATTCAGACCGAAAACTCATCATATTTTTAATAAATGATTTCTTAACTCTTAGGATATGCAGTAATATATTTATACTACTATTTTATGAACTCACTGTAGTTAAATAAGTATACCTCACTCCCTTTTTTCTGTTTAGTTTTGTTCAACCAAAAAATAATTAAAAATTTCTTGAATGTGTTTTAGTATGAATGATTTGCAAAGGAGGTTTCCTGAAGTGTGCATATCCTAAGTTTTCTTAAAGTCCTGCTTTAAGAAATAACATATTCTAGTATATGTTTATATTTAATTTATGAACTCTACACTTACATTATTTTGTAAATATGTTACAAGTGTATTGCATGTGCTACTTAATGGAAAATAGATGGGCAGTGAAAACTAGTATCTTTGGAGGGTCTAGAGAGATGGCTCAGTGATTAAAGGCACTGGTTCCTCTTCAGGAGGACCTAACTTTGATTCCCGATACTCACAAATGGCTCTAATCATCTGTATCCCCCTTTGCAAGGGACCCAATTCCCTGTGATTTGTTGTGTAGGCACCTGGAATGCTCAAATTACACAGACATACATATTCTCAAACACACATATGTATACAATAATAAAATATTTCAATTAAAAAGAGAAAATATCTTTAGAAAAGTATAAGAATACCCTGAGTATGAAAGGGGGATAGAAACAGGAAAACATGCTCAGCTGCAAGGAGATTTAGAGAAAAGTGTTTCAGGACTTGACATTTATTTCAATTTTGTAATGCATACATTTGGGGAAATAAATATAAAATAGATTTACCAGCATGAATACTACTAGGTAAGCTGTTTTGAAGACCACTTTTGAGAACTTTTCACTTTGAACTTGGCAAAACCTTAATGGTATAATGTTTATTTATATAAACACTTCTGAATTCTGCTTCGCCCCATCCATCTGCCATTACCTCTGCTTTGAGTGATTTTGTTTTTCTGTTTTTGTTTTGTTTTGTTTTGTTTTTTTGGATTTTGCTTTCTCTAGAACTGCTCTTAAACTTCAAATCTTTCATTGTGACATCTTGGCTTCCTCCAATTCCAGCATATCAGTATTGCTACATTATTCCATAGCTCTGGTTACACATGCGTGATCTCTGTAAAAGAGCCCCAAAATAATTTTCCAATGGTTAACTTTAAAATTATGTGTGGATTTCAAAACCACCATGTATATGAAATTTAATTTGACTTAGAGCACCATAGAAAAGAAATACACATATTTCATATTCTTTCCACTCTTTTGACATCAATATCTAAATCCTGAAATTAATTTGAGAATTCTGAATTTTAAATTCAATTTTGTGATGTAGGAGATGAGTTGATTTTTTAACTATGCAAATTTTCACATTTCCTAAAAAAAAAATGTAAAAGTGTATGTGCAACCTATATGAATGAATCCCTGGCCTGGGGTATATTTGATCTGTCATCACCCACCCAAATTTGATTCTGAACTTGTGAACACTAAATACTAAAATAGAGATAAATGATTTAAAATAAAAAGGGGAACTATCAATCAAACAAACAAAAACCTCTTTCTGCTTTCTACTTTGTGTATGCTAACTCACAAAAAAGTATTCACGAACAAAACTTAACCACTAATATCTTCCAATTAAAATGAGGTCCTTTGATCATGCCTAAATAAGTTCTATCATTTCAGCAACTGTACTTAAGATTTTATCAAATGAAGGGAGACATATTTGTGCTTATTCTTTTTATATGAGCAGTTTGGACATCACAGCTTGGGTAATTTATAGAATGGATAATATATCTCTAAGAAAAACAAGTCTATGCCTTTGAATTGCACTTTTCTTTTATCTTATTTTGTCTCAGTGTATTGAAAGGAAAAAGAGAGATAGACACAGCTGCTTAGCTAATGTTAATAATGTAAAAACATTCTATTGAGGAGCTTGAAGAAATGCTTTCCCTATCAGGAAGGTGATAGTGTGTCCTCTATGTGGCAATAATTATCCCAACCTGTTTTTGTTCAACACAGCTAACAAGAACAATGCATAGAAACATGATAGTACCATATGACCTGCAAAATATCCAGTCATTCTTATTGAACAGTTTTAAGGAAGAAGTTTGGATCAAATGTATCTGGTGATTATTTTTCATGCATTAAAATAAATGCAGACACTTAAGACTTGATGAGGACAAGATTACAAAGGGATATTAGAGGATTCTTTATCAAAGTCTTTGTTTATTTAAGTGATCCTTTATCTTTGTCAATTTGAACACACACTAGAATAAGTTATGGGAAAGGAACAGCAACTGAGACTTTGCCTCCATCAAACTGGTCTTTTGGTGTATCTTTGAAGCCATTTTTTGTTTTATTTTAATTACGTGGGAAGGCCCAGGCACTGTGGGAAGTGCCACTCCTGGCAGGTAATCTCAAGTTGTATATGAAAGCAATCTAAGCAAGTCATGAAAAGCAAGCATTGTAAGCAACATTCATATATGCTATCTGCTTCTGTTTCTTCCTCTAGGCTTAGCCTGCGTTCACACCCTGGCTTCAGCTTCCCTCCATGTACTGTGACCTGCAAGTCAAAAAAGCCCATTCTTTCCCAAGTTGGCTTTGATCAGTTTTATCACAGCAACAGAAAGCAAAGGACAGTTTATTCAAGTGTCTGGATGTGTTTGCATGGCTCAGCGAGGATGGGCCCCGGCTGCTATATGCTGGCACCTGAACCCTGTTCATCACGATGTTTAACATGGTATATTAGTGACTGATCCTTCTTTCCAGCCATGTAAGTGTTCTTATTTTATTTAAATGTCATAAAATATGAGGATTATTAAAATTGCATGAAATTGACAAAGTGTTTATAACAAGCTGGAATTGATCAGGTCCATAATATCTGTGTGATTAGTCACAATGAAGATATCAGGAATGCTCTGATAAAGGAACATATACACTGTCAGTGTTATTTTTTTGGAAGCCAAAGCACACTCCCAAATGATGACCCTTCAGATGCAAAGGAATATTTGATATCTCCCACAATTCTCAGTTGTTTTATTCCAAGCAAACTATTTTGCACAGCCATTTTATGCCAGTCTTTCTAAAAACTGATCTTACAATTTTCCACAATGAATTAGAGTTGAAGTATGTTTTCTCGCATTGAACATGCTAGTTTGAATGTTGCCAGATACATCCAGAAGACATGGACACAATCACTATTCGTGACTTGTGGGGTAATAATCATCACACCATTTTAACGTTCTCATTATGCTGAGTGAACTAAGTGTTCACCTTTATATAGCATTCACTGCTAACCATGTGTGTGTATGGCTGTTATAATGGCTACATCCCATACTGTAAGGATAACTCTTTAATCATCTTTACAGATAAGAAAAAGACAGAAAGATAATCTGCTATTTTATAGTGTTTACTGGTATTTTTGTTGTTGTTCTCTCTCTCTCTCTCTCTCTCTCTCTCTCTCTGTGTGTGTGTGTGTGTGTTTGTGTGTGTGTGTGTGTGTGTGTTTGTGTGTGTGTAGAAAACTATCCTATCCATGGAGCATATTAACATGCTGTTTTAAGAGTGAATAATGAAGGCTTCTATATCCTTCTTTGAGCTGGTTCAAACTAGTATCTAGCCAGGCCCATCCTTCATGCTGATGCTGATGCCACACTACATTTGAAGGAGTGGGGACTGATGCAACCATGAGTTTCAGTCCTACCTAAGGAAACATGGAAAGTGGTTTGTTTCACCAGCTAATAGACCTCCTTACCTTCGCAACAACATTGGGGAGGGGGTCTATTAAAGAGGATCCTCCCAAACCAGTAAGATTAATAAATCAAATATGTGCTTGTTTTTAAAATATGAATAATAATAATTCTGTCAGCCTCCAAAATTAATATCTATCCATATTCAATTGAACATTAATAATATTTTCAAATGAACTTGCATTTTTAATGGACAAGACATAAATACTGGCGACTTCTCCATAACAAACAATATGATGTTATAAAAGTCCTACTTTAAAATTTTTCTTAATTTTGACCCTCATTTAAGTCTTTATTTCTTATTTCTTAGAAGAAATTTCTTTTAGTAAATTTTACAGTGCATATTTGTGTTAGGAGTAGGTTTTTCCCTGTAGCCAATCTGGTCCCACCACCATGCCAGCCCCAAATAACACACAGACACACTGTATTAGATATAAAGCTAGTGGCCTGTTTCTAATGTTTTTTATTGGCTGGCTCTGTCTTAATGATTAACCCATTTCTATTAATCTAAGAATTCCATGTGGTCTCATCTTGTCAGAGAGAGGGGCTGGCATTCTTCTCCCTGTCCTCCATCTTGAATCTCCTCCCTACCTATTTCCTACCTCCTCCTAGCCTCCTCCTCCCACCTATCTAGCTTTCCTATTGGCCAACAGTGCTTTATTACAGAATGACATCTCCCATCATATTTGTATCCCATTTCAGAATGGGTTCCTTCTTTCCTATTAAATAAATTAAATAAACCACTTTTGCTATATAAAGGATGTAAGCTACCCAAAATATATTAAACAATTTTCAGAGCCTAATTTTTAAGGCTACAACAGTTAATTATTGCAATTGATTTCTTCTTGGGCATGTAGCTTTTGTAAGAGGACCTCATGGACTCCCTAGGAGTCCTGAGAGGTGATGATAAGCACGAGCCTGGGGTGGGAGGAGATATCTCCTGATGTTCTACATGGTCTTTTATATCTTGAGTCTCCCTTTGCATCTCACAGGCAGTTCATGTTAGCTCTGTGAAATTCCAATAATAACCTGTTTTTACTCAAGTGCAGAGTATCAAGAGACTGAGTAGGATGGTAAAGGAGGCTCATATCCTCATAAACAATTCCTCACCACTCACACATTTTTTTTTTCTTCATAGAATTTTTGCAAACGTAATCCTGAATTATATTTTTAGGATGGCACTCACCTCTAATTGTTTCATCCCTTGGAAGGTGATCTCAAAAACATATTTTCTGTCTATTTAAAGATATTAGCAATGCTGTTTTCCCCTCTAGGTCAGCATATACCATTTATTCATAGCATTAGTACTTGGGAATGAGCCTAAAATCTACTCTGCTAACCTCAGGTTGATGTGCTTTCATTCCACATTAACCACCTTGTCTACTTATCACACAAAGACATGATTTTCCATGGTTGCCACTTTTTCAATAACAATGTCACAGTTATAAAGAAATCTTCTCCCCTCTTTGCAGTTGGCTGTCCTTTGTTGTTGCTGTCCATTGGTTCTTCACTGTTCAGTCAGTAAAGTGCACTTTTGGCATCAGGTCTATTGGTCAGGCTCCTCAAATTCTCTCTCTTAGGGCTTTTCTTATTCATCTTTCTTAACACATCCACTTAAGAAGGACAAGGAAAAAGGTATTGTCTCTAACTGTGCAGATTCTTTTTACAGCTAACCTTGACTTGAGTTAAGATACTCGTAATGATGAGCTGCCATTAACTATTGACTATCCCAATCATATCCCTTTCTTTAAAGGTCAGCAAGATTTTTTTTATCTTCTTTCATATACTCAGAATTCTTTGGTTTCCTGCTAATATTACACAAACTAGATATTTACAAAGTAAATTTGAGTCATAAAAATAGTCGATACCGCAGTATATGTGCAGAGGTACATGATTTTCCTTGGTTTTCAAGATTTAATTTATTTTTAAGTAATTGCTTGTGTGTATGAGTATGTAGGTATCAGTATGGACAACTGCAAAATGTGAGAAGTATCATATACCCATAGGTAAGGTTACTGACAATTTGTTCTTTCCATTGTGGATCCTCAGAACCAAACTCAGGTCTTCTACAAGAGAAATATATGACCTTAAACACTAAGTGATCTCTCTAGTTCAATTTTTTTTCCTTGACATTGTCAAATGAATATATGAACCAAAACAGAAACTTGGCCCTCTAAATATTATACTATTTTTAATATAATAATTTCATATTATATTATGTATATTATTTTACTAATCTCAGCTTACATATGAAATTTTATCTTCAGTTTTAAAAAGATATCTTCCAAAAGACCATTTTGGAATATTCCAGTATTCATACATTTCAGAGTTTCTATGTCATTGTGTGTGACAAGGATAATAGACACTCTCAACAACACCTAATTCTTTAAAATATCTACTCCCATCCCTCATAGTTGTAATGACTTTACAACAAATAAACATTGACAATGACTTCAAATAAATTGGTACTGTTTTCTTTTGTTTGTCATAATTCTTTAGCTAATGTCAAACTTTACCTACTCTGTGGGAACCATCTCCTTTTGAGATTCTATAACTGAGTATGTCTCTTGTAGATTAAGTAATGCAGTCAAAAATCATGAGGTAAGTAGGAAACCAAAGCACATGGGATATCAACTACTTATGATATCCTCATATATTTGATATTTTTCATAAGGAGGTTAATCTGCATTATCATTTATATGTATTCACATCCTTAATATTGCTGCCCCAAACAAAGCTACCCTGGAAAAAACATGACATATTTTTTTTATGTTTAAAGTACGAAAATGAGGGGAAAGCCAAAGCCAAAATGTAAGACCTTTTGATCTTTATCATGTCGTTCTTGCAGTCCCACTGAAGCACAGTTCAAGTGCTGAGATAGAGAAGGTTTATAAACACAAAGAAATGAACTAGTATCTGGCCACCAGATGAGTTTCAAGCAAGTAGCTGGCCCAAATAGCTTGAACTTATTCATACTTCAAGAATAAGCATGTTCTGTATACTAACAAACATGTTTTTTCCCATACTCAAACAATAACCTCTTGCAAAAACAAATCTGTCAAATGATTTTCCACTGTTTATATCAAAATATCTTTTAAACCAAAACAATGTTTATCATTTTGCTATCTTGGCCAAATATGGAGCCAGGTATATCCTGTCTTTACAAAGCTAAGAGGTGATAAACAGAGGCAGACATTCTCAAAAACAACTATATCATTCAAAGCTTAACAAAGCATGTAAATAGGGGTGATCTGCCATAAGGTGCCTGCATAGCTTGCACTTCTTCCACTACTGATTAATTTTCATTGCTTCCAGTCTTGCCCACACTGAGTCAGACAACTCCCAGGACCTGGAATGACAGATGATATTTCCAGAAAAGAAACTTGAGAAACATCAGTTCCCAAAGAATTTTATGGAAAAAATATTTGAGAGAAAAAAATGTGTTTTCTTTACATTAGTACATCTGGCCCATGCATGACTGATGAAGTGACAACTTTATGAGAGAGAAGAAAGCACACAGGCAGTGTGGTTCCAGCAGTATTCTGCACTGTCCTGAACTCCACTGGTTCTTGCCAGTAAGACTGTAAAACAGGATTTGCATCAGGAAGACTCACTGGACAAGTACTCATATACTGACTGAAAACTAGGCCACACTGCTCCCAAGAGTCTCTAGCAAAACAAAGCTGTGTTCTGATTATAGATACTTTCATTTACTTTCTCTGTCCTTTTAGGAACAGATATACAAAACCTGTCATTTTCTTCTCCTCATATGAGAAGCAAGCTATGTAAGAATGCTTAGAACACACACTAAACAGAGAAGTACAGCTGTGGAGTATTACTTCTTTATCTTTCTGTGTACTTGAAAGGCATATTCAGTTAGAAAGTTTGAAAAACTTGTTTTCAGGTTTTTCTAAGAAGCCAACAATTTATATATTAATATAAAGAACAGCACTACAAATTGGAAAGCTAAATAAGAAAGTAACTTAAACAAATGCTGAAGTTTTAATTAGTGATGCCACTTGCACTCATCTCGTGTTTTATGTCCATCATTGTGCCTGTGGGTCAGCCTGCTATAGTTTAGGTATCTTCTAATAGGGAATAAGACCTGTCACATCCTTTTATGTAATCATAAACAGGAATAAACCTAGTTTGTCTCTTCTTAAGCCTAAGATGTAGGCTGGCCCATCACCATAAGAATCAAAGACACACTTGTTCACACAAGCAGGACTCCCATAAAAATACTAAGCTGAGAGTGACAATATATACAGAGAGTATCTGGTGCAGACCCATGCAGGCCCTGTACTTGTCGCTTCAGTGTCTGTGACCTCATGACCCTTGTTTAGTTTAGTCAGATGTCCTTGTTCCTCTGACCCCTCTGGCTCTCATAACTTTTCTAACTCCTCTTCCTTGTGGTTCCCCGATCTCTAGGGCAGGGATTGTTGGAGACATCCCACTTAGAGCTGTATGTCCCAAGGGCTGTATCTGTATGTAATGTGTTGCTATGGGGGCTCTCTATCTCTTCCCATTTGCTGCAGGAGTAAACTTCTCAGATGACAGCTGATTAAGGCACTGCTCTGTTTCTTGGGCCTACTCAGCTGATATATTCCCAGTGAATGCCTGCTGTATTTGGAAGCTAAAATAATGGGATATGTTGGGGAAAGGAAGGTCACGGGGAGTACCTTTGTGATCCATTGGGGATGGGTTCAGAGAAAGGAGAGACCACTGCAGGTTCCTGCTACAGAGCTGGGTATGAGACTAGGACAGATTGTACCTGTAAGAACAGAAGAAAAGGCAAATTCTGCCTTCAGCCTACTTGTCCTATCATCCTTTCTTAAAGATGATATTTTTATTTCCCTTAATCAAAGTTCAAGGTTAAGTTATGATTCTGGCATTAAGATAAAGATAGGGTTTGATTTTATTTTACAATGCAATTTGTATGTTTATGGACTACTTCTCACTGAACTTGGACATGTTAGTTTCTAACCCTTTATTGCATTTTATTTTTGTTTTAATGTACAATAAAATGTCTTATGCACAGACATCTCTGATTTGAATATCTTCTGCATGAAATAAAACTGGGAAAATTTGAATATCTAAAAGAAAATCCTTAAAACTGACTGGATAAGACAAACAGTAGTGTCAGAATTCTCAGAAAGGCAATAAAAGTATGCATTTAAAATTAGTTAAGTATGTACATGTGAGCCAGTGCCTAACACTGGAAGCTAAAATCTTCATAGTAATAAAAGATAACTTTATAACTCAAGTAATAAAGGTATACCTCAAACATTAAATATCTTACCTCTTTAAAGCAAAGGCAGACTTGGATCAGAATACCAAAATGAAAACTCTTCATGGTAGACCATAGCCAGCTATGATTTCTTATTATACAAATGTGCCTGGAATTTCCCTATTAAAGGAAAATCATTAAGCCCAGTAACTGCTGACCTCTAGGTCAGAAATTAAAGCCAACCCATTCTATACCATTTAAATTATAATGTCCCTCTAAGTTCCTGGAAAAATCTCATCATGGAGATCATAATTGCAAATCGGCCATCAGACATAGTGCAATCACTTAGATTCATTTAAATTAAAAATATGGTATGTCTCATCAGTATAGTATAATGGTGTTTATAATGCATTTTAAAGAGTTATGTCTGAGCATCTACTTAAATTTCTTTAAAGAGGTTAAGGTATATATTAGTAATGTGAATAGCTTATTCCACATTATTCTCAAATGAAAGTGCAGAGAAGACAAAAATATAGCACGTAAGATTCACCTTTATTCTTTTTCCATGGACCTTTAAAATACAATCATTTGCATCTGCTTTCTATAAAACCATGTATACATTTTTAAAAGTTATAGGAATATATAGTAATGCACTGCTGGCTTCTGGCTGTATTTTTCTTTAGTGAATATATATTTAGGCTTAACATCTTATGTTTCAGGTTTCCCCTTTTCAGAAAAGAAAAGAATGAATATATTTATTTAGGTTTCAAATGGGGTGAGAGGAAAAGTCATGTTATAAAATTTGCTAATTACATATGCATGTTTTATGGAGTGGTTCATTAAGTCAAAGTAATGTGTTTCTTCCAGCAAGTAAACTTTCTTTATCATTATATAAGGAGATTTAAATAGGGGCATTGAGGAATTGAACTTAAAGAGTCATCAAAACCCTTATTTTCTCCACGTAGGAAATGATACCTATAGGAAAATTGGAGCCTGAACCTTGACATTCCTATTTAGAGTACAATAACTGTAACATGAGTAAATAAATAACTCAGAGACTGATCATGGGATTTAATCTTCAAGCTGAATATCAGAAAAGTAAAATAGCTGTCCACCAGCTTCTCACCTCTACCTCAGGCTTAATGGGGAGATCCTGTTTCCATGAGCTCTCACCAAGTCTCAGACTGTAACCTTTCCTTAACATGGCTAGAGAATGAATCCTGCTATTGAGATGTTGCTTCTGTCTTATATACTTCCCTAATGTTTAGATTAAAGGTGTGGGCTATTTCTTGTGTAGATCTAGGAGGTCTTGAACTCAAAGAGATTAGTCTATCTCTTAATCTTGAGCCTTAGAATTAAAGGTGTGTACCACCACCTCTTTTCTCTGGCTGCTGGGATTAAAGGTGTGTTCCTGGTTTCTATGGCTCGTGGATGACTTTTCTTTATGAATCCTCAGGCAATACTTAATAAATCATAAACAATATGTCACCACATATAACATACCAATAAAATGAGACTAGGAAATAACACCATGGGTATAAGTTCATAATAGTAGTATATGTTCTTCATTTTATTTATTGGTTGAGATAACATAAATAAATTTGGCTTCTGGATAGGTAACCATTTTATGTAATCTCTTTTTCAAACATGCCAATGAATGAATTACTAACATTTATACATAACTGTGTCCTTCATATAATTCTTAGTTGTAAAATTTGTTCAAAAATTGAAAAACATATTGGTACTTATAATCGTAGCAGATCACTTTCAAAGAAAATATTGCCCTCCTTTATATTTCCCATTTAACTAAAAAAAATCAGACAGAATTAATACAGGTCTATAATAATAGTTTAATTCAATTAAAAACAAAACAAAACACAAAATACTTAAAACAAATAAACTTTCTCATAGTCATACTATGGAGTAGTCATGGCAGTGTGTTGGCAGTTACTTTACTGTCACCCCTCATATACACAAGCCAGGCTTCTCTTTTATAGCTCCATGCAATAGACTCTAATAGCCTTGTAAAAAAAATCCCCTTCCATGTGTTTCCTGGCCCCAGCATCTCTCTGAAACATCAGAGGAAGAATTCACAATGCCTTGATTCTTGAATCCTCATCTTCTAAAGCAAGTGCCATGTATCCAATACGTGTTTGTAGGCTACCAGCTTTGGATGGACCTTGGCACCCTTAAGTCAGATTTGCAGCAGGTTTTAAAATTAGTAACTTCTGTTTTCATCAATCAGTCAATTTTCATATCCCATTCACAGTTTCTTTTCTCTCTCTCTTCTCCTAGCTGTCCCTCTTCCCAACATCTTCCCTCATCCACTACCTCTTCCTTCCCTTCATAAAGGTGCAGGGCTTTTGTGTATATCAGGCAGCCATGAAATATCAAATTGCAGCAAGACTAGGTACTTCTCCTGTTAAGAATGGACAAGGCAACCAGGCAAGAAGAAAGTGTCCCAAAAACAGGTAGCAGAGTCAGAGACAGCCCCTGCTCCAACTATTAAGATTTCCATAGGAAGACCAAGGTATATAACTGCAAGGCATTGGCTGAGGTGTCCCAGGTCAGTAGTCTATGTGTGTTTTCCTGTGGTGTCCTTAGCCCTTCTCCAAGGCACTTCTAATGTTTAGCTGTGGGTCTCTGTATATGTTTCCTTCAGCTGCTAGGTGAAGCTTCTCTGATGATAGTTGGGTTAGGCAAGGACCTGGGTACAGCAAAATATCATATGGAATTATTTCGTTGACTTTTTTTGTTGTTTTGCCAGACATGTCTGGGTCTATCCTATTTCGCTGGGCTCTCCTGATTCTGAGTTCTGGCCCTTTGGACATTTTCAGGAGTAGACTCTCTCTCACAGTATGGATCTCAAGTTGGCCACACTCATAGTTTCTGTGACACTTTTGTCCCAGAATATCTTGTAGGCAGACTGAAGTTTAGGTCAGAGGTTCTGTGGCTAGGCTGTGTCCTCAATCCCTACTCTGGTAGTCTTGTCTGATTAAAGAAGATGATCTGTTCAGGTCTCCTATCTCCATGGCTGGGAGCCTGAGTTAAGGACACTTTTCAAAAGGAGAAAAGGACTTTAGCTTTATTCTCTGAGTTATAAGCTCAGCTGATAAAGCCTTGCTTGGATGGTACCTTTCCCTGTTCAGTCATTGCAGACTGAACCTTCTTTAAACAGTGCTAATCTCCTTAACTATCACAGCCTTTCTTCCAGTCCATTCCTTTACTGTCATCAAGCCTCCGAGTATTCCTTTTCTTTCCAAATTGTACATTTTGTTTTTCTTTTTGCCTACTTTCTATTTCTTATTTTATGGCTGTATAAGCACTATCAATAATAACCTTGCTACAGATTTAATATTATGGAGTCTTGAAATTCCATCTGCCAAAGCATTACTCCTCTCAGACAAGTTCTTACAACAGAGCAGGCTAGAAAAGGCACTTGGCTGATAAATAAAATACCACGAGAATAGCCAATAGTCTATTTGCTAATATCATTTCCTCATGAAACACCTTGAGCTGGACCTCCCCAGCCTGCCTTGGTCTCAGCATTGCTCTCTTCTAGGATCCTAGAGGTCTGGAGCCTTAATTAAGCTCTGCTTACTTAAGCTACTTTACTAGTTCAAAGTTACAGCCTTTCACAGTCCTCCAAAACACATGATCAGGTTCTGCATAGTAACACCTCATTCCTGGTTTTAGTTATTTTCCTGTCTTTTGTTGTTGTTGTTGTTTTGTTTTTTTGATAAAATACAGTGACAAAACCCTCATAAGGAATACTTAATTTGTTTTTTGCTTATGGTAGAAAGAGGCATAGCAGCAGATGCTTAGAGCACTAAGCTGAGAATACATTACCAAACACAATTGTGCAGATGAGAGAGCAAACTGATAGAAAATTTAGGTTGTAAAAGTATATCCCACTGACTTCCTTTCTCCAGTAAGACATCTTCTAAACCTACCAAACAACACCACTTACTGATAACTTCAAATACCTGAGCACATTGGAACATTTCTCATTCAAAACAACTCAATAGTTATGAAGGCCAAGCCATACAATGTGTCATCAAGAAAAATATTTTAAAAAAGAATGTCAGCAGAGGAATTCCATAGAAATCTAGAAAATCAAGAATCAGGGAGATCCATATCTAAGGACAACAGAAAATAGATGCGCTGCTTAGAGTGGATTTATCTTCCTTCCACAATTTTATTCTATTCAAGTGTTCCTGTTAATGATGCTTATTGGTGTGTGTTGTTTTCTTCTTTAACAAATAAAGTTTACTTATTGCAGAAAAATCATCAGGACCTCTAAGGAAGTATTTACCATAATACGAGTATTTCTTAGTCCACATAAACAGACACATAATTCACCAGGAGAGAGAAAGAGAGAGAGAGAGAGAGAGAGAGAGAGAGAGAGAGAGAGAGAGAGAGAGAGAGAGAGAGAGAGAAAGAGAGCACAGACAACATTTCACCATGAGTTCCGAGTATCCTGGGGTTACGAATTTTTTGCTTTAGCTTCTGGGGTACTAAGATTACAGATTTGTATCACCATGACTAGAATTTGAGTATCTTAAACTACAAAACCTGTGTTTTATCTGTGCCTCTCATTATAGCACTTAACTGTGTTATAATTCAGTTGTAGTTTTCCTACCTTTGTATTTACTTAAAATAATGATTTTCTTATCCTCTTGTTGTCCCACCCTCCTATTCAAGCACCTGTCTCCCAGTTGGCACTGAAAGACATGCTTTGAATTTATTACAAACAGACACAAATTTAAGCAAACTAAAACACTTGAGATTAAAAAAATAAACATAATGTTTTGGGAAAGGATTTAGATATTGTTGATTCTGCAAAGATTTTCTTGTTGAGGATCAATGGGGATAAAGTAGCATTCTCAATATAAAATATAAGAAATAAAAAGCCTTAATCCTTTCACAAAACATACTGCCCTAGAAACAAATGCTTCTTTTTCTCTTTATATAAAGTATCAAAGCAAGAAACAAGGCTACTGGGAAATAAAAATGATACACCAATTAAAAAACAAACAGAGGCAAGTTTAGAAGTTTAGATCAATCCATAAGGTCCCCAGACAATTATCAACATAAGAACTAGGTTTATGTATTCATAACTATAAAACACAAACAGAATCCACCTGACAAGTTATGTAGTACTGCTGTGGGAGGTCACAAGGAATTATATTCAGAAGGAATAATTTTCTATTGTTCCAGAAAGCTGCAATGTGATTTTAAAAATCACAAAGTAGTGGGACTTTTTTTAAACTATGATGAACATCACAAAGTTGTTGAAGCTCCCTGCATAATGACAAAGAAAAATAAATGATTTGTGCCCTAAACTCTTTCAGAATTTTTAACTGGAATTATCTGTTCCATTCTTTGCATGTTCCATGTCCAAGGATAAATAAATTTTGTGGGAACTGGGGTGATTGTGGCACTGGGTGGTCGAGGTCAACCTATAACACAGAGTACATTGGCTTTATTGGGATACATTCACATCATTGGGCAGCTGGCATTTATCTGTTCCGCCAATGCCAGACTGTTTTGTTCTTGGAATCCCATAGTTACACTCTAGTATGAATTTCAACACTGCCTGAAAATATAGCAAAAGTGTCTTTAACATTTAAAAGAACTGTGGGGTTTTTTTTTTTCTAAAATTATCTTCAGGTTCATAATCAGTGTGCAAATGATGAATTCAGGGTCAGATACCATATGTTATTAAGGAATTAATTATTTCACAACAAATTGTAAGTATGTTTGTAATCTACTGCTCAGGCCTTATCTATGGTATGAAGTGATTAAAGACAAGTCATATATTCTGTACAAGAACTCAGCAATATGTAGGGAGCAAAAGTGGAGTCCTGGATAGTCTCTGCCTACATAAAAACCTTTTTAAAAGCCCCCCCCCACAATGAGTATAAATAGAGAGAGGTTTGGGTTGCAGACTGACAGATTGGAAAGCAAGTGCATCTTTTCATGGGCCAAGTAAACACCAAATATGGATAGTTGCCTCTTCACTTTAATACCCGTGTCAGCACAAACTTTATCAGTTAGCCTTAGGTCAGAATAGTTAACTAGCCACAGATACAAATCTTGTGGTATGTGAAAGATATCAAGTTCCTGAAAAGAGAAAAGTTGTAATTGCATATGCTTTTCATTCTGTTTGTAATAGTGCAGCCACAAAGCCAGGGGACAGCGAGACATCAGGGAGTTTTCTCAAGTTTAGCTAATTTTATTAGACTTTTTGAAACAAATCAGAATATAATCAAACATGAGTTAATAATTTAAGGCTACAATGATGGTAAAATATATTTGAGTTTGTAAAATTCTTATTATTTTAAATTAAATTTTTATTTAAATTATAAACAATCTTATTTTACATACAAATCCCAGTTCCTTCTCCCTCCATTCCTCACAACCAACCACCATCCCACCACCCCCCCATCCATTCTCAAGGAAGGGTGAGACCTTTATGAGGGATTATCAAAGTCTAGCTCATCATTACACACATATTACATATTAGCCCAAACAAGAGTAAAGTACAATATAATGAGGTCAACTTTAAATTTGCAACACTAAACCAAAATCCATACCAATGTAAAATATTGAAGATTAATAATTGTTTTGGATTAAAGTAAGTTTAATAACCTACCCTTTTATTTTATCATTCCTATCCTCATATTTTCCTTTAGAAAAGATATATGAAACTAGCTCCTTTTTAAAAAATTTTCCATGACCAATAATAATCAATAACCGTCCCCTGTAAACAAAGACAAACATCCATCATCCATTCTTTATAGTGTGAACACAGCTTTCAAAAGTACTTCCTATAGTTTCAGGGTGCTAGAAATCTTTGGATCTTGAGAAAAATTCAGATGATTGTTTTTTTTTTCAGTCTTTATTTTAGTATATAATGTATTTTACATATCAACCCCAGTTCCTTCTCTCTCCCATCCTCCCATGCTTCCTACCAATGCCCCCATCCCATCCCCTATATACTCCCCAGGGAGGATGAGTCCTTCCTTGAGGGATCAACAAAATCTGTGATGTCATCACATTCAGGGAACCTGGTTTGGTCCTATGTTAATTCCCCAGGTGTCAGACTGAAGTTCATGAGATCCCATTTGCTCAGGTCAGCTGTTTCTGTGGAATTTCTCAGAACAGTCTTGACCTTTGTTCCTTCCTCTTCCCTCTCTCCTACTGGATTCCAGAATTTAGACTCAGTGCTTAGCTGTGGATCTCTGTTTCTGCTTTCAAGTTTTGTGTGAAAGTTTTTAACTGACGATAAAAAAGAAAAGGTTTTACACAGACTAAAGACAAATCCATAACAAACTGAAAGTAACATGTACAGTTCCTTCCTTCTATCCTTTCCTCCCTACCTCCCTACCTCCCTCTCTTTCTCTCTCTTTCTTTATTTTTCTTTTTTCTTCCCTCATACTCACACTTTACACTGAAGTGTTTCTTCTCTCTCCACTCTTCCTAGTCCCCACTCCCCTTCACCCACTCCTCCTTTTTCCCTTAGAAAGAAAAGATTACATACCTTGCTTTTTTTTTTTTTTTCCTTAGTTTGGATAAAGCTTTGTCTTGTTGATTTTATCCAAAAAAAAAAAAAAACTATTTGTTGCAATGATTTTTTTTTTGTATTATTTTTCTGGTACCTAATTTGTTGATTTCAGTCCTCAAATTGATTATTTCATGGTGTCTACTCCTCCAGGGTGAGTTTGATTCTTTTTGTTCTAAGGCTTTCAGTTGTTAATTATCTTATGTAACAATCCTCTGTTTTCTTCATATGGGCACTTAGTGCAATGAACTTCCCTGGTAGCACTGCTTTCAAGCTGTCCCATAACTTTGGGTATGTTGTGTCCTCATTCTCATTGAATACTAGAAAGTCCTTAATTTCTTTCTTTATTTCTTCTTTGACCCAGGTGTGGTACAATTGCACATTGTTCAGTTTCCATGAGTTTGCAGGTTTTCTGCTATTTGTCTTGTTGTTGAATTTTAAAGCATGGTGGTTTGATAAGATACAGGGCACTATTCCAATTCTCTTATATCTGTTGAGGTTTGTTATGCCACCTAGTATGTGGTCGATTTTAGAAAAGGCTCCATGTGGAGCAGAGAAGAAGGTATATTCTTTTGTGTTTGGGTGTAATGTTCTATAGATGTCTGTTAAACCCAGCTGAGACATAACTTCTGTTAGTTCTTTTGTTTCTTTGTTGAGTTTCTGATTGGTGGTCCTGCCTAGTTGTGACAGTGGTATGTTGAAGTCTCCCATTATAAGTGTGTGAGGTTTTACATGAGGTTTGATTTTTACGAATGTGGGTGCCTTTGTATTTGGGGCATAGATGCTCAGAACTGAGACTGTGTTGATGGATTTCTCCTGTGATGAATATGAAATGACCGTCTTCATTTCTTTTGATTAATTTTGGTTTAAAGTCTAACTTGTTAGATATAAGGATAGTCATGTCTGCTTGCTATTTGGTTTCATTTGATTGGAAAATCTTTTCCCAACCATTTACCCTGAGCTAATGTCTATCTTTGACGCTTAGATGTGTTTCTTGTATGCAGCAGAAGAATGGATTCTGTCTTCGTATCCATTCTGTTAGCCTGTGTCTTTTTATAAGTGGTTAAGACCATTAATGTTGAGGGTGAGTAAAGACCATTGATTGTTGATGCTTGTTGTTTTACATTTGTTATTGGTAGGGGTATTGTGAATATATTTGTCCTGCTTTACCCTTAGTTTCTGGTGTAGTGAGAGTAACTGTTGCCTACATCTTTGTGGGCATAGTTAACTTCCTTAGGTTGGAGTTTCCTTCCAAAACTTTCTGTAGGGCTGGATTTGTACAGAGGAACTAGGATACAAGGTGTATTCTAAGAGATTCATATAAAGTCCCACAAAGAAGGGAAAAGGGACAAGTCCCCCAGAGCACATGGGAAGTGGGGGGGGGGGAGCAGTGAATGGAGAGAAAAGGAGAAAGAGAAGGGGAGGAGTGGAAAACATGTGTGACTAGGAAGATTGAGTCAGGGTAGGAATAGAAGACAGAAGAGAGAGGGAGAGAGAGAGAACATAAAAGAGGGAGCCAGTATTGGTTTGAAGAGAAAACTGATCCTAAAGAAAGGTCTAGAGACCTACAAGACTACCACCAAATAACAAGTTGAACAACCGTGGAAAGGCTACCATAAATTCCCTTTCTGGATAGTGAGATCAACAACTAATTTATCCACCATCATGGAGTCCTCATCTAGTACCTGTTGGAAACAGAAGCAAACACCTATAACTAAACACTGAGTCAAACTAGAATCCAGATGCAGAGGGAGAGGACAAGACCAGGCTGCAGAAACACATAGAGACAGCTGACCTGAACAAGGAGAAGCTAACAGGACCCTAGACTGATAGCTGGGAATCCAGCATGGGACTGACTCAGGACCTCCTGAATATGGGTCTCAGCCTGAAGGACTGAGCAGTCTAAGGGACCTCATACAGTGGAACCAGGATGTATTCCTGGTACACAAGGACCTTGTGAACACATTCCCCATGGGGGGACACTCCTTTAACCTAGAGACAGGAGAGAAATCCTAGTCCCTACTTCAAATGAATTGACAGATTTACATGACCCCACCTGGATGGCATTGCCCTACATGTAGAATTGGGGTGGGGGGCTGGGAGGGAAGGGTGGTCAGGGTCAGGGTGCATGTAAGGGGACAGAAAGGGTAAGAGGGAGGGAGGGAAGTAGGAAGGAACATGTGAAATAATAAATAAATAAATAAAAATAAAAAACGAAAAGAAACAGGCTCCCCATGAATATCAATGAAACATGACACAGTGGCAGAGATAAGTCAATGTCTGCAGAAGTGTCCAGCATGTGATACATGGGCACGAAGCCCAGGCTAGCAGAAAAGAAAGAAGAAGGAGAAGAAGAAGAAGAAGAAGAAGAAGAAGAAGAAGAAGAAGAAGAAGAAGAAGAAGAAGAAAGTTTCCAACTTTATATGTAGTTTCACTTAAAAAATTATTTACACTAAAAACTAAAATTTCTTCCACAATTTTCTAAATACATGATTGCTGTGGCATCATTTGCATCATTTTTAAATACATCAATGAGGAAGAATCCACCCTTTAGTTAGTGGTTAGTAAATTTTCATATGTTGGACAAACTGCCATTCTCTAAATAAGTTTTTTATTTCAAGTTTCTGAATGATAAGCAGTAACTGCTCATTGTACTGAGTTGCTAAGCACTGATTAGTGTTCTGCTGAGTAGGGGCTGTTTCAGTATGGCAGTAAAGACACAGAGAGTGAGGAGGCTATTAACAGGCATTCTCTGGGGCAAACATCTTCCTAGGGAAATTTAATCTGAATCAGAAAAATGTGCAACTACAAGAAGAAACACCAAAAAGTACACATCAGAACATAGTACTCTGACATTATGGAGAAAGGAGAATGAATGAGTCCTCACTAATGTAAACAACAATGTAGAACTATCTTACAAGTGTAGCTTTGGGGTGAAGAAGCCGGACTCCAAAGGGATAGTTTTGGTCTGCGCTGTTATGCAGCCATACATTGTGCATGAACATGTATTGCATGATCTTGCATGGCAAGTTCACAGAAGCATAGTCAAGGCCAATCAAAACTTAGAAACCAGTTGGAGGTGAGCAGTAGATTGGCTAATATTTTATATCCATATTATAAAATATTACAGAATCATGGCAATAGATCAGCCACTGCTAGATTCAACATCACAATACCTTTAAAATATGTCAAATTAAAGATACTGTACATGAAAAGGAGTATTATAAGTGATTCTATTTACACGTTCTTCAAACTGGAAAGAACTGTTATGTAAGGGAACTTTGCACTGACACTATTATCTGTTGATATCACTCTAAGTTTTACAGTATTACTCCATGTTATAAAACAGTGATTGTGCCTAGGAAATGTCATCTGGCCACCTTGTGTGTCTGCCAAGAAAATCCATAGATAGAAAACCCTTGATGCACTAGTAACTGCACCTTGGCTCAATCCCCAAAGCTAACATAGCATATTCAGATTGCCATTAGTCTTTTTTGCTGATTCTTACATCTAGACCCAGTTCTGCCCTTTGCTTTTTTTGGCCTCGAAATGTGCACACATTAATTCAGCAGTCAGAGTCAATCTGTTTATTTCAGATTTAGATTTATATAATATATTCATCATTTTTATATTCATATTTATCTTACTGTATTAGTTCTTTGAAAGTTGTATGCAATATCTTTTGATCATATTTACCTTCCTTCCCTTCTGCTTCAAATCACTTTCTCCTTTCCTATCCAACCAAAATTGTATCTCTTTCTAAAACTTTAAAAACCAATTTGTGTTGCCCAAATAGTTTAGGATATGTCATCCTACAATGGATGGTGGTCAACGTACCTAGGGCTACACTTTTAGAGAAATATATCTCTCATTTAGCCGCTAATATCTGCTAATCATATCATGGCTTGAGGTAGAATTGTGTGCACTGCTCCTATTTTCTTGTTGAGATTTGAAGGGGCCTGGCCTTGCACAAGATTTTTATGTGCTGTGGCAACTACTGTGAGTTCATATGTGCAGCAGTCCTGCTGTGGCCAGTGGATAATATTTCATTGTACTCATCTGTTGCCTTGGGCTCTTAAACACTTTCTTCCTTTTCTTTGCCAATATTCTCTAGCCTTGAGAGGGAACTATAATACATATGTTTCTTTTAGGATAGAATATTCTACAGTCTCTTATTGTAAGCATGTGGTAGAATTTGTGTGTCACTGTGTTGGCTGCCTTCTGTTGCAATAGTAGGAGCTTCTCCAATAAGGGATGAAATAAGCATTGATGGATGGGTATAATAAATCAGTAGAAATCAGTTTCATATTGTGTTCATTTAGCAGCATATAGTTGTAGGTTCTACCCTAAGGTTATGGCTTTCCTAATTTGTAATTTCTTGGCCTAATAATGATATCAGGTGTGGGTATTATCTTGTGGAATGGGTAGTAAATTCAATCAGGAAGTCATTGGGTTTCTCATGATTATCATACCATTATTGAATCAGTGTTCATGTCTTTCCAGGCCACTCATTATTGTAGGTCACAGGATTCATCACTGAGTATGATTGATTATTGTTTTTCTCCTGCTGTAGGTTGACTCACACTTCTGAACACTATGAATGCTATTTAGTAAGAATGAAACTTTGAGGTCTGTGTCAGCTTGATTTACTTGTGGCCTATGACTTATGGATGTGATATCGTCAGCAATAAGATCCTTCTGCCAAGTTCTGAAGGGTAACCAAGAATAACCAAGAGCAATGGCAACAGTTTGTAAAGTTTTCAGTGACAGAGGCAAGCAAGTGCTTCTAGAAGAGGTTGATGGTATTAGTACATATTTAGAACTCCATACCTGAGGGTGGTACAGGAAGAAAAGCATGAAGTCAGCTGGAACACGTGTTTCTCAGATAGGCCACAGTGATGATGAAGCTGCTGTTATGAATTTAGTGCCCTTTCATGGAGAGGTTTGTCCTAGGGTAATGGAAATGGCAGCACTACTCTTTGGTTTGCCTAGAGATGATATCTAGTTCACATAGCATGGATAGATGAAGCTGATTGGAGTTGATGCAATGGAAATGGAGGACTGATATTTAGGTTCTAATTCTATGGATAGGCCCAAGCAAATATTCTTGCTGTGGATGGATGAGGCTAGAAGAACAATTTGGGAAACTTTCCTGAAGGTAGTATGTAGGAGAAGGCATGAATAGGCAAGCAGGACATCTGTTCAATAGAAAAGTTCTAGTTTCAACTGAGGCTCCACTCATCCATGTGACTCTGCATGGATAACCAGTAAAACTCAAACAGGGTTAATTACCTAATGCTTTACTTCCCCAAAGTGATCACCTTTGAATTACTATCAGCTTGCTTTTAGGAGGGCCTCTTTTAACTTGCTTAAAATCTGTTGCAGATTCTTTACCATTTGTAACAATTCCATTCATATTTAGATGGATACATGAGTAAAGGAGAGAGAGAGAGAGAGAGAGAGAGAGAGAGAGAGAGAGAGAGAGAGAGAGAGAGAGAGAGAGAGAGTGTGTGTGTCTGTGCAATGTGTGAGCTTGGAGTTAATATAAGCATTTAAGATTAGAATAAAAGGATCTGTGTTTGCCTTGCATTCTATCAGAGTGAATTGTGACTATTTGACACACTGCTGCCAGTGAATGTGATTAATGAATTTATTCTTATTCAGTGAATTCTACATCCTGGAAAGACAGAAAATTGTATGTGCCTCTAATGAAATGCTATTATGGCATTCTTTATGTGCCAACAAGCAATTATTAATGGTGATTCATTTTCACATCACATATCATTTATAGTCTCCACAGCTGTAGGAAACCTATTTTATCATATCACATATAACAGGAAAGGAAGTTTAGTTAGGGAGAGGCATCCAAGGTTAGGGGAAGAAGAAGAAGGATGAGGAGCAGGAGGAGGAGGAGGAGAAGAAGAACAGATAAATGAAATATGGAAGTTTGAAACATACAGAAACCTACTCTGTTATAAGCTTCATATATGTATGTGCATATACATATATCTAGTAGCTGATGGAAGCAGAAGCAGACACCCACTTGGAATCCAGTTTCAGAGAGGGAGGAGAGATGAGCAAAGAGGTCCAGATCAGGCTGTTGAAACCCACGAAAACTGCTGACCTGAACAAGGGGGGGTTCATGAACTCCAGGAAACCAGCATAGGACTAACTAAGATTCCCTGAATGTGGTGTTAGTTGGGAGGACTTGGGAGTCTATGGGGCCTCTAGTAGTGGATCAGTATTTACCTCAAGTATATGAATGGATTTTGAGAACCCATTCCCCATAGAAGGATACTCCCTCAGCCTAGATACATCGCAGAGGGCCTAGGCCCTGCTCCAAATGAAATGACAGATTTTGAAGATCCCCCATGGAAGATCTCCCTGGGGAGAATGGGGGTTGGTAGGGAGAACAGGGGTGGACAGGAGTTTGTGGGAACTTGGATTTGGATTAATGTTAAACAAGCTTTTTAAAATTATATATATATATATATATATATATATATATATATATATATATGAAAGAATATTTAGTGTAAAAGAAACTCCCCCCCAAAAAAACTACATACAAAATATATATGCCTTCATTGTGATTGATATATTGCTGTGAAGAGATACCATGACCATAGCAACCCCTATAAAGGAAAACATTTAATTGAGTACCTTACATTTTCAGAGATTTAGTACATTCTCATGGTGTGACATGGTGTCATGTAGATAGACATCATACTGGAGAAGGAGCTGAAAGTCCTACATCGAGGCCTGCAGACAACAGGAAATGGTCTGAGACACTGATCATATCTTGAGCATAGGAAACCTCAAAGCCTGACTAGCACTTTCCTGCCAGCATGGTTCCACAGCTGCAGCAGCCCCAAATGAACACTGAGAAGCTGTATCAATTATGAACCTGTTTGCCAAAGCCTAGCATTTCTTATTGGCTAACACTGTGTTAACCCATAATTACTAATATATGTATTTCTACATGGTCTTCTTTTACCCAGAATACCAGACTCATGTGCCTTCTCCTCCTAAGATCACATTTGGACTAGACTACCTCCACCTCTCCTAGTCCCACCTATCTTATTACCCTAATGGCCAACAGTGCTTTATTCATTAACCAATAAGAGAAACATATTTACAGAATGACATCTCCCATCAAAAGCCCAGCACCACAATGACTCACTTCCTCCAACAAAGCCACACATTCTAATAGTGTTATTCTTAATGAGCTTATGCAAAACAATTAAATTCAAATTATCACCTTCTATCCCCTGACCTCCATAAGGTTGAACAACATCATAATGCAAAATGCTTTTCATCCAATTTCAAAAGTCTCTATAATCTATCACAGTCTCAAAACAATGTTTAAAAGTCCAAAGTTATTTAATTGGCATTAACACCACAAAGCCATAAATTGTTATGGTAGTTTAAGTAACAATGCCCCATATGGGCTCATATATTTGAATGCTTAGTCACTAGGGACTGTCATGAATTGAAATGAGCATAAGTATTAAGGGGTATAGCCTTATTGGAGTAGATATGGCCTTAATGAGGGAATTATGTCACTGCAGGGTGGGCTTTGGGCTTTCAAAACCTCATACCAGGCCCAGTTTCACTCATTCTGCATACTGACCAGGATATAGATCTGAGCTACTTCTCCAGCAATTGCTAGCATGTTGCCATAGTCTTTGCTATGATGATAATGGACTAAAACTCTAGCACAGTAAGCAAGCCCCCAAATACATGCTTTCTTTCACAAAAGTTGACTTGGTAATGCTATGTCTTTATACAAATAGAACACTAAGAAAGATGCCAAATAAAAACCCTAGTGTAAGATACCTCCCCTAGAGTTTTTGTTCTCAGAAACAGGAAGGACTGTTTCTGCTCTTGGTTGTTCACCAAAACTTGAAGATGAAATATTATTCTAAACACATCACACACTTGGCCAGAGGACATGAAATAACCAAGTTGGTACTGATAAGGAAGCTTCCTTTAAACTGACTTCCTTTTAGAGTACTTAAAACAATGTTTAAGCTACTGAGGGGATAGTTATCAACAGTACGAGCTGTGAGCCATCTAAATTGCAACAATGGATGTCAGAATATGTCCATGATTATCATAGTGTCAGTAAAATTCTAGAGATAAAAATCAATTTTATATTTTTCATATATTTTATTAGTATTTTTTTATTTTACTTCCTGACTGCAGATTCCTCCACCACATTCTCTCAGTCCTACCCTCCCTCCAATACTTCTCTGTATTTATTCATAAAAGTGTGGGCCTTCTATGGCTCCCAATAAAATATGACATTTTAAGTTTTAGTAACACTAAGAACATCCCCTTGTATTAAGTCAGCACAAGCCACCCAAATATGAGAAATAGGGTCCCAAAAGCCAGCAAAAGATTTGCAGACATTCCCTGCTTCCACTATTAGGAAACCAACAAGAAGATCAAGCTACACAACTGTTACATATATGCAGAGGGCCAAGGTCAGTTCCATGCAGGCTCTTTGGTGTTGGGTTAGTCTGTGTGAGCTCCTATGAGCCGAGGTTAGTTGAACAATCAATTTTGTTGGATTTTAGGCTCCCTCCACATGTAGAAATAAGCATATCATCCTAATAAATCTGTCCAAGAACTCGGGTGAGAGGAATGAAAGTACTGCTATTATTTTGCTAAAGTGACAGTATCAAACTGCCTTCTGACTTTGTACTTCTGTGCCCACAGATTAATAAGGCTCTCAGTTCTCTTCAGAGATCAATAGTGTGTAGGACAGTTAAGGCAGAAAGTCACAACATATCAAAATGCAGAGTAAGTAATGTGGGGTGCTTGCTCTCAAACAGTACATCTGTACGACCCAGTCTCCCTAGTCTCGAATGCTATTTCAGAAGAGAAATCATACAGATGGTAAGATTTTGAGATCAGGAAGATCCAGACCAAAACAGTGTTTTGGACATGGCTGAACTGCTACACAAATGATTTCTACAATGACAGTAGCTGTTGGCATAAGGTAAATCCAGTAAACATTCTATCACACACAGAGACAAAGGACTTGGTGTTTCCATTCCTGAATGAGTTCTGGCTTTCAAGGAAGGGAGAATCAGTGTTCTTTAAGGTTGTGAATCTTGGTATGTTGGATGCATTCCAATAGGTTTACCACAGCTAAAAGTGTATGGACAGCAGAAATTAGACTTTGTGTATTATTTTCAAAGGGGACAGGAAAGGGTGGTCCGACAGAAGTTGTGAAGAATGTTGGGGTGAATATGACCAAAATACATCATATTTAAATTTTAAAGAATTAATAAAAATGATACAACCTTTCTTTTATTGTATGAGAGATAAATTGCAATTTACCAACAGCCTTCTACAGCTCAATCTTTAGTCTTCTTTCATTCTCTTGGAATATAGTTAATAAGAAGTGAGAAAATGATGTCAGAAGCTGGGCATATGTGGCACATGCCTTCAATCCCAGCAGTTGAGAGATAGAGGCAGGCAGATCTCTGTGAGTTCGAGGCCAGCCTAGTCTACAGAACAAGTTCCAGGACATGGACAGAGAATCAATGTCTCAAAAAACCCAAACCCCTCCCACAAGATGCCAGTATCATAGAGGTATGAAAAGTTAGCAATATTTTTGATAGCCAGTCAGTAGTTAATTCCTTAAAACTAAGTAGGAATTCTTAGTTTCATACTAACAAGAATAGAAGTACACAAAAATTGCAAAACACTGAGCAAACCCTTAAACATTATATTTGCTTAGCTGATGAAACAAGAAAGTTATTGATAATTTCCTGAAAACAGTTTTGGTGTATTGATAGCTGCATCATTCAAAAGAATCATCTATACATGTTGACTTTGAAAAATGTTAGTCTAAAAAACTTTGTTTAAAAATAAATTAAGTTTTAGTTAGACTAGTTATTTGTGTTTGAAAATTATTTAAAATATTTGGAGACACTTTCTGAATGATGGCAGATATGCAACAGAATCTTGAGAGCCCCGTTCGTCAAAGTTTCACAATTTTTCTGCTGTGGAATAACCCTTTTGTACACTCTGAATATGTATTATTCTTCTTAGTTAATAAAAAGCTTATAGGCTGATAGCCAGACAGAAAATACAGACAGGACAGCCAGGTTTAGGTAAAATGCTGGGAAGTAGAGGGGCAGAGTCATGAGAGGTGTCGGCCAGCCACCAAGCAAGCAGGACACATGAAAAATGAGGTAACAGTCCATGAACCACTTGGCAAAACATAAATATAATTAGGGGTTAATTTAAATGTAAGAATTAACTAATAACAAGCTTTAGCTACTTACAGAACATTTATAAATAATATTAAGCCTCTGTATGGTAATTGGAAGTGGCTCCCAGAATGGGAGAACTCAGCTACATTTCTTTTTTATTTTCTCCCTTCTTTCTTTCTATATTTATTTTTGTTATTAGCTTTCTTGTGTTGATGGTGTTGACACAGAGTCTCACTACACAGCTCTGTCTATTCTAGAACTCAATACCAGGATAAGGTTAATTTCAAAATCAAAGAGATCTGCCTGGCCTCTGCCTCTCAGGTGTTGGCATTAAAGGGATACACAACCACATCTAACTCAAAATACACATTTCCATATTCTCAATGTCCTGGAGACTTGGGGTACCATGTCAACCAAGGGCTGAGTGATTCCTGTAGCTCAGGTAATACCTAAGCTATATAGTAGAAGTTTATGAAATTTTGACTTGCCAAGTAAGTATTATGAATTCATGAATGTACAAGATGACTACTAAGAAAATTTTCCCTGTTTAAAATGTCTGTGATTGCTTGTAAGGAGAACATGGAAAAAAAGCCAGATATTTAAAACAGCAAACACTAAAGTGGTTGCCCATAATAATTACTGGAGAGTTGAGGAGACATATTCCTGGAGCTTACTGGCTTGGTTGTCTTGTCCATTTATGAGCTCTAGGTTCAGTCTCAAAACTAAGATAAAGTGCAATTGGAGAATATAGCTGACATTCCGTGCACACCCACATGCACACACATCTATGTGCACGGAACTAAATGCAAACATAGACACACACACATATACAGTACACATATGCACAAATGCAGTATACACAGATTAAAACAAAATCATAAAAGCAAAAGTGTTCTGTAGGACACACCTGCGAAGTCTTAGTTAACACAAAATTAAAAGCTAAGGTATACTTGAAAAAGGATAAATTACACTAACACGTTTTCTAAAAACAAATAAATAAACACAAAACAAAAACACTAGGGCCTAAAGAGTGAACGCATAATGGCACTTGTTCTGGCATAGGAAACAGGTTCCTTTCTCAGCACCAACATAGCAGCTCAAAGCCAGCAAGAACTCCAACCACACAGAATGCAATGCCATCTTATGACCTCCACTGGCTCCAGGTATATGCGGGGTACACACTCATACAAAATAATAGTTCTTTATAAGAAAAGAAATATAAATTTATGTGTTCCAACTCTTTGACTATGAAAGACTTTTTCTTTTATGTGATATAGCACAGTGATATTAGTGGGGTTCTAGTTCTAAATACACCAATAATGAATATCAAATTTTGAAATTTTATAGTATGTATTTCCCTTTTCCTCCGATGACTAAATGGTGAAACTCTCGTAAACAGCTTCAAAAATTTTGCTTTTCTCTAATGAGGTTTAAAATTACCAAGAGACTGCAATTACTTGTGAACTGAAAACAGGCATACCTTTTATTAGTAGGTCAGGAAAAGATCTTGAGTGTTATCTAGAATTTCAAATCAGTGAAAATAAATTGAAATGATCATTTACATGTGAATTTATTATGGCCACACACATATAACAGGAGGCAAAGTGCTCTACTGAAAAATGTGAATGTGAAGGCTATATTCCTTTCACCAAACCAGTTACTACACTTGACTGATGAGCTTTGCTTAGCAAACTCTCATTTTATTTGTCTACATAATAAAATACTTGCAACCTCTAGCATATAAGAAATGAATGGAATGTAGGGATGTAATTATGATAATTGGTATAATCATTGTATGGCATTACATTATTGTATATAATAAGCACATAGTAAATTTCAGCATCATGTATTATTGATCATAGAGTAATGACAAAACTTAACCAACAACATTGAAATTCTCTTGAGATTAATTTTACAGTGATTTTATTTATATTTTTACAAGTGTTCTTTCTTATAATTTTTAATAATTAGACCTCACAATTAAAATATAACATTTAAAGTGCAATCTTCATTAAAAATGCATCTGCATTTCATAGCCAACAATATGGAACTTGAATTAAACATAGCATTTCAGTTTCTCTGGTATTTGAAGATGGTAAGCTATCATAAATTCTCAAACTGGGTACCAGCACCAACAATCATAAATTTATTCAGTGTGAGTCTTCTCCTAGGCATCATAAATTCAGAGTTTTCAAGTTTTGGTCAGAAGACACAGACCATTTATCACATGCCTTGAGAAGAATTATCTTACATCTCTTAAAAGAAAGCATCAGAATAATCCTCAGGACTCAGACAATGTCTCCCTTCATACTAAGACAAGGACAAGGCAGAAAAGCATTGTCACTACCCTAGAAAGTTGTTTCTCATTCCTTTAAGCTGATGGGTGAGTATATTTAATATATATTTTCTTAAGTGATGGGACTATAACTTTTATATTCTTTGAAAGATATCTTCTGAAATAAATATCTGATTTTTAAGTTACTGAATATATTCCATTAACTCATGAGAAAGTACAATGACTACCCTATATTTGTTTATTCTATAATATTGCAGTCTTCATTCCAAAGGACACTTAGCCAACCTTCACATGAAATTCTTTGTAGGCAAAGCATTAAGAAAATATAATAATAAATTTGTCTGATAGAAAGTAGCAGGAGAATTCTGGAAATGATGTTGACTCTGTGTGACACAATCAAGGACCAGGGTCAAAATAAAACTAAAAAAACTCTTTCCCAAAGTGAGAGACAAAGCTTTGCGAATTCACAGTAGCAGTAATAGACAATTTGTAAAGGTTGAAGGAAAAAAAGGGCAACACGCCAAAAGAAGTAAGCCAATACAAATACCTCTAGCCTTGTTACTTCTTGGTTGAGTGGCATAAATCAGAAATTACTGAGAAAAATCTCAGGGAACAGATAATTTAGTCAAGGAAATTATTATTGGCAAATGTGCAAAATATACAAAAATAAATGTCTTTCAAGCAAAAAAAGCATTTGAAAACTTAAATAGCAACAATAAAAGAAAATCATTTCTATGGCATATTTTCTCATAATGTCAATAATACAAAACAAAGGAACAATATCAAAAGTTGCTGAAAGGTGTTCTATAGGATCCTGGAAGATAAAGGACATCAATGTTATTATCTAGCACAAATGTAACAAAACATGGTACACATCTGCCATTCAAGATATGCTCATTTAATGGTTAAGGCAAGCAGACAAAAAAGTTACAAACATATTTTCTGTGAATTTAAAGAGTAAAATGATGACTTATGCAGCTAAATGGATAGAATTAGGGGTAATGATGTGACGTGAAATAGACTAGAATTACAAAATCAGATGCCAAAATGGAATGTAACAAACTTATATAAAATGTATATATAGTGTGTGTGTGTGTGTATGTGTGTGTGTGTGTGTGTGTAGGCTTTATTTACAAATGAAAGTGTATGTATAAGTGGGCAATACATGAAAATAGAGCAGAAACTGTGAGTTAGGGTGAAAGATCTAATGGGAGGAAGGAAGAAAGGACAAGAAATGATGTAGTTTATATGACCAAAGGATGAATAGCATGTATACAAAGGTAATGGGGAACTGAAGAGATGCTTAATGTTTAAGAGCATTAATTCTTTTCCAGAGGATGCAGGTTTGTTTGCATCTCAGAGACTCACAACCAACTGTTCCTCTGGTTCAGGGAGATCTGACAACCCTGGCTTCCACCAGTATCTAAACACATACGCATCCTGCATTAATCCCACAACATACACACAAACAAACAGCTAAAAATGAAACAAATCTTTAAAAATGATTTAAAAAGAAAATATTGGTATCTATCTAAATACAGACATACATATATGCATATATTTATAAATATGGTAAAAGGGGGAAGGAACATAATGGAGAAGATGGAGCAATGAAGAAGATAAGGGAAGGATTAGAGTACAAATTAAAACAAAGTGTATGGTTTTAATTTTGGTTTTATTACTGATTTTGATTGCTTCTTCAGTTACCTATGTTCTGGGTACTCTAACTATACAGTAAAATACTTTAGAGTATTTCTTAGAGGCACAATATTTTGGGAATTATGGTTTTGTATAATTACTCATATATAACATTTACCTAATAAGGTAGAATGCATTATATATGTACATAGAAACAATTGCAACAAAATTAGTTTGTAAATTCACATAATTAAATTATTTTTTAAAGAGTGATATGAAAAAGTAACCAGCAATATTTAGAAAGTCTACATGTTCTTCTCTCTTTATGACATATCATTCCTTTCAAATAATGTGTTACATATTTAAAAAACATAATTTGGTCATATTACTGTCTCCAATAAGAATGAAAAGAAATGACCCTATAAAACTGAAAATCATGTTCCCACAAGCCCTTTAAATGTATATTATTCACTAAGCTTGATAATTTAAAAATGACTGTGAACCTTATTTAAGGTGGCAATTCATAATACAGAACACTAAATCTTTTTTGCATGGCATAGGCCCGGATGGCTTGGACTGCCTCCCAGTACCTGTCTTTCTTAACTATGACAGAAGGAAAGCTATATAAATTCCTTGAACTTTTTATTACTCCTAACTGAAAGTGAATTCATATGCATGTGTGAAATTTGTAAACATTTAATTATATAATTTATGAAAAATCATATTCTGAATGAATGATAGATGTAACTCTATAGTGGTACTTCATATCACAAGTAACTTAAAAGTTTTTTGTTTTGAAAAAGTGAAAATACAACAGAATGACTTACTCCTGGATTTCCATGATTTCCTGAAAGATAGACTACCAAAATATCAAACTATTTCCATCATGTTTGTTACTGAAAAGTGAAAGTGATCATTTCTGTTTCCAAGCATACATTCTACAATGTGGACCTGATTGCTTTAGATCTAATTCTGAGAAAATGTTATTGTACAATGATTTGGAAATTTACAATAATAACCATGTTATCTGGTGTCTCAGAAGGAAAAGAAAGCTAATTCTTAAATGATCAAAAAATCATGTCAGTATCAATCAATCAGAATTTGCATTGTATCCTGCATTTATGTGAAACACTTTGAAAATTGTAACTGTAGTAAATATACAAATATATTTCACAATCATTTTAATTAAAGATAATAAATAATGACTAAATGTAAAATTAGATACATATATATTTGGAGTAAACATATTCATGTATTCACATATTTATAATCAATTTATATTTTCCCTTTCAGTAGCTTTTTTTTTATTCATTTGTAGCTCTTTACTTAATTGCTTTAACTTAATCTTTCTTTTCCTTCATGAGAGAAAGAATGTGCAGGAGAGAGAAATACCAGTCTGAGATACATTTTATTATTTCTCTGATAGTAACAAGTATTCTAATATCTAACCCCCATTTCCAACCTTCCCAAATATCTACATTTTTATTATTTCAGTCCTTCAACATTAGCATGTATTGACTAATATCCTTGCATATGTAGTCTCCCATGGATGTATGGTTGACTTACATGGGGCTATAGTTTTTTTTGTTTGTTTATTTGTTGTTGTTGTTTTTATAACTGTCTTTCCTCCCTGGTCAGCTAACCATCGCCAATAGTCCCACCACTTTGAGTAGAATTATGTACTCATCTCCCTTCTCTTGCTGCAGTTTGATTTTGGTTGGCCTTATACAGGCTTTTTATATGCTTTCACAATCATTGTAAGTTCATATATGCAGTTGTGTTGATGTGATCAGGAGATGTTATGTCCCAATAGTCATCCACCACTTCTAGATCACATGCTCTATCCCCTCCCTCTTCCAAAATGATCCCTGAAGCTTGAAAGGTTATGTATGGCATATAAGATTCCTTTAGAGCAGAACCCTCTGCAGTGTCTCATATTCTGAACATTGTCAGCTGTGGCTCACTAAGTAAATCAACATGTACAGCTAATAAAAGCTTCCCAGATGGTTGTTGATAATGATAAGTACATGGGTGCAAGGATAATTCACTAGGAACCATTTTAATATTGTCCATTTAGCAGAATAATAGTAGTATTGCCCATAGAGCATAGAATTTGTTTAACCATTTGCTCTTAGCCTGATAATAGTGCCATATATGGACCTCATCTTGTAAAGAGAAATTAGCTTTGAATCTTTAGTTACATATGTTTAATTCTGAATGTGTGTAGAGGTAAGGGAATTACCCATAGCCATAGGGTGAGACCTTCAAAGGAGGGACAATGGCATGCACTGACATAATTGCCTAAGAGGAAATAATGGAAAGGGGAGGTTTAAGGTGGTGTGGAGGCATGAAAATAATATAAAGGTAGGAGTATGGGGAGTGATAAATAGCACTAAAGACTTTTCAAAAAGATGTGCTAACGTACTTCTGTAGAAGGTTCCATGTATATATTTTCTAATATAATTGAAATAGTTACCCTATAACTGGGTAACACTCCCCTTACTGAACACCACAAGAAAAGAAATAAAAAGTTCAGTGGTACAAATGGGTTACTTATCTTGAAGTTATTGACAAGTAAGTTTCAATAGAACTTTAAACATTATAGTCTATTTTTCTTGCCTTTAGTTAACCTCCAGAACTTGAAAGTTAGATCCTATTGCTGGAGATTCCACTTCTGTGAGTTATAGAATTTGATAAAATCAAGATAGTATGGACCTAGGAGCATCATCCATACTGGGTAGCCTTCACATTGCTAGAAGGAGATAATGTGTTTATTATTGTTTATTTCTAAATTACTTGCACACATTATCTTCACAGATGACATGATTAAGTAAATGCATCTTCATTCTCATTTCATTTGAGTTTGAAGTTGATTTGGACAGAATACAAGATTTTTTTATCAAAATTATCAGATCCTTATTTCTCAGTTTCAGTATTACAAATACAATAGAAACAAGTTAATATTTTAGTAGTCCATCTTTCTGGGAAGAATGGAAATCCAACAGCAACTCAACCTGTTTTATTTTTATTTTTTGTTTTTAATTTTGCAAAAGGCATACAAGCTACTTCTCATGTAAATATTGTGCATCTTAATCAGATTTTTGGGATTGGGAGTTAGCTCAATGAATAAAAGTGCTTACCATGCTTACCATGCAACCATGAAGACCTGATCCTCTTATCGTTAGTTCCCAGGTAAAGCTAGATACACTCTGAGAGCTTCTACAACAAGCTAGAGATAGAGACAGGTGAATGCCAGGCAGCATGATGGCCTGGGGTAGTTTGTGTAAAACAATAAAAATGACCCTGTCTCAAGCTGAAAGGTTAGTCCAGCACTAGAGATTATCCTCCATTGTCCATATTCACACACGTACACTAACACACAAATGTTTGTACAAACATCTCACAGGGGCACATACACACACACACACACACACACACACACACACACACACACACACACACACCCATGACAGATGGAGAAAGGGAGAGAGACAGATTGCAGAGGGGGCATGTTAAACATTTTATTTCTAACTTTCTCTGGATATAGAAATGATATGGTACTATATCTTCTTGTATTCATGCTTTGTATTTGCTCTAGAAACATTATATTTTAAAAAATTACTCCAGAAACTGTTTCTGTCTCTAGAACACCACTTGAAAAAGTGAATTAAGTAGACAAGGACCCTTAGACAATTTTAAGTACACTTGGTCAAACATCATAGACAGAATAACTGTCACACTTCACACCTTTCTGCACAATTCAACAAAGGTATGTTTTGCCTGCTGCATAAGGGTGTTAGATTACACAACTGAGACATGTTAGACTCTTCCCTGACAATGTCAGTAATGCTCACACAGGATGATGTACATAGGAATTTCTTGGCGAGAATGTGCCAATGGAACCCTGATGGAGATGTTAAACTTTAACCCTCACTCCATCATTGAGATTCCATTCTTCTTTGCTGAAATGTAAACTCGAACTGAGTGGGGAATATACAAACCTGATTACAATTAAAATTATTTGTTTTAATGAAGGAGGTTAGAACCTTTCCTGTATAATGTGTTTAAGAGCTTCTACATGATAGAGAATTCTGCAATCAAAAATCCTTTTAGTATGTATATAGAAGTTTCTGTTCTACTTTGTTTCTGTTGTTGTTGTTGGTTTGGTTTTTTGACAGGGGCTTAATATGTATCCATGACTGGACAAGTACTTGATTTGTACCTTTGTACACCAAGACAGCTCTTGAACTCACAGATAGCTACCTGCCTATGATTCCTTAATTATGTGTATTAGGATAAAAACTGTGCATCATGACAGACACCTGGCTTGCAGATCTAATGTATTGTGGCATTTCTCCTGTCATTTTATTAAAATTAAGCATATCATAAATTTCAAATATGATTTGGAATTCCATATTAAACCTAATTATGCATATAATAATCTACATGCCCATATTTATTGTGACATTTCTCCTGTCATTTTACTAAAATTAAGCATATCATAAATTTTAAATATGATTTAGAATTCTTATTAATCAGAATATTGTATATAATATCTACACACCTAGAAATTAAGGCTAGTTTCAATTTTTAGAACATACAGAATATATTTAAAGTCAGAAAATGACATATTGTACTATATGATATCTAAAGTCATTATAGTAAAATATAATTTACTTTTTAAAATACATTAATAAAGTAAGTAATTAAATCTTCATGCATTTTATGGGAATTATGTGCATTTGGAAACTGTGCATTTGATATCACAGTGGTCATGTAAAAAGAAAATATATATTTAACATTTTCCATATGTGTAATTATTTTATTTTTAACACACTATACTAGAAGCTTCATAATATATTCAATATTATTTTTCTGTTTACTTAAACAAAATTTGTTTTTAAAACCAAATTGTTATTTTATTACTTTGAAGAGATAGAGTAATCTCGAGCAAACTGTCTAGTTAAAATTAATATAGATTGATTGAATTGCTACTTTAGAAATTGGTCAAATTTCTTAATACATTGTTAGGAGTAGGTTTTTCATGCAGGTCTCGTCCCACTGCCATGCCAGACCCAAATAATAGACAGAGACTCTGTATTAGCAAAAATGTTGTTGGTCAGGTACTAGTTTCTTATCAGCTAGTTCTGTCTTAAATATTAACCCATTTCAATTAATCTAAGTATTTCCACGTGGTCTTATTTTACTGGAGAGTGGGGCTGGCCTCTGCTCTCTCCAGTCTCTACATGCTTACACCCCCCCTATTACTTCCTCGAATCCTCCTTGTCTCCTACTCCCACCTACCTTTATTTCCTATTGGCCGACATCGCTTTATTCATTAACCAGTATGAGAAACATATTTACAGAATGACATCTCCCATCATCTCCTCTTTTCTGTCTAAAAACAAAAAGAAGGGTTTTAACCTTAACATAGCAAAATATATCACACAACAGTTATCAAATAAGAATCACAATTAACAATATTTAGTCCATTAACATTTAGTAAGATTTAAAGAAATATTTCATCATCTATCCTATCTTCATGAGTCTAAAGTCTTATTTGTACCTTATCTTTAGTCCTTACTAAGGAAAACTATAACCTTAACTATTTGTGTTCAACTCCATCAAAGACCACAGAAGGATAATATATAAACTCTAGAAATGACAGAGACAATTCACTGCCTGGTCAGTCACCCAAAGTTTTTCTGTAATGTTCCATCTTCAGCCTATAGGCAATAGTGTGTCTGGAAGACTCCTCACCAAAGCAGGAAACTTTAAATTGTCCATCTGTATTGGCAGTTTGTCAGTCAATTTTCTCTATGTCCTGCAGAATGTCTGGTAGATTCTTCCATGAAGCAGGAACCCTGAAGCACTTTCCATCTTGTTTCAGCAGTCATTATCCTGTGGGTCCTGCATGTCCAGTTTATACAGCTTAAACTCAAACAGTCCAGACAAGATCAGCTAGTCTTGCCATATTGAAAGTAAACTCCATAACTTTGTTCTTCAAGGTCCATCTTCTTCTCTGATGCAGGTGGTGTTGCCAGGAGCAGTTGTGCCTCACTGTTAAGAAAAACCCTAAACCATTTTAAATGCCATATTCTGTATGTTTTTGAAAGGTTTGAAGAATGCCTATCCATCTCAAATACATCTTGAAAACCTAACTAACTTAACTCTAAGTTTTCATTATCATAGATAACTATCTATAATCTGTGTTAAATTATATATTATATTTTAAATGAGCTATATAAACACAATAACTAAACAAGAGGAGAAATATATATATATATATATATATATATATATATATATATATATATATAACAAAATTGACCTTAAATTTGTATCAATAAATGAAAATCAATTCCAAAACAAAGTATATATTTCTAAACCACAATATTTAGATTATAATCTTTTTTATTTTAACAATTTAAACTTTTTAATTTTTTTGAGACAGGGTTTCTCTATGTTGCTTTGGAGCCTGTCCTGGAACTAGCTGTGTACACCAGGCTGGCCTCAAACTCACAGAAATCTGCCTGCCTTTGCATCCCAAGAGCTGGGATTAAAGGAGTGTGCCACCAATGACCGGCAACAATATGAACTTTTAAAGTACTGTTTCCTGCCTATTAAAATTGTGTTAAGGAAAAATGATTAAGAGAAGTGTAATCATCCTACATCTGGAGAGGGATGATCTTTTCTAGGTGCCCTTTTCAACAGAGCTTTAGTGCTAGCACTTTGCAAGGTAAGAAGTATGGAGCCATCTGTCCAGGCACTCTACAGTGATTTTTATTGCCGACTCACAATCATATAGATTCTTTCAAAAATACTAAATCAGACTGCTGACTTGTTTCATTCAAACAAATAGTATTTCTTATCATTAGGTTTGTGTATTCAGCAAAGGAAAGCTGTCCTCAAAATTCAAAGATTCAGAATATGGGTTGTAAAATAGAGTATATCTTTAAAGAATTTGCTTTTTAAAGTATGTATTTCTTACCCGTGTACTATCATTTAACTTTATGAAGATGTACACATAAATATCCAATAATTGTAGTGTGAGACAGATTCATACAATAAGGATAAACAATTTTCAAAATTTCAATAACTGTGAGCCTCTATAAAATAGAATACTTATCTTGAGCATTACTGCGATTGGCTTCCAGACTACGTACTTTCATTGATATCACTGTGGCCACCTATGGGATTTCCATGTTGAGTTTCACATCCCAGAAGGGAAAGCATGTTATCTCTTATCCAGGCCAGCCTCTTCAACTAATACCCTACATTAGTCCAGAGTTATGATGAAGAAATGACACCCAGAAATCAGCTCTCACTCATCAATTGCAAGAATACGCTTATCCCATAAAAAGAATAGGTTATTTCAGAGTTTTTTTTTTCTTAAATTTCGGAAGTATGCATAGATGTCTCTCTGTAGAAACTTAAATTGAATTATTTTCTTAGATTTCATTTTCTTTGAAAACACAAAGCTGGGATTGCAAAGATGTGCAATCAATAGGCATGCATGAAAAGTAAAGCAATGAACTTTTTATATAAAGTATAGCTTGAATAAAATATTCAGAACATAGATTGAACATGAAAGTGGGAGCTGCTGAAAAACAATGACTCACTTAAGTAAAATTTTAAGTAAATTAATAAAAGATGCCAAATGAATATGTTGTAAAAAGTAAACATACACAGTGACTAGAAGTTCTAACAAACAAGTGCTTCATCATTTTAGAATAACAGAGTAGAGAGAACACAGCATTATTTCATAGAGAATAAAATTATTCACAATTTATAAAAGTTATAAAATCACAAACATAAGAAACTCAATGAATACCAACTAGAATGTGTAAAATAAATATATAAATATGTAAAAAATATAAAAATGGTAAATGAGATACCACCTTATACTTTTGTTTGTAGCCTCATTAAGGTAGAATTAAGAAAAGAAGTTAGCCTTCAAAGGCTATAATTTTCTTTTTTCTAATCAATGTATTACTCATTCCAAAACAATTATATTTTATAACTTTTTAAATTATTTCATGTATATATGTGATTTGCCTGCATGTGTATTTATGAACCATAAGTGTGCCTGGTGTCTGCAGAATCAGAAGATAGCATCATATTCCCTGGTTCTGGAGTTGTAGGTAGATTTGAGCTGGCATGTGGTTGCTGAGAATTGCACTTGGGTCTACTGCTCTTAATTACTAAGCCTTTTCTGTATCCCAATTATTTCCATGGCTTTTATTGCATTTGATCTTTGACAATTTCATATAAATATAAGCTGCATAAGGTTTACTATAAACTTGACCCTTCTGTTCTCCTCCCATCCAAGGTATATACATCTCCTCTTCACTATAAATCTCATTCCCACATTCATGTAATTTAGTTTTAGAGATTCACTGAATTTAATAATTACCTGTAACCATAGATTTATAAGTATCAATCTATCCAGGTGGACTCCTTAGAAGTTATATAACAGAAGACATTGATACTCTCTTTCCCAGGATCCATCAACATCTATTAGTTCAACAATAAAGAATAGTCCCTTTCTCCATTCATGATGAACTCCTGATTGGCTAAGTATTGCATAGACCCATTATAGGCAGCCTCTTCAGCTAGGTCATGACAAACTTGCCTGTGTCATACACAAGGGGCAGCATTAAACTACCCTTCTCACTATGGATTCTTACATCCTACTTGCTCTTTCACAATGTTTCCTGAGTTTTAAAGGACATATTACAAATGTCTGATTTAAGGTGGAGCATTACTCTTGTATCTCTGTATTCACTAGTTGTCAGGCTTCGTGCCTGACAGAAAGAGAACAGAGCATCATTGTTTCTGTTGAATGGAAAACCTGGGTGCCAGGTGAAATGCTCTGCCTTCCATAGCTTCCCAACAGTCATGTGGTACTGCAAAAGAAGAAATGAACATGAGTTCAGTGTCTTCTTTCTTTTTTATACTTCAGTTAAAAGAAGCTACATTCTTTTATCCTAAGACAAAGATTGGACAGAGTTGCTTCAGTTGATAATTTATGTGTCAAAAATTTAAAAAAGGAGATTGCCAACCAGTACAACAACAGAACAAGTATACATTCTTATTTACCCATGCATTCTACCAAAGTTTGACACATGAATTTCCATTTCAGGTAAATGGTCATTCATAGCAGAAAACACATATTTATTTACAAAAGTGCACACCTCTACAAGGGGAAAATATTTTACAGAATTCATTTTGATAAAAATTTGCACTTAAGAAAATTCACTTGGCTAATGAGGATTTCTTAAATCCAATTGTCAGCAAATTTCACATGTCTATGAAGTTGAAAGCAATGATCACTCTTTACTCTATAAAATAAGCAAGTATTTCACATTCATTTAACAATAGTCACATCTTTTTTAATTATCAAAAGTTCTAGTCTTGCTTTCTAAAGCTAAGCAGAAAGCCACATTTGATTTTCTCTCTCAATTTCTTCCTCTTATAGGACTAAAATGTGCCTGTCATTAATCCATGGCAACTGAATTTTGATACAAATATTTCCTTTTGTTTGTATCTGTTTTTCTACTGTGTGTTTCGTGCATAAATTAAAAGTATCTAGTAGCAGGACTATGCCTTTCTTTTCATTGTATTTGGTATGTAAAATAAATATGAAGTAGGAACATTGAAGATTATGCTAACAATGCCTCAAATGTTCTTAGAATGGTCTAATAGAAAGCATTACTGGATGACAACATTTTATTGAAGACTTCATCATTGCAGTAGTTACTTTCTTTTATGTATTGCCTCTGGGCATGATTAAAGATTTAGTAATATTGTTCTTATTTATATTCAAAAATGTCTGGTCATTTTTTTTCAGTAGTATAAAGACTGCTTAGGCCCAGAAATCTCAGAAGGGATGCCCCCATAAAAATTAGACAGACAGAGTTAGTTCCCAACCATAAATGCAGTCCTCATTTTTCAACACACCAAAACAAGACAAAAAATAAAACAACCCAGACATAACAAAGAAGTAATAGATACATGTCCTTAAAAATCACTGTAATTTTAGGGATGAAGAAATGCAGAATAAATAGCATAACAAGGGAAAAACAGGTGTAAGCCTCAGAAGTTCTACTTCTAGACATAAGTTCTCTTTCTTGGGTAATATTTCAGAAAGTCGTAATATCCACCAAGGTTCATCTGCCTCTCTTAATAAATGACTTGCAGGTTAACATTCAACTCTCTCCCTCTACATCAATTAATGAATTACAGAAGAAATGAATACCAAGTAAACAATGAGCTAAATTAATATAGTTTTTAATGAAAATGTTTTCATTAAATTGACATTAGCATAATAATTCTTAAATGACACACAAAATATTGGGGTATTTTTAATAAATCGATACCAATATAATGAAATTAGTAGGCAAGATATGGTAGTGCACACCTAACATCCACACACATTGGGGCAGTGTCAAGTGGAACCCTATGATTATGAGGCAAACTTGGTGCACATAGTGAGACACTGTTTCAAAAAATAAATGATGCTAAAGAAAAAAATAGTTTAGACACATTGGTTTTATTACTCTCTTTTCTCAGTATTATCAACACCTGGATTCACTGAGCAGATCCAGAATGATAGTCATTCTTCTTACAAGTTATGTGCATATATATATATATATATATATATATATATATATATATTTCTCACAATTTATGGGACTTAAGGAATTCTTCCAATAAAATGGGAATAATAATAAAATGTAATCAAGTATCAGAGCCACACTTCTACTTCTTAGCTGTATTGATGTGGAAATGTCAAAGTAGGGCCCCATCTTCTTTCCAGAGAGTTCAAAGATTGCTGTTAGGAATTGTTATTATTGCTTGTGAAAAAATTAAACATCAATATCAAAGTAAAAATTTCAAGTTTTAAGGTATGCATACAGGAAAAGACAGCAAGAAGCATTAAAATTTGTATGAGAAAATTAGGATTTCAGAGAGAAAATTGTGTATAAGCAAATGAGTCCCCAGATTTAGTTTTCTTCTGCCTTACACCAATTGGCTTCTTGATATAAGGCAGAAACTGTGAATTTAATCTTCACAACATGCTTGAACTTAGAGAAGGAATGCCAAACCCAACTCCAAAGCTAGCATAAGTTTACATGAACTGGGACTACAGGAATACTAGATAGTAAAGAGAAATAGATTTCGGTATAGAAATATTTTACCAGAATTAAACATTTTTACCATAAATCAAATTCCTCTTCATTACGTTATTCTTTCTGGGGAGCTATCTTCTCTTCTGTAGGTTCCTACATGTTCAATGTGTTTTGGCTGTTTGAAGATGGGTGTTCTCATTTTTCCTATAAGGACAAGAACATAACATTTCCCCTACCTTTGAGAGGTCTCCACACATCTCATGGGACCTACTTAGTTGAATGACTTGTCATTTCTCTTCATTAAGATGTTTCTCTTGTTCATCTAGGATCTTGACTAACTTAAATGGTATTCACAGCTTTTCTTCTCCTGTAGATATGAATGTGAAACCCCTACTCCAACATAACACATATCCTGGTTTCCATTCTGAAGTCAACATCCTTCAAGTACACCACCTGATTTAGTTCAGAAGTTTTTTTTCAATTGTCCAGTTTCTGTAGCTGTTTTTCCTTTTTTCATCAGCATTAAGAAACGTTAATGTTAATAAAGCATTATGTAATCAGTGTTTGGGTGTCTTGTTTCCTCCTGCCAATTTATGGAGCATTTCCTATAAAGTACAATTGGATCTCTCAACTACTGCTTGTCCTATAGGATTTTGTGGTATACCAGTTATGTGCTTTATGTTATAATACTCAAAAAACTGTTTCAATTTGCCGGAGATATATGCTGGAGCATTGCCAGTTTTTATTTGTTCAGGTATGCCCATAATGGTCATTACCTCTATTAGGTGTACGATAGATAACAGAATCAGCCCTTTTCAGAGCTCAAAGCATTTGCCCATTGAAAACCTGTAAATTTATCTATAGCGTGATGTACATATTTAATTTTCCAAATTCTGCAAAATGAGACACATCTATTTGCCATATTTCATTCTTATTTATACCTTTAGGTTTATTGCCTGGTGGTAAAGGAGTTTGGTTGTAGAATGTGCAAGTAGGACATTTTCTTACTATTTCCTTGGCTTGTTTACAAGTGATAGAAAAATCATTTTTTAAACCTTTGCTGTTCATGTAGTGTCTCTTATGACACTCTGAAGCTTCTAGCACACTTCCTATCAATAACCGATCAATTTCATCATAACCTTGTGCTAGAGCACCTGGAAGAATCGTATGGGATCTGATGTGTGTTATATATGTAGGATGAGTCCTCTTTCTGTTAGTATGTTTTAACTGTATAAACAACGAACTTAATTCTGTGTCCTCAGGAATAAATTCTGCAGTCTCATTGTGTAAGACAACTCTCTCTGCATATTGAGAGTCTGTAATTATATTGAGGGGTTTTGTAAAATCCATAAGTACCATGAGAATGACAAACAGTTCTGCCTTTTGCACAGAATTGTAAGGTCTTTGAACCACTTTAGTTATTTTTCCTGATTTATATCCTGCCTCATATCCTGATTTGTTTTTCATCAGTGTAGAATGTATGAAATCCAGAGATAGGTGTTTTTCTTACAGTGGTTTTCTTATAATACATGGAAGGATCCAAAAAGTTTCTTTATGAATTTGATTCTTTCACTTTTGGGATAGTTGTTGCTAATCATTCCCAAAAAATTACTGCATGCTTTCTGCCAATATTCATTATCTTTCCTCTCTGTCCTTCTGGTTCTAACACATTCAATCCATCTTGTGCTCTGCTTTACCTGAGACAGGATCCCAATCCCTAAGAATTGAACATTTTCCTATTGCAGGGGGCATCTTCGAGGCCAAGATTTATTAGATGTGATAGTTATATCAGCCCCTGTGTCAACAATGTCTCCAAATAGTCTGTTATTCATCTTAACTATCAATCTAGGCCTTTTACTGTTTATAGAGGTTTGCCTAAATATATGTTTTTTTTATTTCCTTCTATCATGTTTGATTCAACTTCCATCACTAGTTTGTCATCCAGAGCAGTATGAGTTTTTACAATAGGCAATGGATTTTCTAATTGTCCTGTGGGAGATTGTCCTCCACAGTGAATGGCAATGTTTGGACCAACTTTGTCAATGGTGCCTTTGAGAGGAACCCCCCAAGGTGTTTCCTGATGGTAAAGGGTTTTCTTGCTTGTCTCTGGATGATCTACACTCATTTGTCCAGTGTCAGACTTTGTCAAAACTTCTACATAACCCAGAATACTGCAGCTTTCTATTTGATTTATTCCTGGGAGTGTTATTTCTAAAGATGCTTTACCTACAATTTCTTTTTAGATGTCCTCTCTTACCACCATTAAAACATATGACATTTTCATAACTTTTCAAACCTTTAGAGATGGCTTCTCCTACCCAAGCATCTATGTCACCATAGTTAAGACCTCTGTTATCTTGATGTATTCTCAGACCTTTAGATATGACTTCTCCTACTCAAGCTTCAGTGTTATTGTAATTATACTCAATGTTGGCTGTATATAGGACCCATTCATCATCCCACTTCTAACACCAGATATCTCAGTTTAATAAGGATAAGGATAAGAAAATAGGCCAAATAGGTGCTTATTCAGGGAGAAATAATTTACAACATAGACAGATGAACACCAGCAAGTGCCACTGAATGCTCTCCTCTCCACATCCTGCCAGCAAGAGAGCGTTCCCAGACTACTCCTCCTTCCTAGTTCCACAGGTCACTTCTGCCTCTTGCTCCACCCCCAATGGGCGTTTTCTGAGCCACAGAAGCAGACAAAGTGAGTATCTCACTACAAGTAACAGACAATGACATATATGGTTGTGTATATATAATTTGTTTGACTTCAAAATACATATTGTGTGAGCCTATTTTCCATATTTATACCAGTATATAGTAAGGTTACTATAGGTTGACAAATAGAAACCTTTAGGAAAACTTGAAGTTTCAGATAGTCTGAAGATAGCTATGCATGGATGGCATCTCATCAACAGATCTCAGCTTTCACTACAACTAATTAGACAAGATGCAAGTCAAATCATAGCTGTCAAAGTTGTTTTTATGAGGTCTAATGATACAAATGACAATTTCATCTAAAAAAATCTTTCTGTAGAGTTTATGTTTCCATATATTTCTTCAGAAGTATTGATTAACTATAAAAGATAGTTTCATATCTCTGTTTTATTGATAAATAAAATTAGGGACTCACACCAGTGTATAAATACTCACAGAAAGGGGATAGGATGGGTTTAGTGCAGGAACAGGGAATGATGGAAGGTAGCAGGAACTGGGATTGACATGTAGAACAAGCTTGCTTCAAATTTAAAATAAAAAATTATCAAAAAAAAGACTAATTTCATGAAAATCTGGATAATAGATTCAGAAAACAACTACAATATTATATTCAAATATCTGCAAGACTTGGTAGAGGTCAGATAAACTAATGTGAATAGTCTCTTCATATTATTGGATATATTGGGAAAGAAGCATTGGAAATGAGACTGTGGGGAAACAGAGATGCCAGAATGCCCTCATTAGAAAGGACTATAGGAGCAAGGTTACCATTCATGCCACAGGTCCCTAGGAACAACAAAAGTGTGTGGTTACCTTTAGCAACTGGAAACTAATATGAGTACTGGATGAGCCAAGAAGGTTAAATACTTTCTCACAATGAAAAAAAATGGGGTAAATGTTTTGTCTTTTATTTTTTTTTACATGTATATTCCAGTTTTCCCTCTCTCCAATCCTTCCATTCCCTCCCACAACTCCCCTCATTCCATTCCCCATCCAGTCCCCAGGGGACGGATCATCAAAATCTGTCAAGTCACTGTGGGAGGGCCTATGCCCTCCCTCCTGTCTCTAGGCTAAGGGAGTATCCATGATGTTTCTCATACTGGTTAATGAATAAAGCACTGTTGGCCAATAGGAAAAGAAGATAGGAGGGACTAGGAGACAAGGAGGAAAGAGGAGGTAGAAAGAAGGGGTCAAGATGGAGAGTCTGGAGAAAGCAGAATGGTGGCCGGCTCTCCGGTAAGAGAAATACATAGATCAACAGAAATGGGTTAATACTTAAGACAGAGCTAGCCGATAAGAAACTAGTACCTGGCCAACAGAATTATATCTAATACAGAGTCTCTGTGTGTTAATTGGGGCAGGCGCAGAGGTGGGACAAGACCAGGCAGTGGGCGGAAAAACCTTACTCCTTACATATGGTGCCCAACGTGTGGCTCGAACCCACAACCCTGGGATTAAGAGACCCATGCTCTACTGACTGAGCTAGCCGGGCTCAGTTATATTATTATATTGTCTTTGTATCTTTTGTCTGCTGAGGAAATAACAACTGTTAAAACAAATGCTGCTGGATCAATTCAATTTATATATTTTAAAAATGCTTTGACTCAAAAATTTAAGTCTAAGGACAAATTACTGGGGAAAAAAGGATTTCCATTTTTGTATCCACAGGAAATAAAAAGCTGTGGATTCCTTCCAAACTAATATGGTTTGAGCAAGCCAGATCCCCTGAAACAGAATTCCTAGTGATCCAATATTCAAAACAGCTTGCACAAGGCAGCCTTGCAGACTACAGCCATCTTCTTAGGATCCCCATGACAGCGCCCCCTATCAGCAGGAAGTAGTTTGGAAAGAATGACACCCAAATTCCCAAATATTGTTCATAAATATTTTTTTCATTTAAATGGGCTTGGTTATAAATGATTAATGATCACAACCAATATCTTTTTAAAGGTCAAAAGGGGATTTTATTTATTGATTACTTTGTTTTGGAATGGATTTTCATTTATTGATACAATTTAAGGTTAATTTTGTGATATGTATATTTCTCCTCTTGTTTAGGTATTGTGTTTGTATAGATCATTTAGAAATGTAATGTATAATGTAGTACAGATTATAGATAGTATCTATGATAGTCAGATATTATAGTTAAGTTAGTTAAGATTTCTAGACATACAGGCATGTATTTGAGATAGATAGGCATTCTTCAAACCTTTCAAAGACCTATGGAATATGGCATTTAAAATGGTTTAGGGTTTATCTTGACAATGAGGCACAATTGCTCCTGGCAAAACCACCTGCCTCAAAAAGGAAGATGGACATTGAAGAAAGTCTTTTTGAAGTTTACTTCCAATATGGCAAGTCTAGCCATTTGGACAAGATACTACTCTTGTCTGGACTGTTTGACTTTATGATGTATAAACTGAACATGCAGGACTCACAGAAAAGTGACTGCTGATTCAAGATGGACATTGCTACATAGTTCCTGCTTCATGGAAGAGTCTGCCAGACAGTCTTCAGGACACAGAGAAAAGTGACTGACAAACAGCCAATACAAGAAGACAGTTTAAAGTTTCCTACTTTGCTGAAGAGTCTGCTAGACACACTATGGCCTATAGGTTGAAGATGGAAGATTACAGAAGAACTTCAGGTGACTGACAAGGCAAGATGTCTCTCACATTTCTAGATTGTATAAACTATCCTTCTGTGTTCTTTGAAGGAGTTGAAGACAGATAGTTATGGTTATAGTTTTCCTAAGTTAGGCTTAAAGATAAGTTACATATAGGACTTTAGACTCACAAATATAGGATAGATGATAGAATAGTTTCTTAATTTTTGCTAAATGTTAATGGACTAAATATTGTTAACTGTTTATCTTATTTGATAACTGTTATGGGATATATCCGTCCATTGGGAAGGTGCTTCCAAAGTCCTTTCATGCACCAGGGATACATTGAGAGGTCCCATACACTGCCCAGGCCTTCTAACTAAGACCCAATTTCAGGGGGTCTGGGTCAGTCCTATGCTGATTTCTCAGCTATCAGTAGCCTGTGATCTATGAGCTTGACCCCGTTGCTCAGCACTCCTTCCTCTCTGAAACTGGATTCCAGAAGTAAAGCTCAGTGATTAGCTGTAGGTTTCTGCTTCTCTTTCCATCAGCTACTAGATGAAGGCTCTATGATGGCATACAAGCTAATCATTAATTTCAATCTCAGGGTCTGGCATTTAAGGAAGGCTCTCCACTATTGCATAGATTATTAGTTGTGGTCATTCTTGTAGGTCTCTGGCCATTTCCCTAGTGCCAGCTTTCTCTTCAAACCTATAATGGCTACCTGTATTATGATATGATTTTTCTTGCTCTACTCCATCCTTTCCCGATTCAATCTTCCTGCTCCCTCATGTTTCTCTTTTCCCTCTTTTTCTCCCCCGTTCTGTATCCTACCACCCTCTCCACTCACTGAATCCCCCCAATATACTCAAGGTATCTTTTCCCTTTCCCCTTCTGTGGGGGACCATATATGTCTCTCTTAGAGCCCTCCTAGTTTACTAGCTTCTCTTGAAGTGTGGATTGTAGGCTAGTGATCCTTTGTTCTATGTATAAAATCCATGCATGTGTGAATACATACAGTGTTTGCCTTTGTGAATGGGTTACCTCACTCAGGATGGTTTCTTCTAGTTCCATGCATTTGCCTGTGAATTTCGAGAATCCATTGTTTGTTTCTGCTGAGTAGTATTACATTGTATAAATGCACATGTTCTTTATCCATTCTTCAGTTGTGGGGTATCTAGCTTGTTTCCAGGTTCTATTTATACAAATAATGCTGCTATGAACATAGTTGAACAAGTGTCTTTGATGCATATGTGTGCATCTTTTGGGTATATGCATTATAATAGAGTTGCTGGAACCTCTAGTAGACTGATTTCTATTTTCCTGAGAGACTGCCATAATGATCTCCAAATTGGCTTCACAAGTTTGCACTCCCACCAGCAGTGGAGAAGTTTTCCCCTTTCTCCACATCCTCTCTAGCATAAATTGTCATTGGCATTTCTGATTTTAGCCATTCTAACAGGAGTAAGATGGTAACTCAGAGTTGCCTCGAGTTGCATTATTTTCTGATAGCTAAGGATGTTGAGCACTTTCTTATATGTCTTTTAGCCATTTTGAATTCCTATATGGAGAAATCTCTATTTAGTTCTATACCCCACTTTTTAATTGGATTATTTGGTGTTTTTGTATACCATCTTATTGAGTTATTTGTATATTTTGGAGATTAGCCCTCTGTCAGATGATAAGTTGGATTGGTAAAGATCTTTTCCCACTCTGTGGGCTGCATTTTAGCATTCTTGACTGTGTCCCTTGCCTTACAGAAGCTTCTCAATTTCAGGATGTCCCATTTATTAACAATTCATAGATGAGTTGAAATGCTTTTAACAAAGGAACATCGACAAGAAATAAGATTTTACATTTCAAATTTGAATTTAAATGTACCTATTTTAAACTAAGGGTAAAGAATGAGCATGACACTAAAATATAAAAAAAAAAAAAATGGAGAAAATAGTTCCTAATTGCAAAAATACTCAGTGAGTGAGAATTAGTTCCAACCCTGGGTGACTATGCACTAAATTAGAACTGGAGTAGTCAAAGTGAGTGTATTAATGAATTCAAGCATGTTTATGTATTGATATTCTTCCAGAGTAACCAGAAAGCATATAGATAAGGGTTTGCCAAAAGTAGCTATAACAAAAAATTTATTTTATTATCCAGAAAACCAAAAATACTTACCTGGCAGTACAAACCCCCCAAAAATATTTCAAGTGATATACATACCTGCATTATATACATATATATGCACACACACACACATATATATAGTCTACACATGAACATATAAAATTTATATTAGATTCCTGAGTAATTTTTTGATCTGATAAAATACAGAAAAGGAGCAAACAGCCTCTCTTCATGAATATGTGAAAAATATTTTAATGTTGCTCAAGATATTAACCTAATCAAAACTACAAACAGAAACAATTATTTAGTAAATTAAAATTATTTGCTTCAGATCATAAATATGATAACTAAATATTGATTCATTATCAGAGAAAAGCTAGTTGTGTAAGAAATGGAATGAATTAGAGTTTAAGTGACTGTAATATAGTAATATTAATTTCCATTTTATGTACTTTACATCAAATTAATAAATAAAAATCATTTAATTCAGCACATGAAAATTTGGAGAAGAAAATATAATGAGAAACTTCAGGAATGTATTATTGGTCTTATTCACAATTCACAGGATAGATGAGGGAATGAAATTAGAAACTCAAATTTATATTTCATGTTACATAATATAACAAGTTTTATTACATACCCAGGATCACAAAATACTTAAAAGAACTCTTGGTATTATGGAAATATCTACCTGCTTGTTATGTGTTATTAGCAATAGGTGAAATGGCCTCAGCTTTTCCTAGCTCCACTAAGTATCATAGTGTACAATAATCAACATTCATAAAATTGAGGAAGATTGCAAGTGGGATGCCAGATTGGGTTACAGAGCATGACACTGAATACAAATGAAAGGAGGAGAGAAGGAGGGAAATATTTCAAAATCTGTCTGTTAATAATAGCAAATATTTTTTCAGTGAAGTTGTGTTAAAAGCAAATGGCCTGTCTGAAGACCTGGAATTAATATTCATGTTTAAAATAAAATATCCAATATTTTTCTTATAAATTCATGCTTTGAATTCAAAAGACTACCAGGTAAAGTGGAATTTAGGCAAGTTGGATTTTAAAATACTCTACTTAGATTTAGTATGGTAATATAGTCTTACATGGTCTCAGTTCTTTATTTAATTCAATCATCATTTCAAATTTATCATTAAATCTGATTTACATTGCTTGTAAATTATTGGACATTAAATGGTTTAAAACCAAATCACATTTTCAATATTTATCAGAATTAATGACCTACCATGAAATAAGTAAATATTAATATCTGAAATATGTGGATTTTAAATATACATAATATTAAATAAGCATATTAATAGGTTAAGGAGCAATACAAAGTTGAGTAAAAACCTGAGTTTCACTTTGCTATTTATAAATCTTTATGCATGGTTTAGTTTAGAACATGTTCCCCATTTAAACCAAGCAATGTCATCTTTCTGTCACAGAATACTCTAAATTAAATATAGTACAGAAAAAAAATTGAAATTTATTGCAATTTACTCAGTTTTCCACAATCTAACATAATGAATAACCTGATTGAGAAAAGTATTCAAGATACTATTTCATAAATAAATCATTACATATTTAACTATAAACAATTTTGTGCAATGTGTATTATTCCCCACCAAAAAAAAAAAGATGTCAGGAAAATATGAAAATTTAAAACAAAGAAAGACACACTTGAATTACATTTCCAGCACAGTTGACCTGAAAGTCACTTAGGTGACCTCTACAAGCTTCAATATATCTCAGAAAGAGAGAGAGAGACACAGAGAGAGAGAGAGAGAGAGACAGAGAGAGAGAGAGAGAAGAATGCTTAGTATAAAGAGCCTCTTTGTAAACAATTATCTAGCATGGGTTAAATAAAGTAAATGGCAACATAAAGAATCTTGGAAACAGTATCTTCCTTTCTTTTTCTGAATATAAATATTTCCGCCTCTCCATAAATGCCATATCCAGAAAGGCTTCGTGCTAGAACAATGACTATTGCATTATGGTGGTGAAGAAATGAAGGGCAGGCATAGTAGAAATGATAGACCACAAGTATAGAAAACATAGGGTCAAGTGGGCTATGCATTATCTGATGGTGTAAATGAAGTTCTTAATTGGTTTAGATAATAAAAAAAAAGCCAGAGTCAGATATAGAGGGAAATGCTGAAAGATTAGAGAGAAGAAACAAGCCACAACACACTTTACCTCCTAAGCATCTCAGCAGACAAGACAGTGATTTCCTGTTTCTCCCTGCTTACATTCTATTCCTGCTCAGCTACCTCACTTCCTGTCTGTCAATACAAACCTCCAGACTTCTATGCTTAGCTAGTGGCAAGGTCCATTCTCTGAAATCCCCCCTGCCCAGACAAGCTTTATTAATTCAAACAAGATATCACCACATATCCCCCTTTTTGTTTACAAATATAAAAAGGTTATAACTAATATAAGAAAAACTATATGCAAAAAGTATAACTATATACAATATATACATGGCAATAAGTATATTAACCATGTCTAGTTGATAGAAGATGTCATTTTGTAAATACATTTCTCTTATTGTTTAATGAATAAAGCACTGTTGGTCAATAGGGAAGCAAGATAGGTGGGACTAGAGAGGTGGAGGATTCTGGGAAACATAGGATGGAGTCGTGATGTGATCTCAGGAGGAGAAGACATGTGAGTCTGGAATCCTTGGTAAGGTAAGACCATGTAGAAATACATATATTAGTAATTATGGATTAATAATTACGACAGAGCTGGCCAATAAGAAACACTAGTCACTACCAACGTTTTCATAATTAATACAGTGTCTCTGTGTGTTATTTGGGGTTGATGGGGCTGTAGTACCAGACTGGCGGGAAAGTGCTCCTAACATCTAGTCCATAAGTACATGACAAATTCTGAGAAAATACTCCATTCTCTATTGTTTCTTGATGAGTCCAAACTCTTGTACCTAATTTATTTTCTATCCCAATTTTCATTATCAAGTTATCTAAATAACCACACAGACTTACATTAAGTATAAAATGTTTGACCAATAACTCAGTTTTCTTACTGGCTAGCTCTCTCTTAATTATTAATGAGACTGTGACTTACCCATAATCCAACATGTTACTACTTTGGAAGCTATGTGGTTTCTCTTTTGCATCTTCTCTCTACATCTTCTCCCCAGAATTCTCTTAGTCTCATAGTTCTGCCTATAATTCCTGACTGGCTACTGGCCAATCAGTGTTTTACTCATCAACCAATAAGAAAAACATAAAAGAGCAGAACATTCCCCATCATGATAGAGTGGCATTAAACAGTGGCCTGAAACCTGAGCACATTTAGTATGATGATCACAAGGAACAGGGGCTAGCTGTTTTTTGGAGGAGGTCTCTATAGGCCAGCAGTTGCAGGCCATGAACATCCACAAGAATGCTGCAACTGCTTGGGATTGCACACACTGAGAATCATTTGCAAACACTCATATTCCATACAGTTTCAAAATTCAAACTCAGAAGAAAAAAAAAAGCTTTAACCTTTCCTCTGAACCCCACCCTGAAGGGTAAATTTTGCTATTCCCAAAATGTGTGAGGTATTGCCTCCTTGGTACGGCCATAGTCATATCAAAAAATTCACTCTGAAAGTTACCAGCTCCTCACCCATTCACTAGGCGCTTCCTCTGAAGAGAGCTTATTTATTTATTTATTTATTTATTTATTTAATATTTTAATATTCAGGAATTGTAAGGTGTATAGTTTTTCCACCCACCGCCTCTGGTCTTGTCCAGCCGCGCCAGCCCCAATTAACACACAGAGACTCTGTATTTGACAGAATTCTGTTGAACCATTACTAGTTTCTTATCGGCTAGCTCTGTCTTAATTATTAACCCTTATATATGTACTTCCACGTGGTATTACCGAGAGCGGAGGAATGGCGGTTCTGTTCTCTCCAGACTCTCCATCTTGACCCCTCCTTCCTGTTTCCTCTTTCCTCCTTGTCTCCTGGTCCCTCCTATCTTCCTTTTCTATTGGCCAATAGTGCTTTATTCATTAACCAGTATGAGAAATATTTTTACAAAATGACATCTACCATCATCTCCTCTTTTCTGTCTAAAATAAAAGAAGGGTTTTAACCTTAACATAGCAAAATATATGACACAACAGTTATCAAATAAGAATCACAGCTAATAATATTTAGTCCATTAACATTTAGCAAGATTAAAAGAAACTATTTATCATCTATCCTGTATTTGTGAGTCTAAAGTACTATATGTAACTTATCTTTAAGCTTAACTAAGGAAAACTATAACAATAACTATCTGTTTTCAACTCCTTTAAAGACCACAGAAGGATAATATATAAACTCTAGAAATGACAGAGACATCTTGCTTGGTCAGTCACCAGAAGTTCTGTAATCTTTCATCTTTAGCCCATAGGCCATAGTGTGTCTAGCACTCTTCAGCAAAGTAGGAAACTTTAAACTGTCTTCTTGTATTGGCAGTTCGTCAATAATTTTTCTCTGTGTCCTGAAGACTGTCTGGCAGACTCTTCCATGAAGTAGGAAATCTTGAATTAGCAGTCACTTTTCTGTGGGTCCTGCACATCCATTTTATACAGCATAAACTCAAACAGTCCTGACAAGAGCACTATCTTGTCCAAATGGCTAGAGTTGCCATATTGAAAGTAAACTCCATAACTCCTTTTTTCAAGGTCCATCTTCCTTTCTGATGCAGGTGGTGTTACCAGGAGCAATTATGTCTCATTGTCAAGAAAACCCTAAACCATTTTAAATGCCATATTCTGTAGGTCTTTGAAAGGTTTGAAGAATTCCTATCTATGTCAAATACATCTCTGTGTATCTTGAAAAACCTAACTAACTTAACTCTAAGCTTTGACTATCATAGGTAACTATCTAAAATATGTATTAAATTATACATTACATTTCTAAATGAGCTATGCAAACACAATTCCTAAACAAAAGGAGAACTATACATATCACAAAATTGACTTTAATTTGTATCAATAAGTGAAAATCCATTCCAAAACAAAGTAATCATTAAATGAAAATCCATTCCAAAACAAAGTATTCATATCTATCCAAATCCCCTTTTTACTTTTAAAAAGAGATTTGTTGTGAATATTAACCATTTATAACCAACCCCAGTTAAATGAAAACAAACATTTATAAACAATATTTGGAAATTTGGGTGTTGTTCTTTCCAAACTACTTCCTGCTGATAGGGGGTGCTGTCATGGGGGAATCCTAAGAAGATGAAGAAATCCTGGCTGTAGTCTGCAAGGCTGTTTTGTTCAAGCTGCTTTGAATGTTGGATCACCAGGAACTCTGTTTCAGGGGGTCTGACTTGATCAAACCACATTAGTCTGGAAGGAATCCACAGCTTTTCATTTTCTGTGGAAACAAAACTAGAAATCCTTTTCCCAAGTAACTTGTCTTAGACTTAAATTTTTGAGTCAAAGCATAAAATATATAAATTGAATTAATCCAGCAGTATTTCTTTTATCAGTTGTTTCCTCAGCAGTCAAATGATATAAAGACAATATAATGCCATACAGTAAATACATTCTCTCTGAGCTTTTCATTTTTATGGGGCTTTATTATTACTCTCTTTCTTCTTCTTTTTTTTTTTTTTTTTTTTTTTTTTCATTTTTTGAGACAGGGTTTCACTGTGTAATTCTTATCTGTCCTGGAATTCACTCTGCCTACCAGGTTTACTTGGAATCACAGAGATCTGCTTGCCTCTGTCTCCAGAGTGATGGGATTAAAGGCATGTGCTGCCATGCCCAGTTCCTCTTTGTCCTTTTAAACCATGTTTTTTTTTTTTTTTCAAGCCTATGTATTTTTTAAAACACACTGTAAACCTTTAGAGGTTTTTCTTCATATGAATCTGTCTTTATTGTAAATCATTATCTTTTTCTGGCCATGAGTCTTTATCTCTTAAACAAGCACATTGTTAAAATGAATGTCTTTGTTCTTTCTGCCACGGTTACCTTTACCACCAGCAATGAAAGCTGTGGTCACTGCCCTGGTCAATGCTGCCATCCAGCAGGCATGATGTCGGCTTGGAGATGTGGTCACTGCCATTGCCATTTCTCATACACACCAATAAATTGGTAGCAAAGTTATTTAAAAGCCTTGCAGTTTTTTGCTGCTTAAGCTGAGTCAGGAATCCTCCCTTAAAGGAGCCGCACAATCTGCTTGTCTCTCGCAAGTCAGAGTCCAACCGAGAAAAATGCTATTAGTAAGAAGCCTTGCTTGTTTCTGTTCTTTTGTTTGTAAAACCCTTTTTTAAGCTTTTGTTAAATTTTAAGTGTAAGTTCTTATTAGCCACGTGGGCGCCATATGTAAGGAGTACGGTTTTTCCTCCTGCCGCCTGGTCTTGTCCTGCCGCGCCAGCCCCAATTAACACACAGAGACTCTGTATTTGATATAATGATGTTTGCCCGTTACTAGTTTCTTATCAGCTAGTTCTGTCTTAATTATTAACCCATATCTATGTACTTCCACGTGGTCTTACTGAGAGTGGAGGAATGATGGTTCTGTTCTCTCCTGACTCTCCATCTTGACCCCTCCTTCCTGTTTCCTCTTTCCTCCTTGTCTCCTAGTCTCTTCTATCTTCCTTTTCTATTGGCCAATAGTGCTTTATTCATTAACCAGTATGAGAAACATTTTTACAGAACGACATCTCCCATCATCTCCTCTGAACCCCTCCCTGAGGGGAAGGTTTTGCTATACCCAAAATGTATGAGTATTGGCTCCTTGGTATGGCCATAGTCATACCAAAAAATTCACTCTGAAAGTCACCAGCTCCTAACCCATTCACTAGGAGCTTCCTCTGTTCCCACAAAATGAGAGCTTATTTATTCATTTATTTTTGTTTTGTATTTAATATTAAGGAATAATACCTCTAGGCTTTGTGAAACTAACAGGAGTTGCCAGCCTTTTTTATATTTTTTAGTGAATTATCTGAAAGCATTAGAAACTTTAACAGGTCAGCTGTTCAGCTGCACATCTCATTTACCAGCATATAATATAAAACTTGGAAGCACTGTTTCATATTCAATCAAATTCCCAAGAAGAATTGAAGGTAAATTGATATAAATTGTATTTTTAACATTACAAAATGCAATAAAAGACTTTAATAAATACATGCCACAGAGATCCACAATATAATAAGTGCTTCAAGTAACAGTATACCTTAAAAACTAACTAATGTCAGTCTGTTCAAGGGTTCAAAAACTTCTTTATATGTTTAATTTTACTAAATTTAATGTCATCAAAATATATTATTTAAACAGAAAGCATCCAGGTACAGTTATGTAACTCCCCACAGTGCATAGGCAGCATTTGTAAGCAACATTGCTTCCCTTTGTGTTTTGTTCACTCATTTGTGATAAAAGATGAATGTATTCTGTAATTTCAGAGACCAGAGAGTTTTGACTAGAAAATTGTAGTTGATTGGATGAAGCTAGCTATTGAGGGAAGAGATAAAGTAGTCTTTGAGTGTCTAGGAATTGGGAATAGGCTGAGGCGAATGTAAAGTCAAACTCCTGGGCATCAGAATACAAAAGACCATTATGTGAAAGATCATGTTGTATGCTGTTTTATAAAACTGAGATGCCTGTTTTAACTTTTTTTTCAATTGTAAGGTAATGGCTTCACTGAAATGGCTAACAAGGCTGTTTAAGTTTAATGTCAGATGCCTAACTTTAGGGAGAGTGGAATTTTTTTAGGAGTTCTCAATGGGACAGGACTAAACACAAAGAATGAGGAAAGGAGTGAAAGTACTTATTACCATGTCATGATAGACATTGCTGTGACCAGTGAAGATTCCATTTTAATAGTGGGTTCATACACAGTGTCGCCTAGTATTCTCCACCTGAGGATAATTCATCAGCTCCTGTAATCTGACTCACTTAGATTTCTCAAGGATACTAGTTGTCCTTTGGTTCAGAACTTCTGTTCACAATGTTGAGATAACTCCTGCTTTCATACACTGATCTGAAGAAGCCCCAGACAGACATGTTATTATTTACCATGTATATTCAAAAGAGGTATATGGAAACATCAGAGAGCTGTGATACCTGACACATCTGATAGTGACATTCACATCACCTTCCTCATGTCTGTCACTGGATTCTCAATGTGGTAGTTACCTTACATTTGTTTACTATAATGTGTGTATGTATACCAGTTAAAAGAAACTATACTTTTCACTATATCTCTCATTTTTCTTTTATAATTATACACTTTTTTTCTAGCTATTTTTCAACATAGACATCAATTCCACATGCCCATATTCCTTCTGTGATGTATTGGTTCCTCTTCATCTTAAACATTCTGGTCCTTCTAAAGTTTAAATCCTTATAATATTGTCTTGTTATTATCATGCAATTATCAAGACACTCTCTAATGACTGCCACACTTAAGATTTACACAAAACTCACTACTTTAACCTTCCTTTCAGTGGAGGCATACTATATTTCCATACAGTCTTGTTTGTTATCCATGGGTAAAGAATCCTCATTTAGAATTGCAATTCTGCTATTACAAATAATGCTTCTATGAAAATAGTTGAGCAGATGTCTTTATTGCATGGGTGTGGATCACTTGGGTATATGCCTAAGAGGGGGATTGCCTAGTCCTGTGGTAAACTAATTCCCATTTTCCTGAGGAACTGCAATACTGATCTTCCAAAATGGTTGTATGAGTTTGCATCCCACCAGCAGTGGAAGAGTGTTCCCCTTTCTCCATATCTTCTCCAGCTTGACTTGTCATTATTGGTGTTTCTAATTAGCCATTCTGGCAGCAGTAAGATGGTATGTCAAAGTTGTTTTGATTTGCATTTCCCTGATAGGATGTGGAGCATTTTCTTAAGTGTCTTTCAGTCTTTTTGATTTCCTCTATTGAGAATTCTTTCTTCAGTTCTGTACCCCATTTTTAATAGGGTTATTTGGTGTTTTGTTGACTAGTTTATTGAGTTGTTTGTATATTTTGGAGATCAGCCCTTTGTCAGATGTAGGATTGGTGAAAATCTTTTCCCAGTCTTTAGACTGCTGTTTGGTCTTGTTGACTGTGTCCTTTGCCTTCCAGAAGCTTCTAAGTTTGAAAAGTCCCATTTATTAATTGTTTCTCTCAGTGTCTGTGCCCCTGGAGTTATGTTCAGGAAGTGGTATCCTATACCAATTTGTTCAAGGGTACCTCCTACTTTCTCTTCTAAGAGGTTCAGTGTGGCTGGATTGATGTTGAGGTCTTTGATCCATTTGGACTTGAGTTTTGTGCATGGTGACAGATATGGGTCCATCTGCAGTCTTCTACACACCATCATCCAATTGTGCCAGCACTATTTGTTGAAGATGCTGTCCTTGCCCCATTGTATAATTTTAGCTGTTTTGTTGAAAATCAGGTGTTTATAGGTGTGTGGGTTAATATCAGGATTTTCAATTCCATTCCATTGGTCTACCTGTCTTCTTTTGTGCCAATATCAGGCTGTTTTCAGAACGATAGCTCTGTAGTAGAGCCTAAAGTCAGGAATGGTAATGCCTTCTGATGTTCTTTTATTGTATAGGGTTGTTTTGGCTACCTTGAGTTTTTCCATATAAAGTTGATTATTATCCTTTCAAGGTCGGTGAAGAATTGTGGTGGGATTTTAACGGGGATTGCATTGAATCTGTAGATTGCTTTTGGCAAGATTGCCATTTTTACTATGTTTATCCTACCTATCCAAGAGCATGGGAGATCTTTCCATTTTCTGGTACCTTCTTTAATTTCTTTCTTGAAAGCCACAAAGTTCTTATTATATAGGTCTTTTACTTGTTTGGTAAGTTTTACCCAAGATACTTTATGTTGTTTGTGGCTTTTGTAAAGGGTAATGTTTCTCCGATTTCTTTCTTGGACTCTTTGCCTTCTGAATAAAATAGAGCTACTGATTTTTAGAGTATATCTTGTATCCTGAAAGATTGCTGAAGGTGTTTATCAGCTGTAGGAGTTCCCTGGTAGAGTTTATTGGGTCGCTTATGTAAACTATCATATCATCTGCAAATAGAGACAGTTTGACTTCTTCCTCTCCAATTTGGATCCCCTTGATCTCCTTTTGTTGTCTTATAGCTTTGGCTAGAACTTCACATCCTAGATGCTCCTTAACTGACGAATGGATAAAGAAGATGTGGCAATATACACAATGGAATACTACTCTGCAGAAAACAATAATGTAATCTTGAAATTCACAGGCAAGTGGATGGCACTTGAAGAACACAGTCACAAAGAGGTAACCCAGTCACAAAAATAGGAACATGGTATGCACTCCCTCATATATGGATTTTAGACCTAGAGCAAAGGGTCACCAGCCTATAATTCACACTACCAGAGGATCTAGGATACAAGGTGTATTCTAAGATATTCATATGAAGTCCCTCACAGAAGGGGTTAGGGACAACTCCCCCAGAGCACAGGGGAAGTGGGGGGCAATGAATGGAGAGAGAGTAGGAGAGAGGGGGAGGAGAGGAAAACACGTGTGACTAGGAAGATTGAGTCAGGGTAGGAATAGAAGACAAAAGGGAGAGAGAGAGACAGAGACAGAGACAGAGAGAGAACATAAAAGGAGGAGCCACTATTGGTTTGAAGAGAAAACTGAACTTAAGGAAAGGTGTCGAGTCCTACAAGACTGCTGCCAACTAACAATTTGAGCAACCGTGGAAAGACTACCATAAATGCAGTTCCCAGATAGTGAGATCAACAATTAACTTATACATGGAGCCCTCATCTAATACCAGTTGGAAACAGAAGGAAACACCCACAACTAAACACTGAAGCGAACTAGAATCCAGATGCAGAGGGAGAGGACAAGACCAGGCTGCAGGAACACATCGAGACAGCTTAGCTGAACAAGGAGGAGCTAAGGGGCTACCAGACTGATAGCTTAGAAGCCAGCATGGGACTGACTCAGGCCCCCTTGAATATGGGTCTCAGACAGAAGGACTGAACAATCTAAGGGAACTCAGATAGTGGAACCAGGATGTATCCCTGGTGCACAAAAGGACCTTGAAGATGCATCCCCCATGGAGGGGTACTGCCTTAACCTAGAGACAGGGGAGAAATCCTAGTCCCTACTTCAAATGACCTGAAAGATCTACATGATCCCACCTGGATGGCATTGCCCTACATGTGGAATTGGGGTGGGGAAATCGGAGGGGAGAGTGGTCATAGTGCATGTGAAGGGTCAGATAGAGTAAAAGGGAGGGAGAGAGGGAGGAAGAGAGAGGGAATTGGGGTCGACATGTAAAATAATAAATTAAATAAAAATAAAATAATATAAAATAAAGAATTGCAATTCTGATTGTGGCTAAGACTTTTAAAAATTGGTATTCATGCCAGCTTTATTGCAATTCATTCTGTATAGGTGTCACCATGAATTCAGCACAAATATTGGATGCCAGGTCTTTGTCAACTTAAGTTATATGACAATATGTTAATTTCCCCCAACTCTATATTATTTTATTTCATTCTATGTGTTTGATATGGTTCAGTTTCAGTGTCTTCCACATGGATTCCTTTCTCACACAGTTCTTCTACCACCTTAAGGGAGCAGTAATGCTGATTTTCAACAACTGCTACTTCTTAAATATCAGCATACATGTGTGAGCAGTTATTCACCTTAATTCTAACATATATATTCTGGTAGATGCATTCTGCATGAACATCTACAAAACACATCTTGGAGAATTCAGAGGTGAGAATAAAAACTTAAGAAAACACTTTTGGGCATTAAGTTTCTCAAGTCAGGTCCTGATCAGGCAGAGATGTTGGATTTCAGATCAATCACTTGGATTTTCTGTCACATAGTGAATAGGTTACTAACACAAAAGATTGTGTGGTACAAACACTGGTGTATTTATTATTACATCTACATTACACAAATGTGACATGGCAAGTTTGTAACGTGTATGGGTTTTTCCGCCAAATCTTTATCTTCATCTGGCCACAAGTCTTTTATCTGGTAAACAACACAAGTTTTATCAGTTAAGTTATCTGAAAACTTAAGTTGAGATACTATAAACATAGGTAAATTATTTCTGTATATACAAACATTGGCTCTATAAGCGACTGCTATTGGCAGGTAACCCAGGATGAATGCTCATTTGCCAACCTTAAAAGAGTGTTCCTTTTTTGTTGCCTCATTAAACCTTTGAGGTTAAAAAAACTATAATGCTCCAGTACAAATAAAAAAAAGATGATGATATACAATAATGTATGATTAGAAAATATACTGTATCTAAGATTAGCTAGCCAATAATTGAAAGAAAAACAACTTGAACTAAATCATCACTTCATCTAATCCATCTTAATAGCCTTCATATTGTACAACCACTTTATTCAGCAGTTCTCAACCTTCCCAGTGCAGTAGCCCTTTAATATTGTTCCTCATGTTATAGAGACCCCCAACCATAAAATCATGTGCATTGCTACTTCATAACTGTAAGGGTAAATAATATATGCTGGATTCTGATGTTCCACCCCAAAAGGAGTTGAGACCTAATGGTTGAGAAGCACTGCTTTATATGCTCAACCTTGGCATTAAGTTAGCATCTTCAAGACAAATGGGGAGAATCAAAGTCAGTTTGAATAGCCTTTGCTTCTCATTGCTACAGTAGTTCATCATGCCAAAGGCTTAGAATTTCCAGTAAGAAGAATATTTCTGTTTGCCACATGAGTATTCCTTATTGGTGTGACTGTTATTCAATAAAAAAAAATACTATAGGAAAAAGTGAAAAATAACACTTTTCCAGAACTTTCTGGAGTGTTATGGTAAAGATACCAACTTCCTTTTCTTACAGAAAGCTAAGAGAGCCAAAGGGCTGGGGGGTTGAAGGAGAAGCAGTTAGAAGGAAGATCTTTGTAACCTCTCTAGAATTTCTTGATTACTTCTCATCTGGTCTAATTTTTCCCTGATGAGGAGCTGTGCTTGAGAGTAATAAGTGCGGCATGAACTAAATACATCACACTTGACTGTCTGCATAATGGCACTGGAAAGGAATCAAATGGATTTAGGTTTCATCAACCTGCAGCTATCGATTTTTCAACTTTCCTTGAGCAGCAAAATGGAGCTAGCAAAAACCACTTTCTGCACTCAAAAGAGTGAACAGCAAGGGAATATCAAGCCATGCCTGAAAATAATGTACATCTATTTAAAGGCCCTGCCTCCGTCTACAGAAATAGCAAAACTTTATTTTTAAAAATACACAACCCAATGTAGGGAGGTGATTTGCTAACCTTTTTTATGACCTGTTGATAAACCTTGCTACTTAAAATAAATTTATGTATCATCATAAACTTTAAATTTGAATAGAGAAACTTGAAGCAATTTTTGAAAGCCATGGTTCTGACTCCTTTCACCTTATTCTTTGAGTGTTTAAATCATTTCAGTATTATTAATATATAAATAATGAAAACACTGGATATCTCACATAGTACACATTCACCCAATGAAATTATATTGCATAATGAATTTAAACATTGTGAATAAATTTTCAAAGACATATACAGACCAGAGCAGTGTCAAAATGGTTGTAATTTTCATTTTGGTCCATTTTATCTTTCAATATACTTGAGAAGAAAAACAAGGCTTTGGGTTTTTTGTTTTTCCTTTTGCTTGTTTGTTTCTGTAGGCAATAATATGTGGCTGATAAGCCCAAGTTAAACACATCTTTTATTGTGAGAAATTCACCTATGACACTGAGTTTTGTCATTCTACTCAAATGTTTTTTCACTGGGAAATATATAGCACCATTCATCTATTAGGCTATGCTTATTATATGAAATTAAACATCAGCCGGTGCAGTAATTACAAATCACCTCACCCTGGAAAATGGGATAATGATGCAGTCCTTGAAATCAGTGGAGGTTAAAGCTGCATGTTTAGAGCACATTTGTATAAACCTGAGATGTGGTTCTGATTAGAAACATTGTATGAATGGCACTACAATTAAAAGGTATATTAAATCTAGGAGAAAGATTTTATTTTAAGCACCTGTCACCTTTGCATATGGTTAGTCAAAGGGGCTAAGGCAGATAGATGAAAATAACATGCAACCCAATGTCATTTCCTCAAATAAGTTTCCATTTTCACTATTTTTCCAGATAATGTCAAAGCACAATTACAGCATTGATGTATAATGTATGTAAAACATATGTACACTGCACTGATTTGGAGGATTGATCTCTGTGATTCATTTACTGTCTATAACACAGTCAAGATAGCCTAAAAGGACAAAAATGAATGGCAGAAATATTAAGTTGTTAGTCAATATTCTTAGGTTTGGAGTTGAGAGTGACCTTTTAAAGTAAAACTTTCAAGATGGGAATAACCAAAAAAATCAGTTGACTTATAAAGTATCCTCTCATAAAAATTCATTTGGAACTATACATTAAAAAACTAGAGAAATTACACATTTATTAATGAAACCACTTATGTGACATTATGTAACCCAATCATATGTCAGAGCACACATTGATTCTCTAAAGAATTTTATATGTTTGTTCTACTCATCTAATATTAAAATGACTCACTTAATTATTGTATCATATCTTTCTACCCCACTAACAATTAAGAAACCTGGAAACTAGAAAATATTCTGTCACTTTTAGGTAAATTCCTTGGTTTAGATGGACACAGAAAGGATAAGTTAACTTCTGTGTTTTTTTGTTTTGTTTTGTTTTTTGTTTGCTTTTTATCATCTCTGTTTATTAGCAGACTACACTCCTAAGCTACAATAGAGCAGTATTATATTTGTATATGTATGTATATGAAAAAGGGAAGGGGTTGCTGAGTTTCCTATAATAATAATAATAATAATAATAATAATAATAATAATAATAATAACAATAATATACCTTTAATTAACTTCAATGTTAAGAAATATCCAAAGTTTTAAATAAGAAATTATGATGAAGAATAAAATTTTAACACACTAAATTGAAAAAGGAATAACTGATATTCATGTATAGACTGTGTCAAAAACAATGAGTGTACTTTCTAGACAAAAGCCACAATAAAAATTTAATTAACATTATTTTGCATTATTTATTTTATTTTACATATTGATTCTATTTCCCTCTACCTCCTTCCTTCCCTCCCTCCCTCCTTCCCCCTCTCTTACTCTCCCATGCCCCCAACCACCTTCCCCTCCAATATCCCCACTCCAAATGACTAGATGTATTTAGTTAACATTTAAATAATTATAACTTACTGTTATTGTTAATTAGTTAATTAACTTATTTATTTAACTCACTGGATACTTTTTTATCTCATTAAAGGGTCATTTTTTTCCCCTCATTTGTTACTCTCTAAGCAGATCATGCATTCAAAGAAGGCAATACTATTTTATATTCTCATGTGATGATCTCCTTTGAGTCAATTATTTTATAATACTTTTATTTTTTATTTAAATTTGCAACAAGCCTGTTTTACACATCAATTCAGTACCTCACCCTCCTCTCCTCCCCTGTTTTCCTCCCAACCCTATTCCATCCCCCTTCTGCTCCCCAGGGAGGGTGAGGCCTTCTGTGGGGGATCTTCAAAGTCTATCATATCATTTGGAGCAGGTCCTCCCAACATGTGTCTAAGCTAAGAGAATATCTGTCTATGTGGAAGGGGCTCCTTAAGTCCAGAGACCCCATAGATTGCCCAGTCTTCCTAACTAACACCTACGTTGAGTGGGTCTTGGTCTGTCCTATGCTGGTTTCCAAGCTTTCAGACTGGGCTCCAAGAGCTGTGGTCAACTGTTTTGTACATTAACATTGGCTTCCTTTTCTCGCTCTTCCTGTTTATTTATTTATTTATTTATTTATTTATTTATTTATTTATTTTTCAGAGATGTGTTTCTCAGTATTTTTGGAGCCTGTCCTGGTACTCGCTCTGTAGATGAGGATGGCCTCAAACTCATGGAGACCCACCTGCCTCTCCTTCCAGAGTGCTACGATTAAAGGTGTGGGCCACCACCACTCTTCATTCTTTCTGTTTTTTAAATTTTCTTATCTCCTCTGTTATTGGTGACTTACCACAAAAGGACAGCAAACTTCCCCTGGCTCAGTGTGTTTACAGGAGACCATTGGATCTAGTGGCACCTCTAGGGAAAGGATTTGATTAAGGCTTCTATGGTGGGTTGAGCCACCCAAATCATATCATTTCATGTTTCCTCAAGACACACTAAATGGCTGCCTGTATTCTCAGAAAGGAAGTAGAGAGGGAATTGGGTTGTACTTTCCACTCAATTCTATTTATATTCTCAATTCAGAAACAATCTTCTTCCCTATTTTTGGTTCAACTACTGAGTTTTTCTAGAAAAAAAAAAAAAAAAACTTCTCTGGGTAAGAGATTGAATGGATTGTAGAGAAGTGTGCCAGGAGGCAAGAGATAAACACAAACTCACAAAATTTCCTGTTTTCAATGCCAAGTTTTACTTTTGGCTTCTTTAATAATTTATAGTTTTAGGAGCTGTGAAACTATTCTCTTTCTTGTCAGCCATGCCCCTTGCAGGCATTTTATTATAAATCAACAAAAGAAGCATCATCTGTACCCACTGTCTCCAATTTGTTTTGACCTGTGGGTTTTGTATGCACTGAGTGCTGTTTTTAGTGGGTTTCCTAGAAAAACTAGGTAGTACAGGCCAGTCAATAGGACTCTCGTGTTCCTTTGTCATCTGGATGTTGCAATCTTTAAGAAACATGGATGTGAATTTTCCATGGACACCATCAGTGTAACATTTGTGAACAGATTTCTTTTTATGTATATAACACATATAATCACAGCCTCAGGGTGTGCTTATTACTGATCCTGTAAGGTAAGCACTTTCTTTGCTTAAAGATCTAGAGTTTGACCCTTTCTGTATAACAATCTAATCACAAGATCCAATAGGATGTCTTAGTAGCTAAAGGCATTCATTGCACAAATTGATGACCCAAGTTTCATCCCTGGAGCTCAGGGCAGAAAGAGAAAACCTACTATAGAAGGTTGTCCTCTGACTTCCAAATATGTACAATTGCATGCACAGACACATAGTCATGTAGTCATTCACAAACATACAACTGTCATACAGATTAATAATTATATCTATGAACAAAGCTTGTAAATAATTATATTATCATGCTTGATAATAGTCATATTACTATTATGAGCATTTTTTTTTATTTAGCACTTCCTCCTCTAATTGAAACTGATTAAATACTCAGTTTACCCGTGTTTCACTTTAAACTTTTACATCATAACAAATGATTTAATGTGAAAAATATATTTTAGTGACACATCCATAGCAAGGAAGTGAGTAATTACCAATTTTTTTTTTTAAAAAAATTACTTTTATTACTCATCTCTGTCATATTTTTGCTGACAACAAATAAGCTCAGACCTTGAAGAATTTCCTTCAAAAGTTAAAGGGTACATTCAGAAAGTGAAAACGCACAATGCTCTAATGGAATTTAGACAGAGAAGAGGCTCTTCTTTCCTATACTATCTTTAACTAGCTTCTGTTATGAAGTTAAAAGGCTTCAATACATTCCCACAAGGAAGACAAGGAAAGGACAAAGTCATAACTGAAGATTCATAATTTTATTTTCTTACTTGGTTTTGTGTAATAATGCTACACTTAAAATTTTCTTTTGCAACTTGACATCATTTGTAGCAAAAAAAAAATCTCATGGAGTTTTAATTTCAAAGCAGTATGACACAACACAAGGAGGGTAAAAAACTTGCCTGAGTTCACTGACAATCTGTGCATTAGGAAACTGGGAAATAGATTAGGTACCTCAAATAGCATGGAAAACAAACAAACAAAAACAAAACATTATATAGACACAAAAGAACCATGTCATGCTACTCTTCTCTCAACTGCAGAGAATCAGTCCTTTTAAGTTTTTTAAATTAATTTTCTTCAGCCACTATAAATTTTATAAGATCATGTCATTAAAATATGCTGAAATTTTTCCTAAAATATAGGTTAAAGATTTATCATTATAAAATTTCTAACTTAATACCTCAATACCAGACTCCAGCTATTTTTTTATAACTCCCTGTAGAAACAAAGAAGAATCTTCACAATTCTGTGCCTGTAATTAGAATCAAAATGTTATGATTGTTTATAGCACTACACTGCCCTAGCCTCACAAAAGTAGGATTAGAGGCATGCAGAAATTCTTTAGATGGGATGAAAATACTATTTCCTATGCTGCCTTTGCCTCATCAATATGGTTAATATTTTGTTAATATTAGTATAATTACAACATTGAGATATATGATATAATTTTTGTTTCCCTACCTAACTAACTACCAACTTTTTCTATTTTTCATCAGTTTCCCTAGTTTTGTCTTTTATTGAAAATATATATACATATATTCCATATAATCTGTCCTGATTACAGTTTCCCTTCCCTCTGCTTTTCCCAATCCTTCTGCACCTGAAATTCCACCTGGGCCCACCCCATTTCTCTCTCTCTCATTAAAGAAAACAAAGGAAACAGGAAGCTCCTAAGAGATAAAAGCAACATAAGATAAGGTAAACAAAAGAAACTAAATCATAATAGGACAAAACAAACAGAATGAAAAGAGTACAAGAAAAAGCATAAGAAGCAGATATGGACTCAGAAACACACTTATTCTCATTCAGAAATCCCATAATAATAATACAGAGACAGGAGCCATAACACACATGCAAAGGTCCTATAGGGTAAAAAAAGAGAAAAATAAGGAAATAAAAATTAGTAAAGATAAAAGGTTTACAAAACAAAGAAGTTCCAACACATTGTTATGAGACAAAAAACCTCCAGATGTGCCTTTGAGTTCAATTTCCATTAGCCATCTACTGCTGGGGATGAAGTCTATATTTGGGGGTAATTCTTTATCCAGTGCAACTCCCTTGAAGAAAACAAAATTTTCATTTTCAAGTGATTATCAATTGGAGATAGCTTAGAAATGGGGTTTGTGTTCACTTTTCTCTTCAGTTCTACAACCCCATTTGATACAGAATCTTGCAAATCCTGTGCATATTGCCTCAGTCTCTGTGAGTTCCTATATCCATTGCTTCTTTTGTGTTTAGAGGGCCTTATTTCTTTGGTTTTTTCCACTCTCTCTATTTCAGCTTTCTCTTCTGCAGTGCTCCCTGAGTCCCTGGAGGAAAAGTTTTACCCTAGCGCCTCCTATCTGGTCTCCAGTTTTTTGTGTGCAAGCAGAAACAGATATCAGGTACATCTCATAGAGTGGGTCTTAAGTCAAATCAGATATTGGTAGGTTACTGTCACAAGCTTTGTGCCAATATTGAACTAGCACATCTTACAGAAAATTCATCAATGGAGGCTAAAAAATATGTTCCTTTTTTTAGTGTTCCTCTTTCTCCTTGGTACCTTGTAGAGTACCTTCTAGTACCATGAACACTAGTACATGGGGTGCAAGCTCAAGATAGGCACCAACTCAACTTGTCCATGTTCAATGAGTGGTATATGTGTTGTCTTCAACAAAGGGGTACTGCTGTTTGTGGAGAATAGCCTATTGTCTTGGGAATGGCCTGCAGTATTGAGTATTTCCATAGGACCACTTTTGACAACAACTCGATTAGTTGTAACCCACTCTCAATATTGGAAGCTTCATTTGGTTACAAGTGATGTCCTGTTGGGGCTTTGTCTCTACCATTATTTGGCAATTTCATTTAGATAACTTTCATATATATGTATATATTAGGATAATATCTGCAATAGGTTCCTATACTCCCAATAAAATGTCCCTTAATTTTAGCTGCCTGTCTATATTTCCTCGCTTGTTCCCCTGTTCCTTCCAACAACTCTGTTGATACATCATTATCTATTCTGTTTCTCTTTCCTGGGAGATCCCCTGCCCCCACAGCAGTCTCTTATTATACCTAACCCCTGTGGGTCTATAGGTCATAGTTTGGTTATTACTGACAAAACAGCTAACACACATCTAAGTGAAAACTAACCATAATCATCTTTCTGGATCTGGGTTTCTTCACTCAGTTTGATATTTTTCTAGTTCCTTACATTTACATATTAATTATATTAATGGATGACCTACATTCCATTGTGTAAATGTATTACATTTTCTTTACCCATTCATATATTGAGGGACAACTAGATTTTTTCAAATTTCTGGCTATTAGGAATAGAGCCATAATAAATACAGTTGAGCAAATGTCTCTGTAATAGAATGAAGGATCCTCTGGGTATGTGCCCAAGAGTAGTTTAGTTAGATCGTTTTGTAAATTTATTATTTTTCTTATTTTACATATTGATCTCAGTTCCCTCTCCCTCCCTCCCATGCCCACGATGCCCCACCTGTCCCATCCCCCCCCCCCACTCCACAGGGAGGGTGAAGAATTCCAGGAGGGATCATCAAAATCTCTCATCATTTGGAGTAGGCCTTCCCCCTGGCTCTAGGGTAAGGGAGTATCCCTCTATGGGGAATGTGCTCCCAAAGTCCTTTCTTGCACCAGCAATACAGCCTAGTTCCACTGTAAGAGGTCCCTTAGACTTCCCAGGCCAGTTTAGTTGGATCTTGAGGTAGATCATTTCCCATTTTATTTCTCTGAGTAACCTCTATACTAATTTTCATAGAAGTTGTCTAAGTTTGCACTTCCATGAACCGGGGATGAGTGTCCCCTGATTTGTTTATTGAACTTAATCTTAAACAGGTGTGAAATGAAATCTCAAAGTAGTTTTGATTTACATTTCCCTGATGATCAAGAATTTTGATTTTTTAGTATATATTTCTCAGCCATTTGAATTTCCTATTTTTGAATTATCTGTTTAAATCTGTATCTCATTTTTTAATTGGCTTTTTTATAACAATTTTGTTGAGTTCTTTATATGTTTTTGTTTATTAGGCCTCTATCAGATACATATTTGGTAAAAAAAAAATCTCTTCTTGTTCTTTAGGAGGCCAAGTTTTCTGAATGATAGCACTCTTTACTGAAGAAAAAATTACCAGTTTCATGAGATTTCATATATTGTTGATCTAAGTGTCTGCTAATGGAGGTCTCTTTACAAAGTTACTTCCTGTGTTGTTGAGTTCAAGGCTATTCCCAACTCTCTCTTCTACTTCTGTCAGGTTCAGTTTATCTGGTTTTAGGTTGAGGTCTTTGATCCATTAGGAGTTGAGTCTTGGGTAGAGTTACTAAGATATATTTGGAGTCTTCAACATGCAGCTATCCAGGTTAGCCAGCGTGATATGCTGAAGATACTGTATTATTTCCAATGTATATTTCTGGCTTCTTTATTCCAAATCAGATGTCTATAAGTGTGTAGATTTATGTCAAGTTCTTCAATTTGATTCAGGTGAATAATGAGTCAGGTATTGTGTCAATAAAATGTTCTTTTTATTACTACAGCTTTATATTACAACTTGAGATCAGGAATGGTAATGCCTCAAGCAGTTTTTTACTATCAGAATTGCTTCATCTAATGTGTGTGTGTGTTTTTATATGAAGCAAAAATTTTCCTTTCAAGGTCTATGAAGAATTTTGATAGGGATCTATTTCATCAAGTCTGTAGATTGTTTTTGGTAGGAGGGCCATTTCTGTTATGTTAATGTGGTAGCCTACAAATGACTCAGTTTCTATCTGGAGTCCATTCTGACTTATAAGTCATTAGAGTTCAAGCTTGCTTGCTCTAGTCTCCTTGAGAGCTTTGAGGATGTACTGATAAAGCCCATGGCAAAGAACATACTATATCATGCTAACACAAGCTGCTGATGTCAGCTGAAGGCACATAGAGATAGATAATGAAACTGTTTTCAGCTAGCAGGTGACCTGAGATGAAATATTGAAAATGCCTATCCCTTGACTCCAGGACAGAATATAGAGGTAGTTGATTGACTATGCTGTGTTTTGTTCACCTTTAGTCTGCATATAAGCATGTTCAGAAATAAACTGAGGAATGTTCACCATTGATCTACAGACCTCTGGACTCTGTCCTGTCTTCTTTGTTTTCATTTTCTTGGTTAAGGTTACTCCAAGCTATTTTATATTTTTGATAAAATTTGGAAGGTTTTGTTTACATTATTTCTTTCTCAAACTGTTTGTCATTTGTCTATAGGAGGGCTATTGATTTTGGTGAGTTAATTTTGTATCCTGCTACTCTACTGAGAGAACTTATAGTTGTAGAACTCTTCTAGAAGAATTTTAGCATCACTTAGACCTACTATCATATCATCTGTAATTAAGGATACTTTGACTATATCCTTTCCAAATTTTATCTCCTTGATTCCCTTCAGTTGTCATATTTCATTTCCTAAAACATCAAATACTATATATATAATAGATGTGGGAATAGTGGACAATCTTGTGTTGGCTGTAGGCTTACTGTAAGCTGGGAAACTGCTCTGTAATTCTCTTTCTACATTGGGTCTTTATGTGGTGTAGTTATCAGATCAACTGTGACCATCTTTTTTTAAAAAAATGGACAATGTTCCTTGTGTTTAAATTTGTGGAATAATTTGAGGATTATTGTCATTAACTTTTCTACCATCTGGCTGTGGGATATTTTTATGTATCATTTTGAGGGGCATAGACTTTTGATCACTGCTTCTATTTCACTAAGGGATTTAGATCTGTTTACATTGCTTATCTAGTTTTAATTTAACTTTGGTAAGAGGCATGTATGGAGAAAATTACCCATTCCTTTTGGTTTTACTAGTTTAGTAGAGTACAGGTTTTTAAAATAAGTACTTAGGATTCTGTAGACTTTGTCCATGTGTTGTTATATCTCCCTGTCCATTTCTAATATATTAATTTTGATTTTCTCTCTTTGCCTTTAAATAATTTGTATATTAGTTTGCCAATCTTACTGGTTTTCTCAAAGAACAAATTCTTTTTTTCTTGATTCTCTGTACTTTTTCTTTGTTTGTATTTATTGATTTCAGCCCTGAGTTTGATTTATTTCTTACCATCTATTGCTCTTGGGTATGTTTTCTTCTATTTTTCTAGAGCATTGATTCTCAACCTGTGAACTCTTTGGGGGCAGTCAAATAACACTTTAGGATGGGTCACCTAAGATCACTAGAAAACTGTAAATTTACATTAGAATTACAATAGCCAAATTACAATTGTAAAGTAGCAATGAAAATAATTTTATGGTGGGGTTTATCACAGCATGAGAAAGTGTATTCAAGGTCATAGCATTAAAAGTTTAGAAACACTTTCAAATGTGTTTTTAAGTTACTAATATGAGATCTTTCCAATGATTTTATATATGCACTTAGTGATATTAACTTGCCTTTATAACCATCTTCATGTATCCCATACGTTTTTATATGTTTTTTCCTTTTCATTCAATACTAGATTTTTAATATATTTCTTATTATCTGTCTAACCCAACCCATATTTCATTTATTGGTGTGTTGTTCAGTTGAATTTTTAAGGTTTCTGTTGTTAATATCCAGACTTAATCTGTGGTTTTTTGATCACACAGGATTTAAAATATAATTAAATTTTCTTGTATCTGTTGAAAATTGTCTTGTGTCTGAATGTGTGGTCAATTTTGATGAAAGTTCCATGAGCAGAAAAGAAAGAATATTCTTTCTTGTTTGGGTGAAATGTTCTGTATATATCTGTTAAGTCCATTTGGTTTATAACATTAGTTAGGTCCAGAATTTCTCTGTTTGTTTTCTGCCTGGATGACCTGTCTATTGGTAAGATTTAGGTGCTTAAGACACCCATTATCAATGTATGAGGTCTAATATATGATTTTTAGCATAGTGGTGTTTCTTTTACAAACTGGGATGCCCTTGTGTTTGTGCTTAGTTGTTAAGAATTGAAACATACTCTTCGTGAATTTTTCATTTGATGATAATTTTGTGTCCTTTCTGATCTCTTGTGATAAGTTTGGCTTCAAGTTATTATGTCATATATTAAAATAGCCACACTAACTTGCTTCATAGGTTCATTTGCCTAGATTATCATTTTCCATCCTTTTAACCTGAAGTTATGTTTGCCTTTGAGCCTGAGGAAATGTCTGTCTTGATGTTAAGGTGTGATTCTTAGATACAGCAGAAGGATGGGTACTGTTTTCATATGTATCAATTAGTCTGTATCTTGGTGTTGGAAGTGGATTGAGACCATTGATATTTAGAATTTTCAGTAATCAATGATTTTTATTCCTGTTATTTCAATGTTACTGTGTGTTTTATTTTTCCCCTCTTTTCATTTGCCTGTCTTTTATTCATAACATGTGTTTTGTTGGTTGTGTGTGTGTGTTAGCCTCTTTAAGATGAAATTATTTCTTATATTTCTTTATGTAGGTTTTGATTTATAGGTACTGCTTTAAAGTTATTTTATTATGGAGTGTTGTTGTTTATTCCTACATCTATTGTGATTTGAAGTTTTGCAAAGTATTATAGTCTGAGCAGGCTTCTGTAGTCAAAGTTTGTAGAAAACTTGTCCAGATCCTTATGGCTTTCAATTCTCCACTGACAAGTTGTACTTTTCTAAGAGTTACCATATATTACTCGGTCTAGATTACTTTGCAGCTTTTAAAATTCTGTTTTTATGAACATTCAGTGTTTGATTATTACATGCTCAGAGGAATTTCTTTTCTTGTCCAAAATGTTGGGTGTTCTGTATGCTTCTTATCCCTTCATAGGCATCTCCTTCTTTAGGTGAGACAGATTTTCTTCTATGATGTTGTTCAAACTATTTTTTGTACCTTGATATAGATTTCTTTTGCTTCCGTTCCTATTATTTGAATTTTGTCTTTATATGTTCAAGATTTCCTAGTTTGTTTGTGCCTGAATTTCTTTTTTAGAGTTAACATTTTCTTTCTATTTCTTCTGTCTTTTCTTCAGTGTCTAAGATTCTCTTTTCCTTCTCTTATATTTTGTTGGTGTACAGGGTTGCTTCTAGAGTTCCTATTTGAGTTCTAAAATTTTTCATTTCAAGATTTCCTCATTTGGGGTTTCCTTTATTTGTTTGATTTTATTATTTACTTTTCAAGTTTCAAACTATGTTATTCTGTTCCTTATACTAAGTTGTGTTTTAATAGATGTCTTTAAGGGATTTATTCATTTTCATAAAGGCTGCTTTGGTTGTTCTTTGGAAAGGTTTTGTTTGATTCTGGCCTATGACTTTTCTGATATAAATTTTGTAGACAGATGATGGCACTAAATATGTAAAGTAAAATTATGTGAAATGAAGCATATGGACTTTCCTGTAATCATATTCTATCTTTATTATATTCACACCACTACCATGTTAAGCCACTTAATCTTCAAAGCAGTTATGGTTCTGATCTGTCAGGTTTTCTTTAACATATTAGATTAAGTATTTATGGTTTGTTCCTTAACAGTGTTCTTGCTTATCTTCAAGTACTTGATGCTAATACCCTGTTGTAGAAGACATCACATACTTGAGTCATAGACATGAAGAAATTAAATGACTACTCTCCTTTAAACTTGGTTACTATTAGATAGTGTTGTGTTGATGTGAGCAGTAAAAGGGAATTATCCGTCTTATCCAACTGTGAACCCAATCTGCTACAGTAACAACTGACCTGGCAAGTTTTGCTTGGTGCAACCATGGAAAATGTCACACAAGGAGTGACCATCCATGGCCTGATTAGATTTAAGGGACACTGTCAATATGAAACTCCCAAATGTCACCATGTTGGGGCCAAGAAATCCTGATTCATGATTAGACAGATCACAGAAGCTAACAGAGGAACTAATACTATTATCCTAGCAAACAAAGTATTGAACCAACTCTTAATGACTCATGATTATGCCTAGAAATTAGGGCTTAGCTTTCACTAGAGGAATTTCTGTGTGCAGTTGATGGTCAATGTACACACCCATAAGTGGCCAAGGTGCATAGAAAAAAGGATTGAAGAATGTGTATCATAAAAGCAACATATATACACTATCCCTTCCTCCAAAGGCTCAGGAAAAGGGATAAGGAAGAATGTTAAAGTCAGAAGAGGTAAATATCAAGTACACCGTGTCTGTATACATTAGAAAAACCAAATACATACAGCATTCACACAACCTGTACAATCCCAATATGCTTGAATGTTAGCACAGAGCAGAGTTAGGTATGAAGTACCACCTTTAGCTGAGGAACAGTTGGCAATTATTGGGTTCTATGAAAGGAAAGATTGTTAGGAGGAGATTTTCCTGCCAGGCTGGTCCCACAGCCATGTCAGCCCCAATTAACAAGTTTCTTCAATGTCCATCTTCCTTTCTGATGCAGGTGATGTTGCCAGGAGCAGTTGTGCCTCATTGTCAAGAAAAAACCTCAACCATTTAAATGCCATATTCTATAGGTCTTTGAAAGGTTTGAAGAATTCCTATTTATCTCAAATATATCTCTATATATCTAGAAATTCTAAGTAACTTAAATATAAGTTTTGACCATTATTGGTAAAAATTAAGTAAAGTTTTGACTATTATAGGTAATTATCTAAAATCTGTACTAAATTATACATTTTTAAATGAGATATATAAACACAACACCTAAATAATAGAAGTATATACATCACAGAATTGACCTTAAATTGTATCAATAAATGAAAATCCATTCCAAAGCAAAGTATTCATATTTATACCATAATATCCTTTTTTACCTTTAAAGAGATATTGGTTGTGATTATTAACCATTTATAACCAACCCCATTTAAATGAAAGCAAACCTTTATAGATAATATTTGGGAATTTGGTTGCCATTCTTTCCAAACTGCTTCTTGATGGTAGGGGTACTCTTATGGGAATCCTAAGAAGATGTAGAAATCCTGGCTGTAGTGGTCTGCAAGGCTGACTTGTACCAGGAACAATGCTTCATGGTGGTCTTGCTTGATCAAACCATGTTAGTCTGGAAGGAATCCACAACTTTTTATTTTCTGTGGAAACAAAAATAGAAATCCTTTTTCCCAGTACTCTGTTCTTAGACTTAAATTTTGGAATCAATGCATTTTTTTTAAAGATATAAATTGAATTAATTAGTAGCATTTCTTTTAACAGTTGCTATTTCCTCAGCAAGCAAATGATACAAAGACAATATATAGCATACAGTATTCAGATTCTCTCTGTGCTTTCCATCTTTATGTGGCTTTTTTATTATTCTATTTCTTCTACTTCTATTTTTTCATTTTTTTTGAGACAGGGTTACTCTGTCTAATTTTTATCTGTCCTGTAATTAACTCTGTATACCAAGTTTACTTTGAAATCACAGAGATCTGCTTGCTCTTCTCCCAAGTGCTGGAATTAAAGGCGTGTGCCACCACACTCAGCTACTCTCTGTCTTTTTATTATTCTTTTTGAACCATTTTATTTTGTTATTTTTCTCTTTCAAGCCTACATATATTTTAAAACATACTGTAAACCTTTAGAGGTTTTTCTTCATCTGAATTTATCTTTACTATAAATCTTTATCTTTTTTGCTTTTTTGTGGCCACGAGTCTTTTATCTAGTAAACAACATTGGTCAAATGAAATACATAGTTGTATTAGCCACGGTCTATCAAAGATGACATTGGGTAACTTTACGGCCAGAACTGAGAGTTGTGCTCACTTTCTTGGTCTACGCTGCCATCCAGCAGCATGTTGCCAGCTTAGAGATGTGGTCACTGCCATTGCCAGCTCTCGTACACACCATTCAGTTGTTAGCAGAGCTCTTTAAAAGTCGTGTGGCCATGTGGTGTTTTGCTGCTTATGCTGAGTCAGGAAACTTCCCTTAAAGGACCCTCTCATATTTCTGATTGTCTCTAGCAAAACAGAGCCAACAGATGAAATTGCTGTTATTAAGAAGCCTTGCTTGTCCCTGTTCTTTTGTTTCTAAAATCCTTTTTTAAGCTTTTGTTAAGTTTTAAGTGGAAGTTCTTATTAGCCATGTTGTCAATGCCATTTTGTTATGAGTGTTTTTTCCTGCCAGCCTGGTCTCACAGCCACAATAGCCCCAAATGACATGCAGAGATTCTGTATTTGATATAAAGCTATAGGCCATTTATTAGTTTCTTATCAGCTATCTCTCTCTTAAATATTAACCCATTTCTATTAATCTAAATATTTCCACGTGGTCTTATCTTAACAGAGAGAGGGCCTAGTAGTCTACTCTCTCTGTCCTCTATGTTGAATCTCCTCCCTACTTCGTCCTCTATTCTCCTTGCCTTCTAGTCCTGTCTATCTTGCTTTCCTATTGGCCAACATTTCTTTATTCATTAACCAATATGAGAAACATATTTGAAAATTGACATCTCCCATTAAAAGATCACTTGTCTGATAGTATATACATTTATTGACAGAAAATTTTCTAATTGAAAAACAGTTTGATGCCTATTTATCTCCTAAGGTTCTTTAAAAATAAGTTTAAATGTATTATTAGAATGTGTGTGTGTGTGTGTGTGTGTGTATGTGTGTGTGTGTGTGTGTGTGTGTGTGTGTGCACAAGCGCGCACGTGCACGTGAGTGGAGGTGACTGCAAAGTCATATGTGATGGATCTTCTAGAACTAGAGTTGCAGGAGGTTTTGAGAGTCCTTATATGGGCACTGAGAAAATAATACAGGTTTTCTGCAAGAATAGTATGTGGTTTTGATCACTTAGTCATCCCTTCAGCCCCCTCAAGGATTTTTAATTTTCTTTTTAATCACAGTGCATTTTGTGGCATATAATTTTCATTCCTTTTTTAAAATTATAATTTAACTACATTTCTCCCTTCCCTCTCCTCTCTCCCTACCGTTTCACTTACCCCTCCTAACTCTATCTAATTCATGAATTCCTTTTCACTAATTGTGTCTCAGTGAATTTCTTTTGTGCCATCTAGCAATGTACTGAACTAATTCTTAACTCTTTTATTCATATTTCAGTTCCTTTAATCACAGCACCTCCAGACCTCTAATCTGAAACTGGCCATATGGGGAACATTGTGAATATGAAATATTTTGCATGTTGCTTTGTCTTAAAGTACCCCTTGAAAATATATTTGTCTAAGACCTCAGCCAGATACAATAAAATTGATTATTCCTATTATTCAGCAAATTTTTCAGCTTGGCTTTCCATCTCCTTGGGGAACTTCAATCCCTTACATTTGTAAAAAGACATGACTTTCCTTGTGTTTCATTTTGGATCTTTCCTAGACAATAACTATCAGAATGTTTGTCTCTTAGGGCTGGAAGTAATGTTTTCTCTTTACAGCTCTTTATGTAAGTTCATACTTTCTGGAGCTTTTATGCAATAACTATATCTGATGATTCCCAGAGGTATATCTCATATCTACATTTCAAGGTCTCAATTGATTTATGTAACAGTAAACTTGACTTATCTATATATAACAGCTTTAATTATTAATCCCATTTAAATTGAACTCACTTTTACAAAGTCATTTGTCATTATATTTTCTTTACCTAAACTGAAGAAATAAACATAAAGTTGAGCCACAAAGTCAGAAACCTGAAAACGATTCTTAATTACTTTGCATTTTATGTTGCTATAAAGTCAACATCTCAAAACTAGGCCATCAGCAAATGCTGTCCAGTGTGCATGAAAGTATTTTCATATATCTATCTTGACATAAGCATTGATTGGGCTTTCAGGGTTTGTCCCATTAAAATTGTTAAAAAGCCTCATGCATATGCCTTTCCTTTATATTGTAGTCTAGACCTCACAGTTGGAGTGGCTATAATCCATGAATTAGATTACCCTCTCACTGCTGAGCCCCTGTTTATTGATACATGTAAAAGAAATTCAGCCTACATCTTAACTATGTACAAATCTTCTTTAATGATCTAAATGTAGCTTGGACTGATTTTCCAACCTCCTGTCCTCAGCTGAAGTGCTTCAATATACAAATTTGTTGTGGATCAATCTTTCTTATACTAGGCATAGTTGTCCTTTAACCTCCAGTGGCCCATATTACAACAACGCACCTCAGGGTGAATCAGTGTCACAGCTGGCCACCGTATCTCTCATGCATGTTTCTACCCTCCTCCATTCTTCTTTGGGAACTAGCTTTCTTTTATTGAAAATCATTTCAAATTTTATAAGAATTTTATTTTAATTTTTTAATTGCTCAGGAGGGTTTTTGTATCATTCACTTCTATTGTGCCTAGTTTATCACCCAATGCATTCTATATAGCTTATAATATACAAAATAGTGAGTATGTATGTTTACTTATAAATATGTAAGTTTGCTATGGGGTATAATGTATACTAATTTGAAACAATATGATAAATTGATCAAATCCTAAATGTTTTTTCATGTCATAACATTTTTAAACAATTGGTTGTAAAAACATTGAATGCATATGTAAGATCAGCCTGTTGAATCTACACAATTTTCTTTTAAACATTTTGTATAAGTTGTTATGGAATCCTGTTTATGCATGCATGTAGACAAACATATGTGTGTGTGTATTTTTACTTCTTTTCTTTCATTTACTTTCATTTTTGTTTTGGACTGGCTCATGATGTACTGTGTTGCACAGAATGAACTTGAACATCTGAGCCTCCAGTTCCCATTTGTCTGTGGACTGTAATACAGGTTTGCATCACCAGTATTGCTGAAGACTGAGGCCAGCGCTTCGGCATGCTTGCCAAGCCCTTTACAATTATGTCACACCCTCATGCATCACTTAATTCATTCTGAAAGCGTACCAAACAAAATCTAATCTTCTTTGCATAACATTTTTCCTTTTTAATTTTGTAAACATCTTACTCTTTTTTAAAAGGCCTAAGATGTGTTGAAATTTTTAGTACTCTAAACTTTCAATAAACAACTCCAAAATTTTATTTTGTTCTGGTTCTTCATTGATGAAATACTTTTAGGAATACTACCGTCTATCCTTTTAGTAAGAAATCATTTTTTTTTAAATGAGTGTAAGTTTGTCCAGTTTGTTGTGTATTCTGTTATACAGCATAATTTGAGAAAATTCTGATTCTGTCTACACAAAATCAATGAAGGTTAACTGTACCCAGTCTATTTTTGGACCATCAGTTCCCAAATACGACACAAGACTTCTGACTAAGTATGAAAGCTTGACCTTAGCTTAGTCTTATTCCCATCTAGCTCTAAAATGTAAATTAACCCACTTATATTAATCTATGTGTGTTCTGCCATGTGGCTTATTACCTCTGTCCATCACCTTGTATTTCACTTCCTCCATACTTGGCTAGCAAATCTTGCCTGCCTCTCTTCTTCCCAGAGTGCCTATTAAATCCCAGAAATCCTGCCTATCTTTTCCTGTCTAGCTATTGGATGTTCATCTCTTTAACCAATCAGAAGGTGCTTTGGCAAAGACACATCTTCACAGTGTGCAAAAAGATTATCCCACAACAGTAAACACTGTGAAAGTAGTCCACATTCCTTTATTTTCTTTCCTGGAATACAATGTAGCTACTACAAACCACATTTTCACAAAATGAGATATTAGGAGCACCTCCTAAGCCCTCATTCTACCTTTAGTTTATTCATCAATAGCAAGAATGATTGTGCATTCCTTGTTATATTTTGGCATTTTATATACATTATTAATTTGATCCTACATCTTGGTAATCTTCATGATATATATATACAATGCTATATTATATAGCATTCTTTATATTATCATTGCTTATAAAACTTCAAAATGATTATTTTTGTTTCTTCTTATTATCAGTTTCTATGTACATCTATGCATATGCACCTTTAATATTCATGTGTTTTTCTGTTTACCAAGAAGTAAAACATCTCAGTAACTAAAGAAATAGATGATCTGTAGCAATAGGTGTCACCAAACAATCTCCAAAACTGTCCATATTACTTATGATTTCACGAAACCATTCCCACTAACCCATTAGTGTATATTACTTTTGGAATTATCCTTCTAAGGTTGCATTATGATAACTTCACACTTGCATATTTTCTCTTAAGAGGTTGGTATCTGAGGGTACTAATCTTTCCTATTGGGATATCTTCTTCTCTGATCTTGATCAAGTCTTGTATCATGCATTTTCTATAGCTTTTTAGCTTCTGCGAGTTCTTCTATATTGTAGTATAAGTCTCTCATAAAATGTATACATTCTACACAGTCTACGCAATCCTGCTATCAAAAATCTTGTATTTTCATGAACCCATGTTAATGTGTTACTTTTTTAACGATTATTAATTTTTTTGGCAGTTAGAAATTGTCTGCTCTAGAGTCATGGTGATTCTAAATTGTTTTATTCTAGAACATTTATTTTGATGTTACATTAATATCTATTTCAATGTGGAACTAATTTCTGAATATATTGTGAAGTAAAAGGCATGATTACTTGTTTTCTCAAATTTATGTTCATGTAACTATATGTGTGTGTAAATACATACATGTGCATATGTGTTTATACATTTTATAGAAGAAAGCATTTACTTTGGCTTTCAGTTCAATAGGGATCAGTATCCACCATGGGAATGAGGCATGGCAGCATTATTCATAATGGAAGCAGGAACAGGGAGCTGAGCGCTCACATCTTGAACTGTGAACACAAAGCGGGAAGAACAAACTAGGCATAGGTAAGGGCTTTTACTCTCAGAACCTATCCCTAGTGACATACTTCCTCCAGCAAGGCCATACCTCCTAACCACCCCCGAAACAGTACTACCATCTGGGGACCTAGTAATCAAACGCCTGGGCCTATGAGGGAGATTCTCATACAAATTAATACAATATCTTAAATTTTCATTTCAATGTTATCTTCATTTTATATTGTTGTGATAAAATACCAAGGTAAGTTATAAAAGAAAACATTTAATTTTTCTTATGGTTCCAGAGGATGAGCATGAATGATAGCAGAGTAAAGGCATGCTGGCAGAATAACTTACATCTCTAAACCCTAAGAAGAAGGACAGAGCACTGTGGAAATGACATGTAGCTTTTAAAACCTCAAAGGCCACCTCCAATGACCTCCTCCAACAAGGTCACACCTCCTAATCCTATCCAAACAATTTCACCCTCTAGGAACCAAGTGTTCAAACACATGAGTGTTTCTAATTCAAACCACCGAAAGTCTGTACAGATATACCTCACTACTATTACAGGCAAAGTGATACTTGTCATGTACTTGTTTTATGGTGAAATTTACACACAATTCATAACCCAAAACACTCTGAAAACTTTGTGGAAGTTTGCAGATTATGTGTTTGGCAGTGAAACCTGACCTGACCTGAAAATTTTAAGAATCTTTATTCATCTATTAGTGAATATTGTGAATTTTCTTCCACATTTTTTTTACTTAACACCCCAACTTCATTCTCCCCTCCTCTCCTCCCACTCCCTGTACCCCTCCATATGGCCTCAATCCACCCCTCTTCCATATTCACTCAGAAAGAGATAGGCCTCCCATGAGCATCAGCAAAACATGGCATATAAAGCCACCTGTATTCAGGCTAAGCAAAAAAATGCAGCATGAGGAGTAAGTTCCCAAGAGCCAGCCAAAGTATCAGAGGACAATCCTGCTCCCATTGTCAGGAGTCCCACAAATAAACCAAGCTACACAACTGTCTCAAATGTGAAGAGGGCCTATGTCAATCCATGCAGGCACCCTAGTTGTTGGTGAGTTTCCATAATCCGGACTGTTTCTGTGATTTTTTTTTTCCTGCATTGTCCCTGACTACAAAAGTAGATCAAGGGGATACAAGTTAGAAAGATGTCATTTTTCTATTTTCATATGACATGGCAGTATACATAAGTGACCCCCAAATTGTACCAGGGCACTCCTGCAGCTGATTAGCACCTTTAGCGAAGTAGCTAGATATAAGTTTAAATCAAAAAATCAGTAGCCATCTTAAAAACTAATAATAAAAGGGCTGAGAGAGAAATGAAGGAAACTATTATCATTGACAATACCATAAACAATATAAAATATATTGGGTAACTATAATCAAGCAAATGAACAACCTGTATAACATGAACTCCATGTTTTTGAAGAAGAATATTGGAGAAGATATCAGAAGATGGAAAGACCCCCCATGTTAATGGATTGGCATGATTAATATAGTAAAACTGGCCATCTTACCTAAAGCAATCTATAGATTCTAACACATTTTTTTACAGATCTTGAAAGAACAATACTCTACTTCATATAGAAAACCAAAAGCCCCAGGATAGCTAAAACAATCCTGTACAATAAAAACAATAAAAGAACTGCTGGAGGTATCACCATCCCTCATCTCAAGCTCTACTACAGAGGTATAATAATAAAAACAGCATGGCACTGTATAAAAGCAGACAGGTGGATCAGTGAAATCAAATTGAACACCAGGACATAAAAGCACACATCAATGGATGCCTGATTCTCACAAGAAGCAAAAAACTATACAATGGAGAAAACAAAGTATCTTCAACAAACAGTGCTGGCATAACTGGATATTAGTATATAGAATAATATTAATAAATCCATATCTATCGTAAGCACAAATTCTAGTCCAAGTGGATCAAAGACCAACACAAATTCAGTTACACTGAACTGGACAAAGAGAAAGTGGGGAATAGCCTTGATTGAATTAGCACAGGAGACAATTTCCTGTATTGAATACCAGTATCACAGATACTAAGATGGACAATTAATAAATGGGACCTCATGAAACGAAAAAGTTTCTGTAAAACAAAGGACCTTGTCACCAGGACAAAATGGCGGCTCACAGAATGGGAAATGACCTTCTCCAACTTCACATTCAACAAAGGGTTGATGTCTAAAATATATAAAGACCTCAAACAATATTAAATGTCACTTCCCCCATTGCATTTAAAGAAAAAGTATATTACACAAAGTCACTATATATTTGTGTGTTGCCAGGTTTCATATAATGGTCCATTGGTCAAAAATGTATACTTGTATCAAACACATTTTCTAAATTACTATAGATTTATTTGTCTTGAATGAGATAGAGGGTATTAACAAGAAGCAATTTAAATTTGGTTGGCCAGCATAGTGGAGTACATAATCATAGGGACTGCATAGCCTGACATGGAGTGGAGGCGGGTGCAGGGAAATGGCTGAAAATATCTTCCATGCACAGTGTAAGAGTACTAGGAGATGAGGTTATAAAGTCTCAAAACCCATCCCTCTGTAAAATACTTCCTCTAATAAGGCTCCTTACTTAAAGGTTCCATACAACAACAATACCTACTAGGGACCAACTGTTAAAACGCATGAGCCTATGGAGGATATTTCTCATCAAATCTACAAAAGGCATGAGGGATTGTCATTCTTTTAATTTGTTTTGTTTAACATATAAGCACCATACTAATAAATATTATAGTGTAAATGTCAGAAGCTGTACTGTGAAAAAACATAACAACACACCATTTTCATTCTTAACAATTTCAATGCCACAACAATTTGACTTTTGAAATTTAAGAACATGGAGAAGTCAAATTGCAGAAAGTCAGAGCAACAGAATTGCCATGTAGTATTTAATATTGTTCAGGATCTTTTTGACATTTGTGAAATGATGTTCATGTCAATAACATACTTTTATAAACAAAATATTTAAAAATACTGTCAACTGCAAAACTCTAAAAATGTGTATCAGCACTTAGCAATGCCAACTGTATAAATTTATAGAAGCCAAGTATAAAAGAACCTTTGCCCATCCAACCCTAACCTTTCACCAAAGCCTAGGCTTTGGGGCTGAAATCTAAGTTCCAGGAAACCAGCTATTAGGGGACTTAAAAAGAGTAGTTCACCCCTGATCCCAGCAAAGAAAGAAAGTAAAACTCTGAGGTCTCAGAAAACAGCTTATCTAAGAACAAAAGCTAACTTCCCTACTCTGCTCCCAACTAAATCCTCTATCTAGTTCCTACCCTTAGCCATAAAATCTGCAGCTTAAATCATGTAATCTATGTTCCCCTCTACTCTGGACTTTCCATTTCTGTATTTACTATCCAGATCATTGTGCAGACAGATGTGAAGATGTCAGTGCTCTGTCATTAAATAAAGGTGTTCTAGCTGTTGAGGCTATCTAAATTCTGTTCTATTTTCTCCTACAAACCCAAGTTTTCCATCTCCTTACAAAGTGAATCAAGGAATTCAGGTTGTATTAGAGGTTCAAATTATGTTTCTGCATCCTCTTCATTTTCTAATGAAGTGATCTTGTCTCTTCCCATTGAGCAGACATTTCAAGCTGAAGGATGCTCAGTCAGCATGGTCAGGAATATTTCTTAAGTGGACTCTTGAGGGTACTTTCCCACTGAATAAAAAAGAGTAAACAGTTACTGGATTGGAGACTCTCTCTGTGCCACGGAACTGAAGAAAGAGATGTTTGAACCTTGGAACACTCTTTAAGCTTCATTGGGAGTTCCATGGTCACAGTTTTCAGTTGTCACCCATGGTGAGATGGGATTTCTAGTGATGCAGGCATGTTTGAATTATCTCTGTTCCTTGTAAGTAACCCTCACCTATATTCCTGTTAGTAACCCCAATTCAAAACCCAGTTCACCTAAATGGACATTGGTGTTGTCTTTACTTTAGGCTATTGCAGATCCCTTCTCTGTGATTTGATATTTTTAACTTTATTTTTCATTAACAAAAAAACAAGTTTGGAGCAAATACCTAATCAGAAGTCAAAGTTCTGATGAGCACATAGTGTCTCCATTCTCAGGAAGGTGCTATGCATAGCAGCAATCATAATCCCTGATGTGTTTTCCTTTGATCTCATTGAGGGAAAATTGGAAGGATAATGAATGGTGGCTGTGAATGTGGTTAGAAATGAAAGAGAATAAAATTAATGAAACACATATCAAGTAATACACAATATAAATGTAGTACTCCCCACTGATTTAAAGTTCAAAGTGCTATCTCTTGCATTTATGGAAAGTAAATAAATGATGAAAATATGACAAGTAAAATGGTTGTAGATAAAATAAGAAAGTAAATACAGTCCATGGAAGACACAGTCCAGACAAAGTTCACCAGGAGCAAGAACACTGAAGGCCAAGAACAGGATAATTGATGGATGTTTTATGCACTTTAGCTGTTCTTCCAATGATGTTACATCTACACCACTGAAAATTAAAGCAGCCATGAAGGACTGACTACTAGTAATCTACCAACTGTACAAGAAAGGGAAGAAAACCACTGAAGTCTGGAATGTTGCAAAAGAGTTCCCTCACAGAGATCATGAAAATGTACTGTGTGTAGCTAGGAAAATGAAATCTCGATTGCATTGAAGACCCATGATGTTAGAAGTTCCATAACCATGTTATATCTGCCAAGGAGTGCTGCAGAAGAAGGAGATGGGGTTGGGGTGGAAAGAGCTTTGGAGGGAAAAATATATTGCAACCATAAAAGAAAATTGAAAGAGAGAATAAGCAATTTAAACTTTCTGAAATCAAACAAGAAACTACAGTATTTCAGATATGCTCTGCTGTGATCCAGCACTGCTTAAATTGGCATTTCTGCACTATGCCCCATCCTTCCCTCCCTTTTGGAATAATAATTTATATTCTGTGCCATTTAATGTAAGTAGTAGCAAATTTCTCTTTTATGTTTGATCTTACCGGGTATCACAGTTTAAAACATTGCTTTGACTCTTAGTAGAGGCTTTGGACTTTTAATGGTATTGAGACTGAAAGACAATGGAGACTTTTAAAATTGGATGAAATACATTTTACATTATTTTATGGCTGACCACAAACCTATTGGGAGACAGGGAATAGAATGGGTTAGTTTGATTGGGAATTTGTTTTTACAGACTCATATATTTGAATATTTGGATCCCAATTCATGGAACTGCTTGGAAAGGATTAGGAAAGGAGGCCATTTTGAAGCAGGTGTGTCATGGTGTGCAGGCTTTCAGGTTTCAGAACCCTTGTTCCTCTCTCAGTGTGTGTGGATCTCTCTCTGCCTTATAGATTGAGATTGATATAAACTCTCAAATGTTTTTGCCATGCCTTTGCTCTGCCATCATGAACTCTAACCCCCTGAAACTTTAAGTCTAAAACTAAACACTTTCTTTGACAAGTTGCCTTGGCAATGGTGTTTTATCACAGTAACATAAAAGTAGCTAACATACACAGTATGCACTGGGTGCTGTCACACTAGGTAATACCAGCCACTCCTTCCCAAAAACCTCTGTTCAGACTGGAAGCAATTGTATGCAATGAGTTAGTGTTTAATTTCATTTATTTTTTTCTGTTCTATATAAACATGGTTTAATTATAAAGTAATAATTATTTTTCTACTATCACTACTCATTATGCAAATATCAAATTAGCATATCTCTGAATTATTTTGCTCTACAATATTCAATTTTTAAAACTGAAATTTTGGCCTTAATTTCATAAAAAAATACAATGATATATAATTTGGTTTGAGGTTAAGATAGACTTTCCAACAATTTCTGAAATCCTTCTATCACTTTGTACTATATATTTATGCAAAACAGCCTACTCAGGGTCAACAATTATCAAAATACTGATCAACTCCAAAGCTGATCAACTAAGATACAAATATTTAATTCTTTAAGTAAAATAAGTACATCCACTTAGTGAGTATTTGCTTTCATCTTTAACAAGTAGTAAGATCATATGTATGATGGGAAATGTCATTATGTATATATGTTTCTCATACTGGTTAATGAATAAAGCATTGTTGGTCAATAGGAAAGGAAGATAGGAGGGACTAGGAGACAAGGAGGAAAGAGGAAGGAGGAAGGAGGAGCCAAGATGGAGAGACTGGAGAAGGTAGAACCGCCAGCTGCCTCTCACTGGTAAGACCACGTGGAAATATATAGAAATGGGTTAATAATTAAGACCGAGCTAGCTGATAAGAAACTAGTACCCAGCCAATAGCATTATATCAAATACAGAGTCTCAGTGTGTTAATTGGGGCAAGCGCAGTGGTGGGAGGAAAACCTTACTCCTTACATATATATCCAAAATAATTCATTTAAAATAATTTTTTATTAATAACTGTTTGGCTTAAACATATGTTTTCTACCATTGTTTCCACTATTTTCAAAAACTTACAAAAAGGAAGTCAGTAGTCAACACTGTGAAGGCTCGATCTAAAGACAGTTTACTATGGTAGACCATTTTTACCAAGACTATGTATACAAAGTATTTAAAATATTATTCTATTTAAAATACTGCTTAATGATGTAGATTCTCTCTTACATATTCTATTCTAAGGTCAAAACATACATCTTCATGTTATTTGTTCCTTTTATTTCAAAAATATATATCATTGTGATTATTTCATTTGGAGATATTTTTTCATTTCATAATGTCTTAGTGATATCTGTGCCCCCATTCCCTCCCTGTAACTTCTCTCAATACCTGCATCAAAACTTCTTATCTTAAAATAAGCAAGCAAGCAAACAAAAAAGACTACTAAGTCCAACTAGTATTGCCCACATATACATGAGTATGGGGTCACTCACTCAGGCACAGAAACCCTCCCAGTTAAAGCCCTTCCACATAAAGAAGTGGCCATTTCTTCTTCAGCAAATATCAGCTACTACAAGTTTCACAAACAGGGGTAAGATAGGATCTCCTTCCTTTACCCTGCTTAAAACTTGAACATTCTTAATCTCAGGGCAGTGTTGAATAGGGAGCTATAGGAGCTTTGATTTGCTGTGTGTGATAGCCAAGGCATCTCAACCAGAAAGATTTCCATGAAACACTTTGCCATCCTCATGCTCAGACATTTTTTCAGGATATTTTCCATGATGTCCCCTGAGATGTAAGAGTGCAATCAAATGCAGGAGTAATATAAGTATTATATAAGTATTCCATCTACTCATAGTCTCTTATTCTCACTATTTTGAACATTTTTGACCCTCTATATTAACCACTACCTTATTCAAAAAGAAGCTTCTCTCTGTCCAGGGTTCAGATCAGCACAACTCAATCAATATAAGGATAAGTATTTATAAGTGAGTTTGATAGCATGACCCTTCAGGAAAATAATATCAATAGTTTTTCCCCTAAAGGGCCTTTGGTTTCCCTAGCCTTAAGTCTTGATCACATTTGCAATGCCAGGAATAAATTTCCTCCTGTAAAGCAGGCCTGAAATCCAACCAAAGGACAGATTGGCTACCACCAATAAACAGCATTTTCATATTTCACCAATGGCTATACACTAGAACCCAGGTTTTCACTGTAGCACAGCAAACTTTCATTCGGAAAAAACAAACAAACAAACAAAAAATAAACCTATTAGGTGAGGGAAACTGGAGCTGGATGTAGAAGATGGAGAGAAATTTAGTCATAAACAAATCTGGTCACATGACAAACATCTTGTGTTAGGAATGGAGAGAGTGGGGAATAATTGGTGACACGGTAAGGAGGCAAAGGACAAAGAGGGAGACGTGGTAGAAACCATGATGGACCTCCACCATTACAGGTAAAATAACTGGAAGAAGTAAATAGAATGCCAAAGGGAACAAAAGAATACTATTTGCTGTCAAGTTGAAAATAATAGTCTACTCCTCTTCTTAATGCTTCTTAATTTTTCAAGGAAAATTGACAATGCTATTTTAGATGCTGTGAACTTATTTGTGCTCATGCCATAGCTTTGTCATGGTTAATGCTCTCTTATTAGAGCTACAGCCAATATTAATAGAAGGACTTGGAAACCCTGTCCTTCAGGGCCACAGAGTCCTGAGTCCTTTATTTTGTCAAATGCAGTAGAATTCTATATTTTTTTTGGCTGTTTTTGACATGTGTGATTAATTGCCAGGAGTCTCCTTTTTCTCAGCATCTTCTTTGCCATGTACTTCAAGCTCAGATCTCCAGCTGCCACAGTGCATCTCTCTAAAGAATTGAAATGTGCCTTTATATATTCAAATGTAATCCTTGTGATCAGGCTGAACCTGTCATACACCTGCCACCCTCAGCTAATAACAGGCAAGCCTGAGTGAGTACCATGGCTGCCAGTGTCTGTTCACCCTGCTAGCCATTGTGTGAAAATACTGGTGTGAATCCTGTAGCCTGCATTTATGCATGCATTTATTTTCTCTTATGTGCACACTCCTTGACACCTGAAAGTCTCCATTAAACACAGTATTAGACTAGTTAGTGTTTTCTTTTTGGTGGGGAGGGCCTTCTTTACATGCATATTTACTTCAAATACAAAATCACAAATTTTAATAACAAAAACCTCCAACTTTCAAGTTTCTTGTATCTAAAATTATTCAAAATGAAATGAAAACCAGTCAGGTAGAGAGTGAAGGCAGTCAAGATGAACATTACACATCTTATTAACTGAAAATACCATATTTATTGTATTTTGGAAAAATTCTAGTTTTAGCAGGCTTCAGAAATAGGGTATTGTTAAAAATGTATGCCTTATAAATATTTCTAGATACACAAGAGGCATTTCTCCTTCAATGTTGACATTTTTCCTTTTGTAACCTTTGGAATGAAGTTTTACATTACTGTTCCCTTGTGCACATCCTCTGTCACATGTCCAGAAGCAAGTCAGGGAGCCAGGGTCTAATGTAAACAACGAACAAACTGTCCTTCACAAGAGTACTTTATGTTTTCTCCTGTGAGAATGTACTCTGAATACTAGAGTTTCTCATATTTCCCATATCTCTGTTCAACAGCAAAATTTCACATTATTTTCAGGAAAGAAGAAAGGGTTCACAGTGTTAAATTAGGTACATGCAAGCTGAAACATTAAAAACATTCTATCATTCTATTTGTTCCTTGCAGCTAAGAGCTTTAGAAGTTCTGGTATATGCATAGCAAATTAAATATATTTTGCTGTGTATAAAATAACTCTACCTAGAAAGGGTACTTGCATTCCTGCCTCAAACCTTAGATATATTTTCTTTCATTAATTTAGTCACATGCCTACTTAGTTGTGATAAAATACAATAACTTAGTGTGATAAAATACAATAACTTAGTGGCTGGCAGATACTGATGATGTCATGATGCAACCATCAAGCTAGTTGACATCTCAATGTCTCATCATCCCAAATCTGCCATAGGAAGATGCCTCGGTTTAAGTTTGATTCTTTAGAACAAGAAAATGATTCCCTATGAAACAGATTAGAAATAGCATGTCAGGTGACTGACCATTTAGAAATTCCATCAAATAATGGCCAAAAAAATTGTTATTTTTTGTTTTTTTTAATTTCTAGTGTTTTCATAGAAATATTTCTTAAGCTGTGAATCTTGACGTAGAGTGTGTTATTAAATTTATTCCCTTGGCCCTCAAATTCCCATGTTCTGTTTGGTGCCAACTTCTTCTCTTAGAAGAAATTTTTAAAATACTTCAACTGCTCTAATTTTATGCATTTTCATTTATTTGAGGACCTCCTTACAAATAGCATATTTTTCCTTCTAATAGAAGTAAAGGCTAAGCAGGTTGTTTCTGTTTTCTGTTCTATGCATGCGTTTTATTCTCCCTCCTCTCTCACTTGGCCAACACAACATGCTCTGGAGTTAAAAGGAGATAAAGCATTGATTAGAGTAATGGTAAAGAAAAATTGTTTACTTCCTCAAACTGTAACATACTTTTTTTTTCAGGTGTTTTCTACATCCACAGTTTCCTCTCTGAGCCAGATTTCTTGACCTGATACTCATAGCATTAAGGGCTATTCTATTTATTTATTTATTTGCTTGTGTGTTCACTCACACTTCCTTTATTAACCATAATTTTCTGGAACCCTGTTTACTTAGCCTTTCTGAATAGGTGTGTCCTTTTTAAGCTCACTTCTCTGCATTAAGCTTCAACACCTTTTTACTCATATATCTCCTAGCTACTGAGAAGAGTCTATTCATCTTTTGCTCTCATAAGATACAATATCCAGGATAATTCTAAATTTGTAGTTAGAATTCTCTACCAGGCAATGAGTTTTAATTGTGTGTGGACTTAGCAGTGATTTCTGTACTCCCTTTTAAGAAATCACAACAACTAATGCCTTTTTATGTAATCATTTTAAAAATTAATAGAAAAAAACCTCCAGTATAATTTACTATTGGGAGCCATTAGTAAATCAAAGACTGAAAGTAAGTACTTTATAATGAAGTACATTGAGTAGAAGTTTACACTAGGACATCTCTTTTATATCACTTAGAAGTTCCACAAGCATAGTTGAAACTTAATGGAGAGAAAAAAAAAAAAAGAATCTCACCTGAATTTGAAATGTAGTCTGATTTTAGAGGGCTATTAACTTCAAATACAGTTCATATGTAAAGGTATCCTGGCAGTCAAGAGTCAAACAATACCACAAAATCACATCACACAACAAATTTCACAGGAAGTATTTATTGGGAGAGGAAAAATAAGGAGCCTCTGCTCTGGCAAGAAATAGCAGAGAACTGAACAACAGGGAGGACTTTTCGGGAGGGGGGGTAGTGGAACTTTTTAAGGTGCTGCTTTACAGGATGGAGATTGGCAGGATTTCACATCCAGAGACTGGACGTTTTATACTGTAGAGCAGGGACTGGGTCCAACAGTTAGGGTAGTTGGAGTGTTCTGTAGGTGGAACCTGGGGGACAAGGGAAGGGACTGGCCATTTGTGTGGCTCAAGGGGCTTCGATTTATTGGAAGGATTGGTGATTTTATTATCATGTTACCTCCTGTTGAATAGAGGCATCAAAGACCTTTGGGCTAATTTAATCTTCACCATCAGGGTATAACTGGAGTCCCTGGCTTCTGCTTTGTAGCTAGAGCCCAGTAATTATGTAATAGCAACTGATTAAATGTCTGGTTGGAAATCTTTTTAATCTGTTGCTGAAGAAATCTAGACAAGACATTTATAAGATAGGGTTCAACGTAGGATTAAGAAAAGGAGAGAAAGGGGATTATGGAGGGTAGTATACAAGTTCATATGGGACTGTCAGTGAGCCATTGGCCTCAAGCTGTTTCTTATGTCTGTGGAGATCTGTAGTTGTTAGATCTTGTCTTTTACTTACTAACCTGACTGGTTGAAATAGAAGCAACATTTCTTCCTAAGGAAGAAACAAAGACCACCTCTTTTGCTGTTAGTGAATCTAATCCTCACTGATAGTGTAGCACCTATGCCAGCCAGTGAGTCTATTTTGCCCTGGAGGGTGAGGAGGGTCTGAGCCAAGCATTGGAGATCCTGGATAAACTGAGAGATACCAAGGGAAATAGCCATCCCTGCCTCTTCATTGGCAATGCCAGCAGTTATACCCAGGACTTCAAGGAACAGCTCATTTGTCATGCAATGTCACTGTAAACTCTGTAATGAGAATAGGAAAAGGCTCTTCACCAGATATCATCCTCTAGGTTTAGAAAAAGGAACACCAGGTCACAAGTACCATACCAGCCAGCAGGTAGGCATCAATAAACTTTAATGTTGCAGAGAATCAAAGCATTGAGAGTGTTTGGGCCTAGGTGGCTCGGTGGTAGTACTATGGCTTAAGGTATTATTGTAGTCCATGGAAACCAGTGTGCTCTCACAAAACACATTCCTGAGGAATTTAAACAGTCTGTTGATGGGAGCTGTCACTCTGTAAATATGTTTCTCATATTGGTTAACGAATAAAGTATTGTTGGCCAATAGGAAAGCAAGATAGGTGGGACTAGGAGACAAGGAGGATTCTGGAAGGAGTAGGAAGGAGTCAGAATATAGAGATTTGAGAGGACAGAGGTCAGGCGCCTCTCTCCAGTAAAATAAGGCCATGTGGAAGTACTTAGATTAATAGAAATGAGTTAATATTTAAGACAGAGCTAGACGATAAGAAACTAGTAACAGGCTAACAGCTTTATATCTAATACAATGTCTCTTTGTGTTATTTGTGGCTGGCACACCAGAGGGACCAGACCAGCAGGGAAAAACCTTCTCCTAACAGTCTGTGATACAAAAGAGAGAGATGTAGGAGAGGTAAGAAATGGTACTGATATTTGGCTTAGAACAATTAACAAGTGTCAAGGTGAGAAAGTCTAATAAGACAATGAGCAAGACTACAAATGATGGTCATGAGGTTGACTGAGGAAGGACACACAACCAGTATTTTCCAAAGTAGTCAGGCAGAGTATTATTTAATAGATGATATGCAGGGTTGAAGTCTGAAATAAAAGATGGTATGACAAGAGGGTGGGATCAATATCATCTAAACAGGGTGATATTACGGATGTAAGGACCATTGGAGGACCTTCTGCCACTGTACCTAGTATTTGAGAGAATGGGATGTGTACCTCCTTATTTTGATTGTGCCTGATGGGCAGCTGTGATATGTACTATAGTAAAGTTGATCAATGACCCACATTTCCCATCTTGGGTGCCAAGAGTCTTTTATTAGAATATAGAACAATAGCCATTCTTCATAAAAAGTAGAACACCTTCCAGAATATGCATCACCTCTCCTAAGGAATCAATAAAGGCAGCCTCCATAAGTCTCTGGCCAACATCTACAGCCATCTCTAGTTTGATCATTGAGAAAGAAAACAAACATAGGGGACAGGTGTTTTAGAAGTCAATTTAAGTGTCATAGGGACAAGTATCTCCTTTAGGCAACCTGCTGGTGAGTAGTTTGTAGACCCCACAACTCAAGTGGGGTGGTAGAACCATTAAGTAAGTATAGGTTTCCTGTACCTTTGAAATCTTAATATAATAGTGACATAGAGAGGAGAAGAAATCTGAAACATTTTTCATACATCTTCAGAACTTTCATATATTAACACTATCTTATACCTTTAGAACTGTCTTAAGCTCCCACATTCTCAGACCTTTATACACTTTCTTAGACCCTTGAAATTTACTGAAGCTTTCCAATAGCTTCTCCTGGGCTCTCTGAAGGAGCTTCAGAACTTCCACATACTGCCAGGTCGCAGTTTCTCTCCATATCGTTTATTCATATCCTTTGTGTCTTTTTAAAACTAATACTCCCTAGATGACTCTTCTTTTTCTGGTCTCCAACTCACAGAGATCCACATGCCTCTGTCTCCCATATGCTAGGATTAAAGACTTGCTCCCCCAAAACTCAGCCTAGGTGACTCTAATATTACAAAGTTCAGATGCCAGTTTGAGATACATTCTTGTATGAGTGCTTTGAGGTGCAGCTTCAATTACTTATTAAACAAGCATTTTTTTAAAAAAATCTTATCAATAAACCCTGTTTTCATGAGTTTTTTTCGCATGGTAGAGATTGTACCAAACATAAAGAAAACAAGCACAGAGTAAATTCCAGTGAAGGAGAGATGGGTACGTGACTTACTGGGAGCTGAATTTGCCTTTGACCACAACTCCCCACTCATTTAGATGGGCTATTGTTTGGAATGGTGGTCTCCATATGTAAGAACTACCCTGGACAGGTGTAGTTAGGAAGAAATAGATGGAGAGCAAGTTTACCTCTAAAAAGTTCTCAAATCATCATTTATTTGTACAGTGGTAGAAGTTGCCACCATTGAAAATCAACCATGGCAGTTTAGGCCATTGAACTGTACTAAGGCAATACTCTTTGTAATAACAGCATGAGGCTTTAAAATAAAATCCTGTCAGTGAAGGAAGAGAAGGATGAAAAAATGAACTCATTGGAGGATGTTTCAATAACAAAGGAGAAGACCAGGTGAGTATAGAGAAGCTATGAAACTTCCAGGATGGAGCTAGAAGACAGAGGAACCAAGGTCACAGATACCAAGAAGGACTTAAGCAAGCTGCCAGACTTAGCAGGTAGCTCCCTTTGGGAGGCGAGGAAAATTGCAACATTCATGTCCAGGAGGGCACTAGGAGAGATAAAACAGGTAGCTCTGAGAAAAAGGGGACAAGGAAAGGTTAAAAGCCTGGAGCATGTAGGCAGTTACTAGTTGGAGATGAGGAAGTTCTGGGAGTAGCTGAGAAGGGTCATGAGGGAGCAGAGGGAGTAAGTGTCATGATAACAAAACTTTCAATCTAGGGCATCCCCAAGTAGACTTAGAGACTTATTACAGGGAAATGTGTCAAATCACAGAAGAGAGGCATCCCTTTCCACATAACAGGAGTCAAGTAGAACAAGAGGAAGCGTCAAGTGGCTTTCGTAGTAAAAGTGAAAAAGCAAGGAGCCCCATAGAGACAGTAACCCAGTAAAAGGGGAGAGACAAGTGGTTAGAGAAGGTAGAGAAGAAAATAGCTGAAGAGGTACAAGTGTCTTAGTAAGTAGAATTGCACATGCTGTGGTGCCCTGATGGGCATTGCAGGGAGTATGCCTATGTGGTGGGAAGCCCACAGGGTGTACAAGGAAGATTCCCACGTGGGAAGTGGCCCCAAACACAGTAAGCTGATGCCCACTTGGCAGGTGATCCAAAAAATGGTGCAAAATATTTTTTCTTAAGAAGGCAAATAGAGGATTAAGTCCCCTGAGGCAGTGGAGAGAGAGTGTTGAGTCTGTTTGGTATATTTGGTGGGGTTTCATGAGAGTGTTAAAATTGCAACTTTATTCTGACAATAGGAGAACAAGATATATTTCTCTAAAACCCCATCAGGAGAAAGTAAATGGCCCCAGTGTTCATAACGAGAGAGATAGATCACCCTGAAACTGTGATGTATATCACAGGCTTCTGGTCAGAGATGCTATTATTGGGCCAAGGGAGCCTGGGCCCCCTTAGTCATCCATGGCCAGATATATGAGGTCAGCTGACAGACGATCTAGGCTTGATGTCCCCACACCATGAGGGATAGGAGGGCAGTCAACACCTCAATGACCTTTTGGATGGTCCTTGCACATGATCTAGGTGGATTAAGAGGGTGCACACAGGTGACCTCCTGACCACGTTTGAAGCAGAGACCTAGAGCTCTTAGACTTTGGGAGACCAGGGAGTATGGACAGTTGTTCTAGCCAGTGAAAATCCCTTCACTAGAATCAGCTATTTTTGTTTTTATGCTTTTCATTTCTATAAAGGTACAACTTAAAGGTCATTTCCTATGAAGTCAGGGGTCCTTTCTCCTGAAGTTTAAGTTTGGCTCTAATATCAGGGAAACTCTAGGAAAGAAATGTGTCTTGAGGAGTTTTTCCCATCTGGGATCTCAGGATCCAGATTGGTGTATTAATTATAGGAGGGCCTTTGAGGGCAGTATAGGAATTGTGATAAGTCATCATGTTTATCCCAGATGACCTCTTGGACTTTTTTTTATAATTACTGCTTTAACGGTAGCCTTTTGAAGACCAGCCAGGAGGCAAGTTACAAACTGATCCCTAGCAAGGATGCACCTGTGGTATTTTAATGTAATTAAGGATCCTGGTCAGGGATGGCCTAAGCCTTGACTGGGTGGGCAGCCTGTTCTTGAGAAGGGAGAAAGGGAAACCAGAGAAGCTGGAGAGGAAGAGAAGGGACTGTGGGTTGAAGCCCATCAGGGGAAGCCTTGTTACTCATTTTGTAAATAGTCTGAAAATTATTTGGTTTGGACCTCATAGCCAGGGGTTGTTTTTTCCTTAATTGGCTTATGCTATGTGGTCACTTATAATCAAGATGGGAGTAAAGCCACATGTCAAAGTCCATCCTTTCCAACCCTAGCAAAAATGGTTGCAGGCACATGTCTGCCTCCATCCCAATGGGGGCATAGCAGATAAGGTGACAGCAAGCTACTTTTCCTTTAAGATTACCTGTATATAGATTTTTAAATATCGTTCCTAGTGGTCTGAGTTTTAAATTAAGCTATTGATTACAGATTTTCCAGGGTTTTAATCATACCCAATATGCTTACAAATCTTGAGATACAGAAAGTGTATGCAATAGTTTTACAAACCTTGAGAGAAATTTCATCCCTTAGCAAAAGTTTTAGAGAGTTAAACCAAAACCAAAAGAGTATGAAGATTAGTTGCAATACTCCCTATTGAGAACGTCTGCCCCTCTATTTTGTTTGTTCTCCTTTCTTTGTCACATAATCAGGTGGCTCACCAGGAATGGGACAGAGATTGTAGAAGAAACCTTTAAACAAGCATGCTTGGATCTAATGGAGGGGAAGCCATACCCTCACCCTAGAGCCAGCTCTTTTTTTTTTTTTTTTTTCCAGTTTTCCCTAGGTTTGGATATTCCCTCTATCTTCCTTCCTTTCTTTCTTTTTTTCTTCCTTTTATTATTTGTGCCTTCCTTTCTTTTTAAATTCTTTGTGCCTTTCTTTTTTTTTTTTAATTCTTTGTGCCCTTTTATTCTTTGTGTCTTTCACCTCATGCTTCTCCCATCACATCCCATTCATTTTCCCATCCCTTCCTATATGTCATCTGCTCTTACAACCTCCCTCCCTCAAAGTAAAATGAAATAAAATTTAAGAAAAAAAGAAAAGAAAAGTCAATATCATCATAGAATCTGTAGTGTGGCACAGAGTCATGCAATAAGCCCTTTTGTACATTTATCTTTATTTGCAAGTGTTTGTTAATTGCAAAGAGTCATTGGTCTGCTTAGGTAAGAAACAGTAGTAAACTGAAGAAAAGGCAGGGCTAGAATTTCTTGGGAATGGGGTGGAACTTTTCAGGGACAAGATTGGTGGGATATCACGAGATTTGATGTTTTACTCTATAGAGTAATGGACTGGGTCCAGCTGTTAGTGCATAGAGTAGTCTGTGGATGGAACCTGGCAATTGGAGGTCCTCAAATAAGGGTTCAGGTAACTCCTTTGGCTCGAGGGGCTTATACTCACTCCACTTAGGTGCATCAGGAAGAATTTATCATGATTTTTTTCATTAAAAATTAAGGGTGGGTGCTGAGAAGATGGTTCAGTGAGGAGAGTTATTTACCACTAAAATGATGAAACCTTCTTACTTGAGTTTGATCTCTGAAGGGATAACCAACTACCCAAAGTTATTTTCTGACCTTGCAGGAGTTGTGTGGTGGACACATACACAAAATAATAAGTCAGCACAAACTAAATTATTTTAAAGAGATATAATATCCATAAATAATATAAAAAGATATTAATATTTTTACTCAAGCATAATTTTTTAAAAGATAATTCATTTTATTTATTTTTTTCTTATTTTACAGATTGATCCCAGTTATCTCTCCCTCCCATTCTCACTTGCCCCTACATACCCCACATCCCATACTGCATACACTCCCCAGGGAGGGGAAGGCCCTACATGAGGGATCATCAAAGTTTGTTAAGTCACCATGGGGTAGGGCCTAGGCCCTGCCATGCATCTCCAGGCTAAAGGGGTAACCCTCCATGGGGAACAGGCTTCCCAAGTCTGTTACTGCACTAGAGATACATCCTTGATTAATTTTCACAGGTACCATAGACTTCCCAGTCCTCCTAACTGAGACCCATGTTCATGGGCGTCTGGGTCCGTCCTATGATAGTTTCCCAGCTACCAGGCTAGGGTCCATGAGTGCCCCCTTGTTCAGGACAGCTGCCTCTGTGGGTATCTGCAGCCTGGTCTTGACACATTGCTCATCATTTCTCCCTCTCTGCAACTAGATTCCAGGAATTTGGATTCCAGGAATTACATTTCCCTGATGGCTAAGGATGTTAAGCACTTTCTTGTGTCTTTAAGCCATTTTAGATTCCTCTACTGAGAATTCTCTATCTAGTTCTGTATCCCATTTTAATTGGATTATTTGGTGTTTTTGTGACTAGATTCTTGAATTCTTTGTATATTTTGGAGACCAGCCCTCTGTCAGATGTGGGGTTGGTGAAGATTAAAAAGAGAACTCTTATGAAAAGTGTCTCTGTGTGAACTGGTCTTTTACATAACTGTATTGCAATTACATGATCTATATTTTCATTCTATGATTAAATGATAAAAGTATGGAAACAACAACACACATGTCTCTAAATTTTCAAAAATAACCAAGAAAAAAGCAAGAGACTAGGCTTCCCAATGCTGAACTACTGCAAAACCCAAAGAAATACCAGTTGCAAATTTGAGAAGTCCAGGAATTTCATCAATTATGTGGTATACAAGAAGTTATAAAAATCATGGAGTTAAGTTCCTGGAGCATATTCTATAAATGCTTGTAAAGTTCCTCACTGCTTTCTTGTACCTAAACCCCACTATCCTATCTAATGTCCCATACCTAAGATGGTGAATTCTGTAGATATGATTGCCCTATCAAGAATACAGAAACACAATTGCATTTAAATTTTGCAGTCAGCATGTTTCCCCATCCAAGCACACTCAGACATGTCTCTAACCTTGCTTCTTACTTTATTCCAGACTGATTCAGGGAACCTGGGGATGCTGTCTTATCTAACTTGTTTTCTTTGTTACCATATCTAATTCCATGTTCCTCTCAAATCCATTACATCAAACATAATTTTGATTGTCATTTTTTAATGAAGAGAGGAAAGCAGCCTCCATGAATATTGATGACTTTAAAATTATGAGTGAAATTTATCAAAGTCAAAAAATGTCAAAAATGGTGTGAGCTTTATTTGGGTCTTTGATTGTAAGGCATTAAGAGCATTTTTCACTGTCAGGCTGTGGGTCCCTGATCAAATTGTAGTTTAGATTATTTGTATGCATTCACTGAACAAGCTACAATTCCTTTGATGTACTGGAAATTGTATAGGTATGTAGAGTTTTGATCTCTGTGTATCCCTTTGTATATATCACTTTCTCTTGTGTCTCTGCCTCTGTTCCCATACTCTGTGTGTGTGTGTGTGTGTGTGTGTGTGTGTGTGTGTGTGTGTGTGTACTCACACACATGTGAGCACATGTGCCCATGAATGCATGTGTATATGTGTGCATGTGACTAGAGGGATAAAAGAGTAACAGCTGGAATATCATATGTCCCCACCAGCATATATGTATTAGAAAGATCTTCCCTATTCCCTAGTTTAGGGGATTTTTGATGAGTGGTTAAATCATACAACCACTGACTTTGCCAATAAATTAATCATTATATGGGTTCATGACCTCATGAATAGAACAAATAGCATACTAGAGGCTATTACATCATTTTTGGTGTGTCATTAGTTGATACGTCTTGCCCGAGCTTGTTTTTGCGTTCTATTGCTTGCTCTGGTTCCTGTTTAACATGATGTGAGCTGCTCAGTCTTACAGTGATGTTTTCACTATAAGGTACTGACATTTATGACACCATAGGTTCAAAGGATTTTTCTCCTTCTATCTACATAGATTTGGTCACAATAGTGATCAAGCTAATTAACACATGACATTAGTTAAAAATAGTGAATAAAAGCAGAGATGGAAGAAAAGCTCAAATGAAACATTCCAAAGTTGATATCATAAAATAATTTAAATGAAATAAGAAAAATAATGTGAAAGACATATGTAATATGCTTTGGAGCACCTAGTAACAAATGATTAAAACTTTTCCCTCAATGGTTTCTAAGTTGCTTTAAGTTGGCAGTTAAACTACACAGCACAGCCTTGTATTATTAAAACTCACTGAGTATATTAATGATTTTAAAGTGTGTATGAACTGAAACATCTCTATTAAAATAAATGCATACATAAAACTGAAATGAAAGAAAAATCACGTTATGTACAAAAACTATATGCCATGGGATTAAAAAATTGTCCCTTGTACATGGGAAGAAGGAAGCCCTGACAGAACACAGACGTCACATTTGGGTGCCTCCCTCCAAATACTCTCCTGTACCCTATCCCATGCTCTCCCTCAAATTTGTAGCCTCTCTTTGTTTGTTATTGATATATGAATGAAACCCACTCAGTCCATATAACATTACTTGAGTGTACATGTTTTCAGAGCTGACCATTGGGTATTAGATAAACAAGTGGTACACTTCTCCTGAGCACCCTACTTCTCTTGCTTTCAATATTTTTTAGTTGCCTGAAAGTTTGTCTAGTGTGGAGGCCTCATGGAGATTCCAAATTTGAATGAGGTAGATATAAATACACAAAAAGATGGGAAGAAGACAAAATAAGAGTAAGGAGAGTGGGACACCTGAAAATATCACAAGAAAAGTATACAATGAGGTATCTAAAATACCTATTATATATGTGCATTAATATAGACATGCATCTAAGTTTTAATGGATTTTTCTGCTGGGATATGACTGTATCAATCCAAAAGCCAAGGACTATGTAAGGAAAACTCCAACATCAGGCAAAAGAAGGCCTCAGAATTGTTGTACAGGGTTGTTCAAGGATGCTCAAAACATTTATTGCACTGCTGTTGCATGTGGTTTCCTCCAAGAGGTGGAAGGTAAGTCCCTATTTCTGGTGAAACTATATACTTCAGATACGGGGTCCAGAGGACATGAGTTGGCCCTTACCTGAAAGCATCCTATTGAAAACTACTTTTCAGGATACCAGATAGCAATATGTAGATAAAGGAGAGAACCATTAGTTCTACGCAGCTATGATACCCATGAACCACAACAATGAGCAGTATGACATGATACCTGTAAGATTATACACATACTTTAGCAGTAACCAACAGCTCTCTAGTTGGACTTAAGATTAAGACCCACTCAGCAAGATGGAAGTAATGTCTGGTAAGGAAACTTAGCCAACTACCAAAGCTAATGAAGTAATAGATTATGAAGGAGAACCTACAATGGCCACTTTATTAAACTAATATAGTCGCTAACTACATTCTTAATACAGTTTTAAGAGATCAAGATTATGAAAACTTGTGTACTGACAATCTATATTATTTGGCTTCTAAAGAAACTGATTTTTTTGTAATTGCAATACAGTCAATTCATAAAGAATAACAGATATAAAGGAAGACTTTAAACCCAAATCATGTCAAATGGGCAAAGAGTCAAAGCAAAGAATGGGAAGATAGGATGATAAGCTGGCTGAGGTTAGCAGTTCTGTGGACAGAAGATTAACAGTTGGTTTTTGTATGTGTGTGTCTCTGAAGATTGGCTGAAAAACTGTTATTTTTGTTGAAAAATAATAATGCCTGCAGATAAATTTTCTGTGCTATTTTACTAGCATATTTTACACATGATATTTTTTCAGTGCTTGAAAAATTTTTCCTATATCCTGATCAATTCCATGTGAAAAGAAGATACTAGCCATTGGGTGTTGGAGAGATAGTTCAGCAATTAAAAGTACTTTTGGCTCTTGCAGAGGACCGACATTCAGTCCCCAACACCCACATTGTGGCTCTCTACGACCTATAACTTCACATCAAGAGGATCAAATGTCTCATCAGGCACTGTGCACTCATGTGATGACATAAAAACAAGCAGGAACACACACATACATATAAAAATGCAATTTAAATGTATAAGTAAGTTAAAATATACTAGCCATTAGTGTCTAGATGCAACTATATTAACTACAAGAATCTAACTATATCTACTTCATGAACTATGATCACCTCAAGTGCAATGTGCTTCTTAAGCAAATACTTGTTTAATGGTATGAATATTGAATCCTAGATACTAAAAGAAGAATATGAGAAATGTCTTACCTAGCATTTTAAGATGATGAGTTGAGGACTCAACCTACAGCCACATTAAATATTGGTTCTCAGAAAGGTACTAGAAACTTCATATAAAATTTTCTTATAGTTTTCATTGTAGCTACATTCTCCATGCATTAATGAAATTCTGGTGGAAACACAAATCCATAACGACAATATGTAAAGGAATGAGAATTTTTATTAGGCGAACAGTGAGATGAAAGACTAATTTTAAATGAACTAAATTTTTAGGAGCATGGAAAGCAGGATGTCATAATTATGTCTGTGAAGCTATGAATAAGTTACTTCATAATTATTCACCAATTCCCCAAGTTCTGGTAGATCACAAGCATCAGTGAATTGTAATCAATTTACTGGAGAGATATCTTCTACCAATAGCAGAATACTTTTTTTCTTTTATAAGTGATGTATTTAACATTGTGAAATACATGGTACAAGTGAACTGACTGAGGCTTTAGTCTTTCACTAAAAATAAACAAGCAAAGAATGCATCCAACCCAGTATGGACCATTGAAAATCAATGACAAGCATTGTTATAGTTATTGGAGGAAAACAGTTTAGTTTTCCTGGATGAACACGGTTACTTTATATTTGGGGCAAGATCCTGCTTTAGACCAAAGCCAACAAATGACAAATATTGGGCCAATGTAAAGACAGATCAAATTCTCCTTTGTGTGCTTAAAATAGTAATAGATAATTTTCTGTTACAGGATGAATTTTTTTCTAGTAGAATTTTAGCCTTGCTGTGTATTGTGGCATAGATGTATAATATCAGCTTATGAGAGAATGAGAAAGAGGGTTGTGAGTTGCAGACAAGCTTGGTCTACAGGGTAAACTTCAGGCTAGGTGCAGTGACATCAGATTTCCTGCCTCAAAAGACTGAAACAACAAAAATACATAAATAAATATTTGCATGTTTAATTCCAAATGAGAATATTTTGTAGAAAATAACCACTTCATAGTGTTTACATTTAATAGACAGATATATCACCTCTAACAACTTTACATGAAATAGTTTACAGAAATATAAACATCACTGATAAGCGAAGACATCACTGGTAAGTCAAGACCACGTGGAGACACACAGATTGGTAGGAATGAGTTAATACATAAGTTGTAACTACCCAATATGAAGCTTGAGCCATCTGCCAAGCCATTGGTGATTAATATAACCCTCTGAATCTTTATTTGGGATAAAAGGGCTGTAAGACCAGGATGGACAGAAACTCCCATCCACAAGACCCAAGAGAACAGTGCTCACAAAGCCAGGAATAGTTTGTTCAGACAGATAATCTCTGGAGGAAAATAAATGGCATTGCATCTATGTGATTATTAGTCCTCTTCTTTCTGTATTGCATTCTAGTATGTGTGGATGAGTTTGCCAAAGAGTAAATCCTAGAGATTCATGTATTTTTACAATAATTTTTTAATAAACTCAAGTAGAACCAAACTATTATTTCCTGTGATTTGATGCCTGGTTCAATTAATGAAGCTGAGATTGCATTAGCCTTTTTAGCAGCTAAATTGCATTATTGATTCATATTAATGAAGCTTCATTTTCTGCATAATTTTTAAAATAATTTTACCAGGTAATTAGTTTCATCAACATAGCTCCTTTTCCCTGTACACTTGGGAATATCTAAAATAAGAAATAGTGACTTTTGCAATAGGGCTATATGAATAGTTGTAATTAACTCTGAACAATTTTAATTCAGTTGCTATTAGTTGACTCTGGAAAATATTTGTCCGTTCATGGGCAACTAAATTCTTGGTTTTCACATATGTTATTGGCTTACTGCAACTCCAGCTCTCAACCCCTAATCTTCTCTTCCTACATCTCTGTCCAGGAAAGGGCAGGGTACCAACAAAACATGGCATATAAAGCCTCAGGAAGACTAAACACCTCTATATATATTAAGACTTGGAAAGGTGACTCAGTATGAGGAATAGGGTCCCAAAAGCTACTGGAAGAGTCAGAGACAGCCCCTGTTCCTGATGTTAACTATTCTACAAGAAGACCAAGATATATAACTATAACAGATGTGCAAAGAGCGTAGGTCAGTTCTTGCAGGCTCCCTGGTTGTCTGTTCATTCTCAGTGAGCCCCTATGAACACTGGTTAGTCTATTTTGTGAGCCTTTCTATGGTATCCTTGACCCTCGAGATCCTATACTCCTTTCTCCTCCTCCTCAAGATTCCACAAAATCTGCCTAATGTTTGGCTGTATATCTGCATCTGCCTCCATCAGTTGCTGCATAATGCATTTCTTATGACAGTTGGATTCAGGGAAGGCCAGCTCAGGCTATGAATCCAGCATTGAGAGAAGTCCAAACTGGGTTCCTCCCCATAGACACCTGGGAGAGTCTTCTTTACCAGGCTTCCAGCAGACTCATAAATGGGTACTGGTAATCAAACCTGGGTCTTCTAGAAGACCAACCAGTGATCTTAACTGTAGTAGCATCCCTCAATCCCATTTTTTCTCAACATTTCAAAAGTTGTGTTTAATCTGACATTCACTAAAATCAAAATGATGAGAATTACCAATAATGCATATCATAAAGTTGAATTTAGTTACACATTCACAAAGTTGAAATTCAAAACTTACAATATTGACAATTGAGTAATATTTTTTCTGCTACTCATGACTGAAGCTTAGAGAACAAACAAAAATATCTGCCTCAAATGCAAAAGAAGTAAATTTGCATAAGATAGTAGACCTTAACTTTAAATTTTTCTGAATTTGCCTTATGATACCATTTTTAAAATCTTTCTGAATTCACAAATTTAAAATGTTTGATCTCTAAAACACATATAACATTTAATATATATTGTATAACTTTAATTAAATACAAAATAATATGATTTCTTGAGACCTCTTCAAAATGTTTAGTGTTATTTGTTCTTCCTCCCTCCCTTTTCTTGTGAATTGACATCTCTCTCCTTCCAATTAAAAATTGCCCTCCCAGTTTGCCCCACTGTTCCCTTTGTATCACTTACTTCCTGTTATTCCCTTCTCTATTGCTTTCTTTCTCCTCCTCCCCTACCTCCTCCAGTTTTTTTTTTTTTTTTTTTTTTTTTTTCTTTTCTGATTCCATGCTTACTCTTTGGTCTATGTTCATTTCTGAAGATTTTAAGTTAAAAAGTTCAGATGATATTTTCTTTCTGAAATGTCATACATCTGAAATGTTTCCTTTCTTGAGATAGAGCTCCTGAGATATAGCATTTAAACTAACTCAAGCTGTCAGGAATATTCATAGATTTTTATGAAAAGTTTTTAATGAAACTGTTTAAATTACAGTACACATATTATGAAATACTAGTATGTACTAGTAATATGTACTAGTTGTCCAATTTTATAGTCTTGCCTACACAATACTTATGGAATAACAGTAGAGTTGCCTTAATGTAGTATTTCAAAAGCCAAAGACAGTGATTATGGCCACATAATTGATGAGTTAAACGAGTTTTTGCTCTGCAAAACAATTTTCAAACTGAATAATCCAAATTTATTAGCTGTATCCAGATGGAATATAATGTCAATATATTGCTGTTTATGTATCAAGTCAGAGAAAATTATTAAGGATGATTTCAGCGGTGAATGGTTAGGGTGGGGAACCCTGGTTAAATTTTGAAGCTATAATTCAAATAAATTTTAGTAGCTACAAAGCCTGAATTACAAATAATGTAGCTATGTTATAGTAGATTGTGTTGAGTTATTTCATTGTTTGGAAAAATGTACTGCTGAAATTTAAGTAGCAATTTCCTAGAGCATTTCAAGATATGCTATTGGAATGAAGTATTTTATTCAGGCTTATTAGAAGATAAGATACTATTTAAGGCAGTAAAAACAATTAACTAGAATCTTTGATGTAAGTGCATACAATGAAAGTGATTCTTCTTGGAAGCATGATATTAAAAGAAATTAGAAATAATTTTTGTTTTCTTGGTGCAAAAAATTCAAATAGTTTCAAGCAAAGATAAGATCATACATCCTGAACTTTCCAATTATCACACAAGAATAGACAAGGAATATCAATATTTATTAATGGCATAAATAGAGATCATTAAAAACATACCCTTTCAAAGATACCCAGTGTTTTCACAATGCATTAAAATTAGCTGAATGCATGAGCTCTACCCAAAACCTTTAAATAATTTTAAGAGTCCACAGAACTAAATATATACAAGGGCATTTTGTCGTCATGCCCTACCTTCACCTCCAACTAGTATCTAACTCTCTGGAAATATACAGAATTGAAACTTCATAATCTAGAAATGTAATAAACTGCTATGACATCCAAAACACATATAGAGTGTTTGAGAAACTTGGGTAAAGGTAAAGGAAAAGCTAATGTTTTTTAGCACCAACATTTTTTACTTAGTCTGTGTATCACTTGTGTTTAGCCCAGTGGTAGATCATCTGGCTAGCATGTGTAAAGGACTTTTATGTACTGAACTAGCCTCAATGTATTTGTTCAGGGTGAATTTGGGAACAAATTTTCATAAGGAAACAAATTTCGGCCTAAGCAGACATCAATAAATGCTATGGGATGAATTTCAAGAAAGTGTCCCAAAGAATGGTGAAGCATCCTGTACATTGAGCAAAACACATTTCCCCTGTACTCAAGAGATAGATATTTCATTATCACATTAATGATAAATGTCTTCCTTGGGTACAAATGAATATCTACATCTATATCTATGTCTATATATCCTGTACATAAATCTATAGTACATTATCTTATGATTGATGTTGAAAAGCCCATTCCATTTTGGGTGGTGCCTCCTGGTCCGGTGTGGTCTGGGTTTGACAAGAAAGCAAATGGATGAATCCATGGAAAGCGAACCAATAAGCATCAATCCTCCCTGGCCTCTGTGTTACTTCCCTTCTCAAGGCTCCTCCTATCTTAAGTTCTTGCTCTGATTTCCCTCAATGATGGAAATTTAAGATAAAATAAACCTATTGTCCCCAAGTTACTTTTGGTCAGAGTGTTTTATCATAACAGTAGAAACCCTAAGGCATGTGGGTTGAAATCAAGAGTTTTGGGCAGGCTCAGCAAAGTAAAGGTACTTTTCACAAAGTCTTGACAGCTCAGCCTGACTTAGATCCAAGGTGGAAGAGAGGGCAGACTTCCACAGTCATTCTCTGACTTCTTTACATGGGTACTAATGCCACTTGTGTCATAACAAGCTCACACACACAATACAATACTCACCTACATGCACACATATACACACCTACATACATACACATACTATACACACTACAATACATAATTACACACATACATACACACATGTACATGCACATACATACACACTATGGACACACACATACATACAAACACACAGCATACAAACACACATACACCCTATAAACATACACACACATACACACATATACACACTGCATACAAATACATACATACATACAGATATATACACATACATACTACACACATATGCACATACACACACTCACTAAAAATGTTTTCTTTTCAAGACCACAATTCATTCAAAATTAAATACGTAACAACATAATTTTGGGGAAATTACAACAGTCTACTTGGCTTCAATTAAGCACAGGCAATGAATTAAACACATCACTGTAATGCTTTCTGAAGGTATGTTAAGGCTATTTATGTTGTCAAGTAAAGTTGCAGGAGATGTTTCCACAGTTAACACACAATGTATATGGAGTGATGTGTAAGCAACTTTAATAATAATAATTTAAACAGTCACATATTCTTTAAATTTCAGTAAATAAAATAATAGAACTGAAACAGACTTCCTCTGCCATTGAAGTCTACTTATTTTGAAATTTTCCTTCTTTCAATTTGGTTTCTATAGAATAATAGGTGATGAAATGCTTGCCTACACTTTCTATTTTGAATGGTAACTTATGAACTTACAAAGATGCACTGGTTTCTTTATATTGTATTTGGTTTCCAGGAATACAATTCCCATAGCCAATGGTTGCATGTGGAGTGAAAATGGATGCAGTTATGTTTCTGTCAGACATGCCTGAACAAAGGCCTAAGAAAGTGTGATAATAGTCATCTCTGAAATGTGATGAACCACAGTCATCCAGCAGAGCTAAGGAGATACAGCATATAATTTCCAGTATTTATGTCATTATTATTTTACATATTCATAACATTCAGGAAACCTTAAAGACAATGTACCTGTAATTAAAAATCCTTTGAAATTGAATATAAAGTGTGTATATGGATATAAAGAACTATCAATCATATGTACATGCTTTCATAGTGCTTTGTTCTGCAAAATAGCTGAGAAAAATTTAGGCATTGGTAGCTATCATGTGCCCATTATATAACTATATATAAGTTATTTGTCTATTTTGAAACAATGTTTTATGAAAAATATTGAAAGGGGATATATGTTTAAAATGCCTTGATTAGGAAAACTGGGTTTCTTGTCATTAAAAAAATATAGCTCAAACAAATAGTAGCTTGCATACAGTAATTTAATTCTGACAAACAGTATTCTTGCCAAGATGCAGGAACTTTTTTATGCAAGAACAAAATGCTGAGATCAGCAGTTATTTGACTTATTTTTAGTTCAATTCCACTTCTCCCTCTGTCTAATGTCACATAATTCTGACCTTTACTACCAAATTTGTCCACATGCTCAGCTTCTTTCTTGCAGTATATTTTCTCGGGGTTATTCTAATATATTTTACCCAATGTCTCTCTAAAAAGTTAACTAGAGTCAAGACATTTATATAGAGGAATATGCTACTGTGACTGTGTGCATATATAAATTAACGCTACAGCCTACTGTATACATACCTGGATGAACTGTAGATAATTCTGTGCAAATAATTCTGCTGTTATTAGCAACACAATATTACACATTATGATGATTCTGTCAGATACACCTCCAAGTTCTCAGTTTTACACTCACTAATCCATTAACAGTGTTTGACACACCTTTATTTTGAAACATATCTACTCTCTTTGGAATATGTTTGTCTTTTTTCTTGGTTCTGTTTGTCTTCTGTTAGCATCATGCTTCATCTACTTTGTGCAATACTTCAGCTTTATCTGCAATATTAGGTTGTCCTGTCAACCTGTCAATTAATCAACTAATACTTTTCTTTTCATGATTTACTGTGTGTGTGTTCTTACATCACTACCTCATGATACCTACATATCTGTCTATAGTACATAATTGTTTCTTGAATCTTGATCCATATTCACCTATACAATCTTCTTATATTTTTTTGCTTGATAGCTTATATCAATTTTAAATTCAAAACTCTTAAATGTGGGCTTCCAATCACTAATCATCTCCATACACTAACCTTGAAGTAGCCCATTCTCATGATCTTGCTGTTACCTTAAAAACAAGCTCTTCTTTTGAAATGATTGAGCTACACATTTGGTTGCTCCTGTCTTTTTCCCTTTTAATCTCACTTCTAACATCTGGCAAATTTGCTAGAGGTTTTTTAAAAATCTTGCCAAGATTCTCCCCATTTTACCCACATCTAGCCCTCTGGCCATATTGCCCTTTCTCTCTCCTAGATAACTGTAAATCTTGTGAGCTTATATCCTGGCTCTGTCCTGGCCACAGTTCAGCCTGCTCTCCCACACAGCAGTACAGTAATCCTGTTAAAACCCAGCTCATAAATCATGAAATCCTCTGGGGGAATCTCTACTCCACTCAAAGTAAATGTCAAGGAGCAGAGCAGCTTATCAGGGAGGACAAGGTCAATCTCTAAACAATATCACCCCTGTAGACCTGGCTACATTACATGATAACTGACATTTGGGTCTAACCCAGCCTACCACTGTTTGGGGGTAACAATAGGTGTGCTTCTGAATCCTTTCCCTTCAGCCTCAAACCCAGAAGATCAATATGTGTCTACAGTTTCTCCCTTCAGGCATTACATTAAAGGACATTTGGGCTAGGGAAACTCTTTATGATATTTAAGAAGCAACCACTCTCCCCATTTTCTATTTCTCTGTAGCATTTGTTATTATTTAACATAGTCAGTTTTATGCATATATATTTTCTTCTATGTCTAATTCCACTAAAACTTGAGCCTAGAAAATAACATTTATTCTATAAAATTTTGGTTGTGAATGTTCCAAGATATTTGATATTTGTAACATATATATATATATGTATACATACATATATATATATATATATATAATATATCACTATTTGACCTTTCAATAATGACACAACACAGTTTCTTTGATCCTGACTAAACTTACTGTGAAACAGAACACATGCATTCATATTTTTAAAATCAATTGCACTCAAGAGTTTCCAAAACCTACAGACTATATCTAGAAAATGGAGATTTTCTGGAAAGTCCTTTGCACAGACCTTAATATTTTTAAGTTCAGCTTAATGTCTTCGATTCTTTAGAGGGTATAGCATGCTCTTCTCTAAGCACAATGCTGAGGTGGAGCAAGTATGTAGAATCACTCTGAATTTGGCTTTGATAAATTACTGGAGAAGTATTTTCAAATTAACTACTTACTGTGAGTCAGACAGATCCCTGCTCTTGAGAACTGTTTTAATTAACAGTTTGGCTGCAAGACAATTTTGACATGGTGGAAGTAAAAGAAGCCCATCATGATATAATTATTTTCCAAAGCACTGTGGGCAGATTGGGAGTTGAGTGGCCTCTGGGATTGCTATGCCTCTGTCCAGGGTCAATGGGTCCTCATATTCTACTTACTCACATGTGAAATGGTAGGCATCCCTTTGACTCTAGTTTTATGTTTTCTGCACAGAGCATCTATTCTATGGTACAACAGCTGTGCTCCCATGATTTTCTAATTCTTCTTTATAGTTCCATACAAATGCACTTACAAATATGGATGTAAGTAACTTTTCATACCTTGACTTTAGAGTGGCAAAATGCAATCTTATTCAAGAAAAATGCAAAGGAAGAAAAAGAACTTTGCAATAAATTTTAAGAGAAATTTAAAATCTAACTCATAATTTTAAAAGACAGAGAACAGTTAAGTGAAAAGTCGTGGATATCATCTGATACCTGTGAAGATTCAAATATTTATACAAATTCCATTCAAAGGCAGGAGTGTGAATGTGACCTCTTTATCAGTACATATATTCACTTACCTGCAGAGTTTGACAGAAATAGGTCACAACAGTTTCTCATTTTTGGAGTAAAATCAGCCAGAATGAAGAGATATTTTTACAGTTAGAAAGCCTATAAATGACTGTTTTGTTTTTCTTTTTCTTGAACATTTTTGGCCCCATTGTTAATCTAACTTAGAGAATAAAATTAATATTTACTTCTTTCCATTCTAATGTCAAATTAGTTCTGATCAAATGTGGTTGATTGTCTTTGATTAGCAATTTCTCAATTTTCTTAATTGCAATTATTTATAACAAAGGCTTGATGCCTGAGAAGAAAGATTGTGCCATTAACTAACATCCCACCCAAAACAAAAATCCAAAAAAAAACTGATATGGCATATATGTTCCTTACTTTTCTAACAAAGCCTGTGACAAATCAGCTTAGGAAAAAAGAGTTTGATTTGACTCATGGTTTGGGATATGGTCTATCTTGGTGAGGAAGTCATGGCCAAAGGATACTATATAACAATATTCCTCATTCAGGAATCAGAGTGATGAATGCAGCTCCCAAGTTCCCCTTTTTAAGCCTAGAATCCTAGTCTATAGGATGATACAACTTGGAATTTCACAGTGGGTTTTTCTATCTCTACTAACCCCATCTAGAAAGACCCTCACAAACATGTCCAGAGGTTTATTTCTATTGTCATCCTAAATGATATCAAGATGATAGTATTAAATATTAACCATCACACCGGAATAGAAGCAAAGTATGGAACAGGATGGAGAAAAAATAGGAGAAAGAGAAAACAAGGAAAGAGTCAAAGGATTGAACACAATGTCAAGCTTGAAGACAAGCACACTTGCTTTTGTGCTAAGCCTTCTCACCAATGATCCCAGATTCTGAACTTGTGTTGATCAATAACTTCCCTTATTTGTGTCTTTTTTCTGAAGGGTTATAGTTTATATTGGCTATGGTCCCAGGAGAGTTCATATTACTATAAGGAGATTCTATCAGGATACTGAAAGATAATATGTCACCTGTTCAAGGAAGCAAAAAGGCAAACTGGATGTGAGGCAAGGGTACACACTATCAAAGCCCACCTTTAGTGAGGCATTCACTCCAGTAAGGAGGAGCCTCCGGAAACTTCCATAACCTTCCCCAACAGTGTCACCACCTGGGAATCAAGTATTCAAATGCAAGAGCTTATAGGGGGACATTTGTAATTTAACCACCACTAAAACAAACTTTTCCTTATACAGATAATTTTTTGTCTAAGAAAGAAGTTATAATCTTTAATTACTGATTTTTTTATGTAGTTATTTGTTGATGTACATCAAGACTATTTTGGTCTTTGGATCAGGGAATAAGTTTGAATCTCTCCAGATAGATATAGCTCTCTCTGTGTGTGTGTGTGTGTGTGTGTGTGTGTGTGTGTGTGTGTGTGTGTGTGTATGTGTGTACTATGAATGCACATGTTGGATAGCTTAAAAATATTAATTCAATCACCAGATGACATGTGCTTTACAGCCAACAAAATTAAAATACTTACTTTTTTATCTAAGTAACTGAATCTGAATCGAATCAAAGCCTCTAGATCTAACAAGAAATATAAAGGAGAGAGAATCAAGTTAATTCAACTTTAGGGAGGCAGTCATCAAGTGAGGAATGTAACTAAAGAAAATGGGAATGGTTTCCTTACCAAGTCAATGACATGAATAAAAGAGGCCAGACTATAAAAGAATCAAAAGACTTAAGAATCATAATAATTAAACACAACACATAGACTTTGTTTTCTGCTTTGAGGAAGCCATCTGCACAAAGAACCCTTAACACAGTCAGGAAAATTAAATTGTGGGTAATGCATAAGATAGTATAAATGCTTTATTAATTTTGTTAGATCTGATAACTGCATCCTTATTTTATACTAAACAAAAAATAATGATTATAAAAGCATACTGAAGAGTTTGTAATCCTGAAAAGGAGTGGAAAAATAATGGAAAAATGATGTTTAATTTTTGAATCTGAGAACGAATGAAAGTCTCTCATTCCATAGTCTTTGTATTGCTAATGTTTTGAAAGATCTATATTGCAATTACTTTTAAATGCCTATTTCATGGGCTAGTGATATGGTTCAGTAGCTAATAGCACTTGTTCCTTTTGCAGAGGACCATATTCAGGATTCTAGAATATCTGTGATGTGGCTGAAAATCACCTGCTATTCCACTTCAAGGAGTTCAAGTCTTCTTGCCTCTTTAAGCACTGGAACTCACTTGAATAGAAACACACCCAAACAAACAAACAAACAAACAAATAATGAAATAACTTTTAACAAATGGCCAGTTCACGTTGCATAAACATTTTCTAAGTTCTGTAGAAGTCTAAGTGTACTTATACCCATAAATTCAAATGGAGTGGAACTAATAGTAGGTGTGGCTTTGTAGGAGTAGTTATGGCCTTGTTGGATGAAGTATGTCACTGTCAAAACAGGCTTTGATGTCTCATATATGCTCAAGCCATTCCCAGTGTCTCAGTTTTCTTCCTGTTGTCTTCAAATCAAGATATAGGATTCTTAGCTCCTTCTCCAGCACTATGTCTGTCTGCACTCCACTGTGTCCCACAATGATAATAATTGACTAAACCTTTGATTTGTCAGCCACTCCATTTAAATATTTTTCCTTTATAAGGGTTGCCATGGTTGCTAGTTGGCAATGATGCATGCCTTTAATCCCAGCACTTGGATGTCAGAGTCAGGTGGATCTCTGTGCCTGTAAAGCAAGCCTGCTCAACAGAACTTGTTCCCAGACAGATAGGGCTACACAAAGAAACCCTATCTTGAAAAGCAAACAAACAAATCATGCACACACATAAAAGCGCTGCCATTTGTTGTGGTCATGGTGTCTCTTCACAGCAATAGAAACCCTATGCCCAGGTCTTTGTCTTTCATTAAGACCAAATTTAGTCTCCAAACATTGTGATTTCCCAGGTGCCATTGCAACTCCTTCCAGATTTTTTTAAATGTATCCTTCTAAAAGCCAACTTAGTTTTCCAGAAATTGTGTTTTTCGACATTGCCTTGGTTCATGTTTTGGAATGTAGCACAGTAATTTTAGAATTAATAGAAATAATTTATTAGAGTGTGTTTAATAAATGTGATAAATTGAAACAAAACCAGATAATCTCATGATCTGAAACTAAAAGTACAAAGGCAGAAAACTAAGGCTATGAGTGCCTTAACTTAGGTTATTTTTTTTTTTAATAGAATTAAATAGCTCTTCCAATTGAAAGTCCTGTGTAACCCTTTTCAAGATAACATCTGATTCACAAATTATACTGTAATTCCTTGGACTGTGATTTTTTTTTCAATAACATTTTCCATTTTTATGTTTTTAAGACTCTGCAGACTTTTAATTTTTTTAAGACTTACTGAAGGAACCCTGCCTAGCAGGGTTCTCAATAACAGAATCCTCTGTCTATTTGTAAACTGGTATACAGAAAAAAACCTGTGGGAATGAGTAAGGAGATGGAAGAGCTTCCTTTGTAGCTGGAGATTGGTCATTGCAATGAGTGTTAACAAGTGATGATTAGTGAGAGAAGGAATGTCAAGTGATCAGATACACATTTCTTTTTTTATTTAGAAACAATCTTATTTTACACATCAATCCCAGTTCCCTCTGCCTCCCATCTTCCCATCTTGCTCACCATTCCCCCCATCCCACCCCTATCTACTCCCCAGGGTGAGTCCTTCGAAGGGGGATCATCACAGTCTGTCACATCATTTGGGGGAAGGCCTAGGCCCTCCCCTGTCAGATACACATCCCTTATGCTTAGCCTTTATCTGGAGTTCTGCTAGGTAGCAGTGGCAGGAATCTAGGACAATAAGGTACCTTAGCTCTAGACCAGTGGGACTGTCAGAACTTACAAAATAATGCAGCCTTGGTTAACACTCTTAACTTCTGTCTTTATTAGGTAAGTGAAAATGGGGACATAGCAATTGTCAACTTGTTCCTGCTGGAAGTGGTGCTCATTCTCACTGTGGGAGGTAATTAGAACGTCTCTGCTGTTAGGAATTTTGGAGGAGGATTGATGCTGTTACAAATAAGTTCTGTCTCAATGGACTCAAAAACTTCTGCTATCAGTCTAGCTTGCTACCACTCACCCCTCAGAAGCTAAGATCCTAAAATCATTTGGAAGATGGATGTAGAGTCAGTTGAACTGCAGGGTAGAGATTTAAGGCCTCCACTCTTACTGAATTTCAGACAGGTGATCCAGGAGACTCAAGATAGATGGCATCAGTTCTTCACAGGACCAGTGGAGTATATATAGATCAACTACAAATGACAGTGGATAAAGTTAAGACAATGATTGAATAGATTGGTACTTGAGGAACAGAGATGGATAGCATCATTACAGATCTTAATTGGTTGAACCCATATTTATTATGAATATTCAGAGATCTAATATTATACCTATTCCCAAATGGGATGGAGGTTTTGGATGTGGTCTTAGTGTGAACTTTAGACCTTGTAATGCAACAAAAATATGAGTAGAATTAACAAAAATATACAAAACAGTGTCAAGTTTATTGTTTGGAAAAGTATGGATGTACTTTAGTGTTTTTTTATAATCTAGGTGTCAGTGATAACAACACTTGATATGTTAGCATCCCATACAGAAACTTGCAAAGACTAACCCATTTGTTATTTCAAATTTTGTTATACATTTCTTCTGTTTTTTTATTAATATTCAAAATTATCCAGTTTTTTTTTTTTCAAGGCCAGTTATGTGTGTGGGCCTTAGGTTCACCTGGGCTTGAGAGAATCCTTTGGCTCCTCCAGAATTCCTTATACCCATTGTTCTATCTATGTGAGGATAAGTCAAAGGCCATTATTGACCATTGCTTCAGTTGGAATCGTGAAGAAATTGTTTTCTCTTAATTGACCTTCCATTTTGTAGAATGAACAATGATTAGTGTCCAAATAATGAAGTTTCCACAGCATCCCAGAAAAGGACAGGTGACTTACCAGAGCTGTATCCTATAGTCCCCTTGAAACTAATTAACCTTGGGGTACAATGAGAAAATTTTCCCCTTTAATTCTTCTCTCTCTGTATCAGCATAAGACATCAAGTATAGTTACTGAACAAAAGAAGGTAAGTTTACTTATTCTCGCACTTTTAATTACTGCATAGTATTTACATAAATTTTTATCTAGAATAAAACAGTTCTAAGTAAATGATATATATATATATATATATTTAATTCAGTACATTAAATTTTAAGAGCAGATCAGTAACATGATAACTGTACTAAATACAGTAGATATTTAATATAATATATTAATATATATCATGACCAGTTCTTATCTCCCAAATTTCTCATATAACTTACTCATCACTTCCATGACTTGCTTAACTTTCTAATTTTCTTTCACATTCTGGTAAAATATCTAGCCATGTTGAGACAAAGTCTTATTGCACAGAAATTCTTTATTAAAAACAGCTTCATTGTCCTACATAATATTCCCTTTTACTTTACCACAATTCATGATAATATTTTAAAAAATAAACATGTTATCTTATTAAAAGAAAGCTGAATTCAATCTACATGAACACATGGCATAAATTAATAAGTTAACTTTACTTACATACACATTGTTATAATATGAGGTTATTTAGCACCCAGAAGGTCAGTTACATCAGTCTAGTATTGTTAGTTACTTCAGATGAAGATTGGACAGAAATCAAACACTTTGAAATGAACCTTACCTAGACATATATTTTATTCTTTTAATTCAGGGTTTGTCTTACAAGGAGAAACTGCAAGTGAAAGCATGGTAGGTTTCTCAGTGGGTTATACCTGGAGGCAAGTCCTAGCCAGGCAAACAAGTAGAGAAGAATGTCTGCTCAACTCTTAGGCCAGCCAGGGGAAAATAAAGAATAGGAAGTAGATAGAAAGTGGAAGGATTAACAGACAACAGTCGGGGGGAGATGGGGCTTGTGTGAAATAGCAATACATGTCCTCAAGATATAGGGACTCTCTCTGGTAAGATAAGACCTCCTGGAAACACTTAGATTAATAGAAATGGGATAATATTAAAGACAGAGCTAGCCAAAAAGAAATGCCAGTACCTGGCCAACAATTTTATATCTAATACAGCGTCTCTGTGTGTAATTTGGGGCTGATGTGACTCTGGGACTAGGCTGGTTGTAAACTTTGTAACAATGTCCCAGTAGGAGGAGTCAGAGCTCAAAGAGAGTGCAAGCCAGAGCTGCTTCTCTGATTAGAGCAGACAGTTCATCAGGTCAGTGGAGCAAAGCTGTGCTTAATCTCCAGCCAGTTGAAAGCAACTCTTCTTTTCTGAAGAGTTGATCTTAAGCAGAGAAAACCATTTTGTGGTTATAAAAAGAATAAGTATAAGGCAGATCTAGGAGGCTGTCAGGGAGGATTTGTATGCAGATACAGTGTAGGGAGCAGGCAAATCACATTGTCCTAAGTACTGCCATTTTGACTTCAGACTCCATTTTACCTGTAGGGTGAACCAAAATTCAAGTTCCAAAGTCCTAGGGGAGCTGGGGACATTCCAATTGCTGACCCAACTCCTCCTTAAAATATAACAATAGGCTGATAGGCATCCTTAGTTCTCTAAATTCATAGCTGTTTCTAACAACCGAAAGAACATATGAATTTGATTGGCTGACTGAAAAGCTTACATTTTGTGTCAGTTGACAATGATGAAGTTCATAGGGAAAGCCCCTAATCTTTGAATCCTGATGGGTGGAAAAATACAACTGTAACTTGGCTCAGATATTTGTAAATTTCCTCCTTAAAAACTCTGTAATTAGCTAGGCATTGAGGGCACACAGCAATTGGGAGGCAGAGGCAAGAGGATTTCAATGAGTTAGTGGCCAGCCTGGTCTGCAGAGCAAACTCCCCCACTGTTTCATATTGGTCATAGAATTCACCATAGTATCAGAAAGCAATCTAAGACCAGCCTCCCTTGGTTTCCTCCACAGCCACATAGTGAAAAAGCCTATGCTTATCTGCATCTTCAAATTTTCTTGTCAGGGAAACTCTAATCCTGTCACATGGTGCCAAGTTCCAGCATCGCTCCATGACCCCATTCTACTATAAAACTTAGTACCATGTGGGAAACTCTTACACATCATTGGCTAAATTCTGCTTCCAGCTTAATGAATAGGCTTGGTACATGATTACATACCCTTTGACCTACATCATCATATCCTCCTAGAACTAATTGTTCCTAGATTCTAGTAAAGGCTAACATATTCTCTACTAGTTTCTGATCTATGTTAGATATATCATCTGAATGTGATCATTCAATCCATGTCTTTCTGTGCTTGGCTTATTTTACTTAACACAATGATCTACATTTCTATAAGTGTTGTTAAAATGATAGTGGTTATTGGTGAGTGAAAAATGTTCTGTTTTGTTTACATATCACATTGTTTTATTCGTCCATACTATGTATTTATTCTGTAGATGACACTTCTTAACCATTATGTATAATGCTATATAATCATAGGGTTTCACATGCCTCTTTGACACACTGACTGGCTATATGTACAACAGTGAGATTGCTGGATCAAATGGCACCTCTGTGTCTTTAAGGTCACATCTATGCTACTACTCATCATGGCTGTAATAATTTTCAATTCTGCAGTGTATTAGGGTTTCTTTTCTTGATATTCTCTCAAACACTTGTTTTCTTTTATCTTTCTTAACAGCAATTTCTTGGATTTTCTTCATGTCTGGTGCTGTTTGCATATATGCATGCAAGAATGTCTCATGATATAGGTGTGTGTGTGTCTGTACACATGTGTGTGAATGCCCAGTTTGACGCTGGTTAACTTATTCTTTGAGGTAGGTTCTCTCAATCAAAGTTAACATGTGGTTAATTTGGCTAGCATCTTGTTCCAGTGTACCCCTGTTTCACTCTTCCAGGTAGGGTGTCACATACTCCTGGTATATTCATGAGTTTTCAGGGTCAGGGATTTGGTTCTTTTTATTGTACTGTAAGAGCTTTAACTAATAAGCCATCTCCCTAGAGTAGATAATAGCAATTCTGCATGGGGTGGTTTAGTAATTTGTGTTGCTTTAATTTACAGTTCTATTGTGATTAACAAACTGAGCACTTTTTTCATATGCCAATTGCCTATTATTGTTTTCTTTAAAACCACGTTTTCTCAAAGTATTCAGCCACCTTTAAAAAAAATGGGTTATTTTACTCTTCTTTAAAAATTAATTAAAATTACATAACTGTCAAAATTGTCTCTTAGAGACTATTCCTAGAATGTTTCCCCTCCATCTTCACAAACAGTATAGGGTATATAGAAGACATGTGAAACTATTTTTCTATTTCAGCAGCCAGAGTGGATAACAGAAAACTATTGGACAGGTTTAACTGGAACATTTCTCTTTAAAACTCATTATCCTTCATTTCATTATCAACATCGTCATTAGGCTCTAATTCATAACTGGTTTTGCTGCCTTTTCCATACTCAATTTTATTGTATAGAAGTATCATAGTCATTTGTACCCAGTAAAATACCTTGGGGCCAGGTGGTATATTTTATTTTCCATGGGTTGAGTACCACAAAAAGACAAATTGTTTTTACTAGCACTTACCAGTGAAAACCTGATCAAAGACCACTATGTAATGATGGTTCTAGAAATATTGGACATTTAAGGTTAGATTCATTAGCATGCAACTACCATTAATATCTCTATGACAGACGTTGGTCTAATCTGAGTTGGTATCTTTTTTCTCTCCTGATTCTGGGACTGTGAGACACAGATTAAAATAATAATGTTAAAATGTCTCATTTTCCATTTGTTTTTCCACAGTTAAAATTAGGTTACATTTCTATAATGCTCAGCAATATCTGGTAGTTAATAATAATTTAATGAATTTTAATGACTTTAATGAAGGAATTGAAGAGGAAGACATTGCTTTCTCCTTTTGTTATTAAACTGTTATTCCACCTTTTCAAATGAGGTACAAACCACTGAATGCTAGAATATCAAATTTCTTTGACAGTTGCTTTTGCTCCAAACTGTAGTTATACATCCTTCCCTGCGATATTCAAAATACCAGAACATATTATCAACCTTTCCTTTTTAGGCTTCAGCAGCTACTAACTTTCTTCAAATGTGTCTACCAGATCATCAGTCTCACTACTAAAAACCCTAACCCTAACCAACACTTCAAAGACATTGTAAAATTATATTGTTTCTTTCTTCATCAATAGAAGCCCCACTTTTCAGATATAGCATAACATCTCCAAATTTACAATAGATGTATTTACTTCTCTTATTTCAGATAGCTTCCTAATACTAGTTTTCCACTTTCATTGTACATTCTGTCTTTGTTTTGTTTTGTTTTGTTTTGTTTTTTGTATTTTAAGTAGCTCAACAATGATTTACCTTTCCTTAGTATTGCTATTACCTGTTATACTCATAGATTGTATTCACCAAAGGCTTATACAAACAAGAAACAAGGATCATGCATTTCTCACAACAATCAACAACATACCATGAAACATCTGCATCCTTAGTATATGGAAACTTTATGGGATGGCTAAAACTACTTAATACTTTGATTTCAACGTTTCTAACCTTAGCTGGGCACTTGGGAGGCAGAGGCAGACAGAGATCTTAGAGTTTAGAACAGCCTGGTCTACATAGTGAGTTCCAGGACAGTCAGAACTGTGAGTTTTATTTTTATCTCCTCAAAAAATTTTTTTCTTACCTCATAATTTCTTATGTTTGTAATATTTCTTTTAAATGTTTCCACAGACAAACCAGAAACTTTAGTACCTAAGGAGTAAATTTTAACTTGTATGTTAATATTCTTTTACTGAATTCCATAATTTGTCTTTCAATCATTTATTATCATCACAATTTGATATCATCATGATTACCAATACTATCCTCACTGAATTCTTTGTTTTTAAACAAATCTGCCTTTTTATGATATGTTTACAATTCTCAATATTTCAAAGAACAAGGTTTTGAGTTAATTATTTTATTTATGCACCTGATGGGGGATGTCCTTCTGTATATATGTTTCTCTTACTGGTAGATGAATAAAATGCTGACTGGTCAGTAGCCAGGCAGGGAGTATAGGCAGGGCTACCAGGTGAGAATACTGGGAAGAGGAAGGCAAAGAGAAGCAGCCATGGAGATTCCATGTAGCTACTGGAAAAAAAGGACACTTGGGCATCCTCTGATAAGCCAAGGCCACTTGGAAATACATAGATTAGAAGACATGGGTTAATAATTAAGGTAGAGCTAGCCAAATAAGAAGCCTGAGCCATTGGCTGAACAGTTTATAATTAATATCCGCCTCAGTGTGTTTATTTGTCATAAAATGACTGCCAGGTCAGGCTGGAACAGAAACTTTGTCTACATGCACCTACAATAATGCAAAAGTGATCAGCCATTCTATAGGGTTTATGTCAAGCCAGCAAGAAAAGAGCTTTAAGTTAGTCCTTAAATATTCTCTCCATCCCTGTGATAATCCTTCCTTGTATAAAAAATGCATGTTTTCTTCTCAGTAGACCATCTTCAAGTTAATTGTCAAACATTTAATAATGAACTACATTGCATGATACTATCTCTCAGTACAGAAACACATAGATCCTTTCTTGTGCTTTGTGTTTTCTTTGTTTTGGGTTTTATACCTATGTATTCTTGGGTTATATTTTATTGCCTATCCTCATCTTTAAGGATACATGATTAAATCACAGATTTTATATAAAAATGATTCATAAAATTCAGAAGGCATATATCTATTATGATTTAGTCATATTCTTCTTCATACTTAGGAAAAAATAGCTGTACATTCTCTTTGTAGCCCAACTTTCATTCACTCCTGCAGAAACCACTTGGTATAACTCAAACTCACCAATGAATTTCTTCCTGAAAATAGTTGAGAGAACATTGCATGTTGACAACAAAATTTGCCTTTTCTTCTTTTTCTAAGAATGTGAACCTTTAGTATTATTAGTCATACATCTCAGATTAGGTGATTCTTTTCTTTACTCTGAAATAAAGTTCATTATGTTTTCACTCAGCTCTTTCATCTTTCATCATTCATTTTTGATTATTTTACCTAATCTACAGATTTTATATAGAATAGCAAGTCCATTCATCTGTCCAATGTATTTATCAGGGCACTGTTTCATTTCAATCACTTTGTCAGACAATGGGAATACAACAATGACCAACACAGAAAATAAACCAGAATGATTAGGCTCTAGCTAAGGAAAGAATATAGAGAATTGTTATTCTCTGCTGTAGGAGAAAATGAAGTAATATAATGACAATAGTGGATATTAGAGGCAAGAGAGTAAGCTGATATTTGGTAGAGGTCTATAAAATAAATCTTAATAAATCACACTGATATCCTAGTGCATTCAAGGTTCCTGCCTATTATATCACCTCCTATGCCCTGGTTGTCTTTGCTGCTTACTCATCCTGACATCTGGCATGCCAAATGTCAATGCAGAGAAAGCCTTGGTAATCAATGAAACCACACACTATTTTAAAATCATGGCAAGCAATATGAGATGTTGAATTTGTAAGATCAATGTCAACTTGTAACTAGAAAGGTAGTATTTTTAGTATGTCTTTCTTTTTCAGAAAGTAATCCTATAGCAACATTAGAAACAAAATACTTCCTTGCTTCCAGTCTATCTGTGAAACCTGGTCACCATGAATATTCTCCCTTAGAGGTTACCAGGACACTTTTGGGATAGTGATTCTCAACTATTTTAATGCTGCAACCCTTTGACACAGTTGTTTATGTTGTGGTGACCCCAGCCACAAAATTATTCTGTTACTACTTTATAACTGTAATTTTGCTACTGTTATGAATTATACTGTAAGTATCTGATATGCAGGATATCTGATACTTGATACCCCAAGAGATTGAGATATCTGCCTTTATAAATACCTATTTCCATTCCTTGGTAATTTACAAAGTATAGAATGAGTGAAAGGACATTAAATTATTACAAAGGTAGATGTAGTAAAATAAAGCTGAAATCTCAGGATAACTTAGTATGCTAATATTAAGTAATGTTCCTTTTTATACTAGCTAATTAAATATTTAAGTATAAAAGACAGATTCATACTTACTACAATCTGTGTAAATAAAACATAACTTCAACCATGCCTTACATATTTTCATGATCTACAATTTTTAAGACACATAAGTGCTATCAGATGACAGTTTTCACCTACAACAATTCATTCAGTAAATATTCAACCAAATATTATTTGAAAGAAATATTTTAATAGGGTAGCGAATTATCAGTATAAAAGCAACACAAAAATTAAAGGCCCCATGCAGTCTTAATTTAGCAGAAGCATAATAGAATTGATAAACTAAACAGTGCAATAGTTATGTTATATCACCTTCTCTACTAACTTAAAGGAGGGATGAAGAAAATGTAATCACATAATGTCATAGGGTATAATTTAGGATAGTGTACACAGAAAGAGCTTCTGGAGACAATGACAAGAAAAGGAATGGGGGCATGAGTGAGCCACACAGTCTCTTAGACACCTCAATGAAGTTGGCTAGAGACAATAGAACAAACACAAATGTTATAACATCTATATTATACACTAAAGCCATGCCTCAAAAGTGCAAAAATTAGTAAGGAAAGGGATGTATAAACAGAGGCAATAAGAAAGGGACAACAAGAATGCTTCAATTACTACCTTTCAGAAAGGAATACAAGAAAGTTAGTAAGTGAACATAATGCAAGCCAGTAGGCAGCTTTATAGCATAACTTTTCACATACCATCACAGTACCACTATGGTTGCAATGTTGAGAACATTGTGCAACAGCTAAAGACAGATGAAGGAAAACAGATTAAAGAGTTATTAAAATAATCCAGGGAAGATGTGATAATGACTACAAGCAGAGTGCTGGGAATTAAAGTAAAACAAAATACATGAATAGGTCAATATTTATGCTGAATGTAAAACTGTTATGATAAAATACAAGTGAGACACTGAAGGAGAAATGAAGGGGCCCCATAACTTTGAGCACTTTTTTGAGAACACAATGAACATCTGCTCAGGCAATGCTTTGGATTCAGTTTTGTTTCTTCATGTGCATGTACCAAAGCTTTCAACTTTAATCCCTCAGAATCTGACTGAAAGTGGACATGCAATTTCCCAAAGATAATATGTCATTGAGATTGTCCTTGATTGAATATGAATTATGTCCTTACAGAACATGAACATAAAGACACAGATGATGAAATCAAGAGGAAAAGTAGAAAAGAGAATACCAATTACAAGCCATAGGGAAGGCTTGCAATGGATGTCAACAGTTATCAGATACAAACCATGGTCACAGACAACAGTCCCTATTGTTTCTTTTCTTTTCCTGCATCAGAAAATGGATGTAAATAGGGAATTCTTCTTTGTAATCCCAGCGTTTATAAGCAACTGACCAGGTAAACAGGTTATATTGTATATATCTAAAGCAGAAAAATTTAATAATGTAGTTAACAACATTAAGAACAATATTAAGTTGATGATGATATTTCCAACTCCATTTTGCCCTCAATTCACATCTTCTTTTGGAAAATTTGTTACACAATCTAATTCAGAGTCATTCCACTTTGAGTGTGATCAATCCTCAGAATTCCATGTACTGGAAGCTTTGTCTTCAGTGAGGTTCTGCTGTTGAAATACGTAATTTTTTTTCTTTCCTTTTTTTTTTTTTTTTTTGGAAGTGTAATCAATATTTTTAGTAGGATATCCTTGAGTCAGTTCATGCATGCTGTGAAAAGAGATAAGGCATGTCCTGTACGATGTTGATTAGCTCTCAACATTGGGCTGGTGGAAGAGCCTAAATGTAGCCCTTTATGATGATTATGGTAAGAAAATCTAAGGCAAGAGTCAGATTGAATAAGGTTACTTTTGCTTAACTAGGAAAAACTTTATTTAAAAATTGTATATGAAAGCTGCTTTGCTTGGCTATGATGGTACAAATTAATTTCTCCCTGCCTGTTAAGTCAGCTACAAACCTGATAAGACAATGCAAGAAGCAAAAAAAAAAAAAAAAAAAAAAAAAAAAAAAGAAAAGAAAAAGAAAAACAATGTGAAAAGTGAAAGAAAACTTGACAGAAAAAAAGAGGAGGAAACTAAACTGCCTGGTGTAACAACATAGCAAGAAGTCATCTACCAGCTACCAGCACCTATACCAGGTAAGACACCACAGCCACAGCATTTTGCCTTCAGACCAGCAGGAAAAGGCTATTCAAAGAGAAGCATCCTTTCTGTTGATTGAATGGAGGCCCTGCTGATATCACCAACTAACTCTGACAGAGGAGGGGAACAAAGAAAAGAAGACTGAAAATTGCCTCAAGTGTGATGCTGACAAAGGAAATTCAACCACAGCCCAATCCTTTCGGGTCATGAGGTACTCTTATCATACAAGGAAATAAAATACCTCTCAAGGAAATATCTCGCTTGGGAATTGCTTAGTTCAGAAAGTCTCCCCAATTACAGGGATCTTTTAAAGACCTCAGGTGACCCAGCCTAAAAAACTGCTTTGTCATTGCAGACCTCAGCAACTGGATGTAGTAGGTGACCCAAAAGCAAATACAATCAAATTAGCATCACAAAATCACTGGTATTGGTTTGTCCTTGGCAGAACTGATTAAAAGTGTAGTTTCAGACCTGGTGATCAGAACTAAATAAATGATTGTTTTCTACTAAGAGTCAAATGGGTCTCAGAACTCTTACCAAATACATAGTTCAAGATAAGAAAAGTCCCTTATTATAACAAGAAATAGGAAAATTTCAACTGGTATGAAAAAAGAGTTGATGCCAATGCTGAAACTAATCCTGTGTTATCTGATTTGATGCGACAATGCTCAAAGAGACTATTACAAATCACAGAGGAGGAAATGGAAACCCTGAAACCTTAAGGTAAATATTTGAAGTAAAATTAATTAACTTATAGAATTGTAACAACATAGTACACCTTCTCACAACTCAGAGTATCTTGGATTGGTTCAAAAAAATAGATCATCATGTAGAAGACAGAGTCAGTGAACTCAAGGGCAACTCAGAATTTTCCTAATCCAAACAGAACAAAAATACTTCATGCAATTTACTTAATCCTAACTCCTGAAAATGAAGAGGGAAATGGATTTGAAAAAACATTTAGTTAGTGACAGAAAACATCAATTTGAACAAATTTGACAAAAGCAAGCATCAACTACACTAGCTATATGACTTACTAAAAAAAAAAAAAACTCTTGAAAGATGCATGAGCAAAAAGTCATATTGATCATGAAGTTAATTTCATATCACAAAGGCTAAAATGAATTGACCCAAGTGTCGATAACAAAAATTAAAACACTGTCAAATGCAAATCATAGTCAACAAAGTTCTCCTCCAGGAGAGAAAAAGAAAGAGATGTTCTCTATTACATGAGTAATTTCCAAATTCTTAGCACTTTTATTACAGAAAAATTAAAACCCTCTTTGTTTTTCTCCAAGCTTCCAGATTACAGTAAGTAATTTGGCTTTTCACAAGAAGATTAAAATAAGGAAGGGAGTAACTCTGAAATCAGACTTTTATGATATGTGAAATTAATCATACCTCCCTTTCAATGAGTATTGTATGTATAATTTTCCTGGTCATGGTAATAAGCCTGAATTTCAGTAACTTATACAACAGCCTCTTTGCTGTCTCCAGTACATAGCAGTGGTTGTGGATAGATGACATTATCATTCAGTGGGATTTCTACTTCAGTATCTAGGCTGAAGAGGCCATTAGCTCAAATAGGCTATCCTTAGGATAGATGAAGCAAGAACCATTGTGTCATTCTTGAGGGGTCTCTAAAGAAAACTCTGACATGTGTGTCCATACATCATTGATCAAGTCAAGACTTGCAGTAAAGCCCAATGTCATTGAGACAGCTGCATTTTTTTTCCCTCAGAGATGCACTGGACCTGACAGTAGATGGGGAGGCATAACTTTTCATTATAAGGAGAAATGAGTATTGAAACAATAAATTTACCACCTTGAAACAAACATTTTATAGCATGGCTCTTAGAATGCCATAGAAGGCAAAGAACTCCCAAAACATTCTCCTGGCATTTAATAGAGGGCACTTGGTTCATTGGGGGTACACATATACTCTACAAAGACAACAACCAGAATCAAAATATTCATAAAATTGTTAAATTAGAACTCCTTGATTTATATATTTTAGAATAAACATTCTCTTATTGAAAATAGTTGTGTTTAATATAATATGTTCTTATTATTGTTTACCCTCCCTACTCTTTCCAGGTCCCCTTGCATCCAGATCGACACATTTCCTGTGTCTTGTTAGGAAAAAAACAGGTGTCTGAGGAGTAATAATAAAATAAAGTAAAATAAAATAAACAGAAATCAGGATAGGACAACAAAAAAATTCCAACATTAATAATTAAAGAGATACATTTTGACACAGAGACAACCAGGATTTTACATGCAAGAATCCCATAGAAACACAATCTGGAAGCATCATATATACATATATATATGTGTGTGTGTGTGTGTGTGTGTGTGTGTGTGTACATATATGTGTACATATATATATGTGTGTGTGTGTGTGTACATATATATATATATATATATACATATATATATATATATATGTACTTTGTGTAAATGTACCACATTTTCTTTATCCATTCATCCACTGGCAGGCATCTATGTTACTTTCAACTTCTGGATATTGTGAATAGAGCAACATTGAATATTATTGAGCAAGTGCCTTTGTAATAGGATGATGCATCCTTTGGGTATATGCCCAAGAGTAGTATAGCTTGATCTTTACATAGACAGATTTCTGGATTCCTGATGAACTGTCACTCTGATTTCTATAACACCTGTGTAAGCTTGCAACTCCACCAACAATGGTTGCATGTTTCCTTACTCCAACCCTCACTTGCATTAGCTGTCATTTATTTTATTGATACTGGCCACTTTACAGAAGTATTTTAACTATTTTACTACTTGTACATTGGCTACCATAGTTTTTGAATACCCTAGTAATGAAGCCCTTGTACATACATAAATACATGTATATTCAACATTTTATAATGTGCTATAAGTCATCAAACAAACTAAAATTTCTTTGGAATTACATATGATGTAAATCAATTAATCTGGAAAGACTTGAGTTCACAGAGGTAACAAAGCTGTGGAAATCATTGTGTGGTCTACCTACTGGACAGTCTCTCTGTTGCCAGTAGGTAACTCACCTTAATCAACCAATGCAATATGGCTCACCAGCACTGGGGTGCTTCATGAATATTCTCTTCAGCAGCTGCTGATTGAAAAACGCTAACTTCAACCACTGACATACTCTAAATAGAGGTGGGAATACATAAAAATCTGCCTGCCTCCATGAAGCTAAATGACTTCCTAAGTCACTAAGAACAAGTCGGAGTGACTCCTGAAAATAGAACTCAGATATCTAGGGTCATAAATGCATCACTGAACCACATGTTCATTTCATCTAAAGCTTGGGATGATTAACAATTTTATGGTTTATAGACTACAGGAGAAACTTCCTCTGCAGGCCAACAATAGACAAAGCCTCATTTTATTTTGACATCTTAACAAACCACAGATAAATGTATTGAAACAGTATCATGCTAGATGAGATAAAGCTTCCAGAATAGGACATTTGTCACTGATACTTATTTCACATTTTAACAATAAAATCTTTGAAAGTGTTTAGATTATAGATTCGTGTTGCTGGATTTATTTTATATAACTTAAATAATTTTTCTGCTAAGATGTTTGTAATATTTGTCTAGGAACTATGAAACAAAGTAAAAAATAGGAAGATATTGACACAGTAATTAGTACTTTTAGGAAAAAATATCAAAAAGTAATATTAAGTATTATGTTTCCAATTAAGTGGTAATTTGTAACTGAAAAATGTTATATCACATATCTCAACTTTACCAAAGAATCAGGACCTACATTCCCAAGAAGTTGAGCAATACTTAACTACCTGTGATGTTTAATTAAACATATAATTATACTATATGTATAAGTAATAAACATATGTATTGTTTGTGAATCAAACTCAGTGCATTGCTTTTAACAATAAAGGCTTTTGGGAATTTTATATATGAATCTAGGTAAAATGACTTTAAAACTCATAGACCCTTCATACAGCAGCAGATGGAAGCAGAAGCAGAGATTCACAGCTAAGCACTGAGCTGAACTCCTGGAATCCAGTTGTAGAGAGGGAGGAATGATGAGCAAAGGCGCCAAGACCAGGCTGGAAAAACCCACAGAAACTGCTGACCTAAGCGAGTAGGAACCCATTGACTCCAGCCTTACAGCTGGGAAACCAGCATAAGACCTAACCAGACCCTGTGAATGTGAGTGTTAGTTGGGGGCCTTGGGTGGTCCATGGGGCCTCTGGCAGTGGAACCAGTATTTATCCCTAGTGAACAAAATGGCTTTAGGAGCCCATTCCCTATGGTGGGATACTCTCTTAGCCTAGATACATAGAAGAGGGCCTACGTGCTGCCCCAAATGATGTGACAGATTTTGATGATTCCCCATGGGAGGTCTCACCCTCCCTGAGGAGTGGATAGGGAGTTGAACGGGGGGGGGGGGGGGATGGTGGATGGAAAAGGGGACAGGAGGGAGAGGGAACTGCGATTGGCATGTAAAATAAGATTGTTTTCATTTTAAATAAAAGTTAATTAAAAATGTGTGGAAAAGTATGCATATATCTTTCACCCTGCTACAACTTAATAATATTAAAAAGGATACTGTGAAAATATATTTCAAAATGTTTTGCAAGCAAACATATTAAGCCATGCCTCATAGTATCAAATCAGTAAAGTCAAATTTGAAATATTTTCAACCTATTTTCTCCAAACCACTGGTTTAATCAATCTACATTATTATACTAAATACTTGAAAATTATTAGACTGAATATTGTATTCTCACCACAAAAAATGAAAGCCATTTCAGGTAATAATATATATTTAAATAGCTAGTTTTAGTTATCTGAGAATGTTTCTCTTTTTCTTTTATATGTATGCACATATGCATATATGTGTATGTATGTATATACTTCATAATACCTTGATGTACTTAATGGATACATTTTTATCAGTTAATTAGTCGTAATTGAAAGCCTTAAAAATTAGAGTGCCCAAAATCAAACATTTCCAAAATCCTCAGCCACAATCTCTTTCTTCTCTACCAGACTTCTCTGTTTCAATGACACTTATCTGTAATGCACTACAAAGTCTTTGTTTTCCTTAATATCTTATTCAGTAGACTTTACTTTGACATTTGAACATCCTAAATTTTATTGATTTCTATCTACTCTACCACCAGGGTAAGAAAGAATTGTTTCTTAAATTGAATGTTAAAATTTATTTCCCAACCTACTCCCTGCAGAATCTAAAAATGCGAATCACCCTTCAAAATTCTATAACGACTCATTGATCTTAAAGTCAAAAAGTTCCAGGAAGAATAGAAAATCCACTAGGGTTCAAAGCCCACCCCTCTGTTGTAGTCTTTACCAGCTCAAAGTACCTATCTTTGATTTCTCCTATATTTTGTCTCTGGAGGCCATTTTAGGACATGCCCAGTTCATCACTCTGGGTTTTATATGTTCTCTATGTAATTTGTAATTTCTTTACAATAGTTTCAATAATAACGTTGCTATCCTCAACTTGATTAAAGCCTATTGCACTTAACTTCTATAGATCTATTTTTTTTTTGTAATTTTAGAGATTTTGCTTCTTTCAACATTTATCATACATATTGTATTTAGTTAATGGTTCATCTTTCCCTTTATGCTCAGTATGAATATTAACTGTGCAAATGTTTGTTGACAGTGGTTCTCTGGTGTCTGTAAGAGATGTTTCGCTAAATATTGTTGAATGTGAATGAAGATTATCAGTTTTACATAATTAATGCTATAAGTGTGTATATATGTATACATATATGTACATACAAAGTGTTGAATGTAGCTTTTCAGTAATTTATAGTAAACATTGAATTTGAAGTATTCATAAAATCTTTCTTTGGGAAATGATCAGCACGGAGGTAACAATCCAAATAAGTTTGAGTTTGTTTAATGTCTCTCTCAGAACTGTATTTATTTCAAAATATTTTCAAATTCTAAAATTAATTTAACTTAAATCACATAATTGTATTAAAATTGTATAACTTCATGTTAAAACTATGACAGTGTCAAAAACTAAAATAATTTAGACTCATTGTCCTTTTAAAATATTAATAATAAATATATGCAGGTATTTTAGTAACAGTGAATTGTCTTACTATAATTATTATGCTTATGATCACAGTTGGTCCTAAAGTTTTACTTGAAACCAATACAATAAAACAGTAATAAAATGGTATTCCATTTACATAACATGTCTGAAATCTTAAAGACTTGGTGGTGACTTACTAACTAGAAATAAATTAAATTTATATGTACTGTTGTTATACCTTCAATCTGATTTCAATGAGCATTTTACTGAAGCTGTTTCAGACAGCAATATAATGATATCTCTTCATCTCCTTTCTGAATGATTGAAAAAGATGCCTTATGTCAGATAACAGAAAAATCAATTGGTTATTGTCCCCAGAAGGCTTCCACCATGCCCTTGCCCTCCATCTCCTTTACTTTAAAAACCTTGAAGTTGCTTCTTAGGTGTCATTGTGTTGACAAGGCATTGTCTTCTGCTTATCTGGAAGTAAGTGAGCAGTGTTTACTTCAGTACACAAATAGAGGTAGTATTCCCATGTGTTCTTTGCCATGCCATGGGACACTTCAATCAGCATTCATGTCTTCCAATAACACACTGTCCAAACATAAGTTGATGCATCTTCGACTCTCTATTTACACTGAAGGCCCAGCCCAGCCACTGTTGCTTTTTCTTGAAAACACATAACACTCTATTGAGTCTGTCTAGTTCCTTTCATATTTCCTCTGCCTCTGTGGTTCGTTAGTATATTCAGTTACAGAAGTATGTCTGTTGAATGAATTTAGCTTAACAAAAGGGTTGTATGGGTAGGGAGTGAATACATAAAGGAGAGGCTTGGGCATAGTTTATCATAACAGAGCTAACAAGAAGAGAGGAATACAGCAACTACATTAGTGTCACTCAACAGTTGTTGCCAATCAAATATGGAATTTTTCAGATTCCTCCCTAGTTGTAAGCCTTAATGAGCTGTATGTGAAATACTACACCACACGGAACAGTTTTATTCATAGTGCTTGGTTTGGTTTAGTTTTTAAGCACTGTAATAATGAAAAATAGAAAGTGTCAGCTTACAGCTTCCCCTATGATAATTTATGGAAAAGACAAATCAAAGTACATATAGACATCATTTCATCACCAAATGTATCACAATTATGATTGTTGGTTTCTTGTGATCATGATGACTATTGCTTTCAGAATCGCATCAGTTATTTACATATCTATTCTTATGATCTTAAATTGATAATGAATTCCTCCTGCTAGCACAAATTCATGTATTTGTGTTTATTTAAAACCAAATTCCATGTTCTTATGTATCAAAAACGTGATTATGAGAGATGGTTCAATGATTAAAAGTACTTGTTGTACTTGCAGGGAACCCAGGTTTGATTCCCAGTATTGACATGAGAATTTGTTTACACTGAAGGTTCAGCTCATTGTGTAAGCCCAGTTCACAATCATCCAAAATTCCAGTTCCAGGGGTTCCAAACTATTGGCCTCCACAGTCATGGGACAGACATATAGTACACAGATATACATGCATGTAATAATCCTAAAAATAATATTATACTAAATTAATTTTTATGGCAGTTTCTGAGTTTGTTAGGATCTGAGGTTTGTATGAACATTTTGAGCTCAGAGGAAGCATTTCGGAAAATAAGTTGTCATATAATTTTATTAGGTTTCCATGATTTTCGATCATTTACAATTTTGGAAATTCTGTACAGGAAATATCTGTAATTTTTCTCCTAAAGCACAGCTATAATGCCTGTCAGAGCAATATAAGCAACAATCGGCACTTCTCAGTATGTAGGCAGGCTCTCAAGGTCACTGTTTCGTTCCAGAGTCCACACATACAGTTCCGGCAGTAAAGTTTCTGACTGATTGATGGTGCAGACATTATGAGTTAACAAATGCATCTTCACCTCTTTGTGACTATAAGCATGATGCATTTTTATACCTCTTTTGCTTAGAAAATGTTTCTTCTTCTTCCTTCTCCCCCTTCCTTCTTCCTCCTCCTTTTTTTCTTCTTCTGTTTGTGACCTTTTTGTTTTTTTAAAATTCATTTTTTATAGCCAAAGCAGACAGAAGACCATTACTTTTCTTTTTTAATCAACTGGACAGAACCCCAGCTCTCTTTCTGTTGTAGACAGGGGACCAGGTCCAGTGGGTTTACAAGGAGGGGCAATGATGTTTTCATGTAAATGGAAAGCTCTTGTTTGGTGACCTTGAGATATATATATATTCTTATTTTATATATCGTTCCCAGTTCCCTCTCCCTCCCACCCTTCCATTCCCCCCAGACTCCCTCTGTCCCATTCCCATTCTCAGAGAGTGTGAGGCCTTTCAGGAAGGATCATCATCAAAGTCTGTCAACTCATTTGGGGTATACCCTGGGCCCTCCCCCGTGTCTCTACACTAAGGGAGTATCCCTCCATGGAGATTGTGCTCCTGAAATTCTTTCGTGCACCAGGGATACATCCTGGTTCCACTGTCAGAAGTTCCATAAACTTCCAGGCCTTGTAAGTAAGACCCACATTCAGGGGGTCTGGGTTGGTCCTATGATGGTTTCCCAGCTATCAGTGTGGAGTCCCTTGTTCAGGTAAGCTGTCTCTGTGGGTTTCTGCACCCTGGTCTTGATCCCTTTGCTCCATCACTTGTCGCCCTCTGCAACTGGTTTCCAGGAGTTAGGGTTAGTATTTAGCTGTGGGTGTCTGCTTCTGTCTCCATCAGCTAAAATGAGGGCTCTAAGATGGCATAAAAGGTAGTCATCAATATCATTATCAGGGAAGACAATTTAAAGTAGCCTCTCCACTATTGCTCAGATTGTTAGTTGGGGTTATCCTTGTAGGTTTCTGGACATTTACCTAGTGCCAGTTTTCTCTTCAAACCTATAATGGCTCCCTCTATTATTGTATCTCTTTTTTTTTTTTTTGCTCTCCTCTATTCCTACCATAACTCAATCTTTTTGCTCCCTTATGTTCTCTTCTCCCTTCTTGTTTTTTAAGATTCTTAAACCTTGGTGCTATTTTAGCTCTTTTAAAACTATGTTATATATTATTACTCACTATGTGGTAAGAAGAAAATGCAGAAAATTCTGTATGTGATTATAGTTGAAATAAGAAATGTAATATTTGGTCCAGGATTTGATGAGGACAGTAGGTTTGACATCAGGATGAATAATTCTATAAATGGTGGTAGTTACCCTGATCCTTTGGAAGCACCATATTACTATAGCATCATCTATTCATATAAAACTATCTTCCCATGCATTGAATCAAACTTTGCTAACCTGCATGGCCAATGGTCAATAGCCTTTTTATGCTAAAATTTGTCACTTTACAAAACTACACATCATTTCTTTGATCTTAAAATCCTGTCACTATCTCAATAAATGAGTAAATTCCTAGTGTACTTGCCACATAAAACTCTGTATGAAACTTGATGAAAATGGGGCTCAAAGAAAATGTCACATTTTGAGATAATAGCTGATCTTGTTCTCATCCTTCACATTTCTTGTGGAAATCCCCCTTCTATTTATACAGATATAACCTTCACATAAATTATTTACTAATGAAATGATATGCATATAAATGCAGTGAATATTTCTGAATGCCACATTTTGTAGAATATCTTTCAAGAAAAGAAAATTTTATTTTATAATGTAATATTTGTACCTATCGACCTGGTTTCTCATAACTTGTCCAATATCACTATGATGATAAAACCACAAAGTACTATACAGGTAAAGAAATTATACCTCTGCAATGTTAAATATTATGTTAATACCATATCATGGTGCTCCTAAGCTGCTATGAAGGCAGAACAAACTTATTTCCACAATGTGTAGCAAGAGTTGGAAGCAAATAAATTACCAATAACCTACATCCCTGTACAATATTTAGAATACCAAACGTGTCTGAGAGCAGTCTGGTTTTGTATTTACCATGAGTGACTAGAGCAAATGAGCGATATAGGCAAATTTTCTGTGTACCTTTTTTTGATTGCAATAAAATTTCTCTCTCACAATATTTAGATTACCAGAATCTGAAGCTATTTTACTCAAATCAAAAGAGTTAAACGATTTTAATACCCATTTACCTTCCCACAGATTTTATCTAGTAATATTGAACAACCAAATACACAGAAGATCAAGTTAACAAAGCATGTCTCCCATCAATCATTGGACTTATCCACAAACAAAACAGAAATAACATACTTCTAGGCTACAAAAATATATATGCATGTATCTATATGTGCTAAGATTGGATGGCATGTTTTGTCTTAATGCTTTATAATAAAAGACACTAGATGGAAAAAGATACTTTTCTATTAAACCAAAAGTAAAATGTTATATTTAAGTTTTTATTCCAAGATTAGACAAAATGCTATATATACAAAAAGATAAATCTCCTTGTTGTATAACAATTTCCCCTGAGATAAACTTCCATCTTGGTGTTGGGGAAGAAATTCATTAAGACACATGATGCTAAAAAGTAAGGAGAATAAAGAGGTTGATCTAAGACGTGGTGAAACACATGTCCTACAGAGAAGTAAACAACTCAATGTCTTCAGGAAATCCCTGAAACTGACTGGATATACCTGGGTCCCTCCCTCCTCAAGCACTTATCAATAAGAAGGCACCCAAGAAACTTGAGAAAGACAGAACCAAGGGAGCTGTCTAGAAGCATCCCAGACTAGCAGAACTACCTAGAGCAGGCTCAGACAAGCTAAGTAAAATGGAAGAAGCAGATGAGCTGAGCTACTTGGAAGAGGCAGAGAGCAGCTAAGCTACCTAAAAAACACAGACCACTGTATTTTCTTCCAAAAGACACTCTTTAGTCTATTGAATTCCTTTCAAGTTGTACAGTAAGCTCAAATATTCCAAAAGATTTCATGGATATTACCTATACTCTGGCAGGTTTTTGGTGGTACACTTATTTGTTCACACGAATGACACTATTTTACCAAGTTTGATTTTGGTGATATCCATACTTTGGTCTGTCATTGGTTGCCTATCTAGGATGAGTAGACATTTGTTCCTGTCTTCCAAGGAACAGTGTCACACAATATCCATTTGCCCCCATTGTCTTTTTAAAAGTAAAATATATTTAACAAAATAAATAATTATATAAATCAAAAGCATACAGCAAATTATTTTATTTTTCCTTCTGTTTTATTTTTTGCTGAAAATGGATTTTTCTCTCATACAATACATTCCAACCATAATTTCCCTTCCTCCCTCTCCTCCTAGCTGCACCCTGCTCTCTCCCCCAGAATCACTCTGTTTCTTTTTCCTCTTCGGATAAGAGAAGACCCCCCTCTCCCAAGAGATGACAGCCAAACAAGACAAAATGAGATAGAATAAGACGAGGCAAAAGAACTCATATCAAGGCTGGACAAGGCAACCCAAAAGTTTCAAGAACAGGGAAAAGAGAGGTACACCTGCTCCTACTGCTATGCGTTCCACAAAAACCCAAAACTGAAAGTCATACCATTTATGTAAAGAACCTGGTGAGACCTATGACTGCTCATTTCAATCTCTTTGAGCTCATGTGAGCGCTGATTATCTGAGTCTGTGAGTCATGCTCTCTTTGTATCTTCCCTATCCTCTAACACCAAAAAAACTTTCCTCCTTATGAGGGGTTTCCTAATCATCTCCAAGGAGATGAGGGATCTAATGGAGATCTTTAATTTAGACTCTCTCTACATAATGTCTGGCTGTGGGGCTCTGCATCCACTCCCACTTGTTGTGCAAGACTGGATAAAGCACCAATCTATGAAAATGGCAGAGTATCATTAAGTATCATTAGGAGTCATTTCTTTCTTTTTTTTTTTTTTAACTTCCCCAACCACTTCATCTTTTCTGTTATATTTTGACAATATTGGTGTTCAAATATTTAAACAACTCATTAAATATAAGAAAAATATTTCATGATAATTTTATAAAGTATGAACTCTTCATTCATAATAAAATTTGTAGAATATATAAATTAGCTAGGTAATTTTGGATACATAGACCCCAAAGAAAAGTAACAGCTTCTTTTATGGCTAAAAGACAGTAATATCCTTAAACTTCTTGCCAGCCTTGTCTTTACCAGAGGCCAGAAATTCCAGAAGGGAATGAGGGCTCTTTTCCCTAACCTGATTTCTAAATGATTTTAGGACCACTTCTTCAGAGACAAGGAGTAGCAGTAAAGAGAGTAGACAGAGACATGGAGTAGCACTAAGCATCCAATAAGAATAAAGTTCTAGCTAAGAGAATAGAATCTTTATGATAGAATCTTTATGTAGGTAGAGGCCTAGCATTGCAATCAGTCTGAGTCAACCATTTAATGAAGAGAAAACCCTTAGGCTCAGCTTAAGTCCTGTTAAAGAGATAAGCAAAATACATTTCTGTATTGAGTTGCTGTACATATCCACCCCCAAATCTCCACAACACCCAACATAGTACCTAAAGTGAAGAGGCCGTGGGGTTCAATTTTCATTTTTTCAGTCTCTTTCTTTCAGGTGTTGGAAAGAACCTAAGTATGCTTTTATGTTTTCCTCTTTTAATTAAAATATAATTACATCATTTCAGCCATTTGTCTCCTTCCTCCAACCCTTCCTGTCTTTCCCCCAACCACTCACTATTGAATTCATGGTCCCATTTTATATAACTGTTATTATTACACAGCTATATAAGTGCATAAATGTATAAATGCAATCTGCTGAATATGATTTTTACTGCTGTATGTTTCATAGCTTTTTGTTTTATATTAGGGGACTAATCCCTGACAAAAGACTATTTCTCTTTCTCTCTTCGTTTCTTAGTACTCTGTAGTTATTTTTTTTAAGAGATGGTGCCCCTTGAGATTTCCCCCTTCCCTGTGTAAGGTGTCTGTTGGTGTCTTAGTTATTCAGGTCTTCTTTAACACTGCATATTGTTAAGGTATCATAGAAATATTTCCTTGTCATTCCTAGGAGACATAATCTTGCAAGAGATTTCACAGTTCTCCTCTGGATCTTATACTATTTTTACCTCCTCTCCAGAGACATTCCCTGAGCCTGAGGTACAAGTTTTATGCTATGGATTTCTCCACTAGGCCTTTATATGCTATAGTAAGTTGTTCTCTTCATTTTAGTCAATTGTGGCTTCCGCATTGGTTTCTCTTTGTTCCAAAGAGTGGGTGAGAACCAAACTAATCTGTGGATATAAGGACAAGGATTTAAGTACAGTTAGGAATTATAGCCATTTCAGAAAATGACATACACACAGATCCTGGTACACAGAAATACATGCATTTATGAATGCATGAACACACACTAAATCGCATTGACATGGACACTGCCATTCTCATACATGTGTAAACACATAGATACACATATGTATATACAAATATACAGGTACACACATACAGAGACATAGGCACATAGAATTTCACACTCAGCAACATGTATACACAAACACACACACAGACAAACACACATATAAACACTGAAACACAGGTATACACGGGCATGTACACACAGACACAATCATACAGATATGCACATATCCAATCACACATAGACCTACACACACATACACACAATCATACAGAGACATGTGCACATACACTATCACATATATACCAACACACAGACATGTGCATACATACAGTAACACACAACACACATGAAAAACACACTTGGCCATACACACAGATATTTTAAGAATTCCATTTGTTGTTGTTTGATTAAATAGTGTCCTGTAATCTGCTTAAACTTACCCTGTATTTGTGATCGCTGCAGCATAAATGTTCTCTTGACCCCTTTAGGGCATTGGCTGACTTGGCAGAATGGGATTAAAATATAACTCTTCACAACCACAAGCTCAGAATGTTAAATGTGGAAAGTTTTGCATTACAGATTAATGGGGGTGATAATAGCAGAGTCAGTGAGTGTTAAAGCCAGGGAACTTTTCTAACTTTGACTTTAAATCATGTGTCTGAAACCCACCTTATATTTGCTTAAAAAATTGACTAAGATAAGTTAAAGCCATCACTGATATATTCTCAATTATGTGTCAATGGTATTGTTAAGAGAAAAAAAAACTTGTGAGCATGGAGATTACAAATTTCTGAAGGGAGTAGGTAGGAAGAATAATAATCTGGCCAGGAGTGATAGTGCATGTCTTTAATCCCAGCAAATGAGAGGCAGAGCCAGGCTGGTCTACAAAATGAGTTCCAGAACAGCTAGGATTACAAAAGAGATTCTGTCTCACAAAACAAAATGAAATAAAACAAAACAATGATAGCCTTCAACCACAGCAACCTAGACAAGTCCATTTAGACATTACTGTGTTCAGCCCCAAGTATCATGTCCATCATTGTCAAATGGAAAACCTTCCTTTCAGACACTGAGTAACTGTTTCACAAGCTGCTTGTGCACATGCTTCTCCTTCAGCTGCGCCCCATCTCTAGTTGACCATGCTCATACAAGCAATTAAAGTGTGTCACTGGGTCAAAGAAAACACTGGATCTCGTCTGGGATTCTGTGCAATACAGACAGCACTAGAACCTACTGTTTTTAGAAATTCTGTCTGAGTTCTCTCTTCAAGTGTTCTCATTTAATATTCTTGTTAATTAATTTATTAAGGGGATATTCATTACCTTTCACTTAGCACATTATGATAGTTAAGCATGGAAATAGATCAGATAATATCTGCATCAGTGATTTCAGCACTGCACACACTGAGAATAACTAAGTGAAGCATTCGGAAGACAGGGTGTTGTTATAGCTGAAGTCAATGAAGGACACTCTAAAGAACACGAATGAACATTAGCAAGTTACATGAAAACAAAGTTCACCAGTATAAAGGAGAAAACAGTGTAAAAGCAGTAGAACTGCTTGGGTTTCCAGATACACTATTTATGTGACTATATGTAGAGGGATCAAAATCCACACAACCATGCTTATTACAACAGCATTCACACTGACCTACCCTATGGAATCAGCCTAGGTTCTCATCAATAGATGAATGGACAGAGCAAGTGTGATCTATCTATACAATGGAGTGTTATTCAGCCATACATAACAATGTAATCAGCTCCTTTGGAGCTAGAGCTGCTGGAGTAAGTGAAAAGAGCCATATGTAGAAAAGGAAACATTCCATATTCTCTCTCATGCATATGACTTAGATTTTTAAAACCGTGAATTTAGAAGAGGTATTACCTGGTAAGAGAAAGAAGAGAAAAGGGAGAAAGTCGGGGTGGGGACATTGGGTGTCAATAGTCACAGTACTTTCTATGCATGCATAGAAATATCAAAATAAAACTCCATTTAGTTTTTTACATGGTGGTGGTAAGACTGCCTCTATTCACTGGGTAATTTTAAATAATACAAAAATGTAAATGTCACAATATCTAATACAAAAATAAATAGACATGTACCCATTAAATAGTAACTGGATTGTAGTATATTAGCTGTATTATTTAATATCATCAGACTATTGTTTTAGTAATTTGTGTAGTTTGATAGTTTTGCAAATCTGGGACATCAGTCATTTGGATATCTGTCTAGCTAGATAGCATATTCTGGTATCGTTACTTTAATATTCATGATTACACTTTAGATTCATTCACTATGACTGGAACTGAACTTTTAACATTTATATTTTGTGGATTTAAATGCACCTTTAAGAATTTTTTTTATTTTATTATTTTATTTTATATAACAAAGTCCAATTAAATGGAAACAAACATTTATATACAATATTTGGGAATATGGGTGTCGTTCTTTCCAAACTACTTCCTGCTGGTAAGGGGCTCTGCCATGGGGGATTCAAAGAAGATTCAGAAATCCTGGCTGCAATCTGTAAGGCTGCTTTGTCCACCTGTTTTGAATGTAGGATCACCTTGTACTCTGTTTCAGGCGGCCTGGCGTGATCAAACCACATTAGTCTAGAAGGAATCCACATCTTTTCATTTTCTGTGGAAACAAAAATAGAAATCCTTTTCCGCAGTAACTTGTCCTTCAACTTAAATTTTAGAGTCAACGCATTTTTTTAAATTTAATTTATTATTTTACATGTCGATCCCAGTTCCCTCTCCTTCCCTCCCTCCCTTCATCAATCCCTCCTTCCTTCCCTCCCTTTTACCCTCTCTGCCCTCTCACATCCACTCTAACCACCCTCCCCTCCCATCCCCCCACCCCAATTCCATATGTAGGGGAATTCCATCCAGTTGGGGTCATGTAGATCTGACAGGTCATGTGAAGTAGGGACTAGGGCTTCTCTCCTGTCTCTAGATTAAGGCAGTTATCCCTCCATGGGAGATATGTTTGCAAAGTCCTTTTGTGCACAAGGGATACATCCTGGCTCCACTGTCTGAGGTCTCTTAGACTGCTCAGTCCTTCTGGCTGAGACCCATATTCAAGGAGGCCTGAGTCAGTCTCATGCTGGCTTCCCAGCTATCAGTCTGGTGGCCTTTAGCTCCTCCTTGTTCAGGTAAGCTGTCTGTATGTGTTTCTGCCGCATCGTCTTGTCCTCTCCATCTGCATCTGGGTTCTAGTTCAACTCAGTGTTTATGTATGGGTGTTTGATCCTGTTTTCAACAGGCATTAGTTGAGGGCTCCATGGATAAGTTAGTTGTTGATCTCACTCTCCAGGAAGGGCATTTATGGTAGCCTTTCCACGGAAGTTCAAATTGTTAGTTGGGAGCAGTCTTGTAGTTCTCTAGACCTTTCTTTGTGTTCAATTTTTATCTTCAAACCAATATTGGCTCCCTCTTTTATGTTCTCTCTCTCTCTCTCTCTCTCTCTCTCTCTCTCTCTCTCTCTCTCTCTCTCTCTTCCCTATCTTCTATTCCTAACCAGGCTCAATCTTCCTGGTCACACATGTTTTCCTTTCCTCACCCTCATTTTCTCCTACTTCTCTCTCCATTCGCTGCCCCCCCCCCACTTCACCTGGTTAGTTTTGTCAATTTCTGCTCAGTTACTTGAATGAAGTCCATTAAATGTATTTATGAAGCTAATCTATTCAAGAATACATGTGATGGGTACCGATTTTATGAAGTGAATAAAACTTAATTAGCTTAGACTTTCCAATGGCCTCTTTTCCTAACATTACTTCTTCACCACACAACTCACTGCTCCTATGTTCCTTTGCCTGATACTACGTTTTCAATGACTTTAGGTCATTTGTCGCCAATACAAATCCTAAATCCTATGACACAATGTGTAAAGATCATCCATTTTTAGGATAATGTAAAGTGTTAATGATTTGAGAGGGAAGTTATAAAGTATGCAAATTATTAGTTTCTTAGTTCTTAATGACTTGTGAGATTTGTTCATGTACAGACTGCTTTCCAAGTGCATGTCTTGATTGGTAGAACTGCAATCACATTCCTGAAAAATATAAATTTGTCGTATGAAAATTACTCATAGTTTATAGGAACAAAAGTGTTCCATTTAAAACAAGTTCCAATGGATAACAGCCAATTTTTTTAATTAAATTTCTTAAGTAAATAAATAAATTGTTCAAAAATTTGACCTGTCTAATGATATAGAATTTGTCTGAAAAGTAGAATTACAATATAACAGACAAATTATTGGCAGGGGGACGATACATGTTGAAATTCAAGTTATCACACTTATTTAACAAAGACCTGATATTTCCCTAAGGACTACACTTCTCTGTGAAACTGGGAAAAGAGCATCTTCAGATTCACTGTCAGTTCTTGTAAGACATGAAGTGTTTGCAAAACTTCACACATAGATCTCTTCAATTCATGACACAGTTTCAGTAAAGTAATCCTAAACTTAGAAACTGAGCAATTCTTCAATTTTCATTTAAAAGACTAGAAAATACTATCATTTAGAAAACTCTACTGTGTAGTTGACAAGTGAGTATGGAAATGACCAGAAAATAAAGGTCACATACATGTATAACATCTCCATTTTTATTCCATATAAGAGTACAGATGAGGTGTCACTAAAACTTGAAGTTTTAATACTATACTATTGATATTCTAATTTTAATCATAAATTGTATCTGATTTTATATTTTATCATAATATGCATATCTATTTTTTTGGTTCCTTTAGCTCTAAGTCAGCCAGATAATCAAACCATAACAACTAATTTGTAAGCAAAAAGGTAAATAGATTAAGTAACATAAAGAAACCATTTAGGAACTAATTACATGCATACAACCTCACTAGAAAAAAATATTTGATTTTGATCAAGATCTTTGAAAGGTTAGATCTGCCTAAGTCAATATTGCCTTAAAGTCCAGTGGAAGAGGATTTGCCTATTAGATGCTTTCCTTGTGGTTGTTTGATAAGAATGACTCTCATAAGTTCATGTGGTTGAATGCTTGGTTCCTACTTAGTGGAACCATTTTGGAAGGATGAGAGGGTATGGTCTTGTTGGAGGAGGTGTTGTCTTGTTGGAGGAGGTGTTTCTTGTTGGAGTGGTTGTGCCACTGGGTTTGGTCTTTAAGGTTTCAAAAGCCCACAGTAGGCCCAGTCTTGCTCTCTCTCTTTCTCTATATGTTGCCTGAGGATCAGGGTGGAATGCTGTATCTGTCTACTTCCTGCCATGATGATTATGGTCGAACTCTTTAAATCTATAAGCAGATATCCAACTATAGGCTTCTTTTTATGTGTTGCCTATGTCATGATGTTTCTTCATAGTAATATAACAGTAACCAAGACAAAAGTTAGTACCAAGAATGGGGTATTGATATCACAGACCTGTTAATGCTGTTATTCGGAAGAATATGGATAACTTTGGGACATTGGTCTAGAAAAGCTATTAAACACTTTAAGTGAGGTTTATTTCACCATCTTAGTATGAGCATGGACTACAGTAGTACTGAGGGCAATAAAGATTATATTAAGGACAGCCACTAAGGAAGGGCTTCCTAAGCATATGCTAGAGGTTAACCTGTGTAAAGGCCTGGAGAAACCCTGACACAAAACTTTAAAGTTGAACCCTGGATTGTTAGGTGGCCCCAATGTTGGAGATGCCAGAGCTGTGGAATACCTTCCAAAGAGAATAGCTAACAGAGTTTTAAACAGCTCAATTGAGAAGTATGTTGCAGTCAGAAAAGCTAGAAGGGAGAACCATGTAAGGCAGAATTTGGAGCTTGCTCTTCCTGGTTGTAGTCTTGCTTTGGTTCAGTGTTTCCTCACTGTGTCCCTTTCCTCCTTTTTGAAATTGTAATGTATAAACTGTGATATTGTAATGTTACAAGTATGCAATTTGGCCTTTGATTTTGGTTTTACATGGTGTACCTGCTAAGAGATTGCCTTGCATTTCAAAAATGTGTGAAGATTGTGGTAGACTATTGTGGTTTTTGGAATTGCAATGCATTTTACATTATGATATGGCTACAAGCCTTTGTGAGTCAGGGAGTGTAATGTTGTTTGATTTGATTACGAATGTACTCTGTAGATTCATATGTTTGAATGCTTATACCCCAGTGTGTAGCAAAAGTACTGGGAAAAGATTCATAGGTGATGTCTTATTAAAATAGGTATGGCCTTAATAGAGAAGATGTGCCTTTTGAGGTAGACTTTGATGTTTCACAAGCCTAGGCCAGGCCCAGTCTCTGTCGCTGCCTGCTGCTATAACATTACTATTATAAAATTTGCAATAAATAAACTGGCATTCTGGCCTTCATTGTAGTGGTTTCTTTCTAACTGTAATTGTTGTAAGGTTTGAAAACTCTTAATCCTTATGACTTTTGACCCATTTTTCTGCATGACTTATCTTAACTGTATTGAATACAAGACTTCATTGCATTCTAATACAGTATCCTTTTTAATTCATGAATATGCAGTCATGTTTTTGCCAGAGTTTTCTTTAATACCTGGGAATATACTGATGAAAGAGCATGTGAAAGTAGAAACAATAGTGTGGGAAGTGAAGGAAGAAGAAGGGACAAAAGATTATAAATTATCTTCATAGTGAGCATGAACTTGATTACATTAACATCTGAATCTATTGAGCCAAACTAATCAGTCATACAAAAGAACAGAGTTTTAAATGTCAGTAAAGAAATAATGACCTGCCTCTCACTTGTGTATATGTATGCATCTAAGTAAGAGCTTAAAGCAACGCCACTGGGTTAAAGGTAAATAAGCTTTAATGCAAATATTAAGACCTATAATGAATATTTAAGTATTTATGTTAAAAATTAAAATAGGAAAAGTTAATATGACAGTTGTCCATGTATTCAATAGGCACATTCAAAACTCAATAATCAGGATCATATGATGCAAGGAGAATTTCTTAAACACCAGAAGCATAGCTTATAACTATACATAGCATTGTATATCAATTGGTATATCTTTATTTGATCTATATATCTATCTATGCCTACCATTTGGTATATAAAACATAACTATATACAGAAAGTATTGTTTGAAACTCAGTAGTGTGTATGCAGTGTATTTTCAGATGAGTAAATGCACCAAAGTTCATATATTCTTATATTAGAAAACATGCCTTGCATATCATCAGTGAACACAGTCTCATACACTTGAATAATTCAGATCAAAATTTACCACTTGGAGAAGTTGAGGTAAAAGAACAATGTCATTGAAAGTATATATATATATAGTATCAGTTGCTTTGGGTTATGAAGCTAAATAAATAGAACTTATAGATGATATGGATATAGGATAGAGGGATCTGTACTACATATGATATTTATTATAAGAGATTATCTAATAGTTTTATGGGGGTAAGGAGTTTCACTTTGCTGTTCAATAAGCAAGAGATAGTGGAGATGTAATTGTGTAAGCTTCACTCTGAGTCAAAAGCATAAAAATTTTACCTTATTTTGTCCTCTTGAAAAGATTCTCTTTTACACTTTCCAGTCAAAGTAAGTTCCATTTTGTGAAAACTAAATTTGTAATGTATGTTAACCATGGCTACAATTAAGTTGTTCTTCTGTAATGAACTTTAAAAGAAAATCCAGTCTACTTCTCCATAAGAACATTGAAAGAATAATATTTAAATTAATTAATTTAGCATATATTTAAGTTTTTTCTTTTAAATTTGATAATTTTGTCCTTTTTTTCTTTTTTTTATTTAAATTTCTTTCTTTTTTTCCTTTTTTAATTTAAATTTGGAACAAGATTGTTTTATATGTCAGTTCCAGTTCCCTCACCCTCCCATCTTCCCATATCACCTCTACCAAATCCCAGCCTATCCCCATTCTTTTCCCCAGGGAGGGCGAGGCCTTCCATGGGGAGTCTTCAAAGTCTGTCATATCATTTGGGGCAGGACCTAGGCCCTCCCCCCATATGTCATGGCTGAGAAAGTATTCCTCTATGGGGGATGGGCTCCCAAAGTCCATTCATATACTAGGGATAAATACTGATCCATTACTAGAGGCCGCATATTAAAACAATAAACAAATAAATTTATTTTGCATAGCAATCCCAGTTTTCTCTACCTCTTATCCTCTCACTCCCCATGACATCTCCCTATTTCACTCTCCATCCAGTCCTCAGAGAGAGTGAAGCCTCCTATGGGAAATCATCAAAATCTGTCACATCATTTGGAACAGGACTGAGGCCCTCCTCCACGTATCTAGGCTGAGAAAACTATTCCTCTATAATGAATGGGCTCTGAAAATCCAGTTCATGCACTAGTGATAAATACTGGTTCCACTGCTAAAGACTGCCCAAGGCTTCCAACTGACATTCAAGTTCACAGGACCTAGTTCCATCTTGCACAAGTTCCCCAGCTGTCCTTCCAGAGTTAGTGAGCTCTTACTTGCTCAGGTCAGCTGTTTCTGTGAGTCTCCCCTTTGCTAATAACTCCTCCCTCAGTTCAGTGCTTAGCTGTGAATCTCTGCTTCTGCTTCTATCAGCTAATGGATGAAAGGCTCCATGATGACATTTAAGGTAGTCCTCAATCCTTTTATACAGGAAAACTTCATACTGAATAAAACTACTTTTCTTTGGCTTACACAAAGCAAGAAAGGATGTTTATCAACATTAAGAAACAAGCATCAAGGATGTCATTATCTGTTGTAAAAATATGATAGGAAAGATATATCCTTATTAATTTTAAACAGTGTTTTATTTATTTATTTTTCTTATTTTATATGTTGATCCTAGTTCCCTGTCTGTCCCTCCCTCCCTCTCTTCCACCCTTCCATGCCCTGATCCCCCTGACCACTCTCCCATCCCATCCCATCCCTCCCCCACTCCTCCACATGTAGGGTGATGCCTCCCTGGAGGCTTCATCTAAATCTGTCAAGTTATTTGGAGTAGGGACTAGGGCCTCCCTCCTGCTTCTATAGTCCTTATCCTTGTATCAATTTTAAAAGAAAGTAGGAATTGGAGCATGGATAGGTGGCTTGTTGGCTAAGAGCAATTGCTTTACATACTGGAGGACACAGAATGTAACTCTTGAACTATATTATCAATCACTAAGTTGCTAAGTGTGATATATCTGTGGACATATATTAAATATATCAAGTTTGATTTCCACTCCCATAACAAGTGATTCACAAAGATCTGTTCAGGAGACTGAACAGTTCCTTCTTATCTCCATGGGCACTTTCACACAGATAACATACAAACACACAATCACAGACACATAAATAAAATAAACTATCAAAAAGAAAAGTTAGGAACAAAATTCATGCATACAGTATAGGAATAGTACCACAGTAGGTTTTCTATAATTTAGAAAATTTATGATATATTTGATAACAGATAAGGACATATATTTTCAAGCATGCAGAAAGCCTAATTTCCAAGATTCAATTACTGCATACTGTATATAAGTATTGATCCATCATTCTGCATACTATAAGTATTATAATTAAAATATGTTTAGATATATTTAGGGAGTTGGAGATATAGCTAATGATTGAGGATGATTTCTGATCCCAGGGACCATATTTGAGTTCTCAACATATTGGATGGTTTACAAAAAGCTGTAACTCTAGCTCTAGAGTACCTAATGCATTCTTCTGAATATGTATGTGTTGCATTCATTCAGACACAAATATAATTTTTAATTAATAATGATTTTAAAAATATATTTAAGAAAAAACAAGGGAAACAATCTCATATTCTGAAGAATAAAATTGTGAATCAATTCACTGGAAGGAACACTGTGTGCAGTCCTCTCTTCTGCTTAACTTCTAGCACTTCCCAAGAGTCTTTGCTGTTAATGGGTTTGCAGCTGCATAGCCTCCACACCTTACTTCGTTGTCACAGAGTACTTGCTTTCACTGAGGGTCTAATGGCACCCTATTATCTCTGTAATGACACTAATACAGTAGATTATGGTCCCACTTTCTTCAGTGTGACCTCATCTTCTCCTATGGCATCTACAGTAACGATATTTCTCAATAAAGTTTTTGTTATGATGTAATGGCTATCCAAGCTTCAACATATCTTTTTTTGTGTGGGAAAAATTCAATCTGTAAAACATATAATCTATCATTTGAGTCTATTTAATCCTATTGCTTATTTTTATTGTCATTACTTGACAATATAAGGATCATACTGTATTCATCTTCTATCCCGTAAGTCAAAGAAATTTAGTGAACTTACAACTTGTTACTGGAAGAGATAACATTTGAAAATCATTTTTATAATCACAAAATCAGTGAGAATATTCTTGAGGAAAACTGCTAAGTAACATGCAAGATATGGTTATGTCTCTGCTCCTACTACGACAGTGGAAGGCAAAGAGTGATTAATTAATTCTGACTGAGTGCTCATGAACACTTAGTCCAATTCAATTTAACCTCTTTGGGTGGGTTTCAAATTATCAGGTGAGGGGCAATGTGTAAAGCCAAGGATGGTTTCAACAACTTATGAAAAGATCACACTATCTGAGCCAATTTTCACTGTTAGTTCAAGTAACAAATCTCAGACAATTTTACTCAATATCACTTATACTAAAAAGGAAATTCACTGGGTCATATAATTCAAATTCCATAAATAGCGTAAAAGTCACTGTCAGAACAATGCATTTTCTTAAAGTTTAAGAATTTGCATGCATTTTCCCTATTTGTGCAATCTTCCTGTAGGCTTTTCTCTGAATAAAATAGACAATAGCCTTTTCTCTGTACAATTACATTTCTAAAGAATGGTGTAACACCCTATCCTGGCATTATAAGAAAGATTTTCAAGATGCTCACTCAGTGTATATGTCTTCTCTGATCTGCTGACTATTTTATAGAACAAGAAAAAATGTGAAAGCACAGAAAAGTGTATGGGAGTCATTCAGTGTTGTACAAATGTTATGGTGGGTGTCCATTCTCAGTATTCTAGAGGACAAGAAGTACTTCTCTACTTTTCTCCTAATAATTTTATTGAGACATTAATATATCAGTAATTTTTTCATTTTCATTCTAAACTTCCAAACACATACGTTTTATTTATCTTCTATTCATAATAACTATCATGTTGTGCAGCACATGTTCGACTTTTCAGTGAAAGAGGAAAACTGTAAAACTATTGTAAATATAAAGTAAGACTAGAAAATTTACATACTGACAGAAATAGGATAAATTCATTGTATTTGCCCTTTTAATTACATAATTATTATATTTTACTATTAAATTGAGAAAATAGGAAAATATACCCAAACATTTTGTTTACAATAATGCATTAAGTCTGTAGACATCCAGGAAGTGCTCTTCTTAGAGCACTGAAAGATGTCAGGAGCCATGAGAGATGCAGCTGGTGTTAACTCTTAACACCCTGCCTTATTCTCTTGCTCAGACTACTACACACAATTAGCTCACTTTCACCTCAGAGCAAGTTCAAACTAGTCTAAAGGCTTTTCCTAAACAGAAAACTTTACAGCTTGCACAAGGTCAGAGTCACAGATGTCTACCAAGGTTACTAAGAAAAATATGCTAATTCTTCACTTGCCAGTCTACTAACAATAGATCTAGGTCTTAAAGTTGTCATTGGGCACTGTGCCCTCCTCTGTCTGGTTATGGTTGTGCTTCTATGGCTTTGAACCCTTATGTTGTCATGGTAAATGGCTCAGCTCCTTATTGCTTCCTCTAGGAATGTGCATTTGACCAATGAGAGAAACTTCTTTCTCGTTTTCAGACTCTTGAAAGAGATGAGGTTTTAGTATAGAAGAAGAAGCAAGAAGAAACATAGAGAAGCTACAGTTTATTATTAGAGTAGAAACAGAACAATGAAGAGTACATGAAATAAAGAGCATGGCCCTCAGATTGTTTGTGAAGTTACTATAGAAATCTTTTACCACCACCCCCCCTTCACTCCTGAGAAGCATTTCACCTTTGGAACCCTGGGTAGGGGCTGGAGAAGTTTTCTTAGCACTTATAGAAAGATTAACTAGGATCCAGCAAGATGAGTAGAGCCTGATGACCAGTACTCAGTTTACAGTACCCCTAGTAAAAAGTGAGAATCAATTCCTAAAATCTGTCATTCGATGCTCACATGTTTGTCAATGCATACATGCTCAACACCTGCACACACATATTCATTCATACACATGTATATAATAACAAATGGCAGTTCATAAAGATAGGTTAGAAAGCAGGGCAGAGTCACTATTCATTTCTTTCATCAGCCATCAGTTACATAAAGTTATCTATTATGTCTCTTATGATCTTATGATCATTTCATCTTGGAAATGTCTTTATGAAGCTTTTTCTTGCCAATTACACTTATCTTCATTTAAATTTCAAATGATACATGATATGGGAAAGAATATTGAAATTGAAATCAGACTTTAACAGGAAATATTTATTGAAAACAATGTCACAATCAAGACTATATATATATATATATATATATATATATATATATATATATATATGAGCATTTTATTAAGATCCCACATGACATGTGCATAAGCTCTTTGAGATAATTTGGATATATATTACTAAAGATTTAAATATTATAGGTGCATACCCATTGTGGTTGTTTGAAGGCCATACTTCATCAAAATGATTGTTCGATGTCTCATTATCATATATGAATATGACTATCAAATATATAATTTATTCTCTGTAAAAGAAAGGCTTGTTAGAATTTCAAGTAAATTTTTTCTGATAATCTCTGTAATTTATTTTTTACAGAAAATTTCAACATGATCCCTACAAAGCAGCCAAATGATTTTTTGAACAAATATGTCATGAGCTTTTTAACCACCTCCAACTCCTCAGCTCCTCCCACTTAACAACACTGTTTTCTCATTGCCTGTGGTGCTTTGTACTTCATTATGGAAATGTCCGATATAAAGTTTTGTTGATTGATACACTTCCCTGTTCATTCAAATAACAGATTTGCATCATAATATGAATGTGATCATTGATTTTCTAAATATTTATGAGGGCTCAGTTTAGTAGAGGTCTTTTTCTCTTAGGTATCACACCCCAAGAAAAGAACATTTGGGGGAAAACTGTACTGATGAAAGTTCAGTAATTTTTCCTTGCAATTAGTTCTCATTTGAAAAGGGGCAGGAGTGAAATTTGAACAATTATAATTGTCCCTGCTAACACATGTCCCTGATATGAATGTGATATAATTAAATGTAGATGTCATCTACAGGTTGGCAACTTAGAAGTGCTTTATTACCTTGGATTTTAGTTTATCTTTGCTTTTTTAAATAGGAATCCATTAAGATTATTAAATACAGGGGCTGGAGAGATGGCTCAGGTCCACTGTAATTGTGAGAAGACTCAAGCTTGGCTCCCAGAGCCAACAACAACAGGAGGCTTCCAGCCACTTATAACTCCAGCTCCAGGGGATGTGATGCCTCTGGTACACTTAAATATCTTCACTCATGTGCACACACCTGCAGTGAGACACTCATATACACAATGAAAACAGGGGAGGGAATGGGCCCTGCTCCAAATAACATGACAGACTTTGAAGACTCCCCATGTAAGGCCTCACCCTCCATGGGGAGCAGAAAGGGAATGGGATGGGGATGTGTAGGGGGAGAAAGGGAAGGATGCTGGGAGGGTTCAGGAACTGGCATTTATATGTAAAACAAGCTTCTTTCACAATTAAATTTAAAAATTATATATTAAAAATAATCCTAAGAAAATGGTTTTTGTTAGAGAAGATTTAAGAGAGAGCATGGAACAGCATCGTTTTTGCTGTTCCTTAATACTGTTAATACAATTTCAGTTATGTTGTTTCTTTTAAAAAATCAAGATAGAAGGTAGACACTTATGCACATGCCTCGAGTTCTTAGCATTCCTTGCACTTTCATGCCCAATGCTGCTCTACTCAAAATGTTGAGAAAAGGAAAACACCCTGATGTCCAGCAACAGGAGAAAAGAAAATGAAGATGAGTACATGTACAAAAGAAGATGAGGACATGTACATAGTGGAGCGCCACTCAGCACTGAATATAAATAAAAGTAAGAAAATGAGTACAACTGGAATGTTGTATTAGTGAGGCAACTCAAGCTTACAAAGACAGATGCCTTATGTGCTTGTGCTTTCTACAGAGCAGATATCAGCTTTAGCCTTTTATATTTGTGTTTTAGTAGTATTCAGTATGTGTAGATGTTAGGAAATTAGACAAAGACCCATGAAATATGAAATAAAGGGGGTTTAAGAGGCAATAATGCAAGGAAGGGTAAAGAAGACATATGATAAGAATGGGAGAGGGTATAGTGGGAGTTGAAGAGTGTAAGTGGGAACTGAGTGAGAGATGGGGGAGCAAGGTAGGCAGGCAGAAAACAAAACCAAGTGTTATAAGGAAAAAGTCATATGGAAACTTGCTACCTTGTAAGTTAAGTTCATTTTAAAAATTAAAATTTTTAAATTGAATAGAATTCACATAATTCACTTTTGGAAATAAAAAACTCTGAAAGTGAAATTTAAAGGGCATCTTAGGAGTGTGTCAAAACATAATTCTTCATAAGTTATCTAATTTTGTGGGATTTATTCAAAATATGGATATCTGTTTATACCAAAGAAAGGGAATTATTCTGTTAATAATGCAACTCCATCAAAACACCGAGTTGAATCTTCAGCTGTAAAGCAGAATGTCTTCTCTTAATTAACTTGAACATAAATATACCACATTCTTGGACACAAAGCAAACTTTAACCAATGCAAAAATATGAAGTATGTATGTATGTATGATTGTATATATGTATGTATGTATGTCCAGGCCAAGATAGATTCAGCCAAATTCAAAATTCTACCAGACTTTGAAAGAATAACCGTAACCAATCCTTCTTGTACTCTCTCAATTAAAAAAATAAAATAGAAGGAAAAAACTCAAAGGCTTCCTCTAAAACTCAGTCTATGAAGCCCGCGCCACTTCAATATACAAAGAAGTTAAAGACACAGCTAATACAATATTTAAATCAAATCCAGACTGTCCAGCTCAAAACTTCAATGCTACTTTAGAACACTTGGGATTTCATCAAAATACTGAGTAATAGTCGAAAGAATATTCATTTTAAGGAACCGAATGAGGAAGAATACCCTGCAATGTTTGCAGTGGTTGCCATGCTGCATCTTGTTTTTAACCTAAGGATTTGAGTCTTGTGTCTTTTCCTGTCATATTTCTTCCTCTTGTTACAATTAGGAACAAATAAGAGAACCACAGCCAGACAATGCACAGACAGTGAGAGACCTCGGGAACACTCAGCTTTAAACATCAAGTCCCTGCCCTCAGGGTTCAGGAAATCCTGCAAAAGAAGAGGTAGAAGAATGTAGAAAGCAGATGGGAAGAAATACACAGAGGAGACAAGACCTGCTAAATCAGCATGATCCATTCACATATTAACACTCACAGGGCCTAACTAGTCTCCTGGGTATACAGTATGGCTTCTCGTTTAATATTTTTTCTGATATTACTGAGTGTACTCTATGCTTGTATTTATTTCATGTGTTCTTTTCCTTCTTTTTGTTTGTTTTATACTATAGGCTATTTTTAGTTGTAGCTTATATTTCATTGTAGTTTAATATTATCCATTAGAAGCTTGTTTGCTTTCTAATGAGAGGCAGAAAGATTGTGTATCTGGATGAAGGAGGAGGTAGGGGGAGGAGTAGAGGAAGAGAAAACATAATCAAGGTGTATTATATGAGGAAAAACCCCTGTCTTCACTAAAAGAAAAAGGACATTTTCTATACTAATCATTAAAAAAGGGGTTGTAAAGCATACTCCACTTAGACACCAAACAGTGAATTCTTCATAGACATTCTACAGTACATACATTCTACATGAAAAATAAACACTCATGATATATGTGATGAGATTATACAAATACTTGTAAATAGATTAACAATTTTTGTTTTGGTTTTTTGAGACAAGGTTCCTCTGTGTAGCAGCCTTAGCTGTCCTGGAACTTTCTGTAAACCAGACAGGCCTCAAACCCACAGAGATTCTCCTGCCTCTGCCTCACAAATGTTGGGATTAAAGATGTGCACCACCACCACCATCTGGTTAGATTTACAATTTTTAAAGTAGCAAAATTCAAGAATTTTCTGTACATGAGAATTTTGTGTGCCCGTTAGACATTGAAAAGGTCGACTACTCTAGGTAACTAGAATATGTTACTCAGTTTTCTATTACATTAACCAATGCCTTAGCTAAAACAACCAAGATTATAATTTTATTTGAAAGGTATTGATAGAACTTAAATGTTCATTACTTAAAATATGTTAGAGAAAAAAATAGGAAAGGAACAAGAAAAAGTCATGACGTGTGCTACAAAACTGTCCAGTCAATTACATTCCCATTGTGGTAGAGGTGTGCTTTAAATTTCCTCTGATGAGAAATAAAAATCACGGTGTTGTTAACTGTGTCAGGATGAACTGAAGCTCTCAGACTCTGGGAAGCTGCTGATTCAGTGTGAAAGGGGATTCCATCTACCTATTCTCCCACTGTGTTAAATCCTTTCCTCAATGTCTTTGTCCTCTTCACACTCAGCCTCTACTCCATATTCACACCCAAAACTTCATTCTTTTGACATCCAGCATGGTTAGCATGAGTTTCCTATGAGCTGCTCACTTTATCATCAGGTTTTATTATCCCATCATAAACTTAAAGTGCAATATCAACAGCATTCCCAATAAATATGCAAAACCCCTTTTCTGTTCTCTTCTAACTTGTAACCCTGTGTCAAAATTCTAAATATGTCTTCCTTCTTATTCTTATCTGCTTGAGTGCAGTTGAAACGAACAGTTAAAACTTCCCACTGTGTACTGACCCTTTCTTTCTTGTTCAGTATACCATTATCCCAGAAAATTTGCTAGTTTTCCAGTCTCTTTGAATGTGTAATAATTCACTTTTAGGTTTTTTCTGAATAGTGTTTCTTACTTTAAAAAAAGGAATCTTGCTGAATTCCACCATCTTAAATGCTGGTAGTTATCTCAATACTCACAATGTTTTCCCTTTGTTACCATTGGAAATTCCAATGTTGTTGCTAAATGTAGTTTCTTCTTTAATCAAAAGATCATATCCTCCTTCTTGTTCTTGAGCCAAAATATTACACGAATACATTTTCTTTTTCATTCCTGACTTTACCAATTTTTTTTTTCTCAACAGGGTCTTTCCCATCAGTTTACTCAAATTTTGATATTGGTTGAATTTCAAAATAATAAAACTTTGGCTGCCAATGCTTTCGTTAATATCCCACATCTATTTCCCCAATAAGAGGATATTATGAAAATGTTATCTGTGGCTGGGGAAATGGCAAAGTGAGTATAGCATGAGCATAAGGAACTGTGTTCAGATCACCAGCATGTATAGAGAAGCCAGGGTCTTTGGTGCCTGTAAATCCACAACTGGGGAGAAAACAAAAAATCTCTGGAACGTTCTATCCAGTCAGTTTATCAAAATCAGTGAATTCATTAAGAGACATTGTGTCAAAAAAAATAAGGCAGAGAGCAATTCCTAAAGCAAACTGACTTCAACCTCAGACCTATGCATGCATGTACATGCATACACAGCTGCAGGCATATGTGTTTATAACCATAGGAACACACAGATAAATCACACACACACACACACCACACACACACTCATACTCACCAGCATTACTACTTCTCAGTATCTCAATTATATCCATGTCTTTTAAAATAGAATACTTTTTGGTATCAGAAAGAATAATGTTATCTTTAATGTTTCATATGAGCTATGTATGGTCTTTGGTCAATCTTCATTTTGATGGATTCATTAGTACTCTCTGTATACTTAATCATAATCTTTCCTGAAGTACCCTGAAACCACACTCCTGGTTTCATCATGATTTACTGGCAGCTCTTAATCTCCTCATTTTGATCCTTCTTCAGTCTTCCTAGCATTGAATCAGTGGAGCGATTTAAAGTTTAGTCCTTGAATCTCTTCTTTCCTGCAGGTGTTCTTGCCAAGACTTATTCACTTTCTTGATTTATACACTATGTGTTAAGAGATTAGAGACTCAGCCCCCAGAACTTTTGTCGTGTGTCTATATGACTGCACTCAGGAGACACTTAAAAATCCTGGTTGTAAATCTCATTGTCATGTGAAGTTGGAATTGTCTATGACAGCCATCTTCATTGTCTCCCCAAATCCAAAGGACTTTCTCATTTCTGTCCAGGTAACTTCTGTTTCACAATGATGCCAGGTGGAAATTTTGAGGTCGTCCTTGATATGTTTTTCTTACACAGGAAAATAATTTGAAGATTAGAGCTCTGGGTACTCAAGACAGAATCAAACCAGTTTCTAATCAATTTATACCACATTGATTCCTGACACCAACTCTTGTTCATTATTGCAGAACCTGATTCACAAATGAGCAAATTATTAAAGTCAGTAATATGGATGCCACATGGAGAGATGATGGGTCATATTTAAAATTCATAATATGGTGTCTGTTGTAACTGTTCAAGCCTATGATACAAAGTGTTTATGTGTACCGAAAATGTGAATGAGGCAGTAAACAATGTTCCCAAATTATTTTAGTGAGAATGCAAGCATAAATGTGTTTATGACCAGAGCTCTGCAGCATCATTACATACTTATCAACAGCTCAGTTTAACAGTGGTAGTTTCAAACACTAAATCTTCCACAGCATTACCAGTGTTACCATGGGCAAACATGAAATTATTTATTATGCAGTATGACAGAGTACTACTTTCATAGGAGAAGGCAAAGTTTTGATATTTCTGTGGTATTTGAAGCCTTTCAAATCAGAAATTTGATAGAGTGGGATTAAAAGTATCAGTCCCTGTACACAGTACTAAATATTAACAAGTATGTGCACACAAAAAAATCTTGAAACCTATACATTCTGATATATATCTATCAACATATCACTTTTATAATTGGATAGAGACTAAAAGATGTTCTATTTGGGAATTGATTTCAACCTTAATCTTCTTAGTACTATTAAATTTACATAACTGCTATATGAATTCCATCCATTAATTTTTTTAAACCCTCTTCAAACTGATAAGGAATAAATCAAGGTCATAATTGCCAAAGCATATTCAGGAAGAATTTATGATTTTGGGGTTGATCACTGGATTTCCCTAATGTTTCTCAAGCATTCTACTCAAGCAATAATCCTAGTGATTTGTTTTCTAATTTCAAAATGCCATCTCAATTAGTTGCTAAGGCGAGGCCTGAATTTACTCTGCAGCCCAGGAAGGCCTTTGTCAAATTTGTGGCTCTCAAATACATAGCAGCTGGGATGATGGTCAAGTCTGCTTTATTCACAAATTTCAACCAGTCTCTTTGACTAGCCACTATATGTCAAACAGGTTGGTGGAGAATAAATTCTACGTTTTTTAAAAATTTAAATTATCTACAATCCTTTTCAGAGTTGTACTTTATAACTCTTCATAACTAATACATTGTAATTGTTCCCTCCTTTACCAAATGCCTTTTCATAAAAGTTTTCAATAGAAAATGGACTATTGAGGGGATGAGCGCCCATGTGAAAATTTACATTAAAGGGTTCAAAATATCAAACCACAGATGTTGACATTTTTCAGAATATTTTAAAGATATTTTATAAAAATAAGGAGTTCCAATGGGGAATTGCTTAATTATTTGATGTGTAATACTTCAGAATATTTTATTGATATTTTAGAAAAATAAGGGCTTTCAAGGGGAATTAATTATTTGTAGTGTTATATGTTTGAAAATGGCAAGACATAATTTTATGCCATTTGAGTATAGAATATGGAGGAGTCAAGTGAGATATGCAGTTGTAAATCTCTCATGAAATTTGAAGCATTCCAAAGGACAATAAAATAATTTAAAATGTGATGTCATAATACCATTGAAGATCATACCATTGCTTCTACTCAGAACAACTTTGCCATTTTGGTGTTTAATTTTCATTATGTTTCTGATTTTTTATGTGGTTAATATTATCACTGAGCTTTGAACATGGGAATATTTTGAATTGCACTCTTGAGACACAATTCTTTGTGGTATAGATGCAATTGGAAGGGATTTAAGCAAAATATAGAAGATTAATTCCTTTAAAAGTTTGACACAATTACAGAAATTTTGATTGCCTTCCAAAAGTCTAGTTCTTTAAGTACTCAAGTTTTAAACTTGATTTAATATAGTTAGCAAAAAGAAGATACTTTAATATCAAATTTATGAACATATATTTATGTACATATGTTCAATATTAGCTATTGGATTCCATATAAAAACACAGTAGTTCAATTAATCTAGCTGTTTACATCTACAAGTATTTATAAATTATGAAAATCACACTAATGTTTGTGCCTCTCGCATTGGGAATACATTTGCGAGATGGTTGTTTAGAATCAGTCATGAATTATTTATATTCAAAACTTGATTTAAGGCTTATTTCAATTCAGTCTTTTAACTTAGTTAACATGTTGCTTTCCCATGATGCCTTGTTCTATCAAAATTTGCACTTTTAATTGCAAAATTAAATAGTTTTATCAACAATTTGAACTACAGTTAGTCTGAAAATAAGTCACAATAATGTCAAATGTCAGATTAACTTGAAGTAACTCTGCTTTGATCCTAAGAATGACAAGGAATAAACCTGAAATTACTAATGAATTTAACCTTTATTATTTTGTACTAAATCTATGAATGTACTTACTTCAAATGATATTACTGATCTTATGCTATTTTCTTCAGAGGGCCAGTAGTAACATCTCATTTCCTTGTTCATGAATCAAAACAAGACATAGAATGCCAAATGATGAAAAGTAATTTGATGAAAACATGATGGCAAGTAAAGCCTACACTTTGTGCTTCATACAAACCTCTTTTTGGTGAGTGGGCAATTAATCTTCCTTGTGGTCATGTTGTAATTAAGCTTACTGTAACAATGTCAGCAAATCCTAGAATTACTTCATGGATTTTCAGAAATTATCTTAATAAGAAATGGTATAAAATACCTTTGTGATTCTGACCAATATTCCTTAAAATATTGTACTCTTCCTTCAACATGGAATTTTTAGTCTATTTACTGCAGTAACATACTATTAGAAAACTTGCTAAAATGTATTCAGGACTGGATAGATGGTTCATTGGTTAAGACAGCTTGATGCTTAAGGTTGAAACCAGAGTTCAAATTCCCACAATCCAGGTTAAAAAAAAATTCAGATGTATCCCTATGTGTACCCATATTCCAGCACTATGGGCAGACACAGTTGAATAGTGGAGGTTTGTTGGCAGCTATTAACCTTCAGATTCAGGAAAGAGATCTTGTCTCAGGAAATAATAGAGAAAAGCTATAAAATGCAAAGTCGTAGATTCAAAGCCTGTACATTAGCATTTAACAATCACCATCTCTATCAAACCAAGTTGCACGAACTTGCAGTCTCCTCAGGCTACTAGATAAATTCTTAAACTTGATTGTGGTGTTCTATTTAATTTGCTATTGACTTGCTCAGCTCATTAATTATCATTTGAGAGGGTTTTTTCCTTCCTTTTTAATTGATTGTCTCTAAAGGTATTTTAATAAATATTTAATGTATTATTTTCTACTACACTCTAAATTGTTTTAAAATTAAGACATACAGAAATATAAGGAGTAGGTGATCTAATAGTAATTTAAATAAAGTATGGAATAAAAATGCCTAGGATCTTGACAATTAGCACAATTTTATGCTGCTTCTTTTATTGACGTGGAACCACATGAATCCCATGGTTTGACAAACCAGGTTGCTATTCCAAACCATCATTCTGAACTAATGCTATCTTTAAACCTCCTGTGTTTCAATATATCTCTTTGTATCTAAGGAGGTAGGTGTTTCTGAGGGGACAGAGTCAATAAAAGAAAATTACTTCTAAGATATCAAACTCACTTAAAATGTGCTATAAACTTTACAAAAGGCAATTGCTTTGTTTGAATTTGAAACACATTTTCCTTCTTTTCATTCTTTCATATAACTGTTATTCATATCACTCAACTAATTATGGGATATAAGTATCTTCATATACATACTCTGTAATGGTAGGGTTGTCAGCTTGACACCTGGAATGGGCATGTCAATTAGGCCACTACGGTGTCATGTGGGTAAGTCTGTGATGATTGCTTTGATTGATTTTTGTTGTTGTGGAAAAGATTCACCTGGCCTGATAAAAAGGATGTGGAAAAAGGAAATAGTTTGTCTCTTATTGACTTGCCATTCACTCTTCCTGGCACAATCATCTACCCTATTGCTGGTGATACAGATTCCCTTGCAAATGCTAGAACCATCTTCTCTGGACTTCTAACAACCACTGAACACCTGAGGCTGTCTCGAGAACCCTCCAAGCCTTCAATGCCATATTGAGGCAGTTAAAGTACCCATTCCTCTAGACTAAACAACAACTAGGCTCTTGATCTTTCTACAGAGTGACAGCTGTTGTTGGACATCTCTGTACCTCGTAAACTAGTCTAATAAACACACACACACACAAACAAACTCACAAACACACCCATATACACACGTAAACACACATGCATACGCACACGTACACTCAATCATTTGGGCCTCTGTTCTTCTAGGGAACCCTGTCTAAAAATTCCAATCAGGTTTGTCTAGGATCTCTCCCAACTTGGACTGGATTTTGTTTAAATAATACAAATGTATTTTCATAAAAGAAGTTATAAATATTAACATTTTGACTTCTCAGGATTTGAAGGTGGCACTTGCTCTTCCTGTTGTCACCACATTATGGGCTAATATTATTCATCATGTTATTGATTTTTTTTGCTCATTTCTATATATGTTCCTTGTAGAGCTATTTTAATATCTTATTAATCAAAGGCATGTGCTTTGAAGTATATTAGCTATTTGTTTATAAACTTTCTTTCCAAAAGTCCTTTAATTTCATCAGAGATAAATTTTATCAGAGAGATTTAATTTTATAAGAAAGAAGAGAGAGCAACTAATAATCACATCCGTTCACTTTACTGCATCTGGTTTTTTGTTTGTTTCTAGTCTTCATATTTTTGTGTGAGCAAAGTAAAATGGTCTTGTAAGAAAAAGTCAATGAAAAATTAATTTGTCCACAAATCATGTCCTGATAAATTGTGTCTTTAGCTATAAATGTTGTATTTTGTTACACTTACATTTACTTTCATTGCAGTTGTTTTTATAGCGAATTTGATGACTTTCCAAACTTATCATAGCATACAGCACACCAAGTGGTTATCTATTAAATAGACAGACTAAAAACAAACATGTGGGAAACATTATACAGACTGAGAAGTGATGGGAGATGTCATTCTGTAAATATGTTTCTCATACTGGTTAACGAATAAAGCACTGTTGGCCAATAGGAAAGGAAGATAGGAGGGACTAGGAGACAAGAAAAGAGGAAGTAGTAGAGAGGAGTCCACATGGAGAGTCTGGAGGGAGCAGAACGCCAGCCGGCTCTCTGGTAAAATGAGACCACATGGAAATACACAGATTAACAGAAATGGGCTAATACTTAAGACAGAGCTAGCCGATAAGAAACAAGTGAATGGCCAACAGAATTATATCAAATACATAGTCTCTCAGCGGCAGGACAAGACCAGTGGCAGGAGGAAAACCCCACTCCTTACAGAGAAGGTTGTACTAAGGTGTTTAGGCATGTAAACATAAGTGTATATAACAACTATTAATGAGACAAACTGGCCATGAAGTTGAAAAAAAGAGCAAGGAGGGGTATAGCAGAGGGCTTAAAGGGAGGAAGGGTAAAATTATGAAAATAAATTATTATTCAAGATAAAAGGAATTATTTTAAATATACCTTCCAAGCTTCAACCTATATTTTTATTCTAGTATACCTGAATTCCACACCCCATTATATAAGTCTCTTTGGGGATGCTTTAACATGGAACACTAACTTTTGTCCCCTTCAAAAATCTGTCATATCTAGTGAAAATTTATCGTGTTGATACATTATTAAATTGGGAATTATGTTAGTTTCTTGTACTGTGACTTGGTTTTAAGTTGTTATAAATGGAAATCAGCAGTGTTTTAAGTATAACATGAAAAAAAATATTTTGTGTGATTTTTACCAAGCATCTAGTTTCTAAAGCAAAAATGCTTTCGATGGAATTTAGAATTTTCCTGGTATAATGTCATATTGAATATATTCATGTTTTCAACACTTTGCTAATTTAAAATAATTATTTGTAAATACCTCATGAGATTGATGTGGTGAATTCTAATTCCCAAATCATACTCTAAAAATACCAGTTTATCACATGGGGGAGGGCCTGGGCCATGCTCCAAATGATATGACAGACTTTAAATATCCCCCATGGAAGGCCTCACTCTCCATAGGAAGCAAAGAGGGGATGCGATGGAGGTGGGGGGCAGAGGAGGAAAGAAGTGTGAGAGAACTGGGATTGCCATATAAAACAAGCTTATTTCAAATTTAAATAAATAAATACGATAAAAAGAAAAAACAGTCTATGTAGAGAAGATTAAGACCAGGATTTCCCAACAGCATGGTCCCTCAGCTGCATCAACCCCAAATAATACACAGAGGCACTGTATTAGAAATAAAGCTGTTGGCCTGTTACTAGCATTTCTTATCGGCTAGCTCTATCATAAAGATTAACCCATTTCTTTCATAGTGTTTCCACATGGTCTGATCTTATCAGGGAGAGGGTCCAGTTTTCTGCTCTCTTTGTCCTACATGTTGAAACTACTCCTATCTCTTCCCGAATCCTCCTGGTCTCCTCGTCCCACTTATTTTGTTTTCTTATTGGACAACAGTGCTTTATTCATTAACCAATATGAGAAACATATATTACAGAATGACATCTCCCATCTTATATGATACATTACCCTTTCCATTGCTTTTGCTATCCTGTCTAGTTTCATTGCTCATGCTCTCTTTGCAAAGAAACAGCATATAACATTGTGCCTATTTGCCTTTGTTCAGATACTTCTAACAAGTATGTTCTAAATATTTTCAAGGATTGTATTAGCTGAGCTTTAATAACATAGTTTCTCATGTGAAAAGTAGATTTTTGTCTTCCTCTATTGTCTAATGTTGAGATTATTTTTTAGACACTGCGTTTTATACACTTTGTCAAAATAAATAGATACATAAAACTTATCAAAGTATATAAAATATATTTAAGAGAATATAATACCACCTGAGTTCCATTCAATAAAAAGATGAAATTACTGTATCTTATAAAAACTTATTTGGGAAGGGAAATACTTTAGAAAAAGTAACTGAGTATATTACTGAGGAAAATGATTGTTTAGTTTTGAAATTCAATTTAACTTAGAATTTGGAGTTGATTTACTAAGTACTGATGTCACTCTCAGCAACTTAATATGTTGATTGTGCCATTAATGGGGAGCAACAATAGAAAACTAAACAGAAAATGCATTAAGCAGTTTCACAATGTTAACTTTTTTCAAAGTTGTAAGTTAACAATGCTGCTTCAGTGAATACCAGGGATGTGAGGGATTGAAGTTTAATGTAGCAAACCATATAGAAAAGGCAGTTCAGTATGGGGTCCATGAGCTTCCCCTTGTTCAGGAAAGCTGTCTCTTTGGGTTTCTGCAACCTGATCTTAACTCCTTTGCTTATCACGTCTCCCTCTCTGCAACTGGATTCCAGAATTTTGGCTTAGTGTGTATAGCTATAGGTTTCTGCTTCTGGATGTTGGCTCTAGGATGGCATATAAGGTAGTAATTAATCTCATTATCAGGGAAGGACATTTAAGTTAGCCTCTCCACTATTACTTAGATTGTTAGTTGGGGTCATCCTTGTAGCTCTCTGGACATTTCCCTAGTGCCAGATTTCTCTTCACACATATAATGTCTCCCTCTATTATGGTATCACTTTTCTTGCTCTTCTCTTTTCTTCTCCCAACTCAATCTTTCTGTTCCTTTATGTTCTCCTCTCCCTTCTTGTTTTTTTAAGATTCTTAAACCCTGGTGTTATTTTAGCTCTTTTAAAACAATGTTATATATTTTTATTTATTACTCTTCCTGCTCCCTTAGCTGGGAAACAAGCACAGGGCTGACACAGACCTCCTAAATGTGGGTCTCAGTTACAAGGCCTACAAGGCCTGGGCAATCTATGGGACCTCTGACAGTGGAACAGATGTATCCCTGGTGCAAGAAAGGACTTCAGGAGCACATTTTCCATACAGGGATATTCGTTAGCATTGAGACATATGGGAGGGCCTAGCCCTACCTCAAATGACTTGACAGATTGTGATGATCCCTCCTGGAAGGCCTTACCCTTCCTAGGGAGTGGATGGGGAACACGAGGGAGGGGGGTCAGGGGGGATCATGGGAGGATGAGAGAGGGACTGGGATCAATATATAAATTAAGAAAAACATTAAAAGATTTTTAAAAATTAATATAAATTATGAAAATATTTTATAAAAGAAAAGGGAGTTCAGAGGTAGTATCATGTCAGATGTTGAGTGTTAACATGTTTTTCTCCATGTTGTTTCTAAAAGTTTGAAAAACATGTTTAAGATAAAATATTTATGACTGAAAAACAAGTTTGCCTTCGTTATCGGATAATTTAGTTAAATTTTAATAATTAATAATTTGCTTTGGTTTTTGCTTAAATGCAAGATTGAGAGCTAACACATCAGGTCTGAGGGAATAATGATGGTGAATAAAAAGGTTACAAGTTGCATATGCGATAAACAAGATCCAGAGATAAGAAAGACAGGGAAATACACCTCAACAAAGACACATGACAAAAAAAAAAAAAAAAAAAAAAAAAAAAAAAACCTTGAATATAGTAGATGGGAAGAAATAAGTTTACCATGCCTTCTTAAAATAATAAAATATTTGAAATGAATGAGCACATTTTACACAAATTATACAAGTCAGTATATTCTTACTTAATGATTTATGTAGTGCTTGATGTGGGAACTCCCATCTCACTTTCAATTGCTCTACCCTGGTCAGGTGGTCTTGCATTGTATAAGAAAACTAGGGTGAGCAAGCTAAAGGAAACAAGCCAATAAGCAGCCACTTTGAGGTGTGGTGTTTATTACAACAACAAAAATCAAACTATAACAGTAAGTTATTCTAGTGTTGTCATGATTTGGCCCACATTATTACAGGTAATGTTGTTTATTTATTCAATTATTTATGTCTGTATTATATTTTACTTGTTTATTTACCTGTATATTCTCCAAAGAATAAAACTAGCTATTGACAGCCACTTTGAAAAATAGAGAGGGTTTTGTGAGAAGATATAAAAATGTGCCACTAAAAGAAAAAAAATAGAGGGAGGTTGCACAGGTTATACTGAGAAAATGACTTGATGTGCTTTAGATTCAGTGGTACATAGATTCATGAAGCACCTACACACGTGGGGTTAAAAATGTAGTTCATGACTTATGTACACCTTGATATTAGATTTAGGTGGTGAACATTTCAAGACAGCATGAGACTGCATGGCATTACACAGATGAATTTTAAAAAATCAAATGCAGTGTGTGTGTGTGTGTGTGTGTGTGTGTGTGTGTGTGTGTGTGTGTGTGTGTGAATCAACAAAAGATTGAAAAGCAGTGACCGAGAAACTGAGTCGTTCTAGATAGCCTTGGTCTTTATGCCACAAAAGGCAACTGTTTAATTAGAATTACATAGTCATATAAAGAAAATAATAATCTCTGTGTTCCTTCATCTCCTTAGTATATGTCAGTGACTAAAGTTTTAATTCTTTGCACCTTTCAGAGTCTCCAAAGCATATCTAAACATTTCCTGCTGTTATCTAGTCAATATGTGTTGTAGACAATCTTTTGTGTACAATAGATTTATGGGATAGGTATTTGAATATAAATGCTTCCAAATCCTTGGTATTTTGTCAGGTTTAATGATTGGATGCATAAATCCCATATTACCTATATTTTACCAGGTGTATTATGGAACATATTGTTTTAAATAGTTATTAAGCTTATAGGTGAATATGAAAGAAAGAATAATCTCTGAAAATATTCATTCACAGCCACACTTTGTCATGACATAAAGTTCAAAGGACAGGCTTTCGAGATTGCAACTGTTCATTCCAGATATACAACTTAGATATTGGTGTAATGATGGAGATATAACAATACTAGGGAATTAATGAGATGCAGACATAATGCTCTAACAGAAGTTATGAGAAAAATATTCCAGGGAAACATGTTTTGTAAATGATTTAAAGATGTGTGAGTGTATGTGGTGTGTGTGTGTGTTTCTGACAAGAGATAGACTCTAAATAGTTCTGTCTCTTCATGTTGAATGCTGGGATTATAAATCATGCTGAACATTGTGTTGAGACACATCACACAGCTAATACCTGTGCCTATTGAAATGAGGTTTATCAAGCAAGCAGCCTTTTTTTTAACTGACCTAATCATATGCATGGGAGGGATAGATACAATAATTGTTCATGCTTGAGTGGTGTCTCTCACTAAGTCATGTGGCAGCTTAAACTAGGAACATAAACCATGTTGTTCCAAATGTTTCCTCACAAACCAAAGAGAGAAATATTTGATTACCATAGATATTTTTGACAGATTAGGGTAATATTAATTATTTAAAACTGAGAAGCTGTTGATAAATAATTGAGCTTATTTTTAAGAATATCATGATTTAAACTGAATGCAACCATTTATAATAGTTTGATTTAACCTTATAAACAAGTCAAAACCATTTTTAAAAGGGTTTATTTTTCTATTTTTTTGGGGGTAAATGACTAGAAGAATCTGATTTAAAGCTGTATTTGTTTATATGAATATTGAAAATACTCCCTATGCAAAATTATCATAGTAAAGTAAGAAAAGATATCCCATTAAAAGCAGTGCTTAGCAAATTTGTTTCTCTGGAGGGAAACTGGATCTGGTGCTTAGTAGATAGACAGACCATTACAGCACATCTTTGATCTCCATGTGTTCATATCACCATGTGCACTGAAATCTGTAAATTGTCAGATAGACAAATTATCACATTTTAATGATACCTTACAATGTACTTTATCCATCTATCTATTATCTTCCATGTATTCTAAAAAATAATAATTACTACAAATCCACCAGACAGAAAATAGTTGTATGAAGCAAATGATTTTTTTTATAAAGTTATAAGAGAGTTATAAAGGTAAGTGTGTGCATGGCAATATGAAGGTCTTCTATAGGGTACACCCCTATGTTAGGTTTATTTTTGAAGCACCAGACTTGAGTTAAGGTCAAACTTTATTTTATTTATACTCCATCTCATTTGTTACCTGTCTTCACTTTTATTTCCCATATATTATAGAATGCATTGCTTATTAATACCTTACTAGGGTAAATTGTTTGAAAACACATAAGTCGAGATGTAAGCTAGCTATAGAATGGAGTGCTGTCAGATTCAGTGACTGAGTCCAATTATAAGTAAAACTGGAGGCTATTCACTCAAATAATCTACCAGTAAGTAGGATGGAAAATTAATTTTCTTTGCATTTGATGAGTCTGCTCTCTGTTTCTGTTATGCCATTTGCACATTAGTCAGAGTCTGAGGGAGTACAGCATCGAATTTATAGCTACAGCAGTTTTCTTTAAGTCAGATCAACAGAGATGAATTGGCAGATTCTCAGTGAACCATCTTTTATACAATATTGCCCTCTATGGGAACTAAAATACTGAAGGAAGAGAATGACATTTATTGTTTGTTTTACTTCTGTGATCACCAGATGCCCTTTTTATTTCTTTTTATCTGATTGCAGCAGTCCTCTCGCCTTTAACTTCTATAAATAACCGAGGTGCTAACCACCCACAGCATCGCTCTTTCACTTAGTGTTACTATAATATCAGAGCAGAATTAATTTTCTATAGCATTCAACTATATGCTACATCTTATTTTGTGAAAATGTCACTCAAGGAAATATGCTGATTTCAAGCAAATTTGTAATTATTTTGCAGAAACATTCTACTTAGAAAAATAGGCCACATCTAGATTCCGAAAACACAAGGTCCTTACTATGATCTAAAAGACAAATGCTTTATACAAAGAGCACTCACATATCTCTGTGTCTTTTTCTGGTTAAAGTTGTTTATACAATGTGTTAAAATTGTGAAAGTAAATGCAGACTCATTCATTAGCAAATTATTTTACTCATGAATATTAAATAGAGCAACATGATATGGAATGGAAAATGGAAAATTAATCAGTGTTCTGTTCTATAGAAATCTATTTTCCTTGTTTCTTCCTATTTTCATATAATATGAGTTCTATATTCCAGAATATAGAAACAGGCAAATTTCATTCATGAACACTTTCATGTGCAAAATCTTGACACCATTGTTTCCATTTTCCCATTTTCATTTGCTGCATTCCATTCACTCAGTCATCCATAAACTGAGTATTAAAAGTGTGAGTACCTACCCCATCTTATTATGCTGTACCATGCATTAAGAATAGGAAGAGCTAAACATGAGCTATGTACTCAGAGCACAGAAATCATTCCTGGTGAATACACACACACACACACACACAAAATCACACATACACACTCGTCTAGTGGTAGCAATATAACACTGAGCTTGTTATTGTAGGCTGATTGTATACAGTGGGTCTGATTTGTCTATTAGAACTTCTTACTTGTAGCACCTCTCAAGCATAAGGAAACTCTAAGTCATTGCTCGGTAATACTACTCACCACATTTTGACACATCACCCTAACATCCAAGCAATACATACTTGCCCAGTTACCAAACACATAGTAGATATATACATATACCACATACATGCCCACAATATACAGGTCATACACATATATCCACACAAGCACACAAACACCATCATACACACACATACACACAGGTACATATAAATGTGCACATACATACAAACATACATTAATTTTTATTGTTTGTATGTTTTTATGTGGTGTGTGCATATGGATGTGTGAAGAATATATATAAGAACACTTTGTATGTTTATAAATGTATTTTTGCTTATGTGTGTATGTTTAGAAGTGTGTGCATGTATGTTTGTATACATACAACATATGCACATATAAACACATATATAATCACATACATGCACATATGTTTGCACACATGCACACACTTTGCATAATGCATACATATGCAAACATTGCATATATATACAGACAACATACACAAACATATATAGACAACATTAAAAAAGGTGTATACAGACAACACACAAATAAAAACACATACAAAAAATAATACATGTAAACAAACACACAGATATACAAATATACAAAACATGCATACATATACACACCACACACATACAAATAAACACATATTTATGTACATACATACACCTATATACATGAATATATACATACATGTAACACATATACACATATCTCACTCTGCTGAGGACAAATAAAAAAGAGATTGAGTTGCTACTGAATTCCTCCTGAGTGATGGTAATTTAGAGTGAAACATTCAAACTACCAGGACAGATCTGAGTTACTAAGACTCATAAAATAAAGATTTCCCATGCTGATCAGAGTATTAGCTGGAGTAACTCACAAATGAAAAGGCTGCTTCCAAAGCACTGGGATAGACAGAAAACAAATGATATTGATGTCCTACCTATAACGGAATTTGCTAACAGATGAAACAGAATACACTGCTTGACACACAGGGTATTATAAAATTTATTGCTGTAATGTTGAGCTTCTGGCTTCCATGTAGTTTTCTCACATGGAACATTTAGAACTTCAAATTCCAAAATATAAAATGGCTTGAGTTGTAAAGTATAAATCCAAAGAAAATAGCCACGAAACCATAAAATTTTGGAAAAATGCAGATTAAAAAGAAAACAAAGTACATCCTCATACTGTAGCTACACCATACTTTCAATATTTAAAGCTGCTCTTATGGTCAGAGATTTTCAAGGAAGCCTTGTGCTGATTAATGTACTTTATGAAATTTCACCACCTTTGCAAAGTAGCACTAGGAAAATTTGACCTCAGAATAATTGTAAATGTAATTTCTCCTGAGCTTCCCTACCTTACCCCAGGACACAATTAAGTCATTTTATCCCACAACAAATATTGGTGAGATTCAATGATGTTTGGGCCAAGAGTTGCTATTTATTAAAAAATCTTCTTGCTTTAGGCATTGTTGGCCAAACTGGAATCAGGCCTCTGATCCTGTGCCTTTTCTCATGGCCTTTAAAGTTCTATATCTCAAATGACTCACTTGAACTATGAACTTGATGGTTTCCTTGCTAAACAAAAACTGTTCAGGGATGCTGGCAATATCTCTTCCCCAAATTGTGATTCCCATTTGTTTCCCTCTTTTAGTCACTCTTTAACAAGAGGTCTAGATACGTAGTAATACTGAAGTCTGTCGAGGGCACTTGCAAATGAAATTTGGTAGTAATTTTTATTTTCTAAACTATATTTACACCAAAGGGGTAAAGATGGCTGCATTCTCCATAGTCCTCTCTTGAGTTCTGTCCTGAAAAATTGCTAACACAAAGGGATTTTATTCATCTCTTAAAAGGGTTTTTATTGCAGTCACTCACCCCAATTATAAACATCTCCCCTGACATGATTATTTTCTGTATGTATGTATGTATGTATGTATGTATGTATGTATGTATATAGTATTGGTTTGGTTTTTTTATAAACTTCATTGGTTTAACTTTTCAGTTAAATTAATTATGCTTGGTCACAACTGTGACAACCATTAATAAAATTATTTCTTCTCATTTAAAATTGCCAATTTTGATGAACATTACAGAAAAGAAATGAAAACAGGAAACAATACATAAGTATGTAAAGATATGAGCATTCATATACAATATGTACATGTAAATTTGATTTATTTTAAAGAACTGCACTTAAACATTTTTAATAATAATAATAAAGTGTGTTGTAAAATCTTGAAAGTATTTAATTTTCTACATTTACAACGATGTTTTCTAAAATGGGTGATATACCTCTCAATTTCATCTTCGCAATAAATTAACTTGACAACAAACAAATAAGCAAAAATAATAACCTTCCTTTGGAATAAAAGCTTTGAGCCAGTAGTATCATAAACCTTTAACTTCAGCCTTCAAAAGGCAGTATAAACTTGCTTGGTCTGAATAGCAACTTCTGGGACAGTTAGGACTATATGGAGAGGCCCTGTCACCAGAAAAACAATAACAACAGCAAAAGTCAAAAAAAAAAAAAAAAAAAAAAAAAAAAAACGCCAAAGGCACAAATGTAAACAGTATGTATTATTGAATTGTTGTATATTTGGCTTGTATTACTTGTATTTATTCATTTTACGTATATAGTAAATAATGAACCTTTTTTCAAATTTTTTAATTACTAAATGATGCTTGAGACATACATACTTTTTTACTATTTTGTCAAAATGCCACCAGATATTGAAATGTTATGCTTAAGGAAAAATGAGTTGAGCAAAGAGATTTTGAGCTGGTCAAAGAATTACATCTTGCAGAAACAACTAGAAAAGCATATTGTGTGGAGTTACAATCCTGAACTGGTACAATATGTTGACTTCAAGTTGGTAAAGATCCACTGATATCTTAGTTTAAATCAATACTTAGTAAATAAAAGAAATTTGATTGTCTTTAACATGTTATCAAAACAAAATTAAGAGCATCTATTTCTTGTTATTCAACTATAGCAGTAAGCTGTTTTGCATATTATGTCTTATAATAAATTAATGGAATAAAATGTTATATCTGACAAATGTAAAAAAAATGAGGAATTATGTAACTCACATTAAGTGATCTAAATAAACAAACAAACATGTAAACAAACAACAGTTTAGCAATAATTCCTCTCTGTATTTTGTCTGGTAATACATTATCCTTATTTCTTAAATAAGCAAGTCAGAAAATACAATAGGTAACATTTTCATATAATGGTAGGATACAATATGAAAAGGCATTTTATATGAAAAATGAAACTACAATTAAAAGTCATTTATATTCACCATTTATTCTGTATGTTTGAATCTGTCTAGTTTTCTCCAGGGGAAGAAATATATTTCTGGTGGTTGTAAATACATTTATGAACATTGTGTTATACTCTGTCCTGAGTATTTACTTTGTCAATTAAGTAGTATTTATCTTTTCCTACAGTAGAATTTTAATTTTCTATCTTTGGATATTTTTCTAGTAATTTATATTTAATAAATAATATTTTATATGTCAGAACTTACTTTAGCACTTTACCACTTTCATTATCAAAGTTCTCAAATGGTATTTATAATTTCAATTGAGGAATTGTTCTGTATTCTTTGATAAAGCATTGCATAGACTAATGCTAGAGAGAAAAAAATGACCTGATCAACTTCTTTCCTTTGCAATTATTCCCCACCACCCACCTTCATCACCATACCAAGGCTGCGAATCCCATTCCTTGATTTTATAGGATAGTTTTGTTGTCAGAATAGCTTACCTGTCATTTAATTCCAAAGATTGCAACCATTCATATGACATCACTTCTTTACTGGCTTCTGAAATATAAATACAGCAATGGTGAAATGACCTCACGTATTTTGCAATAATGTTCCTCTCACTTAAGCAATTTCCCAAGAAGTTAAAATACTAAATAAATGTTATTAAATTAAAGAGGAGAAAAGAAAACAGAAAAATATGGCTGGGAGGATATACAGTGACTGACTGCTTTACTAGCAATAGGAAGGCTAGGGGTTTGATCCTCAGCACCATAAACAAAGAGACAAAACTTTTAAAGATAGAAATTTCCAAGCAGCTTTTAGAATTTATCTTTATCTACATTGAGTCATGGCATAGTGTTTACGCTTAGTAATATTTAATTGTAATATCTGTAAAAGATTTATCTGCAATAGGTTTATCCATGTAAATTTTAATGGGTATCACTAGAAAATTTTGTCTTTACCTTCAAATGAATCTTTGCCACTTACATGCCATGTGGATAGCATGAAAGGAGATATTCTTGAATCCCTCTTGAAGTTTTTTGACCCTTTAGTAATTATTTTCTCATTTACCTGAAACAAGCTAATGGATAAATGATTCACAATTTCCTAAATAATATTTGCTGTTTATAAATAACCTTTATATACACTTTACAATGTTGGTAAGTGTTTTTCCTTGACTTTATGTGTATGCGAGTATTTGCAACTAGTAGATCATTCTTGCACACACTGATAAGCATTATAAAGGATATAGACCTTATCATAAGTGCTAGCTTTGATGGCTTCTCCACTATGACCCACCTCCCAACCTGTAGTCATAGGTTTTTTGAAATTGCTACTGCACTACACACACTGCTTGTAACTGAAGACACACACACAAACACACACACACACACACACACACACACACACACACACACACACACACCAGAGAGCTATGGCATGGAGAATTATTTAGCTCTGTTCTGCCTTGAAAGAAATCTTCATTTATGTGTGCCTGTGTGCTCTTCTATTCCATTAAATAGTTAGGATGAAAGAAGATATTGGATAAACAAGAATCATGTAGTTTAGAAAGGACCTTCCTGCTAGCCCTGTGTATATGCATCTAGTTGTAAAAAGTAAAAAGGATCTTACACAATGTACATAAACATACTTTAACATCTGTTTATGTGCTTTCAAGAGTTATTTTTAAGCAAAGGACATCATTATTTTATTTATGGAGATAATTTTAAAGTTTGAAAAATAGAAATGTAGTTTCCTATAATAATTCAGATTTTACCTCAGTTAATTACAGTACATAATTATATACGAATATCTGTTCTTATTTGTAACATATAGTTATAACAGTATAACTTTCAGGATTTCGTAGCTCACAGATATTTCTCCAAGTTTTGTATTGCTCATTGCTGGATTTTGCTCCGTTTGGAATTGAGTCTTTGGATGGCATATATTCACATCAGAAAGTCCCATCATGAACTTTTATCATCCCATTAAAACAGTGGATAAGTCATAGCTGCAAAGTGGAATGTTATGCTCAGATTTTGCAGGAAATGTTACAATTGTACAATGAAAGATTATACAAATCCACAAGGAACATCCAATCAATCAATGCTGTGTGAGAGAAAGGCAGCCAGTTGCTGAATTAGCTTCTGCTGGAATGTGTTCATGTGTAACTTGCCACTGACTGGATGACATCACAACAGCTTCAGGTCCTTGAAAGTCTTGAGAATGATTAGTTGAAGGTATTGGCTACTTCTACCAATCATAACCCGGCAGAGCTGCCTTCATAGTTCGGAGATATGAGAGAAAGAAGGAGGGAGGGAAAAACCGTCTCCAGCTAAGCAAGAGGCGCAGCAGCAGCAGTCGCAGAAGCAGACAGGAGCAGCTGGTATTCCGGTGATTAAATAGTTCTCATAGCCTTTCTGCTGTACCCAGTCTGCTCCCTGGTGTAATGCTCGTGTCCGAGAAGGAAGCTGCATTTTAACGGTGTACTGAACAGAGGTCTGAATCATTCCAGCTGGCTGCTTGTTTTGAAAAGGACAATGTGTGTATAAATAAAAAGACTGCTGGAAGAGTTCAGACACCAGCACTGGAGCTGAGGAGTACTCCGGGAATCCTGTTGAGGCAGATGGCACGAACTGAAAGCTCCGCTAATTAACCTGGAGCCAAGTAAACCTTCATTCTGGACATCTCATTTTCTAACTCCGGATAAATTCAAGTTAGCAAAAGAAAAAAAATATTGAGATGCTTCTCTAGGTAAGTTACTGCCCTAATTTGTTGGAATTGATAATAACTGGGTATGTGTGGCTAGCTTCATAAACAAGTTAAACACACTAAAGTTTTATTTGTGAAAGCTTTATATAGAAGCAGATACTTTTAGAGCTAAATTTAATCTCCCTTTCTGGAGTGTGTGTACATACCTGTCAGTATGCTTTGTAGAAGTTATATTTTCCCTGTAAATAGGACATACTGTCCTGTTGTAAAAGAGGAATTGTAATAGCAAATTTACTCTAAACACTTACCTGACATTTGCACCCGAAACACATCCCTTGATAACAGTTTAGTCCTGTTTCTACTGAGATCACCAATTTTGCAAACTCAGTCTTTGTGGGAACACTGTGCTCCTGTTTTATCTGTTACCTAGGAAGTATTACTAAGATCACAGCATCCTAATTGCCCAGGATGAGAACTCTTTTCCTTGACACCTGAGATTTATATGTGTTCTCTGTCTTGATGGCATTCTTGAGAGAAATAGCTGGCACACACATTTGAAACAGTATGACACAGTTTGTACACTGTTTATAATGAAAAACATTGTCTCCTAGCTCCCATTAGAAATGAAAACATCTTAAGAGTAAGATATGTCATATTCATATCCTAGATTGCATAGAGGAAAATAACAAACAGCTTAGTGCCATACCCATACATGACCCTGAAGTCCCTTGCACAAAACAAGTTGGAAAACAGAAGATGCTTAAAGTTGATTCTAGTTAGCATTTCCAGTATGTATATCAGAAGAAACTGAAGTTTAAAAATATTAGACATTCACTTCCTTTTGACTTGTCCTAATTATAAAATGGTAGTTTTTAGTTTCTGTAACAATATATAGAGGTAATGTGTTGTTTATTGTGGTGACTCTGTTCTGAACATTAATTAGCTCTGAGAAAGTTTCATTGGCTCGTCATCTTTCAACCTCTCCTCTGTGTGTCTTCATAATGTCTTTTATTGAAATCTATTCATTAACTTGACATCATAGTTGTTTTAATATAAATTGTTCACCAAGATATTGATGTCTTCAGTTATTCACTTTCTTGTCAACTTCATATTAAAGTTATGTGCTTCTTGTTAAAAGGGGAAACTGGTGAAGTCAGAAGTTACTAGAATTATTTGAATTTCTCCCCAACTAGGAAGCAAAGATTTTCCTATAAATGGTTATAGTGGATTTTATTTTAGATCAAAATAACTATTTTAGTATTTTATCAGAATTGTGACAAATATATCCAGAATCATGGGTAGTAATACATACTTTGTACTATTTATTTCCATGAATCAAGTGTAAGCCAAGAAATGCATCCACTGGCCAGAGGATCTAAGTCTCTAACCAATACTTCTAAAACATAAGTGTTGAATAACAAAAATAACTTTGCCATTTATGTTTTCCTCAGTACAGAAATAGACATTTGCAATTATTATGATTTATGCCATTTTTTTTAGTAGCAAATCCTCTGGCAACCTTTGGATGTTATGGCTTCTATAATACGCATATGATCAGGGGAAGATTTTTGGGGAAAACTTGTGAGAAAACTTCCATTTGTCCAGCTTTCCAATTATAACATCAAAGTCACCCTTGATGGGAAAATGCAGATAAAATTCAGGATTAAGTCTTAAGAAAAAAAATGTCATAGATAAAAAGATAGTTTTATTATACTTTATTTTTTAACAAATCAATTAGGAGTCCATCTGTTTATAAATACAGAGATCATAGTTTTGCCTTTTAATATTTGAATTTCAAAATAGAACACATGTTCATATGTAATAGATGCACATGCATGTACCTGAGAAAACAAGTCAGGTTTTGTCTGGCATGAAACCTGCTACATCTGATACCTACTCTTTCTTCCTCCAAGGGGCATGTCATGGTCATATTAAAGAATACCTCAAATCCTAATTAATCTCAACCCCAGACTAGTGCTTTTTAACAGCTAAATAAATGTTTCCAATCCACACAAGAGCTGTTGCTAAGAAATTTAATGTATCTGTGATTTTCCCCCACCTTCTTTATGAGTGGGGAAGTAGCCTGTGAGAATAAAATCCCATAGTACTCTATTTCATTTAGAAGCAACTACTCGGGGAGAACAGAGAAGCAGTAAGCATACTGTGTTCAAACCAGAAGGTTCTGGCTGATGCTGCCTCTCCAGAATTGGAAAGCATCTGGGGGAACTTATAAAGTAAAGCTAGAATATCAGCCTTGGCTGTCAGCCAGGTCTAAGGAGCTATGCACCCAGAAGGCTATTTTTTTTTTTTCTGGGCTGAAATTTATTGATAATGCATTATGTTTTAAGTCTAACCTGTAGAAACTGGAATGTTTCAGGAGCCGATATATTGTTAGACTAAAGCAAAACTGCAAGGAAAGCAACGTTTCTTCTTTATCAAATGTGGCTATGTGTGTGTGTCTGTGTGTGTGTGCATGTGTGTATACATTGATGCCTAGCATGTACCCCATAAAACACAACACATACTGGGAAGTAAAGCAGTGATTAAATGCCTCATCCACACACTAGCTTGGAATGGCAGAGAGATCAGAAATGCTGTTTATGGATGTGTACCAAAACAAAGAACTTCAAGGTTTTATTCAAGCAACCATCCTAGTAAAGGTCCGGTAAAAGTTAGAGATACCAAACATTTTCATGGTGTTGTGGCTAGACAAGAAAGGGTAAACTCTCTTTCATTATGTACCCCAAATAACTAGAAAAAGGAGATGCTCTCTGTTATTTATTTTAGGTACACAAAGTGAGAGAAGCAGGTCAGGTGCCAGACACTGTGCTATTGCCTTTAGCCATCACAATGTAACAGGCAGCCAAGCATTCCTTAACACTTAGGACACTTTCAGCTATCCTGTTAGACTGAGTGTTAAGTGCATTCTCCTTTTTACTTCTCTTCTTTAAGTTTCAGCAGTTAGAGCAGTTAATGACAGTGTAGAACTTACTTGCATGCAGTTTTCTTTAATAATTCCTAAAGGATGATACCACATTTTAAGCTAAACAAAATTTTTCTTTAAGCAATAATATTGAATTGAGAGATTTCCCCCCCCCCAAGCCTCAGAGCATCTGATAATTAATACCAAACTCACCGAAGTATAAGGTTTTTCAAAACAATTAGTTTTTTGAGATGAGAATAGTTTTGAGATGAAAAGAGTAACTTCTACATGTCTACTTGCAAAAGGTTGCTCATATATTATGTGATACGTGCATTTCCTTGTCTCATTATAATCTATCATATCCCTTAGTATAAAGATATTCATGACACAGGTTATAAGAAAATAACTCATATGATGACAAAATCAATAATGACTTTCTTGTTTCTGAGTTAATATAAATATGTAGAATTTGATATGTATTTTTCAGACAACTTACATAAGATATTTTGTGAACTTAAATGAATAATCATTATGAATTACTTGAATCTAAGGAAGTGCCTGTGAAAACACAAAGAGGTAAAATGACTTCTGCCCAAATCCTTGAGAAATTGTTTGATGTATTCAGGGTATTTTTGAAATCAAAATAGATAATAGCATTATTAGATTCTGGAATTGCAGTTTCTGTTCCAAAATCTTACCTTAATATTCATAAAAATAGTTGTTTGAAACATTGGAAAAGTTCAGTAAAGAAAGCATAATTTAGCAAAGTAACAGACATGATCACATAGCATGAACACCCATGTTTCCAAGTTAGAATTACCCAAGCCCGGACTGTGAACCACCAATATTTAACAGCTTTCGCTTTCCTTTTACATCCTTTTATTTCTTTCTTGCAGTGTTGGGGCTCAAATAAGAGACTTTTTTTTCCATGTGTATACTAAGCAAGTGGTCATCTACTGAGTTACCTTTAGTCCTTATTAAAATTATGTAATAACCTTCGAGTATAACCACAGACTGGGTTCAGTACATTCATGCAGAAAGGAAATGTGGATATATACTGCCTACTACTTTCTTTGCTCTCACTGTTTTCTAGTCTTCACTTCCCTTACTTTTTCTTCCCTTAATTTTTCATTTGTATTCACTCTATCACCACCCACATTTCTTTCTTCTTGGTTTCACATTTGTCCTTCTTGGTTTCTTTCTGCCCGCCCTCCCCACCACAGTTTTGCCATGGCAGGTTTAGTGCTCCCTTACATAGCTGGTGAGCAATTCACTCATGTTTAACATGGCAGCACATATAATAAAGACCTGGTGTGAACACCTAGTAAGTGGAAAAACACATAGGGAAAGTGGGTTAAGGCAATAAGGAGATAAGTAAGATAAATTGGGAAATTAGCACTGGAAAAGTAGCTCTCAAGATTACCAACAGCTACTCTCCTGCTATGTTGGTAGGCCATTTACTTTTCTAAATACTTTACATACAGTTCTTTGTTCCCTCTGCATATGCTCCCACGGCATATTTTCCTACAACAATGCACTATAGAGTGAAAAACAAAATAACAAAATAATAAAAGTAAATAATCATTATAATCATTGTTTAAATATCCACTATTAATCATTTAGTAACAAACATAATAACATTCATATGCAGCCCAAAGGCCAACCACCACGCTAATGGGAGAAGACGATGGGAGGGAAAGATCATACACAGGAGATAGTTTGGCTTGACTCCATTCCTGAATCAGAAATTCAATTGTAGACTGCTGATCCACAAAATTTGTCATATTTCACCAGACTTTTCTAAAGAGTCCTTGATGCACTGAATAGTGTTTCACGCCTACATTAAAAAATCATTTAAACCGCAGAAATAAATATAGCAACACTAAAGACTAATACAAGGAGAGGAAACAGATGCAGCGATGCATATGCTCCTAACAAATGCATATAAAAGTCCTAATTCTGCTCATTACTCTAAAGTGTGAGAGAATAATTAGAATCAGAATTTAAATTTGATCTGCTTCTCAAATTATCTTTCCCTAAATTTTATGTCACTCCAAGTAAGAATTCACATATTCAGAAGTGAAGTAAAAACAAACATCTATTTGTAAATTATACTTATTAATTCATTTAAAGTACATGATTCTTCATATCTCCATTTGTACAGAAGCTTTCCTTCAAATAAGGCATTTTGTTAATAATCACAAAAGTGATGCAAAAATTTATTAATTGAAGTTTAACTCAATGTAGTGCTCAAATTACCTTATTTCCTTATGTTTTCATAGTTCTCATTTCTATTAATAAAAAAGGCTTTAATTTTTGTTCACTCATGTTCATGGTGATCATTAAAATAAGTATTACTCTGTTTACTATGTGTTTAATGTTAATTAAAATACATGGACAAATAAAGTCCATTCTCATGAGGATAGGAGTCTTGCGGGAGAAAGAGAAGTGTCCAAGAGTTCTCTAACGTCAGAGAAGTGAGGGAGGGGAACTGAAAGTATGCATGAGAAACCATCCCACATAAAATCCATTTCAAAGTTGAGTGCTGAACACACCAGGATCCTCATAGGAAAAATATGATTAGTGATAGTAATTTCCTACATTATGCAAAATAAAAGGCTAGAATTTGTCTCTGACTACTGGCTATCCTTCCCAGTTTTGAGGAGCTGCATGGAGGACTGTAGGCTAAAGCACATTTTGTGTTACTTCTTGGAGAATAGGAAACCCATGTAATTTTACAAACTAGCTTTAAATTTTGCTTCTATTATTTTTCAGTTCTTAGTACTTAAAAACTAATATCAACATTAAATTATCTTATTCCATTTTTGTCAATATATTCTAAAAGGTAATTCTTACAGTTGAAACCTAAGCAACAGAAGAGCATATTTCCCATACTATTTCCACAAATTGGTAAAATGAAAATAAAATACAAAAATATTATTCAGTTACCTGAGTGATGGAGCTAAAGAATGATCTAGAAGGATATAATTGATGACAGATGTCTCTATGTTTATGTTTTTCTTATTGCTTGATGAATAAAATACTGTCTGGCCAATGAGGCAGGAAGATAGTTGGGACTAGGATGAGAAGAATTCTGGGAAAAGTAGGCAGAGTGGACCTACCACACAGAATCACCATGTAGGCTACCAAAGGAGTAATAACAAGTCCCAGCCCTTCTCAGGTAAGATAAAACGATGTGGAAATATTTAGATGAATAGAAATGGGTTAGTAACTAAGACAGAGATAGCCAATAAGAAGCCTAAGACATTGGCCAACATCTTTAAACTAATACAGTTTGTGTTTTTATTTGGTGTCAAACGACTGTGGAAAGCTCCAGTAACATATAATTACTGAAAATGCAAAAATGTATATTACGCTTACCAATTATAAAGTACTGCAAGCTCAGTAAGAGGCAAAATACAAACACAAAATTCCAAAAATATCATTCAGTTACCTGAGTGGTAGTGCTAAAGAATAATCCAGAAGAAAAAGTATACTTACTAAACATGGAAATATGTATATTCACAAGTAATAAGTGTTTCAATCTCAGTAAGAGGCAAAACTGGGATAAGTCTATTTACTATACCACTAACACTGTTTTAGAAGGCATTAATGAAATCGTGGGGTCAGTACCAAAGAAAACATTATCAGTGATGATGCTTAGCATAGATCTGACATCACTTTGTCTATCTGTCAGTCTGTCTCAGGCTCTTAATTCCTTATATTATGTATAGTCTTCTATACTGACCCCAGATACCATTCTTCTGTCCCATACAGTTCTATCCCTGAGTCTATTACCTCATGGTACAATTGATAGTCTTATGTTAGTCCTCCATTGCAGTTTAACTAGAGCTTTTTAGTGGTGACAATGCTTTGAGAGTAGATAGAGATAGAGAGCATGGTATTGATTAACAAAGAGCACAAGGAATACATGGGAGCCAAGCCATGTACATAGCAGTAGGTCCAATGCTGATAATTGAAGACAAGGTGCTACAAAGGACTAGTATATATGCATCTCTTGTTGAAGGGATAAGTGTATTCTGGGATGCTATCAATCCAAATTATTAAAGATAGTGGGAAGGTATTTTATTTTTATTTATTTTTTAATTTAAATTTGAAACAAGCTTGTTTCATATAACAATTCTACTTCCTTCACCTTCCCATCCTCCCCTGTTCTCCCCACTGATCCCCATTCCATCCTCTTTCTGCTCCCAGGGAGGATGAGGCCTTCCATGGGAAGTCTTCAAAGTCTGCCATATCATTTGGAGCATGGCCCAGGCCCTCCCCCATGTGTCTAGGCTGAGAGAGTATCCCTCTATGTAAGATGAGCTCCCAAAGTCCATTCATACACTAGGGATAAATACTGATCCACTATCAGAGGCCCCATAGACTGACCAGTCCTCCCAAGTAACACCACATTCAGAGAATCTGGGTTGGTTCTATGCTGGTTTCCTATATAGTATCAAGAAAAGTGTTACATCCCAGAAACTGTTGAAATTACACTCAATCAAGTCAACCAGCACAGGCTGATCTAGCTATATGAAAGACTGAGAGCAAAACTATTTCTGCATTATGTAACAGATATGTGATGGCTTGTAATTTTCTTACTTTCTGTGTTTTGATTTTAACATAGCAAAGTTTCTGAACAAACACTTTGAACCTAGAATTTCAAAGAAGGGTTAATTATATAGTATCTAATGTCTTTGGAAATATAAAGTGATGAAAATAATGCCTTTATGAATATTTAATATTTTTATTTAAACATGGTGCTTGTTGTTCTCTTGAGACAGTTCAACAACTAGCATATGGCAATAAGGACATTGAAAAATATAATATCTGTGCTTTCTATGAAAATTTATTTGTTCATAGAGCTTGTTTGAATAATTTTGGAATGTAAGCTCTATTAATTAAGAGACAGATGTGCAAGCCATACAATTAAAAAAATAAATGTTAAGACCTAACATAAGGCATCAAAACAATAAATTCTGGATCACTCAGTATTGGTTCTAAGTCTGGCTATCATGTATTATGAATAATTCTTCATAAGATTAAAAAAACATTTCTGTGCCAAGAGTTCAGGTAATATAAGTAGGGTTGTAATGCGTACTTTGCAGAATCGCTGGAAGGTAAAATGAGAAAATAAATTTTAAAAATACTAGCAAATTTGGAGACGTCAGATATTTCAAGATAATATAATTAAATTTTAATTACAGGCATCAGTAATCCTGTTTTGATCCATAATATAACTTTTGCTCCTGTTTAAAGTAACCCTTGAGTGATGGGGCTTGGCTGTTTCCAACCTCTTCCCAAAGAGTGGGCTGTGAGGGTGTGATGGGGAGATGGTGAGGGAAGTAGGAGGGCAGGAAGAAGAGGGAACTTGGAATGATATGAAAAATAAGATTGTTCTTAATTTAAATGAAAACATTTAACAGGGATCAAATTTCATTGATGAGTATTTTAACATAAATTCATCTTGTCCTTGGGATTTAACAATGAGACATACAAATACACAAAGTAGAACATGCATCAGAGTTAAATCTATTAAGAAAAAGTTTCTAATGATCTACCTTGATTCCCTTGCATAGAGGAGCAGAGGATAAACATGGAAATTGAAGAAATGCAGAAAACAAAACTACTGAAAATGAAATAAGATAGAATGACACAAAATGAAATCTTCTAAGGTGGTTTGGTTTTCTATCTCTTAAGTAGATTGATACATAAAGTGGAAAGAAAATGCTTTCTAAAGTTTCTGTTTACATGCTGTAGTCATTCAATGAAAACATAAGATGTCTACCTTAACACCACCTCTTTACTACTCATACCAACATAGTTGGCAGGTTTATATTACATATTACTGATATTGACCTGATCTGGGAGTAGAATGATATAACTATATTTTAAGATTACCACATAAGCTATTTAACTACTAGTGACCAAATATGTTCTGAATATGAACATCATATTTTACATTTAATAATTGTTCTTTTTTGTTTACTAAGAGGACTTGTTAAGTGATGGTATTGGTGAAGTGTTCATTAAACTTTGTGCATTCCACCATTAATTTCATTGACAGTACTAGGGTTCAGTTTTCATGTACTAATATAGGAACAGCTCAAGAAACGTCTCTGACAATTAGTAGAATTATTTTTTTCCTTTCTCACATTTAATTGACAAATTTATTTTACTTTTGACCTCAGTTACCCTGCCCTCCTTTTCTCCCATCCCAAATACCCATCTCCCTTCTGCTACACACACCATGCCATGTGCAATCCACTTCTCCTCAGTGTTTGTAAACAAAGGGGGTGGACTCTGATGGGTATCATTGCAAATTATGGCATATTAAGTTGCAGTAAGACTAAGCACCTCCCCTTGTGTTAAGGCTGGGCAATGCAATCCAGTATAAGGAATAGGTTCCTAAGAGACAGCCAAAGAATTAGTGACAGCCCCTGCTCCACTTGTTCGGTTTCCCACAAGCAGACAATCTACATAACTGTGAAATGTATGTAGAGGGCCTAGGTCAGGGCCTTGCTGTTTCTCTGGTTGTTGGTTTAGACTCTGTGAACACAAACTACTTATTTTGATTAGTGTTTCCCTCATGATTAAGGATATTGAACATTTCTTTAAGTTTTCTTTGCCGATTCTTCTATGGAGTACTCTCTGTTCAGATCTCTAACCCATTTTTAAAATTGGATTACTTGTTTTGTTTTGTTTTGTTTATGTTTAATTTCTTTGAGTTCTTTGTATACATTGGAGATCATCCCTCTGTCAGATGTGGGGTTGGTGAAGATCTTTTTTCATCTATAGTCTAAACAACAGAGTTATTGAAATCACTCTAATTTCTCTCAACTGTGTATATGAGTTTTATTTATCTTTTCAAATTAACAATGCTAGATCTTGTATTAGTTGTGGGTGGGAGAATAGTTGGACATATTACCTTACATGTTATTTCCTACTGATGATCAAACTCCCGTTGCATTTTGTAGCATGTAAAAAATTAAATTAAAGCAAATATAGAGTCAATGTATGAAAAATAGTAAAAATAATACTGTTATAGGGATGAAACATTCCTTCTCTGAATACAGTGTTATCCAGATGGTTCATAGCAAATTAGTTACATTGAAGGAAGACACAGTGGATACTGACTACTACATTTGAAAAAAATCAGCACAAAATATTTTCTATTTTATTAAATGTCTTAATAAGCTTATTTCCACACAATTAAAATATATTTATTGATGTTTAGGGAAGTGATCCAAACAACAGCAATGGGACAGGAACAGTTTTGCATTATCAGGATTCTGTTACCTTTATTACATCACATTTCTGGGCTTTGGGCTCTCACCATAATCATTCTTTAAGTTTTCCATAATTATTTTGTTAACTAAAATATGTACTTCCTTATACACAAAACAAAGAATGTTAATTTAGCATTTATATTCAGTTACCATCTGCTCATTCAGTAGTATTGAATGTTACATAAACACCTTCTTGATAATGCCACATCATTACAAAAAAAAGAAATGAAAACTCATGAGGTCTTCCTCTGCAGTGCAGATCCAGCTTCAATTATATTGTCCAGATTGATCTACACTTTCTCTGGGAATTTTATATTGATTACTTTAGATGACTTTACATAGCAATTTAGTGGTGGAGAAGTAATAGTCAAAATTAACTTTAATAAGAAACAATCTTTAGTTAATTCTGATGCTGGAAAGCTTCATTTATAATGACAAAGTAATCCTTAATATCAGAAAGAAAAGTATTAAAACAAAGCTTGTAGGATATTTCAAATAGTATTAAGTCACTTGTAAATATAATTGTAACACCATTAGAAAACCCATGAAAATCATGTACCAAAAAACAAATTAAAATAAATTTAGTGACTTTTATAACTTGCATTTTAAGAAAGATCTATGTGGTTTTTTGGACAAAACTTCTACATTCACTACCATTTATCAACTTTATACTCCTTTCTTCATTTAGAGGTCATGATGTTTCTATATTCTGGCTTCTTTGGCTCTAACTTTTTAGAGACTTGGCTACACAAATTCAAGAGCAAAGAGTGCTTTATGTTTTCATGGCTGAAGACTTCCATACTAGTCTGCTGTGACAATTATCAAGGGTGCAAATCAATACACCTTGGAACAATGGTTTCTGAAGATGACTATTGAACTAGAGGAAAGCAATCTTCAGTTGGTGTTAATCATCTCATTGCCATTGGCTGCAAGTTAGATGAACTTAAGTATTCAGAGATAGGTGAGAAAAATGAAGACACTGATGTATGTAAGTAAGAAATTGCTCGTGACAACCATTTCTACTGGAAGGAGTGTTTCCTGTCTGTTTCAAGTCTCCCTTTACAAAAGAAAGCCTCTTATTCTATTTGTTATTAATTTATTCATAATATTTTATTTATTATTTGGGAATTCCACATCAAACATCCCTATCATCGTCACTTCCCAGTGCTTCTAGGTTTAAATATCCTTTGCTTATTCTTTTTTGTTCACACTATTTCATTTAAAACTTTAACAAACATCTTTAAGGTTAGATTTAATTATGTTGTTCTTGAGCAAGGTAATTAAACAATTCCTAGACTTCTTAAAATACTACTCTGATGACTTCTGGTCATGGGAATGCCCTTCTCAGAAATTCATGGATGTTTCTGAGGGCTCTCATTGGCTGGTAAGTATTTATTCCTTAGGACAGGAAAATCACAATGTTTATTATTTTATTATTATTATTTCCATTTCTCTCTGTACTATCCAAGCTTTTCTCAGCTGGGTTCAATAGTCCTGCCTACTCAGTTTAATTTTCCTTGATATCTCTATATTGGTTTTCTAGTCTAAGCACTGTCTTAGTAATGCAAACTGTATCTCTGGCATCAGACAGTTGGGTAGAAATGTCTGCAGCTCTCTTTTGCTTCCTCTTTTTGCTTGTTTTTTCTTTTCTTTTTTCTTATTTTGCATATCGATCCCAGTTGTTTCTCCATCCCATTCTCCCATGTCCCCCAACCCCCCATTCCCCAACCACTCCACAGAACAGTTAGGCCTTCCAGGAGGGACTATCAAAATCTGCCAAGTCATTTGGAGTGGGGCCTATGCCCTCCCTCATTTCTCTAGGTTAAGGTAACATCCCTCCATGGAGAATGTGCTCCCAAAGTCCTTGCATGCACCAGGGACACATTTTGGTTCCACTGTCAGAGATCCTATAGACCTCACAGGACTTCCAACTGAAACCCAAGTTCACCAGGTTTGGATTGGTCCAATGCTGGTTTCCCAGCTGTCACTCCAGGGTGCATGAGCTCCCCCATACTGATCTCCAAAATGGCTGTACAAGTTTGCATTCCCACCAGCAGTAGAGGAATATTCCCCTTTCTCTACATGTTCTCCATCATAAACTGTCATTGGTGTTTCTGGTTTTAGCTATTCTAAAGTGCAATCCTATAATATGTACCTTTTATGCTCATCCTTGACAGTGACATTCATGGAGCAAAAGTTTTATTGAAGTACCTTACTAAGTCCCTATTTTATAGATTGATGCTGAGCTCCAAATTCACTGTCAGATCCGAGGACATGCTGATTTTCAACCACCTTGTATTCTAGGAGTATTTTACTTTTGCTGTTTACACTTACCTTCAGTCAAGTGAACAATATGTTCTAAATAATCTATGAACCATTTGAGTTAATTTGTGGGAAGCGCTTTTGCTCTTTGTATACAACAATTCACATGTTCCTGTTCATTTGTTCTGGTACTATTTCTTGAAGAGAATATCCTTGCTCCATAGATTTGCTTTTGTTCCCTTGTCAAAGAATACTTTTCCAAAGGGAGTTTGCTTAGGAACTCACTATTCTCTTCTATTGATCTTTTTGTCTGTTCTTTCAGTAGACACTATCACAATTACTGTACCTGTCTTATGAGCTTTGAATGTTGTTTGTTTCCATTGTTCTTCTTCAATACTGAATGACAATTGTTCATGATTAGTGGACATTGCTGCTGATCTACAGAAACAAGCAGGGGTTGAGAACTGAATTCTCAACATGGAGTTTCTAAGGAAAACTCTAATAAAAGAGGGAGGTTAAACATACTTGCAGCAGGCTCTAAAAAATGTGAACATAAGACTGCATAAGATTGTGCTGTACTATAAAAATGATTGCAGTGATGGAATACGGGGTGAGTGATACATGGTAAAAAACAATCAAATGCTGGTGTGAATAGTTCAATAGAAGAGGAAAACATTACTACAGCTCAATGGGGTGGGGCAGTATCTCTTAGCAGCATCTTAAATGGGTGTACCATGAACAGGTAAATTGAGCAAGAAGGATACTCTATCCAATAGGAATATAAATGAATACACCTTATAGGGACATGCTTGTCTCTGATACATCTGTCCCATGATCAGCAGAGGAGAGTGGCCAAAAGCCATGGAATATTAAAATTTTGAAGATGGAGAGAAATAAATGAAACAATGAGAGAAAGCTGACCAAATTAACCAAAGTATATTTACATGAATGCTAGAATTAAGGGACCAACTAAGGTCATGGATTATGAATTTAAGTAGCCCCATGTGTTTCTTCTGCTCAAAATCACAAGCACTATTTTGCTGAAATGTGGAATCAGGACAGAATTCTTGTTTAGAAGAAGAGGGAATAACAAAGGAAAGTTTCTGTTTTTTTGTGAAATGTTAAAAAACAACTACAACAACAATTGAGCATACTAGGTACAGAGAGTGAGAGCGTGATTTCATAAATCAAGATGAAAAATGGAAGGGAGTCTGGTGGTGGTGGCACATGCCCACATGCATTTAATCCCAGCATTTAGGAGGTAGAGGCAGGATTATCTCTGTGAGTTTGAGACCAGCCTGATCTACAAGAGCTAGTTCCAGAAAAAGAAAGAAAGGAGGGAGGGAGGAAAGGAAGGGAGGACGGAACGAAGGAAGGAAGGAGGGAAGGAAGGAAGGAAGGAAGGAAGGAAGGAAGGAAGGAAGGACGGAAGGAAGGAAGGAAGGAAGGGAGAAATTTGGGGGAATGATTCACAGGTGAGCTGAGATTTCAACACTTCCATGTTTGGGATGAAGTTGAAGTGAGCTACTACATATAGGGGACTGTAACTTGGTAGTACAATGTGTGGCATTAACATAAGAAACTAGCTATAGATAACACTCATTCATTTTAATAGACTCAGTGGGCCTGGTAGGGAAACATAAGAACATGTAATGATAGACGAACCCCCAACAGAAAAGCAGTGTTAGAAGGATCATCCACAAAGTTACTTTAGTATCCAATTACTTCATGAGAATTGGTGCTTTCTAAAAAGATTCTAAAAAGATGAGATTTTCAAAAGAAATCCCAAAAGGTTAAGTGTGAAGTGTTGTAAAAGAAGCTCTGCCTGATGACAAGTTTAGAGTTTGAGGCACTAAAACTCAATTGTTCACTTTTGCATGGCAAGGACTTTACCATGTGAGCCATTTCCCTAGCTAACTGTGAATTCTTTTATATCAGTTGCATCCAGTAGGCACTTATATTTGTTTTTTATAAAAACAATTTAGCTCATTTATTTTTACTATGTTTAATAATAACAACAGGACTATCTATTTGATGCTTTCTATATTCTTACTTTGCCTAGACTTGTTTTTCATGTGTGTGTGTGTGTGTGTGTGTGTGTGTGTGTGTGTGTGTAAGCAGAAAGAATGAGTAAATGTGTGCTGTTCTTGTTTGGCTGATTTTTATTTTTATTTTATTTTTTGAGGCAAGGACTCACTATGGAGTCCATGCTGACTTGAACCTTTATTAAGTAAACCTAGATGATCTTGAATATTTCCTTCTACACCAGTCTCCTGAATGCTGTGATGTGGGAGTAATCATGATCTTTTAAATTGTTCTTATCATTTTCCTTGTATTCTACTAGTATTTTGTTTGTTGTTTCTTATGTTTGCAGTTCAAGATTGAGCCCAGGCAGGGTGTCATTCATTCCAGGCAAGCACTCATTGACTACATCAGATCACAAGCCAGTCTCTTGATATTGAGTCTCAAAACCTTCTCTCTCTCTCTCTCTCTCTCTCTCTCTCTCTCTCTCTCTCTCTCTCTCTGTCTCTCTCTAATTCTCATAGTGTGAATACTCACCAATACCTGTGATCAATTAATAATTTGAATTTTATCCAAAAACAATACAGTGTTCTTAGGATGGTTTTATTCTAGTTTACTCTTTTCTTACTGCTACATTTTTGTTTATAATTTTATGGACTATTATTGGGAAATTATATCTAAAGAAGAACTTGACGAATGAACAGAAAATTAGCCTAACATATTTGTGCACATTTTACTCAAGATTGTTCATTGCATTGCCATTAGTGATCCATTATCTTTCAAATCATATTTAAGGCCGTTGCAGATGAAACAGTACTTCTCCTGAGTCTAAGAAAAATCAATAAATTATAATGAAAGCACATCATATTGAAACCCTAAGATCCACCTCTACCAAAAGAAGCAGAGTTTAGCATCCTAAAAGACTATTTACTAATAAATTATAATACCACCTTGAACAGAAATTTAACCACCGTTTCAAACTACTTCTTGTGTGGTTTTTGCCCCAAACCTGAGAAGTGAGTTGTAGGATAACCTACATCACAGAATACATATTTATATCTATGCATTTTATATTAATTTTATCCTCATTACACAGATTTAGGGTTTCATGTACCGTTTAGAAAAATATTAAAAATCTAGGTCAGCTAGATAAAACAGTGTTTAAAGACATCTGACACCAAAACTGTGCTTGAACCTTCCATCCACCAACAGGCTAGAAGAAAACTTACTTCCAACAGCTGTCCTTTGATCTATACTTATGGACAATAGTGTATGGTGCATGCATGTGTGTTGTGCAAACACACACACACACACACACACACACACTCATGCACAAATAAATGAATAATAGAACTTTAAGTTATGTTTTTTGTTGTTGTGAATTTATTGAATGGCAAATCCAATACAAGAAAAAAAATCAATTTTATGCAATAAGAATTATAGATAAACTTTAATTTGGAACCAATGTGTAAGTAAATTCATTTCACCCAGATTTGATTATAGTGTTGTTTCCTTGAGAAATTCATCCAGGTATAGACAGTTCACACAAGTTAGCTATATATCCAGGCAGGTTCTGTATTAAGAAAAAGAAAAAATAAACAAATAATGAAAACAACAACAAAAACATGAAATATGTCTGAAAACAAATGCAAATTCAGATGGAGAAAATCACACAAGTGACATACAATTAGCTGATAACTACAATTGTCTGGAATAGAATCGACTAAAATGTATTAAGTTTGAAGTTAAGGCTTAATTGGTGTTTTAACCTTAAGGTTCCCTGATCTGATCTCTCCTAATTGTGACAGCATAGACTTCACAATAGGAGTTGATTTCACTCTGTAAATTCATTTAGTTAGCATTCTTCTGTCTTTAAACCTTATATGGAGAACAAATGTGATTGGTGTATTCTTGTAACAAAAGCAAGAGCATATTACCCTAACCAAGAGAATATTGTCCTCTTGTGTTGAGAGATTTAGGAGCCCCCAAGATTATTTAGAATTAAGTACTTATTTAAAAAATAAAGGTCTTTATTTATTTAATTTATGTATGTATTTTACACATGACTACATCCCCCCCCGAACTACTCCCATTCCCTCTCCACCTTCAGGCCTGCACTGTCTCAATCCATTCTCCCCTGTTTCTGTTCAGAAAGGGCAGGCCTCAAATGAATACATACCAATAATGAGACCATTGTTTTCAAATACTGCTGCAACAAATGCCAAACAGATTTCCTAGCATTCTTTTATAGAACACTTATATGACATATTGATTGGATTGAAAAATAATTATTTCATTTTAACATTTTGCTTATTGTTTAATGTTATCATTTATTTCCATTTTGTTCTGTGAAATATATAACTTTAGTAAATATAAAATACTTTGTTACCTCCTACATGTTTATAAATACATTGTTATTATTACCAAAATAGCTTTAATTATTAAAACCATGGAGCACACCATGGAGCAGATGCCATTCTGCTGATATGAGTAGTTTTGTAAGTGTCATGAAGCCTGGCTCTGCCTAGTGAGAGATTAATTTACTTTCCTGAAATCCTGCAATATACAAAACAAGGACAGAGTGAGAAGTACATTGAAAAACCCTAGAAAATACCATAACTCGAGAGTTCATAATTGAAGTAGAAAGGTCAAAGCACATCTCATTGCATTTATGGGAGACTTAGTGACACTCAAAACAATTCCTAAGATAATAGCTACAGTTAAAATTAGGTGAGACTTTAGATTTTGTTTGAGTTTTCAAGTATAAACTAAATTCCAAAGGAAAATATACCAATACTAATAGAATTCTAATCTCTCTGGATCCCAGGTTACTTATGAAATTGCAAATAGGGAATGGTTAATGATATCCTATATGTTCCTGGATCTTTCTTCACTTAGTCACATAAGTAATCATGTCATCGCCTTCAAGGTATTGTGTGAGTGGTAAACTTGGGTGCCCTGGCTTTTTATTATACCTCTAATCTCACTGCCCAGACCTTGCTATGATGTCCTACAAAGCCTTTGTTGTGGGTCTCCTGTGGAGAACTAGCATCCGTGAGGAGTAGCTCCATTGCATTTGCAATGTCCTGTTACCATAATGATCTGGAGAAAAATTGGAAAATCAGCACAGGCAAATGGCTGTATGTGTGTTTGCTATTTATAAAGTATAACCTAGTTAGAGATGCCAGAGACAGATGATAAATACAACTTAAGTATATTTACAAATATACATATATAACATCTGATGAATAATCAAATATAATACATGCATCAAAATTGTCTATTCACAATAACTTATAAACAATTTGGTGTGGTTTCTTGTCCAATTTTGTAAAACATAGACTAGATCACTGTTGTAGTGAAACTTTTAACATGTTATAAAATGAAACACTGGTTTAATTTAATATCATTTCAGATTTACTGTTTTTTTTAATACAGTATTGGATCATGCTTGAAGTAAGGGAAAAACATCTGACCCCAAGGGAGAAAAAAACTATCTATGGGATAGGCTAAGAGAAATATACCACAATTTCATTAGGAAGGCCCAAAATCTATCTAAAGAATTGTTTAGGGGTGTTCAAAAAACTATAGGGACAGAATATTCCTGAGGGGTTTAGAATAAAGTTAGTCAGAGCAGGAAACCATTTATTTATAAGACTATAGAATTTTATTGTTTGAATGAGAGTTATCAAGCTAATTCTTGTTTCAAAGTTTTTTGCCCATGTTCAGTTAGGCACTTATTTAAATATTATATCATTATTGCAGAAAATTCAATAATACACAAGTTATAAAACAGGGATAAATAACGAGTTTGTGATCACACTCCTAAGTATCTCCAAAGAGGATGGATTTAATATGGAAACAGAAATATAAACATTCCTAAGGAGCCTGTTTACCAATGACAAAACTGCATATTTGATCTGTTCTTCCATTGTTCTCTCCATAAGAGATGATGAACTTTGACTTGGAATTTTATGTAAAAAGAAGTTGTTACTTATTCTTAGGTGTGTGTGTAAAGGGTGGGTGTGGGTGTGTGTAATACTGGATGATCTGCAGAGTGTTGAAGATTTATCTGAGTAAATTACACTCCCTGCCTTGATATGTGAAATTTGCTAATTGAATTATACTATGAGAATAAAATGGAGACCTACTAAAATAATTAGCTTTTTAAGATCATTAGGTCTCATCCAGACTGGATTTCTGAAAATTTGTTAACAGTAGACCATACCTAGGAAAAGAGAAATAACACTTCTCATTTCACAATTTACCATGTGGTTCACATCTCCCATACAAGAAGAAAGTAAGATAATTTCACAAAAGTAATGACATTAACAATATCCTTTTAAAAAGTTACATTTAAATGTGAAAAAAAATGTTAAGGTTCTTGTTCAATGGAGATAAATGCATTAGAAAGTGTAGGGAGTAAAAATATGATTGAAATAGAGATGATTGGAGTTTTCAATATAAAGTTGCAAATTGAAATAAATCCAAGCAAGGGACACTACACAAAGAGCAATGGCTGTGTGTGGATCCCTAGACCAAGAAAAAAAATCTTCATGGCATTTCCAAAGAACACAGAAATATGTGCTATTTGCAGTCAACAGCAAACATTAAACACTATCTTTGAAGTGTGCAGAAGAGAAAGATTGGAAAATTTGGATTTTAAAGGCAAAGAAATCCTATATAGTTCTTAGGTAAAGGGAAGCAAATGGAAAGTTTGTTGAACCACCCAGGTTTAGAAACATTCTTGGAAAGACCCCATACACTTTCCTCTCTGATTTTAAATCAGCTCAACCATCACTCTTTGTTTTATTTTAAATCTTACAGTTGGACACTTTAGAGATCTGAGCAGGCTTAGGGTGCTGCAATTTGAAAGAGTACACAAAGAGACAAACAAAAAAAATTGATGATGTAAGAAAATCATTTTAAATTATTTTTGTTTTATTGTACCTGTGTCACAATATCAAGTAAAACAGCAAGATGATCATGATGTGTGTTGTGTAATCAATCCATAAAAACAAATTACATACCATGTAAAGCACAGCAGGGTTTGTAAAACAATTATTTTAAGATTCCGAGTTTTCAAAACGCTTTCAGAGAATGAAAAAAATACCAACTTTGTTAAGAAAAAAAAAACAACAATATGAGTTTTTTGTGTATTTTACACATATTCTTTATGGATGATACACTTTATTGGAAGGAAAAAAATTTATCTTTGGTGCTAAGTTCATATCTAAACAAGGAAGTGTCCCAAATACTTTAATTCTCCAGTCATCTGTGGCTTCTGTATAAATAGTTAATATGGAGAAAAATGAAAGGACAATGTAAACATTGTCATCCAAATTGTGTGATTAATACCCCTATTCTTAATATCAATTCCCTAAGCATAAGTATTAAATAATCCACTATCAAAAAAAAAAAGCAAGAAAAGATAAAACCAACCAAACAGATTTTTAGACAGAGGAATAAATAATGAAGAGAGTGTAAGGGGTAAGGTTTTTTGCTGCCAGCATAGACCCACAGCAGCACCTGCCCCAAATAACACACAGAGACACTGTATTTGATATAATGCTGTTGGTCAGTTACTGATTTATTTTTGGCTAGCTCTGTTAAGTATTTACCCATTTATATTAATCTAAGTATTTCCATTTGGTCTCATCTTACCGGAGAGGGACTGTTGTTGTGTTCTCCCCTGTCTCTACATGCTGCCATTCCTTACTACTTTCTCGAATCCTCCTTGTCTCCTAGTCCCGCCTATCTTGCTTTCTTATTGGCCAACAGTGCTTTATTCATTAAACAGTATGAGAAACATATTTACAGAATGACATCTCCCATCACAGGATTTCAGGCTGCATTGGGAACTCTGAAGGACCTTCTGACTTAAAAGCAGATTAAAACAATAGAGCTTAGGTTTTTTGGGTCATGATAAGAGGTATAGTTGAATTTTATACTGATGCAGAATGTTTTCTTAATAATTGTCCGTTTGTTGAGGCATGGTAAAATGCCTTTACTTCTTTCAGAAAGGGAAAAATCCATAAGGAAATCCAAGCCTATATTGATTTTGATTGGTCTGTGCTTAATTCTAAAATCCCTCTATCAACATCACTTCTACTTCTACAGGAAACCTAGGCATATGCCGCAGATCTGCCCATACTCATCTGAAGGGCTCACAAGAATTGTCAGGAATTACAGGAACTCTTAAATTAGACACAGGCAATCCAAAATCATTAGTCCTGGTTAATTCTGACCCCTGTGTTCTATAGACTTGACTGTTAATTTAGTAGTTAAGATTATAGCCCTGTGATGTAATCTTCAGTCTAAAATTAAGTTTCAAGTTTTGACAATTGAGGAGTTAGAATGAGAGTTCACCTTAGATAAATAGTGTTTTGAAAACTATATCTTGAACTTCACATCGCAAACAGAGTAAATGCTCATGTAAGTAGAGTAGTGTTTTATGTCCTTATATTTTAAAATAAATGAGATGATTACATATTTGAAACATGGTTTTCATAAAAATAGACTGTAATTTAAAAATCATGTTTTTTTCTCCACTTCAAAAATGAGACCCAAGGAAATAGTACATACACACTTTATGTATCTGAAAGAACTAGTGATAAAAGAAATTGCCTGACATTTACTCTTCTATTTACTGACTTCCTTTCATAATCTTTTGGAGTGTGAATATAGCTGATAGCTCAGAGCTATGTACCTAGCATAATATGATGGTACTATATAATATTGGAGTAGTAATGTTATCATTATGTTTGAAAATGGTAGTTTTAGGAGTTTCCACTAGTAAAAATATACACTCTGGGCACTAAAATAAATTTATGTTATGTCAGTAAAAATGGAAAAAAAAATGTGAAGTATATAAAATTTAGGAAGTAATCAACAGGTTATTTACCAGAATAGAAAAAAAAATGTTATGTTTTCAGAAAAGTCACTAAACACCAAAGCACTGTCATTTTGATTAAATGCAACAGCTATTCTTTGCTCTGAACTTTCAGGTTGGAAAATAGTTTTGATTTATGGCATATGTCTGCTCCCAAAAGTAACATTGGGATATATTGTAACCTAGAAGGTGATAGGAACTCCACATAACCAATAATGATATCTACAGATATTTAGTCTACAGTTCTACTAAGTTAACAAGAGACATTTGCATAATTGCAGTCATCATAGGCCACCTGTTCTTGAGCTATAACACTAATTATATTTCTAATTCCCACCAAACCAGGTTAACAAATTTGCCTGAGTTGTTACCTCTTGAGCAGTGTGTCTCAGACAATTTGTCCATGACACAAAAGCTAATCTCAGAGCTGGACTTCTATTCTGATATACATACACTCAAACACAAAACACATACATACATGCACACACACAAACACAGATCAAATACACTCTCACACAGAAACATAACTAGTAATGTTCTTAGCCCTGCTTACCTTTATGGTCTGCAAAGTATGTAAATATTTCTCTGATGGTCCAATTTCATTTCCATATATGGAAAAGTTAACATCTTTTTGTAAAATTATTACAAATTTGAAAACTCATCACAAGGGATACTGGTACATTAAACAAGTAGTTAAATATTTATTCAATAATTTACTTATTCCAGGTTACAACTTGTGGAAGTTAACTAATTCTCCTCTGTTATTTGTCTGCATTTTCTCTAGTATGTCTGCACATTTCTAGTATGAGTATTTTAACTTTTAACATTGAAATAAAAGCTATTCTCATTGGGTTTAAATATAAGCCTTCATTTTCTTCACCTTAGTCATCAACAGGGCAACCCGTGGAATGTAGATCTCCCCAGTCATAATTTTTTACAGTGTAACCACAGTCCTTAAAAAAAAAAAACCCTTCTAAATTTAAATTTTCTCATTTATGAGGGGGAAAAAGGTTAAGAGGGAGGGAGGAAGGGAGAGGGAACTGGGATTGACATGTAAAACATAAAATAATAATAAAAAAATTTTTGGAAAAAAATAAACCATAATAAAAATGAGTTAACAGAACAACAGAACCAAGCAATGCCATGTAGTGACTAGCAAGTAGCTGACATTACTAGCAAGTAATAGCAGCAAGCCTTGTTATTTTCTAATTTCATATAAACTTTCCTGAGCTACGCGTCTCACCAGAAGACTTTCAAGTAATAAACACCAGATGTATTTGAATGTTATTCCCAGCCCCTAAATCTAGTTCTCATTGAGTTTCTCATTATAAAACAAAACAAAACAACAAACCTAAAATACGATAGTCTTCATAATTGCTTCATTTACTTCCTTCAGGACTAGATAAAACTTGTAAAGCTTTGTTCCCGAAACCTGTGTTCAAACATATGAACCTTAAGGATGTGTTCATGAAGGAGGTACTCATTCCACTGCCACTTATCATTTGGAAGGATAACACCTAGAAATATATATTGTTTATTTTTTTATGGTGTATGCAGACACACATGTGCCTTTTGTGGAGATGGTTCTCATAGTCCATTTTTTTAAAACTTTATGTATTTTAATGTATATTGGCTTTTTTGCCTGCATATAAGAGGCTGATAGTTTCCCTGAACTGGAATTGCAGACAGTTTTGAGCTGCTATGTGGGTGCTAGGAATTGAACCCAGGTCCTCTGGAAGAACAGCCAGTGCTCTTAACCACTGAGCCATCTCTCCAGAATGGGACAAGGAAGACAACTCCTAAAAGGCTGTCAGGCCTTTGTCAGGCATCTGACATTTGGGAAAGGCTTCGGTTGCTGTGACAAACAGAGGGGGTTCATGATGCTTTTAATGTTGATAAGTTTTTTAAAAGGGAAAAAAAAACAAATGAAAGTCAGATTTAGTACATTTGAGCTGAAGCCTTATTTGATTTCCTTGGTGTGTTAATTTGGGAAACATTGGCTTTTTGGACATACCAGGAGTGCACAGAATGTGTCTGGTGGTTGCTGTGCCAGGACAGGAGAGCCAGGAAAGCCAGAAGAGAGAGTTCCTGCAGGATTCTATTTGCTGCTAGCAAGCAGGTTGTCAGTTTCATCCTGCAAGGATGATTGGTTGAAGGTCAAACTAAAATTTTAGCATATCAATTTGCCTTCCTTAAGAAAACATATTATACATTTTTATATTTGTGAAACAGTTTTTCAAATAGCCTTCCTGTTATCTTGAAATTATTTTCCTTAATTTTACATGATTCATTTACACATGTGTTTTTAAATTAGATAAAGTATCTCAATATACATATCTTAATATATATATATATATATTTATCTTAATGATTAGATATAAATGTATAGTAATATTCTAGCATTGGCCCATTTCCCTACCTACAAGCTCCGCCTTGCTCTTGTCCTTTATCTAGTTTAAGAGGCAGAGCATTGGGTAAGAGAAGCGAAAAGACAAAGCTACATTTCCTTGACATCACACACAATATCTTCACAAGGTCTCTTAGAGCCAACAGAGGGCATAGTAAACATTACTGTTATAACACTTACAAGGACAAACTTTTTCACTATTACTAACCATTATCATTAAAGGTAGAGAAGTGAGAAAACTGAATATAAAAGATAGTCTTGTAGTTAAAACATAAGCTGGCTAAGAACACAGGCATGTACCATTGTGGTATATGCATCTATCATCCTCACTCAGAACAATCTGATGTTAAATAAATGTCACATTTAAATTTGCTTATTCTTTGGGTTGACAGATTCTTGTCCCATATGTTTTTTTCCCTTTTCACTATTGCATATTAGGAGGAACTGTTCTAATACTTAAAATTGATATCTCATCTTTTTGCATTCAGAAAAAGTTCACTATCTTATGTCAGAATAATTTATCCAAGTATTAACATCATGCATCTAAATTTCTCTTTTTTTTCCCTTGCTTCTCTGCTTTCCATGATAACTAGTGGAAAACGATCTCCATATGTGTTCTCTCATATATGTGGATATTTAAGCAAAGTCAAAAAAGACTTGCAGAGGATTTTCTAGACGCCAAGGAAATCCAAGTGGACTATGTGTCAAATATTAAGACCCTGTTTGTGAGCAGACAGTGTTAGTATACTGTCCTATAACAAGGCGAGAGCAGTCTTTCATGGGTTTCATAGATATCAACAAGCATATAAATCATACACATGAATATTCCGTTTTGGTCATAGCTATCACATTTCTCCTCTCTTTCAGATAATGCTTAAGGACTTTGCAGCAATTCTTGGTATTGGACAGAGCGTCTTAGCTGTTGCCTTCCTGGTTTACTGCCTACCAGATTTGACTCATTTGTGACCACTTCGAGAATCTCCCATGATTTGCAATGGTTACATGAATATTTGGAAAGGCAAATTTACAACATCTTACAGTATGTTCTCTTTGGCACATTAGGGAAAGAAAGCGGAAAAGGCTCGCAAAGCACTGATTTTTAAAATGAATCTTATTGTGAGATTTCGGAGAAGCTTTCGAACACTTGTTGTTCTCTTAGCTACATTTTGCTTAGTGAGCATCCTCATTTCTGCCTACTTCCTGTACTCTGGCTACAAACAGGAAATGACACTTATTGAAACTACTGCCGAAGCAGAGTGTGCAGACATCAAAATCCTCCCTTATCGGTCCATAGAGCTGAAAACCGTCAAGCCGATTGACACATCCAAAACGGACCCCACTGTCCTCCTGTTTGTAGAGAGCCAGTATTCTCAACTAGGTCAAGATATTATAGCAATCTTGGAGTCCAGCCGTTTTCCGTACCAGATGGTCATTGCTCCAGGCAAGGGAGACATACCACCTCTTACCGATAGTGGCAAAGGGAAGTACACGTTGATTATTTATGAAAATATTCTGAAATATGTCGGCATGGACTCATGGAACCGGGAGCTTTTAGAAAAATACTGTATAGAATACAGTGTTAGCATAATTGGTTTTCATAAAGCCAACGAGAACAGCTTACCAACCACACAACTGAAAGGTTTTCCTTTGAACTTATTCAATAATCTAGCTCTGAAGGACTGCTCTGTGAACCCGCAGTCTCCGCTGCTGCACATTACCAAAGGCCCTAAGGTTGAAAAGGGTCCTCTTCCTGGGGAAGACTGGACGATTTTCCTATATAACCATTCTACCTACCAGCCAGTGCTTTTAACCGAGTTACAGACAGAGAAGCCCCTCCCTTTCTCGTCCAGCAAAACACTTTATGCCACAATAATTCAGGACTTGGGGCTTCATGATGGCATCCAGCGAGTTCTTTTTGGCAACAACTTAAACTTTTGGCTGCACAAGCTCATCTTCATAGACGCCATCTCCTTCCTGTCAGGGAAGAGGCTGACATTGTCCTTAGACAGATACATCCTTGTGGACATCGATGACATATTTGTGGGAAAGGAGGGAACGAGGATGAACGTCAAAGATGTGAAGGTAAGAGCACAGATAAAAGACAGTTTAATTTGTGATTTGATAGCTGTGTGGTTTTGATTAAAAATGATAATTAAAATACTTTATAACATAATCACTTATTTAATCCAATCCTTAACCATTATAAACACCCACATGAGCACAGAAATAAAAAGTGCATACTATATACATATATATCTTACATAACATACATATCTTGTACATCTTATCTTATATGTATATTATATATATCACATATATTACATATGGACAAGGAGACAGAGAAATAAATATACAACATAGAACAATACAAACACTTCTTATTGTGCCTTGTCTATACCAATCAGAGCCCTTGTTAAGTACGTCCAAATTTGAATGTGTGACAATTTGTAACTCTGAAATTAACACAGTTATAGGACCTATTTCTATAGAGTCTTGTATTTATAGAATTTATAGGGATGTTTGAAAAACAAGCTTAAAATAGCTCAACTCCTTTCTGTAATCTCATGTAAACATTGTTTTCACTTGTATGAAACATTTATACTATTGTAAATGCAGGTTAACAAAAATAAGTTTTAAAGGGGTTTATCCTTAAGAAGCTCTCATTTTTACCTCTACTAACTCATGATATTCTTTTGGGTAATATGGCACTGTGATTGGCTGTATTTCAGGGCTATACTCAGTTGAAGGCATAGTAAACTGACCCTGTGATTGAAACTATATACAAAAAAGGCCAAATAAAAAGTTAAGTGGGATGATACATTTCTAGTTCTAGCAACTTGGGAGACTAAAGCAAGAATTAAAGACAACCTGGATAACTTATCCAGAAATAAAGAACAAATGTTGCAAAATACAGATTTAACAACAGAATTAGAGAATTCTGAAAATCATTCTTTTTTATAAAGTTTCAGTCTTAATATTCGCATATGCCATTTCATGGTAGCTTGTCTTGTCTTGCATATAACAAAACCGGCACTGCAAAAGAGTTTTAGAACACATAAACACAAATTGTGTTAGCAGTAATATTAATGTAATTGTAAGAGGACCGAATATTGCTATGATGTTGTCTTTCTCAGTCTTAAATTATTCATTTATATGTCTTGCGTAGATCATCCCTGCTTGCTACTTCTAATAACAGCTTTAATCTGAAACGTTATAACCACTCATAGATAAAGTACCGATACCAGTAAAACTACTTCACTAAATAATGATAATGATAATAGTAAAAAAAAAAAATGATGATGATGATGACGATAATATGCAGACCAGAAAACTCTGTTTCTGATGTGCCTCTGAGTCAAATAGCACCAGACTTTGAGACAATAAGTCATTTAGATCAGATACAAGGAGTTTGAGTGGTACCAGTTGAAATACTCTAAATTTCTGGGATTTTAAAGTATTCAATTTTCCTTTCAGTTAATTTAAATGATAATTAATTTAAATGCTAATATTTATCTTAAATTTAAAAGAGGTCATGTATTTCAAAATGCTTTAAAAGTGATAATCTGAAGCCCCTCCAAAATAGGAATTATATTTTTTTGACTGAAAGAACAATATAAATTAAAAGATCATTATAAGTTTAAACTAAATTGGCAAACTCAAATCTAGCTAGGACATTTATTTTCAAGTGAAAACTGATGGCTCCTAAGTACTCATAAGATATGCAAAATACTGATGTTATCTTAAACTATATTATCCTATTCAAAATAACTGAATAATGAAACTTAACAAAGAAGTGAAATTTTTATATAGCGTGTCAGGTAGTAGTGGCATACATCTTTAATCCCAGTACTTGGAAGAGGCAGGCAGATCTCTGTGATTTCCAGAACTGGGAATATAACTAAGAGTGGGGTATAATTGGGGATCATGTGGTAGATCTGTTTCCAGGCTTTTGAGAAACCTCCACCCTCCACACTGATTTTCATAAGGGTTGTACCAGTTTATCCTTATTCGCTGATGATACCTTCCTCCATATCCATACCTGCATTTATAATCAGAAGTATATGTTGTTCATATTTTTTTTTTAATTTCATGAGTATGGAGCTTTGGCTTGCATATATGTCTATATACCATTTGTGTTTCTGGTGCCCAGGAAGGCCAGAGGAGTGCATCTGATACCCTGGAATTGGAATTATGACACTTAGGGGTGCTGTGTGACTACTGTGGATTGAAAGGTCCTCTAGGAGAACAGCCAGTCCTCTTAACTGTTGAACATCTCTCCAGGCCCAAGGGCCCATCTTCAATGAAATGTATCCACTTATTCTTTGACTTTCTCCAGCATGTACAAAATGATGTGGTCTACTTAATAAAATTAAATTACTTTAAGGCACTTTGTGATCCACCCAAAATTTACCGATTCTATATGCATCCTTATGACTTTGCAATACATGTTGCTTATGTTTTTGGTTAGTTCACCTTCCCGTTCAAATAAATTTTCTGTATTTCTGCTTCAATATGATTTTTCAGTTCCAATATCTTGACTAGAATTATAAATGTTCTCATTTCAAAATACATATCTAAGCATAATAAAGTAGAAAATGATTACGAGGGTCTAGGAAAGGCAGACAGTTGGACACAGAGGGTCATTGCAGGTGCTAACATACAGTTTGAAAGAAAAAGTCCTACTGGTTTGTGGTACCGTAGCACAATGCCTATAGTTCAAGCTAATCTATTTTAAGATTTGTTTTGAACTAGCAAACAAGAGCTCAAAGACCCAAACATAAGTGATTGGAAAATGTTAATTGCTCTGACTTAATTATTGCAGTGTATGTGTACTTTGAAACATCACACATGAATACATAAAATTATCATGTGTTAATTAAAAAGAAAAAAATTAAAAGATATCTCAAGTCCTACTACTTTTTCAAATGTTACATATTTTTAATGACCTCAGCAGATGGTAATTATTTTAACCCGATCTCTTAATAATCACTAATCTCTTTCTTAAAATCTTTGAGGACATGAGTAAACTTCAAAATGAGGAAGTGCTACAATTTTTCTCATACACTTAATTGTGTCCTAAATTTTGTAAAAAAACAAACTTAGATGTTGCTTTTACAGTATTTAGTTGATAATTATTATATAGCATTTAAATGTTAGTGAGTAAATATCTAATAAATAAAAAAAATAGTTGATTTACTCCCAAAGAATGGCTATGGATAATGTCTAGTGTTTGGATTTGTGTTTGGGACAGATGTGCACATTCAGAGAAAGTGTCATTTATCTACAGGAAAATATACCAGTATGTGACAGTATGGTGTTCATTTTAACACACATGGTAGGGTATAGGGCAGAAGAACATAAGTTCTAATGTTCTGGGAAGGGGAGGGACAACTATAAACTCAGCCCTAATCTCCTCATCTAGGTTTCCCCAGGGAATAAAGACATTTAGGAACTCACAAGTTAATAGATGTGCAGCAGTGAAAGTGAGGGATGCTATTACAGCACCATCAGATGATGTGAATAGTAGTTTCTTTTTACGTGCACAATGGATCATTCTATGAATTTACATATTTTAGTATATAAACTTTGATTAGCTAAATATAAAGTCTCTACCTAGGGAATGTTGGCAAATTTAATAGAAGTCGAGTAGTGTTCATGCATATGAATGCAGCACACACATCACATCCAATTTGTGAAGGTCAGAGGACACTCGGAGGTGTCAGTCTCCTTAACTTCACCCCGTCTTAGACAGAGTCTTGTTTTATTGTTTGATGCTGCATACAGCAACAATTACTAGTTTATCTGAAAGAAATCAGCCACCAGACAGGATATATTTAATCATAACTTTCTTTTATTTAAATTCTTAATCTAAGTACTCAAGATTGGTTTTGCCCTTTTGATTTCAGTGAAGTACCATAGTATATTTAGCTTAGTGAATTGATAAAGCTGAATTTACTCCATAAAAAGACATCTTTATGGAAACAAAGGAGTCCTTTTCCATTTAAAAATGAATTTTCAAAATCAGATAGAAGTAAACATTTTGCTAAGAATGAAAAATGTAAGGAACTATTTACCAAGAAAGAATATATTCATCAACCTGGATATTCAGCAAAAAATATATTATATATGCTAATTGAATAGTTCACTTTAATATGCATTATTTATTGCTCATTTATACACTTGATTTTTTTTCTCTCATATAATCTAAACAAACTTTGTTGGGAGCACAACATGAAGGTCCTTATTATAATGGATCTCCAAAGAAACAAGGAATATTGAGCACTTAAGATTATTCTTGCAAAGGGATGAACATATAATCTCTTTGTACAGAAGGCTGAAACTGGAAGTAATTAAGAGTCTGGTGATCTGTGTTATCTGTTGCGCTAAGCCATATCAAGATTCCACAACCAGGACAGAAATTCCTAATAATCTAAGTGACCCTTACATTATTTAAATGGCTAGGGGATCCCCCCCAAGCATCCATAGACAGGACCAGAGATGGTTAATAGATTGAATGGCCTGTATGTTATCTGCATGATCCAAACCAGGACAGAGACTTCAAGAGGCCTATAAGCCAGTACAGGCTAACAATCTATCTCTAGAACTCATCTTCTTAGAAGAAAAACCATGCACTCCGAGTCAAGAATCAATCTAGTTAAATTTCTTGTGCTCTTGGGATTTATTTTAACAGGAAATTTTCTTTTCAAATTATACTGTAGTTAAATTAGTTAGGAATAAACTACTTGATATCAGATTCCTCGAAGTCTTGATCAAGGTTGATGAAGTGGTGCAACCTTTTAACCAGGTTCTCTTTTCGGTCTGACACCTGCAGAGAACCCCTCAAAACATGCAAAGAGCTGTTGCTGATTTTGCTAGCATAGTGAAAGCATGCACAGAATGATCTGCAGCAAAGGAAAGAATCATGTATCATATGGCCAAGTTACAACTGAAGACAGGAACAAAAGCAAAGGTGACAGTGTTGTTTCTTCTAAGAAATAGAGAGAGCTATGTGGAAGATTTGGTTCTGAGTCCGTAGTGATGAACTAGTACACTAGCATTCCCAGGTAAAGACTGCTCAACACCAGTGAGTCAAGCAAAACTAAGTCTTGGCTGAAAGAACTGGAATCATGTTAAGAATGCAAAGTTACTGATGATGGTTGAAAGATGTGGTAGGACACATGAGAATTTGTATGGCCAAACATTGAGGAAATTGTTTAAAACTGGGATATAGAATTCTATTGGTGCTATACAAATGGGATTTAGATCTGCTAACTAATGAATATCACTTAATTTGAATAGATTTTTCAGTAGAAGTTGACATGATTTTAGGTGAGGTTGAAGAAAACCATGTTTGTGTCACTAGATATGTTTTTGAAGATAGAGTTAAGTCATCTGCAAGCTTATCTATTATCAAGCCTAGAATATTAATTTTTATGTTAATATATTAATTTATAAAATGCATTATGTATCAGAAAGATACAACACCAAAAATAATGATTTATATTTTAAGTACTAATAAACTAAAGCATAGCATTATATGCATTCATGTATATAATCAAATATTAAGTAATAGATTAAGAAAGAGTATAATCATCTGACTAACTCTGCTTTATTTAATATGATATTGGTTGAGAATTAAGTTTGCTTACTGGCACCATCATCAAATAGTTAACACCGAATGTGTTCGTTACCTTTCCACTTCAGATAACATAGATCTACAATGCCAATGTAAATCTTCCCAATAGTGGTGAGACTCAAACATGATAAGATTCCTAACTAAATATGTTAGTTGGGAGGATTTGGCAGTTGATGGGGCTTCTGATAGAAGATCAATATTTATTCTAAGGCTTTCAGTTATGCTGTTAATTCTCTTATGTGAATATTCTCTGTTTTCTTCATATAGGCACTTAGTGCAATGAACTTCCGTCCTAGCACTGCTTTCAAGGTGTCCCATAAGTTCAGGTCTGTTGTGTCCTCATTCTCATTGAATATTAGAACGTCCTTATTTTTTTCTTTATTTATTCTTTGACCCAGGTGTGGTGCAATTGCACATTGTTCAGTTTCCATGAGTTTGCAGGTTTTCTGCTATTTGTTTTGCTGTTGAATTCCAATTTTAAAGCATGGTGTCTGATAAGATACAGGGGACTATTCCAATTCTCTTGTATCTATTGAGGTTTGGTATGCCACCTAGTATGTGGTCGATTTTAGAGAAGGTTCCATGTGAAGCAGAGAAATAGGTATATTCTTTTGTGTTTGGATGGAATGTTCTATAGATGTCTGTTAAACCCAGTTGAGACATGAGACATAACTTCTGTAAGTTCTTGTGATTCTTTGTTGAGTTTCTGATTGGTGGTCCTGTGTAGTGTTGAAAGTGGTGTATTGAAGTCTCCCACTATAACTGTGTGAGGTTTTATGTGAGGTTTGAGTTTTAGTAGCATTTCTTTTTACGAATGTGGGTGACTTTGTATTTGGGGCATAGATGTTCAGAACTGAGACATTGTGTTGATGGCTTTCTCCTGTGATGAATAGGAAATGGCAATCTTCATCTCTTTTGATTAATTTTGGTTTGAATTCTAACTTGTTAGATATTAGGATAGTCATGCCTGCTTGCTTCTTGGTTCCATTTGATTGAAAGAACTTTTCCCAACCCTTTATCCTGAGGTAATGTCTATCTTTGAAACTTAGATGTGTTTCTTGTATGCAGCAGAAGGATGCATACTGTGTTCATATCCGTTCTGTTAGCCTGTGTCTTTTTATAGGTGAGTTAAGACCATTAATGTTGAGGATGAGTAAGGACCAATGATTGTTGATACTTGTTTGATTTAGGTTTATTGTTGGCAATGGTATTGTGAACATATTTGTCCTGCTTTACCCTTCCTTTCTGGTGTAGTTAGATTATCTGTTGCCTACATTTTTGTGGGTATAGTTACATTCCTTGGGTTGGAGTTTTCCTTCCAATACTTTCTGTAGGGCTGGATTTGTAGCTACATATTGGGAAAATCTGGTTTTGTCATTAAATATCTTCTTTTCTCCATCTGTAGTGGTTGAGAGTTTTGCTGGGTATAGTAGCCTGTGCTGGTATCCATGGTCTCTTAATACTTGTAGAACATCTATCCAGGACCTTTGGCCTTGAGGGTTTACATGAAGAAGCCAGGTGTAATTTTGATAGGTCTGCCTTCTTATGTTACCTGTCCTTTTTCATTCTCTGCTCTTAATATTCTTTCTGTGTTCTGTATGTTAGGTGTTTTGATTATTATATGTTGAGGGGTCTTTTTTCTTTGGTCCGGCCTATGTCATGTTCAGTATTCTCTTGTACTTTCATGGTCATGTCCTTCTTTAGATTGGGAAAGTTTTCCTCAATGATTTTGCTGAATATGTTTTTGGCACCTTTGAGCTGGGCTTCCTCACTTTCCTTTATGCATATTATTCTTAGGTTTGGTCTTTTCACAGTGTCCCACATTTCCTGGATGTTTTGTGTTAAGAATTTTTTGGACTTATTATATTCTTTGATCGATGAATCTATTTCCTCTAGTTTATCTTCCACGCCTGAGATTTTCTCTTCAATCTCTTGAATTCTGTTGGTTATTCTTGCATCTGTAGTTCCTGATCTTTTGCCCAGTTTTTCTATTTCCAGCATTCCTTTGGTTTGTGTTGCCTTCATTTTCTTTATTTCAGTTTTCAAGTCTTGAACCCTTTCCTTTACCTGCTTAATTTTTTTTTTCGTGGCATTCTGTACTTTCTTTACTTTCCTTAAGAAATTTGTTCATTATTTCCACTTTTTTGTTTGTTTTTACCTCCATTTCTTTAAGGGATTTTCTCACATCTTCTTTGAGTGCCTCTGTCTTTTTTATGATGGGAATTTTTAAGACGTTCGCTCCTGCTTCATCTGCTTTGTTGTTGTGCTCCGTTCTAGTTGGAGTAGATTCGCTATATTCTGGTGGTGTCATGCTTGTCTTTCTCTTTTTAGGTGTTTTCTTGTATTGCTGTCTTCCCATAGATTCTCCAGTAGGTGTTTGTGGGGTATCTTCCTTTCTCTATGGTACTTACCAGGTGGGCTTATGTGGGTCAGTGGTTCGATATCTGTAGCTCTGGGTGATACAATCTCTAAGAGGTCTCTTCAAAGACAGGGGCCCGGGGATGGGGTTAGCAATCAGGATCCAGTAGAAGATGTCGGCAGGAAATCAGAGTGGTCTTGCAGAGATAGGCAGATCTCTGGGAGGGGGCCGGGATTTAAGCAGAGGACCGGCAGGTGAAAATTACCTGTGGACCCACATGGATAGGCAGGTCTCCTGTGTTCAGAGAAGCTCCTAGAAGTTCCCCGAAGGAAACTCACCCTGTAGGAGCAGACCCTAGGAAACAATCAACTTGAGGTCTGAAATCAACAAAATAAAAACCAGAAAAACAATACAAAAAATCAATGCAACAAAGAGTTGGTTTTTTGGGAAAATCAACATGATAGACAAACCTTTATCCAAACTAAAGAAAAAACAGAGAGAGAACATGTGAATTAACAAAATCAAAAATGAAAAGGGGAACATAACAACGGACACAGAGGAAATCCAGACAATTTTCGGGTAATATTTTGAAAACCTATACTCCACAATAATTGAAAATTCAAAGGAAATGGACAAATTTCTGGATAATGATCACTTACAAAAATTAAATCAAGAAGAGACAAATAACTTAAATAGATGTATAACCTGCAATGAAATAGAAGCAGTCATAGAAAGCCTTCCAAACAAAAAAAGTCCAGGGCCAGATGGCTTCAGTGCAGAATTCTACCAGACATTCAAGGAAGAACTAATACCAATAATCCTCAAAATATTCCACAAAATAGAAACAGAAGGTTCATTGCCAAACTCTTTTTATGAGGCCACAATAACCTTGGTACCCAAGCCTCACAAAGACACAACTAAGAAAGAAACTACAGACCAATGTCCCTGATGAACATCAATGCAAAAATACTCAATAAATACTGGCAAACCAAATTCAAGAATACATCAGAGAAATCATCCACCATTACCAAGTAGGCTTCACCCCTGGATTGCAGAGATGGTTTAATATACGAAAAACTATCAATGTGATCAACCATATAAACAAACTGAAAAATAAAAAAAAAATATGATCATCTCCCTAGATGCTGAAAAAGCCTTTGACAAAATTCCTTATATTAATCCACACACCCATGAACACCTGATTTTCGACAAAACAGCTAAAAGAATACAATGGGGCAAGGACAGCATCTTTAAAAATTGGTGCTGGCACAATTGGATGAGGGTGTATAAATGACTACAGATAGACCCATGTCTGTCACCATGCACAAAACTCAAGTCCAAATGGTTCAAGGACCTCAACATCCATCCAGCCACACTGAACCTCTTAGAAGAGAAAGTAGTAGGTACCCTTGAACAAATTGATATAAGAGACTGCTTCCTGAACATAACTCCCAGGGGCACAGACACTGAGAGGAACAATTAATAAATGGGACCTCCTCAAACTTAGAAGCTTCTTTAAGGCAAAGGAAAGTGGACAATACCAAATGGCAGCCCACAGAGTGGGAAAAGATTTTCACCAATCCTATATCTGACAAAGGTCTGATCTCCAAAATATACAAAGAACTCATGAAACTAGACAACAAAACACCAAATAAATCCATTAAAAAAATGGGGTACAGAACTGAAGAATTCTCAATAGAGGAAATCAAAAAGGCTAAATGACACTTAAGAAAGTGCTCAACATCCTTAGCTATCAGGAAAATGCAAATCAAAACAACTTTGAGATACCATCTTACTCCTGCCAGAACGGCTACAATTAGAAACACCAATGGCAACTCATGCTGGAGAGGATGTGGAGAAAGGGGAACACTCCCCCACTGCTGGTGGGAGTGTAAACTCGTACAGCCATTTTGGAAATCAGTATGGCAGTTCTTCAGGAAAATGATCCACATTCATGCAACACAGACATCTGTTCACCTATGTTCATAGCAGCACTATTTGTAATAGCAAGAACCTGGAAGCAACCAAGATGCCCCTCTATTGAAGAATGGATAATGAAGATATGGCACATCTACACAATAGAATACTATACTACTCTGCAGAAAAATTTAATGGTATTTTGAAATTCGCAGGCAAGTGGATGGCACTTGATGAAACCATCCTGAATGAGGTAACCCAGTCACAAAAAGAGGAACATAGTATGTAGTCACTCATATATGGATTTTAGACCTAGAGCATAGGATCACCAACCTATAGTTGACACCACTAGAGTAACTAGGATACAAAATGTATTCTAAGAGATCCATATAAAGTTCCTCACAGAAGCAGGAAGGGACAAGTCCCCCAGAGCACAGGTGAAGTGGGGTACAGTGAATGGAGAGAGAAGTAGGAGAAAGGGATGGGGATGAGAAGAAAACACGTGAGACTAGGAAGATTGAGTCTGGAAAGGAATAGAAAACAGGAGAGAGAGAAAGAGGAATATATATATATATATATATATATATATATATATATAGAGAGAGAGAGAGAGAGAGAGAGAGAGAGAGAGAGAGAAACAGAGACAGAGAGACAGAGAGAGAAAACATAAAAGAAGGATCCAATATTGTTTTGAAGAGAAAATTGAACCCAAAAAAAGGTCTAGAGACCTACAAGACTGCAGCCCACTAACAAGTTTAGCATCTGTGGATAGGCTACCATAAATGCCCTTCCCAGGTAGTGAGATCAACAACTAACTTATCCACCATCATGGAGCCCTTATCTAGCACCTGTTGGAAACAGAAGCAAATACCCATAACTAAACACTGAGTCAGACTAGAACCCAGATGCAGATGGAGAGGACGAAACCAAGTTTCAGAAACACATATAGACAGCTTACCTGAACAAGAAGGAGTTAAGGGCCACCAGACTGATTGCTGGGAAGTCAGCATAGGACTGACTCAGGCCCCCCTGAATATGAGTCTCAGCCAGAAGGACTGAGTAGTCTAAGGGACCTCAGACAGTGGAACCAGGATGTATCCCTGGTGCACAAAAGCACATTGCTAACACATCCCCCTTAACTGCCTTAACCTAGAGACAGGAGAGAGGTCCTAGTCCCTATTTCAAATGACATGTCAGATCTTCATAACCCCACCTGTATGGCATTTCACTACATATGGAATTGGGGTAGGGGAATGGGAGGGGAAGGTGACCAGGGTGCATGTGAGAGGGCAGAGAGTGTAAAAGTGAGGGAGGGAGGGAGGGAGGGAGGGATGAAGGCTTGGAGAGGGAACTGGGATCCACATGTTAATAATAAATTAAAATAAAAAACAATCCCTGATATGTACTTGCCACCACAATTAAACTATAGTTATTACTGAGTAATTTCCAAAGTCTAACCATGTATTTCCCTATCCTATTTGATAATATAATGGTGATATTAAAATTGCATAATTGGTTTAAGTTAAAAAAAAATCAATGTTTATCCCTAGTATAAGAATGGACTTTAGGAGCCCATTCCACATAGAGGATACATGGGGGAGGGACAGGCACCTGTTCCAAAATATATGATAGACTTTGAAGAATCCCCATGGAAGGCCTAACCCTTCTGGGAGCAGAAAGGGGATGGGATGGGGGTTTATGTAGAGAACATGGGAACTGGGATTGATATGTAAAGCAAGCTTGTTCAAATTTAAATTTAAAAGAAGAAGAAGTAGGAAATTACAAGAGAGCCTAACTGGAAGGTTAGATTAAAGTCATCTCAGGATGAAGTTATCAGGAGAGTCCATGATGTAAAATTGACTGTAGTCCCCATGTTCAATGAAGAACAAATAAGTAGAAAATTCCATGGCTTCGGTGGCTTCTATGAGTCAGTCAATGTCTATGGAATTGTACTATGAAAAAGTACTGAAAAGTTTGGTAATATGATTAAGGTACTGGTAACTTTATTAATTTTACCTCCGCTAAATATGGGACATCCCTGTCTAAGCTTTTGGAAGACAAAAGTTGTTTGTTTCTTTGTTGTTTTTTTCAACAATGTGGTGATATACATACAGTTAAAAATCCTTGAGCTTCATAGATACAAGCATAGCCACAATAACTAAAGGAAGTGAATTAAGTACGAAAATAAGAGAGGTTGAATGAACCATTTAGGACCATAACAAAGCAGTTTCTCATAGACGAAATTCATCCATGTGTTGAAACAGTAGTCATATTGGAAGACTCTCGTGAGAAAGAGAACAGGAAATAGCAGAGTAAATTTAAATTTCTTGGAGGAGAGAGATCATGATAAGATTTTTGACTAAGAACAATGCTGTGCTCATGAAATAGAGGAGGCTAATTCATCAGAACATTTTCAATTTTAGTTATTTATGACCCTTTAAATAATAATTTCAGTACAACTCTTGACATCACTGAGAGATGTTTCACGTAATACTCTCATAAATAACCCTGAAATTTAGAATATTGTTTGAGTAGCAAAAGAACAAGGAAGCTAAATCCTCGCCTAATTATTCTGTTCTTTTTATTTTAATGTTACTGTCTTGATAGCACTAGTCATTGTAAATGTGTTTAATTTTAGAAATACATACATACATTGTATACCTATGCTTTCATGTTATTCTGTGTCACGGATATCAACTCATTTTACTGCGGTAGGATATTTTTTTATTTATCAATATTATTTTATGTGTGGGTTTGTGCTGTATGTTTATTTGCAAGTCCATGCACACATATGTGTGCACATACAGAGACCATGGTTTGATGTTGGATATCTTCCTCTATATCTTCAGTTACACTTGACTTTTTGAGACAGAATCTATCACTCAAACTAAAACTCATCAATGATTGACTAGAACTGACTAGCCAATGTGCTCTGTGGATCCACCTGTTTCTCTCACCCTCTCCTGCCCATGTGTGAACACCCTTCCCCCCATAAACAGTACTGTTATCCCAGGATGTAGTGTCATGTGGGTCAGTGTTTACGTGGGTGTGGGAGATCTGAACTCAGTTCTCATGCATGTGTGCAGAACACTTTACTGACTCAGTCATCTTCCGTTCCTTGGCCATCTGAAATGCATATACCACCACTAAGACCATAAACGTATATTTTAAATCAAGCCCTGTGACGAATGAGTTTTCTGCTGAGACTATTATGTTTTTATACACAAACTGTATTATATCTAAAGATCCAGCAGTCCCTGAATTTATTAGCACAGAAAAAGCTAGATAGTAATAATTGAACTCACAGAAATATTTAAGTGTACTTGGATTAGTTTATATATAAGGTAATTGCTGAAGACTGACTTCTGAAACATGAGAGGAAGGACCCAATTCGAATAAGGCGGTAACTTTCCTACTCAAATTATAGTAGTGGAAGGTATTATAAGGTATTTAGCCAAGATTGATCAAGATGTCAAAGTGTAAGAAATACAGAAAAGTGAACCTTTATAGAGAATTTAAGGCAAAGCCTTATATGCTCTGGGGAGAGTCAAGATGGTGTATTCTCTGTATTATCATCACAGTAATCACACACACACACACACACACACACACACACACACACACACACACATATATATATATATATACTGACTTATAAATTAATTAGCTTAGAATATGATTTGTCTTCTTGGCATAAACCATGATATTTTTATTTTAATAATTATCAACTTATCACAAAGGTGGTTTCATATCTAAAATATGACTATAGAGAAAACAAAGCAAAAAACAAAATTCTTCTTTTGTTTTCCTGGTAGAAATACACAGTTATTCTGAATACATTGAATTATAATGGAAAATAGCACCTCGGTTCTACAGTCCTGAGGGAGCTGGAATGTGTCACTGCTACTATAAATCAGGAAGCAAGCTAATGCATTAGAGCAGCTTGGGCTTCGCCTATATTTTTCACTCCCTATTTGTTAGTTGTGTAGAACAGAATCATCTCTTTAGTCCATTCCTATAGTTGATCATTTCCAATGAACATGCCAAGACAAAATAAAAGAAAAAAGAACAACAAACCCCACAGCTCTCACCTTAAAAGAAATAAGGGATAGTTTTGTTTGTTTGTTTTGTTTTGTTTTTTTCTTTCTAGAGTCAAGGTTGTGTGACCTTGGCTCAGGAACACAGACATAGATCACATCAAATTTGAGGTTACAACATAGAAACAATTGCATGAAGTTCTATTGTTTTACAGAACAAAGAAATTCCTAAGTCGAAGCAAGTTTTAAATACATTTGTGTATACATCAAAAGGAAGTTATAGCCAGATGGAGAAGCTTTTCCATAAAGCTTGCAGGCTATCTGATGACATCCTTAGCTTGTGGGTTGTTGGAAGCTGCTAGTGTAATAAACTGATAGATTGTGAGAAGTTTTTATCTGTTAAAACAGGCCTTACTTCAGGCACAGAGATGGGCAATGAATGGCTGTTCAGCAGGCTAAAGCTAGCTGAGATGAAGTGATTAGCTTCTGGATCTGATCAGTCTAACATCTGTGCATCATTGCAGTGCTAGTCAACCAATAAAGTCTCTGCAGCAACAGCTTCTTTCCATGACTACACCTTGACAAACACTTCTCCCCACTCCATCAAATAGTCTTCAGAATTGTTTCTTTATTTTCAGATGTTTAGTATTTGATATATTCTACAAAGAATACTAGGCAATGTCTGTAACTTACTAAGAAGTAGTATGAATATTTCTTTATTATCAGAAGGTTAATATTTAATATATTCTAGAAAGAATACTAACCAGTGTCTAACTTATTTGGTAGTTGCATGAATTTTGCTCATGCCATTGACATCATAATGCATACTATTACTATGATGTTCCCAATGGTAAGTCATGCTTATCCACTTAAGAAAATTCAGCATCGTGAATTTGGTTTGTTTCATTTCCTTTATAAAGTCACTGCATGTGAAAGTGTCATTTGTTTACAAGTTTGTTTACAAAGTTAGATTTTCCCCCCTTTGGCAACATAGGTGTGTGTGTGTGTGTGTGTGTGTGTGTGTGTGTGTGGTATAATCTATGAAAAGTCCTCCACTTGCAGTCATTTTGGAGACTAATCCTCTTGTAATTAATACTTCTAGACCTACTTTGCTAAACTTATTTTCTTGGATCATCTTTCCAATTTTAATATTGTCAGACTTTTAACATTTGGCACTCTGTAGCTTTTCATTTTCTTGATCATAAGGTTGAATGCTTTATTCATACATTTAATTACTATTCTTTATTTACACATTTAACACAACCTCTGCTTTTCTTGTTTCAATTTTATATTTTTTTTGTTTGTTTTCATGTGGCTTTAGATGTAAGGTGCAGTTTGATATTTTCAGAAGACATGTTTGCAAGAAATTTCTGCATATCAGACATGTAACTATTTGATATATTATGTGTGATCCTTTGGGAGTAGACTATTTACTTGTTTTGAATTTTTGAAACAGTGTCTAGCTACATAGCCATGCTGGCCTGGAACTCAAGCTCAGACTAGCATCAAACTAATGATCCTATCATGTGCTAGGACTGAATCACTTGTCTTGTACATGCTTTGTGTACTGTACATGCTTTTGAAGTGTTGTTATTTGTTATTTATACAGGCTCTAAATTCTTAAAGCTTGGATATTTTATTTTAAGATATTTCAAAATTGCTAAATAATTCTGTTTATGTTAAAGTGTTTTAATTTTAAAATATCTTTGTGAATATTGGAGATATGGCTGAGCACTGGCTACTCTTACAGAGTATGTTGGTTCAAATTCCAGTACCAGTCTGACAGCTCACACCTTTCTGAAACATTGATGCCAAAGATTCTAGCATTCCCTTCTGGTCTCTATGGGTACTATATACACATAGACATAACTATATGCAAAACATCCATACAAATAAAATAAAAATGAATAAATGTTTAAAAAGTAAATCACCTTTTGAGACCACAAAGTTGTTTTTCTTGAAATTATTCTATTTCTTTATTATTCTTGTTTTAGTCATTAAAAATGGCTCCTTATACTGCTTTGAAACTAGCTACTATTTTCATTTGTGACATTTCAATTTAAAATCAGTACAATTTGTTTTATCCAATCTAATGTCTTAGTTGAAATGTTCGCTAGAGATTGGTTAATTTTTTTTTTTCTTCATCCTCTCTATAGTGTGTGTTCAGCTTCAGTGTTTAAAACAGTCTTCATTTTTTTTTCCTTCTATACCTTTTATTTTGGCAGTCTTTTCCAGTTTTCTTAAAATTTATCATCAGTAAATGAATCTCATTTTTCTCCTGGTTTGAGAAGGACACACCTTCAGTCAAGTGGGCAGAGATCTAGTAACTGTTTGGAAAAGTGTTAATTTTGCTGCTCAGTTGTTTTCATTGTTTCAATTTTTTATTGTTAATCTATTTTTAATGTTTTTATGTCTCCATTAACTGATAAATACTCCAGTAATATTTTTAATAACCTCAATCTGTAAGATTTAATATTATAAACCACTGGGGTTTACTTTGGACTTTAAGGAATTTAGAATTACAATATTTTCCTGATGAATTTGATCTCAATTGTTACATTATAAAACAACTAATATCATATTTGAAACATATTTTCTAAGAATTTTTTTTCATCCAGAGTTTTGTAATTTAGGCATTAAATCATTGTGTGTATGTGTGTATGTTTCTGTGGGTGCGTGAGCTTTTTGCTTCTACTTTCTATGTTCACTTAGTTATGTCTCTTAGAAACAGAATAAAATTGATTTTGTTATTATAATGTAGCCTGAAAAATCTAATGCTTTTCAGTGGTGACTCTAATCATACCTCCTGAAAATAATAAAAAAGCAATATTAAAAGAGATAATAGCTGTGACTTTTTCAAAAATCAATGAGTGACAATGATTCTCCAATTCATAAACCCTGTTCATAAAGGCTGAAAAAGAATAAACCCAAATAAATCCCGACCCAGGTATGTTGTTAATGATTCAAAAGAACACAAGCCTGATTGCATCCTTCTGATTGCATTCTTCAGGTAGAAAATTTCAATGGCAGCTTCCTCCTCCAAAACAACAATGAAAGCAAAATACCGAGTCATCTTTTCGAAGAATGTTTAGTCCTTTGTTAGCTCAACAAAGAAGTAAAATTCTGTTTGTTTCTATTGGCTATTTTTAATATAGAAAATGAATGATGAGAAGCCTTTTTTCAGTTTTCAAATTTTTTTCTTCAAAAAAAAAAATCTGGCATGCATATAATTCTATATATGTGAGACATAAGTTTTAATGAAAAAGACATGATTAAGAAAAATTACCTTTAGTAGATTAAAATAGTATTTCAAACACTACATGTTGAGGAAAAGAAAGACTCTTCACTACAATTGTGTGTTAGATATATAAAACTTGTTGCCTTCACACATTAATGCTGATAATCTCAACCAAAAGTTTCTGAATGTATGAAAATTAAATGAACCTATCCATGGGAAATACTAAGAAGTATGCCCAAGAGTAAAAGTTATTTTACTGAATAATACAAATTTTACCAAAAAACATTTCTACTTTTAAAATATATTTTGATTATTTTTCTTAGATTCTAATAATTCACTTGTAATCTTTCACTGTAGCATTTCAGATGTGGAATATTTTAAATTGATAACTCCATATATTTTGTGAAGTCATTTAATGTTAACTGAATTGTTCATATGAAGATCACTGTATCTAATTCCTCCAATTACCTACTAGATGTATATATAATAAAATATGGAGTCCATTACCAGTGGGTCTTTCATCTCTTTGTAATAAATAACAAATGCATAAATGATTTTTTCAGTTGAAAGATACTGATATTTAAAATATAAGTACATCTTTCAACTGTTTAAATGTGGTAGAGGCATATTGAAATTAACTTTTATAACTCTTTCAGTGTCATGACAAATGATTTTTTCTGGACTTAAAGTACTTAAAATCTTAATATATCTTGGTAAATGATTTAAATCTGTTTTTCTTGGTCAAATGCTTTTGTCCAAAATTAATACAAAAAGAAAACTTTGCACTTATTTACTATCTGCTACTCTCAAGACTGTCTTTCTTTCTTACTTTTTTAATAAAGATTCTTATTATATATCCAAGAGTGACTAAAAATTCAATATTAAGCCTAAAGTAATCTCAGTTGCTATCCTCCTGACTCACCAACACTAGAACTAAAAGAACAGGAAAATGATACCAACCTCCCCCCATTAGAAACAATTCACAACAATTTCTTGATTAAAAAGGAAGTATTAGTATAATCAAGTATACCAATAATAATCATAAAGTGAAATGTAACAAAAATATTGAAATAAATGATATACACATGTGCCAAAACACTATGTTTATACATAATAAAATTTGGACATACTTATTTAAGCTTAACTTGAATACTTAAAATATATCTTAAATGACAGGATAAATTTTTACAGATGATTTGATCTGAAATCTGACTTCATTGCAGGAGAAATCAATATACATTATCAAGCTAATATAAGATTCTTGATGAGTTTATTTTTCTGTTCAAATAAAGGTTGCTATGAGAAAAATCTAAAAATATGTACAAACTAAATATAAATCAAAATTCTTGCTTTGTTAATAAATTCTCTATACATAGAAAACATTATGGAGAATATATTGTTTTATTCCTCGAGGTATCCAAATTCCTTTTAATGATTACAGATGTTGCCTGCCCCTACACTGTTAGTGAGCAGTGATGAATCATACAACTCATTTTATGAGGAGACTTGTGTGCAGTAATTATAGGAAGAGCATAAGAACTGGTATTCAACATCTTTATTTTCAATTTATCATGTTTTGCTACTCGATTTATAATTGTAAAATAAGTTACTTTGCATAATTATAATTTCACAAGGCTTCTAGAGCTTTTAAAACTATCTATATTTCTCTATCTGTAACATTAAACTACCATGGAGGTATCATAAATCTAACTATAATGTAAATAAACTATATAGCCTTGGGGCTATTTTAGTTATTCTCTACAATGAAGTTACATTCCAAAACTTATTTTTTATATGGGCAATTGGAAATAATTTTAATATCCTAAATTATAGATTTAGAAGCAGGTCATTTATTGATGTGCTTAAATTGACTTAATTTATTTACTTTAAACAATTTTTGCTCCTCTAAGTGCTTAATTATATCTACAAGTAGTCAAGAAAACATCAGTTTCTGTTTGTCCATGAGTTTGCTTTTCACCATTTCTGTATTGATAGAACCACAGACTGAGAATAGCTTTCAATGGGTCATATTTTAATTTTCATGCAGTTGTGGGAAGCATGATGAACTCCTGCACCAGTCTCCTCTGTTCTCCTTTGGACAGATCTCTGCTACCTATCCAGACATACTCAAAAGTGCACAGGGTGTAGGTACAGCACATGACAAGTGCTAGGTAAGAAAGTTCAATGTCATCTGTGACTTCAGGCAAGCACCAACAAACTGGAATATCTCCTGTGACTGACAGGAGACTAATTGTAATTTTGTGAGAGTAAGGACGAGTGCTAGCATATATAGAAGTGTCCTTATAAAATACTGCTTCAGGGTGTTGCTAATCCTATTTTGAAATGCAAATCCTATTACTTCCTAGATTCCTGGATTTTCATAATGTCCCCAAGCAATATCTGTCATACCTAAGATGGATCCTTACCATTTGTTTCTTACTATGCTATGTTCAAAATTCATGACACACATTTTAATATATCTTGAGTGTGTGAGAGAGGGAGGGAGAGAAAATAAGACTGGGGAGGGGTGGATATGCATATGCACACTCCCATTTGTATCTGTGTGGTAGCTAAAGGTTGAGAAATGATTTCTTCCATTGCTCTCAGTTGAAGCTAGAGCACACTGCTAATGGGAGATACCATTCTGTAAATATGTTTCTCATATTGGTTAATGAATGAAGTACTTTTGGGCAACAGGAAAGCAAGATAGGTGGGACTAGGAGACAAGGCGGATTGATGGGGATATAGGAGGAGACTCAACATGTAGGACCAATAGAGCAGAGGTCCCGACACTCTCTCTGGTAAGCCAAGACCATGTGAAAATACTTAGATTAATGGAAATGGGTTAATATTTAAGACAGAGCTAGCCAATAAGAAACCCTAGTAACTGGCCAACAGCTTTATATCTAATACATCGTCTCTATGTGTTATTTGGGGCTGATGCGGCTCTGGGACCAGGATGGTGAGAAGCTACTCATAACACACTGCTGTGGCTAGAGCTTCTTCTTGGTAGAGAGACACCAGGATCTATGTGTCCTCCCTCCTCCAAGTGCTGGGGTTACAGGCACATGAGGGTGCTGGAGATCAAGATGTGAATTTTCAGACTCATGCAGCAAGCTCTTCTCCACTTGGCCTTCATCCAGCCAAGCTCTTACCTTCAAATTTTTCACCAAGTTTACTTCATGTAACCTTAAACTTTTCAAGTTTAAATTTGGTTCCTGGATTTCTTTAGCTATTAACTCTTTTGATAGCAGTATACAGGACACTTGAAGGTGGAAAATTCCTTAGGTCTCTGAAGAAATAAGTGCACCCTGTAAGTTCAGTTAAAGCTTACAATCAATGATTTATACAGGGTGTTTTAACTAGTTCATTCACAAAATTTTCCAAACTGGGATGAGTGGCTTCCTGTGCTGAGGCCATTCTTCTGGGGCCTGAAACCCTTTTCATGTCTTTTTAAACCATCAGTACAAATGGGGAACGGCCTGTGTCATTTTATAGAATGAAATAGGAGAGACACAGAATTTTCCCAGAGGTATAAATGAATTCCTTTGGAATAATTTATTTAACTAAATAATCCTTGCTATGGTTGTAGTGTATTGTGGCAGGATAAGCGAAAGTTTTTTATGGGAACTGTGAAGAAGTTGGAAAGGGAATGAACTGAGGAAGGACAGTACTTACAGTACTTTGTAATAATGTAGAAAATCGTGAGATCTGGATTCCTAGCTTTAATAAATCTAATTTGCTATGTGTACGATGGTGTGTGTGTGTGTGTGTGTGTGTGTGTGTGTGTGTGTGTGTGACTGTGTGTGTGTTTGTAACCTTAGAGTGCTTCCCACTCTCAGCTACTCATCTGTCCTGACTTTTATGAAACCATTTAATTTTTTAATAAAAAGCACAATTAACTTTTACTACAGGCAAAGGGTATAAAATTCTAAGCCCTTTATACTGTTCTACCTTAAAATAAAATAAAAGTTGGGATATCCCATGGAGTATAATTTTAACTCTGTTCCATTGCCACTGAAAAGAAGGGAGATTGAAAGAGATCTTGACATTGAAACATGACCTGAAAAGGCTAAATTAAAACATTGCTGGATTTACCTCAAATCATGAAACAATACTTTAGACTTGTACCTTTTCAGAGAAAGCCATGTCTTTATTTAATGTGTCCTATGATGTAAAGAAAAATAAATAAGGTGTACAGTATTAAAATAGTTTGTTTTCAGACAAATAAGAAAAACAAGACCAACATTTCAAAGTAACCAAATACAATGTGAAAAAAAAAAAGTGAATCACTTTCTACATTGCCTCATGGTATGTAGGGAGAAGAAGCAGACATAGCATATACTTAAGACACTGTCACACTCAAGCTTAGAATGCAGCCAATGGATAATTAATTTGTCCTTGCTTCAGAATTAGAATTTTGAGATATACTGAATTTCCATATGCAGTGATGTCTGTAGCATGAGTAATAAAATAACTAGAGAGAGATACTGGAGTTCAAGCTGAAGATCAGGAAAGCAAAGTAGCCAGCCAGTAGCTCTCACCTCTACCAAGGCTGAAATGGAGATCCTGTGACTGAAAACTGAATCTCACATGAGACCCTTTGCTTCTTCCTTATGAACCTTTCTAGTGCTAGGATTAACAGTATGAGCTCTGTTGCTCTTTTAGACTGATTCACTCTTATGTAGCCCAGGGTGGTCTTGAACTCACAAAGATCCATCTACTTGTCTCCTGAGTCCTGGGATTAAAGGTGTGTACCATAACTGCCTGGTATCTAAGGTATCCTGATCCTCAGACAAGCTTTATTCAATCATAAACAATATATAAACACTGTATCACCACAGATATTCTCAATATGATGCTGCCATTCAAATGCAAAGATAGGAATAATGAGTATAGCAGCATCTGTTACTGTTACTAACATGACTCAACTGGCTTTAGTAAAATAAATGCCCTCACTAGACTGGAGAGAAGGTTCAGTGTGGAAATTATTTGCCAGGAAATGTGAGGACTAGAGTTCAGACACTGAACACCTACTTAAATGGGTGGACTTGGTATCCTGTAGCTAATCCCAGAGGCATAAGATTATGGGAATAAATTCAGTACCTAGCCTAGATGAATCAGTGAACTTTGGGTTGGAAACAGACTGTTTCCATTTGTAAGGTGTAAAGTGGCTGAGGAAGACATATGTGGAAGTATGTGAGTGTGCATACACACACACACGCCATGTGTGTGCACATGTTTATTCACATGAATACACAGACCATATACATATATGCACACTCAACATAAACGTAATTATTAAATACAGTAATGTCTCCAGTGCAGTTGGTGAAAAGCAATGATTAATTCTTCACCCCCCCCCCGAGCTTGCTAAGGATAAATATTGCCTTTAGATACTCCACACATATTATTTTCAAAATACAAGCATTCTTTTGATCTAATGCATTAGTGGTCTCACATTAATAAGACATAAAATAATTATTTTGAATTTGCCATGTTAACTTACTGGCAAACTATCATGAATTTATGTATGTACACATGTGCATCTGCTTATTAACTTCATTATTTTGTAACAGTCCACATTTATGTGAGCCTTGAAATTGATGTGATCAACCCACATGCTTGGCTCTGAAAAACATCAAGCTGGTATACAGATACTACTTCCTGTCTGAACACAACCCTTCTCCTTTGTGGGAGCATTGCTATGTAGAAACTTCTAGTCACATGTAACAAACTCATCACTGTCTACAAATCACTCTTTTATGTATACAATAGAAGACAAAATGAAAATAATCAAGTGTCAAATATTAACTGTAAATCTGCAGTAATATATTTATTAAGCAAAGAAAACCTAATTTTTATTATAAAAACTAAGTGTTATATTTCCATGGTTGGAACATAACATGATATAGTGTTACAAATTGAACAATTGTCTTAAAAATATCTCCTCCATATCACACCCCACCATTAGGATTTTTTATTCTGTTAAATAACTATCCAAAACCAAACTCTTGGCTTTGTATAAAAGTGAACTGAATGTCCAGGCAGGAAGGACTTAACTTAATACTCTGATATGTAAAAGCATGTCATGTTTGTCTAATGTGACTAGATATCAGTTTTATATAAAAATGTGAAGACAAATCTGAAAAGTAGTTTGGGTTCACAGACATGTTAAGAATTTGAAAATTCATTCCTAATTAGGTGAGAAATTATAGGACTATTTGCCTTTATTATATGTTTGGTTTTTTGTAAACAGGAACTGAAGCAAACTCCTTGCTGAGAAGAAAATCGCAATCTGGGATGTATGGGAGGAACTGAGACAAGACAGACTATATGTCTTTAGAGACGCAGTGGTGTATTGCAGAATAAGATGCCAAAAATTAGAGTAATAATTAATTCTGTGAGACTAGACAGGGCAGTAAAGTTTCCAAAGATATTCTGCAGCTGAATAATTTGGAGGGCTTGCTTAATACTTAAATGAAAGTTAAATGGTGAGCAAGTGGGAAACCAGAAAAGAAAAAGACATTTTCCATGGTTCTATGATTTAGACCTTGAATTATTTAGAGACAAATAACGCTATACACAGATATGCACACACACACACACACACACACACACACACACACACACACACACACACAAACACACTAAAGAGAGATAGAGAGAGAGGGAGAGAGAAAGATAATTAGATAGATAGACAGACAGATTGAGGAATTGGGAGACAGAGAGGGAGAAATCCCATCATACATTATTTGGTTCACACTCATGTTGAGAGTTAGAGTAATGATCAGCTATCCAAGTACACAGTATTGAATGTGGGGCTGTTCAGTAGTTACAGTAGTACTTAAACAAAAAGTAAGTAAGGTCAGGTATGGATCATGGCAACAATGAGATTAAAAAAAAAAAAAAAAAGACTGAGGACGGACGTACAAAATGGAGATTCATGTGAATGCCAGTGGGCAAAGCGTGAGAATGAGACCTGGAAGTCCTTTATGAAGAGGGACTATAAATCAGAGTTGCAATTGGTCCTATCAGTGTCAATGGGCACACAGAAATTCAATCTAACAGACCTAAAGGAGGGGTGGGAGTAAGATCACCCAGACTCACTTTAAGGAGAGCTGCGGCATGAATAATTGAGAAATTATATCTGATGTTAGCAGAAGCAAGAGGCAAGAGGCACTTGACAGCAGGGGTTTGCTTCAGAGTGAGTGTACTGAGAACACGGAAGTGGAGTAAACCTGTTTCTGTTCATACAGTGGCTAAATATAAACCACAAACCTCTGTGACTACATATTGTTTAGTTACCTTCTATTTGGTATTTTATATATATATGTTTAATATATATATGTATATATATGTATATATATATATTAAATAAATGTGCAATCTATATAACACACATATATAATATACAACAATATGAGACATGCATTATATATATATAATCAATATATGGGTGCCTTTTTACAAATGACTTATTTTCTAAAGAAATGCATTCTCTATGATTTTTCTCTACTTCAATTTGTTCTTAAAACCACAGGACTATTGATAGTCTGTGACTTACTGTTCATCAATCCTTTCACAAAGCAATGCTATTTGCCTGGATCCATATTAATAAATACAATTTTAAGAATGGCAGGCCCTCATATTTGAGTCTGGGTTTTATGTATAAACTAATACTTGATGACATGTTTCTTCATCTTAACATAACATTTTACTTTAAAAAGTGCATGTATGGTGGAGGAGGATGAAATGAAACAGTAAGCCAGGGGCATTACGATAAAGCTATTCAAGGTGTTTGTAACTAAACTTACATTAATATGCAAATGTAAAACAAGTCTATTTTTATTAATGTTGAAAAGCTGATGGATATAAAAGCTGCTTAAATTGTATGATCTTTGGGAAATACTAAGTCCATTTAAATTGAAATTTTAAGGGTAATTCACCATACAAGAAAGGGAGAGCCAAGCAATGTGCTGGTGTTCATTATATGTTAGGAGGGAAACAAGTAAAAGGGGGTAAGAATAGTCTAAAATGATGCACCTTTTTCTCACCAGAATTTTCTGTTGCTATGGTTATTATGACCCTCTATACCAAAGCTTTCAAAACAGAAATTTTTGATCAGAAGCAATCAGATACTTGAACAATTATTTTTCTATAATTTAACATTTTTTAAAAGATTACCAGTCTGAGAATAAGGAAAATAATATTTATGTGAGCAGTAATAATTGTGGATGTGTACAAATATGCTTAAATCATGACATAAATATTTATTCACTGAGCATGATCAGAAATATAGTTAAGAGTTTGGCTTTACGGCTATACAACAATTTCCAATAAAAGTTGTACTGCACATTGTGAAAGTGGCATTCTATCATAGACTGGGAACAGGGAATCTGATTCCAAGTTTATTTCCTATGGCCAATGAAATGGCCTTTCAGAATGCTTTATGAAACCACAAATCATCTAAGCTGCTCCCTGGATAAGGAACTTAAATTAAATTGGAAAGAACCTCCAAGGCAAATCAGTAGCCTTTTGAAAGTATGTTAGCTCTGTAAACCTCAACATAATTCTGTCATGATTACATGTAACTTAGAAGGCTACAGGAGTGCCCTTCTTTTTGTAAAAGTGTAAATGAACACTATCACTTTAGTGTGATTTGTCACTAAGTGCATTGTTGGTCATAGTAGTGTCATTTTTCAAATTTGAAGAAAGACAATGGTGTGCTACAGAAAAAAATTAAATCAACTTGAACCACTGGAAAAGACACTTGAACATATATTTATGTAATGTTTATAATTTCATAGAATCAAAACGAGGAAAAAATGTAATTAGGTGGAAATAAAGACACTTAATGGTCAGTACCAAAATTAGACTATCCTTGCCCTGTGGCCAGTGATGTTTCCTACATATACATCTGCCTTGAGAGCTGTGGGTGTGGTGTGAGCTCAGTACCACTGCCCCGCTAAGGCTCAGGTCAGTTTAATTTTCTGATATTTTCTTTCGGCAACACAGCTCTCTCATTTGCATATACTTCAAGACTTCATTTGATGCATGCCACCTTGTTACTTATTATTTATACCTTTCTTTTGTTTCTCAATAACTTGCCGATCAAAATTGTTGCTTTGTGCCAATCCCAGATGAGGTGCTGGCTTACATTAGGCACCTTTCTCCCCTACACTAAACCCCACCATGTTAAATGGCACTGCAAAAATCCATTGTGCTTCAAGATTTACCTTGAGTGCCAACTGGAATGGAAGATAAGATTTCTTTTATTACAAATTGATAAATAATAAGAGGGTGTACACCAGTCCCTGAAACAGATGTGAAGAAATAACTTGTCTTTTCATGAGGGTGAACCAAAATAAGTTTCTTTTCATATTGATATATGGAATTCATATCTTCTGATTTTGTTAACTGATCAGCCAGGGGAAGAGAACACATTAAGAATCAAGTCCCTACAATTTTAGGGTAATTTTCTCAGACAAAGAAGACTTATTATGTAATGATGAGGTCTACATGTATGACTCACAGCAGGGTACACTGGTTTCATTTTATAAACTCACAAAGGAGGTCCCATGTATTCCACTAAGGTGTCAAAGAGAAACATTCAAATCTCCAATCTTTACTAATATATACAAATCGTTGTAACAGAAATCCTATGCCCTCTAGAATACATGCCATGGCAATAGGTGAAAACAATGTGTTGTACTATCTGTATCAAATAAAAGTGAAAGTAACTCAGCCATTTCCTTTAAAAAAAAACCCTCTTCCTCCCTTAGTTCAACCCCCTTAAAACAATCTGAGTTATTGTTGATCCCCACATTGCTTTTCCCAGTTCTTCCTTTTCTTTTATGCAAAAACAAACTTACCATTTGTTCCATACTTTTTTATGTTCAATGATAAAATATAAACTTTAATAGTTAAGGAAATTTGGAGTAGTAAAAGAAGCAGCCATGTCATTGACTAAACTGTGTATTTAAAGTATCTAGGAATTCAGGAAGAAGTCACAGTTCAGAATTTCAGGAGGCATCTTCAGAGGGACCAAGGATATGAAGAACCATTATCTTCAATTTCCTTATTTGGACTGTTTTTCTTTCCTGCAGAGTATAATTGCATGCTACTTTATCAGTTTTAACAGTTTAGTGAGTGGTATAGCTGGCTTACAAGTCTGAGACAATTATTATATCTTTATGCTTCATTTTATGGAGGACTGTGTTCATCTAGCCAATAAATACTCCACAAGTGCCAAAGCATGAAATTCTAATACCCATTGAGAAATTCCAAGAAATGGGTGTAGCAAATAAAAGAATATCATTCTGGGACTATGTGATTATATAAAGAGGTGGTAAGACACAGAGATTTCAGAGCTCATAGAACCCATGAAATCAGGTGTCCTGAGAGAGTTGTGCCATAATTAAAGAGGAATGAACCTATCTAAATATATTGAGTATTTGTTACTCAAATGCCTTTTCTACTTTGCCACCAGACTTCAAAATACTCATCAATGTTTACTTTTCCAGGTGATTAATAAATTAGGTCAAGATTGGTGTAAATTGTTTGTTTAATCTCAGTCTGCCCCTTGATGGATGTGAGGGAACAGATATTATTTATACCTTCTGAAAAGTTTTAAAGAGTCAAAACAAAACCAAAGGATTATGAGATTAGTAGCAACAGAATAATCTCTTAATCCCTTTTGGTTTTTCTTCTGTCCCATACCAGATGGTTATTCTCACATGAGACATAGATTTTGAATTTTACTTTTACAAGCACACTTGAGTTTATAGAAGGAGAGAGAGCCATGTTCCAACTCCAAACCAGCTTTAATTTTTAGTCAAACTGGGGTTACGAAAAAAAAAAAAACTTTTTGCATGATATATCTGTAGAGAACAGCAGAAACATTTGAGAATATCAGCTGTATTTCTATTCCATTCATCTATGTGTATTTATCTTGCCATTAAAAACCCAATAACTCTTTTGTATTCTGAGTTAGCATTTTCAAAAGCAAAAACTCAACTAATATTTATCTAATTTCTGAGTCTGATATCATTCTTTCTACAGATGACTTCAGTCTTTGTAAAAGAAAAAAATCAGTAAAGGCTTATTCTGGGCCATGTATAATTACAGTAAATGGCTCAGTCATCTTTCCTGATTCTTTATTCTTGCCCCAAGCATTCAAAGCTGCTGTATGACATAGAGACAATATATGATCATCAAATGCAATCTGTCTTTTCAAATAAGCAAAACAACCCTCACCTTGATCTTGGGAAATCTCATAAATTGTAGCCCTACCTTGTTGTTCTATGACTCTAGCTTCATCTCATCACCACATTTTCCATTGTAACTGAGGACCAGCTTCCAATACTGCTGGAGATTAAATCTTTCAGGCCTTATGGAATATTTCTGTTCTGGGGGGCCCAGGAATTTAACATATGTTTCACAAAAGATAAATGTATAGGATATAAAATTGTTCCTTCCTTAAATTTTTTCACATCTAACATTTTTAAAAGATCCCAGATAACTCCTGAATAGCCTTGAGGGTACCTATCATCTGGTGGCCATTCTTGAATGGTAATTGGATAAATGAATGTTGGTTTTCTGATAACTTTGAGCCACTCCTCTTCAGTTTTGTAGTGCAAAAGATAGCTTAGGGTCTAAACTCCTTTGTCCATATGTGGATAATTTTCTAATTTTCATTAGTATGTCTTTTTAAGGATTGTATCTTTTCAGACATTTTTTTTTAAATTTGGCACTGATATCAAACAACATTTTAGGGATAAAACATGAATTAACAAACTGATGATGATTGAGATTCACATTATGGCAAGCCCACCTTCCACTGTAATATTTCCCATTTTTACCATAGGGAAAAACTTTTTAAAAACTAATTCCACTCTTCCAAATCCATAGGTGTCTCACCAGATCTTCTGACAATGCAAGTGATACCTTAGGCTGGCTGTCACTACATAGCATGGTTGGGCAGAGAACACAAGTAGTGCACAGCCTGGCTGAGAGCAGCTACAGCTCCTCATGCCTGGCTGAGAGCTGAGAGTGTGTAGTGGTCACAGCAACATAAGAATTACAACCATATGTTGACCTGGATGAACTGGTATGATAGTGGCATGAAGAGGTGGTTCAGGAGACACTTGTAGCACATGGGGAGATGGAGTCAGCTACCAGAAAAGTAGACACAGTAATGCATAGAAGAAGCATATTTGGTGGTAAGTAAAGGCACATGGCCATCTAAAAGCAGAGCTGATGGGTGGTGTGTGGCTAACTATGGCAGCATTTGGAGCCCAGGTGCCTGTGGAGTTAGGGTCAGGAATGGGCAGCTACAATGAGAAAATCTCAGACTCACTCAGAAGGCTTGGATTGAGGGAGGTAAAGCCATCTACAGTGACAGTGTCTCTTGTGGCTGCAAAGCCAGTGGCAAGTGGCTATCTCCTGATTGATTGCATGATCTGAGTTAGATACCAGATGAAGTGTTTTTATAATTATTCTTTAGCAATAAAAACATGGGAGTCAGATATCAATATAAGAACATGAGTGATCACAGAAACAGTGGAGAAGTGACTAGTCACCTCCTATCTCTTTTGTTCCTCTACCCAAAAGGACCGAAACTATATCTAAGTCCCACTTCCTGCCTTTCATTCTGCCCTCAGTTTTCCAAAACATCTATGGTTAATTTTGGTCAGCTAGTAGCTATCTCTGCCCTCAAAGCAAACTTTATTTTCAGAATGTTATCAAAAGATCACACAGTGGAAGGAACTGATAAAAATTCTGCCATTGAATTCTGGTATAATAGATGCAGGGGGAATATCCTGAACTGAATCTGACTGATGTTTGGCATTTCAGTGGCTAGACATCCTAAGAGTAATACATTACACAATATTCAGTGCTCCTCCAGAGCAGAGGGGGCCCTAGAGATGGTAGATGGTCAGTTGTTTAGTGATGGTCTATATATCAAGGAATCAGTCATTCATCAAAAACAAGTCACCGTTTTCATAGAACATGCAGCATCTTTCATGCTCAGAAAGATGGCAGAAGGAAGGGAAGGAATACTAAAGATTGGTGTTTTGTTTGGTTTTGTTTTGTTTGTTTGTTTTTTAATTACCCAGTGAAGTGGTGGTTCTCAAAAACGAGTGGTTGCCTAAGACCTTTAGAGAACACAGATAATTTCGTAACAGGAGCAAAAGTGCAGTTAGGAAGTAGCAATGACAATAGCTTTACAGTTGGAAGTAAACAAAACATGAGGAACTGTATTAAAAGGCCCCGACATTAGGAAGGTTGTGAACCACTGCTTGAAGTTTTCTTTTTATTTGTGTTGCTTGGTTTGTTTGGGGTGATTTTGTTTCCAATCACATAATTAGAATTAGTTTTGTTCAAGTTTGGGTGTTGTTTCCATGACAAAACCATAGGCACAAGCAATGGCATAGGGAGTGGAAGCTACATTTCATCTTAGATTTTACAGTTCATTATCAAGTGTAGCCAAGGTAGAAACTCAAGGCACAATACTGGAAACAGAAACTGAAATAGAGAGCATGGAGGAATGCTTCCTCCTGGATTGCTTTCTCTGGCTCATGGTCTGCATGAGCAACCTAGGACCACCCAGAGTGGTATGGACACTCCTACATAAACTACCAATCAAGAAACTCTCCATAGACATGACAGAGAGAGCAGAGAGCTTCCTTTGGAGTTACAGCAGGTGACAATTAGTGTTTAGGTTATCAGTTTATCAAGAATGATTCCCAAGTGAGGCTCCCCACATCACAGGGGAGATACCATGATCTTGAATGCAGTTTTCCCAGGGTGAGGCTTATCCATTACACTCCGGATGTGCTGACCACTGCAATTTCCCCAAATGTGGTAAAACGTGACTGCATAATTTGTGGTAGTGGGGAAGCAGAGAAAGAAGGGCACACGAGCAAAGGGTAACAAGGCAGAAAGCAGAGAGGCAAAGGGCAGAGGGCAGTGATGTAGGGAGGCAGAGAGCTGAGAAAACATGGGCAGCAGTAGCAGCAGCGGGGTGAGAAGATAGAAGGCTGTGTGGAACTATGTGAAGTTGTATGTAGAATATGTGTGTGTGTGTGTGTGTGTGTGTGTGTGTGTGTGTGTGTGTGTGTGCTGAGTGAGAGGTGAAGAAGGAGAAACATGAGAGGAGTGTGAGGGCATGAGTGGGTGAAAGAGTGAGTGAGTAAAGAGTGAATGAAGTATCTCTGAGAGTCAGTGGGTGTGAGAGTGGGAGCTTATATAAAAAAAACGCATTGATAAGTAAACATGTTGTAACTGGAAAGAGAAATATGTAACTGGGCAGGAGAGAGATGCATGCATGCAGAGATCATCAAGAAAGAGATTACTGAAGTTGAAATAAAGAGAAGGCTGCTGTTAGGAAAGTGTGTGCTTGTTCCTTTTTTCTTAGGTTACCAGCAGAAAGTTTGTACTTCATACTTTTCCCCTCAGACAGAAAAGTCTAGCAACCATCAGATAAAATTTTTTCCTAAGTCCCACTACTCTGAGGTTTTCTCTTTATTACCCTGGTGGGGATCCATGGACTGTGATATTCTGCTGTAGAAGTAAGTGTATAGGAAAATACTTAACTGATGGAGGAAATTTCAATTGTTTTCCCCCTTCCAGGTGTGTCAAGTTGATAACTCAATCTACTTGTGACTGTTTGGAACTTAGGATCTGACTAAATATTGATTTATATTTTAATTCTTTTATCACCTAGGTAAATTGCTGCATTCCCTTTCTGTATAGTAGGTTTACTTATTTACGTATTTAGTTTTGTTTTCTGGAAAACTATTAAATCCCTTTACTCTTACATCTCTTACATTGAAAATGAAAAACAATTGTCATCTCTTTTTTAAAAATTGTGAAAATGTATTAATTTGTTGTGCACACACACACACACACATACAAACACACACACACACATGTATGTGCTCAGGTGTCCAATGGAGGTCACTGGACAATTGTTATAAGTGCATTCATTCTGTGTTCCTTTGTTGAGGCAGAGACTCCAAGTATCTACTTCTATGTTTCCTACTCTATACTAGCTGTCACTTGAACTTGAAGAGTACTGTCTTGTCTCCACCTCTTATATCTCCTTTGGAGTGCTGGAATTACAAACACATGCCACCTTCTAGGGATGGAACTCATATTATAAGGCATGCAAGTGCATTTCTGTCAAGTCTTCTTTCTGGCCTCAAGGTCTCATATGTTAACACTAGTGTCAAGTTGTCCCATAAGTACAGCTCCCTAATTATTGAGTATGAACATGTTTATCTTCATAATTAATACAAAACTGTTTCACAAAGCCATCCTAATAATGTGCATTTCAACCAAGAGAACACAAACATCCCCATTGCTTCATATTCTTGGAAAAAATCAATATTACCAGACCCTAATTATTCCCCTCTATTGGGTATTAAATGGACTCAATGGGTGGTGTGTGTGTGTGTGTTTACAAATATAGGCAAAAAATAATCAAATAAAAAGAAGCTGTGCATTTAAGAGAGACTAAGAAGTGGTTATAGAAGGCGAGGAAGGGAAAAGAAAAAGGAAGGGCTTAAGGGAAGACAGAGAAATAGAAATAATGTAATTCTATTTTAATTAAAATGAAAAAAATATTAAGAAAAATCACATCCAATGTATTCCATTTTTTAATTAGTTGAGTGGAATTTTTGTTTTTGTCTTTATTATCCTTTCCTTTGTAATTTGCTTATGGTGCCAACCTTCGGTATACCCATGGTATATTTGATTTGAAATTTACAAATTTGGCCAGGCCAAGACTTTTAAACTTATTACTATCTTGAATTTGTTTCCTTCTTTTTCATATTTCCTAGTGCTGGGAACTGTATTCAAGGCACATGCTAGAGAAATTGTGCAACAAAGATACACCTTCAGCTCCAATTTGGAATGTTTTAGTGTTTTCCCTGGTTTACTTTGTCCTGTCCTTGAGACTGAACTTTAACTTCCTTAAGAGTAGTGCTTGCCAACCTTCCTAAAGCTATGACCCTTTAATACATTCTCTCATGTTGTGGTGACCCCAAGCCATAAAATTATTGTGTTGCTAATTCATAACTGTGATTTTCCTACTGTTATGAATTGTAAAGTAAATTTTTTTTGAGATACATGTTTGCCAAAGGTTTCTCAACACACAGGATGAGAAATGCTGATTTAGAACTTTAATGTGGACATCTTCCCTAATGGCAAACACAGTGACCATTCCCTTCTCTTCCTCCCTACTGCCTCTTGATCAGGTGGCATGTGGCAGTTCCCTTGTGTGTCTGTGTTACTTGCATCTGAAGCTTCTGTATGCTTTTAGTGTTAGTGATCCCAGCATTGTGAAAAATGTGGATATTATTTCTTTTAGTGGCAGCTCCTATAGCATGTGTCATTCATCATGTTCTGGAAAAAGATTGGTCTCCATGTTCTTATTTTATTCTGTAAATAAATAACAAAATTCTTTTTGTTTTAAAGTTTGTTGTTCATATCATATGACACAAAAAACTAGAAGTTCCACAACAGATAAAAGATATAATAATTTTGAATTTTTAAATTATAAAATAATACAAAGTTTTAGATATGAAGTGTATAAGATACACTTTTTATAACTATTTAAGGTTTTTGAAAGTCATGGCCATAAACTACTCTGAAAAGCCAACCCAATAAATTCCACACACTAATTTCATCTTATTGTGAAATACTGTAGGATTTTGAGATCATATAGAAAGAACTTCAGGCAGTCAACTAATGATGAACTGCCATATTATATTCTCCATTTGATAAATTTTATGTAAATGAAAAAAGATTATCACTGAAAAATTCTATAGTGTGAAAAGTTTAAGCTTAAAGTAGTTTATATAAGTTTAGGTTAGCTAAGCTTAAAATAGTTACAATATTTGTCGTAATTCTTAGCCATATCCCAACTTGCATAATAATTATGCCCAGGATTGAGAACTAAACAACACATAGGCATATTTTCTTTTTTATAATAGCTGTGAAGTCTGATAGACCTGTTATCTTTGTCAGCATTCAAACCAACTATGGACTGCTTTCTGTGTGCCTGCAGGATACATAGAATTAATGCTCCTTGATTTCCTGTGCAGATTATAAGTCACAGCCCCCTGGGTCCCTGCCATACTCCCATGAAGTGTGTATTACACAATTCTAAACATCTGAAATAAATTTTAGGGGAAACATGTACAGTTGTAAAGCACCGCCTATATGACTATTATTGAATTTGGTTGCCGAATATATAATACTGAAATTATTTGTCCTGGTTTGCTTGTCAGTTACTATGATCAAACACTGAATAAAAAAAAAAATGAAGAAGAAAGGATTTCCTTGGTTCATATTTCCATCTCCAAGGGAAGTTAAGACTGGTACACAAGCAGGAGTAGAGGCAGGAACCAGGGAGGAATGCCTCTTATTGTATTGTTCCCCATGACACCCACAGCTTGATTCCTACTCAACTCTGGACTACATATTCTGGGGTGGCAAGGAGAAAGGGGACTGGGCCATCAATTGTTAATCAATAAATCACATACATAAACACACACACACACACACATACACACACACACACACATACACACACAACACACACACACGTCCACAGGTCAATCCGATTGTAGCAGTTTCTTATATGAGGCTCTATCTAACCATCTACTCCATTTTGGCTCAAATTGACAAAGATTAACCAGAACATTATTGTATTTCTTCTGACCTTGTATGAAGTTGAAATAGTATAAATAAATAAATAAATAAATAAATAAATAAATTGCATGGAAGATGCCTAGGGGCTGCTTTTATTCCTTGGGCTTGCCTTTGAGCTTAGATGGTGCAGTAAAGAAACCCTGCACTGACTATGATGATGCAATTAAGTAAATGTATTCATGAATTATTTATTTATTTTTAATGTGTGGGTATTTTGCCTTAATGTGTCTATGTATGACTTGCATGGCTGGTAGCTGTTTGGGAGGCCAGGGAGGGTGTTGAATCCCCTGGATTTGGAGTTACAGATGTATGTGCAATGCCACATGGGGGCAAGGAATTAAACCCAAGACACCTAGAAGAGCAGCCAGTACTTTTAAACAGTGAGACTTCTCTCCCATCTTTAGATAAATTTAAAGTCATCCCAGAACCTACCTTAGGAGTTGGTATGTAAGGGAAATTTAAACTGCTGTTGACATTATTAAAAAAATGCCTAAGTCCAGTAACCAATGCCATTGCTTTTCTGTTAAAACAACACTACTGTAATTTATTTCTCAGGTTACATTGTAAGTTTCTGAAGGACATAGAGTCTAAAAGTCTTAGGTTGGGGAAATTCAAAACTGTATTCAGGGACTCAGACTCACAAACATATAATGCGGTGTGTTGGGAAGAAATAAATGGAACCCATCACATTCTGGTTGCAGTGATCAGTAACATTCCTGTGCTGAAAAGGAGAAAAATATCAAAGCCCTGTGATTTAATTAACTTCAAAACAAGACATTTAATCTTTTAGCTTTACATTCACATTTCAGCAATACAGTTTTGCTCAGTGGTAATCCTTCTGAGAGAATGTCATTAGCTAGCCTGTCAGCACACAGCTCACCGGGAATCACCTTCAACTGCTTTGCATCATGCTCATATTTAATATTGAGAATTCTTAAAACCTGTTTCAATTTCACTTCGAGGAACTGAAGAAGTTCTTCTGGAAGCATGGGGTATTTAATAAAATAATTCTATATATTTAAAATGTTATTTCAATTATAATAATTATAATAACAAAAGAAATCCAATGCCATGTGCTAAAATGGTTTCTGCAATAACCTTGTTTTTAGCATGGTCTACATTATTTTTTTGTATTTTGAGATTTGGATTTAGAAATTAGGTCAGATTCATGTTCATTCTTTAATGAAGATGCTTCATAAAGTGGCTTGTCATTTCCATAAAGTCAAGGTCTGTCTTCCTGTGCAATTCTACCAGTAATTAATGATCCACGTCTAGGGCCATTAATTCATTAGGAGCTGTGAAATGATATTGTAATTCGCTTTTCATTCATTAGCTGTAATACAGCCATAAAAAAAAATTCTCATCTATGTAGTTACTCAGTGACAAAATTGATACAGGAAAGATGAAATAAATGCACAGTCCATTTTACCTATTTTTCAAAGCAGAATATGTTTAACTGATATTCCACCATTGTGAATCTTTGATTTTAAAAATGTTTTATTCACACTACCAGAGAAACTAGAATACAAGGAAGAATCTAAAACGTCAGTCATACAAGGTCCCCCATAGAGGGGGTGAAAGGAACAAGATCTCTTGAGCATATTGGGAGGGGGGCAGTGAGTGGAGAGGGAGCTAGGAGAAAGAGCAAGGGAGGAGAGAAAAGCACTTAGAACTAGGAAAATTGAGTCAGTGGAGGTACAGATGAGAAAGAGAGAGAGGCCTTAAAAGAGGGAGCCATTATATGTTTGAAGAGAAAACTGACTAGAGAAATGATCAAAGACCTACAAGACTGACCCCAACCAACAATTTGAGCAACAGTTAGAAGGCCTGAGCAGTCTAAGGAACCTCTGACAGTGGAAGCAGGATGTATCCCTGGTGCATAAAAGGACTTTGCGAGCACATTCCTCATGGAGGGATACTCCCTTAACCTAGAGGCAGGAGCTAGGGCCTAGTCTCTATTCTAAATGACTTGACAGGTTATGTTGACCTCTCTGGGAAGGCATCACCAGACATGCAGAATGTGAGAGGGGCAATGGGATTGGAGGATGGGTGGGGGGTTTGGGTAGGAGAGAGAACATGGGAGAGGGAACTGGGATCAATAGGTAAAATAAGAAAAAATAAACAAAAATAAAAATGCAAAAAAAAATAAAAATGTCTTATGATATAATGAATTGTAAAGCATATTTGGTTATTTTTGTTTTATTTTATTTTATTTTTTATTTTATTATTTTATTTTATATAACAAAGTCCAATTAAATAAAAACAAACATTTATACACAATATTTGGGAATTTGGGCATCGTTCTTTCGAAACTACTACCTGCTGGTAAGGGGCGCTGTCATGGGGGATTCGAAGAAGATTCAGAAATCCTGGCTGTAGTCTGTGGGTCTGCTTTGTCCAGCTCTTTTGAATGTAGGATCACCTTATACTCTGTTTCAGGCGGTCTGGCTTGATCAAACAACATTAGTCTGGAAGGAATCCACAGCTTTTCATTTTCTGTGGAAAAAAAAAAATAGAAATCCTTTTCCCCAGTAACTTGTCCTTCAACTTAAATTTTGGAGTCAAAGCATTTATTTTAATTTAATTTATTATTTTACATGTCGATCCCAGTTCCCTCTGCTTCCCTCCCTCCCTCCCTCCCTCCTTCCCTCCCTTTTACCCTCTCTGCCCTCTCACATGCACTCTAACCACCCTCCCCTCCCATTCCCCACCCCAATTCCATATGTAGGGGAATGCCATCCAGTTGGGGTCATGTAGATCTGACAGGTCATGTGAAGTAGGGACTAGGGCTTCTCTCCTTTCTCTAAATTAAGGCAGTTATCCCTCTATGGGGGATATGTTTGCAAAGTCCTTTTGTGCACCAGGGATACATCCTGGCTCCACTGTCTAAGGACTCTTAGACTGCTCAGTCCTTCTGGCTGAGACCCATATTCAGGGAGGCCTGAATCAGTCCCATGCTGGCTTCCCAGCTATCAGTCTGGTGGCCCGTTAGCTCCTCCTTGTAGGTAAGCTGTTTCTATGTGTTTCTGCCTCATGGACTTGTCCTCTCCATCTGCATCTGGGTTCTAGTTCGACTCAGTGTTTATGTATGGGTGTTTGATCCTGTTTTCAATAGTCATTAGTTGAGGGCTCCATGGAGAAGTTAGTTGTTGATCTCACTCTCCGGGAAGGGCATTTATGATAACCTTTCCACGGAAGCTCAAATTGTTAGTTGGGAGCAGTCTTGTAGTTCTCTAGACCTTTCTGTGTGTTCAATTTTATCTTCAAACCAATATTGCCTCCCTCTTTTATGTTCTATCTCTCTCTCTCTGTCTCTCTCTCTCTCTCTTTCCTATCTTCTATTCCTAACCAGGCTCAATCTTCCTGGTCGCACATGTTTTCCTTTCCTCCCCCTCATTTTCTCCTACTTTTCTCTCCATTTGCTGCCCCCCCCCACTTCACCTGAGCTCTGGGGGGACTTGTCCCTTCCCAGTCTGTGAGGGACTTTATATGAATCTCTTAGAATACACCTTGTATCCTAGTTCGTCTGGTGATGTCAATTATAGGCCTATCTATTTAGATCTAGGTCTAAAATCCATATATGAGTGAGTACATACTGTGTTCCTCTTTTTGTGACTGGGTTACCTCATTCTGGATGGTTTCTTCAAGTGCCATCCACTTGCCTGAGAATTTCAAGATACCATTATTTTTTTCTGCAGAGTAGTATTCCATTGTGTAGATGTGCCACATCTTCATTAACCATTCTTCAGTTGAGGGGCATCTAGGTTGCTTCCAGGTTCTTGCTATTACAAATAGTGCTGCTATGAACATAGTTGAACAGATGTGTTTGTTGCATGGATGTGAATCCTTTGGGTATATGCCTAAGAGGGGGATTGCCAGGTCCTATGGTAAACTAGTTCCTATTTTCCTGAGGAACCGCCATACTGATCTCCAAAAATGGCTGTATGAGTTTGCACTCCTACCAGCAGTGGAGGAGTGTTCCCCTTTCTCCACATCCTCTCCAACATGAGTCCTCATTGGTGTTTCTAATTTTAGCCATTCTGGCAGGGGTAAGATGGTATCTCAATGTTGTTTTGATTTGCATTTCCCTGATAGCTAAGGGTGTGGAACATTTTCTTAAGTTGCAAGTAGGTTTTCCCTGCTGGCCTGGACCCACCACTGCGCCAGCCCCAATTAACACACTGAGACTCTGTATTTGATATAATGCTGTTGGCCAGGTACTAGTTTCTTACCGGCTAGCTCTGTCTTAAGTCTTAACCCATTTCTATTAATCTAAGTGCTTCCACATGGTCTTATCTTACCAGAGTGGTGGGGAGGACGGCGGTCCTGCTCTCTCCAGTTTCTCCATGTTGATTCCTCCCTCGAATCCTCCTTGTCTCCTTGTCCCACCTATCTTGCTTTCCTATTGGCCAACAGTGCTTTATTCATTAATCAGTATGAGAAATGTATTTACAGAATGACATCTCCCATCACATATTGACATAAATTTAAATTTACTGAAGAATTTACTGGTTCAGCCTATTTTAATTTTGACCAGAGGAATCTTGCTCATTTTACTGTTAGCATATTGAAACCTTCAGTTGCATCTTGTTTTATTTCTGATCAAATAGTGGATTCAGCTGCTTTGCCAAAGAGACTTGGCTCCTATTGAAGGACATGGCATTTCTTAGCCACAAATCATGCCGGAGGAATGCTCATTGTTCCAATATAAAACCAGAGGTCAATTTTATTGCCCTGTTGACTATTTCAGACCCAAGCAGAAACCAATTCAGTTCTGTCTCAAGCTTGCAAGCTCCATCCCACATGTAGGAGGAGTTTGGTGACAGAGAGGACAATTAGAGTCACATCTCTCTACACCACGATAGTGGTAGAAAAACACCAGTGGGATTCCCTATTACAATTTGAATTTCTTTGTAGCCCTCATTATCCTTCACATTATACATGAATGCATAATATGTTTTTCTTAAAATACATTAATTAGGACTAGAATTAGATGGTGTGATTAAATATATGTGTGGTTGGTTGTGCATTTGTATTCATTTTTAAATTTTATTTTGGCTGTGGATTTTTGAAGAATTATTACTCTTACTTTTTTCCTATAGAATCTGTCTGTATTGAATAGTTCTGTCAGTCATGACTCAGGTTCTTTCACTCTGTTTCCTTTTGTCAGTTTAAAGGTGGGAGAGAGCTCTTTGACCTACCTGTGAAAGGAGACATGTAAAATCACTCCCAGTCCTCAGATCACTTCTATAGCTGTCACACTCTGCTTTCCATGGTATCAAGGCAGTTTTGGTATCCCACTCTGTGATACCTCAAAAACACTACTGGTCCTCTTTAGCAATGGTTAGCTTCAACTGTGAACTTGACACAACCTAGAATCACCTAGGAAGACATTCTCAGTGAGAGATGGCTGACATCTGGTTGGCCTCATGGGTATGTCTGTTTCATGGAATTCTTAATTAAATTAATTGTTATGGTAGTACCATGCCCACCACGGGTGGCACCATTCCCTAGAAAGGCGAGTCCTGAACTGTGTTCGAATTGAGAAGTCAAGCTAAATGCAACAAACTACCAGCAAAGAAGAATGAGTCTGTTTCTTTCTCCCTGCCCTTTACTATGGACTTGATCTTAAAAGCAGTGTCAAGCCCAAGCCATTGTGATTTCTCTATTGTGATGGGCTGTAACCTGCAATTGTATGCTGAAATAAGACACTTTCTCCCAAAAATAGCTTTTGTCTGTCAGAAAAATTTAGTACAGTATCAAAAAATTAAAGAAAGAAATGCACTTGCTTTCTGTTCTTTGAATGTTGAAATCACTTCGTCTTCACCTGTAGGCCATCTAGTCTTCTGTCTATATTATGAATGCTATTGTAACAGCCCCTCCCTACTTGATTTTTAAATATGGCCCCAAAATTTTAGTTTCTGTTAAACATTTGCTCATTCTTACTGAAAATTAAAAAATGTGTGTTCCTGCTACCAGGCTTCAGAATGTTTTCATAACTTGGATTTTAAAGGGGAGAAATAGGGATGGAGTGGTTAACAGTACCTTCTGTTCTTACAGAGGACCCAGTTCTGTTCCTAACAACTACAGGACAACTCAAAACCATCAGTCACTCCAGCTGCAGGGGATTTGATGCCTTCTTCTGGTCTCTGAGGATACCCATTCATAAGGCAGGCTAAACATTCATACACATAAAATAAAATTTAAGACCTAAGAAAGAAGGACAAAAATCACATTAAAAACTTACATATTTGGGGTATGGTAAATAGATTATGGGTTACAAATATGTGCTGCCAAGCACGATCTCCTAGCTTATATCCCAGAATTCACAGAGTGAGTGGACAAAACTGGCTCCTTCAGGCTGTCTTACACACACACACACACAAAATTAAAAAAAAAATAAAGTCTGAAATATGTTTAAGTTTTTTTTATAGTTTCAAAACAAATAAACAAAAGATGTTTGGGATCATAAACCTGAGTTGTGAGCTATACTATAAATGATGCATTTGCCAAAATTTTGGACATATTTTGTCTAAAAATGTGCAATGTTTTTAAAATAACTGACTTCACTAAAAATTGTGCATATGTAGCAAGAAAAATAAAAGACCCAAATACAGATCTTTCAAACTTCAAGCTGATTATCAGCAAATCTGAATGGGATGATCCTGTCTCTACGAGCTCTCACCAAATCTCAGAACAGTAACCTTCTCAGCATAGCTGGAAAATGAATACCTCTCCTCAATGTGGCAGAATGAATGCCTGATACTGCTGACTCTGTTCCTGTCTTAAATACCTCTCATGAGTCCTGGGATTAAAGGCATGAACTCTGTTACTCTTTTAGACTGATTCATTCTCTTGTAAGTCTGTGTTGCCTTGAACTCAGAGATTCATCTGCCTTTGTCTCTTGTGTACTTGGATTAAAGATGTTGGCCACCACCTCTTAGCTTTTGGCTGCTGGGATTGAAAGTGTGTATCACCACTGCATGTTTTCTATAGCTTGAAGCTGACTTTGCTTTTCTGAATCCTCAGTCAAGCTTTAATAAATCATAAATAATATATCACTACAAACACACAATTCTTCTAAAATGGAACTTTGCTACTTTAAGATTTATTTTCAATTTTGTTTTCATTATCTAGATCTTGCAAATTCCTCATTTCATGTTTGAGTTTTCAGGAACTAGACTCATTGTAAACAGAGCATAGACCAAAAGGTCTTTCTAAACCACATAATATTTTTATTATAAAATTTGTATGGACAAATAAATATTTTACTGAATTTTTTTTATACAATATATTGTGATTGCCATTTTCCCTCACCTAAATCTTTCCAAATCCTCTCCACTTCCATTCCCACCCAAATCTACAACCATTCTTTCTCTCTCTCATTAGAAAATAGATATCTAATACGCATAATTAATAATAATAATAATAATAAAACCATGTAGGCACTAAGATAAATTAATAAATGGAAACTTGTGAAACTCAAAGCTCCTCTAAGTCAAAAGTCACTGTTAAAAGGACAAAATGACAGCCTATGGAATGGGAAAAGTTCTTCATCTCCACATGTAACAGGTAGCTACTTTTAAAATATATAAAGAACTCATGAAAATAGACACAAGAAAGCCAAATAATCCAATTTAAATATGGGGTCCAGATCTAAATACAGAATTCTAAAGAGAGGAGTCTCAAATGGCCAAGAAGCACTTAAAGAAATGTTCAACATCCTCATCCACCAGAGAAAAGCAAATCAAAATGATACACAGATACTATCTTATACCTATCAGAATGACTAAGATGAAAAACACAAGTGACAACTCATGCTGGAGAGGATATGGGCAAGGGAACACTCTTCCATTGCAAGTGAGAGTGCAAAATGGTAAGGCACTTTAGAAATCAATATGGCAGTTTCTCAGCAATTTAGGAATTGACATACCTCAGAACCCAGCAATATCACTCCTGGACATATATCCAAAAGATACTCCAGCATATCACAAGGACACTTGCTCAACCATGTTCATACCAGCTTTATTTGTAATAGCCAGAAACTAGAAAAATTTAGATGTCCATCAACCGAAGACTGGATAAAGAAATTGTGGTACGTAGGTTCCATTTCATGGAGTTTGCCTTATTTCCAATCAGATAGTAGTCAGTTACTCCTACAACTTTGGTGCTCCTGGGGCACTACTGTATTTTATAGGGTGGTTATGATTGTAGATCACAGAGTTAGTTACTGAGATGATGTTTACCTTCCTCCTTTGTTTGCATACAAAGTACCATGAACACTTGTCAGCATAACAGAAGGTTCATATATGAACCAACTTGATATCTCAAGTGTTCAGTGTGTTTCACAGATGTTTTCTTCAGCAGTAGAGCCTTGCCCTAAGTTTGTGGAGAGCAAACACAGCCTTGACAATAGCCTGTGTTGTTTGAGGATCTCCATGGGGTTTCCCTGACAAAACTTGATTAAATGCAACCCATTCTTGGCACTGAAAGTTTCATTTGCTGAAGAGAGAAGTCTAGTTGCTTAATCTTTTTAAAAATAGCACTTATCATAGGAGTCTCTTTAATTATTCAAAAACTACAAATTATGACTCTTATACAAACACAGGAGATATGGTACCTTGTAGTCTTTAAAGATGTCTTAATTCTTTGAATTAAAGTACAATTTAATAAATAGTTACTTATGTTTATGACCTTTCTCAGACCTATGTTGTATCCTAGTGGTTTTACTGCAGAAAGCTGGAGGTGAGGACCATCCTTTGGATGGTATTCATTGTCATAGATATTACTGAGAGTTCCTTTTCCTGTTGTCATACTCATTGCTAAGCTTTCCCCTTCCAGTTGCATCTGAAATTAAGAACAAACTTAGTTTTAATAACTTTTAAGGTAATAACCACATAAAAGCACCCAAAGTTTGGATATTGAGATAAGAGAGTTTAAAAAGTTGCTAAAATTTATTGTTTTTGTCACTATTTGTAGACTCTTATCTTCATGAAATGATAATTAAATCCTATATTGAAATTCCTGATTTAACTTAGTAGTCATATTGAATAGGTATTTTTTGTCAACTACTGCACTGCACCTGATTCTAAACACACCATGCCCTGTCAATCTGAACTAGATGATGTTTGTAATTCTGCTTCAAGAGTACTTATTCTGTTTTGCTTCTGATGCATTCAATTAAAGACAAAATGTTAACCTGGAATAGCTCAGCTGTGAAAATACTTATAGTTCTTTCATTTGACAATTTGTTTAATTTGTCTAGGTCATTCTCCACTTTTCTACCTACTTTCTTCACAGATTTATTCATAAATTCAGTTTTTTACTTCATATAATCTACTGGAATGGGCATAATATTGATGAATTTGATGTAACACTTGAGTCAGTAAAGCAGATTGAGAGTTGAGACTGCTTATACTTACTAGGATCTTTGGCCTTCAATGTTACCTGTTTATTAGAGTTACTCAAATTGAATATTTATTAATTAACTCTAAAATACTTGTTGAAAATATATTGTATTCTACATACTAAATTAATATCCTAGAAATAGTAAAACATACACATAACAATATAAGAATAACAAAAATGTTTTATTACTAAAAATTTATATAGTTTGTACACAGAAATTTCAAAAGAAAACATTATGTATATATTATAGTAGTTGGACATTTGAATAAATGTTTTGATCAAAAATTACCAATCATGTCTGACTCAAACTATAATATTACATTCCTACCTCATATAATCACATTCCAATTACCATTAGCTTCATAGCATCTCATATTCAAAGGTACATTTTCCCCCTTGTCCTTGGCTTGGATTGATTTAACCCCATTTTCCTAGGTTACTAGTTTGTAATATGTTCACTATAATGAAGTTTCCTTCTTCATTGATCTTAAGTAAACAGTTCTATTTGCCCTTTTATGGGTGCTTTTGTAATTTCCCCTTTCTTCCTCTAATTAGTCTTTTCTTTTAAAACATATACAAATTATCTTAGAATTAAATTATCAAAAAGTGTTTCCTATACAATAAAGGAATTATATTTTAACTTGTTTTTTATTTCACATGTTTACTTTTTAAAAGTATTAAATGGAGATAAAAATGCACAAAGAACATAATGTGCTTATATTCCCAATTTAATTCCAGTAAAGAGCAGCATGTTTTGTTCCTAATACTAGGTACAAATTTAATTTTAGATCATTTTGGAGATCATACTTATATGAGCAGTACTGAGCAGATAATTCTCTCCTGTTCCTTTTGGGAATAACTTACATAGATCCTGAAATTTAGAAATAAATTCATTTTCACATCAGAAATTGTAAGGTAGAATATGGGATTGGATATTGATGATTATATAGTATTGGCAATTTTTTTTATTTCTTATAGCAACCTATTCACTTATGATGTTAGAATATATAAGTATTCTTATTTTTATTGGTCTGTTTAACTAACTCAATGAAATTAATTTTAAACAACTATACATATTACTAAATTTTAGACATTGTAATGACATACATACATGCATAAAATACATATTCTTGTGAAATATAGTTAAAATCAATATTAAAAATTACAATAACAAATTACTAGATTTATAGATCTTTTTTTATTATTTTTTTCTGTCAATCCCAGTTCCCTCTCTATCCTTCCCTCCCTCCCTCCTTCCTCCCCTCCCTTTCACCCTCTCTGCCCTCTCACATGCACTCTAACCACCCTCCCCTCCAATCCCACCACCCCAATTCCATATGTATGGGAATGCCATCCAATTGGGGTCATGTAGATCTGACAGGTCATGTGAAGTAGGGACTAGGGATTATCTTCTGTCTCTAGGTTAAGGCAGTTATCCCTCCATGGGGGATGTGTTAGCATGGTCCTTTTGTGCACTAGGGATACATCTTGGTTCCACTGTCTGAGGTCCCTTAGACTGCTCAGTCCTTCTAGCTGAGACCCATATTCAGGGGGGCCTGAGTCAGTCCCATGCTGGCTTCCCAGCTATCAGTCTGGTGTCCTGTTAGCTCCTCCTTGTTCAGGTAAGCTGTCTCTATGTGTTTCTGCCACCTGGTCTTGTCCTCTCCATCTGTATCTGGGTTTTACTTGGACTCAGTGTTTATGTATGGGTGTTTGCTCCTGTTTCCAAAAGGTATTAGATGTTGGCTCCATGGATAAGATAGTTGTTGATCTCACTATCCAGGAAGGGCAGTTATGGTAGCCTTTCCATGGAAGCTCAAATTGTTAGTTGGCAGCAGGCTTGTAGTTCTCTAGACCTTTCTTTGTGTTCAATTTCAAACCAATATTGGTTCCCTCTTTTATGTTCTCTCTCTCTCTCTCTCTCTCTCTCTCTCTCTCTCTTTCTCTCTCTCTCTCTCTCTCTCTCTCTCTCTCTCTCTCTCATATCTTCTATTCCTAACCAGGCTCAACCTTCTTAGCTAGTCGCACGAGTTTTCCTTTCATTCCCTTCGTTTTCTCCTACTTCTCTCTCCATTTGCTGCCCCCCCCCACTCCCCAGGTGCTCTGGGGGACTTATTCCTTCATGGTTCTGTGAGGGACTTTATATGAGTCTCTTAGAATACACCTTGTGTCCTAGTTCCTCTAGTGGTGTGAATTATAGGTTGATGATCCTTTGCTCTAGGTCTAAATTCCATATATGAGTGAGTACATACTATGTTCTTCTTTTTGTGACTGTGTTACCTCATTCAGGATGGTTTCTTCAAGTGCCATCCACTTGCCTGCAAATTTCAATTTTTTTTTCTGCACAGTATTATTACATCGTATAGATGTGCCACATTTTCATTAACCATTCTTCAATTGAGGGGCATCTAGGTTGCTTCCAGGTTCTTGCTATTACAAATAGTGCAGCTATGAACATATATGAAAATATGTCTTTGTTGCATGGATGTGGATCATTTGGGTATATGCCTAAGAGGGGGATTCCCATGTCCTGAGGTAAACTAATTCCCATTTTCCTGAGGAACCTCCATACTGATCTCCAAAATGGCTGTATGAGTTTGCACTCCCACCAGCAGTGGGGGAGTGTTCCCCTTTCTCCACATCCTCTCCAGCATGAGTCATCATTGGTGTTTCTAATTTTAGGCATTCTGGCAGGAGTAAGATGGTATCTCGAAGTTGTTTTGGTTTGCATTTCCCTGATAGCTAAGGATGCTGAGCACTCTCTTAAGTGTCTTTCAGCTTTTTTGATTTCCTCTATTGACAAATTTTTCTTCAGTTCTGTACCCCATTTTTACATAGGGTTATGGTGTTTTGTTGACTAGTTTCTTGAGTTCTTTGTATATTTATATCAGCTCATTGTCGGATATAGGATTGGTGAAAATCTTTTCCCAGTCTGTGGGCTTCCATTTGGTCTTGTTGACTGTGTACTTTGCCTTACAGAAGCTTTGAATAGGTTCCATTAATTAATTGTTGCCCTCAGTGTCTGTGCCCCTGGAGTTATGTTCAGGAAGTGGTCTCCTATATCAATCTGTTCAAGGGTACCTCCTACTTTGTCTTCTAAGAGGTTCACTGTGGCTGGATTGATGTTGAAATCTTTGATCCATTTGGACTTGAGTTTTGTGCATGGCAACAGACATGCATCTATCTGAGTTTTCTACACACCCTCACCCAATTGTGCCAGCACCATTTGTTGAAGATGCTGTCTTCACCCCATTGTATAATTTTAGCTGTTTTGTCGAAAATCAGATGTTCATAGATGTGTGGGTTAATATCAGGATTTTCAATTTGATTACATTGGTCTACCTGTCTAATTTTTGTGCCAATACCAGGCTGTTTTCAGAACTATACCTCTGTAGTAAAGCTTAAAGTCAGGAATGGTGATGCCTCCTGAAGTTCTTTTATTGTATAGGGATGTTTTTGGCTATCCTGGGTCTTTTGTTTTTCCATATAAAGTGGAAGGTCATTGAAAAATTGTGGGATTTTAATGGGGATTGCATTGAATCTGTACATTGCTTTTGGCAAGATTGCCATTTTTACTATGTTTATCCTGCCTATTCAAGAGCATGGGAGTTCTTTGCATTTTCTGGTATCTTCTTTAATTACTTTCTTTAGAGCCACAAAGTTCTTGTTATATAGGTCTTTTACTTGTTTTGTAAGCAATACCCCAAGATACTTTATGTTGTTTATGGCTATTGTAAATGGTGATGTTTCTCTGACTTTGTTTCTAATTTTGTCTTAAAAAAGTAGGGCTACTGATTTTTTTGAGTTTACCATGTATCCTGCTAGTTTGCTGAAGGTGTTTATCAGGTGTAGGAGTTCCCTGGTAGAGTATATTGGGTCACTAGTTTAAAGTATCATATCATCTTTAAATAGAGACAGTTTGAGATCTTCCTTTCCAATTTGGATATTCTTGATCTCCTTTCATTGTCTCATAGAATTAGCTAGAACTTCTATTACGATATTGATAAGATATGGAGAGAGAGGGCAGCCTTGTCTTGTTACTAATTTTAGAGGAATTAGCTTAAGTTTCTCTCTATTCCATTTGATGTTGGCAGTTGGTTTGCTACATATTGCTCTTGTTATGTTTAGGTATGTTCCTGTTATCTCTGATCTCTCCAAGAACTTGATCATGAAAGGGTGTTGAATTTGTGGAAGGCTTTTTCAGCATCTAGGGAGATAATCTTATAGTATTTTTTTTCAGTTTGTTTATATGGTGGATCTCATTGATAGATTTTCATATGTTAAACCATTCCTGCAATCCAGGGATGAAGCCTACTTGGTCATGGTGGATGATTTCTCTGATGTATTTTTGAATTCGGTTTGCCAGTATTTTCTTGAGAATTTTTGCTTCGATGTTCATCAGGGATATTGGTCTGTAGTTTTCTTTCTTAGTTGTGTCTTTGTAAGGCTTGACTGCCAAGGTTATTGTGGCCTCATAAAAAGAGTTTGGCAATGAAACTTCTGTTTCTATTTTGTGGAACAGTTTGAGGAGTAGTGGTATTAGTTCTTCGTTGAATGTCTGGTAGAATTCTGCACTAAATCCATCTGGTTTGGAAGGCTTTCGATGAATGCTTCTATTTCATTGCGGGTTATAGGTCTATTTAAGTTGTTTGTGTGTTCTTGATTTAATTTTGGTAAGTGATAGTTATCCAGAAGTTTGTCCATTTCCATTGAATTTTCAATTTTTGAGGAATACAGATTTTCAAAGTATGACCTGAAAATTGTCTGGATTTCCTCTGTGTCCCTTGATATGTTCCCTTTTTTGTGTCTGATTTTGTTAATTTTCATGTTCTCTCTCTGCTTTTTCGTTAATTTGGACAAAGGTTTGTCTATCTTGTTTATTTTCTCATAAAACCAACTCTTCGTTGCATTGATTTTTTTTTGTTTTGTATTGCTTTCCTGGTTTCTATTTTGTTGATTTCAGCCCTCAAGTTGATTATTTCCTGGCATCTACTCCTATGGGGTGAGTTTGCTTCTCTCTGTTCTAAGGTTTTCATTTGTGTTGTTAATACTCTTATGTGACTATTCTCTGTTTTCTTCATATGGGCACTTAGTGCAATGAACTTCCCTCGTAGCACTGCTTTCAAGGTGTCCCATAAGTTCGGTATGTTGTGTCCTCATTATCGTTGAATATTAGAAAGTCCTTAATTTCTTTCTTTATTTCTTCTTTGACCCAGGTGTGGTGCAATTGCACATTGTTCAGTTTCCGTGAGTTTGCAGGTTTTCTGCTATGTGTATTGTTGTTGATTTCCAATTTTAAAGCATGGTGCTCTGATAAGATACAGGGGACTATTCCAATACTCTTGTATCTGTTGAGGTTTGTTAGGCCACCTAGTATGTGGTCGATTTTAGAGAAGGTTCCATATGGAGCAGAGAAGAAGGTATATTCTTTTGCATTTGCATGGAATGTACTATAGATGTCTGTTAAAGCCATTTAAGACATAACTTGTGTTAGTTCTTTTGATTCTTTGTTGAGTTTCTGATTTGAGGTCCTGTCTAATGTTGAGAGTGGTGTATTGTAGTCTCCCACTATAAGTGTGTGAGGATTTATATGAGCTTTGAGTTTTAGTAGTATTTCTTTTATGAATGTGGGTGCCTTTGTATTAGGGGCATTAATGTTTAGAACTGAGATTTTGTGTTGATGGATTTCTCCTGCGATGAATACGAAATGACCGTCTTCATCTCTTTTGATTAATTTTGGTTTGAAGTCTAACATGTTAGATATTAGGATAGCCACGCCTGTTTGCTTCTTGGTTCCATTTGATTGGTAGACCTTTTCCCACCTCTTTACCCTTAAATAATGTCTACCTTTGAAGCTTAGATGTGTTTCTTGTATGCAGCAGAAGGATGGATTCTGTCTTCGTATCCATTCTGTTAGCCTGTGTCTTTTTATAGGTGAGTTAAGACCATTAATGTTGAGGGTGAATAAGGACCATTGATTGTTGATGCTTGTTTGATTTAGGTTTGTTGTTGGCAGTGGTATTGTGAATATATTAGTTCTGCTTTACCCTTGGTTTCTGGTGTAGTTGGATTATCTTTTGCCTACATTTTTTTGTGGGTGTAGTTACCTTCCTTGGATTTGAGTTTTCCTTCCAATACTTTCTGTAGGGCTGGATTTGGAGATATGTATTGGGAAAATCTGGTTTTGTCATTAAATATCTTGTTTTGTCCATCTAAAGTGATTGATAGTTTTGCTGGATATAGTAGCCTAGGCTGGCATCCGTGTTCTATTAATACTTTTAGAACATCTATCCAGGACCTTCTGGCCTGGAGGGTTTCCATGGAGAAGTCAGGTGTAATTTTGATAGGTCTGCCTTTATATGTTACCTGTCCTTTTTCCTTCACTGCTCTTAATATTCTTTCTTTATTCTGTATGCTAGGTATTTTGATTATTATATGTCCAGGGGTCTTTTTTCTTTGGTCCAGGCTATTTGGGGTTTGGTATGCTTCTTGTACATTCATAGGCATGTCCTTCTTCAGATTTGGAAATTTTCTTTGATGATTTTGTTGAATATGTTTTTGGCACCTTTGAGCTGGGCTTCCTCACCTTCCTCTATGCCTATTATTCTTAGGTTTGGCCTTTTCACAGTGTCCCACATTTCCTGAATGGTTTGTGTTAAGGATTTGTTGGATTTATGATTTTCTTTTGTCGATGAACCTATTTCTTCTAGTTTATCTTCTGCACCTGACATTCTCTCTTCGATCTCTTGAATTCTGTTGGTTATGCTTGTGTCTGTAGTTCCCGATTTTTTGCCCAGTTTTTCAATTTCCAGCATTCCTTCAGTTTGTGTTGCCTTTAATTTCTCTATTTAAGTTTTCAAGTCTTGAACCGTTTCCTTCACCTGCTTAATTGTTTTTCCTGGGCTTTCTGTACTTTCTTTACTTTCCTTAAGAAATTTGTTCATTTCTTCCACTTTTTTTTTGTTTTATCCTCCATTTCTTTAAGGGAGTTTCTCACATCTTCTTTGAGGGCCTCTATCATTTTTATGATGGTAATTTTTAAGTTGTACCCTTTTGCTTCTTCTGCTTTGTTGTTGTATTCCATTCTAGTTGGTGTAGATTCCCTAGATTCTGGTGGTGTCATGCTTGTCTTTCTGTTGTTAGGTGTTTTCTTGAATTGCTGTCTTCCCATAGCTTCTTCTGGTAGGTGTTGGTGGGGTCTCCCTTCTCTCTATGGTACTTCCCCGGTGGGTTTATGTGGGTCAGAGAACGATATCTGTAGCTCTGGGTGGTCCAAGCTCTATAGGAGGTCTCTCCACAGACAGGGACTCAGAATGGGATGAGGGATAAGGATCCAGTAGAAGATGCCTCTAGACCATGGCTGGCAGAAGAGGACAAAGGCTGAGCTGAAACTTTGAAAGTTTCTGCATGATAGTGGGATCTCACTGGCAACTGGCACTCTCCAGCAGAGGCCTCTTTCTTTAGAAGAGTGATTTAAAGATCTTTTATATTAAGAATAACAGTGTAAATGGAAAAATGATCTCTTTTAAACTGATATATTATGTGCTATGGAAAGATCTTTTAAAAATATTCCTTCATATACTCTCTCTCAATCCCTCCATCTTTCTCCAGTACTCTCTCCTTCCTTTCCAATACTTAAAACTATTAATATGTTAAATATTTAAAAAGTAGATTCCAGCTTTGAATTGGGTCAAGTTAGTGCACAACTGTAAGCACATAGCTAGTAAACAGAGATGGAAGGGGAATAATCAGAAGTCCACAGTCACCCTTTGCTACACAGGAAGTTTAACACCAGCTTGAATTATGTAAGAACCTGTTTCATGAAACAAACAAGAATACCTCCAGCTATGTTTGTTGGAATTAACTTACAAATATTAATTGATGAGACAAAAATGAATTCATCTCTGAAAAATGAACATTTATCAATAAAAGCACAAATAACAGTTGGTTTTATTCATTTCTATATTTTGTCTGAACTGTTTTATTTTATTTATTTTTATTTATGATTTTTTCTTATTTTACATATCAAAGTCTTTTTTAAATGATTATTTACTCTACTTCCTGTTAAAGGTACCATGCCTTAATAAACCAAGAAAGAGGTCTAAATAATTATCTTTTTGAAATTTGAATGTTGCTTTTTATTATTTTATTATTTTTTTATTCAAGAGTCCCAATTATCCTCCCTTCACACACTGGTTAAAGATAAATCCAAGTTATGTTCTTATTATCTTTTTGTATCCTGACTGGTAATGACATTTTCCATTGTAAGCTGAATTCTATAATTGACTCTCAAAGAATGAATTAGAATCTGTTCTTTGCTAACATTCTTGTTATGTAGCTGACAAAAGAGTTGCTGAGCAGAAAGATAGAAATCCACAAGGTGCTTCTGTTTCTGTGTATGAGTAATACAGTAATTAAATTTAAACAATCGTATTGCATACAAAACTCTGTGGGTGTTCATACATCTCAAGCAGTTGTCTTGGGAGTTTCACATACAGGGAAAGAAAGCTGATTAAACATTTCCACCTTGTTTGCTTGAAACTAAAGCATGCCAGTATATGTAAAGTTACATAGCATGAATTTTCAATTTTCAAATGTAAAAGTGACTACAAATTATATCCCCATTAATAGTTACTCATTAATTCATATTTAATGTTGACTTCATATGTTCATAAATATGCACATCTTCCATTTCCACTTGCTCATAGTGTAATTTCTACTCTTTTTTTCCAATGCAGTTAACATTGTCTCACTATGTTATATAACCTTGAAGATCAGTCTATTCTTTGACCATAATGTAGACGTTATGCATTAACTCAACTACGCTCTAAGTTTCACAGCTCACACCACTGGGGTTACGCCCATTCACACCACATGCATGAGCTACTTACTACCAGGCAAATGTATATGTTTCCATTTAATCTCTTCACTATCGTAAACTACTAAATTGTTTAATAAGTTGGCTCTATTATTTAATGAATTAATGTATGCAAGGCTGTTCAGTAAGAAACTCCCAATATGACTGCTTCATGATATGGTTGGAGAGAAGATTTTCATTGTAGATATGAGAGAGAGAACATCCAGAGACCTGTGGAGGAGTTCAGAACAGAAAGAAAAACTAGATTATACATGGCCAGTAGACAGGATATGGCATGGTCAGGGCTATCTTATAGAGAAGCAAGAAACCAGAGATAGAGAGTGCATAGTGACAATAGAGGGTTTATAGGGAGGGTGAGTAGCTGCTGCAGGAGGGAAGGGTGTGGGGCTTTGCAATGTATAATAAGTACTTGTTACACTAAGAGAGCCTAGAGGCCAGCATGACTTTGATTTGCAGCCACAGGTATATGTCAATGGAGAGCCCTATTTCCTTTCTGCCAGAGAAAAGGAAAATGGTTCCTTTAGGCAGATTGGAACCAATTTTATGAGTTTTCTGAAGCATGCTGGCTTTTATCTAAGTGCCAGAAAACTTATAATCCACGTTGAGGTCATTTCAGGATAGTTAGGCTATCATTTGGGGTCTGGAGGATAGGAGTTTCCTTTGGACCTGACAGATATTACCAAATTTTGGAAAGAAAATGAAGGGTGACATAAACGGAAATGAATAATGATTTCTAAGTTTACTGTTTCCTAAAGCTGAATACAGTAGATGTTGAACAAATTAAAACCACCAATGATCAGATCACATCTGGTACTTTGCCAAACAAAAGCAAAGTTAGTGTTAGACATGTGTTGTTGAAGTACAGAGAAGATGGAGGCTGTGGGCAAGCCTTTCAGATTTTGACTTTGATATGACTTATGTAAAATAAAGGCAGAACGCAAGAAAACAGATAGAAAAAGTTAGCTACTATCTCCAAAATAATATCTACAGAGGGGACTAATGAACATGTTTAAGACTAATGTCTCTATAGAAATGAAAGAAGAAAGCCCAAACCAGGTGCTTGCAGCTTAATCATGAACTTTCTATCCTCCGAAACATGAAAACAAACAAGCAAACAATTCTTGCCTCATAAATCACCCAGTAATAAATATTTCGTTGTTTAAGAACAAAACTAGACTATAACTCTTCTTTTTCTTCCATAGGCATTTATAGTTTGGTTAATACTATATTGCACTGTTTCATCACTAGTAAGACTGAAGACTACAATGTGCACATGAACAGCACCTACCCTCTTTATGCTTTTGGAATAATTCTGTTTGTGGCTTCCTTGGTTTACTTAAAGTGAACAAATAAGTATGTTTATATTTCCCGTCTAATAAATGAGAAATAAAAGTACAACCAGAAAGTCTCCTAACAAATCATTACCCAAACATAAGCCATATCTCAAAACACAGGGATCTTATTTTTGTTTTTGATAAAAAAAAAAGGGGGGGGTAAATTACATTTCCTGTTCTAGAGTGACTAGTGTGTGTCACTTTTTCTGTCTCCCTCCCAGAATCCCATCTAATAGATAGCTTCATGTGTTGTATTTCCTACCTTCCTCTTCTCAAAGGCATTCATCTGCCCTCTAACATGCACAGCACTTGTCCAACTCAAAGCCATTATTTGACCTTACAACCTTTCCTTGCCAAATCTTAACAGCTCTGTAATCAGCAACCTACTGTTGATTTTAACCTTCTCTTCTGTCACATTTGCAATGGGATCTCAATATGACCTGTTCATTTCCACAGAAATTAGAATGAACAGCATCACATTCTAGTTTCTGCATGGGTTTTGGCAGTGAAAGTGCATTTGTAAGCTTGACCAGACGAAAGTGCTGCATCTACTCACTCGAACTGACTATTCTCCCAAAGGAGAAGACCTTTCCTTCCCACTCCTGCACTCATGCTCTCCTTGTTACATCAGTCCCGTAAATGACAAAACACATGATTCTACATGATTCTAGATCTTTGGTCATTATTCCATCCTTTGTTATTTTTGCTATTTCCTTCTCTCATTTATGTAATTAGTCCAGTTATTTCATTTTACCTTGGTTATACTAATTTTTGTGTAACATTTTTTCCCATGGGGATCTTAAGCAATAAAATGTTCATCTAGTTTCAACCCAGATTTCTGTAATAAAATTCTTCTTCCCAAGTACTTACTAATTCCTGTTCCAAGTTAGTTTTTTTTTTTTTTAGATCTTATATTGACATTAACACATTAACATTGCTTGACCTCATGACACCCTTGAAACGGTATTTTCATGTATTCATGAATCCAGATACAAATAATCTTACTTTAGACACTTCTCTTTTTCTGTCTTTCAGTCTTTTGTTGCTGTTGTATTCTAATATCACATTGGAAATGTGATTTATTTTGGTTCTATGCCATTATTTATATTACATGTTTGTTATAATTTTTGCTATGAAAATAGGTTTTCAAAATCATATGTAGGTCAAACTATTCCCAATCTGTATTTGTTCAAATATTTTTTCTGCACACATTTTAAATCTAAATGAGAAGCTACAGACCATTGTATTAGACACTTCCTCTTGGATGTACTCAAGCAGATCAGAGTATACCTAACAACTCTATGCCCTGTCAAGGATTTTCAACCGTTATGTGATCATTGTTCCTTGATAGACAGAGATGCAATGCAACATTCGTGATGCTGAGAATTGTGGCAGTCTTTTCTGATGTCTATCACTTCTAATCAAGAGAGAAATTCTGAGGAAATTTCCACAAAAAGAAATCTTACAACTCTCCAGTGTCCTCCTTAGGAAAACTGAGAAGCAGAGAGACTGTTTTTCACTATAAACATACAATAATCACACTTCAAAAAATATGGTTTGGAGAGCTTGATGCATTGTACTTAAATAGGAAACATACTGCTCTTACACATGAATCCAGAAACCAAAATATGGGTTGACAACTTATTTCAGTGAGATGCTAAATGATGGAAAGAATTCATCTCCTCTAGGCAAAGGAAACATTGATATTTTTAAAGTTGGGAACCAACCTGAGTCCTGTTAAGAGTTACTAATGAGATCATATGAGAACTCTGTCAGATGAATGGGGTTGCCCACCTGTAAAGATCACTGAGGAAGTATAGCCAATCAGGGAATAAAACATCTTACCTAAACAGCAGGCAAAAGCTCAAGACTCACTTAAGATCAAAATCAATGGAAACTGTCCAAGAACTCACAACTATCCTGCCTACTACTTTTAACTTCTTCATTCTGACTAAATCGTAGGACAGAATTCACATGTGTTAATATGGACCTGGCCTCAAACCTATGGCTGAAGGCAAACACACTAGTGGAGACACTACTGCTTTTGGTTTGATAAGCATATATGTGGTCAAACTTCTTCCTAAATATTTCTTACCACAGCATAGACCAGTGCTGCCCTTAGTTTTGACTGGAGAGATTCCTTTCTGCAGCATAAGGCCCAAGACCTATAACTATTCAAACTGCTGAAAATAAATGATTGTTAAATGCTTAGTTCTAAATGAGGCATTCACTTCACACTTTTGATGTCTCAAAGAACATTGTGGTAGAGGTGACAGAAAGAATGTAAGATGGTGGAGGGCCTAGTTCTGACTCCAAATGACTTGACAGATTTAGATGACCTCTCCTGGAAGTCATCACCCTACATGTGGAGTCGGGGGAGGAATGGAGGGGAGGGTGGTTAGGGGTCATTGGAGAGTAGGAGAAAGAGAGAGGGAGGAAGTAAGGAAGGCAGGAGAAGGAACTTGGACCAATATGTAAAATAAGGAAAATAAATAAATTAAAAAAAGAAAGAATGTAAGATGGAAATGGTTGATAGAAGAACCAGAAACACTATTGTCTGGGCACAACTTTGCACTGGACTTACAATGTCATGGCAGCTGTAGCTACCTGCGCATAAATGTCATAAAACTGAGTCCATCGGCATAAAGTTGTGGATGAAGAAGAACTCCAGGTAACATGGCTCCTCTGAAGAAAGCTGTTTCAAGTTGGTGCCTGCTGACAGAGAGGAAGTCATTGTCTTCAGTTGTATAGCCACTGGTTAGCTACCTATGCTCCAGGGGACAGTTCCACAGAAGAAAAAGTTGTCCTTGTCAACCAGTGAAATTAAGTAGGTGGTGTTGGAGAAGAACAAGTGATAGTGGTAAGAATGTATTATGCACATACATATGGAATTATCAAGGAATGCACTAACACAATTTTTAAAATGAAAACATCAACAGAGAAGCAATGAGCTTTAGTCACCTGCTAGTTTACCTTTCTTTCCTTGGATCCTTCCTCCAGTCTAAATTGGACAGCAGTGAATGTTTAAGAAGCAAAGGATCAAAAATAAATAAATAAATAAATAAATAAAATAAAAAATAAAAAAAAGAAGCAAAGGATCCAGCAGACAAAAATAAATAAATAAATGTATAAAAAAACAAAAAATAATTAAAATGCCATCCATCTCAAAGGTAGATTACTGTCTCTACTTGGCAGAGAAAGAGAAACCTTACCTAAATGAAGAGCCAACTGGAGTCAATGTAATTAATATCTTGGTCTGAAAGTCTTTAGTTCTTTTTGTTAAATGTAAATATTTTGTTTCATTCATTTCAAATGCTCATTGTACTTTGAGAAATCCCTCCAGCCACCACACTCCCCAAGCCTCTCTCATTTCTCTCCCTTTCCATTAGTTCCCTTTGTTCCTCTAGAATTTCACTTCTACTTTTCGTGTTGTAAACTTCTAAATTATTTTATAAGCCTACATAAAATCTGGGAACTACATATGAGAGAAAATATGTACTATTTGTCTTATTGAGACATGCTTAATTTGCTTAATAGGATTATCTCCAGTTGCATTCATTTTCCTGCAAAGGCAAATCCATTTGTTCCTGCACCACATTTTCTTTGTCCAGTTTTCCAGTCTTGTGTAGCTGTATTTGTGAATCAGATGATGTTGATGTAGAGATAGATCTATGATATGTTGCCTTGAAGAGCTTTCGAATCTCCATGCAATTTTAATTTTCATTTCTTTTATGGCTAAGGAATATGAATACTTTTTTATGTGTTTATTGGTAATTTGTGTCTCCTCTTCAATAACTATGTTTATTCTTTTAGCCACATTGTTGATTTAGTACTTTTTATTATTATTATGTATTGTGATTAGTTTCCTGAGTTCATCTTAAATTTTAAACAGTAATTCTCCTTCTGGTCTATAAATGGAATTTTCCCTATTCCTTTTCAAAATAATGTTTATTTTCTTTTCTAATTATATGTTGTATGTCTGTCAGTCTGTGCACATATCTCTACACATCGGTGCAGGCATCCAGAGTCCAAACTGAGTGTCATGTTTCAGTGATTTGGAGTTACACAACTTGAGTCTAGGAATAAAGTATGAGTATTTTGTGAGAGCACCATACATTGTTAACCACTGAACTGTGTTTCCCACCTGTTTTTCTCCCATTTTACCTCTTTACTCCATTCCCTTTGCTGTGCACATGTTACATTTGTTTCCTTTTGGCCTCATTTTCTAACTCACAGGAGTCTTACACAGAATGTTCTAGCATGTGTCTATTGTGGGAGTAGTTTTCCTGCCTTTCTTTTAATAGTTTTTGAGTTTTGGATCTTATTGTCTCATATCTCCTTAAAGCATATTTTTTGAGTAGATGAAATAAAAGGATCCAGTTTTACACATCTGTTTTTGAATATTCCATTTTCTCAGAATTGAAAGGTTGTCTTTTCTCGAAATATATTCTTTGGTGTCTTTGTCACAGTTTTGGTAAGTGTAGTTACATGGGCTTCTGTCTGAGTCCTCGGCTCTGTGCTGCCAGTACAATGCTGGATTTATTACTGTAGTCTATAGTCTATGTTTTAAGTGAATAGAGTAATGCAGTTATTATTCATTTTGCTCAAGATTTCTCTGGTTGTTCAGGATATTTTTCTACTTATATATAAAATTTAGGACTTATTTCTATAAGAATGACATTGAAATTTGGATGGCGATTTTACTGAACCCTTAGAATGATTTTTAATGATGTAGCCATTTCCACAATGGTTACATTTCCATAATTCTTTGAACCTTTGAACATGGGCAGTCTTTCCTTCTTCAGGTGTCTCTTTTAATTTCCTTCTTTAGTATGATAAAGTTTTTTTTTTCACATACTTGGTTATATTTATTTCAAGGTACAACTTTAGACAATTTCAAATGAGACTGTTACCTGATTCCTTTCTCATTATATTTCTCATTGGCTTATGGGAAGAATACAGAGTGGTTGAGACTGTAAACAAGTAGCAATGCCTACTCCCCCATACTGAACAGAGTAATCCTGAGACCTAATGGAAATTTCTTATAATGGAGGCATTACTGGCCTTATAATATACATTTTAAAAAGATCATGAAAAACATTGAAGAAATGAAGTTTTTGTTAGTCACACATGTATACCCCAATTGCATTAATGTAAAACTGCCTTATTATTTTTTTCCTGTTATACCTTGTGATAATAATAGCATTGGTTAGTCTCCTATAATTTATCATTAATGATATCATATTACATCTTCACTTTTTTCATGGTTGTACTTTTATTCTTCATCATTCCACATTCCTCATAACTATGAACAGAATCCATTACAATTTAAGGATATCAAGTCCTACATAAATTGCTATATAAAATCATTTAGCAGACCTTTTTCTGCAAGAACATTTTCCTTTCTGCTTCTTGCAAAATGCTGTATGTACCTATCTCCCCTGTTCTACAAAAGATTGAAAACCAAGATATATGAATCTATGTGAATGAAACTCTTATCTGGATTTGAAAGTTGATGGCCCAGAAAAACAAAAACACAAACTAGAGACACAATGAGTATAAATATTGCAGATTCCTTATTGAAATCACAGGTTATATAATCAGCACATTTCATTTAGATGTGCCATATTCATTAATAAATTACATTAATGGTCTTGAGAAAATATATTTGTCCACTCAGCTACATGTAAAATGGAAGTTTATTGTATATCTTGGCTTTTGCAAATAGTGTAAGAATGAATGTGAATGACAATCTGTCTTTGGTGTGTTGACTTAGAATCTTCAAGACATATACTCAGAAAAGGCTAAAATAGAGGTAGTTTTAATTTTAAATAAAGCACCATCCTGATTTCTACAGTGGCTGTGCCAGTTTATGTTCCCTCTAGCAGTATAAGGTTCTTCTTTCCCCTCATCTTCTCCAGCATGTATTGCCTTCTTACCTGGTATACGGGATGGTGTTGGATATTGAAGGGTAAACCCAGGGATTTTCATATATGCTAAGCAAGAGTTCCATCACAGAGCCATTTCATCAGAGTTCTACTTTATTTTTCATTTTCTTTCTTTTGTTTATTTTTAAGACAGGATTTCATTACTCACTATCGACCCCTTCTTGAGCTGGGACTTACTGATAGACCTAAGTGGCCTTAAACTAGCAGAAATCTGACTACTTCTCCTTCCCAAGGGCTGGCATTAAAGCATGCCCAGCCTAATGTATATTTTTATGGTAGCCAGTCTTAATGGGATAACAGGGATTTTCAAAGTAGTTTTAGTTAAAATTCCACTGATAGATAAGAATATAGGACAGTGTAAAATTATGTGTAATGGAATTGAAATTTTTCTTCTGAGAACAGATTATACAAAATCATTTACTCACTTTTTAATTAAATAATTTGTAATTTAATTTTTTAAAATCTTTAAACATTCTAGATATTAATTCTTGATGGACATTTGTTGGGTAAATATTTTCTCCCATTTTGTACCTTGTGTAGCTGGAGTTTCTTTCCAACCAGGTACCATAGCTGATTATACCCAAATTAACACAGAGAGAGATATTAATTATAGACTGTTTGGCCAATGACTCAGGCTTCTTATTGGCTAGCTCTCTCTTAATCATTATCCCATTTCTATTTATCTAGGTATTTCCATATAGTCTTATCTTTCTGGAGAAAGATCCAGACATGTTACTCCTTCCTTAGCTACATGGTGTTTCCTTGAGGCTCCTCTCACTGCCTCCTCTCCCCAGAATTCTCCTCCTCTGGTAGCCCAATCTATCCTTCCTGTCTAGCTTCTGACCAACCTGTTTTATTCATCAACCAATAAGAGAAACTATATATATGGACATCCCCATCATCTTGTGCCCTTATTCGGATAATAGCTTATTTTGCTATGCAGAAGTTTTTAATGTCATATGATTTATTGATTTCTGGGATTATTTCCTGTGGTATTGAATCTCTTTATAGTAAGTCTTCATATGTGAACCTATTTTTAAACATTGTATCTATGTTTTCCTCTAGCAATTTCCAATGGACTTACATAATGACCTTTTGACCCATTTTGGTTTGATCTTTGGGTAGGGTGAGAGATAAGGATTTACTTTCATTCTTCTATGTGCATATAATTTTTCCCCAACATAATTTGTTCAACAGACATTTTTAAAGTGTATTATTAACATTTTGCCATAGACTAGTTGGCTATAGATGTGTGAGTTTACTTTTTAGTCCTCTAGTCTGCACTAGGAGTCTTTATAATTTTTTTTGTGTGTACAGTACCATGCTGTTTTCATTAGTATGGCACTATAGTATAGTTTGAGAACAGGCATTTATATACATTTTTGCTGTTTCTCTTTCTGTTTAGGGTTTCTTTGATGGTATTATGTCCTCAGTGCTTCTATATAAAATTTAGAATGCTTTTCTATTTTTGAGGAACATGATAGAAGTCTTCATGAGAATTGCCTTGATTCTATATATACCTTTCAGTAATTGTTTCTAATACTAATTCTGCCAATCCCACAGCATGGGAGATCAGTCTTCTTCAATTATTTCATTGGATATATTTAAGTTTCAGGTGTAGTGGCCCTTGAATACATGCTTGAATAAGCTTATCTCCTGATTATTTTTCTTGAGCATTTGTGAATAGGGTTTTTATTTTGATTTCTTTCTATGCAGGTTTGTAGCAAAGAACCAACTTTGATTAATTCATGTGGCATATAGCTTCTTTGCAGAAGGTGTTTACAAGATGTAGGCATTTTCCAATGAAGTTTTACGCTTTAAAAACTGATCATATCTGCATATAGTGATAGTTACTTTGACTCTTTCTCAAATGTATTCATTTTATTTCTTTATATTGTCATATTTCTCTAGTTAAAATTTTAGGGGCTAAACTGAGGAAGAGCGAGAGGATTTTCATCCCTTTCTGACTTCAGAAATAATGCTTTCAGTTTCCCTCATTCAGTATAATATAATTTTGTCCTACATAACCTCTATCATCATTGAGGTATGTTACTTCTATTTCTATTTTTACAGCTTACCATGAAGGGATGCCAGTATTTACCAGAGACCTTTAGGTGATTTTTTTTTAGATGATCCTGTAAATACTCTATGTAAATCACTCAACATAGATTTACAGGGAATTAATTAGAAAGATGGCAACCAAAGGACAAAATCGGAAAGGAGCTTTGTTATTCCAAAAATGAAGAGTATTAAAAAAATAACACTAACATTCACTAACATAAATACAAAATCATAATATTATATCTAATTCCACATGCAATTTCAATGGCAGTTTAAATATTAGTCGACTAACCTAAGTAACACCATAGTAGAAAGAAATATGTCATATTTGTTTTGGAAGAATTTTCTTCAATTCTTCTCAACAAAGACATACAGTATAAATAGAGAGCTTAGATAGATATGTATTTTATTTTAACAAGAGCTAGTAGGCTTTAAATTAATTACCTGGAATGCAGCCATATTTTAAGTTGTGTATCTATATTTTCCATGCTGAACAACATTTCAGCTTAATTAATAAATATTTAGCATTAGATAGTAAACTCCAGAAATTCACTGTACACTGTTTACATAGCAGCAACCTAATCAGAGCTTTATGTTTAATGTTCCTTTGATTATGATCATTATGAAGAGCAAAAGAGAGATGAAAATGTACCAAAATTTTGTATCCTGTTTAAGATAAATTCTTGCAGTAACATTTTTCTCAATAAAGTTCCTTAAAACTAAGTTTAGTGCACTATTCATTATATATTATACCCCTCATCAAAGTCAAGAGTCTTTAGCAAAAGTAGAAGGAAGAATTTTACTCACTGCTGTCTTTGTATTGCAATTACTAAGTCCAATTAAGGTTATGGGCAAGCAGGTATTCATTTATACTAAGAATATTTTTTCCTATTAAGGCTGGGCTCATGCTAGGATTTACTACTCTGAAAAATTTGTTACTATAGCTAAGAAAGTATTTTTAGGATCCCTGAAAATGTGATGTCAAATAAGACTGGGAAACCTATTTATTTTTATGCCTGCCCTAAAGTTTTTGTAATTTATGTGAGCTTTTCCAGGATTATCACATCATCCATTCTGAGTTATAATTACAACATACAACCTTCGGCCAGGGCATTTAGGAGCAGGGCAGGTTTTTCTTCCCTTCTGCAAAAATCCAATCCATTCCAAGTGGCAAGAGTAGAGTTTTTTCTTATCTTGGGATACTGTCTATGAAAAGGGGAAATATCCACCTATCACCAGATCAGCTTCATATTAGTTCATGCTCATTTATAGAAATTTGCATTTTACTTACATTTTAGTAACTTAGTATTGCAATTTAGTAGTCACTGATTATAATAACTGTGGCAAAGTATAAAACCAACTCACTATATACAAAGTGCAAATCCACCCCTTTCAGAAGACCTATCACAGCAGAAACAGTCTGCCTGCTTTTCAGTGAAGGAAATAGTACACTACTGCCAGCCTACTACCATATGTCAGTTTGTGTCAGTTTGAGTGCTTTTGGGGAAGAATGCCATCTGAGATACTCTACATGGGCCTCTGCGTTTAGAAGATATGTACACTAATAGCTCTAATCATGCTATCTTGAGTGAATAGAACTCTTTGTCAATGGAACCATTTGTTACCTTTAATCCTGTGGGGTTTTTTTGTTTGTTTGTTTTGTTTTGTTTTGTTTTTTTGTTTTTTGTTTTTTTGCCATTTATAAAGGTCTGCCCACAGACTTCTCAAAATTTCCTAGACACCAGTTTTGGGATTACAGTCCTTTCCAGTTCTTACTGTCCAAGTCAGTGGTTACAGACAAGGAATTGGTGGGTTACCATGCTGCCTTCTGAAGTTCTGCCCACTAGAAAAGCTCTACCATCCCCACCAATTCCTGGAGAAATCCCTAAAAAGACTGTAGTATTGAATTTGTCGACACCATCTATACATCAGGCATGGTTTTGTTCTTTGTCAGGTAATTGGAAGCATTTCTTCACAAAGCTATAGATTCAGGGTGAGGCAAAGCAGTAAAAATTGGGACAATGGGAATCGGGATCATGTTACTTATATATTATGCCTTCAGGGACTATGCGGATGGACCCAGTATCTTATATTCTACTACCATTTAATGAGGTCTTGCTATAAATTTGCCAGTTCATAGATTTCTGTTAGACAGCCACACCTGTTGAAGTAGGATATCCAGTTATACTTTTTCAATTCAAACAATACCAATCTAATCAATAACATGGCCCAAAAGGCAAAACAACTTATACAAAAGTTTTAGACTTGGGTGGGTATCTTCTTCTTGTCCTGGAGGCCTCTTAACACACGGATCTTCATCTGTCCTCGTGGATACATTTATGTGGATAGAAGTTTGTGTGACAGATGATACAGAAATCATCTGATCTCTACTTCTGCAGTATTGAAATTTTAAATGTTTGTTGCCAGGTTGCACTTTTTTTTAGACTTGGGTTCAGGGGATCAAATTCAGGTCTTTATGCTTACATAACAAGTATTTTACCTATTGGGATCTCTTCCAGCATCTAAACTTTCATCTTTTTATTTCACTCAAAAATATGACAGAGTAACATACATGAAAAGGAACGCATAATGGAATGGGACTTTAATCCATCACATTAGCAGAGGTATCTTGGAATGCCTCACACCATTGAACCCTTAACTTTTTCAGTGTTCTGGAAAGCTTACAAAGTTTTGAAGAATTTATTCCTTACACTCTGACATTCAAATGTCTTTTGAATAATTCCTCTTGCTTTTCAAACAAAATCAACATATTGGCATCAATATAATAGTCCAAAGTGAAGTCTTATAGAAGGAAGGATAACGGGATCACACAAAATAAATTAAGACATAGGGTCGAAAAGTGGGATAAGAGAATACAGGTTTATTGATATCCTCCCTAGTAAAAGCAGGATGTGTATTATATGTCCTTTTTACAAAGCTGTGATCCTACAATTGTTGTCTTCTAGTGGAAAGCCCAAAATCTGATAGTTGTTCAGTCCATGAAGCTGAGTGTCTCAGTTGGTCTTTGGCATACAGTGGAGTAACTAACAAACTTCTAATGCTACTGAAGAAATGTTTCAGCAGGATAAATTAACTTACCAGCAAGAGTGAAGTCAAACAAGCCAGATTAAAAAACAAAACAAAACAAAAAAAAAAAACAAAAAAAAAAAAAAAAAACACCACACAGGCTTCTTGGCTTCTTCTTCTGTGTCTTTCTTTTTACATAGGTGAATCCAGAAGCTATGGCTGAGAATTATGTTTAGGTTTGATCTTCCCACCTTTTGTGCACCAGGAATACGTCCTGGTTCCACTGTCTGATGTCCTTTAGACTGTTCAGGCCTTCTAGCTGAGACCCATGTCCCTTAGACTGTTCAGGCCTTCTAGCTGAGACCCATGTTCAGGGGCCCATTAGCTTCTCTTTGTTCAAGTCAGCTGTCTCTATGTGTTTCTGCAGCCTGGTTTTGTTCTCCCTCTCTGAATCTGGATTCCAGTTCAGCTCAGTGTTTAGTTCTGGGTGTTTCCTTCTATTTCCATCAGTTCCTAGATGAGGGCTCCATGATGGTGGATAAATTAGTCATCAATCTCATTATCAGGGAAAGGCACTTATGGTAGCCTTACCACTGTTGCACAAATTGTTAGTTGGGGTCAGTCTTATAAGTCTGTGGACGTCCCGTGCTACCGTCTCGCTAGCAAGAACGACTCGGCACACTCTGGATCCTTCTGCAGTAAAGCTTTAATGCATCTTGAGAGGGAGAGCATAAGCTTACAGAGCGGAGACCCCAAACATCCAAAACCACCCAACCCTTATATAGGTTTACAACCTTCGCCTCGGACGTGTCACCTCCTGATTGGCTGCAGCCCATCGGCCCATATGACGCCACAGGAGAGGCAGAGGCCAAGGGAGGGAAAATCACCCTGCACCTGCTCACTGACTTGTTTACTCTCAACACCAGCCAGATGCAGGCGCCATCTTGTAATGGAGAATGCAGGGATGGCTCCTTACATGTGGACATTTCTCTAGATTCAGTTTTCTCTTCAAACCTATATGACTCCCTCTTTTATGGTCATTCTCTATCTCTCTCTTTCATCTGTCTATCATCTATCTATCTATTGTGTGCATGAATGTTCTCCCTGTATTATCTCTCTCTCTTCTCTCTCTCTCTTTCTCTCTCTCTCTCATCTATTCCTCCCCTGACTCAATCTTCCTAGTCCCCCTCCTCCCATTCTCCCTCTCAACTCACTGCACACACCCCCAATTCCCATGTTCTCTGGAGATCTTGTCCCTTTCCCTTTCTATGAGGGACCTTATATGAAACTCTTAGAATCCTCCTTGTATCCTTGTTCCTCTGGTGGTGTGAATTATAGGATGGTGATTCTTTGGTCTATGTCTAAAATCCATGTAAGAGTGAGTATGTACCATGTTCCTCTTTTTGTGATTGGGTTACCTCATTCAGGATGGTTTCTTCAAGTTCCATTCACTTGCATGCGAATTTCAAGATTCCATTGTTTTTATCCGCAGAGTAGTATTCCATTGTGTAAATGTTAATCCATTCTTCATTTGAAGGGCATCTAGGTTGCTTCCAGGTTCTTGCTATTACAAATGATGCTGGTATGAACATAGTTGAGCACATGGTTTTGTTGCATGGATGTGGATCATTTGGGTGGGCTAGTCTTAAGACTGATAAAGTACCAAGGTAGAATTAAGTATGTGACATTTATAGTATACTTAAAGAATATTAAGTCCAACCTGATGGATCAAGAGGGTAGGAGGGAGATACTCATGCTTTTATGAAAGCATGTTTTAGGTATTGAATTGAATAGATAGAAATTAAGGAATAGCAAGATTTGCTTACCCTTGTAGGATGCAAAAAAGAAAACCTACAGGGGGAACTAAAGTACGTTTTCTTAAATTAAAAGCCCAGATAATATGATTTGAACCTAGTCGATTAATGTGGGACTAATGTAGATCTGGAAAACCATAGAGAGACAATCACAGAAGCTGTGGTAATTCATGGCCATTAAAACTGTTTTACAATTTCATGAACAGTGATGCAGAACTTAAAAAAAAAAACTTTGAAGTAGTGACAATGACAGTGTAACACTCAGAGTATGGGAAGCACTCATGGTAGCATGATAGCCCACTAAGTAAAAACATAACCTTGAAGCCTTCCTTTGGACATTAGAATTGAAGGTAGCATGGGAGAGAAACAGCAAATTGGGTGATGGTCTGATTTAGATATGGAAAAGACTTAAATCTTAAAAGCATTCCACTCAAGCCAGGCACAGAGGCAAACACTTAATCCCACTTCTTAGGAGACAAAGGCAGGTTGATCTCTATGACTTTGATTCCGTCTCTCCTCCATAGTGCTTTCCAGGACATCCAGAGCTACACATCTTGAGAAAACCACAACAATATTTTTCAAAAGCCATTTTACCTGAGGGATTCATGAAGGGTAAGCAGGATAGCCAATGAAATAAGCAAAGCAAAAATGACAATAGAAACAGTCTTTATTGAAACCATACAAAGTTGAAGACAGGATTTTTTAAAAAATGAGATTCACGGCAGAGAAGAGTCATGAAAATGCATATTCTGTAACTAGGTTGTTTTTTTTTTCCTGCTGTTTTATTTTTATTTTTTTAACATATATAACCAAGTCCATTTAAATGAAAACAAATATTTATACACAATATTTGGGACTTTGGGCATTGTTCTTTCCAAACAATTTCCTGCTGGTAAGGGGTGCTGTCATGGGGGATTCGAAGAAGATTCAGAAATCCTAGCTGTAGTCTGTATGGCTGCTTTGTCTAGCTGTTTTGAATGTTGGATCACCTGGTACTCTGTTTCAGGTGGTCTGGCTTGATCAAACCACATTAGTCTGGAAGGAATCCATAGCTTTTCATTTTCTGTGGAAACATAAATAGAAATCTTTTGCCCCAGTAACTTGTCCTTGAACTTAAATTTTGGAGTCAAAGCATTTTTTTAATTTAATTTATTATTTTACATGTCGACCCCAGTTCACTCTCCCTCTCACCCTCCCTCTCTCAATTCCTCCCTCCCTCATTTCCTCCCTTTTTACCCTCTCTGCCCTCTCACACTCTAACCACGCTCCCCTCCTATCCCCCCACATCAATTCCATATGTAGGGGAATGCCATCCAGTTGGGGTCATGTAGATCTGACAGGTCATGTGAAGTAGGGACTAGGGCTTCTCTCCTGTCTCTAGATTAAGGCAGTTATCCCTCCATGGGGGATGTGTTCGCAGAGTGCTTCTGTGTACCAGGGATACATCCTGGATCCACTGTCTGAGGTCCCTTAGACTGCTCAGTCCTTCTAGCTGAGACCCATATTCAGGGGGGCCTGAGTCAGTCCCACGCTGGCTTCGCAGCTATCAGTCTAGTGGCCATTAGCTCCTCCTTGTTCAGGTAAGCTGTCTGTATGGGTTTCTGCCGCATGGATTTGTCCTTTCCATCTGCATCTGGGTTCTAGTTCGACTCAGTGTTTATGTATGGGTGTTTGCTCCTGTTTCCAACAGTCATTAGTTGAGGGCTCCATGGATAAGTTGATCTCACTCTCCAAGAAGGCATTTATGAAAGCCTTTCCACGGAAGCTCAAATTGATAGTTGGGAGCAGTCTTGTAGTTCTCTAGAACTTTCTTTGTGTTCAATTTTATCTTAAACCAATATTGGCTCCCTCTTTTATGATCTCTATTTCTGTCTCTGTCTCTCTCTCTCTTTCCTGTATTCTATTCCTAACCAGGCTCAAACTTCCTGGTTGCAGATGTTTTCCTTTCCTCCCCCTCGTTTTCTCCAACTTCTCACTCCATTCGCTGCCACACCCACTTCCTCTGAGCTCTGGTGGACTTGTCCCTTACCAGTTCTGTGAGGGACTTTATATGAATCTCTTAGAATACACATTGTATCCTAGTTCCTCTGGTGGTGTGAATTATAGGCTAGTGATGCTTTGATCTAGGTCTAAAATCCATATGTAAGTGAGTACATACAGTGTTCCTATTTTTGTGACTGGGTTTCCTCATTCAGGATGGTTTCTTCAAGGGCCATCCACTTGCCTGCGAATTTCAAGATACCATTATTTTTTTCTGCAGAGAAGTATTCCATTGTGTGTAGATGTGCCACATCTTCATTAACCATTCTTCAATTGAGGGGCATCTAGGTTGCTTCCAGGTTCGAGCTATTACAAATAGTGCTGCTATGAACATAGTTGAACAGATGTCTTTGTTGCATAGATGTGGATCATTTGGGTATATGCCTAAGAGGGGGATTGCCGGGTCCTATGGTAAACTAATTCCCATTTTCCTGAGGAACCGCCATACTAATCTCCAAAATGGCTGTATGAGTTTGCATTCCAATCAGAAGTGGAGGAGTGTTCCCCTTTCTCCACATCCTCTCCAACATGAGTCATCATTGGTGTTTCTAATTTTAGCCATTCTGGCAGAAGTAAGATGGTATCTCAAAGTTGTTTTGATTTGCATTTCCCTGATAGCTAAGGATGTGGAGCACTTTCTTAAGTGTCTTTCAGCCTTTTTGATTTCCTCTATTGAGAATTCTTTCTTCAGTTCTGTACCCCATTTTTTTAATGGGTTATTTGGTGTTTTGTTGACTAATTTCTTGAGTTCTTTGTGTATTTTGGAGATCAGTCCTTTCTCGGATATAGGATTGGTGAAAATCTTTCCCCAGTCTGTGGGCTGCCATTTAGTCTTGTCCACTGTGTCATTTGCCTTACAGAAGCTTCTAAGTTTGAAGAGGTCCCATTTATTAATTGTTTCTCTCAGTGTCTGTGCTCCTGTAGTTAGGTTCAGGAAGTGGTCTCCTATACCAAGTTGTTCAAGGGTACCTCCTACTTTCTCTTCTAAGAGGTTTAATGTGTCTGGATTGATGTTGAGGTCTTTGATCAATTTGGACTTGAGTTTTGTGCATGGCGACAGACATGGGTCTATCTGCAGTCTTCTACACAACCTCATCCAATTGTGCCAGCACCATTTGTTGAAGATGCTGTCCTTACCCTTTTGTATAATTTTAGCTTTTTGTCGAAAATCCGATGTTCATAGGTGTGTGGGTTAATAACAGGATTTTGAGTTCAATTCCATTGGTCTACTTGTCTATTTTTATGCCAATACCAGGCTGTTTTCAGAACTATACCTCTGTAGTAGAGCTTAAAGTCAGGAATGGTGATTCATCTTGAAGTTCTTTTATTGTATAGGGTTGTTTTACCTATCCTGGGTCTTTTGTTTTTCCATATAAAGTTGATTAATATCCTTTCAAGGTCGGTGAAGAATTGTTGTGGGATTTTAATGGGGATTGCATTGAATCTGTAGATTGCATTTGGCAAGATTGCCATTTTTACTATGTTCATCTTACCTTTCCAAGAGCATGGGAGATCTTTCCATTTTCTGGTATCTTCTTTAATTTCTTTCTTTAGAGCCACAAAGTTCTTATTATATAGGTCTTTTACTTGTTTGGTAAGCATTACACCAAAATACTTTATGTTGCTTGTGGCTATTGTAAAGGGTGATGTTTCTCTGATTTCTTTCTCTGTCTCTTTGTTGTCTGAAAAAAGTAGGGCTACTCATTTTTTTGAGTTTATCTTGTATCCTGCTAGTTTGCTGAAGGTGTTTATCAGCTGTAGGAGTTCCCTGGTAGAGTTTACTGGGTTGCTTCTGTAAACTATCATATCATCTGCAAATAGCGACAGTTTGACTTCTTTCTTTGCAATTTGGATCCCCTTGATCTCCTTTTGTTGTCTTATAGCATTAGCTAGAACTTGTAGTACTATACTGAAGAGATATGGAGAGAGAAGCCAGCCTTGTCTTGATCCTGATTTTAGAGGAAATGGTTTAAGTTTCTCTCCATTCAGTTTGATGTTGGCAGTTGGTTTGCTGTATATTGCTCTTATTATATTTAGGTATGTTCCTGTTATCCCTGACCTCTCCAATACCTATATCATGAAAGGGTGTTGAATTTGCTTGAAAGCTTTTTCCGCATCTAGGGAGATAATCATATGGTTTTTCTTTTTCTGTTTGTTTATAAGGTGGATCACCTTGATAGATTTTCGTATGTTAAGCCTTCCCTGCATTCCAGGGATAAAGCCTACTTGGTCATGGTGGATGATTTCTCTGATGTATTCTTGAATTCGGCTTGCCAGTATTTTCTTGAGTATTTTTGCTTCGATGTTCATCAGGGATATTGGTCTGTAGTTTTCTTTCTTAGTTGTGTCTTTGTGAGGCTTGGATACTAAACTTATTGTGGCCTCATAAAAAGAGTTTGGCAATGATCTTTCTATTTCTATCTTGTGGAAAAGTTTGAGGAGTAGTGGTATTAGTTCTTCCTTGGATGTCTGGTAGAATTGTGTATTGGATACATCTGGCCCTGGACTTTTTTTTGGTTGGAAGGCTTTCGATGACTGCTTCTATTTCATTGTGGGTTACAGGTCTATTTAAGTTGTTTGTGTGATCTTGATTTAATTTTTGTATGTGATAGTTATCCAGAAATTTGTCCATTTCCTTTGAATTTTCAATTTTTGTAGAATACAGATTTTCAACATCTGACCTGAAAATTGTCTGGATTTCCTCTGTGTCCTTTGTTACGTTCCCCTTTTCATTTCTGATTTTGTTAATTTGCATGTTCTCTCTCTGCTTTTTCATTAATTTGGATAAAGGTTTGTCTATCTTGTTGATTTTCTCAAAGAACCAGCTCTTCGTTGTATTGATTTTTTGTATTGTTTTCCTGGTTTCTATTTTCTTGATTTCAGCCTGCAAGATGATTATTTCCTGGCGTCTACTCCTACTGGGTGAATTCGCTTCTCTCTGTTCTAAGGCTTTCAGTTGAGCTGTTAATTCTCTTATGTGACTATCCTCTGTTTTCTTAACATGGGCACTTAGTGCAATGAATTTCCCTCGTAGCACTGCTTTCAAGGTGTCCCATAAGTTCGGTATGTTATGTCCTCATTCTCATTGAATATTAGAAAGTTAATTTCTTTCTTTATTTCTTCTTTGACCCAGTTGTGGTGCAATTGCACATTGTTCAGATTCCATGAGTTTGCAGGTTTTCTGCTAATTGTCTTGTTGTTGAATTCCAATTTTAAAGCACGGTGGTCTGATAAGATACAGGGGACTATTCCTATTCTCTTGTATCTGTTGAGGTTTGTTATGCCACCTAGTATGTGGTCGATTTTAGAGAAGGTTCCATATGGAGCAGAGAAGAAGGTATATTCATTTGTATTTGCATGGAATGTTCTATAGATGTCTGTTAACCCCAGTTGAGACATAATTTCTGTTAGTTCTTTTGTTTCTTTGTTGAGTTTCTGATTTGTTGTCCTGTGTAGTGGTGAGAGTGATGTGTTGAAGTCTCCCACGATAAGTGTGTGGGGTTTTATATGAGCTTTGAGTTTAGGTAGTATTTCTTTTACGAATGTGGGTGACTTTGTATTAGCGGCATAGATATTCAACACTGAGACTTTGTGTTGACGGATTTCTCCTGCGATGAATATGAAATGACCGTCTTCATCTCTTTTGATTAATTTTGGTTTGAAGTCTAACTTGGTAGATATTAGGATAGCTATGCCTCCTTGCTTCTTATTTCCATTTGATTGGAAAATCATTTCCCACCCCTTTACCCTTAGGTAATGTCTACCTTTGAAGCTTAGATGTGTTTCCTGTATGAAGCAGAAGGATGGATTCTGTCTTTGTATCCATTCTGTTAGCCTGTGTATTTTTATAGGTGAGTTAAGACCATTAATGTTGAGGGTGAATAAGGACCATTGTTGATGCTTGTTTGATTTAGGTTTGTTGTTGGCAGTAGTATTGTGAATACCACTTGGTTTCTGGTGTAGTTGGAGTATCTGTTGCCTACATTTTTTTGTGGGTGTAGTTACCTTCCTTGGGTTTGAGTTTTCCTTCCACTACTCTCCGTAGGGCTGAATTTGTAGATACATGTTGTGAAAATCTGGTTTTGTCATTAAATATCTTGTTTTCTCCATCTATAGTGATTGATAGTTTTGCTAGATATAGTAGCCTAGGCTGGCATCCGTGTTCTATTAATACTTTTAGAACATCTATCCAGGACCTTCTGCTCTTGAGGGTTTCCATGGAGAAGTCAGGTGTAATTTTAATAGGTCTGCCTTTATATGTTACCTGTCCTTTTTCCTTTGCTGATCTTATTATTCTTTCTTTATTCTGTATGCTAGGTGTTTTGATTATTATATGTCGAGGGGGTCTTTTTTCTTTGGTCCAGGCTATTTGGGGTTTGGTATGCTTCTTGTACTTTCATGGGCATGTCCTTCTTTAGATTTGGATAGTTTTCCTCGATGATTTTGTTAAATATGTTTTGGGCACCTTTGAGCTGTGCTTCCTCACCTTCCTCTATGCCTATTATTCTTAGGTTTGGCCTTTTCACAGTGTCCCACATTTCCTGAATGGTTTGTGTTAAGGATTTGTTGGATTTATGATTTTCTTTAGTCGATGAACCTATTTCTTCTAGTTTATCTTCTATGCCTGACATTCTCTCTTCGATCTCTTGAATTCTGTTGGTTATGCTTGTGTCTGTAGTTCCCGATTTTTTCCCCAGTTTTTCTATTTCCTGCATTTCTTCGGTTTGTGTTACCTTTATTTTCTCTATTTCAGTGTTCAAGTCTTGAACCGTTTCCTTCACCTGCTTAATTGTTTTTTCTTGGCTTTCTGTACTTTCCTTAAGGAATTTGTTCATTTCTTCCACTTTTCTGTTTGTTTTTTCCTCCAATTCTTTAAGGGATTTTTTCACGTCTTTTTGAGGGCCTCTATCATTTTTATGACGGTAATTTTTAAGTCATTCCCTTCTGCTTCCTCTGCTTTGTTGTTGTGTTCCATTCTAGTTGGTGTAAATTCCCTTGATTCTGGTGGTGTCATGCTTGTCTTTCTGTTTTTAGGTGTTTTCTTGTATTGCCTTCTTCCCATAGCTTCTTCCAGTAGTTGTTGGTGGGGTCTCCCCCTCTCTCTATGGTACTTCCCTGGTGGGCTTATGTGGGTCAGAGATTCAATATCTGTAGCTCTGGGTGGTCCAAGCTCTCTAGGAGGTCTCTCTGCAAACAGGTACCCAGGGATGGGGACAAGGATGAGGATCCAGTAGAAGATGCCAGCAGGAACTCACAGTGGTCCTGCAGAGATAGATGGATCTCTGGGAGGGGCCTGGGACTCCAGCAGAGGACTGGAGGTGGGGGTCAGAGACCAAGCAGGTGGAAATTAGGGGTGGTCCTGCGTGGAAAGGCAGGCCTCCTTTGTTCAGAGTTGTTCTGAGAAGTCTCCGAAGTAGGGTGGACTGTTGGCTCCACCCTTTGTCCCAGTGCTTAACCAGAGCGGCAGACCTGTGGGCAGGGTAGGGCTTGGGGGGGGGCAGGCTCGCTGTGGGGATGGGTGGGAGTGTATCAAAGCTCCAGGGTTGTTCTCGATGAGGAACGGACACAGGAGCAGCAGGATCAGGGGCCAATCTATGGATTTCGGGGGGTAGAAAAGGTTATAGGTGAGAGGCAGCCCTGATTGGGCCCAGACTCACCTCTGGCCAATAGCTGGCAGAAGAGGACAAAGGCTGAGCTGAAACTTGGGAAGGTTTTGCAGAATAGTCGGATCTCACTGGAAACTGGAACTCTCCAGCTGATGCCTCTTTCTTTAGCAGAGGCCCGGATTTGGGGGTTAAGGATCTTGTGGTCAGGAACTCAGAGTGGACCAGCAGAGATAGGCGGGTCTCTGGGAGGGGCGCGGGACTCCAGCAGAGGACTGGAGGTGGGGTCAGAGACCAAGCAGGTGGATATTACGGGTGGTCCCACGTGGATAGGCCGATCTCCTTTGTTCAGAGTTGCTCTGAGAAGTCTCTGAAGAAGGGTAGACTGTTGGCTCCACCCTCTGCCCCAGTGCTCAACCAGAGCGGCAAGCCAGTGGGTCGGGTAGGACACAGGGTGGGGATGGCAGGCTCGCTGTGGGGATGGGTGGGGGTATATTAGAGCTCCAAGGGTGCTCTCGATGGGGACAGGGCACATGAGCAGCAACCTGTAACTAGGTTTAAATCCAGGATTTACACACAATTCTATACATAGCATATTAATGAAGTAAATGAGGAATTTTTCTATGTTATTGAAATGCCTCAACTTATACAAGGACATGTGAATGCTCCACACACACACAATACTCCAAGGGAGCAATCAGCTTTCCCTGTCATGTCACCACCACCAAGGTTATACAAGTAATCTCTGTACTCCTTATAAATTTAAACTTCAAAACATATACAGACCAAGCAAAGAACAATTTTCATGTCGGAAATACAGTGGCTCATTAGAGCTGCAGTCACTTGACAAAGTGCTCAATAATTCAGCAAAGGTAATACAGTGTTGCATAATTACTGTGGATTCAAGGGTATGTCTGAGCTCATATTATGACCATCCACAGTATAAACAATTGCTCCAATATTGTGTTTATTTGACTTAATTTAGGACTCTAAATTGGGAGAAAATGTATAGTAAGAGAAGAAAGTGAATGCTGTCACGTAAGACATGTTTTCTGGGTGGTGACTTCATTTCTTTTGACATCAAGTCATAACATGGTTGATTTAGAGTGGCATTGATCTGCAGCAGTGTAAAGTAGAGAAAATTTAGGATGCTATCTCAATTTCCCATCAGATAACTCAGCCATCTATAAGTTAATTCCCCCATCCATCACTGATAGATGTAGAAATAACTTTTCCTGGATGAAAAAGTACTGTCAAAATATGCAGTTTTAATAGAGAAAATAACTCAAAAAAATGATTAATTATATTTATAATGATGGCATTCCTGATGCTTAGAATCAACTGTTGCTTACTTATTTGTTTGAACTTTCTTATTTTATTTTTATTTCCTGGAAATATAAATTAATTCTAGATGGCCTATTCACTCTAGATGGCCTATTACCTCCCTAACAATTCACTTTCCTGTACCTCTCTCATTTTCTCTCTCTGCCCCCTTTTGTCTCTCTCCCCTATCCCTTTTATCTACTGTACACACATGATTTTTTCTGTTCCATTTACATATTGTGTTTATTATTTTTTATGTAAATATCATTTTTCTATTAAGAAAATTCATACATAAATTTTAACGCTTTTCACATGGGATGTCTTAATACTTAGATTTTACATATGTTCTCATTTCTGATTTTATTTGTTTGGTTCTTAGTGAAACTACTTTGTCTTAGAGAAATTTATTAGAATATGCAGTAAGTTTTGCAGTTCTTTACAGAAAACATATTTTAAAAAGTTAACTAGATGCACTAATACTATATATTTTATGGTGTTGATCATTATATAAATCAAATTTTATTGTTTATTATTGGTAAACACCACTATTTCTTTTGCACATTAAAGGATTCACTGAAAATGGGGGGTATTTAAGTTGACAGCAGTAGAGATAATAAGAAATGTCAGTTGAAAAAGTGTCAATCATTTTTTAAACCATATTTGAGAGACTGCTCGAGAAAAAGTAATGCCTTTATGATAATCTGAAGCTGTTATAAAAATAAAAAACTTCATGGTGCATGAAGTACAATGGAAGGTGAGGAAATGGACCTGAATGGAGCTTCTGAGCAGATAAGTGATAACTTTCCTTAGATTATAGAATAACAGATAAGAAGCAGAATTGTATGGCAGCTATGAACAGAGGTTAAGGTATTGTTTAGGATATACAGATATGAAGTAAGGCAGTGAATACAAACCATTCAAGGGACAAGTGAGATATACAGTAGTGAGATAAGTCTGACATCAGAATAAGCATACTGTGTCTGAATGTCAGCTGAAGGCAAACTGAATACAAATAGTGTGGCTGTATTCTATCATGTCCTTTTCCTCCCATCTTTTAGTTTTTGGGAATTGTGGTAACTAGGAAAATAAAGCAGGCAGAATTTCATTACAGAAGAAAATTCAGTGATAATCAGTTTTAAAAGAAGCATCTGTAGTACAGGATTTGACTGACATTTTTGTGATAGTTAATACTGATTTAATGATTAGTTTGAACATTGTCTCAAATCAGACTGGTACATATGGCTGGCATTTTCTTAATCAATAATTCTGTTTACAAAGTTCCCAACAGCTTCCCTGCAAGTGGATTAGAGGGAACTAAGATTGTATTGTGAAGAACCAATGTGTAGGAAGAGGTGGTAGTATCCCATCAATATTCAGTCAGTTAAGACATCAAGGTCACAGTGAGCCATTTGACAAAATAAGTATGTTTCTTTGGAGTGGATTTATTACTTAGTTCATATGTAGATTAATTATTAAGAATCTAAGAGATTATATATATTATACTTATGCCCTCAAGAATTTTATTTATTAAATTTTAAAAATTATATTGCTTTGGGTTTTAAAACATCTTGCTTCTGGGTACTGCTAAAAAATTGCTTGCTTTCTTATGGAATGAAATTAAGAAAATAAGAAAAATGTAAGAAAAATCAATGTTAAAGAGTTTGTAGTAGTTTGATGTCAATACAATTTACTTAATGAGTGCTTTGGAAACACATTCCAGTTATATGCAATTCTTTCCCAGTTAACATAGCTTTATTATTTAGCTAACTGTCATCAATAAAATAATTCTTTCCTCTTTATAGTAGGTAATCTTAATTATAACTAAGAAATTGTTTTATGTAAAAATGGCTTCTATCCAGTGTAATTATTTTCAGTATCAAGTAAGCAATTAATTTTGTGAAGAGATTTTTTTTCCTGTTAGGAATTCTCATTTTTAGTTTATATAGTAAATAATTTACTAAAGAATGGGACACCCAAGGAAATTACAGTAACCTCAGCTCAAAAAGCTTGAAGTTCTCACATTCATAAGTGGGCTGAAAATGGCCAATCAGCCACAGGGAACAACACTCCCTTTGACAACCATATTTGAAATGCAAATGTATATGATTGATTGGAACACAGTTAGTGGAAAGGTTTTGCATTTAAAATACATGTGATACTTTTGTTAGTCAGTATTATAATATGTGCTCTTTGTAACTTTACATAGCTATATCCTGAGTCTTTAAAAGATAATAATAATGACATTTGCCATTGCAGTTAAATAAAGACAAATGCTAAGAATACTGGGCGAGAATACCACCTAAATTTGTAAATGAATCTGAAGAAAGCTTGAATTTTAACAGAATTTGGATAAAAGGAAAATCTTCAAAAATATTATGTTATTCAACTAGTTTTGGACAGTTGGGATTTAGTCATTGGATAATTATATCTTCATGATGCTTGACGTCTTTATTTTGTTTTTTAGTATCATAATTTCTTTATTGATTCTTTGGGAATTTCACATCATGCACCACAATCATGCTCACCTCTCCTTCAGCGAGGGGCAGAACCAGCACTCCTCCTTCTCCCAAGTTAGGGGCTGTTAAAGAAGTTACTGTTAACTATAGCAAAAAAAAAAGGAAACTATATTTATGAAATAATATTTATACACTTAACTTCATTACATGCCATGTGTATCTAATTTAAAAAAAATATGTATTTAGGATAGCTAGTGCAATATTTAAATTGCCTCCAATTCTGATAATGCATAAAGATGTGTCATGCTGTACCCTGAGTATCTTCTTCAGATCAACTAAGAACTTCTTCAGGTCAATCAACTAAGGTCAGACATCTGAAAACAACTCACTAAATGTAGGCCAGCCTATGGATTTTCATTTAGTTGATAAGGAAATAAATAACACCGTCTCATCTTGCAGTTGGTTTAAACAAATATCCAACTCTACCATCACCCTGACCATCTGAATCCCACTGTCCATCAGGAATATATCATTAGGAGGAATCACTCTGTAGGGCCCAGTGAGTATCTTGCCACCATTCCTGTGTGCTCACTTCAGTTACTTAAGTCCAGAGAAAATGCTCACGGAAACTCAACGTTTCCCAGGAGTCCTCACACTTTCATTTCTGAACAGAAGTCAATAAAGAAGGAGTTTTGTTAGGTGTTGTTTGTTTGCCCATACAGTTGTTTGGCCCAATGACCCGCACTGTTAATACCGTTTCTCTCAACATTCTTTGGAAACGTGCTTGTTTATCTTCATCACATTTTCTGTTTCTTTTGGAATTTTCAATCCAACTTCCTTTCATCTTAAACAAAATTGAAAAAAAAAATCAAAATCCATTAAAACATCGCCCATTTTTTTCCACCCGCATAGAGGTGCGGCCCCTAACTCACCAGTTTTGCCTGTTTGTTCTGGAAGGGTTCTTCGTGTCTGCTTCTCAGTTAACTTGTGAACACCACTGCCATGCCACTGCTACATCACTCCACAGATAAGTCTTTTATTCCACATCCATATGCCAATCTGGAAAGGTAAAGTATAATTTTTCTCTGATCATTTCCTATAAAACAGCCAGGGATACAGGACCATAGTATTTGGAATATAAGGCCATACTGCATCTGAATTACTAATTCTGCTCACTATATGAATCTATTATCCTGGAAATAAAGATATAATAATGGTGCTTTGCACAATTCGATAGTGAGAGTTAAATTTCTCCTAACAATGCTAACAACAGTGTCTAAATCAACAAATCTAACTGCAAGTATCACCTTTTCTTGTAAAATGTTCATTTGTAATTTCCACATAGGAATATATCCCATGCTGTGAAATATAAAGTTGATGTGGTAAATACTCAATGACTCTAACTACTTCAATACTCAAAAAATTATGTCTTGATCACACATATTATTGTCAATTACTATTTTATTTTGGTTATTACTATCTCCAATCCTCTAGCTGCTTCTTCACACTCCTCTTGGAGGCCTCTCTTCCCCTACCCATGCCACAAAGTATTCCCAGAATATCACTATGTGCATGAATGATTTTTGATATCTTAACTTGAAGATCCCACAACTATGTCTAATTCATCATGTCTCAAAATTACACCATCATCTTCTTACATAAAAGATGTATAAAGGATCATGTTGAATTTGCTTCCTCTGTATGTGGCTGCCACATGTCCTCTCTCAGCTTATTCACAGACAAAACTTAGGAGTGGAGGTGTAACATTTTCCTTCCTGTGTAGCTAACCAGTGCCTGATAACTGAAGCTTATAATTTTACTCCATCTCCAATACATTTTTCTTAGGTAGGAACTGACAGTCACCATGTGATTGTAGTTGAACTACCTTCAGTTTTCCTTCAACAAGTGTTATCACATGATTTTCATTATCTCCCCATTAAAGACATATAGCCCTGAAAAGTGGCATAAGGGTCCTATTGCCTGCAATAGCCACGTTATTCAAAGGGGTAATGATCTTCCAGCAGCAGCCCATTTGCCTTGTCAATTTCTATAATGTCAACATGTTAATGAAGTTTAAAGACTGTTTCATCTAACATAAAGTAATCATAAAAGGAGGATGGAATGTCAATATTCTTCCTCATTGGTGCCTAGAGGGGGAAACACATGCTTAACAAATGCTTGCTGAATAATGAATAGGAGTGATGAATAAATAGTTTTTTTTAGGTAGTATAAAACAAATTCATAATTGCCATTCAACAAACATTTGTAAAGTTACTGATACATTAAAATCATTAACTATTATAATTTCAAATATTTCAATATAATCTAAGCATTTGAAAATTAAAAATCAAGCCCTTGTTAAAATTAGGGGAAGTGTTTCACACTACAGTAAGGTTGAAAAATATTCTACCCTGTTAAATCAAATTTATTTCAATATGATCACTGGAAAATTAAACTGTAACCAACTTAAATTTCCTGGGAAAGAGGCTAAATTATTTCCACTTTTTCTTCTATCAGCAACACAGAGTCAACTCCAGGAACTTTTGCCCAATTAGCCCTGAAAGAATGAAATATTAAGTTCTAAAGAAATACCACACATGTTATATCCAAGTCACTGAACTGCTAAGGCTGTTATAGTGGAATAACTTTCTATTATGTGTTCAAATTGTACTATGCCTTGGGATTGATTGAGAAGGGATGGTTAGTGTGCAAGTTGCAAGATGAAGATGTATTTATACCAAGCTCATGCTCAGGGCCAGCTCTACTTGCAGAATGACAAATAGATAAGCTTTATATCAGCTACAGCTCAGAAAGCCTGCAATTGTATTCACCACACACAGTGATTCCAAAGTTGAGGAGCTGGGGAATAATCTGTTAGCAAATGCCAGCTGCAAAAACAATGTAAAATCCCATCCACTCCCATGAGAATCAAAGCTATGTTGTGCCATTTGGATGACTGTAGATGCCTCAGCACTCCACTGAAGATTTTGCATGTTTATTTTTTTTGGCAATTACTAAGTAATCCACATTTTAAATCCTACATGAACACTAATATTACAAAGCAATGATGATACAAATGACCTTTTCATTTTGTTTTTTTTTGTTTGTTTGTTTGTTTGTTTGTTTTTTTGGGGGGTATATGAAATATTGGTTTTATGAGATAAGGAAATATTTTAGTATAAATTATTTTCAATCTTTTTATGGTTTTAACAATTTTTAACTACTGAATGGAAACAAATAATTGCTCAGGAGATGCAATCTAACAAGGTAGAACAAGGGCAGATCTTGGGCTTGATTCGAGAAGTGCAGGTAGCCACATCTGTAGGTAAGAAAAGGGCAGTGTTGTGTGACAGAATGTTCAGTGGTGTCTGATGTGCATAGCAAAGTCTCACCATATGAATGTGTATTTTGAAATTTGTGCTACATTTATTTTATTCCTAAAGTGACTGAATATAACTAAACCTTATGAAATCCCAGAATTGATTTGATATTGTCCCTTTATATGTGGTAGCTTTATAACTTTAAGGAAGATATTTTCTTTTAATTCTTGGGTAGAGGAAAAGAAAGTATATCTCTGTTGAATATGTAAACCCAGCTGATAGACCTCCTAAGAAGCAGACTAGGGTTCAAACATCACTACCCTGCTCTTTGGTAATTTCCCATATTTCCATGTATCCTGCAAAATGGAAGGAACACAGAGTAGAAGCAAAATAAGATTAAATCTGTAACATAAAATATGTTGAAAACTGTACATTACTATATGAAATGAAGAATTGGTTTGCATAATCAGCCAATAAATACTACTCATTGCTATGTTGCTGCAAATATAACTATAGTTTTGGATTCCAGACTGAAGAAACTACAAACATACCTAGTATATAATAATTTTACTTGTGTAAGGTTATTGACATTATATATAGTAAGTATTCCTTTAAACATTATATATAATTATATATATTGTGTCATATACATTATACAATTAGTGATCCTTTGAAATCAAAGAATATCAGACTCCTTCTCTTGGGCAAATAAATTTACTAGAAGATATGTGACATCTCATATATTTATGTGAAATGCATAAATGAAATAAAACACACCTTAAAAAAAGAGGAAAGGAAATAGTTTAGTTTGGGGGAAAGGCTAATACAATAGACTCTGCTGCATTTGTGACTGGGCCATCAGATCAAACCTTCTTTCTGGGTCATCTTCAGATAATGAGATTTCTGAACAAAAGTGTTTTTAACACAGTTTGAGGGCACATTTATCCCTTGGGCTAGGCAGGTAGGTATTAAGGTTTCCATTGACACCTTAAGAGTGTAGGAAAGTGAAAATGCTATGATTATTACAAAGCAGGTTGTGAATACCAAGATAAAGAAAGTCAATGTGATGATGTGAATACCATTTTCCCTTAAAACACATACACACACGAGCCAGGGAAAACAAACAAACAAACACACACACACACACACACACACACAAATTCTGAAATTCTAACTCTCGAGGTGATGATTGGAGGTGGGAAGCAATCTCTTCGAGGAGATAATTCCTAAATGTGATTAATGGAATAATGTTCTTAATGAAGAGGCCCATATTGTTTATTCGCCATCCCCCACATGTAGAATCACTCTTCAAAGGTTTCTTGTGTAATTCCAAGCATCATATAACAATTTGTCATTGCTTTGATCTTGGATTTCTCACTCCACAGAATGATAAGACATAAATTATTTCAGTTTAAACATTATTTGTTTTACAGTATGTTGTTACAGCATTCCAAACAGAGTAAGCCATCACAAAAGTATAATGGGCAAGCAATTTCAATAATGACTTCAGGGACAACATGAATCTTAAATGACTGGTGGATTTCAGTAGTCAAGGACAGAAATTTTTTTGCTGAAGAGTCATACAACTTGAAAAATATTAGCATTATATCAAGAACCATGTCTTATAAATAATATGAACATATTGTTAATTTTTTCCCTAGGTAATTTTGAGTTTGTGCTGTGTGACTTCCTTTTTGAAATTGTTGACAATCCCCACTGGACTGTGTATGAATATAATGAATATAATGTTCACTTCATGCATTAAAAGAAACCAAAGATTAAAAAATGATGCTTATCTTTAAGAAAAATTAACATTGTGGATTTGTCACCAGTAGTTTATTACTAGAAATATTTTATTTCTTAGCAGATATCTATAAAATAGATATTCTTATGAAGCAATATAGGGAAGATATTAGAAATTAAATTACTGGGCAATCTTGGAAAAATGCTGAAATGTAGATTTTTATTTTTTCTTATATGTTTATAATTTATGTTCAATAATTTTGTCTTCATTTTTTTCTTCACCTGAATTAGCACAGTATGATCAGTCCTCATTAAGAGTAGATACCTTAGATCCTGTGATATTTTAGAAGTGAATCAGACTGATAAGAGTTTTTAAGCATTAATATTATTTAATATTTTAAGCATGTGCTTTTGTATTCTGCATGATTAAATTAAAATATAGAATGACAGATGGCCATCATTACTGTTGACAGAAGAATCACAAGCAAATGATTGCAGCACAGACTTTGAAGATACATTTGAAATGCATTACCACTGACATTTAAACAGAGATTGCCAAAAGGGGAGTTAATGAGAACTGTTGGTGTTTTTAAGCAATTGACTCCATCAATGTTCATCCAAACATATCTATCACAATTTTATAAAATATTTCATCAGAATTATGACTTTTGGTATATCCCCAATGGCTTTTACTATCTTCTCTTACTGTTGAGTAAAAATTATTCTGAAATATTAAAAATAGAGGATAATAATTCACAGTTTTTATTAACATGATAAAACTTTTGATAATTGACATTTGTATACATTATTTATGTATCAAGTCTTTCCATTTGACAAGTCGAGTGTCTGCTTTTTGTGGAATGAATAAATATATAGTAGAGAATCATGATAAGCTCTTAAATTTATTATGTTAATAATAAACACTCAAGTTTATTGAGTACCTTCTATGTGACAAGAATCAGCTCTAAAGCATTCCAAAAATATAGGGTGGATTCAGTTCTGATTTATACATAATAGCACTAAAACCTGCAGTAACATCTGATTATCCTTGAACTAGTGCTTAACAAGCTCAAAACACAATCCAGAGATAAAAGCAAAAATAAAAACCTCTGAGAAAACACCAGAGATTATTAAATTCACTCTTTATCTCATAAAAAAGATGTTATGTTGGATAATATATTTAACATCTGCAAACCTCAATTTCTTCATTAAAATGAAATATGATCAACTTAGACTGAACTAATATAGATTTTATTCATTAATTTGTAAATGATGCTTAAAACAATAAATTCTCTTTCTTTAAATTACTTATTTATTTACTTGGATTATACTCCTGGGCTGGTCTCAATGAGGTATGTTTTGATAACTGTATCATTATGTCATTGTACAAATACTAATAGTTGTTCTCACACAATCCAGCAAATCTTAGGTCATTAAGTCCATGTATTGGGTAGTTACAGTAACATGATACCCATGAGGTCATTCCAAGGAAGCAAAAATATTCTTTATTATAATAAACTATTTTCTCCCCTATCTAGGGGAGAGGAGAAGAGGAGAGAAGGACGTGAGGGACCAGGAAGATTGAGTCGGGGCAAGAGTGAGGAGGTCAAGAAAGGAGACACCATAATCAAGGGAGCCATTATAGGCTTAAAGAGAAATCTGGCACTAGGTAAATGTCCAGATATCTACAAGGATGACTGTAACTAACAATCTAAGCAATAGTGGAGAGGCTACCTTTAATGCCCTTTCCCTATTTGAGATTGATGACTACCATATGTGCCATCCTAGAGCCTTCATCCAGTAGCTCTTGGAAGCACAAGCAGACATGCACAGCTAAAAACTAGCCAAACTCCTGGGATACAGTTGCAGAGAAGGAGGAGTGATGAGCAAAGTTGTCAAGACCAGGCTGGAAAAACCCACAGAAACAGCTGAACTGAGCAAGGGGGAGCTCATGGACCCTAGGATGATAGCTGGGAAACCAGCTAGGACCAACCCAGACGTCTGAACTTTGGTGTCAGTTAGGAGGATTGGGCAGTCTTTGAGGCCTCTGGTAGTGGATTAGTATTTACTGCTAGTATATGAATGAACTTTGGGAGCCTATTCCAACACTGAGGGATAATTCTCAGCCTAGACACATGGAGAGGGAACTGGGATTGACATGTAAAACAAGCTTGTTTCTAATTTAAATTTATAAAGAAAAAATCAACTATTTTCATAAAAGAGTGTATACTCTAAAATAATAAGGAATTATATCATAAGTATATAGTAATTTACTTAATAAAGATGATATAATAAATAAAAAATAACATTGTCACTTGGAACTGTAACCAAACATCTGGATTGTATACATAATTGTATGTGTTCCATATTTATTTACCTGGCTGTGCTATATTGTTCACAACATCACTAGAGATGAGCAATGTTTTGTGCTGTGGTGGTATACAGCCATAACTTCAACTCATTTTACCTTAATTTTATACATAAGAGTTAAAAAAACTAGTTGATCCAATCTCTTTCAACATCAAATGATGTGGATGGTGATATAGAACTTTGTTATACATATAAAATTTAATATTTTTATGTTCTTGTAAATATTTTTCACTTCATTAGATGATAGTTTTCCTCTCCTTTGTAATCATATAGGTCTACTATTATATATGCCATGTCTTATTGAGCCAAGTATACAGTGCAGTACCTATTGCAACTCATAAGAAATTGAGCAAGTATTTAAATATTTTGACAAGGCATATAATTTGACAAGGCATATTAGCCTACCTGTTGAATAATGAAAAATACATTATGCATTGGTATTGACCAGAAACTAGTGTCAGTACTGGTGACCTAACAATGAATAAGACAGATATTGTATTGACAATACTCTCTTGCAGTTTACTATCCTGAGTGTTTTCTGTTACGATGCCAAATAAACAAGTTACATATCAATTTATCTCAAAAATTTAGACCTCCTTTGGTACATAAAGCAAACAATACCTTCCTGTGTAGCTTAGTAAAAGAGGTGAACTTCATCAGAGAAGGTTAGGCCATTTCTAAATGCAAGACCTTAGAGATATTTTTTGTCTAACAAGAGCTACTCAAGTGTAGCAGGCTTTATTTAGTGCCATCAACCAGCTCCCAAATCATGGCATGGAAACTTATTAATAGTTATGAATTCTCGGCCATGTCTTATACTCTCCCCACTATATCTAATAAGGGAGTTTAACCTGTTTCTCTTCATCTATAGTTTCCCTAGTGACTTCTTCATTTCTTTCACCCTGTATATCCTACTTTGATTCTGGCTGGCTGGCAACAGCCTGACTGGCTAAGCTTGGAGATCTCCCTCTCATTCTCCCTTGTTCAATTTTCTTTCATCTTGAGCCTATCTTCCTCCTACTACTTATTATTTCTTCCCACCAGACCTGCCTATCCCTATACTGCCTATATATTAACCATTCAGCTTTTTATTTGAGCAATTAGGTGCTTTAGGCAAGCAAGGTAAAATAGCATCACATCTTTACCTAACTAAACAAATTCAACATAAACAAATGAAACACACATTTACATAGTTTAAAGTAATATTCCACAATCAATTTTGTAGGTCTTCTGAAGAAGATAATGCTGGGAAATATTTTCCAAGTTTGTAGATAAGCTAAAAAAGAAATATCTCTGGCTGTGTAATGACAGTCAGCCTGCAACCCTGCCCCTACCGGTGACGTCATTTTGATTTTCTGTCTAGGAGCAAGAAGGCTGAAAGCTGAATTATAGCACTTACATTGGAAGACTGCTTTGAATTTTCCCCAGTGCTTTTTCTTTACAATGTTTTCCCTGTGACTTTCAACGGGGTGGGGAAAAGTGCTCCTCTGGAGTCCTGCAACCAAGGGAATAGTTAATGGGGTCACGCAGTGTGAGCCCTGAGCCCCACATCTTGCACTTTGGGAAATCCATTTTTAACATATATTCCCAGCTAAAAATAATTTTTTCCATTAAGACAGATTCTTAAAACCTCCATCGAATCCACACCATGAAAGCTTATTCCTAGAATAAGCTACATATACAGGATATTTGCTTTGCACACAGAAAGTTGCAGTGGGAACCATTGTTATTTTACTTAGCAATACAAACATGATGTATGAATGGCAGCTGCAAAAATCCTTAGGCTAGCAGACACAGAGAAAGCAGAGGGGGGCAAGAACTTGTGGAGGAAATGATTAATCTCCAGGTCCCTTAAGTATAGGATTCCAGTTCAAAGCTGATCAATTCCATTGACCACACTACTTAAAGTTATTACCACTGGAGGATAACCGCAGATGACAATTGAAATGTACCATATTGTCCTATGCATCAAAGATGACATATTTCAGATGTTGTCTATTACTTCTAATAAACATGTTATTCACCTTCCAAATGAGCACGTTTAAACCTCAGAACCTGAAACAAGTTACCTATTAGGATGTTATTTTTAAAGTTAGTGTGTGTTTGTGCGGTGTATGTGTGTCTGTGTGTGTGTGTGTGTGTGTGTGTGTGTGTGTGTGTGTGTGTGTACCAATTGAGAAGTTTAGACATGAACTAACAAGAGTCGATTCTTTCCTTCTCCATGTGGGTCCAAGTGATCAAGTTCAGGTCTCTGACACAGCAGCAATTGCTTTTACCTGCTAAGCCATCTCTTTGGTTCAGAGTTGGGTTTTATGAAGGTTGTAATAGAGGCAACAAAGAACACCAGTTGCAGAATTACTTTATATAAAATGCATTCTCTCTCTGAGTGTTTTAAGTGAGTTAGTTAATTATTCACATCAACCAAAGACCTGCTTCTCTTTGCTAAAGTAATCTGTCTTGAGTGTTTGAGGATGTGGGAAACTTGAAGACAATGATGTACACTTCTTCTATAAAAAGTCTTGCTGTCTTGCCAGAACTCAAGAAAACTCCAAGCAAAATTGTTATATATCCAAACTCACCAGCTTATCTTTGATTAGATGTAATATTTATGCTAGCATTCAGAGTAGTTGGACAAAAGCCAGTGTAATGGTTCATGTCTGTCGTCTCAGCAGCTCAGGAGGCTGAGAAAAGGGAATTGATTGAACCTAGCAAAGCTGGACATCACAGTGAGATAAAGTATCTTATAGACAGACAACAATATGGTAGATTATTTTTCAAATACAATGGAAAGCCATCTGCCTGAAAACTGACATGCTTCCCACTATGCCACGATGAGGTTATCAGTTGTTGATAACCTCAACACCTACTTGACAGATGGGCTACTCCTTTGGGAATATAAGAAGCATTTGTTCCTTCTGCCTTTGTTTCATCTCCTCGGCTTCTACCGATGACTTAATATTTTAGGAGAATCAGAGAGAATATAATATGGAAACAAAGTACTTCTCTTTGAAAGCATAGTCAAGAAAAGCACCAAGCACTGTGCACTTCTATAGGTTGGTTAGAAGAAAGGACATTCTTTGCAGTGGCAAAACTGTAATGGAAATGGAAATTATCCAAGACATGAAAAAGACAAAGGTAGCAATGAAATCTTATTTACTAGCCAGAGAGTCACAGTTCTGCCTTGGATACAAAGGCATATATGATAATAATAAAAAGATACCCATGATTCTGTCTATACTGCAAATATTTACCCAACTAAGGACATGGGGGCTGGGTCAGGCAGCAGCTCCTTAGGTGCTTCAAGTGTCTGTTCAGTGTAACACCTTGAAGCATCATTGATTTTTTTTAGAACTCACTGGAGTAAAACCAAGTAGTTCTTTCTTCTAAACGTGACTTTCTTTTGTATTTTGGTCTGTGAGCCACCTTTAAGCATGAGGGAGATGAATTCTCCAGAGTCATTTTCTAATTTAGCTTGAATAAAGAGAAGATCACTGGCAAGTAATTTGAGTTCTCAATTTAAACTAGTGGAAGAATGCTTACTGAATGAAAATTGGATTTTTAATATTGGCCTTGTTTGAATAACCTAAGGAGTTTGTCATAATAAAAATGAAGGATGTTTATTTGATTCCCAGATGATCACCTTGTCTGAATGGTGGTATAGTCAGGGGAACTGGGCCTGATACAGAAGCAAGTACCTGACATGGAAGGTAAGAAGCAGAGGGTTGATATTCAGCTTTTAAAGGGCCTTTAGCTTTTACCTTTTATTTTAAAGTATAAACGTATACATATATATGCATGTACTAATGAAAAAGCCACAAAAATATAAGAAAGCAAGATGGAGTATGTAAAAAAGGATTTATAGAGAGAAAATGGGAGGGAGAAATGTAAATGTGATGATCTCAAAGTAAAAGTATAAATAAAATAAAACAGTTCTTAACATGAAAGTAAGTTTTTAGACATACAAAGTAGAGTTAGAAGTAGAATCAAAACAACACTGTAATTAAAAAGGATGAGAAAATAGGAAAACAGAATTCTGATAGCATTAACATTTTTCTCCTGCCTCTCTTTAGTAACCTGATGTTTGTGAAGGCCAGTGAAAGCTTAGATACACAGAGACACTGACTTCTCTCAAAGGATGAATTGAACAGTGGCCAACAGGCCATGGCAAAGTAGAACACTCTCAATAGTTGAGAATGGGCAGTGAACAAAGGCCCATTGCAGAACCAAATACTCTCTGAGCTGAGAATAGAAAGTGATCAAATGAACTGTTGCAGACTGGAGGATAAGAGTGGACAGTGAATGGGGAGGCCACTGTACTACTTTCCTGAGAGTAATTTTCTTTTCCAGATGATTAACAGCCACATTTAGTTGGACACTTAAAAGAGGGAACAGTGATATGTAAATAATTTTGCTGGATAGTAATCATGTAATTGTTAGAGCTCCTGAACCAGAGTTAGATAGACAGCAATTAGCTTTGCAGGCAGTTTTTAGGATGTCATAACTACTCCAAGAGCCTGAGTTTGACTCTAGTCTAAAACCTATGACCAATGTTTAGATTCCTAAAGCTTCAATACTTGGTTTTATAAACTGTTGATGATGAAGAAGGATCCACCCCTACCCTTCAAGCTTGTTAAAATTTAACTATCACATAGTGTTATCTTATCAAATTTGTGCTTGCTATTTGAGCAATATTATAATCATTTCAGTTTTTTTATTTCCTAAAGCGCAGACATGCATCCTATGGTTGTTAGGGAGTCCTTTCATTCATATACATTACTATTCTTTGGAACAGGTCTTTATCTTTATATTTAAAATTGGGACACCAAGATTTAGAATATATAGTTGTAGCCTCTTTAAGTTCATATATAAAACTTTATTATAAAATAATTTTAGTATATTCAAAAACAGTATAGTTGTACCTCATAAAATTCATTATAGAGACATTTATAATAACATCAGTAAAATTCAAACTTGCAACACAGGAATAAAAAGAAAAGCATTCCAATTAAAGTTGAGAAACTTGTTTTGCAACATTCAAAGTAAAATTCAGAGAAATATACCAGGATATTTTTAATATGATCTACTTTCTCATTGGAGTTGTCTGGGTGAAGAACACTGAAAAAGGAGAAATGAGTTTATATACATATATAATGTTAGTGTATAATAAATGAACATGATGGTCACTGCCAAATGTCTGCCTTGTAATGATGAGTCCTTTCGCATAAAGGAGATGTCAGGATGTTTTCAGTTTTCATTATTGCTAAAAGAAAAATATCAGGGATAGTACTTACTGAAGATAGGTAAGTAATATAAAATAGTATTGATGTAGTCATTTAACAAAAACTAAAATATGTATCATCATATCTTTATAAATTTAATCCTCATGAGAGTGAGAGAATAGCTCTGGCTTCAACCCAAGATGTAATTAAAAGGAACGTTTATAATTACATTAATTAAATATTGCCCAGGTTATGTAAAATAACAAAAAGTAATATATATATATATATATATCTTTTATATTTTAGGAGGAAATTGTGTGAATAAAAACAGCCTAAAATATTTCACTCTCTCAATATCTCACAAAATTTTAGAGGTCTATTATGATGAAAAGTAAATTATACACTCATGTTTTTCTTCAGTTATTAAAAAATACATGGAACTTCGATAACTTTCTCCATTCATCTGCCATTTGTTGGTTAATTCATCATATAGATCGAGTTTGGCTTTGTTTGTTGATTAGTTAGCAAACCAGTGCAATGAAAGCTTTATAAACCAGGTCCTGTCTTAAAGAAAGGTGCAAGAGTAAGTTGACTCCCATGGGAGCCTTACCCTCTCTGAGGAGTAGATGGGGAGTGATGTTGGGGGAAGGAGGAAGTAGCAGGAGGGTGGAAGGGACTTGGAACTTGGATTGATATATAAAATAAGAAAATGTTTTTAAAATTAAAAAAAAATGCAAAAAAGAGGGGAAAGAAAAGAATGATTAAAAAGTCTACAACAACAAAAACCAACATCAGTGTTTGGTTTTATTCAAGAAGCTCAAAATGATATTTCTTTTAAAATTATTCTTCTTATATCGTGGTGATGTAACTCAGTAGGCTCGACTGCTTAGGAACAATAGCTTAATAACATGGAAAACATGATTCATAGCTGTATTTTATTTCCTATTCATCTTGTTAGATAGGAATAATTACATCTTAACTGGAAATATGTTCCTCTGGGAATGTGAAAGTTGAGAACCTAACCCTACTAGGTAACAAAACATGAAGTGGTAGAGATCATCAATATACTCTGCCTCATCTGAGCTCCTAACTTCCATGGACCTTTAGAAAGAGTTCTAGCATGCCAATATTGTTTGATAATGAAATATATCCAGTAGACTGGCATATGGAACTCATTGTCCCACACTTGTCGCATTGTGTCACAAGGGTATGGAATCTTTAAGAGGTAGAATGATGCTGGAGGAAATATATCACTAAGGGGCAGGCCCTGGTCTTTATAGCACAGCTGTACATCCTGTCTATGTTCTGCTTTCTGATTGTGAAAACAATGTATACAGTTGGCTCCTGCAGCCATGGCTTCCCTGCCTATTTCTATGTTTTCACTGCCATGATGGGCTATGCACTTTGGACCTCTGAGCCAATACAAATCCTTACTCAAATATGTTGCTTTTTCGGAGCATTTTATTACATCAACAGAAAAATTGCTACGATGCATATGATGCAATGCATGCATACGATTCAATATAGTTTGAATAAAAGACAAATTATTGTAGCACACTACAAAGTGTTGGGATATGAATTAATGTTCATCTAAAACTAAGAAAAATAGTTCTTCCTAAGATATATTTAGCATGGATGAATAATGATGACCCACTGGATTTCAATGTCACATAATCTCTCCTGAGTGACTGTTTGAACAGCATCATGAGGAGTTGAATGTGGGAATGACACAGTAACTAGGCTTGACAGTGGCATCTTCCTTCACAGCTTCCCTTCCAGGTAATTGCTACATATTGTAGTTTATTAAGCAGGCTAAAGGCATTTCAGACTTCAAGAACTAGTTTTATTAAATTAGCCTTCACAAAAGAAGAAAGAAGTTTAAAAACTCTTTCTCCAGATACACTACTGATTAAGCACAGTGAGGATAATTGAGGTGCAAAGGAACACACACCTATAGGAAAGAAAGTCAGAAAACAGCACATCTGAGTTTTTCCAGGTCTATAGTGCAGACTTTGTAAGTCAAGCTGCATTTCAGATTTCAAAGATAAAAAAAAAAAAAAATTGAAAGCTGCCCCACCCATGCATGCTCCTCAAGCATATTAGCACTAAGCAGGTGTTATTCTGTTAATAAAAGTTTCAGTAGTTTTCATTTGTTCAATTCCATTTTGTTTAATGTGTAATTTACACAAATACTTGTAGGAATACAAGTACATGAGATATAAGATAAATACTCATGTCTTAGGAACACTTCACAAATTTTTGTTTGGTTGACATGAGGTTACATGTCTAGATCATCAGAACTATTTGCATTAGAAATGAGTACACTTTCATTATAAAATTCACACTATTTTACTTTTGTGTTAGAGATATTTGGAATTAAGTGTCCACACATAAAACTCACTTTCTTTTCTGTTCCCAAAGTATCCTAGCATGAGGGCTTGAAAACTGGCTCAGTCAGGAAGGATTCTTGTGTATAATTTGATGACTTCAATCCCTGGAATCCATTTGTTTTAAAGAGAGAACTGACTCTCTCAGTTGTTTTCTGACCTCTGTTTGCATAGCAGGGCAGATGTATGTGCACATACAAATGTACACACACACATACACACACACACGGGGGGGGGAGGGTGTCTCTGTACATTGCACTACACTTTTACTTACTGTGTCCCTTGATTTATTTACTAGAAACACCGTCATGTACTCTATTTCATGATATCCTCGTATGCTGCCTTTTAGTCAGGTTTATTTTGTTTTGTTCTTTTTCTACAGAGAATTATTCCTTTTGTGTATAGAACAATCAACTTTACTTATTTTGAAATAAAACTAGTTATATGACTCTTACAAAGCTAAACATAGTCTCATCTAGATATACATTCCTTGTTTTTTGCCCAAGTGAGTTGGAAATGTACGTCCATACAAATGCTTGCAAATAAACATTTATAACAGCTTTATTCAGAATTTCCAAAACTGGGAAGAAACCCAGATGCCCTTTAAGAGGTGAATGGATACTGAGAAAATTGAGGTCCATCCAACGGAGTGTTTCTCTTTGATTAAAAAGAATAGGCATATACCAAATGATCCACATCCATGCAACAAAGACATCTGTTCAACTATGTTCATAGCAGCATTATTTGTAATAGCAAGAACCTGGAACTAAACTCAATGCACCTCAACTGAAGAATGGATAAAGAATATGTGATACATTTACACAATGAAATAGTACTCAGTGTGGGGGGGATGGAATCTGGAAATTTGCAGGCAAATAGATAATACTTGAAGAAACCACCCTGAGTGAAGTAACCCAGTCACAAAAAGAGGAACATGGTATGTACTCACTCATATATGGATTTCAGACATAGAGCAAAGGATCGCCAGCCTATAATTGACACCCCCTTGATGGGAGATGTCATTCTGTAAGTTTCTCATACTGGTTAATAATAAAGCACTGTTGGCCAATAGGAAAGGAAGATAGGAGGGACTAGGAGACAAGGAGGAAATAGGAAGTAGTAAGGAGGAGTCAAGATGGAGAGTCTGGAGAGAGCAGTATGCGGCCGCAGGCTCCCGGTAAGAAGAACGCGTGGACATACATAGATTAACACAAATGGGTTAATAACTAAGGCAGAGCTAGCCAATAAGAAACTAGTACCTGGCCAATAGCATTGTATCAAATACAGAGTCTCTGTGTGTTATTTGGGGCTGGCGCAGTGGCAGGACAAGACCGGGCGGCAGCAGGCGGAAAAACCGAACTCGATACAGATGGCGCCCAACGTGGCTAGTAAGAACTTACTTACACTTAAAATTTAATAGAAGCTTTAAAAAAAGGGTTTTAGAAACAAAAGAACAGAGACAAGCAAGGTTTCTTGCTGCAACATTTTTCTCAGTTAAACTCTTTGCTAGAGAAAAGCAGATATTCTCGCGGCTCCTTTAAGGGAAGATTCCTTACTTTGAATAAGCGGGGAAAAAAAACACACAGCTTTTAAATAACTCTGCTAACAATTTATTGGTGTGTATGAGAGATGGCAATGGCAGTGACCACATCTCCAAGCCGGCAGCATGCTTTCTGGGTGGCAGCGCAGACCAAGGCTTTGAGCACAGCTTTCCATGCTGGCGGTAAAAGTACCCACCACCATCTTTGGTAAACCGCGGCTGACACAGCTATGACTTTCATTTTAACAATGTTGTTGTTTAACAGATAAAGTCTCATGGCCAGAAAAAAGATAAAGATTTACAGTAGAGACAGATTCACATTAAGAAAAGGTGCTAAAAGTTTACAGTGTGTTTTAAAAAAATACATAGGCTTGGGAGAGAAAAATAAAATGGTTTTAAAGAGACAAAGAGGAACTGGGTGTTGTAGCACACGCCTTTAATCCCAGCACTCAGGAGACAGAGGCAAGCAGATCTCAGTGATTTGCAAAGTAAACCTGGTATGCAGAGTAAATTCCAGGGCTCTGTCTCAAAAAATAAAAAGTAAAAGAAACAGAGTAATAATAAAGCCACATAAAGATGAAAAGCTCAGAGAGAATCTGGTTACTGTATGGCATTATATTGTCTTTATATCATTTGACTGCTGAGGAAACAACAACTGTTGAAGGAAATACTGCTGGATTAATTCAATTTATATATTTTAAAAATGCTTTGACTCCAACATTTAAGTTCAAGGACAAGTTACTGGGGAAAAGGATTTCTATTTTTGTTTCCCCAAAAATTGAAAAGCTGTGGATTCCTTCCAGACTAATGTGGTTTGATCAAGCCAGGCCCCCTGAAACAGAGTCGCTGGTGATCCAACATTCAAAACAGCTTGGACAAAGCAGCCTCGCAGACTACAGCCAAGATTTCTGCATCTTCTTAGGATCCCCATGACAGCGCCCCCTATCAGCAGGAAGTAGTTTGGAAAGAACGACGCCCAAATTCCCAAATATCGTTTATAAATGTTTGTTTTCATTTAAATGGTTGGTTATAAATGGGTAATGATCACAGCCGATTATTTTTAAAGGTAAAAAGGGAATTATGGTATTGATATGATTATTTTGTTTTGGAATGGATTTTCATTTATTGATACAATTTAAGGTCAATTTTGTGATGTGTATATTTCTCCTTTTGTTTAGGCATTGTGTTTATATAGTTCATTCAGAAACATATTGTATAATGTAGTACAGATTATAGATAATTACCTATGATAGTCAAAGCTTAGAGTTAACTTAGTTAGGTTTTCAAGATACACAGAGATGTATTTGAGATAGATAGGCATTCTTCAAACCTTTCAAAGACCTACAGAATATGGCATTTAAAATGGTTTAGGGTTTTCGTGACAGTGAGACATAATTGCTCTTGGCAATACCACCTGCACCAGAAAAGAAGATGGACATTGAAGAAACTCGTTTTGGAGTTTGCTTCCAGTATGGCAAGACTAGCCATTTGGACAAGATACTCCTCTTGTCTGCACTGTTTGACTTTGTGATGTATAAACTGGACATGCAGGACCCACAGTAAAGTGACTTCTGATTCAAGATGGACATTGCTACAGAGATCCTGCTTCATGGAAGAGTCTGCGAAGCATTATGCAGGACACAGACAAAGTGACTGACAAACTGCCAATACAAGAAGACAGTTTAAAGTTTCCTGCGTTGCTGAAGAGTCTGCCAGACACACTGTGGCCTATGGGCTGAAGATGGAAGATTACAGAAGAACTTCGGGTGACCAGGCAATGAGTTGTCTCTGTCATTTCTAGAGCTTATATATTATCCTTCTGTGGTCTTTGAAGGAGTTGAAGACAGATAGTTATGGTTATAGTTTTCATTAGTTAGGATTAAAGATAAGTTACTTAGACTTTAGACACACAAAGATAGAATAGATGATGAAATATTTTCTTCAAATCTTGCTAAATGTTAATGGACTAAATATTGTTAACTGTGATTCTTACTTGATAACTGTTGTATAATATATTTTGCTATGTTAAGGTTAAAACCCTTCTTTTTATTTAGACAGAAAAGAGGAGATGATGGGAGATGTCATTCTGTAAGTTTCTCATACTGGTTAATAATAAAGCACTGTTGGCCAATAGGAAAGGAAGATAGGAGGGACTAGGAGACAAGGAGGAAATAGGAAGTAGTAAGGAGGAGTCAAGATGGAGAGTCTGGAGAGAGCAGTATGCGGCCGCAGGCTCCCGGTAAGAAGAACGCGTGGACATACATAGATTAACACAAATGGGTTAATAACTAAGGCAGAGCTAGCCAATAAGAAACTAGTACCTGGCCAATAGCATTGTATCAAATACAGAGTCTCTGTGTGTTATTTGGGGCTGGCGCAGTGGCAGGACAAGACCGGGCGGCAGCAGGCGGAAAAATCGAACTCGATACACCCCCTGAGAAACTATGATACAAGGATGAACCTAAGTGATTCATTCAAGGTCCCTCAGAGAAGGGGAAAGGAACAACAGCTCCTGAGCATATTGGGAGTGAGGGGAGGCAGTGAGTGGAGAGGGAGTTAGGAGAAAGAAATGGGGAGGAGAGGAGACATGTGGGATCATGAAGACTGAGTCAGGGGGTGAATAGACGAGAGTGAAAAAAAAAAGAGATACCATAATAGAGGGAACCATTATAGGTTTGAAGAGAAAACTAACTCTAGAGAAATGTTCAGAGACATACAAGGATGGCCCCAACTAACAATCTAAACAACACTAGGGAGGCTACTTTAAATGCCTTTCCCTGATAATGAGATTGATAACTAACTTATAAGATATCACAGAGCCCTCTTCTAGTAGCTGATGAAAACAGAAGCCGACACCCACAGCTAAACACTGAGCTAAGCTCCTGGAATCCTGTTGCAGAGAGGGAGGAATGATAACAAAAGGGGTCAAGACAAAGCTACAGAAATCCACATAGACATTTAACCTGAACATGGGAGAGCTCATGAACCACCAGACTGATAGCTGAGAAATCCACAATATACCCACTCAGACCCCTTGAATGTGGGTTTCACTTAGAAGGCCAGGGATGTATCCCTCGTGCACAAAAGGACTTTTATAGCACATTCCCCATGGAGGGATACTCCTGTAGCCTATAGGCAGGGAGGAAAGTCTAGACCCTACTCCAAATGACTTGACAGAATTTGATGATGCCTTCTGGAAGGCACCAACCTCCCTGTGGAGTTAGGGGTGATGGGATGGGGGTCAGGGAACATGGGAGGGAGGGAAAAAGGAGGGAGAGGGAACTGGGATTTATATCTAAAATAAGAAAAAGTAATAAGTAGAAAACGTAATTTAAAAAATAGTAAAGAGACCTATAACAAATAGTGTTAAGTATAAGAAGTCAATCTTGAAAGGTACATACTGAATATTTCTACTAAATGATACTTTAAAAGGCCAACCACCAACAACACAAAAAAGACAGTGGCTTCCAAGAGAGTAGGAGAATTATTCAGTGGATTTCGTTGAACTGTAAATGACTAAAAGTAATGTACATTATAGACATATTCTAGTCTCTATATTGTTTATGATTTCAGTGAAGAAAGAATTGTGGATATTATGTGACCTAAAACATTACCCCAAATCTATAAAATATACATCATAATAAGTTTCAAATTAAACTGTGGACATTGGTTGATGATAATATTATTATTCCTGTGTCACTTGTAACCAATATGCAAATATAATGAAAAAAAGGGAATAGAAAAGTTAGAAGGTGTTGGAAATTGGAGTATTCATGATAATATTGTCATTTCTGATTATTTTTGCTATAATTCAACATCATTATAAATTTTTTGTTTTTGCTATGAAACTCACAGCAAGAGTTGGCTGATCTGAGACTTGTGACAGAAAAGTAACATTAGAAAAATAAATTACTAAAGTAAGGACTCTAAGCATGTATCATTATTTCTCAGCATTTATGACACAGGCCCCCACTAACCTATGTATAAAGCAGTAAATATTGGGTATATGGGAACACTGCATGTTAGTATTGCAATTTTTGTCAAACCCTTCAAGCAACATTGCTAACAATTTGAGTCATGGACTTCTGGTGCAGCTCTAGGGCACAATGTTTGCCTAGTATGAGTAAGGACCAGGGGTCAAATCCCATTAGCACAGAAACCAAATCTCAACTGGACAGCGACATAAAAATATTACATTACTCATGTAAAGAATGACTATGTCATCAAAAAAAGAAAAGAAAAGAAAGAAAAAGAGAACCATTTGATTTTTAATGGACCCACATAAATATCTAAAGTAGAAACATTCCACCGGAGTATTAAGGTGTTTCTTGATTCTATTTCTAATAAACTTCCCATAATTAACTGTCTCATACTTCCTTCTGTGACAGATTCTATGTTGCTGACATTTCAGCTTTCTCTGTAGGTTAGAATGGTATGGTACCTGTGAAAACCCTGGGAATGCTTTTGCTTAAAAGCTTATTTCATCCTAAAATATATTCTTACTGGATTCATATATTTTTACATTATTTAAAAAGTTTCCTTTAAAATGGTTTGCCATTGCTTCACTTCCTATGATAAAATAGTCAAAATAATTTCTCTTGTCTGAATTAATATTTCACATATTCTCTTTATTCCGTAACTCATTTGTCATGCAAATAGGACTCTTTCCTGCAGTGGTATTGAGCTACATGGGCCTTTTTTGGTAAAGAGTAAAGGCTCTTTAATTACTTTGGCTGACTTTCATTTTTTACAAAGACTTAGCACATTAGGTATCATGTTGTAGTGTTTTCATTTGTCCTCGATTTATCTGTGCTTGGGTCCCTAGAAATTGATGGACTGCCTATAGTCTTGAAATATTTCACAGTCTAGCCAAGTCCACACTGACTGCTTAGCTCAGAAAACTGAAAAAGCTATCGCTTTGCTCTTCGAAGGTTGGATACCCTCTTCCCTTTCCTTTGCCAGAGGTGTTTTGACCTTTAATTAAAAGGAAAATTTGTTGTCTTCCTTTCAGAAGACAGCAAATAATGAACTCATTAAAATGAGGTTAGTGTTCGGGCCTTAGAGCAATAAGAGTTGAAGTCTCATTAGCAGCTAACAATGCAGAACACAGCACATAAATAAACCTAATACAGCACAGCAAAATGCCTCAGTGCATTAAATTTGAGCAGAATCAAATGTTTACCGTCGATGATGTCTAGGGCATGAAGTTTTAATGCAGTTAATAAAAGACAGCAAATTGCTTCCTATTAGCCATGAAATGTTGCCACAGAAATTGTCCCCCAAAATATATTATGTAAATGTGAGGTATAATGGTAATTAACACAGTATTATAGAAAAATATATGCCTTGATTAATAAGTACAATAAGTAGAAGAATAATGATGATAAAAATCCTCTAAGGGTAATTGTAGACATTAGTGTGAAAAAGTATAGAGGGTAGGATGCTAGGCATCTTTGTTGTGCTTACTATGACAGTGAGATATACATGCACTACAGAGTATATCACTCAAGCTGATGAATTATCATGCAGGTAAGAAATACGTTAAGGGTATATTTTAAATGATTTCCTTTATACAGAATGAATACTCTCTTCCTGAAAACTCTAGTGATGGCTTCTTTACAACACACTAAGTGGTATAGTTAGTAAACTAATAATTAGAACATTTACTCAGTAGTTCAATTAATATTTGACTTTCTTTTAAACTTGATTCTACATCACAACTTTTAAATAAAATTTTTGCTAAGAATGATATTTCCTTTCGTCTCTCTCTCTCTCTCTCTCTCTCTCTGGAAGGGGATTGATTTTTCAAGATATGGTTTCTCTGTATAATATACTTGGCTGTCTTGGCATTCACTTTGTACACCAGATAGGCATCAAACTCACCAATGTCCACCTATGCCTCTCAACTATTAGGATTAAAAGCATGTGCCACCACCACCCAGCCAGCTATAATGAGGTTTTCAGTCTCCATTATTCCGAATTCTTTAAATAAGTTTAGACATTTAATTTAATGTATTTCATCTATAATTAGATCATGTACATTTCTTAAATAAAAACATTATTTGCTCCATATTTCATTTCATATACTTGTTTTTAGAATTTCCCTCTTTTATTCATCTTTTATATCACTGTATTTATTTTTATTAATGAATACTAATATTATAAAACAAAGAATTTCAGTTCTTGTAAAACAAAGTCAGAAAATATAACCAAAATTAAATAAATAGATTAGAAACTCCTGCTTTATGTTGCTAAAGCTAACTCAGCAAATGATGTCATGGAGCTCTTGAAGAGAAACTATTCTGAAACATTAAAGCTATTTTGAGTTCCTAATTCTGTAAACTAATCCAGAGGTCATCATTGACCACATTCAACTCTCACAGCCTGACCTGCTCTGAAGACATTCTTTGATAGTTAGAGTCCTAAAACCATAGTCTTTAAATTGTATTCCAAATTAAATAACCTTTCTTCTGATACATGTAAACTCTACAATTCTTATTTCTCAACTGGACAAGTTGTCCTTCTTGTTGAATTATTTCCCTCCTCTCCTTTTACTCATCTAACCAATTCTCCAAAACCATACCAAACATTAAGATGTGAATTTTGAACATCATTTTTCTGCTCAATAGTCTTCCATATCATAAACATTACATTTCCCATTTCTACACATTATTAGACTATTTGTTTACCATTTTTGTTACCCTATGGAAGATAAAGTCCTCATTGAAGGGTTTTTTGTTGTTGTCCAAAGTTGCAGTATCTACAGTGTTAGATAATATTTGCAGTTTAATGATCACTTGAATATGTAAGTACAGTGATGATATGCTTTATCTATCCAAAATTCTTAAGCTTAAATAATAGCATTTAAGTAAAAGTACACTGAGAAGTCGATAGTATAAGTCAGAGAGAAGGATAACATCCACATAGAAATATTTTCAGTGTGGCTTTTGCTTGGAGAAACAAAAGCAGGACTGGATGCCATTACCTTTAATAGCTTTTCCTTTTGTTGTTCTCTCCTATGGGCATCTGGCCAAACTCACTTCACCTACATGAAGTCAGTCAGTGGTGATCAGGCAATAGTCTGTTTTGATATAAATATGCATGCATGGTAATTAGGCCATAAATAGCAGTGTATGTTATTTGATGTTATACAGCATTAGAAGTGACAGGATTATCTCATAAGATCAACTTTATTTTTGTAAGGTAGAAAGGTAGAAAGATACTGCAGAGGGTCTACCATGTGCATAAAAAGAAAAAAAAATCCTAAAATATACTATACTGTGGATTTTGCCTTAATTTCTATAATAATCATGGCTGTGTGTATATAAAGAAGTCTTTTCATATTCACAGGAAAAAAAGAAGCTAGAAGTGCTCGTTATCTTTTTCCTGCTGGCAGAGTAATAAGAAAATTCTACTCTATTTGAGGTTTAACAATAAATAAAGCCCAGTGCCTCAAATATACATAAAGTGACTCACAACTTGGTAACCTTTGAAAATGCTTCTTAGAAAAAAATGTAAAGATGCATGTATATGATTATATTCTTGCCAAATATTTAATTTTGTATCATAAGTTTTTTCAAGACATTTGTTATATTAAAACAATATGCAAATATTGATTAGTTTGCGATGAAATGGACATGCAATTCTTTATGAAAATAAAAAGCAGAAACAGTTTCAATTCAAAGCATATAAGCCTCCTTATACAAGAGATGTGTATGTTTACAAGGGCAAAATACTGTAACTGGATTGTGAAGACTGCCTAGAATAAGGGACCTATTAAATCCTTAGAGAAGTGCAATTTCTGAGGGAAGTAATGCAAGCAATATTTAGTTATGTTCAATTTTGACCCTGTAACTAAACATATTTATTTGCGAATCAGTGTTTGTTAAGGTTCTGGGTAAGCATGTAACTTTTAAATACTGAATTTATGCCACAGTGATGAAGAAATTAGAACTTCTCTAATGATAGTTATGTTGGCAACTCAATAATAAGTAGTAAATATTATTTGAAATGCTTAATCTGATATTTCTAATCTTTTCATCCAACTTTGCAAAATGGATTAGACGCTGATGATAATAACGTGTTAATAGATTCTTCCCATTTACTTATCTGTAAGTCCAGAGATATATTTTAAAAATGGATATCATTCTTATTCAAAAGCAGGACATATTTAGCCACTGTATTATGTGTTGCATATGTTTATATTAGGTAGAGTGACACAAGTCTGTGGGTACCAGTGCTCTGAGACAGGGTAGCTATGACTTCAAAATCAGCCTGGGCTAAATATGGAGTTTGAAGCCACCCTAATACACAAAGTGAGAGTCAGTCTTAAAGCAAACAAATAAATAAATAAAAAGAAAACATGTATTTATTATTATACCACCTATCCTATCGGTGTTAAGGATTATTTTTATTAAACCCACTGATAACGTACCAGTCATTTGCTACATGTCTACTAATAGCCAACTCCATTATCACCTGTGTATTCTTTGTGATTATGCAACTAGAATTGGGGAAGGATGGCTAGAAATAGAAAGTATTTTTCTCTTTTTCATGTTAAATCACATAGCAGAAAAGAGTGTATGAAATTAAGTTTCAAATACCTATCATCTAAAGAGTTGCTCTGTGGTTATAAGCCTATCTGGAAGCACTTTTAAAGGAAAATCAGATAACAAGTCATATCAGAGTTCTGCAAGTTTTGTCATCATAGCTCAAGACCCTTAGAGTCTAAGTTTCAAAGACCCTGAGATGTATCCATGTAGATAGAATGTTTCCTGAAGATGAGTATAGAAGGTTTGACTGTCCTCATGGTGAAAGATATTACATTAATATTATCCTGTACTGAGAAAGAAATAGAGATACCCACATGAACAAGAGCAGATATAGTCATCCCATTGACGCATAACAATACTTGAGAGTTGAAGAGGTGATTGCTTCAGAGCCCTGCAGTCTTAAAGGCATAAAATATAAACTGAATTTTATGCATAAGAATACATGCCATCAGAGAATTCCTTTCATAAACACATATCAGGACATTTTTAAAAATGTTATCTTACTTTTTAATTGTTTATATAATTTTTCTCTCCTTTTCACACTACAGGTCCTTTGGATATGTGTTATGGCTTCCAATTTAGTGGTTTTATGCAATTCCAGAGTATAAGAAAGATGTTCTCTGGACCTAGATCTGTTTCACGGGCATTTTCTTGGGCTCTTTCTCTTCTGTTTGTTTTGTTCATTTCAGGTGTTAGATTATGTGTTATCTTTTTTATTCTAATCTCTTAAACAAAAGTTGGTTTGTCTAATGGGAAACAGAAAAGAGGTGGATCCTGATGGCAGGGAGTTGGGAAGAAACTGGGAGAGAGACAAGGGGGACTTATTAGGATACATTATGTGAGAATAATACTTTCAATTTAAAAAAATACATATGTATACTTTTATACATTCTTTCTATATTTAATTATTTTTGAGGTTTTTCTGTTTTTGTTTTTTCTGGGTATGTATATATGTAGTATATGTGTACATGGTGCTGGTAAGATCAGAAGCAGGGGATCATATGTCCTTGAATAGAATTACAGGTGGTTGTGTTCCATGATAAATGTTCTGAAATGGAACCTAAGTCCTCTGAACAAGCTGCAAGTGCAGCTACCCACTAGATGAGTTCAGAATTCAATTTTAAATAAGAAAAAGATTTCCCAAGATAGTATAGTATTATATTAAAGAGTGTAATTTTCATAAACTATTTAAAGGATTCTATATTAAAAAAATCTTGATCTTGATCTGAGGCTCTTTTGAGATAGCACATCTTAAAAAGAGAAAATATACTCTTTGTACAGATCACTTGTGACTGAATCTATAGTCGTGTTTCTTTTGTTTTGCTACTTACTCTGAGAAATAAATAGTAAGCCACATTCCAGAGAAGTTGCTACAGCCTCAGAAAACATCTCTGTCCCAACCGATGATTAAACTTTGCTAGTTTCCTAAAGACTATATCACACATTTTGGCAGGTAGGATGGGTGCTACTGTGATAATAATAAAAAAAAAAAGTCAAACTACATCAACTTCAATATTTTTTTCTGCTAATCATCTCCATTATATTGTCATTAACAACCTTCAAAATTTATTTTCACAGCACTATTAGGCTTCACAAATCCTCTAACTTATGAAACACAGTTTGGAAAGCCTAATTTCTTGGAAAGGAATTTTGTTTCTTTGGATAACCTTTTATGTAAAATTGTCCATGTCTAAGCTCCACATCTCCAACCACCTGCAAAGATGGTGAGTGGAGAATGTCTGCCCTTGAGCTTCCATACACATAGGAATACATCACCCTCCTGCATGGGAGATGAAATTTGCACACATGTAAATTACACATTAAAGTTTTGCCTAACATAATACCTGTATCCAAGACACACCAGATCCTCATGATGACATCCAGCACATTTTGAGATACCCAATGCCCACTGCCCCATAATAATAGGTTTTGTTCCTTTAGTTCTGTGTGCATGCTTTGTTTTTCTTCATACTTGAGTTATTGTGATGCAATGGATAATGCGTCTGACTATGGAACTGATGATTTATTCTTAAATTTGTCTTTCAATTCATTAGGTTCTCACTGACTAGGTTCATGGTTGTACTACCCCAAGAATCTTAATGATAAACTAGTTCAATCCTAATATAAATTGATTATTTACTCAAATACTTTAGTGCTTGGAAATATAAGATGACCAATTTATTGATAAATTATTTTAAAACATCTTTTTTAATTAATTTATTTAATTTAGAAACAATCTTGTTTTACATTGCCAGGTCCCTCTCACTCCTATCCTCTCATGCCCCCAACACTAACTCCTTCATCACAACCTCCATCCACTACCCAGGGAGGGCAAGGCCTTCCACGGGATATCATCAAAATCTGTCACATCATTTATGGGAGGGCCTAGGCCTCATCCTTGTATCTGGGCTGAGAGAGTATCTATTCATGGGGAATGGGATCCCAAAGTCCATTTGTACACTAGGGATAAATACTGGTTCCATTGTCAGAGGTCCCATAGACTGCACAGACCCCCTAACTGGCACCAACATTCAGAGGGCTTGGTTGAGTCCAATGCTGGTACCCCAACTTTACAGATGGGGTCCATGTCCACTCACTAGGTCAGGTCTGATGTTTCTGTGGGTTTCTCCAGCCTGGTCTTTACCCCTTTGTTCATGCCCCTTCCCTCTCTAAAACTGGATTCTAGGAGTATGGTTCAGGGCTTAGCAGAATCTATGCTTCCATCAGCAACTGGATGAAAGCTCTAGAATGGCATATAAGGTAGACATCAGTCTCATTATAGGGAAAGAGCATTTAAGGTAGCCTCTCTAATATTGCTTAGATTGTTAGTTGGGCTCATCCTATTAGCTCTCTGGACATTTACCTGGTGCCAGATTTCTCTTTAAATCTATAATGGCTCCCTATATTAAAGTATCTCTTTTCTTGGCCTTAAAGTATCTCTTTTGGTTCTATTATTCCTGAGACTCAGTCTTCCTGATTCCTCATGTTCTCCTTCCCCATCCTCTTTTCCCTTTCTCTTTTTCTTCCCTCCCTTACCCCTCACCCATGCTCCTAATTTTCTCTGGAGCTTTTGTCTCTTTCCCATTCTCCAGGAGACCATGTCTCTTGATGGGAGATGTCATTATGTAAATATGTTTCTTATATTGGTTAATGAATAAAGCACTGTTGGCCAATAGGAAAGCAAGATAGGTGGGATTAGGAGACAAGGAGGAAAGAGGAAGTAGTGAAGAGGAGTCAACATGAAGAGTCTAGAGAAGGCAGAACTGCCAGCCGCCTCTCGTTGGTAAGACCACGTGGAAATACATAGAGATGGGTTAATAATTAAGACAGAGCTTGCCAATAAGAAACAAGTAACTGGCCAACAGCATTATATCAAATACAGAGTCTCATTGTGTTAATTATGGCTGGCAGTGGCGGGACAAGACCAGGCAGCAGACAGAAAAACCTTAATCCTTACATATGGCGCCCACGTGGCTAATAAGAACTTCCAATTAAAATTTAACAGAAGCGTTATGTATATTTCTCTTCTTGTTTAGGTATTGTGTAGAAATGTAATGTACAATTCAATACAGATTGTAGATAGTACCTATGATAGATCTTATAGTTAGGTTAAGATTTCTAGATACACAGAGATGTATTTGAGATAGATAGGCATTCTTCAAACCTTTCAAAGACCTACAGAATATGGCATGTAAAATGGTTTAGGGTTTTTGTTGACAACAAGACATAACTGCTCCTGGCAACACCACCTACATCAGAAAGGAAGATAGACATCGAAGAAACATGTTATGGAGTTTATTTCCAATATGTCAAGACTAGCCATTGGGACAAGATACTGCTCTTGTCTGGACTGTTTGACTTTATGCTGTATAAACTGGACATGCAGGACCCACAGAAAAGTGACTTCTGATTCAAGATGAACATTGCTACAGAGTTCCTGCTTCATGGAAGAGTCTGCCAGAGAGTCTGCAGGACACAGAGAAAAATGACTGACAAAGTGCCAATACAAAAAGACAGTTTAAAGTTTCCTACTTTGCTGAGGAATCTGCTAGAACACTATGGCCTATGGGCTGAAGATAAAAAATTACAGAAGAACTTCAGGTGACTGACAAGGCAAGATGTCGCTGTCATTTCTAGAGTTTATATATTATCCTTCTGTGGTCTTTGAAGGAGTTGAAGACAGATAGTTATGGTTATAGTTTTCCTTAGTTAGGATTACAAATAAGTTACATACAGGACTTTAGACTCACAAAGATAAAATAGATGATGGAATATTTTCTTAAATCTTATTAAATGTTAATGGACTAAATATTGTTAACTGTGATTTTTATTTGATAAATGTTGTGTGATATATTTTGCTTTGTTAAGGTTAAAACCCTTCTTTTTATTTAGACAGAAAAGAGGAGATGATGGGAGATGTCATTCTGTAAATATGTTTTTCATACTGGTTAATGAATAAAGCACAGTTGGCCAATATGAAAGTAAGATAGGTGGGACTAGGAGACAAGGAGGAAAGAGAAAGTCGTGAGGATGAGTCAACATGGGGAGTTTGGAGAAGGCAGAACCGGCAGCTGCCTCTCGCTGGTAAGACCACATGGAAATACCTAGAAATGGGTTAATAATTAAGACAGAGCTAGCTGATAAGAAACAAGTGACTGGCCAACAGCATTATATCAAATACAGAGTCACAGTGTGTTTATTAGGGCTGGCGGTGGTGGGACAAGACCAGGCACCAGACTGAAAAACCTTACTCCTTACAGTCTCTTAGGGTACTCCTGTTTCTTAGGTCCTCTGGAGGTATGGATTGTAGGCTGGTGATCCTTTGCTCTATGTCTACTAAACAAATATGAGTGAGTACATACCATGCTTGTCTTTTTGTGACTGGATTACTTCACCCAGGATGCTTTCTTCTAGTTCCATTCATTTGCCTGAGAATTTCAAGATTTAATTTTTTTGTTTTTTTGTATTTTGTTTTTTTCCTGCTGAGTAATGCTCCATTGTGTAAATGTACAATATTTTCTCCATACATTCTTCAGTTTAAGGGGCATCTATGTTGCTTCCAGGTTCTGGCTATTACAAAAAAAAAAAAAAAAAAAAAAAAAAAACCAAAAAAAAAAAAACGCTGTTAGGAACATCACAAGTCTATGTCATTGTATATAAATGTGCATCCTTTGGGTATATGCCCAAGAGTGGAATTGATGGATTTTGAGGGAGACTGATTGTCATTTTCCTAAGAAACCAACATACTGATTTCCAAAGTGGCTGCACAAGTTTGCACTCCCACCAGCAGTGGAGGAGGGTCTCCTTTCTCCACATCCTTTCCTGCATAAACTGTCATTGGTATTTTTTATTTTAGCCATTCTGGCAGGTGTAAAATGGTATTTCAGAGTTGTTTTGACTTGCATTTCCATGATGACTAAGGATGTTGAGAACTTTCTTAAGTATTTTTCAGCCCTTTTAGCTTCCTCTATTGAAAATTGTCTATTTAGTTCTGTACCACATTTTTTAATTGGATATTTTTGTATATTTTGGAAATCAGTCCTCTGACAGATGTGGGGTTTGTGAAGATCTTTTCCCAGTCTGTGGGCTGCCATTTTGTCTTGTTGACTGTGTCCTTTGCCTTACAGGAGCTTCTCAGTTTCAAGAGGTCCTGTTTATTAATTGTCGATTTAAGTGCCTGGGCTACTGGTGTTATTTTTCAGGAAATGGTCTTCTGTATCATTTCATCCAAGAATAACCTCTGAATTTGCAATATCTGTTTAAAATTTTATAATTCAAAATACTATACATCATGGTATACACTCATGGCCAAAACCTTAGAGTTAATTAAATACTATGATTAAAGAAAAGTCTTAGTGGAACCAACTTATAAAGGAGAATTCCAAGGGCTTAAATGGTTCTATTTCAATGGTCATAGTGGATTTTCATTTTGTTCAAGTTAACTTATTTGATTCAAATTTATAATCAATTATATAGGTAACTGGGATTTAAAATTTTCTCAAAGGTCTGTGTTTTAATAATTTCATCTCCAGCTTATGTTTCTATGAGCTAGTGGCAGTTTTAAGAGATGAGTTGTTCAAAATAGAAGAGTTGGACCTTAGCCCCTTTCCATATATATTTTTGATTTTTTTATCCTATAGGAAGGACACTTACTTTGTATTATATCCCTATAGACCTATGTTAACTAGGCCAATTATGGGTGAACTTTGAACTCTGAAACCCTGTAGCAAATGATTCGTCCTAAAAGCTGATTACTGTAAATGCTTTGTCACAGTTTGACTGAGTAATGTTAACAAGAAAGAAGGAAATATTCAGTATATAAAGCTCTGTGACAGTTTGATATGACCTAGATAAACTAAAGTTAGGGTACAGCTGAGAGAGAACCTGAGTCTTGTAGTAACTTAGTATCATCCCACTTTTGAAAATTACAGGCATCTGTGGCCAAGAACTCTGTGAGCACAATTTGAATTTGAGACTCTCTAGTAACCAAGTTTAGGTTGTATGACAAACCCTAATGTAAAGGGCTTCAGAGACACACAATACGTTTAACTGTTGCATTCAGACAAAATTTACAAAATAGTAAATGTGCTTCTAATTTAATGATTTATAATAACCATCCTGTGTCATTGATAATCAGGCAGAAAATGGAAACTCTACTCACAAGTGATGTGAGCTAATGTTATGTTACAATGTCAAATCAGCTTTCAGATATTATCTTCTCTATGCCAATATATTTACCTAGTATGATATTTAACATTTCATTATTGAAAATATCACGTTGTCCTATGAGGCTATTCCTCAAAAACATTAAATGTATAGTTTATCTCTGAGATACAGTATCCAGGCCCTGACTAAAAAAAAAAAGGAAAAATAACAACTTGAAACTCATTCCTATGAGGGCAGTATATAGAGGTGTCTATGGTGCACTCATACTCTTTGTGGAAGAAATTTAGGTAGTGGAAGTATTGATTATTTTTTCTTAAGGTGATTTTCAATTTTTCCTTACTTCACTGAGAGTCAAAAACCTGAATCATTCATGGAACTATGGCCCATTCCACTTCTCACACCAGTCCAATGCAGCCACACTTCTTACTTTTTTCCTCTTTACCATTTCCAGTGCCCCAAACACAAGCCATGTTTTTATTATCTTTGTTGGTATTTCAACAGCCTCCTAAATGGTTTTGTGTTCTTCCTATTTTTTTTAATAATTTTTTATTTAAATTTGAAACAAGCTTATATTACATGTCAGTCCCTGTTCCCCACACCAACCCAATCCCATCCCCTTTCTGCTCCCCAGGCAGGGTGAGGCCTTTCATGGGGAGTCTTCAAAGTCTGTCATATCATTTAAAGCAGGGCCCAGGGCCTCCCCATGTGTCTAAGGTGAGGGAGTATCCCTCTATGTGGAATGGGTTCCCAAAGTCCATTTATATACTAGGGATAAATACTGATCTAATACCAGAGACCCCAAAGACTATCCAGTCCTCCCAACTAACACCATATTCAGGGAAGCTGGGTCGATCCTATACTGGTTTCCCAGACAGTAGACCATGAGCTTCCTCTTGAATTAATCTTGTATCCTGCCACATTCCTGAAAAATGTCCAGTGACTAACAATATAAGAAATAGTGGAGATGCTACCTTAAATGCCCTTCCCTGATAATGAGATTGATAACCAACTTGCTTGCATCCTAAAGCCTTCATCCAGTAGCTTATGGAAGCAGAAGCAGACACCCACAGCAAAACACTGAGCTGAACTCCTGGAATCCAGTTGCAGACAAGGAGGAGTGATGAGCAAAGGTGTCAAGACCAGGCTAGAGAAAAGCACAGAAACAGCTGACCTGAACAAGGGGGAGATCATGAACCACAGATTGATAGCTGGGAACCAGCATAGGACAAGTCCAGGCCCCTGAACTTTGGTGTCAGTTAAGAGGCCTGTGCAGTCTATGGTCCCTCTGGTAGTGGATCAGTTTGTATCTCTAGTGTATGATGGACTTTGGGAGCCCATTCCACATTGAGGGATACTTTCTCAGACTAGACACAGGGGGAGGGCCTAGGCCCTGCTCCACATGATGTGACAAACTGTGATGATCCTCTGTGGAAGGCCTCACCCTCCCTGGGGAGAAAAAAGGGAAGGGATGAAATGGAGGGTCAGTGGGGGACATGGGAGGGTAGGAGCAAGAGGGAACTGGGATTAATACATAAAACAAGATTGTTTATAATTTAAATAGGAGAGAGTGAGAGATAGAGAGAGAGAGAGAATAAAAACTATTATCCAAACTGGATTATTTTCCATCTAATTTCAAGTTAAGTTCCCTGAACAATTAAGATTTGAAAGCATATGTAAACCTACCTGGTATTTCGCTTTTACCTATACCGTGTTACATGTTTTATTTTTTATTTTATTCTCAAATTGAGATATTTCATTTCCAGATTATTAATACTTTTCTTCCCATTACCCAGGACTGATTTTAGAAGTTTCCTCATGTTTTATCTACTCTTACCTTCACATGTTGTTTTTGCTCTGATCTTGCTTCTAACATTTATATTTTTCCAATTTCCAAATTACGTTTTATTTTCCAACACCTCTCTAGGTTTTCAAGGCGTAACACTTTTATTTTTCAAACTTATTTTATTTTAGGTAGTTAGGTTTAAACTTTAATTAATTTTTTATATATCCAGTGTTGTATTTTCGTCATTGGAAAATACAGAAACTTACGTCCTCTGTGTTGTGAAAATCGAAGAGTAGTTACTCAGCAAATAAAAAAAAAAAAAAAAAAAAAAAAAACCTTGGTATCTCTGATACTTCCTTAGATGTCCATTTGCTGAATGCTCATAATGTTTGTCTTTTTACTCCCATGCTAGTCATGATCTGAATTAAGAAGCTATGCCTGGACAGTTCTACTCCTTTCATCAATGAAAATGTCTGTATGATTCTACAGATTTAAGTAGTGCCAGAATAAGAGAGTTTATGTCACCTGGCCTCTGTCCCTCCCTTAATTAAGTGGAAATGCATTGCTATACAACTTTGATATTATACTATGTGGTGATGAAGTATAAGTCTTTCTCATACTGTTCTGATACATCATTTGGCTGATCTATGTTTATCAGTTTAGCATTGAAAAATACATTGCAAACAAAATAAGTGGAATTAATCCTATTTACTGTTGTGCATTAACATGTGCTTTTCTCTGTGAATATAATTCACATGCACAAAATTACATTTCCCAACAAAGGATACAGGAAAAAAAATGACTAAGATTTGATCAACCTAAACACTCTTATTGACTAGCGAAGGAAATAAGATGGAAAGTGCATTTAATAAATCAACAGATAATTCTGCAAATTAAAAAAAATAATTTAGAAACACTCTGTGGAAGACAAGGAAAATTTTAAAGGGATTAAAGGTTGCTTCTTGAAGAAATATGACATTTGTAAGAGTTTTAATGAGTAGCTGGGGTTTTGAATGGAGATTGGGAATAAAGGGAGCTTTCTAAGCAGAATGTAGAGTGAGGAAGACATAGAAACACACAGAAAGCCAGGCATTGGTGGTGTACGTCTTTAGTCCCAGCACTCAGGAGGCAGAGGCAGGCCTCTGTGAGTTTGAGGACAGCCTGGTCTGCAGAGCAAGTTCCAGGACAGGGTCCAAAGCAAAACAGAGAAGCTCTTCTTGAAAAACTAAAAAAAAAAAAAAAAAAAAAAAAAAAAAAGAAAGAAAGAAAAGAAACACACAGAAGGTGGTTCTGTGGTAATTCAGACTAAGGATTACTTGGTGAAATAGGGTATGGAGAAAGACATGTAGCCAAAAAAAAAAAAAAAAATTTAAAGATGCCAAGGATTTGTGATTGATAGAAAAGACTGCCAGCTCCAGAATTGATTGATTGAATTTGCTTATTAAACATTATTTATTGTCATCATACTATGTAGCAGGTCACCTATGATGTAAGTGTTCCTTATTCCATTTTATAGATATAGGAAATTTGTTTTTTTTTAAAAAAAAAAAAAAAAGCTAAAATGGCTACTAATGATTGAGTCATTGGTAGAATAGCTTCCCTGAGCCAAGTTTTCAATGCACTTCCTGTTTCAGAAGCCTAGTATGATGACACAGAATAGTGAATAGAAGCTGAAAATTATCAATAAACACTGTAGATCTTTACAGTCTTTGTAAAAGCTGAGAGAAGGTTAGTGGGAGCATTGCATTTCTGTCATTAGATTGTTGATCCCAAAAACATCTAATAAGTGGATGTGTCAGGAAATATTCTATAAATTATCCTTCAAAGCAAAATGTAGACTTTTATGAAGAGGTATAATTACACACATGTGACTGTGCAAATCTGTATTCTCTCCTCATTGTCATCTGCCTCCTCCTCCTTCCTCTCTCCACTCCCTCTCCTCTACTCTCCTCCTCGTTTTTCCTTCTCCACCTCACCTCTGTCAGCAGTAAGGTCTGCAGCTACATGGTTGGTGCTTATTATTCTCAACACAATAGTAAGCTCCTAGTGAATGGAAGCAATGTTGACATCATGTAGAATTTTGAATCACTTTAGGAACTCAGAAGAAAAAAAAATCATGAATGGATATGATTGGAGAGGAAGAAGGAAAGGGATGAAATAATAAAACAAAAAATTTGTGTTTCAAAAAAATGGAATTACAGGGAATGAACATATGATGGATGGCACAAAAAAGGGACTCACTAAGAGGGGGAGAAAAGCATAATTTTGTTTTGAAGGCTTTATTCCACTGCATTCAGCAATAACCTCAAGATGTCTTGTGCATTTTGGCAACCCCCTTCTTATCCCTTTTATTGAAGCATATGCTGTCCTACAGCACATGCCAACCTCAGTTTCCCTCACTCCCCTTCTCCCAACACCTCCTCCCCAACACTCTTCTAAAGATTCACACCCCCTCAATGTCCTTTTCAGAAAAGAGCAGGTCTCCAAACCATGACAGCCCAACAGGACAAAACAAGATACAACAAGACAAGGCATAAGCCCTCCTATCAAGACTGGAAAAGGCAACCCAACAGGAGGAAAAGGGTCTCAAGAGCAGACAAAAGTGTCTGAGATATACCTGTTTCCACTTTTAGGAGTCCCACAAAAACTCAAAGCTAACACCATAACCTACATACAGATGACCAGATGCAGACCTATGCAGGCCTGTGCATGATACTTCAGTCTCTGTGAGTCCACTCTTCCCCTCTGACTCCCACAGATTTTCCTTCTTCTTTCTCTGGTTACCCGATTTCTGTGGGGAGGTTGGGGAGAGAGCCCCAATTTGTTCTCTCTCTCTCTCTTTCTCTCTCTCTCTGCACCATGTCTCACTTTCAGTCTGTGTATCTGCTCCCATATACCGCAGACAGAAGCCTGTCTAATGATGACTAGACTAGGGACCTGTCTATGAGAATAGCACAATATTCTTAAGAATAATTTTTCCAAAAGAACATTCATGTTTGGTTCTACCCTAAGTCTCTGGTCTATCCAGTCTCCAATTTCTGCCCATCCAGGCATTGTCAGGCATGGGTTCCCACTTGTGGAGTGGGTTTCAAGTTATTGGGCATCATCCTATTTTAATATTTCCTTAGGTCTTTTGTATCTTGTTATACATTTCTGGCTGGTACTCTGGGAAGCCTGCTCTTTTCTGAAGTGAAACATAGAAGCTGTGGATCTGGGTATGCGAGAGCTGGTAGGAATGGATGGAGTGGAAACTGCATTTGTGATGTGTTGAAAACAAATAAAAATAAAACAGTGTTTAATACTTGCTATAATTGATTAAAACTAATGAGTTTAACTTCCCAGAGGTGTTATTTGTTTGTATGTTTTGATTCAGGTTCATTGTTTTGTGTTTTTTTTTTTTTTTTGATAATGAGAAAATAAGATTAGTCATGATAGTTTCAATCATAATTATTGTCTTGAATAACCACTAACTGTATTATTTATTAGTATCTATTTGGTAACTGTTCTCGCCCTCCTCTCCTCCCTCCTTCCCTTTCTCCTTTCCTTCCCAACTTCCTTCTTCATATCAATGTTTTTACCTCTCTCTTTCTTTAAATTCAAACAATTTACAAAGAATAGTAAGGACCATAAAGATGTTTGAGGCCAAAACTTATTCATCATTACTAATGCCATGTAAACAATCTAAACTTCGGCTCTTTTTACACCCTAACAGATGGATTCAGTAACCAAAAATATTGAAATTAAAAGCACCAGTTTTCTACCAGAACAAAGTTCTCTTGTAAAAGCTATTTTAAAATAGGATAAATGTTCTCAGTCAATAAATCAGTAGTCGTACCAATAAGAAAGAAAGAATATGAACGTATTCTCAATGTGGGATGATAGCACTGGAGGACTAATAAAATGAGTAATCCTGGCCAATTATTATCAATGTGTTCTTATCTTACCTACAAATGGGAAGTTACAATAGTGTAATTCAAAATCTAGGAAGTAAAGAAATGTTCACTATGTTAGGAAAATAGAGAATAATTTTTGCAACAAATAGCATGTTTATTCCATAATTTTCTTTTCAGAATTGCAAGCAATGCCTTGTAAAATGTACATTGCTCATTACTTTATGAAGTAAAAACTCAAGTTTTCACTTCAATAATTTTACCTTTAAGATCATGAGAGCAGTAACACGGTGACATAATGAAATGTAGTACAAATAAAAGTGCTGCCCTGTTCCATAGTAACATACATAGGACTTGTCTATAGCAACAATTCTGAAAGTTTCCCCCTGGAAAGGAAATGTAATAATCTGAAATTCAAGAAATGTCTTGTACAAAATGAAAAAATGATTTCAAGGCTGTGCAATTGGAGAATTGGCTCTCAATGATGCATAATGTGCTCAGGATTTAACTGTTTCACAGTTCTGTGACCTTCAATAAAATAACATCCGTAATAATTACAATAGCTGTAATATGAATACACAATTGATGCCCATCAGACACCAAAGCTCCTGTTATTTCTCTCATGCGTACACACACTGGTGAAAGTGGCATCCCAATGCTTCAATTTATTGTTCTAAAACCATGTTAATTTCTTATTTATTTCAGGCATTACTAGAGACTCAAAATTTTCTGCGCACTCAGGTTGCAAATTTTACCTTCAACCTTGGATTTTCAGGGAAGTTTTACCACACAGGTAAGAAGTAGATTTGTGTTCTCAGGCAGCTAAATATAGGATGTAGAATTTTAAATGTTCCATAAGTAGTGGACTTGGTTGTCTATGTTGATTATGGAGGGGGGTGGAACACGGGCGCACTGTATGACTATCTAGATACAAACATCAATTTGTTTACTTGACAAAACTTTCTAAAATTAAAGGCAAAAAGAAAGCACATGCAGAAGTTCATGAACTCAAGATTTGCAACAGTGGAGACTTCAGGGGACAATATTAGGCCTTTCATATGTGGGAGATAGTTGTGAAGTTTGAAATATCAGAGGGGCCCCTAGTATTAGGACCATGATACAAACCTGTTACATGAACTAGCTTATTACTCCCTATCGAGGGTCTCCATGCTCACTATTAATACATGGGAGAGGGGCCTGTCCCTGTCCCAGAACGTTGTGACAGAATGTTGACTTCCCATGGCAGCCCTTACCTATGAGGAGTGGACTGGGGTTGGGCAAGGAGGAAGGTTAGGAGGGTGGGAGGAGGCAAAGGGGTTGGGAGTAGATGTGGGAGGGAGAAATGTGATTGGAATATAAAATGAAATTTAAAAAATGGGGGAAAATAAACAGGAGAAAGAAAATTGACTTCAGAACTCTGCAAGAAAAACCATCATCCTTATACAAAGTGATTGTGCATCTTTTGTCTGTGTCATGTAAGTGAAAGCACAGTGTAGGAAAAAATGAGGACAATATAGACACTATGATGAACAGCATTGGACAGCACTTTTTTATTTATTTTTCTTATTTTACATATATATCTTAGTTACCTCTCCCTCCAGCCATTCCTACCTCTCTCCTACCTTTCCATGCCCCCAACAACCCTCCCATAACATTCCTCCCACACACTCCCCAAGTAGAGTGATGCCTGCTAGGAGGGGTCAACAAAATCTGTCAAATCATATGGAATAGGGACTAGGCCCTCCCTCCTGCCTCTAGGTTAAGGGAGTATCCCTCCATGGGGAATGCATCCCCAAAGTCCTTTTGTGAACTAGGGATACATCCTGGTTCCATTGTCAGAGGTCCTTTAGACTGCCCAGGCCTTCTAACTGAGACCCGTGTTCAGGAGGTCTGAGTCACTCCAATGCTAGATTACCAGCTATCAGTCTGGGCCAATTGGCTCCTCCTTGTTCAGGGCAGCTGTCTCTGTGGGTTTCTGTAGCCTGCGCTCGTCCTCCTTCTCTGCATCTGGTTTCTAGTTCTGCTCAGTGTTTAGTTGTGGGTGTCTGCTTCTGTTTCCATCAGCTACTAGATGAGGGCTCCATGATGGTAAATAACTTAGTTATCAATCTCATTATCAGGGAAGGGCATTTATGGTACCCTTTCCACTGTTGCGCAAATTGTTAGTTGGGGTCAGTCTTGTATGTCTCTGTACATTTCTCTAGAGTCAGTTTTCTCTTCAAAACTATAATGGTTCCCTCTTTTATGGTATCTCTCTCTCTCTCTCTTTCAGTCTCTCTTTCTTTCTTGTTTTAGCTCTTCCTCTCCTGACTCAACCTTCCCAGTCCAAAATGCTTTCCTTTCCCCTTATCTTTCTCTTATCTCCCCTCCACTCACTGCCCCCCCAACTCATAATATGCTCAGAAGATCTTATTCCTTTCCCCTTTTGTGAGGGACCTTATATGAATCCCTTAGATTCATCCTTGTAACCTCGTTTCTCTGGTGGTGTGAATTATAGGCTGCAGATCTTTTGCTCTATGTCTAAAATTCCTATATGAGTGAGTACATGGCATGCTCCACTTCTTGTGACTGGGTTACCTCATTCAGGTTGGTTTCTTCAAGTTCTACCCATTTGCCTCTGAATTTCAAGATTCAGTTGTTTTTTTATTCCACAGAATATTATTCCATTTTGTAAATGTGCCACATCTTCTTTATCCATTCTTCAGTTGAGGGGCTTCTAGGTTGCTTCCAGGTTCCTGCTATTACAAATAATGCTGCTATGAACGTAGTTGAGCACATGTATTTTTGCAAGGATGTGGATCATTTGAATATATTCCTAAGAAGGAGATTGCCTGGTCCTGTGGTAGACTGATTCCCATTTTCCTGAAGAACTGCCATACTCATTTCCAAAATGACTGTACATGTGTGCACTCTCACAAGCAGTGGAGGAGTGTTCCCTCCCCTTTCTCCACATCTTCTCCAGCATAAGTTGTCATTGGTGTTTCTAATTTTAACCATTCTGGCAGGATTTAGATGGTATCTGAGAGTTGTTTTCATTTGCACTTCCCTGATAGCTAATGATGTTGAACACTTTCTTAAGTGTCTTTCAGCCTTTTTGATTTCCTCTATTGAGAATGCTTTCTTCAGTTCTATACCCCATTTTTAAATAGGATTACTTGGTGTTTTGCTGACTAATTTCTTGAGTTTTTTGTATATTGTGGAAATCAGCCCTCTGTCAAATGTAGGATTAGTGAAGACATTTTCCCAGTCTATGGGCTGTTATTCAGTCTTGTCAACTGTGTCCTTTGCCTTACAGAAGCTTCTCAGTTTGAGGAGGTCCCATTTATTAATTGTCGATCTCAGTGTCTGTGCTACTGGAGTTATATTCAGGAAGTGGTATCCTGTCCCAATTGGTTCAAGGGTACCTCCCACTTACTCCTCTAAGAGATTCAGTGAGGATGGATTTATGTTGAGGTCTTTGATCCATTTGGACTTGAGTTTTGTGCACAGCAATAGACATGGGTCTATCTGCAGTCTTCTACACACATTTTTTCCAGTTGTGTGTGCACCATTTGTTGAAGATGCTTTCCTCCTTCCATTGTATACTTTTAGCTGTTTTCACAAAAATCACGTGTTCATAGATGTGAAGGTTAATGTCAGGATTATTGATTCGATTCCATTTGTATACTTGTTTATTTTTATGCCAATACCAAGCTGTTTTCAGGACAATATCTCTATAGTAGAGCTTGAAGTTGGGGATAGTGATGCCACCTGAAGTTCCTTTATTGTACTTGGCTGTTTTGGCTATCCTGGGTCTTTTGTTTTTCCAAATAAAGTTAAGTATTATCCTATCAAAGTCAGTGAAGAAATGTGGTGGGCTATTGATGGGGATTGCATTGAATCTGTGGATTATTTTTGGCAAGATTGCCATTTTTACTATCTATCCAAGTGCATGGGAGATCTTTCCATTTTCTGGTATCATATTTAATTTCTTTTTTTTAAAGACACAAAGTTCTTACTATATAGGTCTTACACATGCTTGGTAAGCATTACCCCAAGATATTTTATGTTGTTTGTGGTTTTTGTAAAGGGTGATGTTCCTCTGATTTCTTTCTCAGCCCCTTTGTCGTCTCTATATAGTAGGGTACTGATTTTTTAACTGTATATTGTATCCTGCTAGTTTGCTGAAGGTGTAGAAGTTCCATGGTAGAGATTTTTGAGTCACTTATGTAAACTTTCATATCATCTGCAAATAGTGAAAGTTTGACTTCTTCCTTTCCAATTTTTATACACTTGATCTTCTTTTGTTTTCTTATTTCTTTAGCTAGAACTTCAACTACAGTATTGAAGAGATATGGAGAGAGAGGACACCCTTGTGTTGTTCCTGATTGTAAAGGAGTCACCTTAAGCTTCTCACCATTCTGCTTGATGTTGGCTGTTGGTGTACTATATATTGTTTATTATGTTTAGTTATGTTCTTGTTATTCCCAATCGCTCCCAAACCTTTATAATGAAAGTGTGTTGAATTTTGTCAAAGGCTTTTTCAGCATTTAGTGAGATGGTCATATGGCTGTTCTTTTTCAGGTTGTTCATATAGTTGATCACATTGATATATTTTCATATATTGAACCTTCCCTGCAAACCAGGTATAAGCCTACTGGATCATGGTGGATGATATCTCTGATGTATTCTTGGATTCAATTTGCCAGTATTTTATTGAGTATTTTTGCATCAATGTTCATGAGTGATATTATTTTGTAGTTTTCTTTCATAGTTGTGTCTTTGTGTGGCTTTGGTACAAAGGTAATTGTGGACTCATAAAAAGAGTTTGGTAATGAACCTTCTGCTTCTATTGTGCGAAACAATTTGAAGAGTGTTGGTATTAGCTCTTCTTTGAATTCTGGTAGAATTCTGGCCCTGGGCGCCCTGGGATTTTCTTTTTCTTTTTCTTTCTTTCTTTTTTTTTTTTTTTTTTTTTTTTTTTTTTTTTTTTGAGAGGCTTTTGATGACATTTCATAAAAGCCCTATTTCATTAGGGCTTTTAGGTCTATTTAAGTTGCTTGTCTGGTCTTGATTTAATTTTGGTAAGTGACAGTTATCTGGAAATTTGTCCATTTTTTCTTAATATTCAAATTTTGTGGAGTATAGTTTTCAAAGTATTACCTGAAAATTGACAGGAATTTTCAGTGTCTGTTATTATGTCCCCCTTTTTGCTTCTGATTTTGTTAATTTGCATGTTCTCTCTCTGCTTTTTCATTAATTTGGATAAAGGATTTTCTATCTTGTTGATTTCCTCAAAAAAACAACTCTGTTGCATTGATTTTTTTTTTGTATTGGTTTCCTGGTTTTACTTTATTGATTTCATCTCTCAAACTGATTATTTCTCAGTTTCTACTCCTCCAGGGTGAGTTTGCTTCTGTTTGTTCTAAGGCTTTCAGTTGTACTGTTAATTCTTTAATATGGCTATCCTCCATTGTCTTCATATGGGCACTTATTGCAATGAACTTCCCTTGTAGCACTGCTTTCAAGGTGTCCCATGAGTTTGGGTATGTTGTGTCCTCACTCTCATTGTATTTTAGAAAGTTTTTACTTTCTTTCTTTATTTCTTCTTGACCCAGTTATGGTGCAATTGCTCATTGTTCAGTTTCCATGATTTCGTAAGGGTTTCTGTCATTTGTGTTATTGTTGAATTCCAATAATAAAGCATGGTGTCTGATAAGATATAGGGGACTATTTCAATTTTTTTTTTTTTTTGTCTCTGTTGAGGTTTTTTACATTGCCGAATAAGTGGGTGATTTTAGAGAAGGTTGCATGTGGAGCAGAGAAGTTATATTCTTTTGTGTTTGGATGGAATGTTCTATAGATGTCTGTTAAACCCAATTGAGTTATAACTTCTCTTAGTTCTTTTGTTACATTGTTGAATTTCTGATTGGTGTTCCTGTCTAGTGGTTAGAGTGGGGTGTTGAAGTCTCACCCTATAAGTATGTGAGATTTTATGTGAGCTTTGAGTTTTAGTAGGATTTCTTTTACAAACGTAATTGCCTTTGTATTTGGGCATAGTTGTTCAGAATTGAGACTTTGTGCTAATGGATTTCTCCTGTGATGAATGAGAAATGACCATCGTCATCTCTTTTGATTGATTTTGGCTTGAAGTCTAACTTGTTAGATATAGATACCCACACATGCTTGCTTCTTGTGTCTATTTGATTGGAAAATCTTTTTCCAACCCTTTACCCTAAGGTAATGTCTGTCTTTGAAGCTTTGATGTGTTTCTTGCATGCAGCAGAAATATGAATTCTGTCTTCATATCCACTCTGTTAGTCTGTGTCTTTTTATAGGTGAGTTAAGACCATTAATGTTGAGGGAAAGTAAGGAACATTGATTGCTAATGCTTGCTTGTTTTAGATTTGTTATTGGTAGTGGTATTTTGAATATAATATACACTACTTTACTCTTGGATTATGCTGAAGTGGGGTTATCTATTGCCTATATCTTTGTGAGCATAGTTAATTCCTTGGGTTGGAGTTTTCCTTCCAATAATTTCTATTGGACTGGATTTGCAGATATGTACTGTGAAAATCTGGCTTTGTCATTAAGTATCTTGTTTTCTCCATATATAGTGATTGAGACTTTTGCTAAGTATAGTAGCCTAGGCTGGCATCCATGGACTCTTAATACTTGTAGAACATCTATCCAGGACCTTCTGGTCTTGAGAATTTCCATGGAGAAGTCAGGTGTCATTTTGATAGATCTGCCTTTATATGTTACCTGGCCTTTTTCCTTCGCTGCTCTTAATATTTTTTCTTTATTCTGTGTGTTATGTGGTTTGATTATTCTATTTGGAGGGGTCTTTTTTCTTTGGTCCAGTCTATTTGGTGTTCGATATGCTTCTTGTACTTTCATGGGCATGTCCTTCTTCAGATTAGGAAAGTTTTCTTTAATGGTTTTGTTGAATTTGTTTTCTGCACTTTTGAGTTGGGATACTTCCCCTTCTTCTTTGCCTATTTTTCTTAGGTGTGGCCTTTGCACAGTGTCCCACATTTCCTGGATGTTTTGTGTTAAGCATTTGTTGGATTTAAGATTTTCTTTGCTCAATGAAAATATTTCCTCTAGTTTATCTTCATCGCCTGAGATTCTCTTTGATCTCTTGTATTCTGTTGGTTATGCTTGCATCTATAGTTCCTGATCTTTTGCCCAGTTTTTCTATTTCCAGCATTCCCTCAGTTTGTGTTTTCTTTATTGTCTCTATTTTAGCTTTCAAGTTGAACTGTTTCCTTCATCTGTTTGATTCCTTTCCTTGGATTTCTTTAAGATATTTATTCAATTTTCCAATTTTTTGTTTTTTCTCCCAATTCTTTAAAGGGTTTTCACATATCATCTTTGAGGGCCTCTATAATTTTTATGAAGTTATTTTTTAAGTTGTTCTCTTCTGCTTCATCTGCTTTGGTATGTTCAGGTCTAGTTGGTGTGGAGTCCCTAGATTATGGTGGTGTCTTGCTTGTATTTTTGTTGTTAGGTGTTTTCTTGTATTTCCATCTTCCCATAGCTTCTTCCAGTGCTTGCTGATGGGGTCTCTCTCTCTCTGTCTCTGTCTCTGTCTCTGTCTCTGTCTCTCTGTCTCTCTCTCTCTCTCTCTCTCTCTCTTTCTCTCTCTTTGTTAATCTCCTGTTGGGAGTAGGTGGTGCAGGAGTTCAATGACTGTAGGTCTGGGTTGTCCAAGCTCTCTCTGGAAGAGGCCTGGTGATGGGGGTGAAAGATCAGGCAGGAAGGGACTCAGAGTAATCCTCTGGCAGAGGAGTGGCTATGGAATCAAAGATAAAGTTAGGCAGGGACGCAGGGTGGTCCCGAGTGGATAGACAGGTCTAGTGTGCTCCTAGCAGATCCATGAAGTTCCCTGGAGGTGGAAAGATTGTTGAATCCGCCCTCTGGCCCAGTGCTCAACCAGAGCAGGGGCAGTGGGTTCAGTAGGGCAGATTCTGGGAGGATTGGTTTGTGGATCAGAGTACTACGAGTTTTCTCACTGGAGATGGAGATTTGGGGCTAACCCAAGGGGTTCCCAGGAAAGGGTGTGTGTGTGGAAGGGGGAGGATTACACCTGAACTGGTCCCAGACTCACCTACAGCAGAGGCTTAGAGTTGTGGGTCCATTGGACAGCATTTTTAAATCATCAAATGTTGAGTTGACCGATACTTTGGTATACATTATTTAGATGTGCAATGGATTTTATAGACTCAAAGAAATGCAGTAGATCCTAAAGGGCATCTTATTAATTTACATATCGGTGAAAAGTTTTTCCTAATATTTTCCCCCTAACAGAGCTGATTGATATCCTTAAAATCCTCATAATCCATCAGGCATTTTTCCCTACCTCTGCCCAAGCATCTTTCTCCTTATTTTGAGCTTCTCAACAGACCCCTAACAGACTTTGTGTTTTTCTAGGTTATGTTCTCCTGTGTCTTACTTCTATGCACCCTGATATCTTCTACCTTCAAAATATTAGTATTGTGCTTTTTATGTTAGGGTATAGAGAACTATGTTCATGCAATGAACTGCTTACACTGAAAGTGTGTGTTGGAGTCTCTGTAAAGAGGGCAGCCAAGATCTGCACCTGTGTGTGCATTTCAGCTGTAAGCTAAATGCTTTGTTTCAGATGTTAAACTGTAGGTTTGCAGCATTTTAGAGGAAACATATCATAGTCATCTCTGTGTACTTCTGCACCTTATTGACTCCTTAACAATACCCCATGTAAAGGTAGTTTGTATCCTTTCTAAGGGCAGCTTGACTACTCAAGGAAAATGTCTAATGCAGAGTTCAGCATTAGAATGAAGTAGAAATATCTTACTGGATTTTTTTATCAGTAAAAATGTTGGGTAGTTTTTTCTTTTTTTTGGTTTACTTTCAAATATTTAAATTTATTTAAAGTAATAGAAGGGAAATTAATACTTAACTACCTGATAAATGTAATGATGGTATAATTTAAGGGCATTTGAAGAGAGATTAGTTCATCATCTCTAGACAGGCTAGGCAATTCTAGTTTATGATTTTGAAAATCACCATGATTTTGTAAATCTTCAAATGCCTCCTTAAGAAATGAGTTCAGCCCTAAGAGCTCTGGCTATGAAGTTATAAAGCAGATAACTATAATGGCCGTGTCTGCTCATGCAGGGGACTAAAGCTATGAGATTACTTGGAGTTCATACACAAACAGTACAATTTTGTCTTAAATACTTCACAGTGTAAGCAAATCCATTCTCTCAGATGAAATGTGTCTGGAAGACAGTTCCAGGTTTCAATTCCTTCTCATACTTGGACATATTAAACCTGCCAGACATGTTCAGTGTTAGCATTGATAGAAGATGTGCTACTTCCCATTTCTTCTTATCATCTTGGGCATGCACACAGCAAACATCCATTAGAAAATAAACAGGACAATTTTTGTTAACATTTCAAGAATTTTTATTAAAATACACCCCCAAAAGATACAGTTTAATTGTGGCTCTGAATTGAAATCAGCCTAGTAAAAAATAATAAATAAATAAATGATGGGATAAACATTCAATGATGTGATATTGTGGTAATAGCTCACTTAGCAAATAAGACATATATATATTATAAATACTATTTAATTTTCTCCACATAAATATATAACTTTTATTTAACTACTCTGCTGTGTTGCCTAAAGGAGCATAGAAAATCATTTTTAAGAGTGCAATTGTATTATGTTGAGTTCATACCAATGCATTTAAGCCTCATACATTTCCTCAAGTGCAGAATGCTATGATGGCCTCTATCATAGAGGCATTCATTATCTCTGTCTAGTCACAGTTCTATCTGGAGATCTAACATTATAGAAAAGTAGGTTTTTGAAAGCCAGGGAATCGCATTCATTCTGTGCTCTTGTGTCTGTGATGTGCTCTGTTTTTTTTCCTAGGATAGTCTGAGCTCCCAGTGCATGAGGATGCTGATACATAAGCTTCACTGTTCTGAAAACATTTGATCTCATGTTTCAAGTGTAGTGGTGTCTAGGTCTGCATGGTTTAGACTGCATCACTGTTTGTATTTATCAAGTGTTATTTCCTGTCCACCTCTCTGACCTTCATGTTAAAGCCAATCTGACCCCAAAATGACATATTACTAAACTTTTCTAAAAGTCATTCGGCCACAAGTATCAGATTGAAACCAGGATACAGGGGCTGATTAAAAAGAAAAAAATGAATTGTTTTAGTCTGAAAATGTTTACATGTTGATTGAAAATGAAACATGAAAGCTCCACAGAATATAAACCCTACATCTGAGTCCACCTTCTAGGAGTGTTGAGCATTTTATTTCTCAGTGGACATGATTGCTAGAGAGAATTATTGATGTTATATTTTGGTAATCAACTAGAACTAATCCACTCAATAATTGTCATGAATAACGTTTGGAAATTGGTACAAGACTGCTTTCCTGTTTGTCAGTTTTACTTCCTAAAAATTTGTTTAATTAAAAATCGTGTTAACTTCAAAAATGAAAGAAGGAAAATTGCTGTCATAGTTTTGTGATTTTCTTTACTTCTCTATATACAGTGTGGATTAAAAGACCACCAGTTAGAGGAAGATAGGTTGTGTTGAAACAAGGCTTTGACATTTCACCAACTGTGTAAACACACACAAAGTATGTAATCATTTTATACCTCAGTTTCCACATCTACAAATGGTGATAATATTACCTTCCATACATAAAGTGGTGAATATTTATTATTAGTATTTTTGAAAGTATTTTGTATGAGTATAAAGATTTATGGAATACTAATTTAGATCTGTTTTCTAATTTGGAGATAGTGGGTATCTCTTAATATGCATTTATTCACTAACAAGATTCATTTGGTGGTTAGTATGGATGTTTATTGTAATGTTTCAAACCTGGGACAATATGACTGAGGTGCCTGTTTAACATATCAAAGTAGAAATGGCCAGACAGATTCTACCTGCATCCTACCTGTGATGAGGTCCTCCTCTCTAACGTAACCCACCACCTGCTCTAAAATTATCCTGCCCAGGCCTTGGGATGCACTTCCCTATATTAACCAACCATATTGATTACCTGCCCTCTTTCTACTTTTGGGCCTCCTGTTTTTTGTCCCTGCTCTCCCCTCCCTTCCTAACTCCCCTCTCCTCATATGGCCTAATCTGGTCATGTCCATTCTGGACTCTCCCAAATGTGTCTTCTTCTGGTTGTGCATTCCCACAAGTCTATAATAAGGTTTCTCCTCCACTATAACTAAGAGCAGTAATGTTTCCTTTTCCTTTTTTTTTTTTCATTCTCTTTTTATTCACCTATAGGAGATCATGTCATGTATTGAATAAAAACAAAATGTAAGAAAAATTATTTCTTCACGTTTAGAAATTATAAATCTCATGCCTAATGAGCACATTTTGTGCAAAAGAGGTTAAACAGCCAATGGAATGTTTTGAATCTTATTTTACTCTTACAACTTTACATATACATCTGTTAATCCATTGTTAATTTTGAGGAAAAGCATTGGTTATTTGAGGCCATGACCATAAATTAGTAGTTGAGCACTTGCCTTGTGTTTATAGTTCAATCGTTAGCAATGAAAAAGGCAGAATCAAAAACCTTATGTTGATAGATTTAGTGAGATTTCAGAAGTATGTCATTATCTCAAAGCATTGGTCCAGCAAAATTGATAAGAAGCTTAACCTTTTGTGTACTCCACTCTGACTTAAAACATGTGCTCTAGGAAACAGAAATGTATCATATTTTAAGCCGAACAGTACCTACCTTATTTTATATTTATAATCATTTAGACATAATTTTGGCTTAGTTTAGAAGTCAAAGGTTTAATTGGAACATAGCTAATGTAATATCTTTTACTGGAATCTATATGGTCCTTATGAACTACAAAAAACATTTTAGTCTGTAACTTATGTAAGTACACATAAGTATTGAAAAATTGTGTGTTTTGATGACCAAAATATGGCATTTTCACTTAGAATGGAAATTACTTAAAATTCTACTGTGTTCTACCAGCATGACTTGCTATCCTATTTTTCATTAAGCTATATTCTATCAGGGGTCAAGCTTATGTTGCTTTGAATTATATGACCAACATAAAATAACAGAAAGGTTGGCAGAAAATACTCTATGATATTTAAAAAACAAGATGCTTAAAAATGTCACATTCAACATTGCCTAGAGAGTTTGTCAATTTACACAATTTCTGATATGAAATTGCTGATATTTTATGATTACCCATTCAACTGATTATGTCAATATTCTACAAATTGAGCAATTGACCTTGCTTCTGGTTAAGGAAGTATTCTGTGCTTCCTGCCACACACGATAATGATCAGTAGAGCTGAAAGGAAAAGAAAATATTTCCTAAAAACTTTATACACTGAGAAAAACAGTCTGGTTTTATTTGGGGGGAAGGGTAATTAGCAATTCTTTCATCACTTATGACATAAGTGACTTTTTCAAATGTGTGGCTCAGTCTGTTTAATTAAGGAGATAAAAACACCTGTAGCATAAGAACTTCACCAGTGGAAATGATAAATGAGTCTTAGCTTGGATTTCAACATTCGATAGTCTTAATAAACTAACATGTCAATGAATTGGGAGTCTGATTCTAACAATTTTAGACAACTTATGGAAATTATGACTGTTGTCTACTCATCTCTTTCACAGAATTTTCTAACTCTCTAGACTTTGGCTCTTTAATTCTGTATAATAAGAGACTGCTAAGGTTATTGACTATTTTCACAAAGGCAGAATTAAGTTATTGTGTACACAGTGTCCTAGGAAAGTAAGCATGCTACAGTGAAGCTTAATAGATTCATTGTTTTGATTTAAAAGGTATGATCTATGAAAGCCAGATGTTTAAGAATGTGCAAAATAATATGTCAATTAAAAGCAAAGCAATTAAATATCAGCTGACTTGATTTTCTGGAGCTGTAGGCAGTCTACAGACTTCTATCTGGAAGATACACCATGGAGTGTTTTCATCAATTGATCTCATTGACCTTTTTCTAAAACCTCATGGCAAAAGGATTTGTCCTTGCTTTAAACCAGGAAACTGGGACATAGAATTGGACCTCTCCAAAATCAGAGCTAATTACATAGTAAAGAAGGGACTTTGTTCCAGGAACTGAATCCAAAATGCATCACCCACTTCATACATTTCTTCCATGATTGAAGAAATCTTTTCAAACAACATGCAAAAGGGACATTTTATGAGTCATTTAAAATAGCATTAATACATAGTTCCTAATTTAATAAGGAACAGAAAATTGAACACCCACCTATTGCCTTAGTAAAGAATAAATTGAACAAAGGCACACTAGAAACCACAACATTTTTAAACTAGTTATACAATTTAGTGTTTTGAGAATATTATCAATTACTGTATGACTAAATTCAGAACATTTTAAAAATTTACCTGAATTTTATTAAATCAATATGTGTGTGTGTGTGTGTGTGTGTGTGTGTGTGTGTGTGTGTGTGTGTGTTTGCCTGTTACTAGCATTTCTTATTGGCTAGCTCTGTCTTAAATATTAAGCTATTTCTATCAATCTAAGTATTTCCAGTATTTCCACATGGTCTTATCTTACCAGAAAGAGAGACCTGGATTTCTACTCTGTTGGTCCTCCATCTTGAAACTCCTCCCTACTACTTCCCGAATCCTCCTTGTCTCCTAGTCCTGCCTATCTTGCTTTCCTATTGGCCAGCAGTGCTTTATTCATAAGCAATAAGAGAAACATATTTACAGAATGACAACTCCATATATATATTAAAAAGAGAGAAAGAGAGAGAGCAAAAGTATTTCTGGATAGCTGAAATATGATGAATACCTTAGAAATTTTTTTCCATTTTGCTTTCAGTTAGGGTATCACAGTGGTATTCATGTGCATTGGGCTGGAAACTCTTTCTATAATGAAAAAGATACAGTAATTTTCAACTAATTCTCAAATCTGGTTTCTTTAAGAAATAAGTTTAAGATTCATTATCAAAGTTTTATGAAAATGCTAGGGTTTGTATACACTTTATTTTAAAACAAAATGAAAACAACGTTGCATTGAAATTGGAAATTTATGTGTATAGCATTAACTTGAAATATAAAGAAGCAAAAGTACTTACAAGATAACTTTTCAGTCCTTAAAATAAGCACTCAGAGATTTTAAAGAATACAAAAGTAGTTCCCAGAGTTCATTCTAAATGATAATTTTGTAATTGCTGTATTTATATTTTACTTTTCCTTTATAGATTCCTTATATTTTCCACATTCCTTCAAAAATATGACATTTTTATAATCAGAAAAAAATTACCAAACTTTATCAATTTCTCAATTCAATTTCATACGCAGAAAAATTTTGAAGAAAAAAATGAAGTGATCCTCTCTAATCAAATTCCCTTATACAGCAAGAAATCATGGTGAATTATATGTGTGTGTGTGTGTGTATGCATACATACATACATAATACATACATACATATTGTTTCTAGTGTGTGCTTACAATTGCCAACACCATCAATATCAATAGTGAGTAGTCTTGAACTGCCTCTTTGATCCGCAGTATCTATCACACTGTACTCGTGACCCTTGTCTCTGATGTCATTTAGACTAAACTCATTCTTTTTCTGTTTAAAAGATAGCATGAAGAATTAAATATAAAGCTTACAACATCCAGGCCGCCATTGAACGCATTTTCACTTAACACTTTACAGGGACTGAAGAGGAAGATAAAGGAGATGACCTTCTGTTGGGGTCTGTGGACGAGTTCTGGTGGTTCCCTCACATGTGGAGCCACATGCAGCCCCACCTCTTCCACAATGAGTCCTCTCTAGTCGAGCAGATGATTCTCAACAAAGAATTTGCCCTGGTAAGTACATTTCATTGTGTCATTTCTCCTCCGTGGAATGTGATCTAATAACAGCAATATGGATACAATAGATTGAGTTGAATCCCATAGAAGATGAATAGAAAAAATATATGGAAGGACATTACATACATTGAAAATTCCTGTTGCTTTGTGATATTCTGTGCCAGGTATGTGTGTATGGGCATGATGTGATTGCACCTAGTTGTAAATACATAATATATATATATATATATGTGTGTGTGTGTGTGTGTGTGTGTGTGTAAAATATCTATGAGTTCTTACATAGTAATAATAATTGGTGTATTTTCAAGGTAAATTTCAGGAAGCTGAGATCTTATTGAAGATTGTTCTAGCATTTAAAAGAGGAAACATTATACTTCCTCCATCCTAAAGTGGTAAAATATAATTTATTTCTCAAAATAAGTATAAATTATAGTTATCAAGCAATGACTCAAACTTTAGTGTGTCTTTTTCTCAAAGATAATATTCAAAACACAGACAGTAGGTCCATTGCTCTCAGTTTCTAGCTCAATAGATTTACAGAGGCCCACGACTTGCATTTCCAAACTTTTCAATTAGATGCCTGTAAGGAAGTAGTTTGGAAAGAACAATGCCCAAATTCCCAAATATTGTGTATAAATGTTTGTTTTCATTTAATTGGACTTTGTTATATAAAATAAATTAAAAAATAATAATAAATTAAATTTAAAAAAATTAGATGCCTGTATGCTGTGAAGAGCCATCCACAGAGCCAAAGTGGGCATACTGCTGCCTGGTCTTGTTATCAAACTAAGAAAGCTTTTTTTTTTGACACAATTTTAAATAATTGAAAATACTACTGAATTAATTGTAGTTTTTGTAACATGTAAAACAGTAGTATTGCGGAGTCTGAATTTACAAGTATCTAAGTGAGTTGCTATTGGGGTATTGCTCCATTCCTGCAGTGTCCTCTGCTTTGCCACCACCTTTGTGCACTGTGGTGAAAAGAGACACTACTAGCTCAAGTCCTAAGATCCATTTATCTTGCCCTTTAGTGAAAGTTTGCCTGCTCTTGTTTTAGGTATTACTTGAATCCTCTGTCCTTTCAAAAATGTAATAAAAGGCAGCAATCTGACTCTCAGAAAGACTGATAAGCATTGTCCTGTTTGCTTAGCAGGTCATGTTCTCACAAAAATTGTGGGAATCCCGTCATATGCCTGAAGCTCTCTGTTCTGTGCCCCATCCTGACTACCTACAACTCCTCTGAACTGTGTCATTGCAGAAACCTTCAGTTTTGTATGGTCATATTTGGAAGCATTGCCCGCAAATGAATACAGTGGAATCCTATAAAGTTAAACCTGGTTACACATTATTTTATTTTAAAAGAAAACCTTAATTTTCTTTCTAGGTTTCAGGCAAGAGTAATACCTACAGATAGAGTCTTGACTCAAAAATATGGAAAATTAAAGTGAGCAAGGTCAAGGATTAGAGAATCAAAATACCTTAATTGACTTATTTCCTTCCACGAATGGCTGCTTTTAGTACAAATCATTTAAATCTTCTGTGTCCTGGTCTCTCACACACAGAAGAAAGACGTCAATAGGAAGAATCTCCATGTAGGACTGCTGTGCGAATGCACGTGTAAGTTTCCACCAGAGTCTAGTGCTCCAATTACTCCTTTCAAAATACACACAAATAGTCATATGTTGCTTTAAATACTTGAATGAATTTATTTTTCAGTGTGGATCAATACAAGACTTAAACTGTATGCACTATCCAAAACATTATGTAATGCTAAACAGGGTTCTAAGAATTATAAGTAAATTTACCTTACTCAAAATCAAACATACTAATAAACACTCCTGGCTTGGTTACTTTGAAAACTAAACGTGTTTATCACTTGTCGTAAATCCACCCAACTCTACTGCCACTCAGCAGCTTGGCTCTTCAGATTTGTAGGTGATATTTCATAATAGCTGATTTCACCTGTTTGAGTAATTTCTTTTTTAAAAAGCCATGCTGAGAGCTCTGGAAAAGATTACAATGTAATTGCTTCGTAATGAACCGTTGGGAGCTTTTTAGAGGCCATTCAAAGCAATTACATTTGTTTAGTCAGTAATGCTAGAAGCTACACTTAAACCTATAAATATATCGTGTTTAAAAAAAGATCTTATTATGTGTTTCAAAGTCAAAATATTACAACCCAAATGAAGCTTGTTAAACACACACATTGCAGTGGCGTTGTCATTTTCTTTGCTGAGTTCAGTTCCACAAAATTCAAAACTGTTAAGCAATGTCATTATTTAGAGCCCTGGCTTCCCTGTCAAAATAGCATGGCAATAAGAGGGCTATCTGGAGTCAAGAAATATTTCTTCCCTATAAAATTACTTTTTCCAAGTCCAGGTAACACTTTGAAAACATCAACAATATAAAGACAGCATAGGGCAGTGAGATATTGTCAGATTAAATATGAAAGCCAGCTGCTCCTAACCAGTTCTAATAAAGTTGGCAACTTATTTAATGTCTTCATGCTTCACTTTCTTTCCTTGAATGCTAATGGCTGTTTTTCATTCTCTATGCCACAAACTTTCTTAGATAATTAATTTACATCAACTCATCTGCCAAAGAAAAGCACTGGACCAAATAATGCCACTGATCAATTCCAGCACTAAAATTTGTGATAACTGACAACATCAGTCCCAAAGTTTGAATTGAACATCTTGAAATAATCAGCTGGCTGCAGTTGTAGCAATTTTGTGAAGAGATTTCCAAACTAAATGAGTACTTACATGGATAAAAACCCAATGTAATAAATTCTTCCCTTAAAAATTATATCCATGCATTCTCATTACTCTGTGGTAGGATTATGTGTGATAGAGGGATTGTCAATTTCAAAAGCACAGTTGTTTTCACAAAAATCTCAAAATAATATTCAAATAGAGTAATTAGGACCTTGATACTGATATTTTTAAAAGTACTTTTTTAAAACCCAATCAGAATGGTCATATCCATAGGACTCTCTGAAATTTCTCTGGTTATAGTTCATTTCCTCTTGGAACATGTTTGAAGACCATGAGAATAATTCATTAAATGAGTGTTTTTTTTTTTTTATTCCTTTCAGTATTCTGCCAGAAGATTTATCAATACAAATCTTTGCCATTGCTTAAGCTAAGCACATGCATTTATATAATCGGTTTGTATGGAGTAGAGGTTTGGGGGTATGCACTTCAATCCATGAGTACAATTAACGGGGTTAAGTATACATATACATGCTTAATATATGCACACGTCATGTGTGTATATGTTATGTTTGCATAGAAAGTGCAACTCATATATTGATCAGAAGAGTCAAGCTGTGGTAATGACAATGTACTTTATTTGGTGTAACAGAAAAGTGGAGAAAAATGTTTTTAAGTTCCTGTTTATAATAAATCATAGATCTTTGCTGCCACTCAGTTGCTTGTGCATGTAAGTAAACAGATGCAAGCTTTCAAATATGACAATAAAGGCTGAAGAAAACAAGAGACAGTGGGTAACATCAAAGCAACTAAAGAAAAAGTGACCAAAAATCATCATCTCTGATTTAACCTAAATCTCCATTTCAATCACATAGAACAGAATGCCTGTAGCATAAACCTGAATTATTTATTTTTATTCCACAATAGACTTGTGGGGAAAAATATGTTTTGTTGTTTTAAGTTCTACATGCATACTCATTGAAGTTTCTAAGCCAGTGGGGATTTTTTGTCCTCTGATTATTTCAGATGAGAAAATATCCTGAAGGGAAAAAAACAAAACAGCATTTTGTCTGCGCTGCTAACATTTTCAATAAAGATGTGGTTTCCTCACATTTTAGTAAATAGTAAAGTATCCTGTTTTAACTAAAATAAATGCCATTTTTTAAAGTTAATAGTTTTAAGATCTACTGTTTAAAAGTTAAAAATATTTATGAAATATAAATATACCTATCCCAATTAGATCAGATATGCATTGAATGCTGGCGAGATATTTCCATTAAAGCACAAATCTGGTACTAACGGGATGGCTCAGTAGGTTATGTGTTTTTGTGTAAGGATGAAGACTTAAGCTTGGATCTCAGGCACCAGGATAAAGTAGGACATAAATGTACATCTTTACTCCATATGCTTGGAGGTAGAGACAAAGGATCACTGGGGCTCAGTGGTATGCCAGCCTAGCCAATCAGTGAATTATAAGTTCAGTTAGAGACCTCGTCTCAAAAACTAATGTGGACAGACATAGAAGAGGGCATACAGTATTGTTTCTGACCTCAAGATAAGCATATACAGGCACATACTCACATTCATATTCATATACCAAAATCACACACAATACCAACCCACAAAAAGCTATCAAATAGTAACAATGAAAAGTTGCTCTTTTCATGCTCTATAAGCTTACCTATTTAAAGGGAATAAGAATGGGATTGTTGGCACAGTATGATCAAACAGTGCTTCCTGTCATTCTCTGTGGGGTACAGCTTTACTGGACAACACAACGTGTGGTCTTGTGCAATTCAACAAATATATGTGTTAAAAATGTGTGGATGAGATGCCTCAAAGAGTGAAGGTACTAGTCACCAAGTCTGAGGCAGGTGCTAGACCTCAACCCAGAGCCCATACATGTTAAAGGGGAGAATCGGTTCCTTCAGGTTGACCTCTGATCTCTCCACATAAACTGTAACACATGAATGAACACACCCTGGCACACACACACAATGACCATATAACTGCAATTTTTTAAAATTGATTATAGCTAATAGATGTGTAGGGTAAGGAAGGGATACAAGAATATTGTCTTTTAATTGTGATAAGATTTATTCGTTCTTAAATCACTTTTCACAATGGATCAAGTTATATGTCTTAGAGAATTAATAATGAATAAGACAAGCTTTTCAAATTCAGAAGAGTGAATACACAAGCATGCAAATGATTTTGGTCAAACAATGACAGTTATCAAACAACTTGAAGCACTGAGGCATAGGGGAAGAAACTACGTGAAATTGACAATTCGGACTGTGAGGAACGTATGCTGAATTGCCAGTCAGAGAAAGGAAGATACTACATGAACCCCTCTCACAAACATTTATGAAAGTTAAATCTAAAGAACTGGAGAGTGTGTTGGTGGTTGCTGCTGACTGGGGCAGGATAAAATAGGGAACTGTTATCAAAGGGCATGATAGTTCAGTCCAGCAAGAGGAGTGCATCTTAGATTACCAAGCAAAAGTGTGTGTTTATAAGCAACAGATATTAATGCATTACACACTTAAAATGTTGTCAATGTTTAGCACTATAAATAAGTGAATATTTTAATAATAAAATGAGCTTCTGAGGGACCCTGTGAAACAAATACCTATTTAGAACAAATACTCATGTCTAGTCCTTCATAATCGAGTGCAGTGGATATCTAAGTAAATTATTGACAACATGAAGGTCTAAAATTTCCATTAGCTTTGCAGCAGTCTGTGTGGTTCTGAAGGTTATCACTTAGCATTGTGCTGCAGGTCTAATCTCTTATGAGACTTCAGTCAAGGGCTCAGCTGACGTGGCAAGTGATTTTGAGGTTTACTTGCAGGGTAGACCACTGCTAAGCTAGTGTTTGTTGACAAGGTTCAGTTCCTCACAAGGAGGGAACTTCATTTTCCCACCAGGGGTTATCTAGGTTTGCCTTGATTTTCTTCCTGGTCATATGAGCTGTTTCAGGAGAAAGTTCACAGCATGACAGGACAGCACTCTGAGACAGGAAACAAGAGATTTGCAATCACCAAGCAGAAGCCACAACAGTCATTTTTATCATGAACTGGTCCAGAGGACCCAGTTAGTAGCTCCATCCATGCTACACCCAGGAAAAGGATATGAAGGGAGGCAACAGTAACAGAGAGGACATTTGAAGCCCCTGTGCTTAACGCCTGTCACATGTAACCCAATGTAATGTAGGGAATCCTGTTCAAAGCCATCATCTTTTCAGTGAACATGAAATAAATATAATCTCTTTCCTCAAGTCTAAGTACAATTGTAACTCCCCAAGCCAAAACAATTAGATAGATCTTATGCTTCCATTTCTCTCATGTAATTAATCACATCTCTCAGGCTCCACTGGAAACTTGCAGAACTTGTAATCGTGAGAACTGCCTCCTTCATTGAAGCTCCTATTGAATCACTTTTAGAAATTATACTTAATACAAATATTAACATATGATACAGTTCATGTGTATAAAGTGTCATCTCCAGTAAGTTTTACTGTTTTTATCATCAGTATTAGAAAATTCTTTCTTTCTAGAGTCCACTTTCCTCTTCCATTTTGCCTAACCTTAATAAAATACTTCTGTTGCTATAATTTCCTTATTCTGAACATTCAGAATAAATGGGTTCATGTAACTTGTGATCTTTCATTCTTTGTTATGTAGCACACAGTTTTTAAGATGCACGTATATTGGAGACTTCCATTTTGTTGTCAAACGATATTCTATTGTTCAGCTATATTGTATGTTATTTATCCCACCAGATGCTAGTTAATTTCTACATATTTTCTCATTACAGTACCACCATGAACATTTGTGCAGAATGGATAGTACACAACTACACTAAGGAGTCTCTGTAGTATTTCCCAGTAAGGGAATAGTGTTAGCTCTAAGTCATATACTAACTACATGTTTAGTATTCTAGTAACAATTCTACTGTTCCTACAGTCCTGATACCATTTATACTCTCACCAGCAAAGGAGGAGACTAAGATATTTGTATTTCGAAAGAAAGTAATAACGATTAGAATATGTTGTAAAGTGGGAGTCTCCCAGTTCCTTGACCCTCCTATCCTCCCCTGTTACCCCACCAAACCCCAGCCCATCCCATTTCTGCTCCCCAGGGAGGGTGAGACCTTCCATATGAAGTTTTCAAAGACTGTCATATCATTTGGGACAAGGCATAGGCCCTCCCCTATGTATGTAGGCTAAGAAAGTGTCCCTCTATGTGGAATGGACTCCCAAAGTCCATTCAGATACTAGAGATAAATACTGATCCATTGCTGGAGACCCCATAGACTGCCCAGTCCTCCTAACCCCATATTCAGGGGGTCTGGGTCAGCCCTATACTGGTTTTCCAGCTACCAGACTGGGGCACATGCGTTCCCCCTTGTTCAGGTCAGCAGTTTCTGTGGGTTTCTCCAGCCTGGTCTTCACCCCTTTGCTCCTCACTCCTACCTCTCTGTAACTGGATTTCATGAGTTCAGCTAGTGTTTAAACTGTAGATGTCTGCTTCTGCTTCCATCAGCTACTAGATGAAGGCTCTCAAATCTTTATTAACTCAGCATATGTGTCTTTGAAGGCAATTTCTAGTCACTGTTTTATTCTCAAACTGTTATATTTCATTAAAGTTATTATTTATGTTACAAACTAAACATTTTAAATATTGATTTCATCCTGAGCCCCTCCTCAACTCTAGACTGAAATTTGCCTTATTTAATTATATACTTTCTGATATAACTAAACAACCTGACTCCCTTGAAGTATGTAGTTTCAATGTTGCTTCTTGGAAAGTATCACTTTTAAGAGACAGTGGTCTAGGCCAGAATTTCCTGTGTGTCTTTCTCTTGAACTACCTACCATTGTTGTGATGGTTATTCCTCTGTGAACCTCAGTAATGAACAATGTATGTGTCTGCTGTTTCTGATACTGCCTCAGGATGCAAATTGATTTCAATCTATGAATCTCTGGTCTCATGAGTGCTCCCCTTGGTGTACTTCCCTAGTTGTCTCTGGTAAACAGCTGTTTAATCTGTGACCATATTATTATGAATCTAAAGATGACAACAATCTCCTCTTTAATCGCTTGAAAAATTCACCATATTTGAAAATGGCCCTGGCCTTGAATTATATATTCGTTTATCCCCCAAGCACAAATTTCCTCAGGGAGAACTTTTCCTGAGTGTTTCCCCCTCTTATTACCTGCTATCCTTGGTGAAATCTCTCTTGCAGAGATATTGGAGGCGGGTAATAGGCTTGCTGTTCTCAACATTCTGTTTTTGAAGATGGGCCCCAAAGCACTGTCAAAGTCTCTGATCTTCCCAGCTCATTTCTCCTGGCATGGAACCACCACTCAATGAGAAACAACTTCTTGTTCTGTTTCTTCTGGAGTATATTCTCTCCTTTATCAGGGAGATTAGATTGAACAAAGCTCCATATTTCTCAGCAACTCTTAGCTGGTATAGAACTCTACAAAAGAGAAAAAGAATTCCTGAGGGCTCCCTCTCAAAGATGAAGCCTTAGATGTAGACTGAAAGCTAAGGCAATGAGTCCCACCATCTTCACTAAAAGTTCTACAATTCAAAATTGGGTCAGGGGCACAAATGTCAAGATCAATTATTACTTTTATGAATCTTTCTATAATTTATTATTTCTTTTCATTTATTCGCTTGCCTTCTTCATTTCCAAGAGAATTTTAGAAATAATTACAAAAACATACTTTTTATTCCAGTTGTCAGTGTTTCCCTGAGAGAAGATTCAGGGAGTTCCTCATACCCCACCTCTAGAAGTCAGAACCACCATCTTTATCTTGACTGACTTGTGGCAGTGGATTCCTCATTAGTATTTGTAGTCTTGACCTTTCTGAGTTCATCCTCACCAGTTTATAATGAAGATGTTAACATGCATTCTGGCCCTTGTGAGTTACCATTAAGACAACCTCACCATCATAAATAAGATAACTCCGAATAGTACCTAGTGGTTGTTTCCTAGGCTGCACATGCCCATCTGTTGTTTAATAGATTCACCTAAGTAGTTAGATTGTCTTCTTTCCAGTAGTTCTTGCTACTTCTTGGTAACTGCTATCAAAATGTATTTGTAAAATAACCTCTTTCTACCCTTTCGTCTTGTCCATTGTTGCTGGTTTTATTGAGTCTGACTTTGACCTAACTTTCTCTTGCTCTTCATAAAAAATGAATGACCTACCTTCTCTGAAATATAGTTCTTGAATTTGATAAGATAATTTCCTTCCACTTCATTGTTTATATTACATATTCACTTTGGGGGGCAAAATAACAAAAGACTAAATCAGAGAATATCTTGGGCTGATATCATCTTCTAAAAGAGGTTATGGAAACTATAGTTTTTTCATTAGTTTTTCTATCTCAAAGTGTTCTACTTGTATTATTACCTCAACATCTGTTTCCTCTTTTTCTTGCTCTCTGAGGATGAGTGAATTTTAATTTAGCTCATTTTTAATATCTTTTAATCTCACTTCTTTTTAATTTTCTGTCCCTAATTTACCATTTTTATTTAAGTCCTATGATAGAAATAGATCTAGAATTTCTGATACTTTGCTCTGATGTGCTATAATTCATAGATTGTATATTCAAAGTAGGTCTCTCCAGGTCTTTGAAAAAAATTTTTTTGTTAAATCTCTTGTGTTCCATTTTATAACAGTGTTTTCAAGTCCTAGAGTGGACAAAGAGTGATTTTTGTTTAATAAGCATTAGATAATGAAATCTAATACATTTTTTTTCCTGAAACAAGGAAATGAATTTGTTAAAGTGTTTCAAAACAGAATATGTTCATGATCTTGATGTTGAATTCAGTCAGTTCTGTTGATTGAAAATCTGTGATGAGCAAAAGGCCATTTGAAGGAAGAACATATTAAAGTCACAGTGGGAAGATTATAGGACATTAGCAAGTCAACTTGAAGCTTACTTATATGAATACATAATGCTTTTGTTACTGTATATACAGCATTTATTTGCAGTTGTCATTATAGACAATTTTAAAGTGTTTTAAAAATCTATGCAGTTAGTACAGATATAAATGCTTTATAATGTTTCTTGCCTTTTAAGTTTAATATTCAAGATTTTTTCATGCCTGATACTATTCAAAAGTGTTCACAGGCATAATTCATCTGTGATCATACCCAAATTTGTCTCTATGACTGCCCTTACACTTTCAGGACTATATTCATATTAGTGTTTTGTACTTTAGTCAAGAGAGTAAGGATAATCAGGCTTTTTATTCATGTAATATTAACATCAAATATCTTCTTAAAATATTGTGGACTATGTATCTGTAACTTCGAACCATCATTATGTAACTATTTTAGTTATTTGAATATGAATATATCTTGCTGATTCTAAGTTAATAATTGAACAAAACATGTTCCATAATATTTCAATGACTTGAACTTGTAGAAGAAGTTACAGACAAAGGATAGGGATGTATTTCAGAAATAAAATGCTTGCCTGGCACAGAAAAGGTCCTGACATGATCCCCTCTTACAGGTATAGTGTGCTGATTGCAATATTTAACAAAATAAAATGTGTATATTTCTTCCTTAAGAACTCATTCCCAGCAGGTATGGATTTTTACCCTTTGACAAGTAGGATAATATTATTTAATAAATTTCTTGGCTAACTTACTCAAGAAACCTCCAAGGTTCTCATAAATTCCCATTTTCACTAAGCCCATAAGAAGAATAGCACAAACTCTCTGGCTGCAAATTAGAATTGGTATTTCATTACCTATTAATATTCATACTGCTTAGCAAAGGATTTAGAGAAAATGACATTTCTTGTCATGTGTTGTATCATGAAAAGTCCTTTACTTGTTGATTTGGTATTGGCAGGTGGGCTTAAGAATTTCCCCCAGACAGAATCTCTGTAAAAGAGATATTCATCTATTTGATTTCCCTAGCAGAGGGTAATGGCAGACTCACACCATTATCAAAAATTCTATTTTTAACTGAATCATCTTTCTTCTGTCATGCAGCAATTTCATTTCTGAGCATGTTTGTTTAAACTCAAAGAAAGAAATGCTACCTGCAAAATGCATTTGCATATTGGGTGGTCACAAAGAAGGAAATCAACTGTTTTTATTACCTGAAATGGATTGGTATTGGTCTATTAAGGCTTGCTCTTATCTTATTAAAAAATACTTTTTAATCACTATTTTGGTAAGCAAAGAGTTTGAAAACCACTCTCACCACTCTCGCCTTTTTGCATTGTGCTGCAGTAATCTCCCCAAAGTGTGTGCCTCTAAATAACGTTTCAGGTATCGCAGAGCCTCTGCTCTTGTCAGGGGCTGAACACACAGGCAGTTGTAGTAGTTTTACCTTGGGGAGAGGATGACAGGCATTGCATTATTTAATTTACTTGTTTTAAAGTGAACTAGCATTTTCTCTAACTAGTAGGTTCTGTTTGTGTTACACAGACCAATTAATAAAGCAAAGCATATAAAAGAGAAAGCTATGTTGTTCGCAAGAAAGCAAAACCTTAACTCTTCCTTGTGTGGCTTGACTTTCGGCTGCACATATCAGCACATACTCCTAAATTCAGATCCTATTTCAAGTTCCACCTTTACTGATTATTCTGTGACTGGTACTGGCTAGTTCTGTAAATGATAATTAGGGTTAGGTATGTAACAAGGGTGTAAACTACCTTTGTGTACATGTTTATAATGCTTAAGAGAATCTCTAGTGAGTGTTTCAAACACATTTAACATCTTCATCATGGCTACTGTATCTCTTTAGGAAGCACATTTTTTTTTAATAAAACATTGTTCCTGTGTAACAAACCAACTCACTTTTCAAGGCATCTTAGTTTCTTTTCCTGATGATATGGCCAAAGACATTTTCTACAGGATCTCAAAATGCTTTCTACTAGCCCTACTACCAAGTTCAAGGTATAGTCTGTTGTGGCAGGGTAGCAGAGGCAGTAGGAACTTGAAGCAGCTCTTCAAGGGAAAGATAATATGCTTACTAGATAATATGCTCATCTACCTTTTGCCATTTTATATAGTCCAAAAAGGCAATCGTGGAATTTTTGTGGATGGGATTTCCTACTTCTTGCAATCAAAATAATCTCACACAGGCATGCCCTGAGACACACCTCCCAGGTGATTCTAGATTCTGTCACATAAAAAACTAATACTAACCACTACACAAGTTTATAGAACATTCAGGTCATGAATAGTAACAGTACATCCAAATGTGCTTAACAACCCTCCATCTATATCCACAGTAAAATACTGAAGGGGAACACAGATTTTTTCAGGGGATTAATGTCTTCCTTTATATTCCATCAAGAACATATGCAAATGACAAAACTATACTTGTTAATACATTATTGAGCTAAATGTACCTGGGCATGGCTGTAATCTTCAGCATGTGTGTGGCTGGAAGGTGGGACAGGATGATTGAGAGTCTACATAGCAAGACTTTTTCTAAATTAAAATCCATCTAAGTAAATAAGCAAGTGATAAACTAAAATATTGACCCACATACACCTAACAAATTAAAATACTGACACTATTGTTTTCAGAATATATTCATTTTTTCAGTCATTTCTAGTGTAAAAATAAGTCCATCCTTTCTCTATGTCCTTTGTTTCTTCTACACTGTCTTCCCCCTTTTTTCTCTCTCTCTTTCTCTTGTTTTTTTCATTCATTTTTCTTCTCCATAGATAATTAATGATTATTCAGTTTCTGCTTGACATATTAGTTGACACCAAGGAAACAAACTGAAAATTGTTCAAGAATATGTATTTAAGGTTGTGTTTGGATTATTTTTCTAAGAAATTTGAAGAACACAGTAGAGTTATGAATGAATCTCTAATTATGAAGTGAGAAAAATTATTATAAAGAAAAATTTTAAATGTGTGAAAATGGGTTGATTTCATGAGGCAAAAATCAAGAAAGTAGACCCAAAAGAAACAGAAAATATTAATTGGGAACCAAGTAAGATGCTTTGGCCTTAGCCAAGTCTGGTGGTGTATGTTTTCAATCCCAGAACTGAAGAGGCAAAGGCAGGTTTATCTCTGTGAGTTCAGGGCCAGACTACTCTACACTCTACATAATGAGTTCCAGGACAATCAGGACTATATAGAGAGGCCCAGTCTCTCTCCCCCTCTCTTGCCCCCCTCTCTCACACACACAGAGGGGGAACAGGGACGGGGAGAAAACAAGCAAACAAAAAGGAAATAAAGAAAAAAATGTTCCTGTCTTTAATGTAGTCTATATCCATTTATCAACAAGCTATCTATAGGTTAAGAAACTACTGCCTGGAGGAATTTTCCCTTTGCCCACAATTGGTATTGTAACATCAGTGTGCTAAGTGTGGATTTTATACTTTGGATGGGCTGAATGTCAAACAAAAACAGGTAGTATGTTGCTGAGAAAATTTTGTGAACCTTGAGGCTTGTACACGATCCAGAGATAAGTAGATAGGAGTCATGCTTCCAAAGAACATCTGTTAAGCCCTACTGCCCAACTGTCCATCAGTGATGACTGTGACCTACTGTGTCCTTAGAAACATGGAACATGCATAATAGAAATATATTCCCATAGCCCTTCTCCTGATAAAACTCAAAATGTAACATCAATTGTTGACTAAAGAAATAAATGGATTTTATTTCAAACAAGACTGGAGTTGAGAATTAGGCGATGTAAAAAAAAAAAAAAAAAAAAGCATCTTCTTCAGGGCAGGATATTGAGGAGCATTTCCCCCGATGTTGTGCACCAGGACTGAAAATTCAATTGTATTAATCACTTTTGCTTAGAGCCCTGCCACCCGAAATACAATTCCTCTGTATTTTCATATCAGACAACAATGTATCCCCATCTAATGGATCCTAACTGTTTTCCCATAAATATCTAGATCATTATTTTTGTTTCCACTCACACATAGATTAGAAACTAGGATGCATATAAACAAAATGGGAGAGCCCTCATTTCTATTTTCTTGTCAAGATTCAGTTGTCGTCGGTAGTTGGACATCGTTTCAAAACAAGTAAGCACTGTTTGCTTTTATATTTTTCCCTGGAAGAATGAAGACATTGTTTGCTTGTGCAAACACTGTGGCCATCTGAAGCACAATTTATCGGCTTATTCCTCAGGTAGTAGAAGCTCCAATAAAGTAGTAGACACAGCTCCCACTTGCCCTTCCCATTTGCTGTGTGTCCTTTCCCACACCTAGTATTTAAGCTGCTAGCTAAATTGGAGTGCTAATCTTCAAAGTATAACAGAATCTGATGAAGCAGTCCTGAAACTGTTTGGCTTTCTACTCCTCCTTGCTTTGGTGTGTTGGTGTCAGGAAGAGGTAGCATCTATCTTTTTTTTTTATCCCATTTTGCTATATTTTTCCTGGTACAGAAGCTGGATCTACTGCCTATGCTTTGCCATCTCATTCTTTCTCTTAATGTTTTAAGTCAGGCCTAAACTTCCATTCCCCTGATTGTATCAGAATGGATGTTCTGACAGAATATCCATATAAAAGAAAACCCGGAAAAAAATAGCCCAACACTTTTTAAGAGAACTTGATAGTGAGATTTCAGGCATGTTTCTCAGTCAAATATTAGATAAAGTCCCGTGAGTCAATTCTAAGAAGGGTCAATAGTAGCATAATTAACTCTCACTGATAAATTTTAATGTCATTATTTCAATGATTAAACTTGTTTTTCATTATTAAGCAGCAGGAATAATTAAACACCAAGGTTTGATTTTTTTCATCATTCTTACACTGTGCTAACATATGCTATTTAAATAGCATGTTCCTCAAATGTATCCACCTATTCATCTCTGGACTCTTGTCCTGCCTATATTGCTCTCCCTCTCACTTTGGATTTCTCTGGAATTTGAAAAGGCTTTCAGCTTGGGGGTGTGTTTAGACTTCCTTGGTGGTTTCTGAACATTTCCCTCATTGCATCTTTATAGTGGGCACCTCTAAGCTCTCCACGGTCATTTCTTCACGTAGATGAATACCTACTTCTGACTATGCTGGCAACAGAAAGAGAGAAAACGTGTACATTCCACCACTTGTGAACTTGTCTGCGGTTGAAATCTGTACCGAGATCACACCACTATAGCACGCTGACAACAAAACAGAAATGAAATAGTCAGCTGTGATTTTGTTTTGAAACACGTGAGCATATGTAGAGGAAGATCATTGAATAATCTGTACAGAAGTTATTCAAGTGAATATGACTAGTCATTGAATTCTGTTGATATGTAGGTATTAATTCTTTAAATAAACTCCTTTTTGTGATAAAAATTAACCTGTTTTACATGGTAGCAAATGTTCCACAAAATTGGAAACAACCACAGATGTGAATTCTTTAATTTAGAGATGGCACAGAGTGTAATAGCACAAAATGCAGTAACATTGTTTTGGGGGTTGGCAAAAGGAAGTGAGAGGTAGAGAGATGGCTCATGCAGATCCTGAACTTTGAAATATTTCCCTGTAAATGTGTTAAGCTGACATTAAAAGAGAGGATGCTTCTTAATGGAAATCTCAGCTTGACTTGACAGTAGCAGTACAGACGTGTCCCACTGCAGAGAGATATTTAAATCAATGACATTAACTCTAATAAGCTATATCATAGCGGAAGTATCCAAAAGCTTTGAAAGGGTTTTCAGAGTTAGAAAAGGAAGCTTTAGACAGCTTCAAAATCTTTCATTTAATAAGCACATTCAGTTTAGCTCTCTAATCTAAATCAGTGCTTTGTCTAAAACACTAAGCTAAAAGGTAGATAGATGTTCATGTCTTTTTATAGGCTGCTGTAGAAAGTTTATAATAAAATACATTTACGTATATCAATTTATTGAGAAAAACTTACAAATGAACAAACTATGAAAATTATGTGATAAGTGTTATATAAACCTATTGATTTAGGTTTATTGTTATTGCTATAATAAAGAATACAGCCACAGACAACTTGGAGAGGAAGGAGTTTATATTACTTAAACATGCAGATGTCAGTTCATCATTGAAACTCTCCAAAAAGAGGGAAAACCTAGAATCTGGAATGGAAACAGAGATCCCAGAGCCACTTGCTAGCTTGGTTTCCATAGCCCTCACAACCTACTTTCTTAAACAACCCAAGAATACCTCTGCCCAGGAGTCACACAACCTAAGGTGATATGGGCTCTCCCATATCAGTCATGAAGAAAGTGTCTCACAGTCACATGTACAGGCCAATCTGAGGGGACATTTTCTTGATTGAGGTTGTCTCCTCCCATGTGACCCACACTGGAGTCAAGTCAACAAAAAGACCACCCAGCACAATGGACCCCTTATCAACTTAACACACACACACACACACACACAAATACATCACAGTTAAACCCTAATCCTTCCTTTCTTTGCTGTTTCCAAGACCTTGTGCTAACATCCAAATGTAGAATACAACCTTAAAGCCTCACAGTATTCAAATTTTCGGCACTTTTAAGAGCCAGCATTTGCTTCAGAAATCTGACAGCTCTTTAAAAGCTCAGTCTTTCAATTGTAGGCTCCTGTGAAATCAAAACAAGTTACATACTTCTTATCAAACGAGGGAAGAAGCAAGGCTCAGTCATGGGCAGATCAAGTCTAAGCCAAATTCCAACACTGTAAATAACAGTGTTTGTAAAGTTCAGTGTTTGGGATTCATCCATGATCTCCTGGAGTCCAAAAGGCTTGAGCAGCTTCATTTCACTGTCTCTGCCATTCACAGCACGTACAGCTTGTCTCAAAGCACCAGACTGGCTTCGCTTCACCACTACTGCCATGCTCAGTAGTCACAAAGTCCTGTCCTCTCCGGTATACTGGCATCACCACTGAACTCGGTTATGCCTTTACTATGATTTCCCCTGGCCCCTCTCAATGGACCCTGGCACATGGTCCGAAGCCTCACCTTGATCAAAAGCAATTGTAGGGTAAGGGTTTCACCTTTCGGTTTACAGTATGTCACACAAGACAGGAACTCAAGACAGGAATTTAGAGGCAAGAATTGAAGCAGAGACCATGGCAGAACACTGGTTATCATTTGCTACCCAAACTCATGGTCAGCTCCCTTATTTATATCCCGGGACCACCTTCCCAGAGATACCACCACCCACAGTAGACTGGGTCCTCACACAGATTTCCTCTTACTATGTGACCCAAACTTGTATCAAATTGACAAAACTTAGTAACCATTGTATCCACCTTCTCTTTACAAAATTTCACTGTATAAAATTTGCAATGGATGAGGTCTTCAATTTAAAAAAATAGAGATAGGAAGTTTTGGTGGAAGGATGTAGGGTACATTTGAGAGCAGTTAAAGGGAGAACTTGAGGGTAAATATGACTAAAATATATTGTAAGAATTAATAAATTATTTTAAATGAAATAACTGTATATTGTTTCCATCTTTTTTTGGCTGTCCTGGAACTTACTCTGTAAACTAGGCTGGCCTCAAACTAGGAGATCTTTATCCCGAGTGCTGGGATTAAAGGCATGTTTGACTACAACCCAAATTCATCTTACTTTTAACATACCTGAGTATTTGCTTGTCATTTCTTTTAGTTTAAGGAAACTATTCTCAAATATTAATTAATATCTCTTGTTGTTGAATCAAATCTACAAGTATACTTTCCTGTGAAGGAGAAGGAACAGTTCTGTATAGCAGCTCTGCTCTCGTGGTGTTATCAGCCTTCACACACCATCACTTCTCTCCAACTCTTACTCTCCTATTATTTCAACTTGTTTCAAGCTCATATTGCCAAAGGTCCTTCATGATACTTTTTTTTTTTTTGAAGTTACTTACAACCCTGCTTAGCCTATATTCCTCGTGTAATGACTCAACCTAGGTTTCATATACATCTAAGCTTAATCCAAGCCTCGATCTCTGAACTTGACTGTGCCTGGGATACTGCTTAATTATTCCCACTGTGTAAATAACCATAGGTTTTGAGTGGACTTACCATAGAGCCGTGACATCCTACAAATCTTTGCTGTATAGGTAGTTATGCTTGCTAGTTGTCAACTTGACATAAGCTAGAATCATCAGAGAGGAGTGAGCCTCAGTTGAGAAAATGTCCCCCTAAGACTTGGATGTAGACAAGTGTTTAAGGCATTTTTCATAATCAGCAGTAGGTGGAGAGTGCCCAGTCCATTTTAAGTTGGTAGGCATGGGTTCTATAAGAAAGCAGGCTGAGCAAGCCATGAGGAACAAATCAGTAAGCAGCACAACAGCACCCCTTGGTAGTCTCTGCATCAGCTTCTACTACCAGGTTCCCACCATGATTAAGTTCTTGCTCTGTCTTCCTTCTCTGATGAACAAGCTGCTTTTTGCAGTAGTATTTTATCACAGACATGGTAACCCTGACTAGGACAATGACTTTTTCTTCAAAAGCAATGTCTCTCAATTTCATTTCTCAAATTTAGTAATTATACCATCACTTTGCTTTTTCAGCTTCCTATTTCCCTGAAACAAAACCAACCATAAGCAAACTCTGATATGTACCTATTATACAAATGCAATTTCACTATGATTATAGACAAATGGAAGCAGAATATTAGCCATGATTTTAGACTTTATAGCGTGTGTGTGTGTGTGTGTGTGTGTGTGTGTGTGTGTGTCTACAGAGGCTAGAAGAAGGCATCATATTCCCTGTAAAGCTGGGTATGCTGGTAGAGCAGAAAGTGGTCCTACCTGCTAAGTCATCTTTCTAACCTTTATTAATTTAATTTGAAGCATTTGAACTTCTCTGCTGAGGAGAGAACATAACCTATATGACTAGAATGCAAGTGATCATTATTATCTAGTAAAATATTTTGTATAGAATTGGTTATGTTATTTTGATAAGCAACTTTTCTTGTTCAGGTTGTTGATTGACATATATTGTTAAACCCAAGTAATTTTAGTCTTTATTTTGTATCATTAATATCATAACCATATTTGCCATCATCTGCTTTTTCTTCCTACTTATCAGTTAATTAGTTGTTCACAAAGAAAAGTTTTTGACCTGAAAGGTGTTTATGGGGAATTTTCAAAGACAGTCCCAGGATAGAACAATTATTTCCAGTTTTATTTTCAAACACTTCTTTCAAAGTAATTCAGTAAATGGAAAAATAGAATTTGCCTTTCACCAAATACAAGCCAAAACAAAACTTGAACAAAGATAATAATGAATATATCCAAAAAACAAACAAAAACACCCCAAAAGAGCTCTCAGTCTTCAGTTAGCTCCCATTCCATTACGGATCCCTCATACTGGTCATACCTCTTGTGTGTTTTTTCAGTGTATATGTTTGGTTTCATCTTTTTACTCCTTAATTTCGAAACCTCCCGGGCATCTGTCTCAGTACATCTTCTTTTATCTGCTTATAAATGTTTTGTTTGTTTGCTTGCTTTAGATCATTGAACCACATAACTTTAAATGAAATCTTTATCTTGGAGAGAGAAAGATGGCTCCGTATTTAAGAAACCTCGCTGCTCTTCCAAGGACCCAGGTTCAATTTTTAGCACCCACACGGGTGCTAAGTCATCTTCAGGCATTTCCATGTAGTAGATATAATTATGGCACACAGACATACCTGAAGATAATACATCTACATGCATAAAAGCAATAATAATAATAATAATTTTTAAATCTTGAAATCTTATCTACCAAACTCCGGCTGAGCTCACTCTTGAGGATAATAAGTTGCTTATTGATATTATTACCTGTTATGTGTTAATGTGCTATTAGATGTCTTTTTTCATGCACAGTGTATCTTTTTTATCATTCTACCCCCAAACTGCCTCCTTCTCTGACTTGATAGCACACATTCCTTCCAGATATCCTTCCTGTCCCTGTACTGTATTCAAGCTCTAAAAAATATTCAAAATAAGGCTGGAGAAGTTTAAAGCACTTGTCATATAAAACAAGAGGACTTGGTTTTAGATACAGAACCTACATAAATAATACATGGGCATGGTGGCTTACCCATGATTCCAACCTCAGAACGCAGATACGGGGAAGTTACTGGAGATACAACCATGCGCTCTGGGTTGTCTGAAAGACACAGAAAAAAAGTGGTAGATTAATCAAGGAAGACTCCAGGCATTTTCGCCTTTTGTTACTCTTTGTCTGTTTGTCTGTCTGTCTGTACTCTCTCTTTCTCTCTCTGTCTCTATCTCTATCTGTCTCTCCCCCCTCTCTCCTTCTCTTCCTCTCTCCGTTCTCCCTCTCTCCCTCTCTTCCTCTCTCCCTCTCTCCTTCTCTCCCTCTCTCCCTCTCTCCCTCTCTCCCTCTCTCCCTCTCTCTCTTATACACACATGAAAGGGAAATAAAGAAAAATATATCCACAATAAAATTATTTCTCATGAGTTCCAATATGGCCATATAGTCCAGACTGTCATCACTCCTCATCAGAGCTGTTTGAGAGCCTATATTTCTTATAATAGCAGCCAAAAGATTTTTATAATGGTAGCCTGAGCCATACCTTTTCTTTACTCAGAGCTTTCTAGTTGCTCCTTCCCTTACTCAAAGTAAATAAAAACACATTAATAACATTTTTGAACCTGAAAGATCTGCAGCTCTCCCTCCAGTGATGCTATATGCTTACCTTCTGGGTGGTGTTTGCACATATTTCAGTAAGTAACTTGAGAATCTGTTTTTAAATTCCCTGCTGCTAACATCACCACTTATTTCTGGACCACTTCAACTCCAGTCACAATATTTCCTTCTCTGTGAGACACATGCTTCATAATATAATATAGTGACCCAGGGCCTTCATTCCTTTCCATACCTCTGCTTTATTTCCTGTTCTACTGTTCACCATCTAACAAATAATTTATATATTTACTTGTTATATTGTCAGTCTCATCATCTAAACATAATAGCTCACTGGTAGACAGGATTTTTTTTCTGATTTCTTCACTGTTGCATTTCCAGTGCCTACAATGGGTCTTTGTACATTCTATATACACAGTGAGTATTCATTTACTACTATTATATTGAACAGAGTTATATAAAACATTTTGATTAGAAAAAAAATGAGAGTACTGAACATAAAACCTTAGGAATGCAAATGGTAAACTTGCTGGAGTGACGCACCCTACAGACAGAGAGAAGGCTGGTCTAGTTTTTCTGTTATTTTCTTTTAAGCAGAAAAGTAGACTATAAGTGGGAGCAAGAATATCAGAGGATGAGTCTCAATTGCCTAAAATAGCTCTACTTAGGATCAGAAAGTTCAACACTCTAGAAGCAATGCTATTGCTGTGCTGTTTCTTTTTCCCAAGAAAAAAATCCATTTGTAACAGGGAGCCCTCCAGAGATTTGTCACCATTTACCAGGCTTCAATCCAAAGAGTGTCAAGACTGACCCAGCCAATTTCCAGGGTCACACAGCCTTCGCTTTTATCACTTATGAAAACAGAAGACAATTTCAGCCCTGAAAAACACAGTGGAAAAATCAATGATTCTAGGCTCATTTTCAAAAACGACAATATGGTCTCAAGCCCTTATTAAAAGGAGAAATAGATAATGGGATCTATTTTCCTTAGCACCAGTGTCACTCCCCTGAAGTTGTATATATAAGAGAACAAATCAATGCTTTAAGTCAACAAGATACTGTTGACTACACAATCTCCTTGCCAAGAGTGTATTCATTTATTCAGTTACCACTCCATTTATTTCATTTTTGACATCTTGTTCTTAAGAAGCTGTGACTTTTTAACAGTTTTCTAAAAATATTTACTATCTCACTGTAATGCATGGAACAATATTCCAATCATTTTGGATATGAAATAACACCAATCGTTTCCCATATTGTTTCATGAATGTGGACAGAATGCTGTTTTATGAAGAGTGTCCATGTCTGTCCTCATTGATTGAAAACTTGAATTCAATGTTCAAATTTTTTCTCAGCTTCTGTGAGATCCAGGAATAATGTATGACCATGAGATGAATCTCCTTACTCTCTTTTTTTCTTGTTTTCTCCCTTTGATCCATTATGGTATGTGAAGCTCTCAGGAAAAAAAAAAAAAAAACATTTATAATAGATTCTTGCAGGTGAAGCACAAGAGGATTGTTTAGTTGTTTATGTTCACCTGTGCCTGTCTGACTTCTTTGTGTTATTTAGAGATCTCTTTGTCAATTTATTAACCTTGCTTCAAATTATCCCAGAACCAAGGCACAAAATCATCAGAACCAATATATTTCACTGTAATTAGGAGCCTTTCAGTCTATTTTCCGTCATCATGTTACTTCCATCACATAGCTTCACCATACCACCAGCCTGTGCTTCCAGAATCTAAGAGAGCTTTTACAATAGCTACTTACACCATACTACATTCAATAAAACTGAAGCAGCAATCATTCCTGCACAAGATTTAATGAAAGGACAATTAGCAATAGTTCATGCAGGACATAAAACTATATTGAAGTAATGATGCCTCAGATTGGTACTGTGAAGGAAGGGGTTTGTTTAATTCCAAGTACTGATGTTGGGATGTGTCTCAAGTGTTTTCCATTTAAATTACCAGTAGTCTCCTATTTAATTACTGTAGCCTACATGCTGGTTACCCCATGTATGATCGAGTCATCATATTCATGCACATAATGTATATACAAGTCTCCTCTCACACACATATTTATACACATATAAAACATGTATATATATAAATATACATGTGTGTGTGTGTGTTTACTCGTGTAGGTAAATAGATGTTTACCAATATCAATTACCTTATTTTACTTATTAAAATATAAATATAAATTATAGAAGTAGATATTGTATGGGTGCTCATTTTTCTCATGTTTTCCTAAAATTCAAACCATTAGATATCTTACCTCATTCTGTTAAACTTGTTACATGCATTAGAAAAATGCAAACCCACCTCTTCCATTCAAGCTTCCAAATTAAAAACATCACACTATTTTTAATAAGGGCAGTATCTATCCAATACCTTGAAGGTTTTCAAAACCTCATTAAGGCAGAGGACAGATTGTCAGCTGAACTTCTAGGGACTCAAGGAATCCTAGAGAACTGGTCCTCCAGGGAGTCCTATTTCTAGAGTGACCACTAGAGCCAAGTCACAAGCAGTGAACTTCCTGTTGCCCTGCAAACATACACCAAAGTCTTGACCAGAATTTAGCCTTTGCTTCCTGCTACCCTCCAGAAGCTGTCCTTAGCACTCCTAATTGGATGAAACTCATTTGCATTAAAAGTGCTAGCAGCAAAGGAGATTTTTAAAATGATGAGCTTTACTTCATATAACTTTTTCAAGAACAATGACACCTAAACAATGGAAAGTTGTTATGCTTCCAAAATATATATTTAAGTCAATTCCATTTGGTCACAATAGAAGCCGACAGTGGAAAAGCCTATGTATATACTGAATGTAGAGAGCTTGGGTGTGGTCCCAGCTCTCACATTTATTAACAAGAAAAAGCCTGATGGTTTCTCTTAGCCTCACTTTCCACATTTTTTTTTTTTTTTTTTTTTTTTGGATATTCTCCAGTCCTTGTAACAGGATTATCATTAAGGTCACAACAGGAATAAATTGAAGAACACCTAATAGATGCAAGGCACCTATCCATTGCCAAGATTACATGACTACTAGGGATTGTTTTAAAAGTGCCTTCATTTCATTTGTCTTTGTCAGCTCTGGTGCTAAATGCATTTTATTATATGCTGTTTGTTTTTTAAATTATCTTATTGCATATGTCAGTAATTTATGCATTGTCTCACCACCACCCCTGCAAGAAATGGGAATTTTGCTGAAAAGTGTGATTATGGCAAAGTCCTGTGAATGTTTGTGAGGCATATTATTCTGAAACGCCATTGAAATGATGTCACTTTTTAAAGCCTGTACTGGCGATTGCTTATTAGCATATTACACTTTTGTGTCGCCTGTTATCCTAAATTTTCTTCATCCTTCCCAACTTGTTAATATAATAAAGGCCATTCTTTAATTTTCTTTCCTCAACTATCATTTATGTCTGTCTTATATGATGGATTGAGTGTTTCCTATATTTACATTGAAAAGCTTTCCCAAGTCTGTAATTTTTATGATCTTGTGTGAATATGACATTTAGTTTATGTTTTACTTGACCAACTCTCTGTGAATTGGATTTGAAGCTGTGGACAGTTAAGAATGAAACTTTCTAGTTCAGTAAGTCCCTTGATAACAGGAAAGGAGTTACTAGGGAATGACTTTTCACTTTCTGTTATCATTTTGATTGAAAAAGTATAAACTCACAATTACCTAGTGTGATTTACTATTTTGATTGAGCTATAGTTGCCCCTGCAATAAGATGACCTTACAGATAGTATTACATTGAGCCCCCAGAAATCAATAAGTATAATAAAATCTTTTTTACTGACCCTTCCTCCCTACTCACTGAGTCAATTGCTTTTCCATCCTGATTTTTCATGGAAAGTTCTAAAAGTTCCTTTTACTCTATATCAAAAGTGAAATGCTTTTTTTTTTTTTTTTTTTTTTTTTTTTTTTTTTGTAGGATGAATATAGTTGTTTGTTATTTCAGTTCTCTTTATAGACCTTGTGTTTTATTTTTATCTCTTTGTTTCTATGACACTACCACATTTATCTAACATCTAAGGCCTCATATTTTGTAACAAAGCATCACACCGTAGTAGAGAGCAAGGCCAACAAATGTATTGTTAATGAATATTAGGATTCCCACACTGTTGTTTTGTCACTTTCTAAATTATAGGAGATGTGGAAATCCCTTACATGAAACAGTTGCAAGAATAACCAACACATTAGGAGAAAAGTTTCTCTTTCCTGTGAGTCATAAGTACTTCCCAGGCAAAAGAGCCATACCAATTGTTTTCACCAACAGAGGAGTTTTAACACCCTCATGCCTAGTTTTCTTTCTCCAGGAAGTTGACCTCTGTTTCATTGGCAATGCAATGGTGGACTGGGCTGGGCACATTGTTTTTCTGGGTAATCACTCATCTTCATTAGAGAATCATCATTTACTAGGCAGCAATCAGACCAAAAAGAACTAAGGCTGAGTGATAGGGTTCAGTAAAGGACCCTGTAGTGGGTCCAGGCTACATAGCTGCAGCCTCCTTGGTCAGCCCCCAGGCAATTCTATCTGTAGTGTTTTCCAACTTGGTCCTATACAGAAAATACAAACTTTAGGTTCAGGTTTTAGCTCAGTAACAGATTGTTCACTTAACATTAGTGAGGAATGGAATTCAATTTCCAGTAATGGAAATATTAGGGAGGAGAGGAGGATAGGGGAAGAGAAGGGAAACGGGAGAGGGGAGAGGGGAGAGAGGCCCTTGTAAGAAATGTATTTCTTTACTAGCACTAAGATACCAGTTTTCCCTTATACCTAGGAAAAAAGGCTATGGCTCATTTTATAGCATTGATTTCATAATTCAGTACTTCTATAAGAGTCATTTATTATAATAGATGTTAGAAAACAGTCTTGATGAAAAAGAACTGAATTTGGCTACACAATAAGGTTTATTTCATGAAGGGAAAAGGATAGTGACATAAATTATTCAGTGCCCATCATTGGGACTAGTGTAGTATATGGGTGATACAATGAAGATATGAGAACACCTACTGCTTGCTTTTCATCCAAGACTGAATGCTTTCCCCGTGCTGTGTGCTGTAACAGACAATAAAAACATCAATTGTCAACAATTTTTTGCTCAGTTTATTGATTCAATCAACTTTCATATTTGACTATATATCCTCATTTATCAGCTCAATTGATGAGATTCAGCCCTACAAGGAAACTTTATGAAGCAGATATACATTTAAAGGGAAAGTTATAAAAGAGGTAGAAATTAGAAAACTGAATATTTCACATGCCTAGAAATATAATACAATAACTGAGAATGTTTTCATATTCTTGCTTTAAACTTATGCCTGTAGTCATTTAGTGTTGACTGTTTACCAAAATACCTCATACTAAAGTGTATGCCTTTTACGATAAATTAAGTTTCTACAGTTTATGGCAAAATGTGATCTTTGCCTTCCATTTACCCTGTATACAAAAAACTATCCTAGATTTTAACTCTCCCATACTCTTTGTCTGTTATCCATTCTCCTCTAACATTTAACACAGAAATAACTCCTTATCATGTAACTCTGATCTCGGAATTCCACTAGTTGTTTCTTGAAGCAAAGAATAATGCATTGTAGCCCTCCAAACTCAGCAGATTCAAGGCTTATTAAATCTAAACAAACAAACAAACAGAATGCAAATAAAAGCTCTCATCACCTTATGGTTAACATTAACATTCCTGGTGTGTATCAATACCAAACACACAAACACACACACACACACACACACACACACACACACACACACACACACAAAATGTGTTTTTCCATTTTCCTCTTCTATGTTTTCTAAGTTAGGCAATTCCTCAAGTCACAGATTTTTATATTTTGCTTCATCTGCTTGATAAAAGTCAAAATTCAATTCCTATTTATAGCTAAAATTGCCTTCCAGGTGAGAAACAAGCAATGTCCACCCTGTCTCCAAAGGTCCCAATAACAAACAAATGTGTGAATCTGCCAAAGTTCAATACTGGGAGCCAATGAGTATGTTAGGCTTCCTAACAGAACAGGTGAGAGGTTCCTTTCAGGAATGTAGGTTTTCCTTTCCCAACAGGCATCATGTGAAAAGCCTTATCCAACAGGGGTGAGAACCTTCCTATAACCACATAGTTCATACATGGTGCTGCAGTCTTCCCTGTTCTACATATTATAGCCTAAACCTTCAAGAGGTGGTCATATACAATTAATGCAGAGTGGCCTACAACAGGAAGTGGGGAGAAACTGGACACACATGCCCTTTCCCAAGCTGGTTTTTCAGGGTTGTAGAGCATCAGCAGGTCTAACTGGGAAGATCTTTTGCAAGGGGAACACCTGATTGCCCCAGGTACTGTTGGGCTCAGAGAACAGTCACTCACAACACTATCATTCCCTCAAACTTAATGCATTTAATTTCAGACTTTATTGCATGCACATAGGGCAAGCCCAAAGTATGAACTACTTTCGTTAAACTAGCATCAGGTCTTTATGAAGCTGATGAACTGAAGGAAGAATAAAATTTCTATCTTCCTATAATTTAATTTCCTCTTACTTAATGGGGATCCCAATATATATATGCTAAATAGATATAAAGATTTTTTTGAATTGACCCAATTGCCCCCACTCCATGATGGTGTTCTTCTGACTTTTTTTAGGAACATGGAATACCGACCAACCTGGGCTATGCGGTGGCCCCACATCACTCAGGGGTCTACCCGGTCCATATTCAGCTGTATGCAGCTTGGAAGAAGGTCTGGGGTATTCAGGTCACCAGCACTGAAGAGTATCCACATCTGAAACCTGCAAGATACAGGAAGGGCTTCATTCACAATAGCATCATGGTGAGCACATATGTCTGGGTCTGAGGACCCATGATACCCCATGTTTAAGAGAAGAGATTAACATTCTTTCTGAGGATATAACACAGAGCTACTTTAACATGACTTTCAGAAGTTTCCGACATGCCATGAAGGTGACTGGTCATACAATGACATACTGTTTGACTATCAGCTTATTTGAGCTGTAGAGTGATTTTACTGAGTGTTTAACAATCTAGAAACAATGGGAATGTGTTTTGTGTAGATTATCCACTAATATTTTCAAATTTAAATTTGGTCTGGGGCTCTACGTTTTTTCCTTAGTGCTGCTTGTTTGAGTTGATTTAACATGAGTTAAAGGTAGGATGTCACCCTACAGATCAAGAAAACACCTTTCCAATCACTTCACTACCAGTAGATAAAAGGCAGCAATAGTGTCTCAAAGCTAAATCCATCTGTCTGAAGTATTTTGACTTTCAGGCATTCATAGCATTTTAGGATGCTGTTTATTTTCATTCTGGAAATTGCAGGGAAGGGTGGCATGTACTCCCTTTCCTTGTGTATTAGCTAAACAATAATGATCAAATTTAAGAATGATTTATCCATTATGAATTTGAGCTGGAAATTTAGCATCACTCATTGGAGGAAAAAGTGAAACCATTCCCTTGCTTCTAAAATGGCTAGTTTTATCCAATTCCAGATATCTTTGAAGATGTTCCCACCATTAGTTGTCAAGATCAGAGTAAGAGCTTACCATCTTCTTTCTGTTCAATATTTACACTTACCTACACTATTACTTATATTGCTACTATAACTACCTATCTATTAATCTGTCAATCTTTACATCTAATCTCCATCTCAAACCAAGAGAGAAGAATATATAGCTACTCATATTGGAGCTCCGTAATTTTATCATGGGGCTTTAATCATCTCATCACTATGATATGGCACTAGTGAACCAAAAACATGGATTATTACTTGAAATCATTGATACAGTACAATTGAAGTCTATAGAAATCCAGAAGTGTAAAAAGAATTATTCAAATAAATTTAAAAACAGAGAAAGCATTGAGATTCTTTCATTGTGTAATCACCCAACACGTCATGAAAGGAACTCATCATTTTAGCCATGACTACATTCTTTCATTTACCTTTAATTTAATTATGAATATTAAATGAGGAATAAATGTCATCATAGCTTTTTTGTGTAATTGGGTGTATTTTCTATTAGACTATAAATGATTTATTATTCAAAATAGGACTTTAGAGTCAATTTGCTTATTTGTTTTGTCTGTTGAACATCCAGAGTGACAGCAAATTCAACGCAAAAAAATATTCCAGAAGTAGTCATTAAATGTTCTGTTTACTACTGAGATGAAATTTAAAGTCAGTTATATTGCAGACAAAGCAAAGTAGTGATCGTGAGAAAAGTTTGCTTTGAACCCCAGAACTGCATACTCTACAAGACTGAGTATCAGAAGGAGAATGGAAGCTTAGTTGGATGAGAAGCATAACCATGTTTGCTGCCTAAATGAAATGAACCCTAAGATAACACTGTATCCCTTAACCTGAGTCAGACAGTAGTTTAGATTTATAGAACTCAGTTAACTGGGCTCATACTTGAAGCTACAAATTGTATGTTTTTGATTCAGTTGCTTGACATTTGGGAAATTAAACCAGCATGAACAACTGGCTACAGGAGGACACCAGGAACCCTTTGCTGTCTGAAATTATGGGAGTGGTCCCAGTTCTTAGCTAAATCTTACCAGTGTTGCTTTCACCTCTTTGTCATCAGGTCCTCCCTCGGCAGACCTGTGGGCTGTTCACACATACTATTTTCTACAAGGAATATCCAGGAGGACCCCAGGAATTGGATAAAAGTATCAAAGGAGGTGAACTTTTCCTCACAATCCTTCTAAACCCAGTATGTGTTCTACTTGTACATTTCACAGTAGCATCAGTATTGTCAAATAAGTTACGTTTTAAAAACCAAATCATGAGGATATTTTTCCCCAAGCAGGCTCTCACTAGGTATTCTGGCTAAAGTAGAAGTTGTTATATGAACCAAGTTGGGCTTAACCCCACAGTACTGCTTCCAGATTGCTGGGATTAAAAGTGTGTGTGATATCACACCCAGCTTATGGCTATTTTCTTTATGAGCAAAATACATTTATTTAAAGTGAATTACAGTCTACATTTGAAATCCTTTCCTGGATACAAATTGATTTCTTGGGAACTTTTCACCAGTGAATATGATGTTTGTTGTTGTTTAATATATAATGTTTTATTGTGTTGGCATGGTTTTCATTTGTCTCTAACTGTGAAAGTTTTTTTTTTTTTTTTTTTATCATGAAAAGATTTTGGCTTCTAAAAAGCTTTTTTTTTTTTTTTTTTTTTTTTTTTGCACACAATTCAATGGTTATATTATTTTTATTCTTCATCCATTTTTAATGTTATAATTATATAGCATTCAAAGAATTTCAGATTCAGCACCATCCTTGCATCCTTGGAATACATTTTGTGTGAGCACATGGAAGAATTTTTTTTTTTAATGTGCTATGGGTTTGTTTCGCTAGAGTCTCCCAATCCTTGTTAATTCTGAGATTTGCCAGAGCACCATTTTGGTCAAATTAAAAGCAAGGTTTTATTAAAATATTAAATTCTAACCCTGACAGAATTTGATCAGTGCCATTACCTAGAGACTTTTCAGGTGAGTGGTCTGGAGACACATGATGACAGGGCTTGCATGAACAAAACCCAAAAAGCACCACACCATTTAATGAGACCTTGTTGTTATTTTTCAAAACTAGAAGTCCCAGAATCCCTGGTCCTTGGGCAGGTGGAACTTTTTGGTTTATTTAAGGTCTAACACCCAGAGCGTTTTATGTCCATAATTATAAAGATATTAAAAAGTGATGACTTTGCTTTGTCCTCAGTAGTTACTATCAGTGACTTCGTAATAGGCGTTTGGAAATTTGCTTCTTACTTCATTTTCAACTGTGTGGAGGAGTTTGAGACAAAGTAATATTAACATGCAATATTTGTTTGATAATCACTGAAATCAAGGAGTCCTTAATTCCTTTGGGTTGAGAATCTTATTTTTTTCTTTTTTGAGATTATAATAAATAAATTGCATCATTCCTTTTTCCTTCCCTTCCTCCATATTCTCCCATATACCCTTCTTGCTCTCTTTCAAACTTATGGCTTCTGTTTTCATTAATTGTTACCAGTGTTCATATCTGTTTATAAATGTATATCCTTGAATATAACCTACTCAGTCTGTATAATGTTACTTCTGTATATGTTTTCAGAGCTGACCATTTGGTATTGGATAACCAGTAATCTTTCCTGAACCAATTTTCCCATTCAAAGAATCCCTCAGTTGCCTGTGGTTCTTTGTCCTTGTTCGACTCATGTTTGGGCAGTAATATCTGAGACACATCTCATAACAAACTCTTGGTTTCTCTGGCTTTTACAATTGTTCTGCACCTTCTTCAGAAATGTTGCCCTAAGCCTTAGGTTCAGGAGTGTTTTGTCCACTAGACTTGAACTCTAGTGGTTTCTGGGGTGATCTATGTTTCTTGATGAGGCGTGAAGACTAGAGTTTTCTGTGGAGATAAGGACTAATGTTGAGATTGTTATTTGGCATTGCAATGGTTTAGTAAAATAGTGGTTCTAAGTTCTCCTCCAATATCTATGACTACTCTAGCACTATTTATTTATTTATTTATTTATTTATTTATTTATTTATTTATTGTGTATATGTATTTTGCCTGGGTCTATGCATGTGTACCGAGTATATTCCTGGTGCCTCCACAGATCTGAAGAGGGAATGGGATTTCATGGAACTAGAGTTATTGATGGTTATAAGTCAACTTGGGGGGCTGGGAGCCAAATACAGATCCTCTGAAAGAGCAACCAGTGCTTAACCACTGAGCCACCTCCCCAGGCCCTGTCAAGTGACTTGTAATTAGTGACTTAATTTTTCTCTTTGTGACTCTCATTAAACTTATATTTCTAGAAAATTCTGTTTTGTACGATGATTTGTTGGTATATGATACCTATTGTGCCCTCATAATCCTGTGTATTTCTGTAATATCAATTATAATGTTTCTTCTTTCATCTCTGATTTCATTATCTAAGAATGTCATCTTTTCTCTATTCTGTCAATTTGCATAAATTTGTAAATATCCCAACTCTTAGGTAATTGACTATGTTTTTATATTCTCTATTTCATTTATTTCTGTTCTACTTACTATTATCTTCTTTCCTAATTCTTTGAGGTGTGAGCCAGGTGTTTATTGGAGAATTTTCTTTCATTATTCATTTAACATTCAGTGTTATCAACTTCTTCCCTTTCAGAATTTCTTTACAGTCCCTGTCAAGACTACTTGGTAATTTCTAGGCATACTAAAAAAAGGAGTAGGTTCATCATCCAAGTAATATGACTTCTTATGATACACGTATGATGTACACACACACACACACACACACACACACACACACACATATATATATACATATAATGCATGCATACACAATATAATTGTCAGTTGGCACCGGAATGTTGCTCATGTTCTTAAAAATGTAGTAAATATACATACTACTATTTAGTTTTGTAACCAAATTTAACACTTAGAATTTAATCAGCAGTACATGTTTAGCTCCAGTAATAACTTCCCAGGTTAATATAAGTAGACACACTTAAAATCTAAAAGTGTCCAAATGAAAGAAGCTAAATTGAAAATGTGTAATAATGGGCTATAATGTTACACTTAGGTGACTCAAAATTTAATTCTTTATTAACTTTATTTAACATCAAATACAGAATTTAGCATACAGTTTTTTTTTTAAGTTGTATGCTTTTAGCTATCAAAGTTTGTAATGAATCCATGTGCAGAGTCATAGAGGTATGGGATTATATCACCATGAGATGTTTGAATTATTCCAGCTCTCTTATTTTTCTTCCATAATGATTTCATTTCTGAATTCTCAGAAAAGCATGCCCTCATTTACATCTCATTGTAAATGGAACATAGGAGATAATGGGATTTATACTATAACCACCTTGCTTAATGTGAGACAACCTCATACATAGAACATTAGATATATGTTTTAATAAAACTAGAATAAAGTATCAGCTATATTTGAAACAGGTTTTGTTAGGTTAATTTTATATAATATTTTAGAGTCACAAATAATTCCAATGTAAACAAACATATGTTGTATGAAAATTATAAAATAACTTGTATGTTAAACCATAATATGAAATTGGGATAGAAACAAGTTAACTGGATATTAAATTTCTTCCCCTGAAGGTACATGTTTACTTAAATCAACCTAAAAGACTCACACAGAACATGAAACTAAAACATTGGAGGCTACATATTCTTTAGCAAGAAATTTGATATTTAAGTCACCATGGAGTTACAAAAACAATCACTGAAAATTAAGATTACACTTGTGTAGATGGATTTTTCTTTCCCACCAACCAGTTCCCCAAAAAATCACACAGACTAATTATAAATGTTCAGCCAATAACTCAGGCTTGTTACTGGCTAACTCTAACAATTTAAAATAACCCATATTTCTTATCTATGCTCTGCCATGTGGCTACATACCTTTTCTTAGTACTGCAAGTTCAGTCCTTGCTTTCTTTCTTTCTATCTATCGCCTCATGACTCCCCAAGACTCCTTCCTTCTTCTTCACTGTCTCTCTCTTTGTTTGCCAGTCTCACTTTGCCAGTTATTGGCCAGTTAGCTCCTTTATTAAACTAATCACAACAACATATATCCACACAGTGTAAAGGAATATTCCATAAGTGGGAGTGTCAGAAATTCAAAATAAAAACTTTTGCATGTCATCTTTCCTTATTGAAAGTATATTCACAGTAGATGCTCAGGTCCCTTTGTCTTCACTTTCATGCTTTGGTTCCATCCTTGACCCATATCTGCTCTAACCCTCTTAAAAGGCATTTTGCCATCAGTACATTGACTGTTGTTGCCTCTTCTATCCACCCTCCCCATTGATTGCCATTAGCGTTTATTGTTTGAATGCCTAATTACCAGGTTTTTACCTAATAATATCGTTTTAATATTAAATTTAATTTAATTCATAAAGCATCATCCTGAGACTTACATGATTTCTTTTAAAATAGAAGATATTGTGGTATCTAATATTCCAACTACTGTAGTGGAAAAAAAGAAAACTATCCTTCACACTTAATCCTCACTTAAACGACACATCATTAACATACAAATGTGTTTTGATTTCAACCTGAAAAGAACAGGAGAAAGGGATTTTCAGAATTTTCCTTTTATCTGAATACAAACTGTACTTGCTTTTAGCATTGGAATTGATGGTGATCTCAAAATAGAACTGGATGAAAGAGTTAGATCAGAACATGAAAAGTAAATAGAGAAATGAGTGGTACAAATAGAACTGCATATCCAATTATTGTTCTATGAAGTCTATTGGCCAAATAGTGGACCCCAAGGATGTTTTAAAGAGCAGTGTTGCTCACAATGTGCACTGTATACAGAGGTGGCTATCTAAGATGACATTCAATTTGGTAGAGAAACATGCTACAGACAGCATGACCCAACATAGCAATAGTGGTGACTTCAATACTTCACTCTGGCCAGTACAGAGGTCATCCAGTCAGAAATTAGATAGAGAAACTCTGAAAGTAAATGACATCATATATCAAATAGATCTGCAGTCAGCAATAGACCCTTTCATCTGAACAGTAAAGAATGTACTTTCTTCTCTACAGACTATGCAACTTTCTCCAAAATTGGCCAAACATTAGGACACAAAACAAGTATAAACAAATTTATGAAATTTGAAGTAACATCCTGCATTTTATCTGGCTACAAAGGAATAAAACTACATATCAACAAAAGTAGGTATGATAGAATGTACACAAACTTGTGGGAAACAAAGCAATACACTGTTGAATAAAATTTAGTCAAAGGAGAAATCAAGAAGGGATTTAGAAATTTCTAGTATTTAATGAAGGTAAAAACACAGCATGCTAGCTAAATTTAATTTTCTTTCCTCGGTTTTATAGCACTATATACTTTCATTAAAAAAATGGAAATAGCTCATATTAATAATCTAATATTACAAAGTCCTTGGAAAAATAAAACAACAACAAATCAATAGACAGGTAGACACAATAAAAGTTAGGGCTGCTGTTTTTTTTGTTTGTTTGTTTTGTGTGTGTGTGTGTGTGTGTGTGTGTGTGTGTGTGTGTGTGTGTATAGAGTTGAGGTCTAGTGGGTTCCCCCCGATTTGCCTGATTCACTTTATTGTATCTATTGTTGTCTTTGTTCAGCTCATGTTCAGGTAGTCATGTTAGTGAGACTATGAGTACAGCTTTTAATATTACTACTCCACACCTTCTAACAGCACCCTCTTAGTCCTTCTAGCTTTTCCAATCTTTCTGGCCTGTGCTTTAGGTACCTATGTAGTTTTCCAGATGTATTTGTTGATACTGGTCTCCACAACTATCCATTTTGACTGTAGGCAACTAAGAAATGGTGAGAATCAGGATAAGCATCTTCCCCAGGAAAGCACACATCAATCAGTTTTCCATTACTGAATGGTATGCCTTAAAACCATATATACAAGTAATATTCTTAAGAACACATGCATATATCCATATATCAACAATTAATGAAGAAAAGACCAGACCAGTCTTGAAAATAAAGATCTTCGTGTGATGATTCTTTTTTTTTTTTTTTTTTTTTTTATTTTTTCTTTCAAGTCAGGGTTTCTCTGTGTAAACCCTGTAGACCAGGTCGGACTCAAACTCAGAGATCTATCTGCTTCTCCTACCAGACTGATGGCATGTGCAACCACTGCCTGCTTCCTTTGTGTGAGTTTTCAATTCAGATGAAAAAAAATAGAATTTATCGTCAACATATACAAGAATAGAAAGATAAAGCTTGGTGGTATTTGTTGGTAAGTACTAGAGAAGTAGAATAGTATATTCTGCAGATATAACAGAACTGTAGTGCCTGAAATTATACATATGTACAAAACTATCAGGCTAGTAAATTTACAGAGGTCTGAAAACAACAATCACAGCAATCTTCTCTCTAGTGTGCTTAAAATACATAGCTTTTTAAATCACCTTGGGAAGTCATGTGCCCAAAGGAAGGTAACTAGATTAAATTTCTTGAAAAGTTCTTTATTTTCTATCATCTAACTTCTATAAGATCTGTGAAGTCTAAAAGGCATGGGCTTTACTAAGAAGAGAAGCACATTTCCCATCCTGTATCCAACATAAATATTCTTGTCATTTGTGTTTTCTACACTGAAGTAGAGTACTATTCTTTCTATGCTCAAAAGTTCATAATATTATTATTTGTGTGTGTGTGTGTGTGTATGTGTGTTTACAACAACTGTCTTTTATTTTAATTACTGACTAGATGGCATTTAAAAATGTGTCTTGTTAGTGTAATAATTTAAAGCTTATTTTTTATAATTTTTAATTTATTATATGTATGTATCATTCTGTGTGAGTTTGTTCATGTGGAAGTGGTACCTATAGAGAGGTCAGGAGAGAGCCCCAGCTTCCCTGGAGATACAGGGGATTGTGGACCACTGGATAAGAGGACCTGAGCCAAGTCAGGCCCTATGCAAGAACAGTATAGTCTTAACCTCTGAGCATCTCCATCTCATCTACCTAATCTACATAAAACAGAAAGTGAGAATTTGAGTAATTTTTACATGCCAAAATCTAATTATCATGATACAGTAGGTCTTCAGTTTTAGTAAACCACAAGGAATTGGGTGTTCTGATTTCCTTGGATACCAATTTGCTTAGACCAAATGAGTATCAAGATTGAAAACTATATTGTGTGAGAGTTATTTGACTGACAGCTCAAAAGAATAACTAGGCTCCTGTCCACTTAACATTCAGACAGTTCCCTGTTATTTTTCTTAGATTCCCATCATGACCTCATCACATATTGATATTTTCCTGCACTGTTCCACACTTGTCAAATACTAACATGTATTTCCCTAGTGCCGAATCCTTCTTGTATTTTCAATATAATCTTTGTTCAGACAGGAAGAAATATAATTTAATCATGTCTGAGGTGAAACAGCTTATACCAGGTAGCTCACCATCATTCAAGTAGAGACACTACCCTATAAAATATTCAGTAACTGACAATCTCTTTAAAAAAGAAAAGAAAAAAGTCTGGAATCTTATCAGATGGTGTCATCAGTAACTAAAAAGCTTAAAATGAATATGCCTCCCTAGCTCTAATTTTTCCCTTATTCATTTTAATTTTGTACTACACAAAGTTCAATATGAAAATAAGAGTTTCTAGGGCTTTCTGTTTGTTTGTTTTTGGTAGATAGGTTTGAAAATCTTGAATTCTTAAAGTGCAAGCTCCGGTGATAGGGTATTTACTGACTTCCAAAGTTCAAAACCCTGCCTGCATTCACTGTCACCCAGTCTACTGGAAGAGTGCCATGCTTGAAACTGACAGCAGAATATAATAAAACTGCAATAATACTTCGGAAGGACCTCACATCGAGATTCAAGAGGGACACCGAGGGGAATTGCTATGGTACAAAGTTTATTAGAACATCTACTAACTCCATGGACAGACAGACAGATAAGAGCAAGATGGAGAATCAGAGGAAAGTTCAGGTTTGACAATCATGGAAAACACTATGGCAGGATCCTGAAGAAAGGAATAAGAGCCCAATAGCAGAAACAGGGAATGTCTTCTTATACTTTTGTGTAGATGAGGGTGGTTTCACAGCATAATTTTGCAGTCAGGATGGGGAGGGGTGGGGAGGGTGTGTAGCCACTAATACCCCCTGTTGTTGAAAGCTCATTTGTCCTGCTGAGAGATCAGGGTACCCAGAAGTCTGATATCCAGGAACTTAAATATATCTCAAAAGGGTGCCTCTTAGTGATAGTGAAAAGGCCTGCAGATATTGAGATGTGAATAGAAGAATTACATTTTTATATTCCAGGTTTTTGTTTATATACATATAAAGAAATAGGATGACAACTCAGTTAACACCTTCTCGGCTCAAATTTGACATCATAGACTAGGCTGGGGCTAGGCTGGGGCTTCCCTTCCCTGGAACAAGTACCAGGTGTTGGTCTTTAGGGCTGAAGCAGCATTAGAAGACTGGGAAGATGTTATTGACTCCAAGTAGTATGCTTGGCAGTGTTCTGGATAGCCTGGATTGGTATGGGAATTAATTAAATGCTACCTATGGATACAAGAGTCAAAAGAATTACTAAAAATGTAATCACAAGCCTAAGTAAGGAAGTCTGTGAAGAGCTTTTGAGTTGGAGATGACTAGGTAGAAAGTACTAGAAGAGTACTAGAATTCACAGATGAAGAAGTGCTCATAAGTGTACAACCTACTTTTTCTTCAGAGGAAGTAGTGGAGAAGGCAAAGAATAAAGGTAGATTCTAATGGGGTGGCTATATGCCCACTCAGAATTAGTCCATTATGTACTTTTTGAGTGAGTAAGGTAATAAATTAGCCCAACACAACATTGGCATTGGACCTGTAATATTTTAGCTCTCAACTTGGGAATGGCCAATGTCAAGGCTGCAACATTGCAAGTGAAACATGTTGGAGTTCCAGCCCAAACGTTAGTTCTTTTTTGAAGCATCTGCTTATGGCACACAGTAGCTCATGCCCAGGCAAAAATAAGAGTTTATCTAAAGAGTCTGAGGAAGCTGAGGTTTCAGGAAAGCAGATCTTCAAGATAGGAAAATGATTAGCAATGTCATTAAGGAAGAAATTTCTGGATTATATTATCTATGATCCATATTATAGTCCAGATATAATTATTTTTTTGTTCTCTGTACTAAGTGTAACACTGATAAAACTGGAATATTCTAGCCAATATTAAAACAATTTAAAATCAGTATGTGTGAAAGGAGCAAGATAACAACAGCTGAAGTATTTTAATTTAAATTAGAACAGTATTCAACTTCTCCATGCACTGTTTGCTGAACCTTCATACACTTAGGCTGGCTGAGAAGCTTTCCATCCTGTGTATTACAAGTCTGTGAGCTTGGGGAATTTCTTGCAGATACTGGTATGCTATGGATTAGTGCTGGCTCTTCAGAAACATGAGAGGCAGCAGTGATAGGCAGAGAAACATCAACAAGAAATAACCTGAGCCAAAGTTTCAGGATTTTTATTTTTTTTAGTGATGAATAACAGAGAACCAGAAAAACAAGTTCATTTACCGAAATCCATTTCTTGGTCTGTGCAATAAAATACGATGAAAAAAAAAACATTTCAAATGTTTCAAATGTGATTATAAAGACACTTTTGTATATTTTTTCAAATTTTATATTTCTTTATGCAACATGGCCCTTTTTGGAAAAGTATAATATTCAGTCTTCAGCCATACCACTCTGAGCACATCTGATCTTGTCATAAAAGCATCAGAGCTATGTATTTGATGCAGAACAAAACCATTGCCTCCATTCCCAGCATCCTTCTTTATGTGATAACATTAATGTTTCTTACTAGGAGCTGTGGGTGTTACAGGTGTTCTCACCATATTTATTTTTGTAGAAATTAACTGCTAACTTGTCTACTGCAGTGAATCTGCCTCTTTCCAGACAGGGACTTTGAAGCAATTAGAGTTCTTGGGAGCTCTGGTCTTTTGCCTTCCAGCCCAGGAGAACAGCCACCAGCTGTGTGAAGAATGGACTCCCACAGAGTGTATAGATTGTGGGAAATTCTATTTCCACTCACAGACAGACCTACAATCACCTACTTCCCCCTCACCCCCCATAGCTTGTAAGATTCTCCCCTCTTCAAGTTTGCAGGACTAACCTTTACAAAAGGACAGGAATCACCATTTCCACAGCCATTCACACTCACAGCAGGGATTTCTTAAATCTGAAGTCAGCTAAGATGCCTGGTCTTACAGCGTATGATATTATTCTTTCTGTTCACTCTGAAAATCAAGATCAGACATAGTATAATGTAGTAGAAAATGTGGGCAAACTTAGCTCTTTTTCTGAATTTTTTATTAGTGCCTGTATTATTGTTCTAAAATGGTATTTACTTGTAAATTAGTGTCACATAATCTGATATAGGCTATCACAAAAGAACAAAATACTTTTAGCTTTTTGCCCTGAATCCTGTTTTCTCCATTCAAAAGCAAGCTGCTATTCTTGTATAGACATGCGTGCATCTTTCCAGTTGTTGCTGTTGCCATGGTCCTGAGAAAATGCAATTTGCATTCTTCTATATTTCTAGACTAGAAACAAGTCCATAAGATCACATTTGTGTTTTTTTTCTTTCAATATTATTTTCATAGAAAAATAAATGAAAACAACCATATTTTATTGAGAAAGTCTATTTCATCAATTGTAACTGAGTAATTTAGCTTTCCCAAAGCACATAATGAAAGAAGTAGAAAAGCTTTTTAGCATATACAAATTTTCAAAAGCAAAATGTGCATTCTCCTTCTTTGTGGCCATTAGTTAAAAGATAAAAGCAGCATTCAAAGAAACAAACAAAAACTCTATTTTTCATCTGCTTTTATTTTGGAACTGTTAACATATAAACAAATCATGTTTACTATTGATATGATATCATATTCAATTCAATGATTGGTGCTCATATAAACAGTTGGTTAGTACAATGAAAAAGATGTTAGGCATTCATTAAATCAAAAGTAGTAATGTGAAATCTTTTAACCTTACCACAGAGTTCAACATTCTGCATTTTGCTAACTTTTCTGTAAATTATATATGATGTGCATATTTTTTAGTGTCTTGTTTCATTTCACTCAAACTTATTTTTTAAATGATTTTGGAGGCAGCTTAGGTGTTAAGCACACTTACATAACTTGCGTAACCATGATGAGCTGAGTTCTGATGCCAGCAGCCATGTACCAAGCCAGATGTGGACTTGTTCACGGCAGAAAACCCAACACTGTGTGATGTGGAGAGGGGAGGATCACTGGGGTTTACTGGCTGCCAGGCTATAGGATAAACCCAAGTTTAGGTTCAGGAAGAGAGTCTTCCTCAAAGCAGTAGATGGAGAGGGTTGAAGGAAGACAGGGATATCCTCCTCTGGCTTTTGAATACACAAAGATACAGGCACTTGCCTGTGTGCAAGCTACACCCACACAAACACACATGGAAAAATAACTTAGAGTTTATTTTTTTAAACAAAATAAAGTCACCATAAATACGGGTTTGTGTCATTAAACCTTGTTTCTCTTTATTTCTTCCCTCTACCCCTTTCTTAGCTATAGAGATAGTGAAGAGACATCAACTCATTCTAAAACATTTTGATAACTCCTGCTTTAGTATTTTGGGAAAGTAAAAACATTTTTCTGCTGTTTCAATAATAATTTATAAACTGATGGTGAGCTGGAAAAATGAGGTATTTATGCAAATACCTGAACTTACTGGCATCCACTAGGAAATTGTGTTGTGAGTATCTAATAATCATCTTATCATCTAATATCCATCTGTGTCCATCACTAAAGTGAGTTTCAGTTCACTTTTATTTTCTTCTATGAAGTTGAACTAATATTGCATTTTAAATTATCAGTGAAAATAATAAGAAACTTGCTGTGTAATTCATAACAAATGGTTACAGTGACCTAGATTTTCTAGATTACCAGTCTTCACTGTTACATCTCAAACACTGTATTAAGGACCTTTTCTTGGTGAATTTCATTCTATGAAGGTTGTGTTGTGTGCATGTTCACCTACTTTTTTAATTGAAAGAACACCAGATAGCATTCTCAAGAGGGACTGGTATTAGAGTAGAAGTGAACAAAAGATAGAGTTTTGTAAGATACAAGAGTAATAGCATGCTTAGAGTGAGCCATGGAGATATGATAGCAGGAGGGCGTCCAGTCAAAGGGAAGAGATTTGGTCTGTAATAAATGGTAAACTACAACAAAAAGCTTGGAGATACCATATTTGAAGTATAAGACAAAGTTGTAGGAGCCTGTAATAAGGTCATGAAAGTTCAGCATAATGTGTTGACAATGTGAAGTCTATTATTCTAATGAAGTGAAGGAATTCGCTGAAATAAAGGAGCAGTAGAATCGAACAACAAATGTAATTTTTAATTGTGGTTAAAGTTTAGGGGCGTCTTTTGTTTCAGAAGCTTTTCCTATGTGTTGTTTGGGACATGTCTCTTTCATTCCCTACTGTTTGCTCTCACCTTAATGCCACTATTCATCCTTCAGATTTCACACTTACACTTCCTTCCTGGCCCCCCGGGGACCCTTCACTTGTTAAGCTGAAAATTACACCTTTATATTCACATAGAGCTATATGCCTAACACAACTCACAGTGGACTACTTAGTTTCTTAAGTCTCCTCTACACCTGCACAGTGTCTTAACCCAGGTCCCCCATCTTCATGTAACTTTGGTACAGAAACTGAATATACTGATTCATAATCAACAAATGAAAACTATGCCATTATAACTGTATCTCTCTAGCATCTTTTCTCTCATGAGTCATTTACATTGTTTTACAAGATGCGAAAGAAAACAAAGTGAAAGGAAGGGAAGGAAGAGAAGGGAGGACAGGGAAGGGGAAAGAGAAGCAGAAACTGAAATTTGTTCCTTTTCATATGTAAAATAAGGGGATCTTTCTACATGATCCCAGAACACAACCTCAATCATATTTATCAGTTTGTCATGTTTTCCTAAGAACTGAAGAAAAGGCCATGCAAAATACATATGTTTAAATAGTACTGCATGTAAAATGAAAAAAATAAAAAAGCTTTTTTTATTGTTTTACACAGAAAAGGCAAATGTTTTGGAGTACACAATGGTGATAATCTGGAAAAAACTCCATTTGAAGCAGCAGAAATCTAAATCACTTTTAATAAAAAGTTCTATCTGAGGGGTCTGAGGGCCTGTGACTCTGGGTTTTGAATGCATCCAATTCTTTCTCATTGCCCCTACACATAAATCAGGCTATAAAGACTTCCTCTATTGTAAACTGTGTGAGCTCATTACATATTTTGCTTCTGAAAAATTTCTGGGTGGTATGTCAGTTGACTGTGCTTTTCTTAGCTATTTTTAAATTATATAATTTCTATCCTTGCTTCTCATTCCAGGGAACAAATTGAGTCATCAAATGCGGTGCCTGCTCAGTCAGTCAAGACTGTGGTTTTCCTTTGATTTTGTTGTCGACCAGATCACCTTAGGTGTTTCTGGAAGATTTTTTTTTTTTTTCTGTTTTGCTTATTAGTGTTCCTAGTTTTAAAGTCTCTTATATTTTATATAATAAGGTTACTTGTTGATATACTGTTAAAATTTTATATTCCACTTTGACAGATGTGAGAATTTTGACAGTCCATGGAATTAAAATAAACTATATATTTAGTATGTAAAAATTTCCAAACATTAAAGACCTCACCCATTTTTAGATATTTGAAAAATGAAGGTGTTTAAAAGAAATGCAAAACCTCAAGCCCTCAAACCAATCAGAAAACTGTCAGATTTCTTTACCTTTGCAAGGAGATGGGATGTTTTTCATTGTCCACAGAGAGATAGGATGCTGGTTGTCATCCTATGGATCCTATGTCCTATGGATCTGTCTTCATAGAACTTCACACCTAAGGGAACATTCTGTGTTCAATTACCCCCCACGCCTCCCCCACCCCCGTGAGAGCATTAACTAAAGCCAGTGAGGCAGCCAGGAAGTTTAGAAGTGAGGAAAAGGTCATATTCTTGTAGATTAAAAGTTCATGGGGACTCCAGCCTCTTCAACACTATGGAAATCACTCACTTGAACCATGTAAAGATATGACTTCAAGCAAGGGCATTTCTTGGATTTATAGTTGTCATTTTTTAACACAATGTAAAGTACTCAGTAATGCCATTCAACATATAAAATCTAAGTAAAGGAATCTTGCTCCTTCTTGCAGCTGTTATTATAGCCACTTAAATTCTCTTTCACACACAGATACACACTCTAATCAAATGTGAATAAAAGATGTGCTATTGAAATTGCCATCCGTCTGCAGTTTCTTTTCAGAAGTCTATTCTATAGTTCATTTAAACAATTTGCTGCAGCAATCAAGTCTCTATGACAGAGCTTTCTCTGTGGGTGAGATATTGGACTCATATGCACAGTTGAGGAATTACGGAATTTAGAAAATAAAAATGAAATTTAAATATATCACTTTGCTGCCAATTTGAGGCAATTTCTAGACTGTATTTTACTGAATACTTCTTAGAAATTATATTGACTGCCATGTAAAATGAGTCTTGAATATTTAGTCTCTTACCATTACAGGTTTAAAAGCTGTGACTGTTGGGCCTGATGCCACACACCTTTAATCTCAGCACTCAGGAGACAGAGGCAGGCATATCTCTCTGAGTTAGAGCCCAGCCTTGTCTGTAAGAGGGAATTTCAGGACAGACAGGGCTGCATAGAGAAAATTGTGTAAAACAGGGTCTCAAAAAAAAAAAAAAAAAAAAAAAAAAAAAAAAACAAAAGCAACATGAAAAAAAATCTATGCTCATACTATTTGTGAATTTTTTTTAAAAAATGGTGTAACAGAATTAGGCACCATGCAACAGAGTTCATGTGGAGGTTTTTTTGTTTTGTTTTGTTTTGTTTTGTTTTGTTTTAATTAGGGAAAGAGCTAGTAAAACCTAGGAAGGGGACTGAGCAGAGGGAGAGAAAGAGAGGTGGACAGGGCCCTTTTAAAAGTGAACATAGTGAATAGGCACAGGTGGTACTCTAGTGGATGCAGCTGAGGACATATCATGTTTGGTTTCTAAAAGCATGCCAGTACAGATTCCTAAATACTGACATTATATCCTCATAAACATCTACTGAGTAGTAAATCCAAAACTAAGTATGCAACTCTATTTTATAAAAATGACTAAACTGTAGCTTTCCTGTCTATCTCCGCAACAATTTCACCAGGCGATGCCAACACAGAAAACTGTGACCACTTCTGGTCACATGGAGCCCACTGTTTCTACAACTTTCATATACCTATATCTTATAGGGGTGTTCTGAATGTTTCTATATTTGAGCTTTTGCTTTGAGGTCTTTGATCCATTTGGAGTGAATTTTGTGTAGACTGATAAATATATGTCTGATATCTTTATTGAACAAATGGATATTGTGGTGGTTTGAAAGAAAATGGCCCTAAAAGGAGTGGTACTGTTAAGAGGTGTGGCTTTGGTGTTGAAGGAATTGAAGTCATGAGACTCTTATCCTATCTTCCTGAAGTGTCTCACAAACTCTGAGAATTCTCCTCACACAGTTCCAATTCCTGGACCATGTTTAACTGTTTCTATTACAATAGCACTGTAACATGTCTTGAAATTTGGGATGATTAATACCTCTAACATTGGTCATTTTCCTCAGAATTGTTTTATCTATCCAGGATCTTATAGTTCCAAGTGCAATTTAAGTTATTGCTTGTTTTTTGTTTGTTTGTTTGTTTGTTTGCTTGCTTTTTATTTCTGTGAACAATGAGGTACAATTTTTGATTGGAATTGCATTGACTCTGTAGTGCTTTGGTAGAGTAGTAATTTTCACAATATTGATTGTACTCCTTCATGAACATAAGAGGCTTACCTCAATCTTTTTCTTCGGGGATTTACAATTTTCATTATTGAAGTTTTTCACTTTTTATTTTAGGTTAATTTTGGATTTTTAGGTCATTATAAATGGGAGTACACCTGTATCTTTGTCTATATCATTACTCTTCTTCTATAAAAAGGCAATTGATTTTTGTGAATTGACATAGTTCCCTGAGACTTTGCTGAAATTATTGATCATTTCCAGATTTCCCTCAAGTTGTTGGTCAGAGGAGTACAATAAATATCACCAAACAATATGGACTATTGGTATCCCCCTTAGTTGCCTCCCAAAAGTTGAAGATAAGTCCTTGTTTCTAAAGATAGGACTCACTTGAATATGGGACTCAGAGGAATAGAGTTTGATCTGACCACTAATCCTCCTAAGAAAATACTAGCTTGTGGCAACTTCTAAGGTAGAAAAGCAATCAACACTACTACCCAACTGTGATGCCTATGAATTACAATGACAAGCGTGGCAAATCCTCCTAAAGGTACAATACTGGCACTTATGTTTTGACAGTAGCCACAAGCTGTATAATTAGATGCAGTGCCTTCTCTACAGGAGGGACATTTTGCTTGTTCCTGGAAATCTAGCCAACTACATATGGCTAGGGAAGTCATAGATCTTACAGGGGAATCTACTACAGTCACCTTCATAAAGCAGAGTAATTACTAACTGCATCCTAAGTATCGTTATCACCACAGGTAAGTGTAACTCTCAACTCTCAATTACAAAGCTTCTTCTTGCAATAGATAGAGGCCAACAGAAAGCCACAACTAGTAAAACTGCAGAAAACCACTGCAGTTGCAGTACCCAGCCCAATTGGATATATCTACAGCATAATACCTACTCCTAATCTCAGGGATCATCAAGGAGGAGAAGATAGTTTACAAAAGCCAGAGGACAAGAAAATCTAGTGAAATATTGAATTCTATTTATGACAGGAAAGCTGTACTCATGAAATTCCAACAATACAGCAGCTTGAAGAAGCTTATAACAGTGACAACACCAGTTGACTTAGAAGCCTGGATGGAGGCAATTTCATGGAGCTACACACCTAAGTGAAGAGCTATAGGCAATAATACATAATTAACTACTGGTGTGTAAGGGAGAACTAGTCTTATCTGTGGATGAGCCCCTAAGTGATTATCCAAAATGAAGTCATCAGCCCTAAAAAAATAATTATTAAAAAATATATGTGTAGGAGTTACACTAAATGGGCTAAGCAGATTATATTTGATATTTCAGCACATACGTGCTTGTGTGTAACAATCATAATTAAAGAAAGAGAAGCGACACATTTGAAGTTGAGTCTCTGGAACATAATAAGCATTGGAGAAAAAAATAAGAATGGATAAATAATGTAAATATAATACATATTTATGAACATTTTAAGGTGCAAATAAAAACAATATATAAACACAAATTAGTCATTTAAGTCTGTAACTATGAAAATTTTATATTGGTCATTGTTTATTTTTCGTGACACACAGAGATAACTTTTACAGTTTAGTGAGCAGTACCATATACTATGTGTTTCTAATAAAGTTTTTGAAAGTCTGAATTCAATTATAGTTCCATTCACATTACTAAACTCAAACATGTTTTGTATATCTCTCCTTTTCCAATAATGTGTTATGATGTGTTTCCAAGGTAAACTACTGTCCAAGCAGGATTATAAGTTGAGAAGACTTATTTTTATTTAGAAGCAATAAACTGATCTCTAGAAACTCTCTAGGTTGAAAATATGTGTAACAGGTATAGTCTTTTAAAATTCTGTCTTCACCTTAAAGTCATTACTACTTCAATAAATACTCACTTAATTGTTTTAGTATAGAAGTTTTCTTATGACCTACTAGTACTGTGGTGGTTTAAACAACAAAATACCCCATGGGTTCAGAGATTTGAATACCTACTTTCTAGATGATGGTGCTGTTTAGGAGATGGTGCTGATTGTTTCAGAAATTACACCATTGGAAGATTTTAGAGTTAATAGGTTCACCCTAATTTTAGTTTGCTCTCTCTGTTAATGTTTGAAGATGTGATCTCACATTTTCCTGTTCCTACTGTAATGCCTGCAATTTTCTACCATGCACTTCCTATGATTATGGATTCATATTCCATTGGAACCATAAGTCAAAATAATATTCTTCTTCTTTAAGATGCTTTTGGTCATTGTATGCTACCACAGCATAGAAAAAATGATTAATTCAAGTACATATGAGTCCATAGAGCTTAAACATTTATATCTTTGGGTTTTTTTTTGTTGTTGTTATTTTTCTCATTGTATTCATTCATTGAACTTGGAAATACACATAAAGATATTTTCACATAAGGATACATTATGCATTGTTAGTGGGAAAAGAAATTATTATTTTTACTTTAAAAGTAAAATTTTTACAAACTAAAGGACAAGTTATTTCACAACAGACAATATATGAAAAAACAAAACAAAAAGACTTGCTATCAGTTGTCAAAATGAATTCATGTGAGTAGATAAAGGGAAAGATGGCCACTATCTTAAGTTCAAAAGTTTGTCAAGACGTATTTCATTAGAGCTGAGCCAAGTTGGTGTCTTTGTAAAGGATGAGTGTTTCATACAGAGGCTAATGAGCCAACCATGATATGAAGGCCTAAATGGGAAGGGTATAGAGAGAACAAATCATATAGAAGGAAAGGTTTCATTGGGAGGAAAGGAGACTGGCAAAGGTCCTGGGTTACATTGCAGGTTTTTACACATCAGTGTATACAGGATGGCAGCCTCTGATGTAGAAGGAACATTTATATTGTTAGCTCCTTAGTCAAGATAAACTATCAAAATGGCAAGCTTTCTTAAACAGGGATCATTTTCTTTCATGAAACACAGAGAGAATTTCAGTTCCTTGGTAGAACTTAAAAAAATAAAATAAATTTTACAGGCGAATTACTCATGGGAATGATGGGACCTACAGTTTGTGCACTATTCTCTCTCTCTCTCTCTCTCTCTCTCTCTCTCTCTCTCTCTCTCTCTCTCTCTTTCACTCTCTCTCTACCCTTGACTTCTTATCCTCCTCCTTTTCAGGCCATCTTTTCAAAAATAAAAGATGTGAGAATTTATAAAACTGATTTTTTCTTTTTGATTTTTCAAGACAGGCTCTGTGTAGCTTCATAGACCTTTTAAAGTTTGATTTTGAGATTATGTAATGAGATGGAGTACTATAATTTTGAATCCATGCTTTTTTCCTCTTATAATTCTTTTTTTTTACCACCTCATTCCTCCCTCCCTTCCCTATTCCTCCACTTTTTATACTATTATTTTTTTTTGTTCAAGCAATTTTAATAGCTCATCACTCCCAGAGTTGGTATACTGTTGTTTGATTTCAAAATACATATAAAATATTATACTGTTCACTGACTTTTAAAGCTAGATAAAATGATAAAAATGTTGGTTACAATTAAAAGTTAATGAGGATTTTGAAATGAATGTAAATATTTAACCATACACAGAATGTATACTATTGCATTTAGTGTGTGTGTGATGTGTGTAACATACATATGTGGGCTGTGTTTGTAAGTATGGAGACCAGAAATTGATGTCTACATATCTTTCTAAACAGCTTCTCCACCTCATTTGTTTAAGTCAAGAACTCTCACTAAACCAGGAAATGCCATCCTTACCAGTTTAGCTGGCCAGTGAATGCCAGCCTTCTTGTCTCTGCCTCCACCTGGAATTACAGACATACAACACCTATGCATGACTGCAGACAGTTACCATTCCTGACATTTACAAGAAAGCTGCAAATTTAGATTCAGGTCTCCTGTGCTAGCATGGCAAAGCTGTTATCTCTGAGCCTCCTACCTCTGAGCCCCATTTAATGTCCTTTAGAAAGTGTTTTACACATTGTAGAAACTAGAATCTGTTAAAAGGTTGCCACTGCCTAACAAAAATATACTTTTAAAATAACACTTCCATAAAGAGGAAAAAATGTTGACCTTCTAAAAATTTTAATAATTAAGTAGATGAACACAAAAGAGGGAAGTGTGTGTGCCATCTAGTATAGTCACCTCAACTTTTAATTAAATTACTTTATTTTATTATAGCTTACCTGAGCCACTAAGGAAGAAAAATAAAATGGGGTGTTAGAGCTTTAGTATAAACATAAGACTTGGGAGAAACTTCAGTTCATGTCACCATCAGTTGAAGTTCTGTTTTAAGAAATGGAATTATTACTGAGGAATGCAAAATAGCAGGTTGAAAAGCTAACAAATACATTAGAAAAAATATTTTTAAATGGCACACAAAGAACCACACATGTGTTATTTAAATTTATTTTTTAATAATCAAAGAGATGATTATGGAAGTGATCTCATCCTATGCAACACAATTCATTTTCCCCTTAGGTTATTGCTTCTTCACATACAGCTGATAATCTCAGTGGGAGCAGTCCAGATGAAAATGTACAGGTTTTGGTGTCAATGGGTATTATAAATAATACTTCAAGATATTTATTACACATGATCAAGTTGCAGGGAATAATTACTTTTTATTGAAAATTTCAGAAAGTTATTTATTAAATGTAAACCGAATCAAAACTATGTTGGTGATTAAAAAGTTCTACAAATTAGCCCACTCATATTAGAAACCAATGCTTAAAAAATAAAATACAAAATAACAAAAGAGGACCAAAGATATATCTAAGTGATAGAAGGCTTTTCTTGTATGCGGGAAATGTTAGGTTTAACCCTCAATTCCATAAAAGGATAGCATAGTACAGAAGGGAAGAGAATTATGCCAACACACACACACACACACACACACACACACACACACACATATGTATACACATATATGTGTATACATATATATGGGATATAAGTAGCATTATTTTTTTTAAAGAATTTTAATTATAATGACTTTCCTGTGGCTCCATCCTTAGAAATTAAATAAATGTTAATGTGTATGAGTTCATTAATTTATTTACATTTACTTTAAAAATCACAGGCTATATCAGCATGAAGTCAGAACCTGTTACTTTGTTCTTTTAAGAAAATAATGAAAATTTCCCTTTGAAACACCTCTGGAAATAATGCATCTTTCCTTCTCTCAGACCTTCATTCACAAAATATCACTTTAAGTGGGCTGGAAGAATAACCATTTTTTCCCATAGCTCACAGCTTTTTTTCATCACGTATAAATACAAACAAACCATGATGTTCAATGTAATGTTTTAGTCCACAGAAAGACTCAGGTAAACTAGTTTGCATGTCACTTTTGTGACAAGAGAATTAATCTGTCTTGGCAATTTTGGAATATGCTGTACATTATTATTGAGTTCATCACACAGTGCAATAAAATCAAGAACATTAACCTTTTGATCTAATAAACACTGAAGTAAGAGCTCTAACAGTATATGCATCTTTACTTTCTTCAACCCCCCTCTCCTTACCTCTAGGTACCATCTCCCTTCTTTGTGTCTGTGGGGACAGAATTATTATCAGTTAACAAATATAAAATTCATTAAGTATTCAAAAATGAAATAGGAACATATTATTTTGTCTGACAATGTGCTATCTTATTGCTTTGAAAGCAGTGACCTTGCTGGTGTAGCATAAACACCTGTGGAACTAGATACGATAGTTGGTCATTAATTAAATTGATAAATAGAATAGTTTTATTTAAATATTTTAACTTTTTCTGGAAGAACATGCAACATTTCTCTTTGAGATATGATGAGCTAGATAATGGTGAATGCCCTACTTCCAACTCATTCAATTTATCAGTGTAAGTCAATCAGAAACAGAGTGAAAGAAGAATTTCTACATCTGGGTCAAAGGACTTGAAATCCCTCCATTTCTCCAGATACAGTAACATCCATTTGAGTATTTAAATAGTTTAAAAAGTTGTGTTTCCAGGTTATTTAAATCTATAATGATATATTTCCTTATGTCCACTGTAACAACATTGATGCATTTAGACTAAATTGTGTATGTGGGTGACAACAACTAGATGCCTTTCTTTATTTAAATCGGCGGCCAGTGAGATGTTCAGTAGGCAAATGTGCTGTCCACCTCACCTGGTGACCTGAGTTGGACCTTCAAAACCCACATAGTGGGAAGAGAGAACTGACTAAGCATATTGTCTCTGACCTGTAAATAGACATCGTGTTGCAAGCATACTACCTCCCCCCCACACAAATAAATAAAAATATAAATAAGTCTTTCAAGATGACTATTTTGAGTCAAATTTATGTTCCAACAATGGCAAGTTACTATTATTAATATATTATTTCCAATAGGCTAACACTCACTACAGCTTACATATACACACTTCTTTCTTCTCATCGTATAGAAGAAACGGTTGATTTTTTGGAAGCCCTCCATTTGAAGCACTAGAAAAGATTTCTCATAAGTCTTTTCTAAAATTATCTAATTGTGGAATGGGCCATAGGCTGAAGTTAGCAAGAAGGAAGCAAAGGTACTAACTGGTAAGCTAATGGGATTCAGAACTCACACTGAGACTAGGTGGTAATAGTCATCTAATGAGATGTGGTTGATGAGATATGCAATTGCTTATAAATAAGTAGTGAAGTATAGAGGAAAGAGAAGGCAATGGCAGGCCTCATAATTTAGCATAATCTGAATGAATGAATGAATGAATGGTTATTTACTAAAACTAGAAACCCAGAGAGAACATCCTTTGAGAGAAATGACCAGAAAGAGCACATTTATTGATGTGTAGATTTTAAAATAAATTACAGGCATCCAATGCACAAGTCCTTTAGAGACGTAAGTTTGTAGAGCAGAAAGTGAATAGCAATCAGGAAGTCAGTACTGGGATAGCAGATAAAGTACTTGGACTGAGTGATGCACCTGAAGAGCACATGGATACATTTCAGTATCAAATGTCTTCTGCTAAGTTAGAAGCATTATTCAGACAGGGCTATTTTCTTTTTGCTAGTAATTTCAAGATAAATGTTCTCTTTTTCTCTAGGACAAAAGCAAACTATGATGTATGCACACACACACACACACACACACACACACACACACACACACACACACGTAACCCACTCCCTTGAGAGATTGTCATAATATTGAAATATGATGGGATTTTTCTATCGCCTTTAATTTTTAACAAAGATGTCTGCCTCCCAAACAGCAGCTCTGCAGAAATAAGGACACGGAAGAATGAGATGAGCTTTTCATTTTTGTTCCCAGACTGAATGTGTGTCTCACCTTTAATTTCCCCTCTATTCCTTTACCAAGGTGTTGAGTGGATCTGGAGCAAATGTGCTCTGGCAGATTGAAGGCATCCGGAGACCAAGTCTGTACCACAGATAATATCTCTTCGGTACCACGAGGTCTCATAATATCTTTCTTTTGCAGCTCATCTGTCCTTCTCTCTTTGCTTTTAAATGATAAAGAACCAGCTCATAAATGCTGAACAGATAAGATAAGCAAACAAATGTCCCCTAAATACCATCTACTTACAGTAACCAAAGAATTATCAGTTCTGATAAGTCTTTGCCTGAACATGAAGAGCTCTCTACATGTCAAAATCAAAAAATAAAATCTACCTTTCAAGTGAGATATTAGCAACTTTTTTTTTTTAAGCATTTAAGTGATAACTTTCTACCCACAGCAACACAATTTTAATTTCATACTAACCCTTAAAATTGTCCTCAGTAATGAGAATTTGCTCAGGAAATTAGTCATATCTCAATTTATAAATCACCAAGTGGTCTTTTGACTAATCTAAATTAACAATTTTGCTTTTCAGTAATTCTCAAAAGAGAAGTTTTAAATTTTTAACCCTTATACTCAGTCAGCATGGTGGGATTCATCACCTTTCCCCAGTTTCCTCAGCTCAGTATGCTTTATTCATTAGCATCTTAACAAGGAAGGAAAACCATTAAATCATGTTTCCTGGTCATTGTTTCTTCTACAAGGAGTGATTTTTCACAAATAAAAATACATAAACATATGCATATATTTCTCTTTTAGATTCTGGGTGAAATCACCACCCTACTTTGAGGAGGGTGGAAGTAAATGATTGTAATATATTTTTGTAACTGTTTTAAAGTCTATATTCATTATTCATTGAGTGGATTACTGTATCTGTGTATGCACACATTTGGCCACATCTGTGGCACAAATGTGGAGCTCAAAGGACACTTTCTCCACTCTGTCCTTCTACTGTGCAGACATAGAACTCAACATTGATAGGGGATACCTTTATTCCCAGAGATATTTCACTGGACATAAGTTTCTTTTAATTTTGTATTTTAATTTTTATTAATAGTTATTTATGTCCCATGCTTTAATTATAATCATTCATATCTCTCTTCACCCAGAGGCACTCCCCTTTCCTATCTATCCTACTTTGTGGTATTTTTAATTTTTTTTACATATAAAGTTAAATATGTGCTGCCCATATAATCCTGGGTGTGATCTTCTGATATAGCCTGGTAGTAGACTCGCCCTTGAAAGAAAAAACAAAACAAAACAAACAAACAAAAAACCAATACTCGTGGCTATCTCACTCTTTGACTGGGAAGGAAAGAACATCATGCCCACTTTCCCTCTCCACTCTGAGATGTGGAGTTTGCAGAGGGTTTGTGTATGCTTTCATGGTATGTTGAGAAGACCATTTCCAGTGATTCATTCTATGACTCTGGCTCTTACCTTTCCACTCTCTAGTTTGCAATGATCCTGCAGATTTATGCCAGGATGATAGAATTAAAAAAAAAAAAAAATGTCCCTGTTAAGGCTGAACTTCTTCAGTCTCATATTCTCTGCATACTGGCAGATTGTGAGTCTCTGTGTTTATTACTGACTATTGAAAATAAAAGTGTTTCTAATGAGGCTTGAGTCATGCGTTACTCTACTGGTATAACAATAAATAATTAGGAGCTGATTTAATGCTATGACTATTTAGCACAATAATCATAGTAGTTGTTGCTTTCTTTAATGAGTGTATCATGTCACTTTTTACCTCTTCTGACTACTTTTGGTTTGCAAAAGCACTGATGTTAACTGCTCCAAAGAGCCATGCTTTCCGCATGCTTATATATCTGAATTTCTACTCTTCCCCCCTCTCTCCCATTCACCTTATTTATACATCTATTTCCACCTCCATGCCCATTTTTAATTCAATATTCTTCACTCAGACTTCCAAACTACCTCACTTCCTAATAAGCAAGATACTTGACTGTCAGAACTTCCATATTATGCTATATAATTGTCTAGATGTGTGTTCATCATATTAAGACAACTATGAACTTATGATGCCACCGTTCAGAGGGTGAGCAACTTGAGCCTGAGGTTGTACATTGAGTTCAATTCTGATACTTCAATGTGGGCTAGTATTTACAAATGTTTCTGTCACATGGAAACTACAATGTTTACTGAGGCTATCCCTATATAACAGAATTTGATCTTTCTTTAACTTTCTTAATAACTTTATTGGATATATGCTATTGTGTATAATTGTTAGTAGGTCAAGACCTGATGTATAGGAAAGCTAAATAATATGTGTAAGATGAAACATACAGAGCATGTCAGAGCTGAGTTATGAAAACAAGTTCAGCAGAGCTCAGTATTCCAGCCTGATGGTTTTTTTTTTTTTTTTTTGTTTTGTTTTGTTTTTTTTTTTTTTTTTTTTGGTTTGTTTGTTTTGTTTTGTTTTTTGTCTCTGCAAGAAATCAAATGACAGCACATGTTCACTGTCTCCATGTTTCCTCAGACCTCAAAAACCATAAGGGACAAATGAATAACAAAGGTGTCTAAGCTAGTTAGGTTCACACAAAGGAATAATTAGTTTTCCCCTTGTTCTAGTGCACTCCCACCATTAGATTAAGCTGAGTTAGCCCTTCTTCTCTGTAAAATTAAGAGGTCGTCTCAGAGAAAATAGAATCATGAATCATTAAATGAAATGGAGAGTTATTGCTTTCATATATTGAGAGCAAGTATTTTTTAATATGCAAAGATCTTATCTTGGGAATCATGTTAACTGTGAAAAACACATGAGCCATGGTCTTTAAAAAGCTATAGTCCTAGGGACTTTCCAGCACAAGTGACCATTATGTTTCCTGGAAGTGACGATGAATATTAGAGTACATCCACACTTAACACCAGATGTTTTAAAACAAATGATCCTTCCGCTAATATATCCAAATTTTAATGCCTACTTCCGTATCTTTGTGTGCTGTATGCATGAGAAATTAACTATGTGTGACAGAGACAGAATGGATTAGCCAAAACCATTTGTTTACAGTATAGAAGTTCAGAAATTACATTGATGATGAAAGGTATGTTGCCAAGGAACACTTATCTATAGAATAATCTCCCTCAAATATCCTTTTTCACAAGTAATACTGCTGTACGTGATAACATGTTAGAAAAATTACAGTACAAACATAAAAGTCAAAGGGACTTTTATCATCCAACTCCAGATACCTGATTAAATCATTTCTTCCTAACCCAGGCTTTTCAGCACAATTTCTCTTCCTAAATATGATTTTAAGTCTATCTTTCTTTTCGATACGTCTCTTTCTTAATACAAAGTTCCTAAATGAAGCAAAATATCGGAGTCTGCTGAGAATAATACTTTTCTGCTTCATATTTTACAGTTAATTATGCTATGACTCATAGAAAAATTGATCCCAGGGTTCATAATTTTTCTTTCTCTAATTTTCCCTGTTCGCAGGCAGCCTTTCCACCATTTCCTTGTTAATGTAAACCAATAGTAATCCTTGTTTGAAAGCACTTCATCAGAATTAGCCTCAAGGGAGTCAGCTGATGCAAGAAAGAGTAATAAATGAACATGTGTCAAAGAGAGGGCTGTTGAGGAAAGAAATTCTGTTACCTTACAGCACAGACGAGAAGATAATTTATTAAAGTGTCAGAAGAAAACCTTTAAGGTAAAAAGCAGCTGATACAAAATTCTCTGATTACCCAAAATGAATCTTTAATGAAAGTAGATGGAAAAGAACAGAATTGCAACTATGCCATTCACTATTCAAAATTAATTGGAAAAATGGTTGATTTGAAGCTATAATAACCTCTAATGAACTTACTGAATAATGAATAAAGTTAAATCCAAGATTTTCTTATGCATAGTAGGGCTACAAATTGTTTTTAATTATTATTCGCAAAGAAGTTCAATCATAAAGGAGGAATCATTTGTTTTAAGGTGCCGGAAATCACTGTTAAAGGCAAAGAAATGAAAACAGAGCATGGAGCTTTTGTGTCTCAATTTCAATATCCTTGCAGTTTTTCTAACTGAAATTTAAAAAAAAAATGTATCTTTGTTCTAATGCAATATCGAATGCAAATCATTTATCCTCTCTTACAAGGATACTCTGATTTGAGAAATCTGAGTTTGTATCCATTATCTTTCTGATAAATTGTTGAAAATTTTCTAATACTACATTATATAGAGATTTGGTTTGTATGTGCAATGTGATAGCTTTAATAGGCTGAATATTATTTGTATAATTGTATCCAGGATGAGAGGCCCATTTTTCAAGCTTTATTCACACCAATCAGGAGTGAAGTGGTCCATGGAATGAACAGCGCAAGAGTTCTATAGGGTGGTGTACTAATTAAGTTGAGGTTATACAATGTGTTGTGGAAGGGAAAAGAAATAATTTAGTCATTATATTTTAACAGGACAAGCAGAGAGAACAGAAATTCAAATGAACAATTCCATCTGGTTTCTTTGTTTATTATCTTGTTTGATAGTGTGAACAAAGTAGTTTTATGATTATTTAAAGGAGTTAATAAACTTGTGACAAAAGAAGGAAAATCTTAATTCCACTTTGACTTTGTTCAAGTCTTTAGTTTACTGGTAAAGAACAACCAAATTTCAAAACTTGTTTGATTATCTGAAAATTTCCATAGTATGTGTGGTACAAAGATAGCTGCTTGTAAAAAAAGTATTAAAATATAACAACAAACAACTCCTTGAGATTTTGTATATTCAACAATAATGCTGCTAATATGTATTTTTTGTATTTAAAAACGTATGCGTATCAGCACACTGGTACACAACCTTCTTTGATCAAGTATCTCAAGAGCATTAGCAATGAATAATAAATAATTTAAGATTCGGCCATCCCTAATGTGTACAAATTGGACAGATACTGTCAATTTAACTTTTAAGTGTACCAGAACAATTTCTGCTTTCCTCTTGTTTGTGTGTTTTGTCTTTCTATTGTCATAAGTTAAAAGGCGATTCTATAGTGTTTACAATATACCAGAGTATTAGTGAGAAAAAGAGTGATATGTATTTATCATAACCATATTGAGTTTAGATCAACAAGAAAATTTATGCAGTGCTCCTACACCTTGCTTACTGTGGTGGTTTGAATGAGATGTCCCCTAAAGGCTAGGAAGCTTGAATACTTGGTGATGCTATTTGGGTAGGTTTAGGAATTGCGACCTTGATGGAAGAGGTTTATCACTGGGGATGAGCTTTGTGGTTTCAAAGTCTGGCATCTTTCTTAGTGCATAGTGCTTGTGGTTCAAAATGTGAACTCGAAGCTTCCTGCTCCTGCCACCATACCTGACACTTGCTTACTTCCCCACCATGATAGACTTTTATTCCTCTGAAACTGTAAATCCAAATTAACTCTTTCTTTTATAAACTGCCTTTTCCATGCTGTTTTATCATACAACTGAATATGGGATAATATAATTATCAAGTTCTTAATATTTTTTAATTATTACTAATTTATTTTTGAGAAGCAATACAAATGAAAACTATGTAACACATGTAACTACTAATTTATCATGTTTGAGTGAGAAAGGAAATTATTTTGTGCACATAATTACATTTACTCACACATAATTCATAAGGAAAGGATAACATTTAGTGAACTGAAAATGTCTCTAATTCTTACCTTAACATTTTTGTGATAATATGATTAATTAAAATCTTTTTCCATATTTTAGTGACTACTTTTCTGAAAAGCATTGAAATCAGGATTAATATTTTCTAAATATGCATGAACATAATTGTAAAACATGATGTCAACATCAAAGGAAATTTTAAATTAGTATTTGAAAATACCCAAAGCATTCTTTTAACTTTTCCCTTGATAACTGTAACGGAAGTGAAAATTCCTGTATGCACCATTATTGTAGAGACTGTAGACATTGTAAATGGAACGGGTAAACACAGTAAACTCACGTAAAAGGGTGGTGCTTGTTAATCTCTCTTTATTGCTCTTTATTGTAAATAGTTGTGAAGGCTTGAGGATGTAGCATTTGGTAGAGGGTTTTCCAGCATGAAGCCCTGAGTAGAATCCCTAAAACACGTAGAGGTAAGAGATCAGAAGTTCATGATAATCTTCATCTACTCATGAGTCATGAGAATTCGTGAAAGCATATTGCAAGAAATAACAAAAACTGGAGCTGGGAAGATGACACTTGTCTCAAAGTCTGAGGACCTGAGTTTAATCCTAGGAACCCACAAACTGAGAAAGAGGATTATTCTGCAAGTTATACCCTGGCACATGCATACCCAGATACATAAATAAGTAAAGATAGATGGTGGATAGGCAGTCAGACAAGTAGATAGATAGACAGATGATAGATAGATGATTGATTGATTGAGAGAGTGATTTAGAATTTATAGTAGTATTGCATTTAGCTACTTTGGAGGTCACAACTACATTATAGTTGGCATAAAGCTGAACAAACTGAAAAATTAAGATTCTAGATCTCCCCCACAAAATGAGGACATACAACAAACATCTGCCTCTATAACTGAAAATATAGATAGACAGGTACAGAAAATTGCAAACTGGGGATGAATACATTTTCCAAGAAAATAATTGTTCCAGTAACCTGTGCTGGGTTAAAAATCTGAACTTAACACAAGGACTTTTTTTTTTCTCTTGGGGGTATGCTCCAAGACTTCAGAAGGAACCAGCACCCACAATCTGAATCTTTATAAATTTTAAGTAACTCACCCAAAGCAACTAATAAAAAGAATTACAACAATATGCCCCAATAAAAGTTATATGAGTGGTTATCAAAACATATTCCTGCACTCTATCACAAGGCCTTTTGTCTGGCAAAATTATACAAAGTCTACATGGCAAGATAACATGAAATGAATGGCAAGCTGCGTTTCAAAAGCAATGTTGTGATGAATTAACTAATAAGCAATAGGTATGAATTAAGGATTACTTGTCCACAGTCAATGTCATACTGAGATGATCAATACTATAATTGAGATAGCCACTAAGTAGCTAATAAAATATAATTCATAATCCCCTGTAGTAACTGAATGTTGAGGTTGCAAAAGTTCATTCATAGTAGAGGTTTTTGATTATGGCAGGAACTTCATTACAACCTTGGTTCTAAATGTGTAATATGTGCACTTTGTACAGGGTGTGACTTCATGTCATGCAACACCAATGAACTCTACTTGAGACATCTTGGCTCATGCTTGAGATGATTCTTCTTCATGAGTTTCAGCGTTCCCGCTATGTACACAAAGTTTACTGCTCTTTTAGAAACACATAGTCTAATTATGGAAAATGAAGATTTGTCATGTTTTCTTATCATTATTCTGAAGCAGAGAAATGTCAAATTTGTAACGAGTACGGTTTTTCTGCCTGCCACCTGCTGCCTCTGGTCTTGTCCTGCCGCCGCGCCAGCCCCAAATAACACACAGAGACTCTGTATTTGATACAATGCTGTTGGCCCTGTTACTTGTTTCTTATCGGCTAGCTCTGCCTTAATTATTAACCCATTTCTGCTGATCTATATATTTCTCTTACCGGGGAGCCGGCGGCATACTGCTTTCTCCAGACTCTCCATCTTCACTCCTCCTTCCTATTTCCTCTTCCTCCTTCTCTCCTAGTCCCTCCTATCTTCCTTTCCTATTGGCCAACAGTGCTTTATTATTAACCAGTATGAGAAACATATACAGAATGACATCTCCCATCATCTCCTCTTTTCTGTCTAAATAAAAAGAAGGGTTTTAACCTTAACATAGCAAAATATATCACATAACAGTTATCAAATAAGAATCACAGTTAACACTATTTAGTCCATTAACATTTAGCAAGATTTGAAGAAAATATTCCATCATCTATCATATCTTTGTGTGTCTAAAGTCTAAGTAACTTATCTTTAATACTAAGGAAAACTGTAACCATAACTCTCTGTCTTCAAGTCCCTCAAAGACCACAGAAGGATAGTATAAACTCTAGAAATGACAGGGACAACTCACTGCCTGGTCACCCGAAGTTCTTTTGTAATCTTCCATCTTCAGCCCATAGGCCATAGTGTGTCTGGCAGACTCTTCAGCAACACAGGAAACTTTAAACTGTCTTCTTGTATTGGCAGTTTGTCAGTCACTTTTCTCTGTGTCCTGCATACTGTCTCGAAGACTCTTCCATGAAGCAGGATCTCTGTAGCAATGTCCATCTTGAATCAGGAGTCACTTTCCTGTGGGTCCTGCATGTCCAGTTTATACATCACAAAGTCAAACAGTCCAGACAAGAGCAGTATCTTGTCCAAATGGCTAGTCTTGCCATATTGGAAGCAAACGTCATAATGCATTTCTTCGATGTCCATCTTCCTTTCTGGTGCAGGTGGTATTGCCAAGAGCAATTATGTCTCACTGTCACGAAAACCCTAAACCATTTTAAATGCCATATTCTGTAGGTCTTTGAAAGGTTTGAAGAATGCCTATTTATCTCAAATACATCTCTGTGTATCTTGAAAACCTAACTAACTTAACTCTAAGCTTTGACTATCATAGGTAATTATCTATAATCTGTACTACATTATACATTACATTTCTAAATAAGCTATACAAACAAGAGGAGAAATATACATATGACAAAATTGACCTTAAATTGTATCAATAAATGAAAATCCATTCCAAAACAAACTATGCATATCTATACCATAATTCCCTTTTTACCTTTAAAAAGATATTGGTTGTGATCCTTAACCATTTATAACCAACCCCATTTAAATGAAAACCAACATTTATAAACAATATTTGGGAATTTGGGCGTAGTTCTTTCCAAACTACTTCCTGCTGGTAGGGGGCGCTGTCATGGGGGATCCTAAGAAGATGCAGTAATCCTGGCTGTAGTCTGCAAGACTGCCTTGTCCAAGCTGTTTTGAATGTTGGATCATCAGGAACTCTGTTTCAGGGGGTCTGGCTTGCTCAAACCACATTAGTCTGGAAGGAATCCACAGCTTTTCAATTTCTGTGGAAACAAAAATAGAAATCCTTTTCCCCAGTAACTTGTCCTTGAACTTAAATTTTTGAGTCAAAGCATTTTTAAAATATATAAATTGAATTAATGCAGCAGCATTTCCTTTATCAGTTGTTGTTATTTTCTCAGCAGGTAAACAATGAAGAGACAACACAATAGCATACAATAACCAGATTCTCTCTGAGCTTTTCATCTTTATGTGGCTTTATTATTACTCTGTTTCTTTTACTTTTTATTTTTTGAGACAGGTTTCTCTGTGTAACTCTTATCTGTCCTGGAATTCACTCTGCATACCAGGTTTACTTTGAAATCACAAGAGATCTGCTTGCCTCTGTCTCCTGAGCACTGGGATTAAAGGCGTGTGCTACAACACCCAGTTCCTCTTTGTCTCTTTAAAACCATTTTTCTTTTCATGTCTACATATATTTTAAAACACACTGTAAACCTTTAGAGGTTTTTCTTAATATGAATCTGTCTTTACTGTAAATCTTTATCTTCATCTGGCCACAAGTCCTTTATCTGGTAAACAACAACATTGCTAAAATGAAAGTCATAGCTGCATCAGCCACGGTTTACCAAAGATGGTGGCGGGTACTTTTACCCGCCAGCACAGAAAGCTGTGCTCACCGCCTTGGTCTGCACTGCCACCCAGAAAGCATGCTGCCGGCTTGGAGATGTGGTCACTGCCATTGCCATCTCTCATACACACCAATAAATTGTTAGCAGAGTTATTTAAAAGCTGTGCGGTTTTTTGCCGCTTAAGCTGAGTCAGGAATCTTCCCTTAAAGGAGCCGAACAATCTGCGTGTCTCTAGCAAGTCAGAGTCCAACTGAGAAAAATGCTGCTACCAAGAAACCTTGCTTATCTCTGTTCTTTTGTTTCTAAAACCCATTTTTAACCTTTTGTTAAATTTTAAGTGGAAGTTCTTACTAGCCACGTTGGGCGCCATCTGTAACGAGTACGGTTTTTCTGCCTGCCACCTGCTGCCTCTGGTCTTGTCCTGCCGCCGCGCCAGCCCCAAATAACACACAGAGACTCTGTATTTGATACAATGCTGTTGGCCCTGTTACTTGTTTCTTATCGGCTAGCTCTGCCTTAATTATTAACCCATTTCTGCTGATCTATATATTTCTCTTACCGGGGAGCCGGCGGCATACTGCTTTCTCCAGACTCTCCATCTTCACTCCTCCTTCCTATTTCCTCTTCCTCCTTCTCTCCTAGTCCCTCCTATCTTCCTTTCCTATTGGCCAACAGTGCTTTATTATTAACCAGTATGAGAAACATATACAGAATGACATCTCCCATCACAAATTAGTAGATTTTTAGACTGAATTGCTTTGGAATGCTTAATTTTAAAACTTTCTGGGTTGCTGAACTGAGTTTCATTAAATAACTGTTAAAAGAATTTTGGTTTAGGATTAAAGCAGAATTAACAATAATTTCTGAAATGACCCTAAAAATAATTATGCCAGTTTATGCTGTGAATTATATGAAGCTATGTTCTCAGCATTGATGATTATAAAAGCAAAGCTGCAATCTACTTGAAAAAACTCCGGTGACATAGCAGGGGGTAAGTACTCAGCCAATATTTAATCCTTTATGTAAAAATATATAAGAATATCCACTCTACTAGTGTGCAAATTTCTTTCAAATTTAACAAGTACTAAAATTACATAACTACAAAACATTTTTTAAAATAAATTTCTCTGTGGTTTATTATAAATTTGTAGACCCATTTGACATATTTATGTCAGAGTCCACACAAAAACTCCTCCAGGAAAAGGCATCTTGACAATGTACAAAAGATGAAGAAGCCCCAACAGGTGTGGCCATGACTTTGAAATATAATGATTCCTGTCATAGGCAAGACAGCAGGACACTAGGATTTGTTACAGGAATCAAAATGGCTTAATATTTAAATTTTATAAGGTGGTTATTTTTAGAATTTTCCATTTAACATTTCATGCCATAGTTCACTGCAAGTAAATGAAACCTTGGAAAGTATAGACAAGGGTAAGGCATACTGTAAATCACAAACTGATAATGGCTCAGGGAAGATCAGTGTGAGAGGGTAATCATTCCTGGAGCCCAGGCATGGGCCTCCCACATTCTGAGTTTTACCTCCAGCTGCTTTCCAAGTTAATATTGAAGAAAATTTCCTTCATGCTACACAAAGTGCAAGCAGAAATGCAACTTTTCAAACTATGCCATGGGTTTCTTAGCAATTTGTTCTCTGAGGATATATTTTAGCAGGCAGTGCTTCATCCAGGGAAGTTTTTATCAGTCTAATGGGTATGGAGGGACTGGATTATTCCAGAATGTTCCAACTTTGCACAATGGAAAAAGAGAGAGATAAAGAAAGATAAATTTATAGATAGATAGATGGATAACAAGAACCAAAAAAAAAAAAAAAAAAAAAAAAGGAAGGGAGGGATGGAAGGAGGGGGAGAAAGAAAGGGGAGGGTGAAAGTACTCACTTTAGATCCCATTAGCCTTTGTGGAGGTTTGATAGAAAATGACCACCCCCAAAAAAAAAGGGGGAGGCATGGCCTTGTTGGAGAAGGTGTGGTTTTGCTGAAGGAAGTATGTCCTTTGGATTTTAAAATAAAAGGTATCATAAATGCTCATATATGCTCAAGATATTGCCCAGTAACTCAGATCACTCCTGTCCCCTGCATATTAAGATGTTAGACTCTCAGCTTAAGTGCCATGCCTCCATGTTGAACCATTACAATAATGAACTAATGGACTAAACCTCTGAAAATGTAAGTGATCCCAAATAAATGTTTTTCATTTATAAGAGTTGCTGTTGTCATGGTATCTCTTCACTGCAATAGAAACACTAACTGAGACAGCTTTGAATGTGAAGATGCCAAGACCAACTCACTTTAGCCATATTTTTTTATCTACAAGGTCACTGAAGACTAAGTCCATAGAAGCAAAGGATAACTAGGGGAATGAGAAATGATAAAATATTGCTTCCTTTGACCTCTCACTTTACTGTCACTACAGTAAAATCCATTAGAATATTTTCTTTTTCATGATAATTTTGTCTGACTATCACTGTAAAATTATAAAGCACTTAAACACAGAACCTGTTTTAAAAAGTCAGAGTAAATATTATAACTAGATTCACATTTGCTAGCCATGTTGGAAATGGCAGAAGGGGCATTTGAACAACTATGATAAGGATCTACAGGTTCAAGAAAACATCATGCAGGAACATAAAGATGATGTAAGCAGATGTAATAATATGCAAGGTAGCAATTCTAAGGAAGAAGCAAGCATAATTCTAGAAAAGAAAATGCTGTAAGACAAATAAAGAATGCCATCCTTCACTCTCTCAGCCTAGATAAACAACAGAGGGCCTAGGTCCTGCCACAAATAATGTGACAGACTTTGATGATTCCCCATGGAAGGCCTTACCCTCCCTGGGTAGTGCATGGGTTGGGGGTGGGATGGAGTGGTTGTGGGGGGAATGGGAGGATGGGAGGGAGAGGGAACTAGGATTGGTATGTAAAATAAGATTATTTTGTGCATGGGTTTTTTTCCACTTTTTAAAAATTTATTATATATTTTTTATTTTACATTATGGATCCCAGGTCCCTCTGCCTCCCTCCCATGCCCCCGACCCCCTCTCCTGTCCTATTTCCCACCCACTCCACAGGGTGAGTGAAGACTTCCAGGAGGGATCATCAAAATCTGTCAGGTCATTTGGAGTAGAATCTAGGCCCTCCCTCCTGTCTCTAGGCTAAGGGAGTATCCCTCCATGGGGAATGTGCTTCCAAAGTCCTTTCCTTCACCAGGGGTACATCCTGGTTCCACTGTCAGAGGTCCCTTAGACTGCCCAGGCCTTCTAACTGAGACCCAAGTTCAGGGGGTCTGAGTCAGTCATATGCTGGTTTCTCAGCTATCAGTCTAGGGGTCCATGAGCTCCCCCTTGTTCAGGTCAGCCGTCTCTGTGGTTTTCTGTAGCCTGGTCTTGACCCCTTTTCTTATCACTCCTGCAACTGGATTTCAGGAGTTTGGCCGAATGTTTAGTTGTGGGTGTCTGCTTCTGTTTCCATCAGCTACTATGTGAAGGTTCTAGCATAGCATATCAATTAGTTATCAATCTTATTATCAAGGAAGGGCATTTAAGGCAGCCTGTCCACTATTGTTCAGATTGTTAGTTGGGGTCACCCTTGTAGGTCTCTGGACATTTCTCTAGAGTCATTTTTCTCTTCAAACTTATAATGGCTCTCTCTATCATGGTCTCTCTCTCTCTCTCTCTCTCTCTCTCTCTCTCTCTCTCTCTCTCTCTCTCTCTGTTGTTGTTGTTGTTTGTTCTATTTGTTCCTGACTCAATCTTCCTGGTTCTACATGTTCTCCTCTTCTCCCCTTTCCCTCTCCACTCACTGCCCTCCCCCTCACTCCCAATATGCCTAGGAGATCTTGTCCCTTTCCCCTTTTCTGAGGGACAAAATGAGATTATTTTAATTTAAATAAAAATTAATTTTAAAAAATGCCATCCTTAAGCTTACACATAGTAGAACTCAGATGAGAACAGAATCTCTAAATTTTCAACAGAAACTTCAAAAACCACAAAGAGAAAAAATAAAAGTAAGTAAACAGGGCATCTGCAAACTGAGGAGCAAGGATAAAGAGGATAACCCATATGTAAGATGAGTATAAGGAGAAGGGAAGAAAATAAAAGAAAGATTTGAAGCAAGTCTATGTGAATTTTCTCAAAATACTCAAAATACTTCCAGCCACTATATTGCAGTTCCACAAAGCTCAGTAAACCCCAAGGGGATTAATAAATTAAAATGTTTAACCCTTAAATCTAAGCCTGTCATATGAAAGTCATAGTAGGACAAAAACTACACATGAAGACAAACATGAATAAGGAAGATAGCACATTACCCATCAAGGAACAAATGCAAGAATCATATTTTATATTTGATGTTTCTGTTGGCAAGTAAGTAGAGTTAGAATGGAATAGTAAAGGAGAAACCCACTAATCTAAAATTCTGTGCTGCATGAAACTATTCTTTAAACAAAGTTAAAATAGGGATTTCTCACAAAACACAAAGTAAGGGAATTTGTTCCCAGAAAAATTGGTTTTGAAAGAAATGTAGAAAAATAGAGAGGATGATAATTAGACCTCTTCAAGTTTAAGCCAACAGAATTCCAGAACTGAGAAGGGGGAGTGAGTATAGGTTCCCATTCCTAACCAAGAAGCCATTTCCAATTAACACTTGCTAGGAAAGGCAAAATCAGTTGTCTCCAGTAGAGTATCAGCTGTACTCGAGGGCAAGAGTACTTGACAAACACAAAAAGAACGTTTGCTTGTTTGTTTGTTTCATTTTGGTGATGTGTTTTTGTTTGTTTGTCTTTCAGTGTCTTGTGTGTTTATTTTGATTTTTGCTTGTGCATTTTTATGACTTTTGTTTTTGTTTTTAAATTTCTTTGTGAAACACAGAGGGGCAACAATTAAGTTGGATGGGTAAGGAGGTGGGGAAGATATGGGAGGGAGGAATTTCAGGATGGGAAAAATATGATCAAAATATATTGCATAAAAACAAAAGTTGTAATAAAAAAAAAGATGTAAGTACACTTCAGAGGCCTGAAGATGCTGAATACTCTGGGAATGACTTTAAAGCCAGTTTGGGGTCACTATGTGAACGCTAGAAACGGAACCTTCTTCTCTGTAAGAGCAGAAAGTGCTCTTAACTGCTGAGCCATCTCTCCTGCCCCAACCTAGAGTTTATAAAACATGTATATGCCTAGTAAAGCAGCATCAAATAATTAAAAGCATAAAATGTTAAACCTGCTGTGGGGGGAATGAATTAATCAGTATTTTGTTTGAATTTCATTATAATATATATATATATATATATATTTGATAGGCAGAAAATCAGTGAAAGTGTAGTGAAATTTGGCAATGACATGTCTCGGCTGGACATAAGATGAGCATTTTTAGTAAGTTACCTTACAGTAGCAGCATAGATGGAAACTCATCAAGACAGATTACCTCGGGCACAAACACCTAGCCTTTAGGAAGTGTAGCCTAGGTGGAGGAGATGGGTTTATGGAGGGTTAGGTTTGAGCAGTATAGCCTGGTCCGGCTTCCAGCCCTTGATTATAGGGGTCTCTGAGACCACCACTGCTAGCAGAGTTATGGTCTGTAGGAAATAAGAAAAAATTTTGGTTTAACACTCTCAGTAGCCAGTGTTGTTTCAAAGCTCAAGAGTCTGACCCTGAGTTGTTTATTTTAGGTATATTTAAGAGAGCACAATTATGAAAAATTTTCTATTGATAATTAACGCAATCTCATGTGCACAATAAAGCTTAAGATGAGGTTATATGGAAACTCTTTGCAAAGTACATGTGTTCCATAAAGATGTGTTTCATAGACTGATTATATGTGATATCTTCCATAAACAGGTTTTATAGATTGACAAGCTCAGCATAAGGGCCAGGGGAGGGGGGGGGGAGTTCCAGTATGGTCTTGGCCATGCAGCACAAAGGTCACCAGACTATTAACCATGGCAGGTCTCATCATTCTGTGTGTAAAACAGGTTACATATCCCACCTTTTCAAAGGATGACATGTTTAGAATTCCTGGTTCCCATACTGCTTATCTATGAGCACAATGACCTCCATGTCGCCACACTTGGTCTCTGCTTTCATGTTAGGGTTAGCAGCATGTAATATTATGTCACTGTTCCACATTATCTCAAGTTACCACAGCTTTCTCCAGGGCCAGGGAAACTATTGAAGTTACATTCCTCTGACTATTAATGAGAGACTTTCAGTTTCATTACTAGGCTTACAAACAGTTGATCCTGAATGAAGTCTCCATTCCCAAAGAATTCTAATCCCATGAATAGCTAGGTAGCAACCTAACAATCCCTCTTCAACTGTTGAGATCTCAAAACCATTTAAGTTGGGCATCCAGTTATTCTGGGGTGCCCTGAGCATAGCTGTATTTAGATTTCCATTCTGAGTTTCAGGCCTCAGCTAATAATCAAATTTACCTCAATATACAGTTAGATTGTCAATGGGTCATTTCAGAGTAGACTGACTGTACATAACAGAAAATATATGAAGTCAACAGTTAGACTAAGAAATTCTGAAGACCTATAGACTTACTTAATAGAGGTATAATTTGTTTTATTAAGGAAAATCAAGAATTCCAATTTTAAAACTTTTCTTCAGAAGGGTAGTGGTAATGGATGCTGATGAATCTGATTTTATAGATCGTATAGAGCAGATGAGACAGTAGTGGAATTGTTAATAATATAATATATATTGTGAAATATATATATATATATAGTGAAATATATATATATATATATATATATATATATATATATATATAAAATTACCTTGGTAAAAATAAAAATTTCCCTTGTGTAGCTGTGAGTATATTTAAACCATAATTATTTTGTACAATCATGAGAGATATTTTTTATCACTTTGACTTTATAATTATGCAAAGGAATTTCCTTGGCTGTGGCATTTAAACCCATGTGTATTCATTATGTTTAGTAGGAGTTTTAAGGGTTCTACTAAGTGAAATGATGTCCTTTAGGTAGAATAAAAGTAGAAGCTAGATGATCATTCTAGTGGAAACTTCCAGCATAGAGATATTCTAACACAGGTAAAATAGCTGCCTGACCTAATGTCATCTTTGGTGTAAGAGACAGAAGTAAATGCTGCCTGGTACCAAAGGTAGACACAAAGTGGGGACAACAGTAGAATTTTCTTACTGTTTATTTGAACAGGTATTTAACGTTGAATGTTGACTTTCCTAAGGGTCTAAGGTGGTAGTGAGCATCTTCTATATGGTCTTCTTCTGTGTCCCGCTACCGTCTCGCCAGCAAGAACGACGCGGCACACTCAGAATCCTTCTGCAGTAAAGCTTTAATGCATCTTGAGAGGGATAGCATAAGCTTACAGAGCGGAGACCCCAAACATCCAAAACCCAACCCTTATATAGGTTTACAACCTTCGCCTCGGACATGTCACCTCCTGATTGGCTGCAGCCCATCGGCCCATATGACGCCACGGGAGAGGCAGAGCCCAAGGGAAGGAAAAATCACCCTGCACCTGCGCACTGATTTGTTTACTATCAATGCCAGCCAGATGCAGGCACCATCTTGTAATGGAGAATGCAGGGACGGCTCTCTACACTTCTGGAATGATGAACCCAGCAATAATGAACCCTAGGCAATACTTAGAACCTAGTTGAAGGAGATAGAAGATGGGGAAAGGACTATTCAAAGAGAAGTGAATTGCCTTCCCCTGGAGCCCTCTTTGATATGTTCAATAAGCACCTGTTCTCCCGAAGAGCTTTATCCTGTTTTCCAGGTGACTTGGGCAGTGTAACCAATACTCTTTGATAGACTATGTGGTGATGTAAATAAAAATGTTGGCCAGAGGCTCTGGCAATTGAGGACTTGTTTCCAAGTAGGTAACTCTGCTTGGCAACATCTAGAAGATGTGGCCTTGCTGGAGAATGTATGTCAATGGAGGCAGGTTTGAGGTTTCAAAGCCAACTCTTCCCAGTTCACTTTATGTTTGTGCTCATCATCTAACATTTAAACCCTCACTCCTACTCTAGATGTCAGCCTGCTGTCTGCTTCTTCTATTCCATCATCAAGGATTCTACCTCTCTGAAAGTGTAAGCCCAGAGAAATTTTTCTTCTGTAGTTGACTTGCTCCTGCATTTTAGCAGTCAATGAACACATAACCAATACATAGTTACAACTTGTTCAGGCTAGACACAAGTTGGCTTAAAAATAGAACTATATCACTTAAGAGGAGATTTAGAAATAGAAAAACTATCTTAAGCCCTCTCCAAACTATGACATAAATGAGGGTCTACATGGACTCCTGAGGATTGGTAAAATGAGTCCCTGGAAAAGTTTGTAGTGGTTTGCCTTAGAATATGTTTATCCCACATCACCTTTATAGAGGACTGATGTCTGTACAAGTAAAAATAATATCTAGTTCCCAGAGATTTAGTTATACACCGAGTCACCTGAGAAATATAGCAAGGACTATTATACCTTTGAAACAATCTCAAGAAGCAAAATCAAGGAATAATTTTAATAGCCAGCATTAGTATATGACATGGGTATCAGGAAATAATAAACAGCCTACAATGCATGAACATATTAATTAGAGATTTAAGCATCACATGGGGTTCAGAATGTAAAAAATATATTTTTGGATCATATGCTCAATTGAGAGTCCTTTAATATGATTACAACTGACATGGCTATGGTTTCTATACCTGGAATGTCAGCAAACCATACACGGGAATTTAATAGAGACAGGTACGGATGGAATCAATGTCCTTTGGAAAATCTAGTCCGATTTTGTTTTTGTTTTACATTTATTTATGTATGGATGGATGAGGCTGCCACATCATATATAGGGAGGTCAGGGAACAACTTATAGGAGTCAATTCTCCCCTTCCATGTAGGTTCTAAGGCTTCAACTGACTTGGAGCAAGTGGGTTTACCTACTAGCCCTGTTTTTGTTCTGTATTATTACCAATCACTACATCTTTAGCCATTGTTTGTATTGTAAGAACATGTAAGTATCTAAAAGTTCAACTTTCTTTTTCATTGTTTTTCTGTTCAGACCAACAAGATTTTTCAGGGGTTACTTTACAGACTTAATATTTCCTGCCCCATCATCTACTATGATGGACCAGGGTCTTGAACATGTGGGATTATCTTTAGGAACATTGACGACATCTCCTTATACAATTACCCTTTTCTTTGCCTTTGTGGAATCTGTGGTCCCTATGATCAAAGGATATGCAACTCAGCAGGACTCTATAACACATTTAGATGTAACCCACTGCCCCTGAAACCTGGCTTACCTGAGGCAAGAACAAAATATAGGCTGTGCTTGCTTCTTTAGTTCATTGGACTTGACCTGTAGGTCTTTCTATTGAACGCCAAGAGGGTCAATTACCTAGTCTTGAAAAATGAACACTGGTTTAAATTTAGCTGTTGTATAACACTTTGATAAAAATGAACAAAACATATTTTTAAATAAATCATTCTTAAGGATGTTTCTTAAGCAGTGAAGAGCTTCACAAACTCAGCATAAACTATAATCAATTAGCTTGATGAAACAAAATATTGCATTTAAGCTTTTTTGAGTTTTTATGCATGGAAAAGATACTATTGTCTCTTTCATTTATAATAGGAATGCCCTTTCTTACAAGTATCTGGAGAATTCATGAGGAACTCCAAATAGAAGTAATTGCATGTGTTGGCCATGTTTCCAGAAGTTAATAGCCACAAGGGAGGCTCCTTCAAGGCATAGGATGTTATGCAAAATAAGTACCTCAAAAACCAGAACAGCCTATCATTCGAAGTCTGGTACTACTTTATTAATCTCGTATAAGAAACATGTATATCTTATCACATGGCAACAGAGTTACTTGAGAAACATCAAATGAGGGTAACCATTACTATTAGCATCAAGGGAAGAAGCGTAAGCAGAGGAAGCAGATAACCCCATGTGTGCAGCAAAGGGAGAGGAGTTCATGCCTTATTATGAGGAAGATGAAGGAGAAATTCATCCACTCTCTGGCACAAACACCAACAGATGTCACTGGGAACCCTCTATGGACTCAGCTTTGCTCCTGAGTCCTTTGTTCTCTACCAAAATGAATTCACAGGACACAGCGTGCAGAGCAAAAGATAAGCAGCGTTTCTTACAATGTAGAGAAAAGCATATTCTCAAAGAGTGAGAAAGGACAATGAGAACCAAAGGGGAAAATGGCAAGAGACCACTGATCAATTTCCCTTTTAAGCAGGCAAACTATTTCTAAGATGTTCAGAACAGACGGCTTTTCCTGAGGGGTGTTTTCCTGGACTAGTGTTTGACAAGCCAATTCCATCTGACCTTTACAGAAGGGGGCCATGTTATGCTTCTGTTGTTTATCAGAAAGTCTCTTGCTGTATAATAATCTTGCAAGGCTTAGGGTTTCTGAAACCAGGCTTAGTTACCATGAACTTGTGGGCAGTTCTGTGGGGAGCAGTGACAGCCTGAACTGCCCAAAAGTTCATGGTAACTAAGCCTGGCCAAGAAGTAGTGTCCTGCAGTTCCTGTCCTTGCATTCACAGGCTGTCGATTATGAAGGATGGGGTCCATCTCTGATTATAGGCCCTAATCCTGCTAACATCTATCCATCTGTCTAACACCATCAGCCACTACCACAAACCAAGCCCCAGCTTTCATGCCTTCACCAGCATGATGGTCTGGACCCTCAAAAATCCCAAGCCAGAGTAAGTTCTCTTCAGTTACTTCTCTCACATATTCTGCCACAGTGAAAAGGAAGATACCTGAAAAGAGTGAGTGTACAGTAACGCGAAATGCTTTATGTTAAAAAGTACTGACTATTGGCGCAAACGAAGGGAATAATGAAGTGCCACATGCCCTAGTGCACACCTTTAATCCCTGTATCCTGGAGACAGGCACAGAAGCAGAGAGGCAGGAAGATGTCTGTGAGTTTGAGGCCAGCCAGAATGACAGAGTGAAAAGATATCAAAAACATAAAACTAAATTTAAAGTGACTTGAGAAACTAGATAGGAAAGTACAACACAAGCAAGCTGTATTCACTTTATGCATTTTATATATCAAAGTAAAGATTATTATCAACAATGAAGGAGAAAAAAGAAACACAGTAATATATTATTAATGATGTATCCTAGTATTCATTACATTTTATAAATAATGATTAAGTTCAGCTGGCGGCATCAGGGGAAGAAGCTGAGAATGAGAATGAGGACCTGGACTTTTTTTTTTTTTTTTTTTTTTTTTTTTTGTTTTTGAGTCTTTCCTTTTCTTGGAGATGCTCTGAGCAGTCCTGGGTTGGAGAAAGAATGATTCAGGAATGGGGCTCTTTGGACTGTGCAAGGGCTAGCTAACTAGAGCCTCCAATCAAACAAAAATAATCTCTATTCTAAGGGGCTCCAAGTCTAGTAGGGAAAATATTAGGGAACACCAGGTAAATTTGTCTGTGTTCACACATTTCTCTTACAATTTGACAATTTTATGAGACTGACGTGCTACCTACTGAGCTAACAAGTTACCTCAAATTGACAATTTTAGATGATGTGTTTAATATAAGAAAAGTTCCAACCAACATGTATGAAGAAGTTCAAGGAAACCGTGCAACTCTTTTGAAGGAAACCATGCAATACTTCAATTGCTCATAGGCTTGAAGGAGGTTTGACTTTCCAGAGGTAAACCTAGCAAGATAAAAAGATAAAAAGCTCATGGTCCCAAAGAAAGAGAGCACTGTTCCAATTGAAGTGCTTCAACAAGACAAACCTTTATTCCTGATGTAAGTGTTCACTGTTCACAAAAGCCAAAGTGCAGGCAATGGAAGAAGACATTGCTAGGTTTCCACTCTGAGGCAAGTGGTGACTGTGTCTTCTCCCCTCTGGTTGGGGCCTAAGTTCACAACAACAGTTTGTGATTAGTTAGTTTTAAAAGAACGAGAGCAAAGGAAATTAAAAAGGGGGAGATGAGGACTTTCTACTTGAGTTCCCTAAATTCCTAGAATAAAGCAGGATCTTCCTGTAAACATTATTTTTACTGAGTAGGGGGATTAAAACATATGCATAGAATCTTGCAAGTTAGGGGAGATTAAAACGATTTTAATTCTTTGCTCATAAAAATGACTTAGACCTAATGTTTCTTAAAGCACAAGAGTATATGTAACACATGAGAAAAAAAATTAGATTTGAAGAAAAAAAAATAATAAACAAGTAGCACATGGCTGTATCAGGGCCATGACTCAAGGCAGAAATCAGACTATGAAAGCATTATAAATGCCATCAGTAGATGGAGAAAAATTGAAGGTTTCTGTGGGGTGGGCAGAGATGGTGGAAAAGTGATAGCTGATGCTGTATAAATTCTGGGTTCAGTGATAGAAGCTGAGTCTGTCTGGTCTGTTGTCCTTCAAGCAGAGCTGAAGAGACAAAGACTAAATTAGAATATGAAAATTCAAATGGAGAGGGAGAGGTTACCAGACTCAGCACAGTCATTAGTGACTTGCAAGAGAGAAGAGAGCTCCTGGAAAGAGGTCAAACTCCAAGCTAAACACAAAGATAGTAATAGTAATGAGTCAAGCCTGAGGGGAAGGGAGGGGGAAGCAATTTAAAGAATTCTGTACAAAGGAGGTAGTAGTAGAAAGCTTGCATAACAGCTCCAGGGCATAAAGTGAATTCTAGTCTATTTTAGAATAACAGGATCAGATGATTTTAGCCAAAGTGTTAGTGAGGAGTAGGTTGAATAAATTTGCAAGTGTGTTTCCTAAGATGGGTAATTAACAGGAAAAGTTCCCTGAAGACTGAGGAGAGCATCACATGAACACAGGACTGACTCAGTGTAGCAACCCTATCTTTTTATTCGTGAAGAAACAAAAAGAATTATGAAGACACTGGGAAAGCAGTTAAAATTTAAGAATGCTTGAAGTGGCTCTTCCTAGGAATCACACCCTGGGATTAGAATAGCAACATTTAGTTCTGTGGAACGAAATTTCCTGCATTTTATTCAATGACTGTGTATGAAGGTTTGGATGGTAGTAACTTCTAAGAGAAAGTGTTTGTTGGATAGCTTGTCGTAGAGGATATCCTACAAAGGGAACCAATTCCCATTATTCTAAGGCAATTATATTTCTTTGGTTTTGTGGAGTAATGCCAATTTATAAGCCATTATTTAATCAAGGTGGACCTTCCACGTTATTTATTTTCTTATATTCATCTTAATAAATTAGAGTTGTATTGAATTAATAACATTTTTCACCTAAAAAATGCTGGATGTTTAATGAACAAATGTACACCTCAAGAAGATTTTGACAAGCAATGCTTTCTTTTGTTAACTGTTCAAAATTAGTACAAATGCATAATAATTTTGGAAAAGAGCTATCCATTGAAAAATAAAACTAAAAATTTGTGGGTGACGTAAAACACTAAAATATTCCCCCCAAAAGAGTTTTTTTTTTTCCTCAAGCCCAACTCCTTCCCATCTTGTGACTATATTGTACATTCACAGTTTTTTTTTTTTTTTCTTTACTGAAGCCAAGTGTTTTCCTTCATACAAAAACCAACCAACCAAACAAAAAATATGATAGTGTTAGCATTATTTTCCCCACTTTACAGATTGAATCAGTGAGACTCTCAAAAAGTGTATTTTCTGAAAACACAACAAAACAAACAAACAAAAACAATAAAAACAGCTAGGAAAAGGATGGAGTCAGAAGCAGGGCAGAGTTACATATAGGATCCAGGGCTGATTTTCCCTCTCATCTAAGACAAGCTGTGATTTTGGTGCCCCTGCTCTGTTTGGAAGCAACATATACTATTTCTGAAAGAAGTTTGAGCTTCAGTATTTTCTCAATGGCTTCATAAACCTCTGCAAGGATTATCAGTTCTTCTATACCTCTCTTGAGTTCTGTGCTTTGCTCCAAGAACAGCTTAACCTTAAGCATTTTATTACCTAATGTGACTCTCTGCCAGAGTGCCCCAGTTCAGCACTCACTATGTATACAATTGTGGGTTTCTGTCCTTGACTAAGTGCATACTTCAAGGTCAGTCTTGGTCTGCTTGTCACTTCTTTGTTTGTCTTGCCCTTAATATTTGATAAGCAATATCCAGTTATGTAATTTGTATATTCATCACCTGTCTAGAGTAAGTAGGACCAAAAAGATATGTGGAAATAAGCTGTTCACAAGTACCTTGAAAAGGAAGTTGAAAGAATGTCTACATTTTCCTAACAAAGGATTATGAATATCCAATGTAGCAGCAAAATGGATAGCTTTGCTTTTGATCAAACACATATGCTTTTTGAAGATATACATTTTCTAAACTTGCTTTGAAAATGCAGATAGACATATTTATACCAACATGGGAGTTATTTAGAAAGAATGCTATTACTTAGCATGTCTTAATGGAGTTGTGATTTACTCATCACTAAGTTTAAATGTATAGGAAAGAACTAGGAGGTAGCAATAGCTCTAAAAGACAAAAGAAATCCAGAACAAAGAAAATGTGCAAAAATGAAGCTTACATAGAAATATGTTAGTGAGTCTTATCACCCAAGGTATCAAAAATATGAGCAAGGAAAAAAATCAAAATGGGTATTGAATATCAGATATAGTATCTCCCAGGAAGGTCCATGTCCTCTACAGAAGAAATTGGATTGCTGCAATTATAAGGCCAGAGTAAAAGGTTGCTCATTGATCAGTAAACAATAGTGAAACCCACAAAATAAAGCGGTGAAAGTGGGTGTTTGAAATATTTGTGGATTAACTGGAAGTAACTAAGATGTAACAATACTGTATCTTACTAACTGTGGTCAGAAACTAGACTTTAATATATATTAAAATACATTATTTAAAGCTTATTGAAAACTAAGACTCTCAGTTAGTTTTAGCATCTTCATCTGTTCATCAGTTCAGTAAGTACCGACACATTGAAGCAATTTTGTAAGTTTTAGCATTGTAACATCTTAACCTGCACCTGCCCTTTTATTGGCTGCTTAGGCAAACTGTTACATTGAAGACTGAGTCATTACTACTAATTAGGATAAAATGAAGCCTTTTCCACATGTATGGTTTCTGCCTGGGACTTTTCATCATTAGTAAAGTTTAATTAAATTCTGGTGTAAGTAAAGCCTACTAACCCTCTATGGTGAATAATAGAAGAATTGATAGCTTCAGATAAGAAAACAGTTAACAATGAGACAAACAGTTAACAGTGAGATTTGATGTCCCCCTTTTGCCACCATAAAGGCAGAAATGATCAGCTCAGGGGTACCCAGTGACAAACAAATAGAAAATTCACAAGCAGAAAGAATGTCATTTCTCTTGTTCACCACCTGTCCAAAGGAAACTTTAATTTGCATGAGAGGTGAATAAATTTGCTGTCTTAACAAATGAGCACAATGGAGTACAAGAAAATGAGAGACAGAAAAGCAAGGTGAATGGATGCATAAGGCTGGTAACTACACATGACCTACAATGCATGTGAACATTGATACACTCATACCCTGAGTGGGCTGAGGATTGTAGCCTGCTTATCCTTTGCTTTACATCTAGTATCCACTTAGGAGTGAGTACCTACCATACATGTTTGTCTTTTGGGGTCTTGGTTACCTCACTTTGGATGATTTTTTTCTAGTTCTACCAATTTGCCTGCATATTTCATGTATTTCATGATGGTATTTTCTTTTTTTTCAGCTGACTAATAAATACTCCACTGTGTAAATATACCACATTTTCTTTATCTATTCTTCAGGTGAGGGGCATCTAGGTTGTTTTTGGGTTCTGGCTATTATGAATAATGCTTCTATTAACATAGCTGACCAAGTGTTCTTCTGGTATGATTGAGCATCCTTTGGGTATATGCCCAAGAGTGGTAATGTTATGTCTTGAGGTAGATTGATTCCCAATTTTCTGAGAAACCTCCAAATGGATTCTGAAATTGGCTATACAAATTTAACTCCCACAAGCAATGGAAGAGTACCCCCACCACCACTTCACATCCTCTCTGTCATAGGCTGTCATCACTGTTTTTTATTTTAGTCATTCTGACAGGAATGGTATTTCAGAGTTGTTTTGATAAAGGAAGCTATTATAGGTTTAGGGTGAAACCTGGTGCTATAGAAATTTCCAAGAATGCACAAAGTTAACCCAAGATAGAATGCCTACCAATAGTGGAGAAGGTGGTCTTCTCTTGTAATCAGATTGGTGACTACCCTAACTGTCATCATAGAACTGTCATCCAATAATTGATGGAAGCAGATACAGAGAACCAAAGCCAAACATGAGGCTCTCCAGGAGTCCAGTCAAAGAGAGGTAAAAGAGGTTCTATGAACAAGGTGTGTGTGTGTGGGGGGGGTGTTGGTCAAGATCATGATGGAGAAACCTACAGAGAGACAGACGACCCAAGCTCATGGGAGCTCATGGACTTTAGACAGGCAGATGGAGAGCCTGCCAGGGCATGTGAGCAATAGATGTGTATCCTGGTCTGTTTATGGGCCCCTTAGCCATGGGACTATGCTCTGTTCCTTGTGCATGAGCTGGCTTTTTGGAACCCATTCCCTATTGTGGGATGCCTGGCTCAACCTTGATATGTGGGCAGAGTCTTGGTCCTACCTCAACTTAGTGTGCCAGGCTTTGTTTACTTCCCATGGGAGACATCACCCTTTCTAAGACATGAATGGTGGCTAGATTGTGGGGAGGTGTGGGGGAGTGGGAGGAGAGGAGAAAGGGGGAACTATGGTTGGCATGAAAAAAATGAATAAAAACTTTAAAATAAAAAAATCCTTCATAACATAGCGTTTCATTGCATCATCTAATTTGTAGATACTATGAACCTTTACAAACTTTTTATGATTTCATATTTTTTTTTACAGTTTCATGAACTTAAAAAGAAAATAATGCCACTGGTATCTGTAGAATTCTTTGCCTCCGTTTTACTCCTTCAACTATTTCTCAGTTCCATATACTTACATACATACATTCATACATACATATACATACAATTACTTTTTTAAGAATTTCATACATCAGGTTTTAATTATATGCCCTTCTTCTGTCTTAACTCTTCCCACTTCCTATCTGACTTAGCATATTATAGAGTTGAAACTAGGCTATTTGAGATTTCATCTGCCAGTAGAATTAATCCAAATATCTTCACTTTAGCTTCAGGCAGACTCTTCAGACAAGGGCAAAAATCAAGTAGCTAAGTTCTTTGCCAAAAGACCACAAAACTGGTCTCTAGCCTACCTACTAACATTCTTCTCCTATGAAACTTCTTGAGGACCCACAGTTCAAGTCACCCTCAGCACCATTGTCTTCCATCTTCTTATCAGGATGGCCCAATAAGTAGTGTTTAAAGCATTCAGCTACTTTTATAATCAAAGTCCCAAAGTCTATATTCCTCCATACAACAGCGTGATCAGGCCTATCACAGTAATACCTCAGTCCCTGGCACCAACTTCTGTCTTAGTTTAGGTTTCTATTGTTATGAAGAGACACTATGGCCACGGGAACTCTTAGAAAAATATTTAATTGGGGCTGAGTGACATTTTCAGAGGTCTAGTCTATTATCTTAATGGTGGTCTGCAGGCAGACATGGTACTGGAAGAGGATCTGAGAGTTCTATCTCTTGATTCACAGGTAGCAGAAGCAACTGAGTGCTGAAGAGAGCTTGAGTCTATATGAGCTTTCAAAATCCCACCAACAGTAATACACTACCTCAAAAATAGTACACCAACTCCAACAAGTCCACAGCCCCTTATAGTGGCATTCCCTATAGGCCAACCATTCAAACACATGAGTCCATGGAGGTCATACCTATAAAAAACACCACACCACCCATCCAAATTATTTTTCAAATGTATGCTTCTACTTTTCTTTTATTACTCTTAGCTGTTTCTGAAGAGATTCTAATACACATTTTTACCTAGGACTAATTTCAAATAGAACTATCATGCTTCATAAGTAGTATAGATAACTGACAAAATGAGATTCTATATCTTGATCACATGCAATAGCAGTAGTCATGTGCCATACTGTGTGTAGCTTGAGCATATATGAGAATTCACATTTCCTCCAACAAAGCCACACCTACTCCAAAAAGGCCACTCCTATGGGCCAAACACTCAAACACATGAGTCTGTGGGGGCCATACCTATTCAAACCACCACTGTAAGGAGTAAGGTTTTTCCTCCTGCCGCTTGGTCTTGTCCCTCAGCAGCACCAGCCCCAAATAATGCACAGAGACTCTGTATTTGATATAATGCTGTTGGCCAGTTACTTGTTTCTTATCAGCTAGCTCTGTCTTAAGTATTAAGTGTTAAGCTCTGTCTTAAGTATTTCCACGTGGTCTTACCGAGAGTGGAGGAATGGCGGTTCTGTTCTCTCCAGACTCTCCATCTTGACTCCTCCTTACCACTTCCTCTTTCCTCATTATCTCCTAGTCTGTCCTATCTTCCTTTCCTATTGGCCAACAGTGATTTATTCATTAACCAGTATGAGAAACACATATACATAATGACATCTCCCATCACACCACAGGTATGTAAACCAAGGATTTTTATGTCCTCCTATAGAGATATGTGCACATCCATGTTTACTGTTGTCTCTTTCAAAACAGCTGGAAAATGGGACCAGCCTAAATGCTGATTGACAAGTTGAGTATCAGGGAAAATATGGTGCATATACATAGCAGAAGTTCATTGGATTAAAAAGAATGAACTCTACTTTTAAAAGGTAATTTTGTCAGAAATAGGATTCTAGGTTAGTGGTTCTTGTTTTTATATATTAAATATGTTATTCTTCTCTTTCTTGTCAACACTTTTTCTGATGAAAACATACAATGTAATTTGCATCTTTGTACCTTTAGACAAAGTGCTTTCCCCTGACTTTGCTGGAGTGACTGTTATTTCTTTGTTCATACTTAACCTTCATTATTGACACTGAGCTCCCTGGTTGTGCAAGGGATGCTACTCTTACAGAGAAACTTCAGTAACTAACATTTCAAAGAATATTCTATACCCTGCTTCTTTCTCCTTATCCTGCCATCATGAATATATTATACATTTAATATGTTTGCACAGTGTTAGATATTTTGTTCTTATTTTTTAACCTTTTTCATGAGGTGGGAGGGGGCATGTGCCAGTGTGCGAATGTGTTCCTCTTTGCACTTTAATTTTGAGCAATTTGCTTCACTTCTCTTTAGACTCACACTTTCTTTCCTTGGTCTTATTGACTCCATTCATGAATCATTCATTCACTATCACTTGCCTTTGGGGAGCTCCTCTTGTTACTTGCAAAACAACTCAAGATATTTTTTTAACCCTCAAAAAGCTCATATGCTTTCCCATGAGCTTATCAATAAGAAAAAAATATTTTTAAATATGTCCTATCTAATTTAAATTTGAGTCCTACTCTAAAATGTCATTTTCTCCTTTCTCCACCACAACACACCAATTGGCAGAGGAAGTGTACTGCAACAGCATAAGAAGATTTTCATCTTGTCTTCTTTTCTAAGAACACACTCCACATCACCCTCCTCAGCACTGGCATTTATCAGAAGGCTCTTCTGACATTTGAGTGATTAGAAGGTATGGGATTTCTATGGATTTAAAATATGTCCAAGTCTTCTGCAGTGCTGTTTAGTGAAGCAAGCCCTTAAAGGTTGCTTTTGTTAAAAAAGCATTGACTCATCACTTGCATCTAAATGGTAATTAAAAGTGGATGAAAGCTTGGCGTTGTTGCCTTCATTTTGTGCCTGTTTCCTTTACTTTGGTTCACCTGCTTACCTCTGCAGATCAGCATGCTCATCATTCAAGGCATGTCTCTCTAACCCATTCTCTTTCAAGTCTGAAGACTCACAGATAAGTTATTATCCTAAACTTTCAGACAATTTAGATCCTAGCAAGAACAAAATCTCCTAGGGTAGTCCACCTTGACCCTAACCTTACACACTGAAGTTATCCACAAGGGTTAAGCTGAATCTTGGAGCAGAAATGAGCAGAAATGATCGTCTTGAAGAAACCATGTTGAGTCTCTCATGCCATTGAAAGCACTAAGGAATTGTAGCACTATGACATCGTAGACCCTGAACTAAGGCAGAGATTAACCACACTCACTTTACCAGGGTTGCTTAATTATGTGTATCTCATGATCCTTGGTGTACTTCTCCCTCTATTCAGCTTAAAATTCATTTTAATATATTTAAAACTGTTTGAGATTACTAGGCACTTTGTACATTTCTCTTTGCTAAGTGACTATCTTTACTAGACCTCATTGCCATTTTTCATCATTATTTCTCTTATTGGCTTATTGGAACAGGTAGTTGGAGCTCCTGGTGCAACTCTACAACTCTGTTTCCCACATATCAATAACTGGCCAAGGCCAGGGCACTATAGGAAAACAGCATCCAGATACAGACTTGAGTTTGTATACATTTACAGGGGCTCACCTGAACTTTCAAGAATGGCCACAGTGTGCTTCTAGGCTTCCCTTATTAGTTTGTTCTTTAGTTTATTTATTTATTTATTTATTTGTGTTTTGAGACAGAGTTTGGAAGCTGTCCTTAAACTTGCTCTTGTAGACCAGGCTAGCCTTGAACTCTCAGAGATCCATCTGCCTCTGCCTCCAGAGTGCTGGGATTAAAGGCATGTGCCACCACTGCCTGGCATAAGTTTGTTCTTAGCCTTCCATTATTTCCACTTCCAGGGAAGATATTAGAAAAGCCACTTAGGTTCACAAATCTGCCACTTCTTTAAAAATGAAAACTAGGAGACAAGTTGATAAAGATTAAAACTGCACAAATCTGTGACTCTCTCCCTGGGATTCCTCCAGCTTTAATTCTTTGCAGTTTTTGTTTCAATACTTGAGAGTCAAATCAGGGGGCACAAGTATCTCTTTGAAATGTCTTCCTCCTACAATGGTTACAAAGTTGTCAAGCTCAATCCAGTTACCTGAGCCAGAGTTGCAAATCAACCCTGGTTTTTCTTTTCATCTCAGATAGCTAAACAAGTGCAAATCATTAGAGATTTTATTCAAACATAGACCACTAGATATTTGAGATGCTTCCATCTTCCGAATCTGTTTAATTCTTCTCTTTTGCCATTATCACTGTCAGGTATCATTATTAGTTTTCAACTATGTGCCAACATCAGCTTCCTAAACCTATAGTGTCCCCTTTCTTTCATAATGTAGTTATGCGATTTTCATTTATAAAAAGTATTTCTATCCTTTCCCTACTTAAACCATTTAATGGTTCTTTGTTGTACCTGGAACTAAATAACAAACTATTTAAGAATTTTAGGGTCCAGTATGAACGAATGATCTCTCGCTGTTTCCTATAACCCTTTCCTTTTCATGGATGTATTTTGCCAACTTTAATTTCCAGGGTTTGTTAGCTGCCTCCGAAATCTGTCTTCACTCCTTCACCTGACCATGGACCATATCATCCAATCTCTCTCTGACAGGTACTCTTGCCTGAGGTTTTCCACATAGCCTCTGTTCTTAAATTTACATACATTCTGTCCAAGAGCCACTTGCCCAGCTGCTTGACCCCAGGACTGGCATAGCACTGGGTGTTCACTATTTTACTTTGTATCCTCAATCATACTTTAAGTTCCTCTAAACAAATAACACACATAATGTACTCACTATTATAGCTCTAATTTCAATAGACTGTTAATGCATAAAAATCATTCAATAGATATTTGTGAATTCATTAATTATTCAATAAATTTTAAGGTCAGTTTTTATCCAGCTCAATCCTACTGTGTCCTCTGAGAAGTTTATAGTTATTGTAATGGGTATATTTCCTCCACCCAGTGGCTACATTACCTAGGGTCATACCCAGGCTAGTACATTTGCCTTTTTGTGATTTTTTTAACCCTCTGTAATATTACCTGCTTCTTTTAATCTGGTTTATCCATTTAAAGGGAATTAACACACGTGTCTTTCCTTCCAAAGGCATGCCTTTTGCAAGCTCCATATGGAAACACGTTCCATTATTACTCTTTCCTCTTATACTTTCCATCCCTTAGCCTCTTTTTTTTTATCTAGAAATATGTTCAAGATAGGGTCTGTGGCAGGCCTGGACATTTCACCTTAGTTCATGACTAACATTGTTGAAGATTTCCTGTGTGCCAGATATTAGACAATTTTCACATAACATTTCATTCAGTCTTCACAGAAACCTCAAAAGGTAGCTTTTTTTAAAAATTTATTTTATATAACAAAGTCCAATTAAATGAAAACAAACATTTATACACAATATTTGGGAATTTGGGCGTTGTTCTTTCCAAACTACTTCCTGCAGGTAAGGGGCGCTGTCATGGGGGATTCAAAGAAGATTCAGAAATCCTGGCTGTAATCTGTAAGGCTGCTTTGTCCAGCTGTTTTGAATGTAGGATCACCTGGTACTCTGTTTCAGGCGGTCTGGCGTGATCAAACCACATTAGTCTGGAAGGAATCCACATCTTTTCATTTTCTGTGGAAACAAAAATAGAAATCCTTTTCCCCAGTAACTTGTCCTTGAACTTAAATTTTGGAGTCAAAGCATTTTTTTTAAATTGAATTTATTATTTTACATGTCAATCCTGGTTCCCTGTCCCTCCCTCCCTCCCTCTTTTCCTCCCTCCCTCCCTCCCTCCTTTCCTCCCTTTTACCCTCTCTGCTCTCTCACATGCACTCTAACCACCCTCCCCTCCCATCCCCACACCCCAGTTCCATATGTAGGGGAATGCTATCCAGTTGGGGTCATGTAGATCTGACAGGTCATGTGAAGTAGGGACTAGGGCTTCTCTCCTGTCTCAGGATTAAGGCAGTTATCCCTCCATGGGGGATGTGTTCGCAAAGTCCATTTGTGCACCAGGGATACATCCTGGCTCCACTGTCTGAGGTCCCTTAGAATGCTCAGTCCTTCTGCCTGAGACCCATCTTCAGGGGGGCCTGAGTCAGTCCCATGCTGGCTTCCCAGATATCAGTCTGGTGGCCCGTTAGCTCCTCCTTGTTCAGATAAGCTGTCTGTATGTGTTTCTGCCGGATGGTCTTGTCCTCTCCATCTGCATCTAGGTTCTAGTTTGACTCAGTGTTTATGTATGGGTGTTTGATCCTGTTTCCAACAGGCATTGGTTGAGGGCTCCATAGATAAGTTAGTTGTTGATCTCACTCTCCGGGAAGGGCATTTATGATAGCCTTTCCACGGATGCTGAGATTGTTAGTTGGGAGCAGTCTTGTAGTTCTCTAGAACGTTCTTTGTGTTCAATTTTATCTTCAAACCAATATTGTCTCCCTCTTTTATGTTCTCTCTCTTTGTCTCTGTCTATCTCTCCCTCTTTCCTGTCTTCTATTCCTAACCAGGCTCAATCTTCCTGGTAGCACATGTTTTCCTTTCCTCCCCCTCGTTTTCTCCAACTTCTCTCTCCATTCGCTGCCCCCCACTTCCCCTGAGCTCTGGGGGACTTGTCCCTTCCCAGTTCTGTGAGGGACTTTATATGAATCTCTTAGAATACACCTTGTATCCTAGTTCCTCTCGTGGTGTGAATTATAGGCTGGTGATCCTTTGATCTAGGTCTAAAATCCATATATGAGTGAGTATATACTGTGTTCCTCCTTTTGTGACTGGGTTACCTCACTCAGGATGGTTTCTTCAAGTGCCATCCACTTGCCTGAGAATTTCAAAATAACATTATTTTTTTTCTGCAGAGTAGTATTCCATTGTGTGGATGTGCCACATCTTCATTAACCATTCTTCAATTGAAGGGCATCTAGGTTGCTTCCAGGTTCTTGCTATTACAAATAGTGCTGCTATGAACATAGTTGAACAGATGTCTTTGTTGCATAGATGTGAATCATTTGGGTATATGCCTAAGAGTGGGATTGCCGGGTCATGTGGTAAACTAATTCCCATTTTCCTGAGGAACCACCATACTGATCTCCAAAATGGCTGTATGAGTTTGCACACCCACCAGAAGTGGAGGAGTGTTCCCCTTTCTCCACATCCTCTCCAACATAAGTCATCATTGGTGTTTCTAATTTTAGCCATTCTGGCAGGGGTAAGATGGTGTCTCAAAGTTGTTTTGATTTGCATGTCCCTGATAGCTAAGGATGTGGAGCATTTTCTTAAGTGTCTTTCAGCCTTTTGATTTCCTCTATTAGCCTTCGACAAAATTCAACACCCTTTCATGATAAAGGTATTAGATAGGTCAGGGATAACAGGAACATACCTAAACATAATAAGAGCAATATACAGCAAACCAACTGCCAACATCAAACTGAATGGAGAGAAACTAAGCCAGTTCCTCTAAAATCAGGAACAAGACAAGGCTGCCCCCTTCTCTCCATATCTCTTCAATATCGTACTAGAAGTTCTAGCTAATGCTATAAGACAACTAAAGGAGATCAAGGGGATCCAAATTGGAAAGGAAGAAGTCAAACTGTCTCTATTTGCAGATGATATGATAGTTTACATAAGCTACCCAATAAACTCTACAGCTGATAAACACCTTCAGCAAACTAGCAGGATACAAGATAAACTCAAAAAAATCAGTAGCCCTACTTTTTTCAGACAACAAAGAGACAGAGAAAGCAATCAGAGAAACATCACCCTACAATAGCCACAAGCAACATAAAGTATTTTGGTGTAACACTTACCAAACAAGTAAAAGACCTATATAATAAGAACTTTGTGACACTAAAGAAAGAAATTAAAAAAGATACCAGAAAATGGAAAGATCTCCCATGCTCTTGGATAGGTAGGATAAACATAGTAAAAATGGCAATCTTGCCAAAAGCAATCTACAGATTCAATCCAATCCCCATTAAAAGCCCTTTTGTGATTTTTATTGTGACATCATTGCAACAATGTTAGGAAATAAAATTTGATCTTTTGAAAAGACAAATATACAAACACATAAACAAATAATGTAAGTAGCTTGGACAGAAAGCAACAGAGGCAAATCTCCATTGTGTAATAATACTCTGTGATCTTTATTCAAAATTATAACACCTAAAATCTCAGTTCCAATTTGCCTAATAAAGAAAAACAAACACAAATGCATGCTGTAGTTGCCTTTTGCAAGCATGTTGCCTTTTAATGACTTTAGCCTCTATTAACTGGGAAGAAATATGGGAAGTAGAGGCCTTGCTTGCTGAAATTCATCAGGGGCCTTCTGTTCTGTTACAACAGCTGCCCTATTCACCGCAGTTTTGATGAAGCTGCTGCTCAGCTTCTCTATTCAGGAAGACCAGTGTTTACATGCTAGTCAGTCCTGAGTCAAAACAGTTCTGATTTGTTAATAATTCACTAACCAAATATTATGACTGAAAAATGGGAACATTGGTAAATAATCAAATACAGAATAGAACTTCTGTTGCATTTAGTCTGAACACAGAAATGGAAAACAGAAATAAAAAACGTAATTTAGCAATTCATTCTGTCCTATTAAATACCAGCTGTTTTCAGGGTTGTGGGATAAAGTGTTTTGTTTTCTCCCTCATGTCTTAGAGTTGGGAGAATAATTGGAAAGCAATTAAGTCATTCCACATTTGCTGTTGGCAGAAAAGTAAGTGTATGTTACCAAGGAGACATTGGCCCACTCGGGGCATTGTTGCTGCACACCTACCATGTGCCTTTGTTTTAGAAGTGAGCCCTACAACAGTAGCAGAGTCCTCTCATTCAAAGAACATCGTCTGTCTTGTGCGGCTGCAGGAACTGACTATGAAAGGCCAAACAAATATGTGATATGGCAGAGATCAGTGCCCCCAAGAGAAAGCAAGAGTCCAGCTCATTACACTACTCCTGAGTCCTATCTGCTTCCAAATGCACACATGGTGCTTTTAAAAAATGAAACAGAGGTTCCATTTGACAATCTCCTCCTATATTGATTTTTAACTACATCTATCCATGGTGAGTCTTGTAGGTACAACTTGAACTTATTCACAAACACCTCGATAACTGAACAACAGATTCATGGGCCAGGGATCTAACTTAGCCATTTTCATGCCAGGACCCAGATATTTAGTGTTTCTTGTCTTAACTAGAAATTGCCTGAAATCATGTTATACACAGATAATTACAGATTGACAAAGAAATAATGAATGTGCTTATGAAAGCAACTATCTATTAAATATAATTCAAATAATTCAGATATGTTTGATACAATAGCTATAATAGAAATCTTTAATTGATGGAGGCACATTCAACCATCCCTGGACCATCATGTACATCAATCATATTGTTTTCCATACATACTTATCTATGACAAAATTTAAATTGTAAATTAGACACATTAAGTGATTAATAATGAAAAAGAACAATTGATAATATACTTTAATAAATACTATGTAAATATCATGAGTTATTCATTTCTAGGAATTTTCCATTTAATATTTTCTTACTGTGTGGCTGACTACAGGTAATTAAAACCTATGAAAGAAATTCACATACATAGTATTTTATTATATTCTAAATTTACTTTATTTTAACATGGATGATGTCTTCCACGCCATGTTTTCCTTTTATAAATTATGTTGATATATCACAACTCATTTAAGTATCAGAACATACCTGAAAACTAAGTTATTGTTTTCATTTAGCTAATGCCCTGTGGTTCAGGGTACCAGTGCTAACAGCCAGGAATTTTTATTCCAGATTCAAGTCCTTTACCTTCTATTGTTTCTAAGCCCAACAATGTGAATGACTTACTACGTTGGCTCAAGGTCATTTTTGGGTACTTTCATACCTCTACAGTGAATATAAATAAAAGTGATATGGGTATGTTATTTTCTTCATTACATATGCTCCAAATTAAAACAGTTTTTCACCTCCCAAGAAAAGATTTCCTTTCAAGAGTCAAGGGTATAGAATGTTCAAGAACCAGCTAGGAGCAGTGATTAAATATGAATGGTTGTGGTATTGCACATCTTATATGAAACCACAGTGAGAGTCACATGGAACACAAAAGCCCCTCTGGCAAGGGAAGTGGCCTGAGTAAGATCAATAACTGAGGTCAATCCTGAGTGGAGATTTCAAGGCATGCATAAAAGCCACATTCAGAAGCCCATCGTCTTCCTCCTGATCAACATATTTGAGTCTAAATTTTTTCTTTGCTTTATTCTCTCCCTCTTGCTCCCTCATCTGTCTTCCTTCTCACTCGATCCTCTTTCTCTTTGTCATCTTTCTCCTTTAAAGAGTCACTTTTAGTTAACATACCTTGAAAAGTTTGTCTAAATCATTGAAATGTTTGAGTTGAGAAGACAGGAGTTGCTTTCCCTTTCTATAACCTTCATCTGTGTTTGAGGTGCAGCTTATGTAAAATCTTATTACATGGGATAAGTATTTCCAACTTTAATATTTATTATTTTGAAGTGTTTAGAGTCAGTACTCAGCTGAAAGTTTTGTGTACATTTATGCAGATATTAAATCTTTAAATGTCCTCATTCCTAAAGCTATATAAGTGACATTTTACATGAATGAATTTTAAGAAAACTTCACAACTGATATATTGTTAGTTGCTACAGAAAAATCACTGAGAAAATTATAATGATACAAACAGAAATCATACAAATCCAAGGAATTTCAACAAACTTGTTGGCAAAATTCTGATAGATACACAGCATATGAAAATAAACCAATTCTGGACTCACAGGCTATTTTCGACCTCAGTTTAAATTTGTTTTGCTGTGTTTTCAATGTTTGACATGATATTTACCTGCATCACAAGTTTGTAAGTATGCATTGGTCCTGGTGCCTGGATTTGCTGGCATTTTCCCTGTGACTTTAGGTAGCCCCCCAACCTCTTTGTTGTTTCCCTCTGTCTAAAAGAGGGTAGTTTCTTATTCATACAATTGCACAAGCAAAAGAAAATGAACATAAAACCACTTTGTAGAGTTTTCTTAGTATATTAACATTACTTCCTCCAGTAATGCATTAAGAAAAGACAAAACAGTAGGCAACCATTACAATTTTTTGTTTGTTTTTTGTTTTGACAAGTACACTATTAATTCTAAGTAGTGAACCTCAATGTCATGGCAATATTTATGTTGAATAATAGAACAATAGAATTTCCTAGGGTTTGGCCAACTTTCCTAACTTTGGGTAATTTTATAGATGAATACTTTTACCAAGACGCTAATTGCCCAAAACTAAATAGGTACAAGAGCCTGCAATCATAGCCAGCAGTCGTGTCAATGGGCTTAAATGAGGTAGCATTGCATCCAAACTGACAGTGACAAGCATAACATTATGGTAACTGTCTTTGTGTGGTTACAGCCTACATTTAGAATAAAAGAAAAATCTAAATTACCCTTTTTATGACAATTATGAGTTCAGTGCCAAAGCCCATAAGATGAGCCATTGGGATTCTTACCCCACCTTCCATCCATCTTCACATCTTAGGGGAACTAAAAGCCTAATCAATAATTTAACCAGCTAATGGACATATTTTTAAACACAATGGACTCATTCTGAAGAGAGGCATTCTGTCAGAGCCAGAAGGACAAACGTAGAAATTGACTGCTAATACTTAATGCTTATCTTGAGCAATCCTGCGTGAACACAGCACAGGTTTCTTCAAGCGAGATTCATGTCTCTCTGGTCTGCTTAGCTATGATTTTTCTTCTTTCCTATGAAAGATGTACTTTACACAGATGGTTTATTTTTAAAGTCAGTGTAAAACTCATAACTAAATACTCAAATACTTAAATTATATTTTAATAAATTGTGTCCCATAAAAGGTAGCCCTATGTTCCAAATTATGAGACTATATAATATTTTATTGCTATTGATATTCATGACCATGCAACTTGCAGTCACGCTGTATTTGCCATACATGCTGAAAAATCATGGAAAATTTTATGGTGTTGACTTGGAAAATAATCTAAATCATCCCAGAAAATGTTGCTGCTTTGTACTATATATAGAATGAGGTGTTTAACTTTTGTTTTATTATTTTCCCTTTTCTTCTTTGTACACTTTGGACTCTAGCAATTTTATAGTACAGAGGATAATATTATAAAAAGCAAAAAATTAAATAAGGTGCCATGGTGCTAGTCTATAAACTCAAGATTCAGAAGACATAGACTGAGGCAAGAAAATGGTGAGCTCAAGGCCAACCTTAAGGTTGCATAGTGAAATCCTATTTCTGGGTGGGGTATGGGGTCAATAAGTATCCCATTTATTGCCACACCATCACTTTTATACTCAGTTAAAGATTATAGAGTTCAATTATAGTCACTCAATATCCTATTACGAAGATATACGTATTGCTCATTAAAATCTTTAAGACCTTTTGTGGTTCTTTTGAGACAGAAATTCATTATGTAGACCAGGATGGTTTGGAGTTTGCTTGCATCCTGCCTCAGTTTTCAGTAGTGGGATTATAAGCTAGCACAGTCCTTGAACTATAAGAGGCATTGTTAGTCAAACTCTTCCATGGAATAGTTTCTGATACAGACTTCTAGGCCATTTGCCTAGAAGAAAGCTTTTGGTTCTTAATGAAGTATTACCCTATGACAGAGGCTGAGAAGTTGCTTTTTATATTGCTGCATCTAAAAGAAGGAAGAATTTAAACATGATTTTTTTTGTTTTGTTTTGTAAAATTGAGTTGAGAGACTTGAGTTAAAGACAAGATAGAGGTGATCCAGCAGCACACTAAATCACACAAACACAACAGCCTCCAGTTTCTGAAATCCAGAAGGTCTAAGGATGTCAGCACTGCAACAGTATTCTCAAAATAAACCATCGACTAAGTTGTGCTTGCCCGTCATCTGTCACAGGAAGATTTTTCTGAGTCAGTTCAGAGCTCTATGCTACAATATTTTGAGATACAGAGTCATATCTATCAACAGTGTGCACCCATGTGACAAAGTCATACATACTTTAGGTAATCCTGTAGGTCATACTAAGTCAAGGTATTCTTAGTATGTGCTAGGGAAATAATGATCAAATTGAGTAACTAATTAAAGGGGCTGACAAGCAGAGGGGCAGTCACTCTCACAAAATTAATTATTTGCTATTATCTTACCCTGCATATCCCTTGACTTACCTTCTTTAAGCCTTTAGCCACGGTCTTAATTTGCTTTCTCCCTACACTTTCTGAACATTTTTCCCCTCTTAAATAAGCTATTTGTCCAGAAATGCTACAGCTAAAGTGCTCTGTCTGCACAAAAGGCACTTTTAGCAAGCCAGATATGCACAGCTAAGCTGTGCTTGCAAAACTGTTTTTCTTAAAGTGCAGTCAATTGACCATATACCAGCACTAATTCGCTCTTAACCATTAAAGCATGTGCACACAGTGCCCATATGACACTGCAGTCATGAAGGTTGATGGCTTGCTTATACATGCAGCTAAAACGAGTTTTAGTGCAGCCACCAGATTTGGCTTAGGATAGCATACCAGATACCCCCACTTAATGTCAAAGGCTGTTTCCATTTTCCCAGAACTACTTTTGCTTCCCCTCTGAATCAGAGATTCTCCCACAGAAATATACGAAATACTGCTTAGAACTGTTGTGCTAGAAACATTCTGACATCACCATCATAAAACCCAAATGGAATGATAGTACACATTACTGTGATGTAAAAATAATCTTTAATGTATTTCCAAAGTCAATTTTTCTTTGTATTTTCCTCAGACTTCAGACTACTTATATGGGTGCTTCAAATTCCATCTTGAAGTACAATGATGAGACAGGTGCTGGATTTCAAGAGTTTTATGTTTTTATTTGGGGTGTTCAGCCTGTGCTTCATTTTTATACTAATTTCAGTCATGAGAAAAGATAATTGTTCTGAGGGACACCACCTACACCTTTTTATTTCTCCATGGCAGTAGTGATTGACAATAATCTCACCTATGGGAGGAGTAATTATATAGATACCAGAATGTGTTCTGAAAACTCCATAGCTGGGTCTTGAAGCAAATTCACTTCCTACTTGGGATAAAAGAGTGTAAGACTGAGGTATTGAAAAATGGACAGACCGGTGGCATGGGCATCTGAGCTTATTCAAATGATTTCAGATGCATTTCAGGGGGGAAAAAAAGTGCCAGCTAATGTTTTAGTGACTTCTTTAAATTTCCACATACATTATATAAACGTATTATGCAAATTACATACTTGTAAATATCCCTTCTTTTGTTTGACCTTTTGAGTATACATCTTTGATTATACCCCCAGAGAAGGAGAAATGGAGGAGAATAGGAAAGGGATGGTGTTATCTTCAGATACGACACTGGAATTCATCGACCTAACTGACTTAACTGCCAGAAATAAGGAGGGCTGTGATGCATCATAGATTACAACCCTTTGTAACTCCAGTACCATGGAATCCTATGCCCTTTTCTGTCCTTCATGGGCCCCAGACATGCATGTCATGCACAGACATGCATGCAGGCAAAAGAATCATACACATAAATGAAATACACAAATTAAAAAAAAGAAAAAAAGAAAAAGAAAACCAGACTGGAAAAGTGAATTCTAGGCAAGTCTAGGAAAGTTATTAAGACCCAGCATCAAAGTAAAAAAAGAAATGTAGCTAGAGATACAGATCAGTGGTAGAGCCAAGGCTCCAGGTTCAATATCAAGTACTGGAAATAAGCTTTCAGTGAGTTATTTTCTGCCATTCTAATTCAGAAAAAAATATGAGTTCTCAAAATAATATATGGGTTTTCCCAATGTCTTCTACAGAAATTTTTCTTTTTCCTTTCTTCTTTCCTTTTTTAAATAAAAGATAATGTTAAATTCAATGAAGTAAAAAAAAGAAATCTGCTCATGTGAAGTTGCAGGGACATGACTTTTTATTAGGTTTGTGAGTTCAATTCCTATTCTTCACTTTCTTCAATGGGAACTTAGACAAATTATTTAACCACTCTTTGACTTCATTTCTTCACCTATGAAAGGGTCTATAAAGCTATCTACCTTGCAAGAGTATGAAGAACATGTGAAAGGTTTTTCATACATGTGAAAGGTTTTTAATCATGCCTACCACAAGTTAGTTTCATATCATTTGCAACATTAATTTTATAATTTGGAGACACTAAGACCAAAAGGCCAAATTCTCATCCTCTCCTTTTTATTTCCAAAGCTGGTGAGGCCTGGCAGATGATTTTAATTAGCTGTCCTCAGGGACCTTTCCAGTGTCATAGTATGACAGACAGAAAGATAACATCTTTTACAAAGTGAAAAGTCTTTCAAATTATAAAATTTGTTCTTGAAATTATAATTTTCTGACAGAACATCATTTATTATATTCTAGTGCAAGACAATGCTCTTACGTTTTTTAAGATAAAAGACTTCCTCTCTGGTCATTTATAGTTATTCAGTGAAAATATTCAATCTTGGGATTGAATTAAAATACAGAGGGACTGTATTTTAATGTTTGCTACATGGCTACTATTTTAATGATGCTGCAAAGAAAATGGTTTAAAATAGTTTCTTTATTTATAATTTTATTTTTCTATTCCCAAATACTATGAATAACCATACCAAGGGATAACATCTCTGAAGGAAAGAAACTGAACATCTACATTAAACGCTACCCACAGATTCTTGGCTTTTACTCCATATATGTTCAGCACACAATTCCAGATACACGTCCTAATATTATTCTTTATGGCACTGTGGAACTATTACTTTAAAATGAAGTTAATAAAGTCCTTAATTAGAATATTTGGGTTGCTCGGAAATACATATGAACCATGAAGCAGTAAAATCCATCTGGAATTTAAAATGCAAATGTTCGAAAATGATAAAAGAACTAAAAACAAGTGTAAATTATTGTTGCTAGAAAATGATTGATTCTTTCTCGTACTTGCATTAATAATCTCTCCAACTTATATCAGGATTGTACAGTTTTTCTTTTATTTAATGCTTGAGTTTCTGCTGCAATGCCTGATGGACTGCATATTAGGTTATATGTTTATTTTTTATTTAAATTAGGAACAATCCTATTTTATATATCAATCCCAGTTCTATCTCTCTCCCATTGTCCCCTGTCCCTCAAAGACTCATTTCCATTCCTCTTCTGCTCCATAGAAAGAGTAAGGCTTCTGGGGGGGGGGGGGGGGGATCATCAAAGTCTGTCACATCATTTAGGGCAGGTCCTAGGCCCTCACCCCTGTGTCTAGGCTGAGAAAGTATACCTCTATGGAGAATGGGCTCCCAATATCCATTCACATACTAGGTTTAAAATGCTGTTCCATTACCAGGGGCCCCATAGACTGCCCGGGTCTCCTAACTGTCACCCACGTGCAGCGGGGGTTGGGGGGGGCGGGCAGGGGATGCTGGTTCCATTCTATGCTAGTTTCCAAGCTGTCAGTCTGGGGCCCATGAGCTTCCCCTAGGTTATATCTTTAATATCATGCAAATTTTTGCATGGTCTATCAAGATCTGTGTATTTCCCCCGCCCCCTGTGGTATACAAAGAACAACACTGAAATGGCAGAATATTTTTAGAGCTTACATGAGATCTGAAAAGTTGTAAAAGATTAATGAATATGGCAGCTCTTTACTAATGCAAAAACAAAACCTTTGCAACATTTGTTTTTTACACTGAATTTATTTTCAATCACCCATCAAAACATAAAAAACTGTATATATTAGTATGCCACCCTGTAATGTTTCCATACATATATTGTGCAATATTTCAATCAGTTACCTATCTCCTTAAAGATTCATTATTTCTTTAACCTTTATTTTAGTGAAGAAGCAAATAAAAGCCTCATTAAAGCACAGAAACAAGTTTATTCAAGCCTGATTCCATCAGAAAAGAAATCAAAGAGTTGCTTTACTTTACAGGTGGTTTAGTTTTAGCTTCTCAGTATTCCAGAAACTATTTCATTTGGGGTTCATGACACTGGCTTCACAATACAGCAAAACTGATATTGAAATTGGCACTATGCTTCTGGTTAGAAATGAGCTAACGCTGGCCTCTAATTCAGTCTTAATTTTAACCGTAACTTACAGTGTCATTTTAGAAAATATTTAGGTGGATTCCTATCCAAATATGTAATTGTACTTCGCTTGATATTCCGAAGCAAGGAGAGGTGTTTCCTGAATCACATACTACTACTTTGGAGTGTAAGGTGATGATGTTGAGTAGTCATTTTAATTTATTTTTCAGATCAGCATTTTCATGACACATCTATCTAACTATGGGAATGACCGCCTTGGCTTATACACCTTTGTGAACTTGGCCAACTTTGTGCACAGCTGGACCAACTTGAAACTGCAGACCCTGCCTCCAGTACAACTGGCCCACAAGTACTTTGAGCTCTTCCCTGAGCAGAAAGACCCTCTCTGGCAGGTACTATTTAAACCTTCTCTCCATGGGGAGCAAAAACATTAGCATCATGTTGCTGTTTAATTTGTGTCAGGAACTAACTAAACAGATACTAAATAAATCAAATCAATATATTAGGGCATATTAAAATGTATATATAATACAAATAATTCCCCTTTCCAACTGTCATATTCTCTTTAACAATATTTTTTTTGTATCTGTTACAATGTAAATGTTTAGATTTGTATTCTCATTTTGTTTGTTTGTTCAAATCACTTGGAAATTGGCAACAAAGATGATATCGTTGGAGTTTTGACCAAGTAAATGCTTTAGACTTACATGCAATGCGAGTACTAATGAGCTGTAAAACAGTCAGCACTAGAGGAGCTCAGGAGACTAAAAACAGACACAGAATAAGAGCCTCTGTAATCCAAGGTCCTGTCCCCAAATCCAAATATGTGTATGTCCATGACAGAGTATACGTATATCAAAAAGAGAGGAGCAGCCTCTTGCCTGTCTTCATAAGGATTTAGTGTCTATTTGGTGTATTTCACTTTTCTTTCAGCCTAACTAATTTCAGTAATGCTACGCCTATCAATAAAAGAGAAACTTGTCAGTTTTAGGATGGCTTTTACTTCTAATTTGACTCTATGTGAGACCGCACAGCTTGAAGGCATCAAATGTAAACTATCTCTTCTTAGCAGTTATCTAGGAAACACTGCCTCCCACTTACTCGGTTCTTTATGCATCAGATTGCATCGACCCACACAATCAATGAGCTGGCCACAGAGAGCAGATCAGATGTTCCCCTGCTAAGCAGTCGGTAGAAAAGTAGCATCATCATTAATGAGAAATTACTGCAAAACAGACCTTCAAAATCATCCCCATTTCCTGTCTACAAGCCTATTTTGCTTCCCTTTATTCCATGAATCACATCATACAGTGCTATGTCTATTTGCCCAGGGATTCTCTCCACCTATGCTCATTGAGGATCTGCCATGCATGCAGCAAGCTAGCTCTAGGGCATGCAATGAAGAATAAAATACTACAATTTATTTCTACTCCAGGAGAGGATTATTACTGTTTTAAAATGAACTCTTGCCTCAAATCATGTCAAAGCAGTCACCCACCTTATGGGCTTACAGTAGACTACCTATTATAAGGGAAATCAATTATTTTTACCCACAAATTTACATATATTTGTATACATATATATTATCTTCAATTGATTCTTTGCTCATACAACAAATCCTGGTCACAGTTTCCCATCTCTCCACCTCTCCAGTTCCCACCACCACCTCTCCTCTACCAGAAATACATTCCCCCTCCATTTCCTTTTCAGAAAAGGGTAGCGCTCCAAGAGATGACAGCCAAACAGGACAAAACAAGATAAGACAATACAAAAGCCCCCATAGCAAGGCTGGAGAGGGCAACCCAACAAGAGGAATGAAGTCCCAAGAGCATGTAAAAGAGTTAGAGATATACCCAGTCCTATTGTTAGGAGTCCCACAAAGAATGCCAAGCTAAGAACCATAATATATAATACATCAATAAAAAATCCAAATCAATAAGTATTTCAGATAGGTTGTTAACACATAAATGATCAATCAGCTCAGTGGCTCCCAGCTCTAATGTGTATTTTAGGGAAGAAAAGTTTCCTTAAACATTGAGATGTACCTTTTTTTTTTTAAAGATTGTTGGAATTTTCAGAAATATCAACAAAAATCTTTTCATAATAATTGGATATCATTAGTATTGCTATCTATCTTTTAATGTGGATGTGAGTGTGCACTTCCCAAGGTGTGAGTGTGGAGGACTGAGGAGTACTTTGTAGAGTGTAGTGCACTTAATTGTGAGATGTTGAGAGCATTTGAATTACTGCAGGAAACTGGATAAACTTTACCAATCAAAAGTAATGTCAAAAGTGAAGTTAGTGGTGATAAAGAATGTGAGACTCAGAGTTATCCTTTCTCTGGTTGAATCTGCTTTCACATTTGAATCGCTAATAGCAACCCAAAGTGAAATGGAAATAACCCTCATTTCCTACATGTAAGCGAAGCCAGAATTAGTTGGTAAACATTTTACACCATTTTCAACATGACCTAGAATTCGAATAGACAAATAGTGCATCTTTGATGCTGTTACACATTGTAAAAGTGAAACATCCAGGAACCTGTTTATATTTATGAGTATAACTTCTTATTTAGTACTCTTCACTTGTAGTTAGAAATCAATTGCTATTTTCCTTTACATTTCAATTCACACGTTTTTTTATTACTACAAGTAGGAAGAAAAAGTGCAAAATGGTAATCTTCACATCTGTTTAATTCCTTTGGTTCCTTATGTAAATTTCATTAGCACCAACTACTCTATATGTGGGACTGCTTTGTCACCTAATTAAAAAGTGCAATGTGAATATCTGCCAATAGGCAGCATGATCAGCAGCTACAGAATATCTTGTGGGAAATTGGTTCTTCCAAAACTGCTTGACACAGACATGTATATCCATGCACACAGAAAAAATGTGATTCCCAAATTGACTCCTCATCAGCTTTGTCTCTACTATAAGAGTTTTAAAATTATACTCATGGGTCCTTATATCCCTTATTGTTTTGACAGAATGATCACTGCAGAAAATGGGGGAAAAAAGTTTTCTTCTTAAACACACATGCACACATGTGCATATGGGTTCACACATACACACATACATACACACACACACACACACACACACACACACACACACACACACACAGGAACAAAGAAAGAAAGAAACAAACAAACAAAAACCCTTTTGTAGGAACCAAAGCCACAAGCTTGGAGGCAGTGGAAAGGTCAAATTCGCACATGCTCTAATCGATGCTCTTAAGCTCTCAAGCTGTCAGGTTAGCTCAGCCTCAGTCTTCCATCAGCCACTCAGGAGTCTCACTATCAACAAACATCCAAGCATGAAGTAAATTCTTGCTTGTTGTGTGTCCAGGGAAATGTTAAAGAATTGTCTTCTAGACCTCTACCAGTGTCTCCAGAGTTGGAGAAAGAGAGAGATGGAGAAGTAAATCCCAGCTTTTAGTGGCAGGTGATTAGCACTTGGGTTGATTCTAAATATCAAAGCATTAGCTTCTAGTTAGAAATGATGAGATCTGAATATCCATGTTATAAACAAATAACATCATCACTGTGCATGCTATTAAATATATTTGTCTGTTGAAGTAACAAATGAGTGCTGACAGAGTTATAGATGGTAAGAACAGAACAAGTTAGAGACATTCAACCCAATCTTGGGAACCAAACTAAGTCCCTTGACTAATTAGAGATGAGCTGGGATGAAAGTCGGGCTTCCTTATTTCTGCTCAGATGCAGTTTCGTGATTTTACGCTCAGAAAGACAAGTCTCCTTCTATCATGGGCTCTCTCTTTGAAGCTGAGAAGAATCTAGTTTTGGGTTCAGTGGGAATTTGCTAAACTGAAACTTCAGAAACAGTTATATAACAAAGGAAAGTTTTACCACCATGAGATTTACAAACTGCAATAGCTTCATATTGTGTTAACAAAGTAGCACTGTAAATTGGTTTTCATATTTTTACTCTCTTTAACATTTGCTATCTTATTTATATTCAGTTACTACATTACCACCCATAATTGCAGACATGCACCTATTTTATACAACATGCAATATATAGATATATATGCATATATATGCTTAAACATATATATATATATATATATATATATATATATATATGCTAAAACTTAATGATACAAGAGACATTTTCATTTAAATCTCAAAGGAAACCCTAGAACCAGGTAGATGTCTGTTCAGGTAAACTTGGAAACTTCCTGTGAATTTGGATTGGATCTATAATAAAGAACAATGAGTTCTGAAGGTAGGAAGGAAATGAAAAAAAACCTTTGAACAAGTTGTGGTGTTCCATATCTACAAATTCAGTACTGTGCAGAGGTGAGGTAGAAATATCACAAATTCAAGGCCAGCCTGAGCTACATGTGTGTGTGAGCCTCTGTAAGTTACTTTTCTCATCATATTGACAAAATGTCCAATAGCATCACTTGTTTTCCAATACATAAAAACTAAATAAATAAATTGCACTGTTCATAGTTGAGAGGATTCAACCTGTCAAGACAGTGAGGACATACTGGAACCTACCAGTGTACATCATGGTGGGTAGGGAGACAGGGGAATGGGAACTAGCTTCCTCCTTCTTTCACCATATTCATCTTGGCCCACCAGCCCATGGCATGATAACATCCAGGATAGGTTTCCCCTCATCATTCAAAGAGTTCAGCAAATGTCTTTACAGATATACCTTAGAGGAGCATCCCAACCTTTTAGTTGCTGAATAGTTGCTGTTGCTGTCTCAGCAAATTGAAAAGGGAAGAAAAATTTTTACCAAGATAGTTTACAGAGATAATTCCAGACACCCTTTTATAGGACAACAAAGAATAGAAAGACATAAAGTTAGGAAAATAATCTATCTCAGAAGAAGTGAAGTTATGAATGGCTTCCTCTCAGTAGGCAATGATGCCTTCAATGGCACGAGGTCAAAGCTGTTTGTAGGTGAGTCTAAAGAAAAGGTTATTAGTGAATAATAATTATCTCATTTTAAGAAGAAAACAATATATTTAAGCTTTGGTCTGTCTGTCTTTCAGCCTTTCTAGTGAACTGATCAATGTAGTTATGGTTTATTTAGTTAATATTTTAATTATTAACATATCTTAATTATTTTTCCAATGGAAAGCTGTCTATGTATTAACACCCTACCTACCTCTCTTCTCCTTACTAAACAACACTGTTTATTATACTCTCTGGAATCTTTGTCAAATATGGAAATAATTCTTCTCTACTTTAATGGTGTAATCTTTAGTGAAGCATACCACCATTCTGATTCTACAAGCTGTCAGACACTGTGAGAACTGAAAATGATGCCATAAGTCTGGAGTGTTCTATTTTCCATCAACATTTGCAGATATGTTCTTGTTGAGCACCACACTGACCAGAGAAATACTTCTTGAGGTATAGTCAGTGTAAATAACTTACAGATACCTCCTTAAAAAATGAAAGTTACAGTATTTTCATACTTTATAAACTATAGTAGTCATAAACTATATTCAGCATCCCACTTAACAATAGAAAAGAAACTTGTTTTGCATATACTTTATAGAAACTTGTAGTAGCTTGAATATTACATTGAAAGAAAAATACTGTATTAAATCAACTGATTCATAAGAGTTCAAAGACTCAGATTTTTTTAAGTTGGTTGTTTATTTGCTGAAGGCTATTCATAAAAATGCAAATGATAGCATAGTTTTTTGTATGAAGGGGATTGCAGTCATTTGTTAACAAAGGGAACCATAGAACAAATGAAACCCTTCTGGGTTTTTCTATGAACCACTCACTTGAATAAATATGGGTCTAATATAGTAAGCAAGACAGCAGTGTTTTGGATAAATTAGAGAGACCTTGTGCTTACAGTAGCATTGTTAATGTGTGCATCTACCCCAGTCACACACTGTACCAAGGACCTACCTATCCCATCAGCCCTAACATACAGTCTGGCACTTACACTCTTCTGTTATTTGATGATGTCAGTGAACTCTGAAAAAGTATGCGACCATCAAAAGATGAACTACAAGAGAACTGTGAAGGGAGTTCTTATGGACCAGCACTCTTGAGCTTTCCCAAGCCTTTGTGGAACTGAAGAGAGGTTTCTTGAAGTATTAACAGAATCAGAATGTGAGATGTTGTCTGTTTCACAGATGTTCCATGAGGATTTGTTGATTGAAGCATTGAGAATAAACATCCCTATCTTATTAAAATATCTCATCAGTGCATGCAGATTGTATTAGGCATAAGTGACAGTGAAGGACAGAAAGTTGGAAGTCATTCCACTGTGCGATGAAGCCTGGGTAACAGATCTTTACAGGCCTGTGCAAGGCAGAAATGTAATAAGCAGAAGTTTCAAAACAACACTGCCATGTAGGGAAGGGGAAGAGTAATAGTTAAAAACATGTTTTATATCATACTTTCACCAGTGAGGGTGGAGCAGCAGAAGGAAAACTGAGGGGAAATGAAGACAGGAACAATCTCTGCAGAGTTTACAATTAGTGAAACAATTCTTCCATCATTAGGGTCTAGATGCGGCCTAGCTACCTGTAACACACATGTGACCCACATGAGGCAAAACAATCTCCAGTGGATAATTTCCCAGTGGCCTGGAAAGGAAGGGCAGAGGAATGAAGAACAAAGCAGATGTTCAAAGAAAATGCAGGCTTGGGCTGATAAAGTCTTGTGGGAGCAAAAATTGTGTTCCTGCCTATGAAACACGCCCTTCAAAATGAAGTAGGTGGCATGAAGTTTTCCAAATGTGTATTTTAGTTGTTGGGGAGAGGAGATTTCATTAGCATTGACTTCAGTTTTTAAGTCTTGCCTTTTGATTCAGAGAATCTTTTACCTACCTACCTTACTTACATAAAAGTAAATTTGCTTCTCATATTCCACATACCAACCCTCTGAATCACCTCATCCTCCTGAGGGCAGAGTAGTAGATTTTCAGACTGGCGTTCTAACCACAAGCTGCCTGCAGCAATTTCAACTTAATTTATTTTCCAACGTTTAAATATATTTAGAAACATAAGTCAGTAACTTACTTTTGATTGTGATTTATTATTATCTGTTTATTTCAATTACATAGGGAACAAGCATGTTGAAGAATGAGAAGGTATCTATGTAAGTGACCTGTTATGCCTAAACTTTAAAATTAAAACAATAGCAGTAAAGCAGAGCATAAAAGTAAAGGGAACTGCTTTGCTGCCCTCTATCCCTGGAAACACTCTGTGAATTGCATTCTCTTTGTGAGTCTCTGTCTCTGTCTTTGTCCTTTCCTTTCCTCTGACACACACACTCTCCATGTCACCCCCAAACACACAATTTAACTGCAGAGATAATACCAATATCAGATTTAAAATTTGAACTAACTTGCATGTGACCTTCCTTGCATCTTACCTTCCTCAGCTATAAAGAAGGGATAATGAAATATGTCTTGCCCAGTTACTTTGGGGATTAGAAATAATCTATGTCAAGCAAATGTCTGGGATGTTGAAGGTGATCAATAAAAGCTAGATATTATATTCATTGGCATTGAAATTATCAGACAATATCTTGAAACTCAGCATAGATAAAGTCTAAACAACCACTACCAGAATATAAAATAGAAAATGCAAATGCTTTGTCAATAACGCTGTAATTAACAGGCAAAGGGGCAAGGATGCCAGGGAAGGGATGACAGCAGAAATACAGGCAGCTAGAAAGTCTCAAGGATATAGAGAACAGTCATAAAAAAAAAAAAAAAAGACAGTCTGCTGATATGTGAGCACATGATCAGGACCATATCAAACCAGTTGGAAGATCTGAAGTGATGTCAACTCTTAATATTAGTAGAACATTTGGAGCAGTGGGCAATCCCCCATCTTAGCACCAGATAATTGCATCTATAGTTTGTGTCTACCAGTACAGAATCTGAGAAGTACATCAATTTAACTAGTGTCATTATTTAACAACTATGGGGTTCTCTCTCTCTTTCTCTCTTGCTCTCTCTCTCTCTCTCTCTCTCTCTCTCTCTCTCTTTCTGTCTCTGTCTGGTGTGTGTGTGTGTGTGTGTGTGTGTGTGTGTGTGTGTGTGTGTGTGCACAAGTGCTCTTTTATTTTTATTTTTTAAAGTGGACAGGATACGTGGAGGGAAGAGAATGACCTGTAGAGAATTGGATCTCTCCTTCCATGATGTGAATTTTTTGTTAGGCTTTGTGACAAGTCCTTTACCCAGTGAGCAATCCTGATGGCCCAGAAAGTTTTCATCATTTTTAAAGTAGAAATTAGGGCAAGAAAGACATGCACTGTGATAAGTGAGAAAAAAGTAGCATTCTTTTTTTATTTTTTATTTTATTTAATTTTATATAACAAAGTCCAGTTAAATGAAAACAAACATTTATACACAATAAAAAAGTAGCATTCTTAAACATGTAATTAATCTGAACTTGCCTCAAAATTCTTTCTGTGCCTTCGGAAATCAGGGTACCAGCCTTTCAGTCCATAGCCATTTATTTATTAAGCATCTCATGTGTTAGGCTGTAGCAATGCGGAACAGCCAGAGGCCTCCCTCTCAGAGAACTTACAGTCTTGTAGATGGACTCCAAATAAAGTGTGGCTATAATTTAACTGTAGAGGATTATTGCAAGCATGAACAAAATCATTTTAGGTGTTGAATTGTGAAGAAATTATGACACAAAAGTATCATGTATAAGGCAGGAGGGACATTTGACTATGTTTAAAAGGGAAGACAATAGATCCCTCCCTTTGTTCAAAGTGAATTACTAATAGGGCAAAGGGAAAAAAAAAAGGCTGGTATGAAATAAAATAAGCACTTTCTTATATACAGCATGATTTTATTATTTTAAAGTTAGTAATAAATTTAATGGGCACACCATATGTGCTAGAAACTATTAATCATTGTTTTACAAACAAAGAAACTGAGGTCCAGAGATTTAAGAACATTAACTAAAGCATGCCAAGACCCCTGGGCTCATGTCCTTGCTAATTGGGCTGAGGGAAGTTTGCAGTGGGTGTTAACATAAGCCAGAAAAAAAAAAATAGAAAAGCTTTGACTAAGAATTGGTTGAAAATATGGACATTGAGCAAGAAAATAATTTATTCAAAGACTCTGAAGCAGACTATCATAGTTAGTTCCATGATAGAGAATGCAGTGTGACTGATGTACTAGGTGGGCTGAGCAATCTTAATTCCAACAGTGCTGCTCAGCGTGGTCCACAAACAAGCTTAAACCATTTGTTGCTGATACTCCAATGAGAGGAGAAGCATATGCTAAGGGCAAATTGACTACATTCCCTAAAGAACACTGGTTGTTTCAGCTGCTTTTTTAGTACAGCTCAGAGAAAAATATTCCAGTTGAAGCAAGGAATGTATTGATTCACATTCTGTCACCAAGCTCCTTAGCTTTTACAGAAAGAAGTTTTGAAACACATTACATTAGATTATAGGTGATGTTTCACAGTGATATTAAAATACACCTTGTCTGAAATAAGTTAGAAATGTGATTATCACTCCTCTAATTATCTAAAAGGGAGCATTGTAGGAAACATAGACATCTCTGTTCCATAGACTAATTTAATGCCTTAGGCAGTAAGTTCTTCTACCTAGGGTTTCTACCTCTGGGTGCAAGGCAGGCTCATTCTTCAGTTATAGCCATTTTATAGCCAATGATAACCAAAAAGAGGAAAACAGAGATGGTGGCTTTAACTTTAAAAAAAAGACACCTCGTATCATTTGTCTCACTTTCAATTGTTCAAGACTTTTTCATCAGAAAGGCTAATTCAAGAGAGGTTATGAAATACAATCTTTAGCTTGGAGACCGGTGTACTAAGCAAAATAAGGAATTTTTCATTATCAAATAAAATAGAAAAGATGAAAGCCCATCCTTCTTTGCCACTGCAAAAAAACAAAAAACAAATGCAAGCAAACAAACAAACAAAAACCATGGATGGATAGTTAAGCTAATCCTAGGGTGTGGAGGGTAGAAGATCTAATAATCAAGAGAAATGTTTCAAGAAATATATGATAGTCAATGTAAAATGGAATTTCTGGTCCTTTTACATCTTAGAAGAAGAAATTTTTGACTTTAACAACTTACATTTCACTCAATTTTGGGAGTATTCTATTGATAAATTTATTGGAAAATCCATGAAATATAGCTTAATCTTTTCCAAAGTAAATTATCACATACTACAATTGCCTTTAACAATTATTGGTTCTTAACCAAAGGTGCATCAACTATACCTTATATCCCCACACCACCCCAAGGCTCAGAAGTAATGGAGCAAGAGAGGAGAGAGAGAGTGTTTGTAAGAGCCAGAGGCAGTGGGAGACTACCATAAAACTGTTCTGTGGATGCAACGTTCATCTGCAGGTGTGTCTTCATAGTGCTTAGGAGAGAGAGTGCTTACGTATTTATTATCACTTATCACAGTGCTCATGTACCAGACCCATTAAAGATCATACTGGACAAAAAACTAGCATGAATGGAGGATGTAGTAAAAATTCTCAACATAGCAGAGGAATTGTTGGAAATGATGACTACTAGAGGAAAGTCTCCTTCATTGATCCAGGCTATGAGATGCTACAGAGGCCCCAGGAGATGGTCCTAAACCCAGGTACATACAAGTAGCAATAGATGAACTCAGTGGATTTTAAAAACAAGCACATGAAGTTGGAAAAGAAAAGTGGTGATGAGGAATTAAAGGGTGGAACATGGAAGTGAATTTGATCAAAGCACATATTATGAATATATGAGATCCTCAAACAATAAAAAATGGTAGTATTTACAAATTTATGTTCCCTGGTATTATCAGTTGTAGGTAAGGATGAGAAGTACATTTAGATGGTGTGTAACTTCAAACTGTAAGAGATGTGAATGATGCCTGCCATAATAATATTCTTTAGGAAGATTCACACAGGAAAATCACTTGAGTACAAGAGTTTGGGACCAGCCATATCCCAAATAAATAAATAAAAATTTAAAGAAAAATATACGTCTTTGAAATAATATAGTTCCCAATATAGCACTTTTACCCTCATGTTTTAAAATGAAAATTTGAATCAGTGAGATTAAATAAATTAACTAATAAGTGTTCAAATGACATAAAAGGTTTCAGTTTTGCATTTTCTAATTGAAAAATGGAGGCTCATTTGTGTAAACATTTCTTGACAGAGCTAGCATAGTTAATTGGATAAATGTCTACTCTCTCCTAGAAAGATGTCATGTTGGAAACTGTGATTTTTACCTATATTTATCAAAGTTCTAGGAAAAATCCTAATTCAAAACAACTTATCTAACAGGTATTACCTTCAGAAACATTTCCCAAAGAAAGTCATTTTATATTGAAATAAAGTACCCAGATTATAATATTTAGATGTTTCACTGTTGAAAAATAAAAAGACAGAAAAAAGCTGCAAAACTACAGTCAAGTAAGACTTTTCCCGTTCAAGCCTCTTTGATGCAGAAGACACAAAACACAAATAAAGATAGAACAGAGTCACCATTATTATCTGTCATGGAGTACATGAACATCGCAAAAGGACTGATTTGAGACTGTGCTCTGCCTCTGTGTGGCCTTGAGTGGGGAACCAGATAATCACTGCACAGGAAAAGATTTGAGAATCAAACAGGGTGTTATGTATGCCCAGCTCTAGGAGATCAGGCAGGAATCTCATCCTGTCTTACTTGAAAGGTTTTTGTTATGAGAAGTTTTGTGCCAACCTGGTACCAGAGCCACATCAGTCCCAATTAACACCTAGAGACTCTTAGTTATAAAGCTGTTAACCAATTGCTAGAGCGCCTTATTTGATAATTCTGTCTTAAATATTAACCCATTTCTATCAATCTAAGTGTTTCCATGTGGTCTTATCTTACCAGAGGAAGGGTCCAGGCCTCTTACTTCTGTCACACCCTAAATCTTGACTCCTCTCTACTACGTCTTCCAGAATCCTCCTTGTCTCCAAGTCCCTTCTATTTTGCTTTCCTATAGGCCAACAGTGCTTTATTCATTAACCAATACGAGAAACATATTTACCGAATGACATCTCCCATCAAAAAGGTTGTTAAGACACAGCAGCCAGGATTCAGTAAGATGCATTATTCTTTCTTGCAGAATCCATGTGATGATAAACGGCACAAAGACATCTGGTCCAGGGAGAAAACTTGTGACCATTTACCAAAGTTCCTTGTAATTGGGCCTCAGAAAACAGGTAAGGCTGGGCAGTAATGCTTCTTGCCTTGTTGTCATTATTAAGTACTTGTGGCATTATATTATAGGATCTTGTTCTGTGCCCTATGCAAGTTCGTTGCACCTCCTCATCATTCATCTGCTATCCTACAAGCCTCAAAAAGACCATGCTGTTGCCATTAATTAGACTTGAACTCTAGATGCTTTAGCTATGGAGATTAAAATTGTTTAACATAAGTATCAAAGTTTTTTTTTCTTTTTGTGGCTTTGCCTAATTAATCCCTGAATTGAGTTATGAAAGGGTGACTATGATTCAAACTCAGACTATTTTATACAGCACATCAGCACTGATCTCTGTTCAGAACTATGGATGTTATTACTCACAAATTATCTTATATGTGTGTTGTTAAAAATCATTCATTAAGTATTAATGTGCTATAGACTTGTTTTCTGCTGTGTGCCAATCTCTGCAGGGCATTCTCTCTTGGTATTTTCTTGTGCACTGAAGGACAACTGTATAAGGATGTAGTAAAAGAGAATGAAAGTATTTCACCAATGAGATGACACTTTCAATTAGAATATTTTATACTTTCTTCAGTGTGTGACACTTTTATATACTTTGCTTATATCCTGATTAATTAAAGTTTTTTATTGAGTTGCTGTATCTTGAATTCACTTCTTGGACTTGAAGCACCTTCATTAGGGAGAACACAAAGCATAACACAAAACAAACAGTCACTGTAAATAACCTGCAGTGAAGACATTTGTAATACAAGCAAGTAGATCATTTTAAAGGTTGTGAGTACAATTTCCAGACTATCAGATATTGGTTGTTGAAATCTTTTCTTCCTCTAGGAATATAAATTGTATTACAACAGTGAATTAACACATATGCAGGGAGGGTGGAAAAGCAACACACATTTTCAGATATATCATGTTTTTGTTGTTTAAAATGTGCATTAATTTTCTGCCAACTCCCTACAGTACTGCTAACTTGAGAATAAATAATAAAGAAATAAAACATCCTGGGTTGTAAAGTTTTGTTAAAAATTTAATTTAAAGACAGACTCTCTATCATTTGTCATTGAATATTATTACTGCTTAGTTATGCTAGAAAACCACATGTTATTAACTATAAATCTTTTTCCTCCTTATTGTTTGTATTTATAAAACCAATATGTTATACCTTTAGATTTTAATATGTGGCCTATCCATGTGGCAATGATAAAGCTTTCAACTGTTTCTGTGGCTTTTTTTTTTTTTTTAACTTTCTCAAGTAAAATAAGAAATTAAAACAGAGGAATTGCATATCAATATATATATGGCATAGATACATTACTTAATAGACAAATGGTTCTATTAATTTGAAACAACCAACCATAGATATCTTTTCTTAATATTAGTAAAGCATACATTACTGTCAAGACATCGTAAATCTTCTGAAGGGGAGTTGCAGTTATCTGCTAACTACCTACCCTTGAGCACACTTTAAATTTCAGTAACCTAAACATGATATAGTCACCCCTTGTGAGAAACATGAAGTACAAAAAAAAAAAAAAAAAAAAATTACCTTACAAACCTCCTTTTACAGTTGGGAGAACAGAAGGATGTGAGATCCCATTTTCACACTACTGAATCCTAGAAGGGATCCTTCGCTGAGATCAACCAGGGGATGAGAGTATATGGAAGACAGAGAAATTTGGGACATAAGGCAGTTCACACCATGTCTCTACCTTCCTTTAGACAGTTTTGTACCCTCACACTCCAGAGCAGTGTTTCCATTGTGAAAGGGGATTTCTAATAGCATCACACTTAGCAGAGAATCTAAAATACCATTTGTTCAGTACTCATTTCTCATACTTTGTCTGGCTTAGTCTGGCAAATTAAAAGTAAAAGGTTGTTTGTGTAAAAACAGAGTTTCTTGAATGTTACTTAGCAAAACCCTTCCTCATTTTCCATAAACTTGTGTCAGAAGGATTGTATAACAAATGACTGACAAGAATGATAAAATAAGAGGACAAAAATACAAACATTTTGTCCCAGCAGATGTAGAATTCATGGCCGATTTTAAGAACACCAAGCCCTAGGTCTCTAATCCCTGGTAGAGTTCATTCCTTCTTTGCTACCAGGGGGAAAGGGGACACGTCACATCTTCTAGATTCTGAAGGCATGAAGGTGTAAGGCTCAAATCACAAGAGCAAAGCTGGGTACAATTTCACAGCCATTGAGATATTAAAAAATTCTTTATTCTCAGTGAGGTCATAAAATATCTATTATTGGATATTCAGCGATAACTTTTAAGCATTCATTTATCTGTGCCCTGATCCAGCCATGCTTAACCCTTAAAGATATCAAGCTATTAATTTTGCCTGTTCTTTTGTAGGTCTTTAAAAAATCAGACCACTTTCATCCCTCCTCTTTCCTCATCACCATGTAATTTTTTGTAACTCTGAAACACAATGAAGGAACCTCCTGGATATTGTGTTCCAATCCCTTTTCAGTCGACCGTTTAACTCGCTTGTCTCTAGAATGTGTGGTACTTCCTCTCACATTTTCTCCTTTGTGAACTATTGTTTTCAGGGGCAAATCAGACTCCTCTCAAAACTTTAATAACTTTTTTTTTTTTCCACTGTGTTTAAAATGTTTCTTCTGGCTGGAGTTCAGGTTCTTGTCATATTGAATTCTGTTCTTAACCATCTCCCTTCCCCCTCTCTCTCAATCTGTCTCTCTCATTCTCTTTCTCCTTTACTGATTTACCTTGGTGATTATTTCTTAAATAATAATAATAAACATTTAAATGGGTGTTAGATTTGCTTAAAAATTTTTCTCCTTTAAATTCTGTCAAAAACAGTTGGCTCGGGCCCTTTACTCTACTAGCATGGAAATAAGGGGTTGTTTTTTCAGAGTCAGCAGATGTGAGATCCTGGGTAGCACACCTGTATACCACTGAATTTATAGTTCTAAGCACTCAGCAATGGAGACTCAAAGCTCCAAGCTTCCACAGCTGGAAACTGAGTGCTGTAAGTGCTCAGATCTGAGGAAGCAGTGAAACTTTAAATCCAGGAGCTGTGCATTCTGAAGGTGTAGGCTAAGCTCCAATGCTAGGACCCTCCACATGTGAAGCCCTCTGGAACTTCCAAAGTGGCAAAGCTCACTTTTTTTTTTTAATGATTTGGCTCTCTGCAGCCTTTTGCTCAGGTGTTATACTTCTTTCCAGTTCCTTTGTAATATTTCCACTTTTTTTTTTGTTTCCAAAGTATCTGCTGTCAAGACATTTTTTGGAACATTTTAGCTGTATCCTGGTAATAACGTCTGGGCTTTCGAAGTCAGTATCTCTGAACTGTTTAGCTAGTGCTGTAGTATCGAAACTTTTGAATGTCAGAAACCTCATTAATAACTTCTGGAGTCACTATCTGGTCTCTTTCTAGATGCTAGGACTGGAAGATTCCATCTATTTTTTAGTGTTACTGTATCACTAATCATTAGTCAGCATGGAAACTAGGCAATGAAATAACATCTACTCACTTAAATACCATCTACTTGCCATTTTAAGGACTGTGGAGCCTGTTTACTGTGGAGACCCAGATCAAAGCTTGCTCCCTACCTTACCAAGGAATCCCCATTATGTCATATATATACCTAGAGCCTGGAAACAACCTGAGTGAGACCCTCCAGTTGCCCTATCTGTCTTTGAGACTAACAACCAGTTCACACTACTTTTGTTGCCTGTGACTTCTTGGGTATGTTTTTCCTGTTCAGACTGACATATTCTTTGTAGTTTCACTTCTAGAATCATCATAGTAGTCACAAATTCTTTTATCTGGTTTTCAATTATTTCTCTTTCAATTTTAATGGATAGTTTGGCTGGGTATAATAGTCTGGATTGATAGCTGTGACTTTTTTTAGAACTTGGAATATATCTTTCTACGCTTTCTAGATTGAAAGGTTAATGCCAAATTGTCAAATATTCAGGAAGATACTATGGTTAGGAAGCTACTACTCCATATTTTGGCTAGTTGTTGACTTTGTTAGCAGGCATTTGAGGTTATGGCCTCTATCCTATGTCTTCTGTTTCTAAACTATAGCATTTTTGTCTTCAGCAGTTTGGCCTAGGAGCTTGGAGCAAGTTTTCCTTGGCAGTGAAAAGTTGTGGAATTTAAAGATACTATATACCAGGTGGACCTCACAGACATCTACAGAACATTTCACTTAACACTAAAGAATACACATTCTTTTCAGCAACTGATCAAACTTTCTCCAAAGTTGAACACATGAAACAAGTCCCACCACATGTAGGAAAATTTGAATAACAACATGCATTCTATCTGACCACACTGGAATAAAATTAAATATTAACAGCAACAGAAATGACAGAAATAAAAACAAAAACATGAACTCATAGAAAGCAAACAACACAACCCTGAATGTTAAATATACTGGTGTCAAGAAATCAAGGAGGAAGTTTAAAATAGTCCTCAAATTTAATGAAAATGAAAACATACCATACACAAATATGTGAGATACAGCAAAACTTATAGTACCATGGTTCTATATCAAAAAAATACAAAACACTTCATTTGAAATACTTTATGATGCACCTTAATATCTTACAAAACCAAAACAATAATCCTGCAAGGTAGGAGAGAAGATACAATCACAATCAGGGATAAAATAAATAAAAATAGTTGGTGCTACAAAAAAGCTATAAGACTGACAATATTTATTCAAATTCAGAAAAATAACCAGGAGAGTATCCAAATGAGCAAAATTGCATTTTAAAAGGGAGAGACTTCCACAAAGCCTGAGGAAATTCAAAGAATCACGAGGACATCCTTTACAAATCTGTATTTCAATAAACTGGGAAATCTAAAAGAAATGCACTCACACACACACATGCACACACTGTACCATGTATACAATATGTTAAAGACATTGTGTGTGTGTGTGTGTGTGTGTGTGTGTGTGTGTGTATAATGTGTTTCTAAAGCTAAAGTTAAAAATATTTAAAAATACCAATAGTATTTGATATGATAGAAGTAAAAACTTCTCAACTATAAAATTCCAAGGGTCCGATGGATTCCATACAGAATTCTACAAAAACTAAGGAAAGAACTGGCAATAATACTCTCAAACTATTTCATAAATAAATAAATAAAATGATGGAATGTTTCTACATTCTTTTTACAAAGTCAGTATCACCCTGATACAAAAACTTGACAAAAAAAATCTATGTAAAATAGAAGACTATAGGTCTGTCTTGCTGCTGAGTATAGATGCACAGCCTCTCAATAATACTCTTGCAAACTAAATTGAAGAACACAGCAGTAAGGCTGTCTACAAAGACCAAACTGGCTTCATCCCAGAGAGGCAGGCATTGCCCAACATATATCAGCTAACATATTTTAAATGAAGAAAGGGCTCAAAGAGTTCCAATTAAAATCTGGTGGAAAAATGAGATGTCCACTCCACCCCTATGCCTGTTCAATTTATCATTTGAACATTTGATAAGATAAATGAAGACATAAAGGGACTACAAATAGTAAAAGAAGGAGTCATAATATTCTTAATTTTAGATTGGGATTTCAACATAAAGACTGCAGTAGAAAACCACAGTTGATAAATACATTCAGTAAAGTATAAGAATATAAAATCATTATACAACATTCAATATTCTTTCTATACATAAATAACAAACATATTGATGAAGAAATAAGTAAACAAGATCTTTGAATGTTCAGATATATGTGTTTCATCTGGAATACATATGCAGGTCATGAAATTATCCAAGGTCTGGAAGGGCAAACTTTCAAGGTCAGGGAGATAGAGTGCAATTGAATAAGAGAGCAAAGGAGGATAAGAGAAGGGCTCAAAATACCTATACAGAAATTATAAAGAAATACCATTTTTTGCAACTATTGGAAAGTAAGGTCACATCAACCCAACTTGAAAAGCCACTTCAAATGTTCATAGATACCTTATAGAACCTGATGGTAAAACTCTGTTGCTAAGATACCACATACTTGAGTCATAAAACATGGAGATATCAAGTTAGTACTGACCTGTAAGCTTCATCCATTTTGATTCACTTCCATGATTCTGAATACTGCTATTGAAGGAGAAAAGAAAATAACAGGTTTTTCCCAGTTCTGCATTCCTAGTACTAATAACTAGTATAGCAAAGCACAACATATACACTAGAGAAATAGTGGCAAAAACATCCTGGGAGTAATCAGCTACTTTCTGTTGAGAATTAAGGGTTTCTCCTCAAGATGAAACCCATACCTAGAGACATTATCTGCACCATGAATCTGTGGTACTAACAAGAGAAATCACTACTATTTCTTTATCAAAAGAGAATAGTGCTAAACTCATACTAGTGACTTATTATACCCATAGATTAAGAAAAAATTTTTTGCAGTAGATGAAAATTAATAGACAAACCTTCAGCTTGTCAAGCTGTAGAACATGAGGACTGTGGACTCTGAAGGCCTGAATGAGACATCTATAACAAACCCTTTTATGGAACACCATATATCCAAGAATATATAGGTGGCACAGATTGGATTTGATGACCTATTAAAAAAAAACATGTACAAGGATGAGTGATTAGGGAAGATATATCTGGGTGTCATGAAGGAAGAAAAGGGGGTTTAATATAATAAAAATGTAATGCATTAAATTTTCAAAGAACTAGTAAAATTTGTGATAAAATAAATGTTGCAAGGTTAAAAAAAAATGGGCCTCATTTTGCAACATGCAAAGTGATACATAGAAGAAACAGCTTTCCCACAAAACCCAAGAGTGATCTGTAGCCTGCTTCTATTGCTCAAAAAGAAATAAGTCACACTTGTAATCAGATTTTAATTTTACTAATATGTGTATGCACATGGCTTCCAGTGCCACCAGCCACAAGCCGTACATAGGAATTGTACATAGGAATCAACCACAGGTAATGCATTTATACCACCTGGGGGCTGTCTGCCAAATCACTAGGGAAGTGCTTCCTGAATGAGAATAGCTTCAGAAAAAACCAAGGCACCTGAAGTTCACAAACTCCTTATAAATTCACAAACACTTATAAATTCAGTAATTAAGATCTTGTCTCAATAAGGGAAAAAGGAAGAAAGGAAGAAAGAAAGGGAGGAAGATGAAAGAAAGAAAGAAAACTTCACCCACGTTCATCATGCCCAGGGACTAGTTTTTCAAATCCTGTGTGTCCTAGTTTGCTTTCTATTCTTGTGATAAGCACCATGAACCAAAGCAACTTCAAAAGAGAGAGAAAAAAATACAACAAAAACCCAAAACAAAAAACAAACAAGCCAAAAAGACAAAAACAAAAAACAACAAAAATTTTTATTACTAACATGCCCAGATCACAATCTATCACTGAGGGAAGAGGAGGAACTCAAGGCAGAACCTGAGGTCAAGACCCGAAGAAGAAACTAAGAGATGTTGCTTACTGGCTTGCTTCCAAGTTCACATTTATCTGTTCCTTATGCCTTATTTCCCATGACTACCTCTGCAGGAGTAGCTGGGCTCTCCCACATCAAACATTATTCAAGAATTTTTCCCTTAATCTAGCCCACCCTGCAAGAAGTATTTTCTCAGTTGAGGTGGTCTCTTTCCAGATGTCTCTAAATTGTATGGAGTTTCTCTTGTAGTTTTTTTTTTTTTTAAGATTTATTAAAACAAATAAAAAAAATAACCAGTACAGTGTGCAGGTTGTCTTAGAATACTTGCCAAGGAAGATATGACTTGGCTGATAGCTCTCTGCATAAGACATCTATAAATAGAGTAAAGGTCTTTGAGTTGTCATTCATGAGGTAGAATGTCTATTTCCTATAATTTTGTTTATTCAGAGGAATAATTAGTTAAGTAAAGGGTATTCATAAAAAAGACACATGAAACTAAAGCTTTAAACAGTATTTATTGTTGCTTAAATACCATCTACTTGCCATTTTATGTGTTTTGTTCCTAATTTAACTATCGATTTAGGGCCACATATTTGATAGGTTTAAAATGCTACATGATTAATATTCCCTGCGTGCAAAGTGATGGCTCCCTTAGGTCTTTAGGTACTCAAGCCTCTGTTCACTCCTTCCATTGCCCCTGTTCTAGACTCAAATACACACATGAACTTCAAGTTTATTGAAGTCAATGCATGTGCTTTTCTGATCAAAAAAATTATCTTCAGTTATTACTCCTGTGGCATATAATAAATAACATATACTTCTATCAAGTATTTCAATCTAATTGACTGAAATTAATTGCCAAGCAGTGATTTTCTAGATTTAGTAGCCAAAAAATAGAGAGGCTATCAATACCTATGACATGACTCCAGGGGGAAATTAAAACACACATTTCTGAAATTCTACTTTGACTAGATTTCTCATCCATGTTTCTTTGCCTATGTAGCAATATTGAATCAGATACTTAGATAAATAGAAGCACAAAGGCTACTATAAATCCACTTTGATTATTATTATTATTGTTGTTGTTGTTATTCAAGACAGGGTTTCTCTGTACTGTTTTGGAGCTTGACCTTGAAGTCACTCTGTAGACCTGGCTGGCTTCAAACTCACAGAGATCTGCCTGCCTCTGCCTCCTGAGTGCTGGGATTAAAGGTGCATCACAAACACCCAGACCCATTTTGATTATTATTAAAATGAAGTGCATCTATTTAGTTATAAGAAAACACTGGAAAGAGTTGGTTTACTGAAATTTATTTTTGTTTAAAATATGACGGTGATCTTCCAATCTTTTCTTTTTCTGACATATAACATGTATCTTCTTTTCTTTGTAACAGGAACAACTGCACTTTATTTATTTCTCCTTATGCACCCTTCCATCATCAGCAATCTCCCTAGCCCAAAAACCTTTGAAGAAGTTCAATTTTTTAATGGCAACAACTATCACAAGGGAATTGAGTGGTAAGAATAAATAACAACAACCAAAAAACAAAAAAAAAAAAATGAACTCAAACATTAACACATGCTCTGTCATCCCAGAGCAATTACAGATGTGTGCATGGCATCTGCATAATTACAGAATAAATTTGTTATGCTCAATTCTACCACAGTGAATTAGAAATTAATTTATAATGATGATATGTTTAATCAGTGTTGCTTATAATTTGATTTGGACAGTGCAATAATGATAATATTTTTCTGGTAAGTTAATATGATTGAATAACGAACATTTTGGGGTTATTTTTCATCAGCATTATTCATAAGGATATTTAAAATTCTCTTTAAGCATACTCTTATTTTACAGTTTCTCCATTTATTTTATTAAACACATAATTTGTCTTCACAGTGATGCCTGAGGTTGCTTTATTTTGTACTCTGGGACATGTATCTTCATTAACCACATGAGCTGTGTATGTTGTATTGCAATGTAGGCAATATTTGTCATGCAAATTATAATAGAGCTTTCCCTAAACCATATCAATTCTACTCACACACACAAAAGAAACATTAATTAGCACTTGATAAATGGTGGAAAACAATTAAAACAACAATATTTTCCATAAGATAAAATAGACTAAACTTAATATTGGAGATGGTACTTAGTCTGATGATTTTTTTTTTCTGTCTGTATCCTAACTTTCCAAGAAATTATGAGCCTGGATTTGATTTCCCTAGATTTATATTCCCTGGAAATATAAGGCAAATCTCATATGAGGAAAATTGCTTTCAATACACAATTTGTAACATTTAATTTTGTGTGTTTCCATAACACATGAACCTTCTAGAATAATGGCCCAACAAGAGTAATGTTTTTGTGCAGATCTCGTCTCATCCTGAGTGAAACCATGTTCACTTTACATCTGAGATGTTACTATTCTATCTCACTTTTACATTTTGGAATTACATTAAATTATTAAAGAAAGAAAAGCAAATTTTCCCTTTTCTCTGAGCTCAAATAGAACAGAAAAATTTAAGCAAGAATACAGATGAGATTCTTCAGTACTCTTCATTTGGGAAACATAATAACAAATGTCAAAGAGGAAAATAAGTGCCTTCTATGGATTCTTAATTGCTCTCATTTTTTTTCTAGAACATTTGAGAGTGAGAGAAGTGATGAGCTGTAAAGAGGGTTACACACATAATTAAAGCCTTGTACTGAATTAGCCTCAGAACATATTGATTCCATAATATACACACAGAGGAATGTTCCGACAGCATATGGAGGGGTGAACTTATGGAGGCACTGCAGGATCAACTGATAGAAAATAGTCCTTTAATTACTCTAGATAAATTATAATGTGATGATATTACTGCATATATTACCAAATTTTATAAAAAGGACAACAGCTACGACTTAATCTGTTTAATGTTTTATAGCTATTTTGACTTACATGTCTTTCTGTCTTATGAACTTCAAGCTAACCTTAAGAATCTTAGCATTCAAATCTGCAAAAACACATTTACTATTTAAAATATCTGTCAAGGAAGATGACACAATATTGTTCTGTACAGGCATAATCAGTAATTTTGGACTTGGTTTTTGACAGCAGAGGATATCAGCTCAAATCCACTGTATTATCCCATCATTCATTATAAACTCACTTAATCTACCTCGTTCTTCCCTTTGCCTTAAATGAGTCATGAGCACATAACATTATGGGTTGCTTTCACATTAGAAGTGCACAGCATGTTGACTATTTGAATGATGTTATAGCACGATAATTTGAACTTTATGCAAACGATATAAAACCTGTTCAAAATCTTCCCATTTTGGGTGGCAGAATTAAAAAAATATACTGCTCAGATTAATTTATTTTCTCTTCTTACCTGCAGGTATATGGACTTTTTCCCTACTCCTTCCAACATTACCAGTGATTTCCTATTTGAAAAGAGTGCTAACTACTTTCACTCAGAAGAGGCTCCCAAGAGAGCTGCATCTCTTGTTCCCAAAGCCAAGATCATTACTATCCTCATTGACCCCTCGGACAGGGCATATTCTTGGTACCAGGTAAGAATGAAGAAGAGTAGTGATGAGTAATTCAAGTATATATTAACTTAACCATTAAATATATGCAAAAATTATCTTAAACCAAAAGAAGACTATGTGTCTATACATCACTTTTCTATCTATCCACCCATCCATCCATCCATGCATTCTTTCATTCAACTATAAAACAACTAAATATTTAACTCACACAGTGAATTAACTTATGAGTGACTACATTCAAGTGACTCCCTTTTTAAGCAGTCATCAATTGTCAATAGCTTCGTAGCTAGGGGTGGAGCTTTGGGAGCCCCTTCCAAATCTATGCTGATATTGAGGTACCCTCCTTTGAGAAGACTCTAGCCCTGTGTCGTGTTAACATAAAGAAAGCCAGCACATAATGTATAACATGTAGGAAAGTAAACAAGAAAGGCTAAATTTTAGAAGCTATAGAAATACTAAATGAATGTAAGTTATAAAAGAGAATAAAAAGATAATTGTTTTTCTATTTCTAATTCTGGCATGGATTTTTCAGTTTTGGTGGTAGGTAAGTGCATAAAATATATTCTATACTGTAAAGTGTAAAATCAAATATGAAGTCCAACAACTTCAAATTTTCTATTTTAATTGTATAGAATTTCATTAAGAAGTATAGACTTTAGGTCTGGTTAATTTGGGTTTGTGAAATTTCTTATTTGCAAGGCTTTTATAATAGAGTTAATTAAAAAATCAAAACACTGAGGTGTAAACTTTAATTAAAAGTTTTAAATTTAAATATTGCGAGAATATTGAATGTTTAATCTATGTAGGGTAGACTGAAATGATTGCTTTATATAGATTAAATCACTTGAATGAAATAGAATGTACATAATACAGTGCTTATCAGTGACTACTTTCCAAATAAATTCTTTGGATACTCAGGTTTAAGGGAATTATTTTTTCTGATAATACTTTTTATTGCCTGTATTGCTGAAGCCAGGGCCCCAAAGTGCTCCACATTTCAAAATAATGTAGCCTATTACTTAGCTAGACCCGTCCTTCCAGTAAGGGACATAAATCTGAAGCTCAGCAGGTGTAAGTCAGAAACCAGCACGAACGTCACCTGCTACTGTAATTTCTACCCCACATTTTTATAATGGACCTCACAGAGGAACTAAAGTGCTATTTTCCTATAAAATATGTTCCTTTGTGACTTTCTGGTCATATTTTTATGCTAATCTTAGTTGCAGGCATATAAAGAAAATCTGAAGCTAAACTTACATAAGTCAATAAGAGCAGATTGAGTACACTCTGGTTACTGCTTATAACAGAAATTTTAGCCAGGCTGTACTCTATTAATATGCATATACTGCATATTAGCAATTATTTTTCCAATTATGAAATCTCTACACATTTTGTTGTCTGGACTGGATATGTCATCTGCATGTATTCAGCATTATAAATAAAATGAAATATGAGTTTCACTCATCAGGCAGTTACTTTCCACTTTTGACCTTTGACCCCTCACTAAACTATCTTGACTTGTCTAGAGTAATTTACCTGTAAAATTTACTTATAAAATAAAATAAAAATTATATGTCTTTGATATTATCTGTTACTCTACTGCCTCTCTTACTAGGCTCCATTTCTTTAAAGACAGCAATTACGCTTCACATCCATCACTATTTTTGTTGTTGTTGTTCTATGGATGAGAGGAACATATTTTCAAGCATCTGCATTATTAAATTTTTCTCTCATTTAGTTGGTCTTTGTTATTTTGCCAAATGGTAGTTTTGTGGGGAAGACTACTAAGCTTTGATACTGAAAAGCAGGAATGAAATGACACTTGGTGGCGACCAATAGAGACAAGTTTAACTTGGATGGGACATCTGAACAATGGTTACACATCGCCATCTGGGGCTTCTGCATGTATAGTTTATGCCACACAGAGGAACCACTAGAAGGAGCTTGAAAGGCACAGTAGACCAAACAACGTGTGAGACCACTGCTGTCCATCTAAATTTATATTTATCAAGCTTACTTTTTCTCTGTAGCACATTTTCATATCTAATCAGACCCTTGTAGAAAATCCTTTCACTCCATCTACTTTTGTTTACATATTTTAGAAGCAAAACAACTCTACATATATCTGCATATTACTTGACATTTACTGAAATCCTGCTATTTGAAATAAACAATGTGCCAAATGCATAGGTATATATACACAAAAATTATGCAAACATCTAAAAAGCATTTCTAACTCTACACTTTACCTTTCCTTTAAAGCACCAACGATCCCATGAAGATCCAGCTGCCCTGAGGTTCAATTTCTATGAAGTTATCTCAACAGGACATTGGGCCCCACCAGATTTAAAAACCTTGCAGAGGAGATGTCTGATACCTGGATGGTACGCAGTACACATAGAAAGATGGCTGACCTACTTTGCTACTTCCCAGGTAATGTTATGAAATTATGTTCCACTTATCATATCATGATTGCATCGCACTGACACACACAGATGTGCTTCACAGATAACCAAGAGCAATAGAGGCCATAAAAAACGTGGCTTTTTACATATTTTTTACTTTACTAATACCATCCAATGTAGTTAGATGGCTCTGAAGCACATAGTTAGGAGAGTTCTTTGATGAGTAGTTGGTTTCAAAAGAAATGTCATGTAATTCAAAATTGAAAACTCTCAAGAACTAGTATAGAATCCAACTAGCCAGAGAATTCGTAGAAGTATCCATGTGGATTCATTCAGCTTCTCTGCCACGTGAGACCCTTACTGTGAAAAAAAGAGGTCCTTCATCTAGATGACCATAAAAAGAAGGGCTTTAGACATGGGATAGAACCACAGTAAGATCTGAGAAAAACACCCTTGATGTTCTTCTTCTTAGCCCATATTCTCCATCAGTGATCCAAAGAGAGAAAGTCAGAAACATTTTCCTCTCATTCAGGGTTTTCCCCTCAGTCATGGTTTGTAAAAATAGATGGGTCACTTTCACTTGGGTGGTCACTCTTGAGTCATTGGTCTCAAGGTTAGGGATAACATTTAGAAGGCTGAATGGTTAGCTGGTAATATACAGTAGAGATGAGAAACACCTGTCTATACTACAATTCCAGTGCTACAGACATTTTCATTTACTTCTGCGTAAAAATAAACTGAGTTCACAATTCACCAACACAAAAACAATTTCTATGGAAAATTTTAGTTATTTTTAGTTAGGAAAGAAGCAAGAAGAGCAACATTTAAATGTATTCTATGTAGTGAATGTTTTCTTCTCATTCAAAGTGGCCTGACTTATTAATGCCATACCAGGTCAAGAGGGGCAACTTGGTTGATTTAATTCAGTTTTGTTCTTCGTAAGTGACTATTTTTGGGTTTGCAGTTGCTAATTATTGATGGACAACAGCTGAGATCTGACCCAGCTACTGTGATGGATGAAGTCCAGAAGTTTCTAGGAGTTACACCTCATTATAATTACTCTGAAGCACTAACGTGAGTCTATTCTCATGCTTGATTTCACTTCCATTATTTGCCATCATAAATTATCACTAGTCTGAATGTATATAGCATCATTAATACTAGCTATGAATTTATACATCATTCTGCTACTCAGACACAAAGAAACATTCTCATTACTCTAAGGTGTCTCTTTTTGAATAACAGGACTACTTTACATTATAAAGTATAATAGGTATCATTATATTATGATAAATCTCACTTTTAAGCCTTCCTCCAATATAAATTTGTTTAGCTATTTTACGTATCTACTTTGTATACAGTGTCCTAAAAACTGAAATTACAAAGATGAAAATGATTTGTCCTCTCACAGCAAGTTGTAAGTGGAACATGGGTCTGCAATTGTGGTACAAACCATTTATCCCAGCACAGGCAGGCAGCTCTCTGAGTTCACAGCCAGCCTGGTTTATAGACTGACTTCCAGGAAAGATGGACCTACACAGAGCAAACATTGTTTTGAAAAAAGAAAACAAAAGAACAGAACAGAATAGAAAGAATAGAAATGAAACATGGTATGCCATCATTCCCTGTGAGACAGTAAACAATATTTAGTATAGATTTGGAGAAAAGCTATTTCTGGTGAGACATGACTAAACATCTACTTAACTCCAGATAGGTAACTAACAATAGATAAAATTATAAATACCACTAAAGTCCACTTTGGTGAACCAACGAGCTTTATTGTGGTTAATAGAGGAGCAGAAATATCTCAGAGACAACTATTATATCTGTCCCAGCACAGCTGACAAAAGCTAGAAAACCTGGATACTCTACAGCCTGCAGGCAGCTCTACAGGTTTGAGGTGTCCATTCCTGGTGCTTCAGTTGATGTGAGCCTCTTCTAGGCAGCTCAGTTTGTCTTTGTTTCTTTTAGACAGTTGGACTGATACCTTCTGTCACAGGCTGCTACTCTAGTCTCTGCTTCAGATAGGCTGCTTGGTCTGAGTCTTCAAGCACTGAAGTCCCTCTGACAGTCACTCTCAGATATACTTATATACTTTTGGGGAAAGAGGAACATAATGAATCTGCTCAGCTTTAGGGACTTCCTGTAGCTATTTTGAGTTGTTTATTTTACATGTTAAAGAACTTCCTTAAGTATGGAATGTTTCACTTCACCTCCCTGTAAACACACTGTCTTAAAGTATTCTTTTGTTTCATCTTATTTTTCCTACCCCATGTAGCAAGAAGTTGTTTTTCTTCAAGATGGAAAGATTTTGCCTTTGTGAAAACTATTACAGAACAAGGTCTTATTCTGCATGTATTAGAATGTTTATGGAATCATGCAGTGTAGTAATCTATTGCTGCATCACAAACCATCACTATACCTAGTGTAAGATGGCAGCCCTTTTGCCATGATTACAGGTTTCGTAGGTCAGACATTAGAAAGGAATGCATGGAGAATAGCTTGACTTTTATCCATTGATATGAAAGATCACCACCAGAAAGACTTGAGTATCTGGTTATGGCACAAATGACCAAGGACTGGAATTATCTGGAGGCTCCATCACTCAAATCTTTGGTTACTGAGTCAAAGGCTGAATTCAGTAGCATGAAGATTCTCTATATAACAAATCTCCTTTGGCTCTCTCACAATGAACTGGTTTCATTTTAAAAAGGAATGTAAAACAGAAGGACCATGTGATCTAAGATCACTATGGCTACTGTGACCTTGACAGCCACGGAGCTTGTTTCATATTTCATTCTGTTGGGCAAACCAGCAAGTAAATCAAGTCCAAATTGGAGGGATGGAAATGCAAATCCATATCTTGGCAAGGAGGGATGTACTGTGTTACAAAAGGGTATGTGAAATAGCATATGTGCTGCCCTCATATCAGAAAGATAGAGCTATCTACTCAAGTAATTTTAAAATTAGATGACCAAGTTAACAAAGAGAAGTGCTACAAGCAGCTGAAACTTACTTTAAAAGGGCATGTGCTCTACTCCTACAAGACTCCCCCAAGCTCTGATATAAAGCCTATTAAATTTTAGACGAAATTCTAACAAGCCTGATTATATAATTTCCCAGTTCACAGAAGATTAGACTCAGCAATTAGACAATTAGAGAGGGTAATGGAGGGACAGGAAAAGCAGTAATGAGATTGGGTTTTTCCTTATCCGCTAAAACAATCCTAATGAAGTTCTTACCTACACATGGAAACAGCAGCCACACGAGGCATGCCCCTGTTGATTGAGTAGACAAAGCTTCCCATAATGTGTTTTGCATTAATAGTTATTGATGTTGGCATATCTTGCCCTTCTCAGCAGTAGCCTAGGTAATGGTTCTGTCCTTTTTACTGAAAATAGTTGCTTATGGTTCAATAAACCTGTAAAGTCATAGTTATGAAGGAGAGTTTATAAACAATTACAAAATATATGGATTTTATTATATCTCACATATCACAAAATTTAACTAGTATTGGGGTTCTTAGCATAATAAATGAAGTCACATGTCAGCCAAGTCATCCTAAGAGTGGTTTAATAATTATTTGAAAGGGCTTTGAATCTTATATTCACAATAACATGCCTGTTAGGTAAAACCATAAAACAATGAATTGCTCTAACATAGAGATCTGTCTGTTAGACTTACCATCTATTATGGTAAGGACCTCATAAATGGAACAGGACCCCAAACAGAGAGGGGAAAAAAAAAACCACATGTGTTAAAATGACGTTTGGTTTTCAGGATGGCCCAGCCCCCAACAAGAAAACTCCACAACTTATGCTGAGCCCTCACACAAGCAGAGAGGGGACGTGCTGTCAGCGTGGGCCCCAAAACCTCAGCTTTGTTACCAGTGTTGTATTTTGCCTTAACATGGTTAAATATTCTCATCCTGAGGCAGAAAATGCTGTTTAGGGCCATCGTGCTACTGATGCTCCTATCTCATTTTGCACAGAAGGCCGAATTGTTATTCCTCTTGGGAAATTAGTGAAAACTAGAGGAAGGCCTGTGATACACAGGGAGCAGCTTGGAAAGTTCAGGTTGGAAATGACTCTGTCTTCTTTTATCCATTTGACCACTGATGGATCTGATTTTAATTGGGGACATGTACAAGTACAATGTGGACAGCATGGATCAGGTCTCTCTAACAATAGGTCAGGAAAGAAACTAAAGAAAATTTCCCTCTCACCATAAAAAGAACACATGTGCAGAGGCAAATTTCAGGTCTAGCAGTGTTATAGGAATGGGCTCAAGGCAACAAAATATTCTGCAACTAATTAACTTTACATCCCAGTCAATTATGCTTCATCTTCCTAAAACATCTGCTGAGCAACAAAAATGCAAACCTTTGCCATGTTTTATGCATGCAGCAAGTCCCATAGTGATAAATTTAAATCTTCCCTTCTTATTTGTTTCATTCTTTCATTTTTCCTATCTTGTTAGTACTTATCAGAAATTCTCATACATTTGACTTTACACAAAACACAGTTAGGCCACACATCCTTTCCTGTGTAACTAAGTTTCAACCAAAAAAATAAGATAGCATTAGAGTTTCTGAGAGCACCTCGGGATCTGATTGTGTCAAAGCTATAGCACTGCTTGCCTTCCAGGCCCTGGAGTCAAGGACACTGTCTGCCAGCAGGGCTCTACCAAAGTTCAATTCATCTGCAGCTGGCTATAACCATTGTAGGGAGGTTGGCATGAGCCAGGCACTGCCTGTGAAATCTGTCCCTTTTCTTGTTCTGCAAAATGGAATTGCTGCTTGGAGCATAGGTTTGCAGCTGACAGTCTTTCCTGGTCACTGCAGTGGACATACTGCCCTTCGTTGGCTTAGTGGGGCTGATTGGAGCCTTAAAATAGTGTGCGTGGTGTGTGTGTGTGTGTGTGTGTGTGTGTGTGATTTTTTGTTGTTGTTGTTTGCTTTTTAACATGTTGCTATTAGTGCAGTGCTCCATCCAGAAAAATATATACTTGATTTTCTTAAAAATAACTGTTTCACTAGGCAGTGGTGGCACACATGTGTAATCCCAGCACTTGAGAGGCGGATCTCAGTGAGTTCCAGGCCAGCCTTCTCTGCAAAGCAAGTTTCAGAACAGCCAGGACTTTTACAGAGAGAAACCCTGTCTTGAAAAACAAAATACAGAACAAAACAAGTAAACAAAAACTGTTTCATTAAATTTTTCAATATCACAAAGGCAAGTTATCAAATCTATACAGACTTGAAGGTGGTATTTGCCATTCTGACAGTTAGATAGTTGTGTGCATAGTATTATAGCATGTAGAAGCCTTTATGTACAGGATTACAGCTATGAGATTCACCCAACATGATCATCTGCCTTCAACAACAGACAAGAAGAAGGCTACATTTGACTCACCAGGTGTAGTGCCTATGTCTCAGATATGAAGACATTGTAATTAGTTATATCTTTACACATTAAAAAAATTTAAAGACACAGGAATCCATTTAAATAAAGATATTTTATGTAGGACAAGTTTATTCTTTCTGGGCACAATGTGATCTTGTTGAATGCTTTAACTATTGTAATTATGAAAACCAAACACCAAGTTCATTAGAAGTACATTAGAAGTATCATAAGAAGTACATTAATACTATTCTGTAACATTTTTACTTTCTGAATATTTAAAAAAAATTAACTGTAGAAAAGAATACAGTTTTGTTTTCAAATTGAAAGGCTTAATTACACCTATACTCAGAGAAGTATACCTACATGGAATTCAGTCCCATTAACGAAATCCATTAAATGATTTCAGAGAATTCTTTTAATATATTTATACATGCAAATCACAGTCATAAAGAAACAAACTATCTAAAAGTCTTTTATATGTAGGCTGTACTTTTAATGTTTAATGCTTTGCCTTATTATAGATTCATAACTAAAATATGTAACACAATAATTTCAATAAAAAATTGTATTGTAGGTCTGTGTACCTTTTCCCATACAGCAGAACTACTTGAAAATATGTAGTAAGACATAGAAATTTTAATATCTATTTTCATTTCTCAAATCAGCTAAACACCTGTAAAAATGAATTAAATTGAAGTAAGAAGCATACAAAAGTGTAGCTCTTTTATCTGACTGGGAAGCCTCTTTACTGAATATGATTTGCAATTATTATATGTTTTTTATATTTTAGGTTTGATCCCCAAAAGGGCTTTTGGTGTCAACTACTAGAAGGAGGAAAGACCAAATGCCTTGGGAAGAGCAAAGGCCGAAAATACCCACCCATGGATCCAGAGGTAATGTTAGCTTGGTTTGAATTACTCTGGCAAAAAGACACTGCTGTTTTAAAACTAGGAAGAAAAATCTGATTTTTTTGTTGTTGTTGATCTATCTTTGTAATCTATACTTTTATATACTTTAAAGATGTTAGAGAAAGAACTGATATACGTCAATAGAAATTGTTACCTGTTGTAATTCAACTCAGACACAATTATATTCTGAAAAGTAACTCCCTTCCACATAGTAAGGCACTTAAAAATAAATTATTTGGTAAACAATGGTAGAAAAATACCACTATGCAAAAAAAAAGTGAATACTGTTCTAGTTTGCTTTATATTTCTGTGATAGACATCACAACTACAAAACAACTTTGAGGAAGAAAAGGTTTATTTCAGATCATAACTTCCAGGTCACACTCCCACACTAAAAGAAGCCAAGGTAGGAACCTGAAGGCAGAAGTTGAAGCAAAGACCATAGAGGAATGCTGTTTATTGGCTTGCTTCCCTTGGCTTGCTCAGCTACCATTCTTCTACAGTCCTGGCCATCATGCTCAGGGCTGGCACTTCCCACAGTTGGCTGGGACCTCCTGCATCAATTAAAAGTCAAGAAATGCCATATAGACATGCCCTCAGGCCAATAGAATGCAGCCACTTTATCAATTGAAGTTCTTCCTGAGATGCCTCTGGTTTGGACCAATTGACAAAAACTAACCAGCATACATACATCTGATGTCAAAAACATGCCTGATATTGAGCTAAGCTATGCAGAAAATATAAGAATAAAATGGCTACTGAAATTCATTATAGGGTGAATAATTTAGTTAGGGCTATGAGATTATAACAGGAGGCATATAATAATAATAAATTAAACTACAAAAAGACAAAAGTTATAGAAATCGTAATATGTGGAAAGATGCATTAGATCAGAGATGGTGGCTGGAAACCAGCCAGAGATTGTGAGCATTTCTCCTAAGGCAAGGTGAGCAAGGGCAGGTTGCATTCTTCATGTGTTGCTATGGTGATAGTGCCAGAAAGTCCTTAATATAGTTTTGAACTCAGTAATTTCTGAAGGGTTTCAGAAATCACTTTAATCTGCCCAAAACATCAATGTAGCATTCCCACTACTGTAAACATCTTATTCCCCATTTGAAGTGCTTACCATCTGCTTTAAGGGAAGAAACATAATGAAATGCTTGGCGAATGGTCCAAGATGAAATGTAATTGTCCTAAATCCATTTCCACAGTATACACAAAAGTTGCTAGGGGAGTTTTATAAAGAAAAAAATTTATTTGTGTTTAAAATGTTAAGAAAAGCTTAGGAGAGATGGTAGCATTTCTATGCAATAGAAAAATTTGTTTGATCACTAAATATTTACACATGAAAATTTTGATTATGGGAGACAGAAAATAAAACAGAACAACATAATCTTATTTGGTGGTTGTTTGGAGAATTTAGTAGGGAAATAAAGCAAGTTAACAGTTTTCTGTTTCTGGAAGTGTGTGTGTGTGTATGTGTGTGTGTGTGTGTGTGTGTGTGTGTATGTGTGTGTGTGTGTGTGTATGTGTATGTGTGTGTTCACTCATTTATCTGGGAACTGGAATGTTAGCTCATTGTCTAAAATTAAAGTTGCAACTCCAGCACAGCCACAGTCTATCCACTGTCCTAGTCTAACTTCTGCAGAAACCTGAACACACTCAGAAACACACATATATGCATATAAAATAAATCTTTAAAAACATGGTAAAACTTTAAAAAAAATCTTTAAAAGAGACCAAACTCTTCAGGTAGATGAGGCATCTATAAAATTTTACAAGGAAGCCTAGCTTTGTAATTCTATAAAGAAAAATATCCTGAATAAAATTTTCAAATATATGTTGTGGCCAGATATTTTTATAATCAGTAATTTTTCTCATTACAGACAGGTAATCTTTTAAAATATTTAGTGTAGGAAGTAATTTTTGAAGGAAATTTGTTCATTTTTATCTTACACGTTCATGTGTATTTGGTTGTGCATTAACACCTCCTCCTTCTCTGATTTTATGCTTCAGCTTACTCTCTTATCTCCAAATGTCTAAGTGCCATAATGGTAGTTGACTCTCCTAGGACACACCTGTACCTCTTTGCTTTAGGTCTACGCTTTAGTCATAATTTCTAAAAATGTAAAATGAGCAATTAAGGAAAAATAGTAGGCGAACAGTTTGTCAACATATACTGTGATATAGTATTTCCAAAATCTGATGAGCTAAGAGTGTCCTTCAAGTCTCCCTTTTGTTTCCAGTCCAGAAACTTCCTCTCCAATTACTACCGGGACCACAACGTGGAACTCTCGAAGCTGCTGCACAGGTTAGGGCAGCCTCTGCCCTCCTGGCTGAGACAGGAACTGCAGAAAGTGAGATAGCACCAGCGAAGAGGACATGGCACCGAGTCACCATTAAGTAGAAAAGGCGAACGGCACGGCTTTATCCTTTTCATACGCTTGTGATTGTCAAGAGAGGACTGTGAATAAATCCCCTTCAGTGTTTTCCATAAAATGAAAACATATGCACGCACCGGCATTTATTAGAATTAATCCTTACACAAGGCTTTGGAAACAAAATATGGGGTTTGTGGCACTATCCAGTTTCTTTTCTGGGGATCATCATGCAGCTCACTTTATCTGTTAACCAGCTTTCAGGACATCACATGACCAATGTTCTGACTATATGCAAATTACCGATTAAAATTTTGAGGAAAAGATAAGTGCTACAGTGTCTATAAGTGAAGTCAGATCTAACCCACTGTCTGAATTAAGGGCTAATGTTTATATGTATCATGCATCTGTTCTGTTGATCCACCGTCCCCTTGTAGGGCAGTGAGCGCCCATGTTCATCTCAAGTTCTGGGTCATCACAAGGGCATGCCATCCTCAGAAAACTCCAGCATTATCTCTAGAGAGCTCCAGTAAGGCAGAAGAGTGTGATTCTGAACTGCAGTACTCCAATAGACGATGGCCATTATAAATGGGCCCATTACTATACTACATGTCCAAGGTTCCCACCTTGGCAGTGATGTAGTATTTATATATATTTGTTCACTATTCTAAATAAGAAGAAACAAAACTTCATTCACCAGAAATGAACACCAAGTTGTAATGCAGGTCTAAATAGGCATTGTTCCCTCTATGTAAGAAATATGTCCAACTCTTTAAAGCATGACGTTTCATATATGCCACTATATCTACTATAATAACGTTTTACTGTCTACTTCAAGATATATCTAAAACCCCAAAGTTACCTATTTGAACATCACTAATACTCTAACCCAGTTTCATAGAAATAAAACTTACAAGTTAATTTTAAGACAAGAAGTGCTATTTTTGTTTTGAGCTACAGGTTCCTACAGTATTTGAAAATTATATAAAATCATGTTAACCGGAATGGTATCCTATTTGGCCATGATGATCTATGAAAACTTTATCATTTTAGTGATACATGAAGGTAAAATTTCACCAGAACAGTCAATCAAGGCAACTTTGGGAACATTGCCCACAAATAAATCTTTCTTCTCCAGAACAATTTTGCTAAAATTTTAAAAAATACCACCATCCCCATTGTTTTAGAATTAGTCTTTCATTAATACTATAATAAACAGTAAGTTTTGTTTTTGTTTTTTGGTGGGGGAGATGGGTTAGGTAAAAAAATCAAATTTGGCTATTCTAAAAGAGCATGGATGTCTTTTTCACATATTGAAAATCCAACTTGTCATCTATATTTCACAACATTCTTTTGTTTTTTTTGTTTTTCATTTTCTGTTTTTTCTTGGTACTCTTGTCGAAAGGCACTTGATCTTTATCAGAAAATGTGAGCTTTTTCTCCTTTGTTGCTAAAAAATCACAATAATTTTCTGGTTTCAATTTTAGCTGTGGAGACTAAGTTCTCACCCTTATTATTTATGTAAGAGCATGGCTCCATCCCTTTAAAAGGGTGAAATAATTATTACGATTATTTATTTAGACCATTAAAATTTATTCACCATTTCCCTCCCACTTATACTCTAACATTTCTGCCACTTTCTTTTGTTCTGTGTGAGACAGGATATTACTATGTAGCCCGGCCTGCCTTCCAATGTACAATCCCACTGCCTTCCCTCTGGAGCACTGGGATTACAAGTGTGCATACTACACTCGGCTTTAATTATTATTTCCTTGACTTTCTGTACTTTGAAGAGGACTAAAATGATAGTGATAGAGTGCAAAAAGGGTACTTTCATACCAAATAATATTGATATGATTCAAGAACTTCCAACTCATCACCACATTTAACAATGCAATGAATTTTCTGTGTCTTTATCATCTTTTTAGTAACATATACATATCAGTGAGCTGCCCATTAGTATCTAAAAGCAAATTATCACCCAAATATAACCATTCTCTTTCTTTCTTTGCTATTCCAATTATTGTGTATTTTTTCTTGCTATGTTTGATAATGAAGTAAGGAATTGTATTTAATTATTTAACAAACCATTTAAAATTTTGAAGAAATCTAGAAAATGAGACCCTGTACCATAGTAATCAGGAAATCTCAGCTTTCATAATATTTTCCTTTTAAATATTTCTTCCCATTTCAGAACTATTTTCTTGGAATTTGTTAGTGTAATTCTCTCAAATTTATGTTACATCGTCATTTTTATGCAACATACATTTATTTAAATACTAGAATATTTTTTCATACCCTTTAGTATACAGGCATGGTGTCTTCATGTTTTCCCAGACTTTGGGGGCTTGCCTGACTTACAAGCCTAGATGTCAACGACTATATTTTGTTAAAGGCAAAAATTATATTTACTTGTTTCACATATTAACTCCTAAAAGTTATATTATGAAAATTCCTCTAAAATAAAATTTAGTTTCTATTTAACAATGACCAGAACATAATTTAAAAAGCATGAAGAATAACATTACCGGTGTAAAACACACACACACGTGCACAAAACTTATAGAAATTCTTTGTTTGTTTTTGTTTTTTGCCTAAATCATAGCAAACTCAACTTACATTTAGTATTGTGCTGCTTTTTAAATCTTACTGCTTTAAATAATACAAACTAACCTGTATTCTATACTTATTGATTGATTTATTTTGAATTTCAGGAAACACAGGATATGTATGTATGTATGTATGTATGTATGTATGTATATTATTAAAGCCTTCTATTTCTGGGGTTGGCAGAAAATGCTATTTGCCTGAAGAAGGAAGAGGGACTCAAAAATTACACTGGCCAGTGCTTCGTAAAGAAGACTATCTAGTCTAATAGTCTGTTCATATCATATATATTTTTTTTCTAAATCAATTTTAGGAATTCAACCCTGAAAGAAAACTAATGCACACATCAAAATGTGAAAATATCTGTCAATGTGTTGTGTCTGAGAAACCCTGAAGAGTTTTTGGTCTCACAAATAGAGTTTTTTATTATTTATTTTTATTTATTTATTTGCCAGTGAAATACATAGGATAAGCAGAAAGAAAACTCTACATTGACTGAAATTAAATTGTTAAAATAGTTGTTTCCCTAAAGGACCATGGCTGTGTCCTCATCAGAATACACCCCGATGCTAGTACAGTCACTGAAGTGTACACTGGAGTGATGTGTCTCTTGAAACCAGGCTGTAAGTACTACTTGATTCTGCCTTCCCTTGTCTTCCTAATTGCATACACCCTGTCTGGATGTCAAACATCCAGTGTTTGTACCCCAGAATTGGGAATGGGTTTTTCAAAATAGACATGCTAATCCCAGTCCTACCTCTTAGTAGTTGTGTGGCCTTAGATGATTTGTGGAACTTCCTTGAGCCACAGTGTTTTTGTTTTTGTTTTCCTGTAAATTGGAGACAATAAAATAATTACTCATGAGGTTATTACACCCTGTCAGTAAGAATATGTTTGGCTAAAGGCACAATGCCTGAAATAGTTGTGTGGAAATGTGTTGGTCATAAAAAATGAGATATAATTAATAATGGCTCTCTTCTCTTCCAACAAACAGGAATGTCTATTTTCTACTCCTCTTAATAATAAAACATATATGATATATATATATATATATATATATATATATATATATATATATATATATATATATGGTCAAAGGAGAAAGTAGCTTCCTAATCATTATCCTGGAGAAGATGCTGTGCTGCTGTATGCCCTGCTCTGGTGAGCAACACTCGCAGCTTCTCTGTTCTAACTGCCTTTCTCCTCCCTACAGATATCTTTTGATTACCTTACTGATGGCCTAACTTTTGTCTCTTCTATCTATCACTCTCCTTAATTCTCTCATAATCCAGTAGACACATTGCCACAAATATCAGATCTACACCTACTATTTCATCAACAAATGAGAAGTTTAATGGTGGCATGTGTGCAAATGTCACATGGAGGCACATATAATAGTTAATGCCACCAATCTTCACTTAAAAAGTACAAGGAAAGGTCCGTGAATTCTCTACAAGTCTCTACTTTAAACATCTAATGAAAGCTTTTTTTTATGTCGATGAGAACATTTAATTATATTCATTTATATTTTATATTTATAAAAATCAAACATTATTTTCTATGTTTTCCCATGACAAATATATGATACTTTCAAGATATATCAACAGACAAACAATTAAAAATATTGAGATATTTATATTCCTGTGTTTATATTGGGTCTTCATAATCTAGTTGACATTTGATCCCTATAAAAATAATGCTTTGACTTAACACATTTCATATGTCACATGTGAACAAAAGCTACACTATGTACCAGCATGGATCTAAATTCTCTCCTCATTTGCTACTTGTTTGGTAGCTTATGATTCAATCTCTGTGTGAAAAAAAAGTCATTTTTATGTAGAGTATTAAGAAACTACTAAACTTGTAGCACTTAAGACAGGACAAACACAATCAAGAGTCATTTACTAATCATGTACAGTCACAGCTCAGGGACAGGTCCTTGCATGCCACATAAGCCTATGAGGGGGCTATATTTTGGAACAGAGTGAATGGGGGCTATAGGAAGTGACTGTTTCAATAAGGTGTTTCCCACAGATGGAGAACATAGGTGGCTTGTATGACTGAGATAGTGATCTGGAAGGGAAGCAAACCCACCACACTAATAGGGACAAGTGGACACTGCTTGCTACATCCTATCTGGATGGGTTTGAGGGAGGAAAACTCTGTGCAGTAGAATGAGATGGGATTGGAGATTAGGCCCACTGATGTTCTCCTGATTTTACCAGATGTCTCTAATGCCATAACAGGGAGCCTTAATTTCCTATTTCTCCCCTAAACTCTGAGCACTGTGATATGACAGACTAGCACCTGCCTTCTTATTAACATAGACTATGAATGGGATCATCTACTTTGTAATTTGTATCCATGCCACTGAAGATAAATGATTTATAGCTTGAAAACAGAACCAGATCATTCACTATCCTTAAACTTTCAAGTATTCCTGTAAATGAAAGTTTTGTAAAAATCCATAGAAAAGTCTGTGAAGATTTTTTTTAAAATATAATTTGCAGTTTTTACTTCCAGACTATTCTTTCTTCACATTAAAAAATACATTAAAAATTCAAGTAACAATCCATTTGCATTTTCAATTATGCTACAATTTTAGACTCTAGACATTTATATAGGAGCTATTAAAGCATTTATTTTTGTCTCTTCCTTAATAAATTTCTTAGATGTTTTGGCATCGTTGATTCACTAACATTTTAATCTTTGAACATTAAGCAATCAACATAGCTATGGAGTTCCATTTCCTTTCCCTCCTTTATTTCTTCCTATCTGCAATAAAGCAATATTGACTCTCAATTCTGAAAAACTTGACTTGGATCTATGACTTGTATCTCTTTTGCTACTCAGTTCTTTAGGTATGAGGCTACTAATACCAGGCTAACAACACTAGTACTTTGATATGCCTAGATTATACTATCCACATGTACTTGGTTCTTCAATGTTCCACATGAGGCTACATGATACCCTATAAAAATAAGTTACAATGTCTTTTCATTAGTGCATCACATGGGTATAAAGAAAACATGTCACAGAATATGAAATAGTAGATGATTTATCTTCTATCTTTTACCTGGTTAAAAAAATATAACTTTGAACATATATTTTTACAGATATGAAGCTATCCTCTAGTTCACATGCCAAGGGCACATGTTTTGATGGACATTTGGTTGAAGAGTTTGGCCTGCCCTAAATGCAATTTTATTTTCAAATCTCTATCTCCTAGCCAGAATTTTAAGGCCATGTTTCCTCTCAGTCCCACAGCTGAATTTGAACTATCCTAGACAGAAGAATTGAACTACTCTGACTGTTGTTCTTTCATATTGGTTTAAAGATCTGACAGCACCAATTGCAAAAAGATCTGATAATTTATAACCATAAAGAAGCTAAAAACTGCCTTTCCGCAACACACTGAGTTGCATGGCTTTGAATGTAAAAGTTCAATCTATGGAAGAGGATAGACATTGGTGACTTGGTACAAGTTTCAGCTTTCTTTTTCACTGACAAAAACAATATTATTAATTGTTAGTGAGATGTTTAATATATCTGTCTAAATAGAATAATCCTGCCAAAACTTTGGGCACTTTCTGACTTGAATTCAAGTAGAATTAAAAATATCTTATTGTCATCATGTGCACCTATTGTAAACACAAGTATTTTTGAATATTATTAATTATTTAAGCCTCTATTATCAGTTTCTTAAGTTTCACAAATGTTTTCAGAAATACAAATGACCTACCAGAATTATGATACTATCATGGCAGTAAAACACACAGCTGAAAAGGAAACAGAAATCTGTTGGCAAAGATAAATAAAAGGATATCATAACAATATTGTGGCTGCCAAAGGCCATTTCCAGTTATTAGACTTGGAATACGAGAGAAAAATCTTATGTAATGTAACATCAGGAAGCAACCCCAACTACTTCTGACAGGGAAGCAAAAATAGAACCCTAGTACAAGGAACAATACACATAGTTGTACAAATGACCTTGTGTCAGAAGAGAGAATGTTACACTGATATATTTTCTTTTATTTTTTTCTCTGCTTGCTGATGAAGATAGACCACAAAATCAATAAGCTGCAGTGGAGAGAGTTGATGTGATGGTACACTCATCTGTTAGCTTTTGAGGTTCAAACCAAGACTGATTTGTTGAAGTTACTTGAAATAATTTCTGCAGTCTACACTCTCCAAACTGAAGGAACCGACATAAATTTTCTCCTTGTAGGTTCAGGTAGGAGTCTAGGAACTAAATTCTCAGTGTGGAGGTCCATTTGTTTTCTCTCTTGAATGTTTCCAGAACATTTCCTAAAACTCAGTGTCCTTACCCAGAATTCTTCATCATATTAAAAAAGGTAAGCCTATGTAAATCTATTATGTATATTGAAACAGAAATCATTTCAAGTGCAGGTGACACTTAAGGGCAGGGTACCATGGCAAAACTCAGAAGAAACATGACAGCAGACATGTCTTTCTTGTCACACCTTGTACACATACAATAGATGCAAGCCCCAACCTCAGCCAGTCTTAATCAAAGCACATAATACAACCATTTAGCAGCTATTGTGCTGTTGTTTGAGAAGAACCACCTTCATTCAGCACCTTCTCACTCCCCCTTTCCAAACTAAAATTTTATTTAAATAACTTTCAATCTGAGGAACCAGGCAGAATAGTGTGGGAGCAAGAGGGACAACTTGCATAGAGGTATGGCCACTTCCTGATTCTGCTTTGTCCCCAAACCCCTGTTTTATCCTAACTGTCCCATGATTTCCTGATATTTATATTACAAGTGATAGTAGCAGCTAACCTAGGAGTTATTGATAGGGTTATATAACCTAACAACTTGAAAGCACCCAGAAGAGCAGCTGGCATATAGCAACAACATGACAGCGATTTGTATTTTACATTTCCCATTATAGACACACAATATGTACTTTAAAAATATATCCCCAAAATGCCGACTTAAGCAAAAAAAAAAAAAAAAAAAGAAAGAAAGAAAGCTCTGTAGTCACAAGTGATTTTGAAGGATAACAAAGGGATAGCCTGTATATATACTTGTAAATTCTAGTTCTACTTCTGTCAAAAACATGTATGTTGTTGACCAGGCTATGAAATTATTTTTGAGCCTCATTTCCTCCTGAAGAAAAAACTAGAAATAAAAAGCTAAAGATAGAGCACAGGCAAGTGGAAGCAAGATTTAAGATAAATGAATAAAAGGTTATAATAGGGAACTCAACTGCTCTCATTAAATCAGCTCCCCCCACCAACACATATAAGGAAAGGGTTTATTCAGAAATTACAGTCAATAAACAGGGAGGCAATGGATATCTCAATGCCTCATTCATTTCCAGTGCAGCACTTATCAGGACACTTTTGACAGTTAAGCATGCTTAGATATTGAGAATTTGGTGGCATCAAATATGTGTAAGACAAAAAAAGATCAGTCTAGATTTTAGCAGCCACATCTCTTGATGTCTTAATGAATAAGCAAGAGAAATATAAGTCACCACGTAGTAAAATTCAGTAAATTAGCAAATACTGCATTCTTTGGAGTCAACAAGCCAATGGATTTTGCTTTCTATAATATATTTATTTATTATTTTTATTATTTATTTACTTATTTACTTTTGCTTTCTAACTGATTTTGTGTCTAGCTGGATTGTGTTTGTTATTCTAAGAGTAACTGCTTACTGTTGTTCCCTCGTCAATTGGCTAAGTTCTACAGCAATTAGGGTTATAGAGCAAGTTTTGCAAATTATCAGTAATAAAACTATATATGAAAAGGCAGACAAGAGTGTAAATGTCAGATCATCTTATGATCTGGACTCAGAAGGAATGGCATAATTAAATATAAACATCTCAGATCCCCACACCTTACTAATAAAGCCCAATTTTCCACCTACACACTGGGTGTCAGCCCTAAAGACTGAAGCACATAGGGGTTCAGTCACAAGTATTTTTACAAGTCTTAGAATGATGTATATATTAAATTACAATAGTCAGAATCTGAGGGCAAAGGCAGATTAGTCCAGCTAGATTTTAAGACGAAAGAAACCTTTGGTAAATAGCCAGAAATTCTGCATCACAATTGCATCATTATGTTCTTACAGAACACATTTACCCTTTCCTCAAGGAAGACAATGCAAAATCCTTGGGTCTCGCGCTCTGCCAGGAGCAGAGATAGTTCCTCTGCTCCAGCAATTCCTGCACAAATTACACTCTCTCATGCAGGCAGACACACAGTGGTATTTGATCTTTGTTATGGATGACAGCTTTACCAATGCTGTGTCACCCATCTCAAACCTGCTATTCATTTGCTTATTGTCTTTTACCTGCTCTCAAGAAACTTGATAAATGTTATTCTTCTTTGACAATAACACCCCTTCCTATCACTTGCATTTAAATCTTTCTGGGAATTTTTATTGCCATATAATAATTATGTATAATATTGGATTTTATTATGTCATATCCATACATATATATAATGTATTTCAAGCATATTCACCTTGTTGGTGTTCAGGTATCTGTACTGGCATATCCTTAGGATTCTGACAGGATAAGCCCTCAGCTGCAGCCACTAAGAGCACCACCTGTGCACATTCACTATGTTCTGTTTTAAAAGGTCCTTTGCCAATTCCCATCCTCTTCTTTCTCTCCCTCTGTCTGTCTGGTGCTCCCTCTCTCCTCGGTCATCCTGTCTCTGTCCCTGTCTCTGTCTCTCTCTCTCTCTCTGCCCTTCTTTCCTCTCCTGCTGCTTCTGACAGATGCCAATCTCTCCCCTCCCCTTTCCCCCTTTTATGATCACTTTTCCTAATAAAAAAGAAAAACACCCTGTTGCATGCTGTCTTTCTCTCGAGCAAAACTTTTCTTAAATTACAACACACCTCAATTACCCTCTTCTTTTATCCTTCATCTCCTAATGATTCCCTTCCTCTTCCTACACAAGTCCACTTCTACTCTCATATTTTCATTTGTTTTTCTTATACATTTTATTATAAGATAAATGAGAAATAAATAAAAACAAAATACACACGAAAATTAATCAGACCCAATATACATACCAGTAAGTGAACTGATAAACAAGAGTTGGCATTCAGATTAAAAGCTGTGAATACTGATACTAACTTTTACACTTTTGGTAGTAAATATCCTATATGCAGTTTTCAACATTTATATTCATTTTGTATTATTTATCTATTAATTATTTTCGATGCCAGTGAGTTTCATTAGAGTTGCTTCCAGTGTCTGGTGTGATGTTTCCAGGAGCATGGCCTCCTTAGATGTGACTACTCTACTGAGGAAAATGTGTCTCCCACCTCTGCTGCCAGAGACTATTACCTCCTCAGAGGTGCATAGGGAGGGAGGGGTGGGACTTCATGAATCCTGCTAGATATCAATATATGGCTGTGAATTGCAGTTGTTGTTTTGGTTTTGTCTTTGTTCTATGGGAGCTTGACACCCAGGTCCCAAATAAATACATGGAGACTTAATATTACTAATGAATGCCCAGCCTTAGCTTTGCTCATTTCTAGACAGCTTTTCTTAACTAATTATCCTGTCTACCTTTTGCCTCTGGAGTTTTATCTTCCTCTATTCTATATTTATTTTTTTAATTATTTGCCCGGTGGATTGCTGTGAAGCTGGGTGGCTGGCCCCTGACACCCTCCTTTTCTTTGCCTTTCTTGTTCCTCTCTTCTCTTTTCTCCTTCTATCCTCTCTTCCTGCTATCCCTGCCCGTCCTTTCTCCTGCCCAGCTGTTGGTCATTTAGCTCGTTATTAGACAAATCTGGCATTTTAAGCAGGTAAAGTAACACAGATTCACAAAGTTAAACAAGATCTCCTGAGCATATGGGGAGTGATGGGGGGCAGTGAGTGGAGAGGGATCTAGTAGAAAGAGAAGGGAAGAAGAGGAAAGTCCATGGGACTAGGAAGATTGAGTCAGGGGAAGAATAGATGTGAGGGGAGAGAAGGGGGGAGGGAGGGAAAAAGAGAGAAAGAGGGAGCATAAGAGCTATCATAGGTTTGAAGAGAAAACTGAACCTAGAGAAATGTTCAGAGACCTTCAAGACTGACTCCAACTAACAATCTGAGTAACAGTGGATAGGCTACCATAAATGCCCTTCCCTGATAATGAGATCAACAACTAACTTATCCACCACCACGGAGCCCTCATCTAGTAGCTAATAGAAACAGAAGCAAACACCCACAACTAAACACTGAGTCCAACTGGAATCCAGATGCAGAGAGGGAGGACAAGACCAGGCTGCAGAAACACATAGAGACAGCTGACCTGAACAAGGAAGAGCTAATGGGCCCCCCAGACTGATAGGTGGGAATCCACATGGGACTGACTCAGCCCCCCCACCCACGAATATGGGTCTCAGCTAGAAGGACTGAGCAGTCTATGGGACCTCAGACAGTGAAACCAGGATGTATCCCTGATGCACAACAGGACTTTGAGAGCACATTCCCCATGGAGGGATACTCCTTTAACCTAGAGACAGGAGGAAAGGTCTGCTCCCTACTCCAAATGACTTGACAGATTTAGATGACCCCCCTAGAAGGAATCACCCTATATGTGGGGTGGGGGTGGGTGGGAAGGGAGGGTGGGAGGGGGATATGACAGGGTGGGAGAGAAGTAAGGAGGGAGGGAGGGAGAGGGAACAGGGATCAATATGTAAAATAAAAATAAAAAAAGGAAAAAATGCAACATAAATGAATGCAACACATCTTTGCATCATTCAACAGATATTCCACACCATAAGCAAATGTAGCACATCTTAAATTAATATTCCACAGCAGTAAATTCTGGTGGCATCCTGCTCTCCCCTTAAGGCAGTTTGTTGGCAGCCAAGTCTAGTACAGATCTCAAATGCTGTAGGATCAGGAGTGCCTTCTGTACTTGGCACTTTCTTCCAGTTCTTACATTCTTTTCATCATGTCTTCTGTGAGTGAGCCTTGAAAAGGACTGATACAGAAATTCCTTTTGTTTCTGAGCACTCCACTTCAGGCATGGAATAGGCCTCAGATCTTATCAGAGAGCACATGGTCCCTCACATTATTGATTTGCCACTATTGCATCTGTGGGCATTTTTGGCTGACCAGTCAGTAGTGAAGCATACAACAGCTACAAATGACGGTTCTTCTAGAAACTTCAGTTGCACCTTCCTTCATTTTGTGAGCTAGATAGGCATTAGAGAGAACACTTCCAGATGTTGTCCTTATCCCCTGATGAAAGTGTGCAGATTCTTGTTTTGATTGTTATCTAAGATGGGATGCTTCAAGTTTTTCCCCATTTAGATTAAAAAGGTTAGCTGTAGGTTTTCATATATTGCCCTTACTGTGTAAGATATATCCTCTCACCCTGTGTCCCCTAGGGTTTTGAATATTTTCTTAACATATAAAATTTCAAATTAATTAAAGTAGTATGAAATATTGAAATAAATTAATACCTAATTCTAAGTATCATCATGACTATAAAACTTTTTATAATCCAAATATTAGGAAGAAGTAGAGTTAATTAACAGAATCTGCCTTTTAAGTCTTAGATGGTCCTATCTAAACAAGAAGGCATAAGGGAGAAGAGAAATTTGAGGGTTTATGAGAGATTTGTGGGAACCAACATGTTACAGCTCCTCACCATCCATGACCAAGCTCAGGCTTTATTTCACTAAAGAAAACTGAGAATTGTTTAACAATGGTCTTGATGAATGGGAAATACATTTGGTAAACACAGATTCCTACACCTGTGTGTGCAGCTGTAGAACATTTCCAACATTCCATCCTTAAGGGAAATTTTTTGAGACAGAAAGTAACAAATCAATATAGCTTCAGGAAGTCCTTAAAACTTACCATATTTGTAAGGTCACACATTCCTCAAGAGTAAACAGCAAAGGCTGCTAAGAGTCACTCTTGGACAAGCAAACTGCAAAGAGGACTCTGAAACACACACTCAGCCACCTGGAAGAAGCAGAGATGAGGTGTGCTATCTGGAAGTAGTCTAGACCAACAGAGCTAATTGTGTGCAGTGTAAGCCAGGCTTCTAGATTTTGTTAGCTGTCACCTGGGATAGGCTCTGGTAGGCTGGGGTGGACACAGAAGTTGTCTTCATGTCATTTGTCCACATGTAAGTAACCCTGCACTCATTCATGTAAGTAATCCCAATAAAACTCATTGGTTCACCAAGTTGGAATACATACTTTGGTCTTTCATGGTATGAAAGGTATGTGTGTGTGTATTGTATATTCCCATGTAAAGTCTATTGTACAACATGATTCACACCTAAACAGGGACCCAACAGAACCAAAGATGATGTGGGAAAGAGTGAGTGCATGTTCCTGGTTATAGGTAGCAAAGCATGCAATTGGGGTGTGCGTGCATGTGTCTTGTGTGATGACAGCAGTCACTTACTACTTGTTATGGGCAGTGAGATGTGCAACTGTGGCTGAGCCATTAGGGTTAGGAGAGTCTATGGAAGGAACCCCAGGATACCAGCCTTCGTCTCAGCGGCACAGGGTCTTATACCTAGTTTATTAATTGAGTTTATCACATGAAAATGTAAACCCTATGAAAACAATTACTTAGTCTTTGAAATTATAACAGGGTATTAAGATTTTTGGCAATCAGCAGAAGTGGTTGCAAGGCCTTTGTAGGATGTAATAAGTAATGTATCTGAGCTTGAAAGAGCAACCAATCTGGAACTTGGGTGGAATTACAACAGGAAAGGGAGGTGTGACAATTATCTGCCATTTTAGCCTTGAATTTGGCAAATAAATTAGATGATGAGCTTAGGTCTGAACGTTAGAAGAAAAAGGGGAAAATTTGTAATTTAACATGCAGATGGACCTCATCAATGGCCCCCTTCGAGAAGCCAGGGTGACAAGGAAATATTCAGCATTTGAATTCCTGGAATTGGGGAAGAATTTTAAATAAGCAATGAAAGTGTGTGTCGTTGCCTGGTTTGTGATGCTGTGGAGCACTGGAATGAATGTGATCAGTCTGACTGCTGTGGTGGCAGAGAAGGTAAGCAATAGCCACCTGTCCTTCCTTAAAGCAAAGGTAGTATAACCTGAGAGTATGAGGGAAGTCAGTCTGAGATGGGCTACATACCTTATCAGAGCCCTTAGGAATACTTGGCTATGTCAGGGTTGGAAGGGCATAGAGGAGAGGCAAGTGCTATAGAGGGACTAGGAATAAGAAAAGCTGTGTTTGTTTGAATCTTAGTCTATTGTTCCATATAAGACTATGTTTGCAGAGGAGTTAAAGAAAAAGCTCATTGAGCCTGGGTCTCGAGGCTTATGTGGGACTTTGATGGTTTTTCTGAATTCTTTTCTGGAACAAGATCTAAGAAGAGCTTTGGCCAATCTAAGTGACTTAGACCAACATGTAAAGAGTGTTGGTAAAGGAACAAAGCAACTCAGGGGAGATAAGGAAGAGGAAAAGCAGAGAGGAAGAGGTCTATCTGGGTTACTTGAAAGTAAATGAGGTGAAAATTGTGTGGAGCTGGAGTTATTGAGGAAAACACTTATAGAAAGCAGAATTCCATGTTAAGGAGCTCCTGGAAGGCTTCAAAGCCAAAGTCGTAACTCACAGACAACATTCCTGATGGAAATATCCAGATGAAGATGACTGAGTCTGCCCAAGGAAGGACAATTATCCCCCAAGTTGAAGAGGGTGTGCTAGGGGTGGAGATGGTTTGGCCTGCGCTGTATGGTAAATAAAGGGACAGCAGCTACAGCCAGGATGCCAGGATCCAGGAATCCAGCAGGTCCAATAGAGGAGAGCAAGGTTATATTTCTCCCTTGGTCCTGGGCAAGTCTGAGAAAATTAACTCAGGCCCAGTGAGTTCATTATAGGTAAAGAAATGTACAGTGAAGAACAATCCGACCCGGCAGAAATTTGGAAAGAAAATCTAAGTTAAAGAACACTGTACACCACGAAACTACATTCAGCAGTAAAAGAATGACATTGAGACAATCGGTTGTGCAGAATCTTTTTTTTCCTGAGATCAAGACCTTGTATCATGTAGGAAACTCTGACAGACACAAAATGTTTACAGGGAGGTAAAACTTCAGGTTGTTGTGAGCAGAAGGGGAAATATTTCATCCTCCAGGGAAACTCACTAACCACAGGAAATAAACAATTCAAGGGATTCAGAAAGTCCCTGCAACTGACCAGATACACTGAGTTCTTCTCTCCCCAAGCAAGTATAAGCTGTGAGAACCTCTGAAGTCACTTTCAAACAAGTCAAGCCATAAAGAATCACAGAGCTTCCTGGAAGAGACCAATTGAGCTTCCTGGAAGATCGATCCTCAGACCCCCTGAACTGCCAGAAACATCCTTCAAACTTTGACTTCCTTGCAAATGGTTCAGTGCACTCAAGATTTCCATTGTTGTAAGATATGCTGAGATGGGCTTTGTGGTGCAGCTGCCTTTGAGTCATTTCTGCTGCTGTAAGTAACCCTTCACACACATTCCTATAAAGAACTTCAACAAAACTCATTGGTACACTGTTAATGAGCAGTTTTCCAGCCAGCCTGGTCCCAGAGCCTCCTCTGCCCCAAATAACACACAGAGACCTATGATAGTCAAAGCTTAGAGTTAAGTTAGGTTTTCAAGATACACAGAGATGTATTTGAGATAGATAGGCATTCTTCAAACCTTTCAAAGACCTACAGAATATGGCATTTAAAATGGTTTAGGGTTTTTCTTAACAGTGAGGCACAACTGCTCCTGGCAACATCACTTAATGTCAGAAAGGAAGATGGATATCAAAGAAACACGTTATGTAGTTTGCTTTCAATATGGCAAGACTAGCCATTTGAAGAAGATACTGCTCTTGTCTGGACTGTTTGACTTCATGCTGTATAAAATGGACATGCAGGACCCCAGGAAAATGACTGCTGATAAAAGATGGACATTGCTACAGGATTCCTGCTTCATGGATGAGTCTGCCAGACAGTCTGCAGGACACAGAGAAAAGTGACTGACAAATTGCCAATACAGGTGGACAGTTTAAAGTTTCCTGCTTTGCTGAGGAGTCTGCCAGACATACTATAGCCTATAGGCTGAAGATGAAACATTACAGAAGAACTTCGGGTGACTGACCAGGCAGTGAGTTGTCTCTGTCATTTCTAGAGTTTATATATTATCCTTCTGTGGTCTTTGAAGGAGGTGAAGACAGATAGTTATGGTTATAATTTTCCTTAGTTAAGATTAAAGATAAGTTACATATAGGACTTTAGACTCACAAAGATCGGATAGATGATGGAATATTGTCTTAAATCTTACTAAATGTTAATGGACTAAATATTGTTAACTGTGATTCTTATTTAATAACTGTTGTGTGATATATTTTGCTATGTTAAGGGTAAAACCCTTCTTTTTTTATTTAGACAGAAAAGAGGAGATGATGGGAGATGTCATTCTGTAAATATGTTTTTCATACTGGTTAATGAATAAAACACTGTTGGCCAATAGGAAAGCAAGATAGGTGGGACTAGGAGACAAGGAGGATTAGAGGAAGTAGTAGGGAGGAGTCAGCATGTAGAGACTAAAGAGAACAGAGGTCCGAGCCCACTTTTCTGTAAGATGAGACCACGTGGAAATACTTAGATTAATAGAAATGGATTAATACTTAAGACAGAGCCAGCTGATAAGAAACAAGTAGCTGTTCAACAATCGTATCTAATACAGAATCTCTGTGTGTTATTTGTGCCTGGCACTGTGGTGTGTCCAGGCTGGCAGGAAAAACCTTACTCGCAACAGGTCTGTCTTAAATATTAGCCATCAATCTAAGTGTTTTCACGTTGTCCTATCTTACCGGAAAGAGGTTCTGGACCTATGCTCCCACAAGTCTCTACATGTTGAATCCTACTACAATACACAAAATTGGACTTTCATGTTATCCTTACTTCAGTTCATTGCTAGTTCCCTATCTGAGGTAAATAGACATGTGTTAATTCCTCCCCAGGAATAGGGGGACATAGAACAACTGAAGGTAAATAATGAACTGGACATCATTGTGTCAGGTAAAATAATCTGGATTCAAAAGACAAACACCACATGCATTATTATATATGCAAAATGGAGATTTTAATTTATATATGCATGTTTGTACATTTGTGGGTTCATGGGCACGTGTATGCTCACAAAACACATGAAAATGGAGAGGGGATTGTAAGAAAAGAGAAACAGGCTTAAAGGGAGGAGAAGAGAAGCAAGAGAGGGTTGTAAAATCTGTGTAATATTTTCATATTATTGAGATTGAGAAGGAACTAATTCCAAGGAGAATGGGGTAGGCTGTGAGAAGGCATTGCATTGGAACACCATATAGTCATGTGCACACACATAATAGCAGAATAAAGCCACTATTCTGCCTTTGGAAGAAGGAAGCACTTATGTCGGTGAAGAAAAGTGGGCCATTTTCTTTCCAAAATTTTGGATAAATTTTCTAAGGAATTAGCCACTCTGGTTTTCTTTCTTAGAATTTCACTTTTCAGAGCTACCCAGTTAGAGAATTCCCCACCACCTCCAACCAGAATGCCCTAACTTAAACCTGCATCTCTTTTTGAAAAGAAAATAAAGTAATACTTCTAATTTCTTGCTTGGGCTTCCATAAACTAGGTTTTGTTTCAGCCAGAGCAGCTGTTTCAGTACATGTTATGTTAGTTTTACAGATTGTCTGAGTCTTTGCCTCATAAAAGCAAGAGGCTGAATTTATCATATTATTTATGTGCTGCAAGATGGTGGCAGCATTATCTCAAACCTGGTGAGGACTTCACCACAGATTGGCAATATGGTGGAAATGCATAAGATGACTTTGTTAAGAGCAATCAATTTGGCGTCCCAGAAAACCACCTTAGTCCCTTCCAGGGACTATGGCCCAGTAACCTAACTAGCTTCCATATCTGTTGAAATTCCATAGCACCTTCCACCTCTACCATGCTGAGCCTCTAACATAAGAGTCCCAAAGGAACTATAATGGAGTGGTCTTCTCCCATTATAAATTGCTATATTGAGTCAGAACAGCTTAAGTCATCACTCCTGAATCAGACCTGTTACTATTTCCTACTAGTGGAGATGGGGAGATGCACTTACAAGGGTCCTTAGGCTCACAAGCTTTACCAAATCTTTCCAAGAGCCTTTCCCTCCCTAAGGTGGCATGAGAGGCAAACAACTGACAGTTGAGGATTCAGGAATGGTCCAATTATTGCTTGGAAGTTTTTCTGGGAGATTTCAGAACTTTAACTGTCTCTGATTCTCTCATGTTCCTCAGAGTAATTCTAATAAACCTATTGATTCACCAGTCTGTACTTAGATTGAATTTTCTCTTTCATCTGTTGGTATCCTGTCTATGTAAGGTGAGTAGACATTTCTTCACGTCCCACCCATGAAAAGTCAAACTGGAAGTTTACATTCATCTAAATCATATCCAGTACATGAAATAGTTATTCGGCTGTGCCTCTACCTCACCATTTTATATCCAAATGAACCTCCTTAAACTTATCTGAACTTATCAAGCAACTTCCTATCCCAGAGCTCTCAGTGACTTCTCTAAAAGATATAATTTCCCAGAGAGTTGCATCGTTTCTTTCTTTCTAGTCTTTCCAGACCATCACACCATAAATGTTCTATGAGCCTTCTGCTTAGTTATCCTGTATCAATTCTCACCAGCTGGAAATGAATTGTCCTTTGTTTTTCTGCTTCCACTGGTGAAATAATAAACTCCCCCAAAAGAATGGCTCTATTTTTTGTAGTTGTATTTCTATACCTGGATATCTCTGTCAAATTTGATTAGGTTTTAAATAAGTATTATTAAAATGATTAGTTGAGCAGAAAAGCTATGATTTGTGAAAAATAAGTAGAAACAACTTGTTTGGGTGTAAGTATAGACAGAAGATGGAGAGCTGCCAGAAGTAATATTTTAAGAATGTCTCTGTCTCGAAAACCTAACGAAAAATAGAATAGAAGCTTCTTTTCTCCTCATAGCAAGAAAACTTTCTAGCAAATTGGCTGAATATAATGAGATACTTGGGGAAGGATTTGTTTGCCTATCATTCTTGTACTGAAGAATAGTATGTAATAGAAGGTTGTAAGAAATTCTTAACAGGTAAAATTTTTCATTTATTTCCATTTCTGAATGATATGATATTCAACAGTAAAATATGAGAAAGGTAAAGATGTCTGACAGATAGATTGATAGATAGATAGATAGATAGATAGATAGATAGATAGATAGATAGATAGATATAGATGGATGAATGTCCCAAGAACCAAGTGAAGTAGAAAAGTTCTAGTTTCTAGGGAGGTATCACATTTGCTTGGCTAGCTTACAGTCACTTTTCTGCATAGGTAGTTTTGTATTTTATTCATTTACTTAATAATTCAGCTATACAAGTTCTTGTCAAATCATAAGGGGTGAAATCTTTGAATAGAAGGCTACTATCTGCCCCAAATTTACATAGGAGGTTAAGGGGAGCTCTAAGGATATTACAGTTCAGCAATAAAGAACTTGTGTAGTCTATACAAGATTCAGTTCCAAGCTTTGCAAAATAGAGAAATGAATGAGTGAAAGAATTGTCTTTAAGCCCAAGAGTTTGTATTAAATTTAGTGCTTGCACATGTGAATCCGCACATAAAGGTGTATGTGACTCACAGGATGCAGGGAGAAAAAAATGTTACCAATGCAATATGTAGGATGCTTTCCTAAACAGTGGCAGACTTGAAAACAGATCTGTTGTCTCTGGGAATTCATCTTGTTATCTTTTTACAATCCATTTCACTGCCAGCAGCAGTGAATAAATACCTTTATTTTTCTGCAGCATTTTATTCCTCCTATTACAGCACTTACAACACTTATTACCAAATCCTCTCTTTCTGGTAGATTTTATGATGCAACTTCTCTAATAAAAGTTTTATAGCAGGCCTCTAATGAATTATACCCTACATAAGAGAAAGTAAACTGGTCTGCTTCAGAGCTTCAAAGCTGTAGCAATGAGTCCTACAGATTTACAGCAGACCTCTTCATTGCTCCAGCAAGAGTACTGATTGCATTGTTTCCAGGCTTTGCTTATAACATTTTTAGAGGCAGGAGCTGCTAATATCTATTTCACCTGCATCTCAGAAAGTTGGGAGCTCATATAGAAAACAAGTAGTGGATTCCATATAATGAGCACCACAGAAAAACTGGCCATGCAGGGCATGCTAAGAATGGTGTTAGTACTGTTTAGACTACATGTGCCATAATTAAAGCAAGGAAAAAAGAGATAGTAGCCATAAGACTAGAACTTTATGGAAGTAAAGCACTCACAAAGGCCTGACCATCTGTGTTCAGGCCCTTAAGAGACACAAGCAGCATTAGGAAAATAGGAGACGTTTCTCAAACATCAAACAGTCCAAGGGAAAAAAACAAGGAAAATAATAAATTAAGATGCCATATTTTTTCCCACTTATATTCTAAATGAAGCTATTAGATTAATTTGTTTTTGTTTTTTTTTTTTTTTTATAAATGCAAAGAGGATTGGTGGTCTGGCCTGAAATCTCAGACACATGACTATCATCAGTTTCCCCAAAGGATATAGTTCTGATAAACAGTTCTTGCATTATGTTTAGATAAATAAGGAAAAGAAAAATAGAAAATGGGATAAAAAATTAATAACAGCACTTACATGATTAATCAATGATATATTTTATTGGTGTAAGAACCAGCTACTTCCCATGCATAATTTATCAAGTAATAACTTTGCACCTTACAATTCTGTTTAAGGGATTTTAAATGTAAATGGAACAAGTGAAAATACCAGTGGGAAGTTACTACACTATTCCACTTCTAAATAAATGTATTTACATAACTCATTTTAAAAAAAATAAGAAATTAATTGGGCACTCAGTATAGTTTTCTATAATTGAAATTAACACTATAGTCTAGTTCAACAAATGAGTAAGATGTTTGAAAACAGCAAATTTAAGGAAACTTTAACACATTATGCTGACAGTGTTATACTTCTCACTTTTCCTGATACCAAAGAAAATGAAATAAATTGCGAAACACTATTTATCTACAGCACTCAAGTCCCCTTCAAGAGGATTTAGGTTTTCTGTCATATTCTGTATACAAAGGCTTGCTTATCTGGATATTTTAGAAATATTTTCAGTTTAAGATTTCTGTATATCAGGTGTATTCTAAGAGATTCATATAAAGTCCCTCACAGAACTGGGAAGGGACAAGTCCCTCAGAGCTCAGGGGGGGTGGGGGGGCAGCGAATGGAGAGAGAAGTTGGAGAAAAGGAGGGGAGGAAAGGAAAACATGTGTGACCAGGAAGACAGAGCATGGTTAGGAATAGAATACAGGAAAGAGAGAGAGAGACAGAAACAGAGAGAGAGAGAACATAAAAGAGGGAGACAATATTGGTTTGAAGATAAAATTGAACACAAAGAAAGGTCTAGAGAACTACAAGACTGCTCCCAACTAACAATTTGAGCTTCCGTGGAAAGGCTATCATAAATGCCCTTCCTGGAGAGTGAGATCAACAACTAATTTATCCATGGAGCCCTCAACTAATGCCTGTTGGAAGCAGGATCAAACACCCATACATAAACACTGAGTCGAACTAGAACCCAGATGCAGATGGAGAGAACAAAACCATGTGGCAGAAACACATACAGGCAGCTTACCTGAACAAGGAGGAGCTAACAGCCACTAGACTGATAGCTGGGAAGCCAGCATGGGACTGACTCAGGCCCCCCTGAATATGGGTCTCAGCCAGAAGGACTGAGCAGTCTAAGGGACCTCAGACAGTGGATCCAGGATGTATCCCTGGTGCACAAAAGGACTCTGTGAACACATCCCCCATGGAGGGATAACTGCCTTAATCTAGAGACAGGAGAGAAGCCCTAGTCCCTACTTCACATGACCTGTCAGATCTACATGACCCCAACTGGATAGCATTCCCCTATGTATGGAATTGAGGTGGGGGGATAGGAGGGGAGGGTGGTTAGAGTGCATGTGAGAGGGCAGAGATGGTAAAAGGGAGGGAAGAAGGGAGGGAGAGAGGGAAGGAGGGAGAAAGGGAGAGAGGGAGAGGGAACTGGGATCGACATGTAAAATAATAAATTAAATTACAAAAATGCTTTGACTCAAAAAATAAATAAATAAATAAATATTTAACATTGAATTAGAAAAAAAAAGATTTCTGTGTATCTTGACATCATCCTATGTAATTTATTATTTAACTAGTTTTGTACAAAGGGGGATTTTTCTCTGGTGCAACTTCAAAAATGTTAGATTTGTTATGGAGGAAATACTGCATCTCCCATAGAAGATCTATGAAATTAATTTTTTTCAATTAAAATTTTTTAATGTTTCTTACTAGTATGTAATATATTCTCTTTATTCTTGCTCCTCACTGTCTCTTATCTTCTTGTCATCCCTGTCATCCACCACGCCTCCCTACAAATCATTTTCCCATGTTCAAGCTGTTTTGTTTTGTTTTGTGACGCATGGAGTTTAACCATGCATTTCCAAGTAATCAGAGACAGGAGACTATCCATAATGGAGCCTGTGGGTTTGTTACCGGGAACACATGTAAACATAATGATTCCACATTTCGTGAAGTGGTAAGGTAATGGGCTGTTGGCAGGTCAGTCTTCTGCAGGTGTGTTGAATGCAATGACAGCTGTTGAGAGTGTGTGCTTAAAATGGCCAAGTCATTCCCTGAAATGACGTTCTCTCTGTATTCCATGTCTGCTTGGTTTTCTGTGGTATTTCCTGAACCATAAAGGAGCTGGTATAAATGTCCTATGTGGGGCTAAACAGTCAGCTGCCTTAGTCTCCAGCAAATCCATCAGGAAAGACCCTCCTGCGTTCACCATCATTCATGTAAAAAGAAGTTTTTGTTTTGTTTTCTGATTAATCCTAGGAGTAGCAATTCTCTATAGGTATAAATGTATGTGTTTTGAAGTCAGTTCAGTGCTATATCAATTTAGAGAGGCGTTTCCTTCATGTGTCTTAGGCATGTTTATATTATTTACATGAATGTTTTAAGACAGGAAAGGACTCAAATTCAACCAGAAATTAATAGGTCACTCTCATAACAGTCCATAATAGCCACTCCATTACTCCACCAGTGGGAACATTTGGCTTGTGAGCAGTAACTGTAGTTTGTAGAGTCTACACCTTCATAGGAACATTGATTCCAACCTCTACCCAAGCTTCAGCTGGGTTCCATGAATCTCATAACATTCTTTCCTTTTTATTTCTTTTGACAGTGATCTGAAGTAATCAGCCTTGGAATTCACAGTTTTTCATCTGCGAAACAAATTTTCCTTATAGTCCTTCCTCGTATTTTTATCTCATGCGATATATTTTTTAACTCTAAGTTTGTAAAACTAAATAAATTTCATTATTGACCTTCTGATTTTGACTGACTTTAACAAACTATTCTTTGTATTTTCTTGTTGCCCTTGAGCTTCTTCAAGATAATTATTTTTAATTCCTGAACTACCTTAGGTTTTGGAATGAAAAAAAAAAGAATAAAATTCATGATCCTTTTCTCTCATATACCCATAATTCCTTTCTTTCACATCAATAGTTTGACACTCAATTTTAATTTTGATTTAATCTTATGTACATGAGTGTTTTGTCTTCAAATATGTTTGTTTACCACTTGTGTGCATGTTGGCAACACAGACAAAAAAGGAGTGTTTGGTCCCCAAAATGGAATTGCAAATTTTTTTTACTGTTGAATCATTAGAAAATTTATTAAATTGAGTAATCCCCCCAAAAGATGAAGGAATGCTCTATAAAATGAAATATTTGCTATAATGTACTTTGTATACATTTTGTTTAGACTAAAAGTCTGTTTTTGGTTTTTATTATGTAACTTTTTTGTTTTTTTAAATATTTTTAATAATTTATTATTTTACATGTCGATCCCAGTTCCCTCTCCCTCCCTCCCTCCCTGCCTTGCTTTTACCCTCTCTGCCCTCTCACATGCACACTGATAACCCTCCCCTCCCATCCCCAACCCAAATTCCATATGTAAGGGAATGCCATCCAGTTGGGGTCATGTAGATCTGACAGGTCATGTGAAGTAGGGACTAGGGCTTCTCTCCTGTCTCTAGGTTAAAGCACTTACCCGTCAATGGGGTTCGGAAGGTCCTTTTGTGAACTAGGTATACATCCCGGCTCCACTGTCTGAGGTAACATAGACTGCCTGGTCCTTCTGGATGAGACCCATATTCAGGGGGGCCTGAGTCAGTCCCATGCTAGCTTCCATGTCTGGTGGCCCTTTAGCTCCTCCTTGTTCAGATCACCAGTCTTTATCTGTTTCTGCAGCCTGGTCTTGTCCTCTCCATCTGCATCTGGGTTCTAGTTCAACTCAGTGTGTATGTATGGGTGTTTGCACCTGTTTCCAACAATTACTAGAAGAGGGCTCCATGAATAAGTTAGTTGTTGATCTCACTCTCCAGGAAGGGCATTAATGGTAGCCTTTCCATGGAATCTCAAATTGTTATTTGGCAGCAGTCTTGTAGTTCTCTAGACCTTTCTTTGTGTTCAATTTTATCTTCAAACCAATATTGTCTCCATTTTTATGTTCTCTCTCTCTCTCTCTCTCTCTCTCTCTCTCTCTCTCTCTCTCTCTCTCTCTCTCTCTCTCTCTCTCTCCCCTGTCTTCTATTTCTAACCAGGAAGTTTTCCTTTCCTCCCCCTCGTTTTCTCCTACTTCTCTCTCCATTCGCTGCCCCACCCACTTCCCCTGTGCTCTGGGGGACTTGTCCCTTCCCGGTTCTGTGAGGGACTTTATATGAATCTCATAGAATATACCTTGTATCCTAGTTCCTCTGGTGGTGTGAATTATAGGCTGGTGATCCTTTGATCTAGGTCTAAAATCCATATATGAGTGAGTATATACTGTGTTCCTCCTTTTGTGACTGGGTTACCTCACTCAGGATGGTTTCTTCAAGTGCCATCTACTTGCCTGAGAATTTCAAAATAACATTATTTTTTTTCTGCAGAGTAGTATTCCATTGTGTGGATGTGCCACATCTTCATTAACCATTCTTCAATTGAAGGGCATCTAGGTTGCTTCCAGGTTCTTGCTATTACAAATAGTGCTGCTATGAACATAGTTGAACAGATGTCTTTGTTGCATGGATGTGGATCCTTTGGGTATATGCCTAAGAGGGGGATTTCCAGGTCCTGTGGTAAACTAATTCCCATTTTCCTGAGGAACCATCATACTGATCTCCAAAATGGCTGTATGAGTTTGCATTCCCACCAGCAGTGGAAGAGTGTTCCCATTTCTCCACATCCTCTCCAACATGAGTCCTCATTGGTGTTTCTAATTTTAGCCATTATGGCAGGAGTAAGATGATATCTCAAAGTTGTTTTGATTTGCATTTCCCTGATAGCTAAGGATGTGGAGCATTTTCTTAAGTGTCTTTCAGCCTTTTTGATTTCCTCTATTGAGAATTCTTTCTTCAGTTCTGTACCCCATTTTTTAATGGGTTATTTGGTGTTTTGTTGACTAGTTTCTTGAGTTCTTTGTATATTTTGGAGATCAGCCTTTTGTCAGATATAGGATTGGTGAAAATCTTTTCCCAGTCTGTGGGCTGCCGTTTGGTCTTGTCCACTGTGTCCTTTGCCTTACAGAAGCTTCTAAGTTTGAAGAGGTCCCATTTATTAATTGTTTCTCTTAGTGTCTGTGCCCCTGGAGTTATGTTCAGGAAGCGGTCTCCTATACCAATTTGTTCAAGGGTACCTCCTACTTTCTCTTCTAAGAGGTTCACTGTGGCTGGACTGATGTTGACGTCTTTGATCCATTTGGACTTGAGTTTTGTGCATGGCGACAGACATGGGTCTATCTGCAGTCTTCTACACACCCTCATCCAACTGTGCCAGCACCATTTGTTGAAGATGCTGTCCTTGCCCCATTGTATAATTTTAGCTGTTTTGTTGAAAATCAGGTGTTCATAGGTGTGTGGGTTAATATCAGGATTATCAATTCGATTCCATTGCTCCACTTGTCTTTTTTTTTGCCAATACCAGGCTGTTTTCAGAACTATATCTCTGTAGTAGAGTTTAGAGTCAGGAATAGTGATGCCTCCTGATGTTATTTTATTGTATAGGGTTGTTTTACCTATCCTGTGTCTTTTGTTTTTCCATATAAAGTTGATTATTATCCTTTCAAGGTCAGTGAAGTATTGTGCTGGAATTTTAATGGGGATTGCATTGAGTATGTAGATTGCTTTTGGGAAGATTGCCATTTTTACTATGTTTATCCTACCTATCCATGAGCATGGGAGATCTTTCCATTTTCTGGTATCTTCTTTAAGTTCTTTCTTTAGAGCCACAATGTTCTTGTTATATAGGTCTTTTACTTGTTTGGTAAGTGTTACCCCAAGAAACTTTATGTTGCTTGTGGCAATTGTACAGGGTGATGTTTCTCTGATTTCTTTCTCTGTCTCTTTGTCATCTGAAAAAAGTAGGGCTACTGATTTTTTGAGTTTCTCTTATATCCTGTTAGTTTGCTGAAGATATTTATCAGCTGTAGATTTTATTGGGTAGCTTATATAAACTATCATATCATCTGCAAATAGAGACAGTTTGACTTCTTCCTTTCCAGTTTGGATCCCCTTGATCTCCTTTTGTGTTATAGCATTAGCTAGAACTTCTAGTACAATGTTGAAGAGATATGGAGAGAGAGGGCAGCCTTGTCTTGTTCCTGATTTTAGAGAAATTGGCTTGAGATTCTCTCCATTCAGTTTGATGGTGGCAGTTGGTTTGCTGTATATTGCTTTTATTATGTTTTGGTATGTTCCTGTTATCCCTGACCTCTCCAAGACCTTTATCATGAAAGGGTGTTGAATTTTGTCGAAGTCTTCAACTCTGGGGAGATAATCATATGTTTTTTTTTTTTTTTTAGTTTGTTTATATGGTGGATCACGTTGATAGATTTTTGTATGTTAAACCATCACTGTATTCCAGGGATGAAGGCTACTTGTTCATGGTGGATGATTTCTGTGATGTATTCTTGAATTCGGTTTGCCAGTATTTTATTGATATTTTTGCATCGATGTTCATCAGGGTTATTGGTCTGCAGTTTTCTTTCTTAGTTGTGTATTTGTGAGGCTTGGGTACCAAGGTTATTGTGGCCTAATACAAAGAGTTTGGCAATGAACCTTCTGTTTCTATTTTGTGGAACAGTTTGAGGAGTGTTGGTATTAGTTCTTCCTTGAATGTCTGGTAGAATTCTGCACTGAATCCATCTGGCCCTGAACTTTTTTTGGTTGGAAGGCTTTGGTTAGAAGGCTTTCTATGACTGTTTCTATTTCATTGTGGGTTATAGGTCTATTTAAGTTGTTTGCCTGTTCTTGTTTTAATGTTGGTAAGTGATAGTTATCCAGAAATTTGTCCATTTCCTTTGAATTTTCAATTTTTGTGGAATACAGGTTTTCAAAGTTTGATCTGAAAATTGTCTGGATTTCCTCTGTGTCCTTTGTTATGTTCCCCTTTTCGTTTCTGATTTCGTTAATTTGCATGTTCTCTCTCTGCTTTTTTGTTAGTTTGGATAAAGGTTTGTCTATCTTGCTGATTTTCTAAAAAAAAAAAAAAAGAACTCTTTGTTGCATTGATTTTTTTGTATTGTTTTCCTGGTTTCTATTTTGTTGATTTCAGACCTCAAGTTGATTAATTCCTGGCATCAACTCCTACAGGGTGAGTTTGCTTCACTTTGTTCTAAGGCTTTTAGTTTCGCTGTTAAATCTCTTGTGTGACTATCCTCTGTTTTCTTCATATGGGCTCGTAGTGCAATGAACTTCCCTTGTAGCACTGATTTCAAGGTGTCCCATAAGTTCCAGTATGTTGTGTCCTCATTCTCGTACAATATTAGAAAGCCCTTAAGTTCTCTCTTTATTTCTTCTTTGAACCAGGTGTGGTGCAATTGCACATTGTTCAGTTTCCATGAGTTTGCAGGTTTTCTGCTATTTGTGTTGTTGTTGAATTTCAATTTTAAAGCATGGTGGTATGATAAGATATAGGGGACTATTCCTATTCTCTTGTGTCTGTTGAGGTTTGTTGTGCCACCTAGTATGTGGTCGATTTTAGAGAACGTTCCATGTGGAGAAGAGAAGAAGGTATATTCTTTTGTGTTTGGATGGAATATTCTATAGATATCTGTTAAACCCAGTTGAGACATAACTTCTGTTAGTTCTTTAGTTTCTTTGTTGAGTTTCTGATTGGTGGTCCTGTCTAGTGTTGAGAGTGGTGTATTGAAGTCTCCCACTATAAGTGTGTGAGGTTTTATATGAACTTTGAGTTTTAGTAGCGTTTCTTTTACGAATATGGGTGCCATTGTGTTAGGACATAGATGTTCAGAACTGAGACTTTGTGTTAATGGATTTCTCCTGTTACTTATCCTCTCTGGGTCTATGGATTGCAGCATAGTTATTCTTATTGTTTATAGATAATACCCACTTCTCAGGCAAGTGGATGGAACTTGAAGAAACCATCCTGAATGAGGTTACCCAGTCCAAAAAGAGGAATATGGTATGTACTTGCTCATATATGGATTGTAGACCTGGAGCAAAGGATAACCAGCCTATAATTCACACCACCAAAGGAACTAGGACACAAGGTGTATTCTAAGAGATTCATATGAAGTCCCTCATAGAACTGGGAACGGACAAGTCCCCCAGAGCACATGGGGAGTGAGGGGCAGTGAGTGGAGAGGGAAGTAGGAGAAAGAGATGGGGAGGAGAGGAAAGCACATAGGACTAGGAAGATTCAGTCAGGGGAGAAGTAGAAGACAGAAAAGGGCGAGCGAGGGAAGAGAGGGAGGGAGGGAGAGAGTGTGTGTGTGTGAGAGAGAAAACATAAAAGAGGAAGCCAGTATAGGTTTGAAGAGAAAACTGAACCTAAAGAAATGTCCAGAGACCTACAAGACTGACTCCAAATAACAATTTGAACAACAGTGGAAAGGCTACCATAAATGCCCTTTCCTGATAATGAGATCAGTGACTAACTTACTAACTTATCCACCATTATGGAGCCCTCATTTAGTACCTGTTGGAAAAAGAAGCAAACACCCACAACTAAACACTGAGTGGAACTGCAATCCAGATGCAGAGAGGGAGGACAAGACCAGGCTGAAAAAAAAAAAAAAAAAAAAAAAACATAGAGGCAGCTGACCTGAAAAAGGAGGAGCTAACAGGCCTCCAGTCTGGTAGCTGGGAATCCATATGGAACTGACTCAGATCCCCTTGAACATGGGTCTCGGCTAGAAGGCCTGAGCAGTCTAAGGGATCTCAGACAGTGGAACCAGAATGTATTCCTGGCACACAAAAGGACTTTGGGGACACATCCCCATTGGAGCAAATCTCCCTTAACCTAGAGTCAGGAGAGAAGTCCTAGTCCCTATTTCAAATGACTTGACTGTTTAAGATGAACCCTCCTGGATGGCAACACCCTACATGTGGTGTGGGGGATGGATGGGAGAGGAGGATGGTAGGGGTGCATGTGAGTGGGGGAGAGAGGGAAAGAGGGAGGGAGGGAAATATGGAGGGAGGGAGAGGGAACTGGGATTAATATGTAAAATAAAAATAAAAAAAGATAATACCCACTTATAAGTGAGTACTTACCATGTTTGCCTTTCTGAGTCTGGGATACCTCACTTGGGATGATTTTTGTCTAGTTTTACTATCCATTTGTCTGCAAATTTCAAGATCTCACTGTTTTTAACAGCTGAGTAATGCTTTATTGTGTAAATGTATCACATTTTATTTATCCTTTATTCTTCAGTTGAGGGACATCTAGGTTGTTTATAGTTTTTGATAATTACAAATAAGGCTCCTATCTATATACATAGTTTAACAAGTGACCTTGTGTTATGACTAAGCATCGTTTGGGTATATGTCCTAGAGTGGTATTGCTGGATCTTGAGGTAGGTCAATCCCAATTTTCTGAGAAACCACCAATTTGATTCCAAAGTAGCTATACAAGTTTGTACTCCCACCAGCATTGGAGGACTGTTCCCCTTTCTCCTCATCCTCTGCAGCATGAGCTCTCACTTGTGTTTATCTTAGTCATTCTGACAGGTGTAAGGTGGAATATCTGAAGCATTTTGACTTGTAATTCCCTGATGGTTAAGGATGTTGAACATTTAAGTTTTTTTTTTTTTTTTCATTTGAGATTCCTCTGTTGAGAATTCTGTTTAGATCTGCATCCATTTTTTTAAGTTGGATTATTTTGTTTGTTGATGTCTAGTTTTTTGGGTTCTTTATATATTTTGAAAAACATCCCTTTGTCAAATGTAAAGTTGGTGATAATCTTCTCTCATTGTGTAGGCTGCTGTTTTGTCCTATCGATGATGTCCTTTGTCTTACAGAAGCTTTTAAGTTTCATGAGATCCCATTTGTTAATTATTGATGATATGAAGATAGTGCCTATGCTACTTGTGTTCTGTTCAGGTAGTTGTCTCCTCTCCAATGTGATATTTCCCACTTTTTCTTCTATCAGATACAGTGTATCTGGATTTATGTTGAGGTCTTTGACCTACTTGGATTTGAGTTTTGTGCAGGGTGATATTGCATTCTTCTACATATAGACATCCAGTTATTTCAGCACTATTTGTTGAAGATGCTTTCTTTTTTCCATTGTTTGATGCTAGTTTCTTCACCAAAAATCAGGTGTCGATAGATGTGATGAGATCCACTGATCTACCTGTTTGTTTGTATGTCAATACCATGCTGTCTTCATTACAATACCTCTGTAGTGGAGTGAAATCAGGAATGGTGATACAGATGAACTGTCTTTTATTGTACAGGATTGTTTCAGTTTTCCTGGGGTTTTTGTTTCTTTCATATGAGGTTGAGTGTTGTTCTTTAAGGTCTATAAAGATTTCTGCTGAGATTTTGGTGGGGATTTCACTGAATCTGTAGATTGCTTTTGGTAAGACAGCAATTTTAACTGTTAATCCTACCAATCCATAATCACTGGAGATCTTTCCATTTTCTGATACCTTCTCCAGTTTCTTTCTTCAAAGACTTGAAGTTCTTGTTATACAGAATTTTACTTATTTGGATAACAGCACCAAGCTGTTGTATATTATTTGTGGCTATTGTTGAGAGTGTTGTTTCCCTGATTTCATGCTCTTCCTGATTACCATAATAAATCAGGTTTTTTTTAATGAACAAATAGATTTCTTTGAAGTGACATCTAAGACTGTGAGCATGATATCATAAGCAGTGTCTGGAACAATGTCTGCTCTAGTTGTCCCTCAACAGCTCACTGAGTGTGGCATTTCCCCAAACTGAGGGCACTTTTAAAATTCTTATTTCTCAGTTGATCCACTTAAGCAACAGTAAGTGCATTTTAATTTATAAATTCATAATATGTCTAGACAGCACAAGCATACTGCAGTTTATACCAACTCAGTTGTCTTCCAGATATTTAGCCACTCAGGGATAATGATATATTTTTAATGATTGTTTGCAGAATCTAAAGAATGAAACATGTCTAAAAGTGATTAAAATGTTCTTGTGTTTACTGATTTCCAAGTGTGAACTTTAAAGGGTGTAAAATGACTAGAACTTTGGACCGCTTGATGAAAATTTCTAAATATAAAAGTTTGTCACATATTACCAAATGTTCATAAACCAAACACACTGTTTATATACCTCAAACTTTTTATGTATAAATGCTCATATAAATTTACAGAAAATAATTAAGTCCATGACTCCAGAAAATGACTTTGATAAAGTAGGAATGGAAATGTGTTTTAAAATTAAACTACAATTTACTCAATTTTAAAATTCAGTGTTAATGAACATTGAAAAATATACCCAAGATGTAGTGGAATGCTTCTTATTTTTTGTATCAGTCTACATAGTAACATTCTCCACACTCCTTCAAGTTAGCAGACTTTCCAACATCTTTTATGTTTGAATTTCTGAACTTGACCTCATTAACATGTGCTCTGAAGGAGAGAAGCTTTCTCACCTTCATCTTTGATAAGCAGGTTCATTAAGAACAGTCCATCGGCTTTGGGTCTTTCTCTGTGGCAGGGGTTGTCACAGATGGTCACAGATAGCACGCTTTTTACCAACCAAGAGCAAGCCTTGTAGGTCAAGAAAGTCAAGAATGGTGAGTCCGTAGATACACATGGACCGTGCCAGAACTTGGCCTGCTTTGCCATAAGGGATGTCTTCTTAGGCTTCACAGTTAATATTGGTTGTTAGCTTGAAAACAATCTGGAATCATCAAGAAAATAAGCCTATGATATAAAAGGTTATTTGTGGTGAAAGCCCATTCTGATTGCAAAATTGAATAAAAAATAAGCTTAGCAAAAGCATTTATCATGCTTTATGACTGCTAACAAATGTGACCATTTGATTCAAACCCCTGCTGTCATTCTTTCCTTGTCTCGATAAACTTAATACCCTGAAACCATGAGCCAAGACACTCCCACACACTTACTTAATATCTTCTTGTCAGGTATTTGGTAAAGGCAATAATAAAGAATAATAAATAATAATGTAATAAGTACTATAGTAATAATAAATTAATAAACAATAAAGCAATGAATCAATAAAGAAAAAGGGATCATGATAAAGTAACATGGGACCCATGGAGGAATTGTAACTACTGTAAAAGTGGTAGAACTGGGAATATAGTCACACAAGTAAGAAAATTGACCTAAAAGGCACAGATATGAAAATGGGAAATCCAGAGTCCAAACAGACAGAAGCCAGAGTGGTTACAACCACTACCCAGAAGGAAATTGTTACAGCTTAGAAGATGCATATATACCACACAGTAGATGTAAAAGAAAGATACCCCTGATCTGGGACTGTTCTTGCAAGTAGCTGAATTTAGAAAGACTAGCATTGAAGCACCTGTTTTAGAACATTAGCTTATTTTTTAATTGAGCTCCCAAAGTGGCTTGTCAAAGATGTTTCACACAAATCTGAGTTTGATTTTTTTTTTCTTTTCTTTTCTTTCTTTCTTTTTTTTTTTTTTTTTTTTTTTTTTTTTTTGTGAAGTTTTGATATCTATTCCCCAACCAGAACCATATTTTCTTGTTGGGAGGGGGGCTTGAGCTTTGAGGATTATTGCTTCCATTTAAAAATTAAGTTTGGCCAGACATCTCTTGAGTTAATATTCATCTAGAGACACTTTTAAAGCCTGTGTACAATGTTTATCTTGGCCAGAAGAATAAATATTCTTCATCAAAACCACAATTTCTTGAAGACATTTGAATTTTAGATCACTTTAGAGAAGACTTCTTAAAAATGTTTGTGAATGCCTTTTTTCTTTTTTTGAGAGATCTAAAGCTTTAATTAGCTATTCACATGCAAATTCTTTTTTCATGCTAGAGTTAGATGTTTAAAATAATTATCCACAAACTACCAATAGATGTCACTCCAGTGTTCCATGGTAGAATTATTTGTTTTTTTTAAGTTATTATTTTTTTTAATTTTACATATCAATCCTGATGGGAGATGTCATTCTGTATGTTTCTCATACTGGTTAATAATAAAGCACTGTTGGCCAATAGGAAAGGAAGATAGGAGGGACTAGGAGACAAGGAGGAAATAGGAAGTAGTAAGGAGGAGTCAAGATGGAGAGTCTGGAGAAAGCAGTATGCTGCCGGCTCCCTGGTAAGAGAAATACATAGATACATAGAAATGGGTTAATAATTAAGGCAGAGCTAGCCGATAAGAAACAAGTAACAGGGCCAACAGTATTGTATCAAAAAAAAAAAAAAAAAAAAAAAAAAAAGAGCAGGTGGCGGGCAGAAAAACCATACTCCTTACAGATGGCGCCCAACGTGGCTAATAAGAACTTACACTTAAAATTTAACAAAAGCTTAAGAAAGGGTTTTACAAACAAAAGAACAGAGACAAGCAAGGTTTCTTGGTAACATCATTTTTCTCAGTTGAACTCTGCTTTGCTAGAGACAAGCAGATATTCGCTTGGCTCCTTAAGGGAAGATTCCTGACTCAGCATATGCGGCAAAAAACCGCAAGGCTTTCAAGAAACTCTGCTAACAATTTAGTGGTGTGTATGAGAGATGGCAATGGCAGTGACCACATCTCCAAGCCGGCAGCATGCTTTCTGGATGGCAGCACAGAGCAAGGCAGTGAGCACAACTTTCCGTGCTGGCGGTAAAAGTACCCGCCACCATCTTTGGTAAACCGTGGCTGACACAGCTATGACTTTCATTTTAGCAATGTTGTTGTTTACCAGATAAAAGACTTGTGGCCAGACGAAGATAAAGATTTACAGTAAAGACAGATTCATATTAAGAAAAACCTCTAAAGGTTTACAGTGTTTTAAAATATATGTAGGCTTGGGAGAAAAAAAAAAAATAAAATGGTTTTTAAGAGACAAAGAGGAACTGGGTGTGGTGGCACACACCTTTAATCCCAGCACTTGGGAGACAGAGGCAAGCAGATCTCTGTGATTTCAAAGTAAACCTGGTATGCAGAGTGAATTCCAGGACAGATAAGAGTTACATAGAGAAACTCTGTCTCAAAAAATAAAAAGTAAAATAAACAGAGTAATAATAAAGCCACGTAAAGATGAAAAGCTCAGAGAGAATCTGGTTACTGTATGCTATTGTGTTGTCTCTACATTGTTTGACTGCTGAGAAAATAACAACTGATAAAGGAAATGCTGCTGGATTAATTAAATTTATATATTTTAAAAATGTTTTGACTCCAACATTTAAGTTTAAGGACAAGTTACTGGGGAAAAGGATTTCTATTTTTGTTTCCACAGAAAATAAAAAGCTGTGGATTCCTTCCAGACTTGTGTGGTTTGATCAAGCCAGACCCCCTGAAACAGGACCAGGTGATCCTACATTCAAAATAGCTGAACAAAGCAGCCTTGCAGACTACAGCCAAGATTTCTGTGTCTTCTCATGATCCCCCATGACAGCGCCCCCTGTCAGCAGGAAGTAGTTTGGAAAGAACGACGCCCAAATTCCCAAATATTGTTTATAAATGTTTGGTTTCATTTAAATGGACTTGGTTATAAATGGGTAATGATCCCAACCAATATTCTTTTTAAAGGTAAAAAGGGAATTATGGTATAGATATGGATACTTTGTATTGGAATGGATTTTCATTTATTGATACAATTTAAGGTCAATTTTGTGATGTATATATTTCTCCTTTTGTTTGGGTATTGTGTTTATATAGTTCATTCAGAAACATATTGTATAATGTACTACAGATTATAGATAATTACCTATGATAGTCAAAGCTTAGAGTTAAGTTAGTTAGGTTTTTCAAGATACACAGAGATGTATTTGAGATAGATAGGCATTCTTCAAACCTTTCAAAGACCTACAGAATATGGCATTTAAAATGGATTAGGGTTTTACTTGACAATGAGACATAATTGCTCCTGGTAACACCACCTGCGTCAAAAAAGGAAGATGGACATTAAAGAAACACGTTATGGAGTTTACTTCCAATATGGCAAGACTGCTCTTGTCTGGACTGTTTGACTTTGTGCTATATAAACTGGACATGCAGGGCCCACAGAAAAGTGACTGCTGATTCACGATGGACATTGCTACAGAGTTCCTGCTTCATGGAAGAGTCTGCGAGACAGTATGCAGGACACAGAGAAAAGTGACTGATAACTGCCAATACAAGAAGACAGTTTAAAGTTTCCTGCATTGCTGAAGAGTCTGCCAGACACACTATGGCCTATGGGCTGAAGATGGAAGATTACAGAAGAACTTCGGGTGACCAGGCAATGAGTTGTCTCTGTCATTTCTAGAGCTTATATATTATCCTTCTGTGGTCTTTGAAGGAGTTGAAGACAGATAGTTATGGTTATAGTTTTCATTAGTTAGGATTAAAGATAAGTTACTTAGACTTTAGACACACAAAGATAGAATAGATGATGAAATATTTTCTTCAAATCTTGTAAATGTTAATGGACTAAATATTGTTAACTGTGATTCTTACTTGATAACTGTTGTATAATATATTTTGCTATGTTAAGGTTAAAACCCTTCTTTTTATTTAGACAGAAAAGAGGAGATGATGGGAGATGTCATTCTGTATGTTTCTCATACTGGTTAATAATAAAGCACTGTTGGCCAATAGGAAAGGAAGATAGGAGGGACTAGGAGACAAGGAGGAAATAGGAAGTAGTAGGGAGGAGTCAAGATGGAGAGTCTGGAGAGAGCAGTATGCGGCCGCAGGCTCCCGGTAAGAAGAACGCGTGGACATACATAGATTAACACAAATGGGTTAATAACTAAGGCAGAGCTAGCCAATAAGAAACTAGTACCTGGCCAATAGCATTGTAGCAAATACAGAGTCTCTGTGTGTTATTTGGGGCTGGCGCAGTGGCAGGACAAGACCGGGCAGCAGGCGGAAAAACCGTACTCGTTACACAATCCCACTTCCCTCCCCCTCTCATCCTCCCACATCCCCTGATTCCCCTCTCATCCCATTCCCTACCCACTCCTCCGTAGGAGGGTGAGGCCTTCTAGGAGGGATCATCAAAATCTGTCAAGTCATTTGGAGTAGAGCCTAGGCCCTTTCTCCTGTCTCTAGGTTAAGGAAGTATCCTTCCATGGGAAATGTGTCCCCAAAGTCCTTTCATGCACCAGGACTGAGTTCCACTGTCAGAGATCCTGTAGACTGCCCAGGCCTTCTAATTGAGACCTACATTCGGGGGGGGGGGTCTCACTTGGTTCAATGCTTGTTTTCAAGCTATCAGTCTGGGGGGGTGGTGGTGGTTCATGAGCTCCCCTTTGTTTTATTACTATGGAAAACATTGTGTAGTGTGGGGATCCTTTATGGAGCTAATTGAAAAAATGAAATGCAGTGGGGAAAGATAGACAGCATTCAACACTACATGGGTCCATATGTGAAAATGATCCAAAGATTTACAGACTTTCTTTACTTCCTCAAACTATAAGATACCTAGCTATCACATTATTTTCAGTAAATTTATTTTAAAATAACTGAAATAAAATTAACAAAATCTAGTTTGGTGGATGTAAGAGTAGTAAATATGAAATTGTACTTTAAGCATCTACCTATTTAATATCTTAAAATTTATGTATTGACCAAGGAATGAAAATATCCTCTTTCACATCAGTATTCAAAACAAGTGAAATTACAAAATATAAACAGCAAAGACAATGAATGACACATGGAACTGTCCTGTAATGACAGCCTATTATAACAAGCTGTGTGAGAAAGTCATTAAATTAAATCAAACATATTTTGTAATTGCTTCCATCGAAAAATCAATTGAAAACAGAATTGTATAATAAAGATTCATTTTATATTGCATTAATTTCTTATTTTTAGGAAACTAACAACACTTCAAAATCATTCATTACTTTTCACATTTAAAGAAATAACTATCAAAGTAATGCTGTATATAATATGATAAGGTTTTATAATTTCAGCCTTAAGTCTGATGCTTTCTTGAGTTAATCTTCCCTTCATGAATTTCCTCTACTTTTGGCTGGTGTCAAAAAAAATCTTCTATTATATTACTATGGAACCTACAAATCTTTAATTTCCCTTTGACTTAAAATACTTAAAATAACTGTAATTATTTGTAGGCAGAAGTATATATTTACAAGTGACTAATTCATATTGCTTGATGTACTCCCGCAGAAGTCAGGATGGAGCATAATATATTAATATGTGTGAGCTATTCTCATTTCTTCTCTGCTACTTAAGAACTAGTAAAGTTTGTGCCTTTGGACCCGTATCAATCACCTGGGAAAAGAAAGATGTATGCAATCAATTTTCTGAAGTGATAGTTTGAAGCTTAAAACCTAGTTTTTAGTTATCTAACCAAAATGAGGCAAAGTACAATAACTGGTATAACACTGAAAGGGGAAACATGAACAATTAATAGACCTGTCAAAAATCACAAGCTCAAGTATTGTCTGAGTCAACACTCAAGACCATCATCTCAAGCAATTACATGGCATCCTCTCAGTGGGTGGGAAACCAAAGTTCAGAATGAATGAGTAAATTATCCAAGTCATGTAGGTGAGTTACAGCTGGGAGTCAAGGGCAAAAGACTCACCCTAGGAAGTGTGATCCAATGCAGCTAAGTAACTAGGGGAAAATATTAGGGGAAAGAGAAAAAAAAAACCCAATAACCATGTATTTATTTTTCTTAACAAACATAAATGTAGCTGGAAATGGTGGTGCCTGCCTTTAATCCCAACACTTGGGAGGCAGAGGAAGGTGGATCTCTGAGAGTTCAAGGTCAGCCTGGTCTATGAAGCCAATCCTAGGACAGCTAGGACTGTTACACAGAGAAACCCTGTTTCAAAAACAGACAAAATTAGAAAACAGGAGAGCTATAACTAAAGTGATTATGAGCTTGATTGTCCTTTGGATTTGTTTCTAACAGAGCTGTAATGTCAGAGGTTAAAATTTATTCCTGTTACTTCATGGCTCACATTCCCCATCACCAGCACAGTAGTGATTGCCCTCACTCTAGTGCCAGTGTCTATACCAAGAGGGCAAGAAAGCTTTTAGCAACATTGACAAAACAGATTTCCCATTGCAGAACAGAGCCCCTGACCCACAGAAAAAGATCCCATAAACAGGTGTTGATGGGGCAAATGAGCATGTATTAGACATAGCAGAGTACAGGCAATAAAGGCATTTTCCATGCACTCTAGCTGCATGGAAAATTTATGCAGAAGGATGATAATGTAACACATACCCTAAGATGTTCATTGTAACTACTATTTTGAAGAAAATTGACCCTATTATCTCTCTTCCTTTCAACTTCAGAATGAATCCTTTGACTAATCACAAGATTTACCAGTTGTTTTTTCCTTCCAGTCCAAACTTTAAAAAACAATTTTTGCTTCTCCTATAAGCTATCATTTCTTCCCAGAAGCACGATATTTTTCTGCCTTTTGCTCAGTACCCTAATTTCATCCTGTGTACTGCTGTGACTTTGTCTCTGAGACACTAAGCTTTCTAAGTCCCAAGATCAAGAGGAACACTGCTATGAGGATCAAGAGAAACTATAAAATACCAGATTTTGTCTCTGTAATAGAAGCATACTGCTCCTCACTGGAACATTTTTCTTCAGTTTGTTGACATTTTAACAAAGCTACAAGTTTTTGCTCAGGTTCATTCTCAAAATACAGTGCCAAAGCTTTTCCAAACTTTACCATGGGAATCAACGTGCAGGTCTTTTGGTGAATGTATTTCTTTAGTAATTATATCACCACATATATTTCAGAAAATAGCAGCTTAAAAGAGAGGATTGCTGCTAACTAGCTATGTGGTGATGCTCCCTGGGAATTATCACATGTTCTGGATAGTCTCTCAACTAGAAAGTCATATGGAGACTATCTGAGGTAACACCCCAAACACCTCCTCTAAATTCTGACAATTTAACATTGTTCCATAAAATATTCCCAGTACACATCTATGATACAAAAACTGTATTCTTTTGTCTCAACTTTGTGTTTTCTTGATATTTAATGAAGGTTTGGAAAAGTTCTAACAAGGTTGGTATTCCTGGTTTCTACTGGCAGCAGGGCTGACTCTGCCGTAGCTAATAAGCTAAGACAAGAGAACTTTATCCTGTTTTTCAGTGTCCCTTCAAACTGTCACTTGTTTTTGTCCAGGCAATATTTCTTTAGATAATATTTTCAACCTCAGCTATTTGCTTTCATCTTCATGTCATTCCTCTTTCAGAATGAAAGAGATCTAAAATAAGTAGAAATAAGAGTAACAAAAGGGTATGAAAATGGGAAAAGACACAAACTTAAAGCCAGTGGTCACCAACTAACCTGAAAATAGCTTGGAATCCATAATGCATATCCAGGCCATTGTCATTGATAGCAGGCAGGAAACCAAAACATTTGCCGGCTTCAGATAAAAATGCTTGCTGATTTGATTTAACTGGGAGAAAACCTACATGTAAAAAAAAAAAAAAATCATTGCTCTAGAATGTGTTATGACTAATAGAAGTAATATTTGTTTCACATTGACTTTTTCAAGTTAATCATGTACTCATCCACAATTTAAGCCCAGCTCATGTTGGTACTTAGTCTAGTCTTTGCACCTCCTCTCTTCTCCATTAAGTACTTTGAAGATTCCCTTTGCAATATCGCTTTTCTCTCACTTTCCTTTTAATTTCCAGTCTTTCTAAAGAAATGCACATACCAACAGAATTTTAAGCTGAACAATTTATTTGTGGTTGAGCAATAAAGTGATTTTCTTATTTCTTAATCTGGTGGGATGTGGGATAATGAGTTAGGAATTTTCCCAGTGGTGGTGGTGAATGCCTTTAATCCCAGCACTTGGGAGGCAGAGACAAGCAAGCCTACCAAGTTTGAGGTCAACCTGTTCTATAGAGTTAAGTTCTAGGACAGCCAGGGCTATACAAAAGAAACCCAAAAAACCAACCCTCTCCCTCCAAAAAAAAAAAAAAAAAAAAAAAAACAAGGAATTCTAATAAAGAGTAAGGAAACAATTACAGAACATGAGATAATAAACAGATCCTCTATGAACATTATTTTCTTACCTGCCCTCCCCACACTCTTCATTACTCCATTATATTCTATGTCTATCTATCAGAATGCTTCTCAGATTTGTGTGTGTGTGTGTGTGTGTGTGTGTGTGTGTGTGTGTGTGTGTGATTTCTAATACTTTTTGTTAAGTTAGATAATTTTATTTGAAGCACTTGACTACCTGAAACTTTGACGTGAATGTTATGACGTGCCTTCCAGTCCTGCCCTCAGTGAAGGACCGAACTCTTGGCTCAGCCCTTTGGGTTCTGCCACTGAGAATCCCGGGATCTTTATATTGTCCTTCCATATCCAATGAATAACTGTGAAACATAAAGCTTGACTTCTCAGCAGAACTGAGATAATTCCAGGAGCTTCCCCAAGGATCATGGCACCACCCTGTGTCTCATCTTTTCCTTTCCAAGGTGTTGCAGAACCCAAGAACACAGATGTATTCTAAGATATTCTTCCTCATATTCAGGCACTAAAAATTATTGGAAAGATATATATCCATTTTTCATCAATGAAATAAGGATAAACACATTAACTCATGAGGTTTGATGATGGGAGATGTCATTCTGTATATGTTTCTCATACTGGTTAATAATAAAGCACTGTTGGCCAATAGGAAAGGAAGATAGGAGGGACTAGGAGACAAGGAGGAAATAGGAAGTAGGAAGGAGGAGTCAAGATGGAGAGTCTGGCCTATTTAAAACAGTCAGCATTTGTCAAAAAATAATAATAGAACATGAAATCCATAAATACGTCCCTGCCAACCCTTCTCAACATAATTATTTACTCAATTTATAATAGTGGTTAATAGCAGTGCCATGATATTTTTTTGTTTCTTTATGCAAAACTTGCATTTAGTTGTATAGAAAAAAAAAAGTAGGTTAGGGAAAAAGAAAAGAACTCAGGTTATTCATTAATTGCAGAGCTCCTCAGTATTTGTTCTTTATTTTTAAGACCAGAAGCAGCTGACCCAGTTTATAATAATGCTTAGCAACATTATTGCCATGTTTCTATATTAGAAAACAGATGTCATGTTCTATTAGTCACACATATGCTAAAAGTTTCCAGCTGCCTGATGAACCATAGAGAATGCCAGCAACATGGCTCATCATTGAGTTGGAGGTGCAAGATTATAATACCTTCTGAGTATCAGTTATTAGATCATGGTAGTTAATATCATCAAAACACTGGAGCACAGTTTGTTCTTATCTAGTCTCATTAAAGGTGATGTCAACAGAAAAGAAATGTTACAACTGCCTTCCTGAAGCAATCGTAAACACAAGGCAATAAATAAATTTTCAATGTAGACTTTGAAACTTAGGAGACTTCAAGATAATAGTATTTCAAAACGTTATCTTTTAAAATAAATGCATGCAAACATTTAAACTGTTGTATTTTAAAATTAATGCATGCAAACATTTTATTTGAAATCTACTAAAATAAGAATTTCATACATTCCATTTGTACTCCCACAATTTGCAGTTATTTACTCAGAATGATTGTTGTTATGTTTATGTAAAGATCTTAAGATCTGTGCGTAAATTGTCCAAGATTTGATCATTATCAAATTCCCTTTGGAGATATCTCCCTGAGTTGAACATTCCTTCAAAGTGGAAATTCAGTTATAAATCACATTTTAAAATGATGATGCACTTTCTAAAGTGATACTCCTACTTCAATACAAAGTTAGACTTCATTTAACAGCATTAATATTAACATTAACAGCAACATTACTTAAGTAAGAAAGTACTCTGGATAGATCAACTTTTTTGCTCAATGAGAAATTCAAACAAATGAATGCCAAACATCGACAATTTATTATTGCATGGTCTGGGACAAGTTAAGTAACTAAGTCTTACAACCTCAGTTTCTCCATTTGTATCGTGAATGAAATTCTGAAAGATAAGTAAGGTACCAGAACATAGGGACCTAACAAACTTAGTCCCTCCTCTCACCCATTTTTTTGAGTAATTAGCTATGGGGAATCCAGAGGTATTATGTGAAAAATATTGGTAATAGACTATCTAGGTAATAGGTGCGTAATACTTAGAGTGCTGCAGAGACATATTTTATATCCACTCCCAGTAAAACCTAAACATGCATAGGAAAATATATACACTAAACAGCTACCCAGATCTTTAAATGTGTTTACAATGTCTTATTTTGTTCAAGGAAATAAATCACTACAACAAGTCATACTATTTTAATTAACTTTATGAAGGTCAGAAATAGATCAGAGTTGGAGGACTGAAACTCCTTTCATAATTCCTAGAAGGCAGAGGGAAGTCAACATACTACACAGATCTTTGAAAAATGTTTCTTTCCTTTCCAATAGCTGTAGATTCTTTCTCTAACACCCTGATGTTATTAGTGTTTCTGTGAGAGCATTTGCTTTCCAAGATTTAACAAGAAACAAGAATCCAAAAATAGTATGTAAAGATTTGAAAGAATGAAGGCTTGGAATGATTAAGGCTATTCTTAGCTCTGTTCTTAAAGTCCACACTGGTCCCTGGTAGTCTAGTCAGGATGAGTGTTTCTGGAATTGGATTACAGATTATTTTACTCATGACATTTCCCATTAGAGGAATGGAGAAGTGGTTATTGATAGGCAAATTATAAACACCCCCCAAAAATCTCAGTAAATTTTAAATAAGTATTCCCAAAGATAGTTGGACATTCATACTAAATATGTGGCTTGTTCTGAAAAATAAGAATGTTTGCCTGGACAAGGAATGGCTCAAGTTCATGGGTCGAGTTATTTTCATTTGTAGATGTGGTTCATGTGTATTTGGTTCTTTGTTGTGTTTGTATCTATTAAGGGAAATTATGAAAATATGTCATGAAGAATAAAAATTCTATCTATCCTATATGTTGCAGATAAAGACATATTTAGGAGCCAGGTGAATGTGTAACTGGAACAATCTGAGTAGGATTCTCAAAACTCGAGTCAAAAAGCTAGATGTGGTTGTAGGATCTGAGTGAATGGTGCTTTAAAATCTGTCCCAAGTGAGAACCGTTAATCACTGTCATATGAGCAGGTTGACCCTAGCACAGTCCAGGCTTCTGTCAAATAGAATGGAATTCATCTGGGAACAGTCTACACTGCTGTAGGAATAAGTGATTCAGGTCAGTTGACGGTGGTCATCACTCAGCAGCGTTGAAATAGTTACTAAATTTTTTTTTTTTTTTGAGGAAGCTTGCTGCAATCCTTCTTAGGATTCCATTTTAAATGATAAATGAAGCATTTGTTGGGCTTTTAAATAATTTTATTTTTTATTCATTTTACATATGAGCCACTGCTCCCCCTCATTCCCCTCTTCCCCTTTCCCTCACACCTCCCCCAACCAATGCACATCCACTTCCCAGCAAGAGTAAGGCCTGCTATGGGGAGTTAACAAAGACTGGCATATTCCATCCACTGAGGAAGGATCAAGCTCCCTTTCCCCTCAAGCATCAAGAACATTCTTTTAAAATTTACAGTAGGAAGAGTAGGAAGGGATTATGGTGTTACTTGTGTTTTAGTGTTTCATAAGCAATATATATATATATATATATATATATATATATATATATATATATAAAGTGCTGATTTAAATTCATGACTTAAGAGTTCCTTTCCTATGTTTGTGTCTAGGGGGCAAGCTTTGTTTGTTTTGTGTCTGTAAAATTAAAGTAAGAAAATATTAACCAAGTTTGCATATAGTCTGATTAAACAAAAGAAATACTTCAAAATCTAGAAGTTGGATTTATAGCACATTTTCTTAAGCATTAAAAGCAAATAAAAACTACCACATGAGATAAATAAAAAAAAACTGATTAGAAAGTTTTATAGGGTTCTGGGAATGAACTATGGCATGATCCTCATAGATTACAAAATAGAGATAGGTGGAATGAATTTATAGAAGTAAACTGTCTAAAATTTATGGGCCCTTACATTCTATGAAACTTCAGTTATCTAAAACAAGCAACTATTCAATGTTTCAGTTTGTGAAATAATACATAAAATTTCAATTGTAAACTAAAACTATTCTTGTCAAATATGTGCTAGCAATATTTTCATTTGTACAGTCATAATATCTTTAATTTATGTCATTTTAATACCCACCAACATGGAAAAATAATTTTAGAAAAGACTTAAAAAATCACGAGAAAATGGTGACTATAAGACTTTTACACTTGTTGAGAATTCTATATGCTTTAGAAAGAGTAATTTGATGCCTGGGTGCCAAGAAGTGGATTTTTTTTTCAACATCCTTTGCTGGGAAAGGGGGGAGCCTGTTTAATCCTGGTACAGAAGATTAGCAATACGTACTATGATGATGATGTGTATAACTTGGAGATTTAGACAAATTTTAAACTAAATTAAAAAGCCAAGTATTGTGGGAGACAGAGGTTTGGAAAACAGCCAGGAAGTGTGAGGGTACTCCTTGATCTGGACACAACAGACAGAAGACAGATCCTGCCTCCACAAGGTGAAAGATTGGAACCAACTTCTCAAAGTGGTCTTCTTACCTCCACGGGCTTAATCATGTCCCTAAAAATAAACAAATATTAAGGAAATAAATATGAAAAGGAGAGGGAAATCTCTACCATTTCTTGATTATTTATGCCTTATAATCCTTAAGACTTCAAAGACAGATGCTAAAATCATATAAATTCATGGAAATTTAGGTTTGGAATTGAATGGGGCTTTGAGACAATAGAGTTCTGGAGGTCTTGCCTTCAGAAAAAAAAATTGCAGATATAAAAGGATTGGGTCAGATTGGCAAACAGTATCTATGTAGGTGTTAACAATCTAGAATAATGAAGGTTAATCCACAATGTATGCAGAATTGCACCTTTCTGATTTTTCAAAAGCCAGCTGAGATATAAAGCATGAGGGGAAAGGCAGATATAGACAGGCTCACAACATCCTCTCCTATGTCTCAGTGTTTATATAGCATCTTAAAGGTTTTATGGGAGTGTGTCTCTGATTCAGAACAATGTTTAGAGGAAATCTGTGCCACTTATTTTTGTTAATGTGACACAAAATAGAGTCACCTTGGAAGAAGTAAACTCAAGAAAATACATCCATATATGGGTATTCCCACAAGCTCATCTCATGGAGGTAATTCCACATTTGAGATCCCTAGTCCCAAGTGTCTCTAGTTTGTGTCAAGTTTTCCAAAACTAATCAACACAACAGATGCCTTGTAAACTTGGCACACAATCACATCACTTTAAACAATAATCTTTTCATCTTTTGTCTCAAGGATCACATACCTGTTAACATCACAATATAACACACAGGATAATGTTAATAACGTTAAAAGACCCATATCACTGGCCTTTTCATACCCTGAACTCACAAGCACACGCCACACACATGCATGCGCATGTGTGCAAGTGCCCCCTCCACACACACACAGACATACACAGACCTACAACTGTGGCGACTTCAGGGGACCGATCTAGGCCCTTTGTACATGAGAGACAGTTGTGCAGCTTAAACTGTTGAAGGGACCCCTGGCAGTGTAACCATGATACAAACCTGGTAAATGAACTAGCTTGTTGGAGCCCATTCCGTAGTGTGAGATGCCATGCTCAGTGGCAGTAGGACCATGATAGAATTCCAGAACATGAGCCAGCTTTTTGGAGCCTATTACCTTGATACATAGGAGAGGGCCTGGCCCTGGCCCAGCTTATTGAGCTAGACTATGTTGACTCCTAATGGGAGGCCTTAATCATGAGGAGGAGTGAACTGGGGTGGGCTAGGGGGCAGGAGACAGGGGTCAGAGGAAGCAAAGGTGGGTGGTAGGAGGAGCGGGAGGGAGAATTGTGGATGGAATGCAAAATGAAATAAAAAAATGAAAAAATAAAAAAAGAAAGAGCGACTGATTCCATTATATTTTGTCACAAAATAATAATAGTAACAATAAAGCATTTAAAAGAAAATAATAAATAAACAAAACAGTAAGGAATGGTTGAACATATCTAAAAGAAAAAAATTATTCTAAAACCTTAAACAACACAGAATCAGTGTTCTATGTAGGTGATTTGTAAAAGAAATATTTTAGAAACTACAAGATATAAATGTATGACATAAAATAAAGAAGATCAGAATCACAGCAATAATTTTTGTCAGTAAATCTGAACAATACTCTCTCCAAGTGGGGGAAACTGTAAAGGTGTTTACCTTGGTTAGGAGTATGGCTCCATGACTTACCCAAAGACCCGGGTTTTCTCTTTAGTAGCACAATAAATTAATATTAACAATTAGACAATAAAATATTTATCATTGTTGGGCTAGAGAGATGGTTCAGTGCTTAAGAGTGTGCACTGACCTTGAAGAGGACCTGAGATTGTTTCTTGGCACTCATGGGAAATAGTTCACAGCTGCCTTTAACTCCAGCTCCATAGTATCTGTCTTAGTTAGGGTTTCCATTGTTATGAAGAGAAACCATGACCATGGCAACTCTTATAAAGGAAAGCTTTTAATTGGGTGGCTTGCAGTTCCTGAGGCTCAGTTCATTATCATCATGGTGGGACATGCTTGCATGCAGGCAAACATGTTTCTGGAGCTAAGAGTCCTGCATCTTAATCACCAGGCACTAGGATATGAACTGATACACTAGGTATGGCTTGAGAATATTTGAGACCTCAAATCCTGTCTCCACAGTGACATACTTCTTCCAACAATGCCATACCTTCTCCAATAAGATCATACCTCCAGATAGCGCCACTCTCTTTGGGGGCTATTTTCTTTCAAAACAACACAGTATCCATTGCCCTCTTCTGGCCTCTGCAGGAACCGACAAGCACATGCATATACTCAAAACTACACACACACACACACACACACACACTTTTAAAGCAAAAATAAAACCTTTAAAAATTATTAATGTTTCCTCATAATTATAAACTGCAAGTCCTTAACAGTTTGACAATAAAATTACTACCAGTCCATGGCCCAACTGCAATAAAAAATCTAATCTCATTATATCTTAATTATAATGACCTTATATACTTATAAGAAATTTAAATAAAGAGTGTCTGAAGACAGGTGTAGTGGCATGCACCTGTAATCCTAGGGGTTGGGAAGCCTCAAAATCTGCAGGATGATGGATTTTAAATCCATTCAATTCTGCATCATGAGAACATGAAACACACACACACACACACACACACACACACACACACTACACTACACTTTGTAAGTGTACTTCTCAGGACAGACTTTGTTTGGTGCCAGGGAATAGAGCACATGACCCCTGACTTCACAAATGCCATACCTCAGGTACTCTCAGACAATTAGCAGGACAGGAAAGAAAACAAACAAATATGCCAAACGGCTTTCTGTTTGACCTTTTATTTAAATAAGAGATGCTTTACCATTAGAGATCGATTAATGCAATTTATATTAATAGACTCAGGGAAATAAACATGATTACATTAATGAAGGAAGAAGAAAAGCACTTGAAACTGTCCATCCATTTATAGCAAAACTTACTTGGTTAGCAATAGAGTTGTAAGTCCTGTCAGGTAATTGCATACCTATGTTACTTATATATTTCTTTGGTTGTATATTTGAAGCCATGATTTAAAATATTTAATAATATCCTGTGATTATATTATATTAGGTAATAACTGCTGGACATGGCTCATTTTAACAGTAGTAACTATAAATACTGAGCAAAAGTAACCAAATAATTAGTCTGTGTGAAAGTTTTAGGATCTAAACAGTGATCTCTATAGCAGCACAGAATCTTAATTGTTACTTCTTTATGGTCTTAGGATGTCACAAGTAATGCATATAGAACAGTTCTATATGGTCTTAGGAGTCACAAGTAATGCATATAGAATAGTTTTATATGGTCTTAGGATGTCACAAGTAATGTGAATAGAACTCAGACCTTGCAGTTTTCTTTCTTTCTTTCTTTCTTTCTTTTTTTTTTAAACAACAAACTTCTAGATGTAAAACCAAATTTCATGAAAATTTATTTTGGAAGTAGACAATCTCATGCTTTATCCATATTCTGAGAAATATCCACCAATTGCTGCTCTAAAATTTAGACTTCTCTATCAGAAAGTCTACACAAAAACAGCATTTGTTTTTCATATCCAGCCCTGCAGTGTTTAGCACCTAACTAACACACATTCACCTATTGTGAATTTATCTCTTCAATATCCATTGTGGAAAAGTAGTTACTTAATGTTTTGATCCCAAACTCTGTAAAATGGATGGATGGATAGATTAATGGATGGATGGATGGATAACGGATGGGTGGGTGGGTGACTAGAAGGATGGATAAACAATCAGGTAGATGGGCAGACACACACATACACAGAGACAGACAGATGATAGATTGATAATATGTGCCCCTTGTGTTCTGCCTTTTATTACCCAACATGCTTTCAAAGCTCACCACATTGCAACAAGTCACTATAGCACTCACTCTTTTATCTTGACCATACTTAATTACATGGATAAGAGCACTTTGTTTACATACACATCCACTGTTGGGGCATTTGGATTGTATAAATCTGCTTTTGGCTGGTATAGGTATAAATCATCTGTGTTGATTTCAGCTCTTCCTTATCACACCTTGGAGCAAAACCACCATGTAAAGGAGTAACTAGGTTTCATCTCTGGAGAGCTGCCAACCCATTTACATAAGGTAGCAGTCCCAGTTTACAATCTCCAAAAATATGTAGGGAGTCTAATTTCTCCACTTCTTCAGCAACACTGATATTTTGTTGCTATGTTTAAAATATTCTTTTAAATTAACTTTTATGTATATGAGTGGGTTTTTTCCTTTTTAAATTTTAAATTAGATACAATCTTATTTTATATATCAATCCCTCTCCCTCCCATTCTCCCGTATTCCCCACCAACCCCCCCACCCCATCCCTCTTCTGCTCCATAGAAATAGTGAGGCCTTCCATGGGAGATCATCAAAGTTTGTCACATCATTTTGGACAGAGCCTGGACCCTCCCCTGTGTGTCTAGGCTTAGAGAGTATCCTCTATGGGGAATGGGCTCTGAATGTTCATTTTTATATTAGGGATAAATGTGTTTCCATTACCAGAGGCTCCTAACTGACTCCCAGGTCAGGGGGCCTGGTTTTGTCCTATGTTGGTTTTCAAGCTGTCAGCCTGGGGTCCATGAGCTCCCTCATTTTCACATCAGCTGTTTCTGTGGGTTTCACCAGCCTGGTCTTGACCCATTTTCTCATCGCTTCTCTCTCTCTATAACTGGATTCCAGGAATTTGGCTTCAGTGCTTAGCTGTGGGTTTCTGCTTTACTTCCACCAGTTACTGCATGAAGGCTCTAGGATTGTACATAAGGTAGACATCAATCTAGTAGAGAGGTAGCCTCTCTACTATTGCATAGAGTGTTAATAGAGATCATACTTGTAGGTCTCTGGGCATTTCCCTAGTGCCAGATTTCTCTTTAAAAATATAATAGCTCCCTCAATTATGGTATCTTTTTTCTTCCTCTCCTCTCTTTTTCCCCAGACCTAATCATTCTGGTCCCTTATGTCTTCCTCCCCCCTCCTCTTCTTGCCTTCTCTTTCTCCTAACTCCACCATCTTAGTGTTCCCAATTTGCTCAGGAGATCTTGTCCCTTTCCCCTTCTCTGGGGGACCATGTATGTCTCTCTTAGGGTATATGAGTGTTTTTCATACATGTGCACACACTGTATGGTGTCTGTAGAAAGGTGAAGAGAGTGTGAATTCCCCTGGAAATGTAATTATTGATTACTGCAAGACACTGTGTAGGTCCAGTGAATGAAATTTGGGTCCTCTGCAAGACCAGGGAGTGCTCTTAACCTGTTGAGCTTTCTCTCCAGCATCTTGATTGTTATGTTTATTTTGATTATAGGTAATATGACTTACTATCTCATTTTGCTCTTGACATCTCAATTTTTCTAGTCAGTAATGACATTCATTATTGTCATTTACTCACTTGACCTTTGTAGAAGCTATTCAAATCCTTTTCCCATTCTCCCGTGTGTGTGTGTGTGTGTGTGTGTGTGTGTGTGTGTTGTACATATTCTTGTACATGTTCCTGTGTATGCTTGTGTGAATTTGCATGTGGAGATATATCTGTTTTCCTCAGTCATTATTTTGGTGCGCATGTATGTTCAATATGCACATAATATGCACTAAACATATCTGTGAGGTGTACATTCATGTGTGTGCATGCATTTGGAAGTCAAAAGCTGATGTTTGTAAACTTCTAAAATAATTTTCAACCTTACTCATTTAGGAAGAGTCTTTCAAATGAACTCAGTGTTCACCTATATGGGTAGACTAGCTAGCTACCCTCTTCTGAGATTCCCTTATATATTTGAGGCGTTTAGTAAAGAAACTACTGAAATGATTACTCTGTTGCTAGGGAAAAGAGGCAAAGAATAGCCAAAGGTATTTTGGATAGTCTACCATGGCTATCTCTCAGGGACAGAGAAAGGAGCAGAGAGAAAGGGAAGGGATGGGAGCAGAATGCCATTTTCCAAGACTATGGAAGCATAGATGATAGTGAGGAGAACAGGGTAGCTGGAGAAGCCTAGGAACTATCATAGCACACCAGTCTATTGAAGGTTTCTATGAGCTGATAGAGAACTAGGTGAACTTCCTTGAAGTATGGGGATTTAGGAGAGGAGGTGTAAGTAATGTCTTTTTCTCGAAAAAAAAAAAAAAAAAACACTTACAAGATTTCTGAGGGATGCTGGGTGTTTACCAGGGCAGAGTCCACCCTGAGCTGAGCCCAGGTGCCATCTTGCAGGATTGGGACCTGGCATCCTATGTCTGCCTTCCAAACCCTGGAATAATGAGTGAGTTGATGAAGCCACAGAAATTTTGTGAATTGCAAGGATCTGAACCTATACTCCATGCTCCTACAACATGCATTTTACATATGGAGCCATATTTCCAACTCTCTCTGCCTTAGTTTTTTAAAATAAGGTCTCTTACTGAACCTGTTGCTCACTGATTCCACAAAATTAGCCTGTCAATAACCTTCAGGTATCCACTTCTCTCAAACCTCCACGTGTTGTGGTTATAGATACACAGTGCTATACCAGGTTTATATGCCAGGGCTAAGGATTCTGACTCAGATGCATATTCAAACACTTTACTAGCTGAGCTGCCCCCTAAATCACTCTTTTTAGTAATTTTAATTGAATAATTTGGATTTTTATTTTCAAATTCTAAAAGTGATTAGTATGTCCAGGATTTGATTCTTCAGTCAGACGTATTATTTGTAAATATTTGCTCTCATTATGTATCTTGTCTTCTCGCTGCCTTGATGCTGACCTTGGCAAGCATTTATTTTTAATTAGAATGAAACCCGGTTTTATTTTATTTTATTTTGTCACTTAAGGCTTATGCTGTTCTCATAGTAATTACTGACTCATCTGAGGTCACTAATATTTATTCTTCTACTAACTGAGAGTATCATCACTGGATTCTTACACATCCCTTGTCTATTTTGAATTTGTTTGTACATACCATAAGTGGTCCAAACACATTATTTGCATATGGGTACCCAGCTATCTCAGTACCAGCTGCTAAAGAGTCTTGAGATTTCAGCAGGAATGTGTAAGAGAAATCTGAATGGGTTCAGAAATCCTCATTCATGCATCTCTCCTTCATTTGTTAGCACGTGTTTTGCAGGCAGCTGGAACTTCACTCCTATGCAATTCTGGAGCAAATTGGTACTCATCCACTTCCACCAACATGAAGTGTTGGCATATTGGATCATTTATATATAAACCATCCACAGAGCAGTTCTTCACTGGCTAGCTTAGCAATTCTACAGCTTTAAATGTAGTAAACAGCCACATTTGCACCCCCCCAAACTAAAAAGTGTATATTCATCCAACCACTAAACATAGCGTACAAAGAAACAGACAGGTGCTAAAGATACAGCAGGGAGGGAGGCACTAAGGGTTGTGTATGTATCCAGCATCCCTCCCAAGTGGCTGTATTTTAATGTTCTCTAAAATAATTTCTTGATACATTTCCTTTCCAGTCATTTGTCCATTCAGATAAAATGCCTGCCACGTGCAAATGTAGAATAATCTAAAATTTTGTATAAAAAATACTGATCTCATGGAAGTCAAAACTGATAAATTTTCATATTTATCACATAATACAACTAGAAATACACCACACCAATTAAATATGGCATTGAAAAAAGTCATAATTTATGAAAGGTCATGATCTACATGTGGAATTTTTGTGAAAGTCAGGAAAGGTATTCCTATGGAAATAATGCTTATCTCAAACCTAATAACTGATTATCAGCAAAAAGGAATTATATTAACTTTCTCAGGTTAAAAATAACAAACAAAAAAACAAATAAGAATCTATAAACCCTCTACTTGGCAAAGCTGTCAACTTTAAACACATTAAGGAATCAGGAAGCCATTGTTAAGGAAGTGTGTTTCCCTTCTTTAAACTGTAGTAGCACTGAACGTGTGACATGCATTAAAAACGAAAAGCTCATTTTCCCAGACCGTGAAATCAGATCCAGGGTTGCCTGTAAACTTGCCTGTATTCTTTTAAGTTGGTACAAGATCAGGAGAGAGGCCGTGCAAAAGGGTCTACTGACTCAATTCTGCCCTTTGCTATCCATCTTAATGTACTCCTGACTATTTGCATGACATGTATGCTTTCATGTTCTGTCTTAGAAATCTGCCTTTTACAACCAGTTTAGCCATTAAATGGGGCTGTTAAGTTTCCAAGAAGCATTTGCAACTGAGTCCAAGTTATAATGTTTAAAGCTCTCAGAGTTCAATGCTCTGGTATCTGTGGCACCAAGACAGGAATTTTTGTCCTTTCCCAACTGGGACAGAAGTCATGAGAACGTCTATGTATTTTGATACTTACTAGGCTTTAGTTTTTACATAAATTCCTCACTAATACTCTCACTGACTGTAAATTTCCAATGTCTCGGTATGTTTTCTCTTCATTTGTCTGGCTGCCTTTCCTCCTAATCAAATAAGATGCTTCAAAATAGCCTAAAGAACCCTTTGCAACCAAACATCCCATGCAAAGAAAATACTGTTCATCCTACATATTGGAGCACTATACTGTCAACTGAAGCATGGTTCTAAGTCAAGGATGTCTGCACAGTGAAAAACAGTCAAAATTGGCTAGCAAGGAAGAAAAAGGAATGCTCAAATGAATCAGGTGGTTTGATCTCCTAGCTCAGCATGAATTGTTGTTCACTTCCTATGAGTGGGCAAATGACTATTTACAATGAGATTACAAGTCTCATTAAGAGCCATTATTGCTTATGGCTATCACTGCAATTACCAAAGTGCCTGTGTGCACTTTACCTCGGAGTTCTCTCTTTAATTAGTCATATTGTGTGTTAGTAGCTGACCTCCTTGCATAATGGAGGAGACAAAGGAAGTGTACAGAAGAGTGATTAAAAACAGAATCTTTGTTTTAAGGGAGGAGAAAGGGAGAGGCTGTGAGGATCAGTTAGTGGCACTTCACCACCAACTACCAGATGCAACTTCACCAGTACAGAAACAATAGAAACTGCACCATTATCAGTGCAGAATAATGATGTTTTGATGGACCTTTCCAGGAAAGAAAGAAAGAGATGCTCTGTCTTTGGGAGCCTAGAAAACAGTAATTAAATTGCTGGAAAGACTTTTGCCATTCTGTTTTTTAAACATTTAACCCAATGCCCTGGAAAATCACAATTAATGAGAAATCTGCCCACAGTATCAATTTATGTAGCTAGAATTCATTGTCAGATGGTACCAGCACATTGTAAACTTACAATTTGTTATTTAGGCTGATTTATTCTTGTTATTCATTTGAATATAAACGTTGGCACCCTTTTTTATATTAGCAGTTTTAGCTCATAATGTTGTTTATTTTGTTAACATGAATTTTTGACATTGGCCTCTTGCAAGAGAAAATTGATAAGCTACTTGAAATGATTTATATGTATCTAATTACAAACATACTAGTTTTTATTCAGTCAATCAAAAATTATTATCGATCATCTACTGATAGTCTAGTATGATTCACTAGTATGGAAAGTAGAATAACAAAGGAGTAGCTATCTCTTATAGTAACTATCATATCAAGCTAGGGATAATAAAGCAAATAGAAAAGATATGTCCGAGAGAACCGCTATAAGAAAATATTCCACAGGAAGTTAATACTGAAGAGACATGAGATTTCCTGGTTAGTGCATCTGAAAGAATTTGACTCAGGAAAACATAATAAAATCAGAGGTAAACTGACCATATTCTTGGGTCAATGAAAATATTATTTATTTTGAGAATCACTGAAACATGTATAATGTAAGTATAGAAGAACTACATAGAATCTTAAAAGATAAACAAGTAGTACTACGAAAGACTTTATGATAATAGTAATAATTTAAAAGTATATATGATTCTTTACAATGTTTTTTAATTTTTTTTTGAAACCAAGTCTCATTTAACTTAGAATGTTTTGAAATTTTTTGTTTTCAGGGATAGTCATTGCCTTCTAATATTTCTGCTTCTACTTACCAAGTGATAGGATTATAAGCATATGCCCTCATAGACTTCGATGAAGATACACTTTAACAAAAAATACAAAGTTTGATGAAGATATGACCAGTGACTATTTATCAATTATTTTCCCTCTCTTCTTCTCCCTCCATCTCCCCATTTCTTTCTAGCACTGGGGATTGAATCCAGGGCCCCATGAGTGTTAGGCAATGAGTATACAGATCATTCTTTTTAAGTATATAAAGAAAAAGAGTTGACAACTAAAGGACTAGTAAGTGATAAGTAGTATTCAGGGTAAAATGCAACAGGTAACTTTAACATATAACTGGACACATCCCAATTTAACAAACTCCTCCCCTTCAACCCTCTGAAACCAGCCTCTTTGCAGATGGATTAAGCATAGCTGCATGAGGAATACTTGCCCACTCTCCTGTTTCATTTGCAACTCTTTCCCATATATTGTTACTATCAGATAATTACTAAATTTATAAAAAAATAAATATACTCTTTTGTTTATTTGTTTTTCTTTTTTCAAGAGAAGGTTTCCCGGGGTAGCCTTGGCTGTCCTGGAATTCACCCTGTAGACCAGGCAGGCCTCGAACTCACAGAGATCTGCTTGCCTCTGCCTTCCAAGTGCTGGGATTAAATTGCCAACACTGCCAAGATATACTTCTATTCTTAAGTGGTTAAAAAGAGAGAGAGAGACAGAGAGATAGAAAGGTAGATAGATAATAGATAGAGAGAGAGAGAGAGAGAATTTTATGTCCCTTTAAATCCTCCCATGTCTATGATAGGTGATCTAGTTAGAATTTACCATGGCACTATCCACACTAACGACTGCTCATTCTTCAAGACTTGCCATTTGCTAAGGACTAGAGAAGAATCCTGTCTCACCTTTGTGATTACAGCTCTCTTCTGTTAGTACCCCAACCTAATATTTGTCACATTATGTCACATAACACATTTGTTTCTTCCTGATTGTTAAGTTATACTGCAGAGGCATCTAGCTTTTGGCACCTACATGAATTGCTAAAGACTGAGCAAAGAGGGAACATAGAGAAAAGAGGGTTTTATTATTTGTATTATAGGTACAGGTGGTTTTTGTTCTTCCCTATGTAAAGATTATTCACCCAGTAAGTCTTCGATTTCCTATGATGTAAAGGAGGCAAACAGTATATATATCCACATAGTGTCATGAGACCACAAAAGGGATCCCTGAAGAAAAGCCTGGCAGCTCTGTCAGGCAGGCAAAAGACTAGGAAGTGTTAAATATAGATTTAGGGAAGTAAATGGGATTTCTTGAATATTACTGAGATTTAGGGTGGATTGTAATACAGAACTAGGGAAATGCATGTTTTTCCATATGTAAGAGAAGATCAGTTTCAGGATGAAAACATTATATTCACCACCATGAAACAAAATAAAACTGTGCTTGCAAGTTGGCTAAGCAACATACAGATGAGGAGAAATGAAAATAGAGATAGATAAAATATCTTTGGCATTCTTATATACGCAAAATTATTAAGTCATTGAGAGTGTCTACAAGTTTACATAGATGATAAAAATAAGTCTTTAATTTTTAAAAATTTTACTGAAAATATATATCTTATAAAAAGGTTGCTCCTTTTAGAACCAAGTTGGTATTAATTCATGCTGAACAGACATTTACAGAGTGTCTGAAATTACAAAAATATGAACATGAGCTGGGCAGTGATGGTATACAACTTTAATCCCAGCACTCAGTAGGCAGAGGCAACCTGGTCTACAAAACTACACATATTAACACAAGGGCAGGTCAGTTTACCTTAGGAGCCCAGAAATTATACAGACATATTTGTCTACTGCTGTGCATTGAGTAATTTATGAATAAATCTTACTGAAAGAAAGTTTGGGTTAAAAACTAGACTCTGTAGTTAACTCAATGACATTTGATTAGTGGAAATGGAGAGAAAATTAGTTTAGAAAAACAAACACTTGCAGACACATTCTGGTCTGATTGAATGAGATGGCATATCAAATAAAATATCCACTCTATACAATTAACAATGGAAATGAGGCTATGCTATTACATACAAGGCATGTCTTATATGAACTAAAGGTCTTCACCCCTGCAGTGAATTCTAAACACTGGGTAGACTAAAGGGATTATTATGGCAGAAAATATTCTCAAGGATTCTTGAAAATTTTTCTACAAATCTTTTCACTTGTTGGTATCTGCTTCAGCAAAAATACATTTAATCCTACCTTCCCATGCCCCCCAACCACCCTCCCTTCCGATCCCACCCCCATTCCACAGGGAGGGTGATGCATTCCAGGAGGGGTCAACAAAATCTGTCAAGACATTTGGAGTAGTTTAGAACTTATTTTTATAATTAACACATGAAAATATAACAGTAAACTATAACCATAACAGAACTAATCCCACAGGCATAACATAACCATAAGACAGGGTCTGCTGGATCCTAATATCTAATACTTAAATGATTTTCATTCTTCTAGTTTAATGGGTTCACATTGCAATTTGACATTTCATTAGCATTGGGGGGCTGGGTGCAAGAATGTTGGTTGCTATTTTTCTATGAGCCCTAAATTTTTAAGTTGTTCTTCTCAGTTTTTGTTTTACTTTCTAATGCTTCTGGCTATCTCTACAAATAGACTAGTGAGTCTGCATATATTAAAAAATATGTTTCCAAGGTAGAAAATCTGAGGACAAAAGCCAAAATGTGCCCATCCATCACTCCTCTTGATGTGAGCTGGCCCTCCTCACAGAGAACTATTCCTTCTTATTGCTAAAATGATTCGAGGAGAAAGAAAACATTTCATTTTAGAGTTTATAATAACTGAGAAATGAAGACATGTATCCTTGAAGGCAAGAACCCAAACATTTAGAAAAGATACAATATTGATTTCATGATATGAAATTCTGCCATAGCAGGTAGCTTAGGGAGTCTCAGAAATATAATCTTTATCTTTTCAATTATAAATGATCCCATTGAGAAAGATAGAAAAATCTCCAAAGAATGCCCGAAGAATGACATAGTATGCTCTGATGAGCCTACAACTTAAAATTCAAATACAAATACAATGAAAATGCTTTAAGATCAATAAGAAAGTGTCACATAAGAATAAATTTAACATCATGTGTCAAATCGTCTAATAGGTGGTGCTTTAAGAAATTGCCCTGAACAACAATGCCCTCCCCATCCCAACTTGCTAAACTTAAACAAAGACTAAACCACAAAGGCCTATAATGTCTTGTGGACAGACATGGTGCACATTTTGTTGGCCATCATGATTGTATGTTCCTTTTCACAGAGAAAGATGATTCCCATGATGGGGAGGAGATTAAGAAAAAATATGAGAGGAGATTGTAAAAGAATGCCCAGAATTTTGTAAATGAATTACGTTCTCATGGTGAGAAGATAATTATATCTCACAATGTAAGAAAAAGGTGTAAATGAGATCAGCGAACTATGCTTAGAATCCTTTGAAGAGTCTGAAGAATATGAATGATGTTAAAGGCATGTGCAGAAATAATTGCCACTGCTAATGTAAAAAGAGAAAAAAAATAGCATCCTTAATCTATTTCTCCTTTATAATGTGTGTGTGTGTGTGTGTGTGTGTTTCTTTTGCTCTACTAGTTTTATATAGGCTGTGAGGGACTTTATGTAAAAGCATTATAAATTATAAAAACAATAATTATTATACACCTAGAAAAAAAGTGGGTAGGGTGGAAAGGGGGATCCTTGACTACTACAATGTAAGCTGTTCTTACGGGGACAGTATCCAGTTTCACAGGATGGCTCATTTCCCCTGACCAAAGCTAGCTAATTCATCTAGAATGAAAGGATGACCACCTTTGAGCCAGTAGAATCTGAGAAGGGAGCCACGCGGAGCTGATACTAGAGAGAGGAGCTCAGCCACAGGAAGCATGCATGGAGGGAGAGCAATAGGCTGCTATTGCCAAGAGCCTCATGTCTAGCTTGCATTCTTGTCTGACTGGGACCTGATTACTCAATTTATTTTCTGATATTTCCATCCCAATATCGAGAATGGAGACTAATCATTAAAACTAGAGACCTCCAGATTCTTGTAGTTTGTGATAATAAGAAGACGAGGAGGAAGAGAGAGAAGAAAGTAGGTAAGCAGCTATTTGCACAACACCCTGTTGTAAGTCCTTTTGGTGATGGCATGAGAGAGCCTCATGACAAAATATACAGCATACAATGTAATCCTTCCCTTCTACCTTCATATAGTGTCTTACTAAACAACTAAATAGCCAATGGTTTATATTTGGATTCAAATCTTTTGTGTTACTGTCTGTCGGTGGAAACTCAGGCCACTCATTTTATCTGGTCCAGGAAGAAACAGAAAGTGTTCAGAGACCTTCTACTTACCAAATGGTTTGTTCATTGCTCCTACCCAAAGAGTATCTTCATTCCACACATAACTGATGTCATCTAAAAGTCATGAAATTTCCATATGCATGCCACGTCAGAAAAGGGGCAAAGTCTTGGTACTAAATGCTTAATAACAGTCCGAATTCTTATTGATAAAACAAACAAAACAAAACAAAACCTTGCTTAGGAAACAGTAAGACCAAGCTACAGAAATCCACAGAGACAGCTGACCTGAACAAGGAGGAGTTAATGCCCACCCCCCCCCTCAGCCTGATAGCTGGGAAACCAGCATTGGACCGACTCAGAACCCCTGAACATGGAACATGGGTCTCAGCTAGAAGGCCTGGGCAGTCTAAGGGGCCTCTGACAGTGGAAGCAGGATATATCCTTGTTGCACAAAAGGACTTTGGGAGCACATTCCCCATGGAGGGATACTCCCTTAACCTAGAGGCAGGAGGGAGGGCCTAGTCTCTACTCCAAATGACTTGATAGATTTAATGGCCTTTCCTGGAAGGCATCACCCTCACTATGGGTGTATCTCAGTGAGATACACTTTCTCAGCATAAAGTGCTTGAAGTATCAAAGCAGAAGTAGCCCTCAGGCTTCATTGCACATGCACACCACACACAGTTAAATGCATATGTATTTACATACAAATTTCCTTTACTACTTTAATAACAATAAACATGATGAGTTCACCAAGGCGGTATCAAATATGAGTAGATACTGGTTCTTAGGTCCGTCCTGCCTATCTTTGTCTGACTAGACTAGCTGTAATTTCTGCAGGCGCCACATCTTATTTTGTGATAGTGAGGATAAAATGCTACCTGCAGAGATTGTGAGAGGAATGGCTCTTTATCAGCACCTCCTCCTCCCAAAACTTCTTCAATATAAAGGGATTGGAGAGATTAGGGATAATAGGAACATACCTAAACATAATAAAAGCAATATGCAGCAACCCAACAGCCAACATCAAACTAAATGTAGAGAAACTCAACTCGATTCCTCTAAAATCAGGAACAGGACAAGACTCTCTCCATGTCTCCTCAATATTGTACTCGAAGTACTAGCTAGAGCAATAAGAAAGCAAAAAGAGATCATGGGGATAAAATTGGAAAGAAAGGTGTCAAACTTCCACTATTTGCAGAAGATATGATAATTTTCATAAGTGACCCACAAAACTCTACCAGAGAACTCCTATAGTTGATAAACACCTTCAGCAAAGTGGCAGGATACAAGATTAACTCAAAAAAAAAAAAAAAGTAGACCTACTATATACAGACAATAAATGGGATGACAAAGAAATAAAGAAATCAGAGAAATATCACATTTTACTTAGCCACAAATAACATAAAATATCTTGGGATAATGCTAACCAAACAAGTGAAAATCCTGTATAGCAAGAACTTTGAGTCTTTAAACATAGAAATTAAAGATGATACCAGAAAATAGTAAGATTCCCCCATGTTCTTGGATAGGTAAAATCAACATAGTAAAAATGACAATCTTGGCAAAAGCAAACTACAGATTCAATGTAATCCCTATCAAAATATTAGCACAATTATTCACACACCTTGAAAGAATAATACTCAACTTTATATGGAAAAGCAAAATACCCAGGATAGCCAAAACAACCTTGTACAATAAACTTCCAGAGGCATCACCATCCATGACTTCAAGCTCCATTATAGAACTGTAGTCCTGAAAACAGCTTGATATTGGCACAAAAATTGACAGGTAGACCAATGGAATTAACCCACACACTTACAAACACCTACCTTTTGACAAAGAAACTAAAATTATACACTGGAAAAAAGAAAGCATCTTCAAAAATGGTGCTAGCATAACTGGATCTTGGCGTATAGAAGACTGCAGATAGAGCCATATCTATTGTCATGCACAAAACTTAAGTCCAAACAGATCAAAGACCTTTAACATAAATCTAGTCACAGTGAACCTCTTAGAAGAGAAAGTGCATGGTACCCTTAAACAAATTGGTACAGAAGACTGCTTCCTTAAGAAAACACCAACAGCACAGACACTAAGATAGAAAATTATTAAATGGGACCTTCTGACAATGAGAAGCTTCTGTAAGGCAAAGGACGCAGTCAACAAGACAAAAACAGCAGCCCACAGAATGGGGAAAGATCTTCACAGGCCACACATCTGGCAGAGGATTGATTTCCAAAATATACAAAGAAATCAAGAAGCTAGTCACCAAAACACCAAATAATCCAATTAAAAAGTGGGGTACAAAACTAAATAGAGAATTCTCAACAGAAGAATAAAAAATGGCTGTAATACACTTAAGAAAGTGCTCAACATCCTTAGACATCATGGAAATGGAAACCAAAACAACTCTGAGATATCATCTTCCTCCTGTAAGAATGGCTAAAATGAAAAACACCAAAGACAGTTTATGCTGGAGAGGATGTAGAAGAAGGGGAACACTCCTCCACTGCTGGTGGGAGTGCAAACTCATACAGCCACTTTGAAAATCAGTATGGCATGGCAGTTTCTCAGGAAAATGGCAATCGGTCTACCACAAGACCCAGCAATTCCATCAAATGGATGAACATTCATACAACAAGGACATTTGTTCAACCCTGTTCATAGAAACATTATGAAGAAAATGTGGTACATTTACACAATAGAGTACTACTCAGCAGGGAATGGAATCTTGAAATTCGTAGGCAAATGGATGGAACTAGAAGAAACCATCCTGAATGAGGTAACCCAGTCACAAAAAAGACAAACATAGTATGTACTTACTCATATATGGATATTAGACATAGAGCAAAGGATTATCAGCATTCCACACCTTTAGAGAAGCTAGGAAGCTAGGAAGCTAGAAGGACCATGGTCCCCCAGAGAAGAAGAAAGGGACAAGATCTCAGGAGCAAATTGGGAGCATGGCGGTGGAGGAGAGGAAGTTAAGAGAAAGAGAAGGGAAGAAGAGGAGGGGAGAGAAGGACATGAGGGAGCAGGAAGATTGAATATGGGGAAAATACAGGAGAGCAAGAAAAGAGGTACAATAATAGAGGGAGTCAAGATAGGTCTAAAGAGAAATCTGGCACTAAGGGAATGTCCAGGATGACCCCAACTAACTAACAATCTATGCAATAGTGGAGAGGCTATCTTAAATGTCCTTCCCCTATAATAAGATTGATGGCTACCTTATATGTCATCCTAGAGCCTTCATCCAGTAGCTGATGGAAGTAGAAGGAGACACTCACAGCTAAGCACTGAGCTAAACTCCTGAAATCTAATTGTAGGGAGGGAGGAGTAATGAGAAAATGGGTCAAAACCAGGCTAGTGAAACCCACCAAACCATCTGACCTGATCAAGGTGAGCTCATGCACCCCTTTCTGACAGCTGGAGAACCAACATAGGACAAACCCAAACTCCCTGAACATGTGTGTTAGGAGGACTGGGCAGTCTATGGGACCTCTAGTAGTGGATCATTATTTATACCTAGTGTACAAATGGACTTGGAGAGCCCATTTCATATAGAGGGATACTGTCTTAACCTAGACACACAGGGGAGGGCTAAGGTACTTCTCTAAATGATGTGACAGACATTGAAGATACCCCATGGAAGACCTCATCCTCTTGGGGATCAGAAAGGGGATGGGATCAGGGGTTTGGTGGGGGGACAGGGGAGGACAGGAGGGATAGGGAACTGGGACTAACATGTAAAATAAGATTGTTTCTAATTTAAATTAAACATCATAAAACTAAACAAAATCAACACCTCACAGGACACTTCAATCTGTACTCTGAGGTAGGCAGCTGAGAGATAAAAACCACTTGCCCAAAAATTTGTTCTTAATTTTTTTAGGTGATACAAACAGAATGTGTAGTGGTACCTTCAAAATTGCCTTAGGATTTATGCAGACATTCAGAAATTATTGAATCAAACATTCAGGGAAAAATGACAGCAGCATACAAGCAAGAAAAATATGTTCTTCTAAAGGATGACTTTGACATCAACGAGTTTGATAGAAGTAATGTTTCATTGATGCGCCAAAGTCAAAAAGAGTACATTTCATGAGTAGAGGATAAAATAACTGTTTAAAATCGATTGCTTTACTTACAGCTATGTGGAAATGTGCATGATAAAAATATACACATACAAACTCGTCCTATAGACATGCAAAGGTACTATATACAAGACAGAAAAATATTCCACTTAAGCATTGGAATATGTAACATTTATGGTATTGTTAATAATTATATCCAGTTCCTAAGTGATTTTAATAATTTTGAAGATATCTCTTAAACGTACAGATTTTGGGGGGATATCTTGATGTTGATGCAGACATCATCAGCATAGTAAAACCATGCTTTTCCTTGGACCTGACAGCACAGCTTTGATCTATGGCCATTCTTCATCTGTGTATTTAAAGCCAGAATAGCTGGGAAGTCACAGTGGCTATTGTACAGTATTCATTAGCTGTAAATGAGATCACTGGGGAATGTTGATCTCCAAGTATCTTCTGTTTATTTTTCTAAGGCACATGAATTTTTAAAAGCACTGTTTTTTGATAATTTCATACATGCATATAAGATTTTTTAATCAAATTCACCTCCCCAATCCATGCGCAATTTTTGAAGTATATACACATTTGCCATGCACATCATCTTCTTAACTTTCATTTTTTAGTGTATTTACAGATTTGGTATATCTTTGAAATCTGATTTCAGGCTAATTGGCTAAATATAATAGTACAATTTGTAAATTACATTACATTTTCCATTTTATTTTTAATTTTCTGTTACTCTCAAACATCATGTACTCTTTAAAAGCAAACCAACTACAATTCCTTGAGGAAACAACTCCAGTAAGTAACAATAACAACAGAGATAGTTTCAGACTCTTAAATTTCATACCATAAGGATTAGTCATGTATGGGAACAGACATTTATATTTTAAGAAAAATTCAGACAAAATGAAAATAAGTCAATAGCTGGATAGAATATGATTTTGCTATACATAGTTCATATTTGACAAAAAATTTGCATGTCTATCCTAAGTGCATAGTTGACAGACATTGACTACCTCCACTGTGAGATGGCGATGTTCATGTTCTTGTCTATTTACATTAGGTAGCAAATTTTTAAAAGCACTGGGGCTACATACATTCATAAGTCTAAGAAGTTTTCACTTTTGGTGAATCAACTTGATATGAATCTTTTTCATACAGGAAGCTGTGTTCTAATTTAAAATGAAAACATATCTCATTTACCCTGTGCAAATACCATTTTTAATACAAATGGTAAAGGTTTGTCTTCATAGAATAGAAAACAATATTCAAGAAACAGGCATGTTAAATGCTAGGTAAAGCATATGATTTACAAATATCACAGAACTTAGTGTCAGATACATATTGTAGGGGAAAAATGATGTATGACAGATATGACAAGTCAATGCAAGGTGATTGTTTCTATCCTAGAAGATAGATTGAAAGGTTAAAAGACATACATAATTTTGTGTTTTGAGTCCCAACTGAAGACACATATTTTTCACATGCTATGAAGTGACATGTTATTGTAGGACAGATTAAAATTGAACCTGATAAATTCAATGTCTTTAACTCCAATAGAAGTGTGAAAATTGAAAATGTTATTTACTAATACCTCTTCTCTGGTGACAAACTCCAAATTTCTTTCTATTGGACACAGAAAATTAGAGGAAAATAATTATAGATAATATATTTTAAGGCCTGTGAACTGTATTAGTCTGCAAATTCCATTAAAGAGAGGAAAACTGTGAAAACCAGAGAATAATTTAAATATTAATGTATTATACAATTTAAAAATATATGGTCAACATTTCTTACAGAAAGAAAAGGGGCAAGACAGGATACATAACAGCAGTTAGACAAAAGAAAGAGGAGAATGAAAACGATGTAATTATATTATAATCTCAAAAAAATTAAAAAGTAATAAAAAAGCTAGTCACAAGGATATTAGGTCATACACTGGCAAGGCATGGTCTCTTTAGAAAGCACTGAAAATATTTAAAAAGCCATCTACATGTTAAGCCTTTTTTCCTCAAAATGAATATACTACACTACAGAACTAAGAAAAACACTCCAGGAATATTAAGTAAAAAGAACAATTTAGTTCAGCAAAAATTAATTTATCTAGATAGATTTGAGATAAGAGCTCCACTTCTCCTAACTGACCAGTTTGTTCTGCTGGACTGGTGGTTCAGTTTTAGTTCAAGGTGTCTAATGGGCATCCACTGTGGTTTTGCTTCAAGAACTCCAGTTTCTGGTGTGCTTTGTTTTATAATGTTGTTCTAGATTGTGGTCTCTAGGTGTTCCAGCAGCTGGAAACATTGTTATGTACAGTGTTTAGAGTTAAATTTTCTCAGCTTCCATAATAAATAAGGGCAAAAAATGGTTTGTTTTGTTTTGTTTGTTTTCCTAATTGTATTTTCAAACTTGAAACATCCTATCCCTTCTGTATTTCATTGCTATATATCCCCTCCTTCTTCCAAGAAAGGATAATTGAGGATAAAAGTGTGAATAGGTTATACCTGCAAGTGGATAAAGAGAAAGAAGGAAAGGAGTGAGGGAGGGAGTTATAAAAGAAGAATGGATGTGGGGAGGGATGCAGTAAGGAGGAGGGAAGAGAGGAAGAATAATGCAAGGCCATCATAGTTAATATTCTCCTCCAAGCTCTTACCCAACTTTGCATGTGTTTGTGCTATAAATATGACCGAACATAGATGTTACATGTAGAGATTGTTCTGAATTGAATCCAAGAATAAAAAGGACTAGAACAATATCTATTTTTAAAGTTCATTTTTCACTTAATCTTACAATATTGGAAAGCTCAGAAGCAGGGTCTTATTGAAATCAATAGGCATCACTTATTGAGTGCAATGTTCTGTGTTGACTGTATTAATTCACTCATTATGACATTGGATGTTATGCTTCCTGAGTTTACAGATGAGAAAAAAGAATTAAGGCTCAGAACATACCATTTAATGCAAATATTGCAATTAGAAATTACCCTTTAGCCTTCTGTGCACGCTATAGGTATATTGAAACCTTTGTGTCTTTTGCTTACGGTAGGTGGTAGGTTAGAATTTCACAAGCTTATCCTCATTTTTTCTATAACTTGGCAAGACAGGGAAAGCCTAGATCTGCTCCCTTCAAATTGTTATCCATCATTGGCCATTCTAAGTGGCCTTCAATTTCTCTCACAACATCTCCCTAAAAGCCAACATCCACCAGAATTAATTTGTTTGATTTTGTTGATCCTTCTAGATAAAAGTTGCCAAAGGGCCTTATTTACCAAGCCTTTTTATTTCTCAGTCTTCCATAGGCAGCTATAGTGCCGGACATTCATCTGTAACTAAGAAATGCTCAAGGCAATTGGTGACAAATCATTGTAACTTTCCATGAGTCTGCATACTTCAGAAAAAAATGAGAACAAAAGCACACTTATGGTAACCTTGTGCCCCCAAGATGTTTAAACTGCACCTCTGTACTTCTGCAAGTTCAAGGTGGGTTTTTATCCTCAGATTGGAGATACTGGTTTTATTCTGGTGGATATTTTGAGATAATTTACATATTAATTCTTTGCTTGATTTCACTGCTAAGCAAGACCAATTGTGTCCACAGTTAGAACACACTGAGTTTTCTTTCTGTATTGAGGGAAGCATAACTTCACAGAGAGAAGCTGACAGTACAGTAGTAACAACAGATCCATTATTTAAAATGTGAAGTTAAGGAAAATACTTCTTCTCATCTTTTCTGTTTGAAGAATATAAAACACATGTGCTTCAAGACACAGAAAAGACAATTATATCACTTTTCTGAACCATATAAACCTTTGATTTGCATCCATTATCTCTCTGAACTATCTCAGTTTGCTGGGTAGTTCTGGAAAAATAACTTGCTATATAAGAAATAAAACAGTAATTGCCGAGAAAACTATTGTATCTTAAAGTGTGATTGACCTAAGCAAATTTGTAATTGAACAATTTTGCTAAACTGCATAAATGCAATTGATAGTCACAGTCATATATTTAGATAAGCACAAGAAGCCAATTGAGCTTGCCATTATTTCAAATTGGAAATTTTAAAAATGGAGTAGATTACTCATAAATCTATCAAGGAACACAGAAAATTGGTCATGGTAGAAATTTTAGCTGTGAAAAGTGATACAATTAAATGTAATTGGACACTCAACTCTGAATGGCACTGAAGGCAATCAAGAATAGAGTTGAGGAAAGAGAAATATTGCAGAAAGCACCATCAACAGTCATACTTTTTACAAATGTAGTCAAACACTGCACATTACAATTTTCAAGTTAAATTAGTTTCATAGATTCATTCTGTCCATAAATGGAATCCTTTGTTTCCTAAATCTTGACAGTACCTTAGGACTTCCTGAAGTCATATGTGCTTTCAAACTCAGGTCCCAAATGCTCACAGCAGTTTTCCAAAATACATCTACTTGTCACTTAGTCATCAAGTCAACTGTCTTTAACTCATCCCAACCAAGAACCAACTAACTAGAAATATGAGACAGTAAGAGCCACTCAACTTATGAATACTTGAAAGTGACATATTGTATGCAGACCAGTAGGAAATTCTATTAAGAAACAAATTGAACCAATGCAATTATTATGGAGTCCAATTTACCTATGTCTTGACTAATGAATAGAATTTGCCATATAGAGAAGTAAAATGCAACCCATGTCTAAGATCAATATAGAGGTAAATTATTGAGACAAAGTTTAGCTTTCTGTGCTAAATCACTCAACAGTGGGCACTACACCTTATGAATGACAACTGATTTTAAGAAGACTGCTGAGAAAACAACAGCAACTATGCTGCCTCCGTCACATCTTTTTACAACTATAGGATTTGTTTCTCACACTGGCCTTCAGAGCCTTCAGAGATCCAGTGTTTAATGTATATTAGCTGGAGACATTGTAATGGGTGGGTACTGTTCATTTAAAGTAAAGTCTACACTCCCTACAACACCAAGGAAGAAAAAACAATAGTAAATTCATGTTTTGACATTTTTAAATTATAGTGTGTATTTTTTCCTAAGATAAAATATATTTGTTGGGAACAAAAAATTCAGATCCACACTGAGATTTGAAACCAGGTTCTGTAATTTACTGACACTGGAAAGTTGAGCAAATTCCTTATTTTTTTCTGAGTGCCTATAAGTGTGGATAATTATGCTACCATTCTTAAAGTTTGCTCAGAGCAATACCATGATTATTAATAATTTTCTCCTGTCAAGTGAGGAAACAGTCAGTGGTTTTGTCTTAATTTCTGAAATCAAAGCACAATGAAGACTTTCTCTCTTTCTCTCTCTCTCTCTCTCTCTCTCTCACACACACACACACACACACACACACACACACACAAACACATACACACACATACACACACAAAACACAAGACACACACATACACACAGCTACACACACACAAAAAAAAAGTGAAAATAACTAGACCATCCCATAACCTCATGTTCTCATCCCCCCTCCTCTCTTCCTTACCACCTTTCAGTTCCCTGACAATAGAACCAAAGTACAAATCTAATACATGAAATAGCGTGTTGGAGCCCACTCTCTATGGTGGGATGCCATACTCAGCCTTAGTGCATGGGAGGAGGGCTTGGCCCAACCCTAGCCTATTGTATCAGACTTTATTGACTCATCATGGGAGCCCTTACCCATGAGGAGGAGTAGATTGGGGGTTGGCTGTGGAGGGAGGCGAGGGAGGACAGAAGGAGGAGTGGGAGTGAGAACTGTGGTTGGAATATAAAATAAAATTTAAAATAATAAATTATAAAAAACTCAAAATCATAAATTATCGTAGCTCCTTTTCAAGACAACTCATTTCTTTGATTTCTACTACTGTCATTAGCATGATATCCTCTGATATGTGTTCTTCTGCAATAGTCCTTCTGCTTTCCAGATTGTAATCCCACCAGCACTTTTAACTAATTATAGCCAGAATGCTTCCTTGTACAATAACCTGCAATAATACCATTAGTGGTAAGATATTATTAAAGTCACTGAGAAAATCAGTGTTCAAAACAGAAGAGTCAAAGAAGAAAAATACAACTAAAGTGACTTTACTCATTTATCAATCATTTGGAAATACAGGCAAAAGTAGGGGTGAAGGGAAGATGAGAAAGAAGAGGAAGGGGTGTGGGGGAAAGGATAAGGGATCAAAGAAATCTTGATTTTCTCCTTAGCAGCCTAAGAAGTGAAATTACTCATTTTCAAGGAAGGCTGAAAGTTGCTGCCTCTGTCCTGGGGCATATTCACTAAAATAATGACTTCTCTTAAAATTTTATGTCAATTTATTTTAAAATCTTAAGGCTATCTCAACTATATATTATCATTTCAAATCACAGATGCTTTAAGCATGAAATTCAACATATTATATTGCACAATTTTTGGTTGAATTCCACATACTTCTGTAGTTCCACTGATTGCTAAAGAAAAAATAGAGGTGTCCTTTTACTAACTGGAAGAATACAATACACCTTAATGAAAACTATCTATTGTCTATATTTTGGCATGAAATTCCTTTTTGGAAGTTACAAAACTAGAAGGTATTCATCCTGTGATCAGCCCCTAAGGCTCTGTCACACTGTTCTTTGTGCTGCAGCAGCTAATTTCCCAGATATTTTTAAGTTTCTTTGTTCTGAAAACTAATCAAGAGTTGGGGACCATGAAACAGAAAGAAACCGGCAACATTGGAAGAACGTGAGAGATGATGAGTTCATTGTCTTTAATCACAACTTTATGTTAGATAGCCCCAGCTAAAATCTAGGCTCAAGTTATTCAATTGATTCTGTTATTTTATTTATTTCTTTTGTTCAAGAAGAAAACCAAACTGCTTCCCACGATTTTAAACATTGGCTCAGTAAACACTGCTATTCTTGGTCTTCTTATTCAAATTCAAACCTATTTAATTGTATCTAAACTCTGCACCATTCATACAGATATTTGCCACATTTGGCTATGTATAAATTATTAAGTACTTTGTGGAAGTATGAGTTTCATATTCAATATTCTCTGAATCAGCAAAACCAATTTCTCGAGACTAAAACAAAATTTTGGGATTAACATTTGTCTCAGCAACTTTTGTGTTGCTGTGATAAAACACCACGATCAAGGCAACTTATGGGAGAGTTCATTTGGACTTATGGCTCCAAAAAATTAGGATATATAATGGCAAGGGATTGCATAGCAGCAAGCAGCAGGCATGGGAGCAGGATTGGGAGAAAGAGAACTCACATCTTAAACTGCAGCACAAAGTAGAGAAAAACAAACCTGGAAAACTCTCAAGGCATTTCTCTGGTGACAGACTTCCTCTGACAAAGCACCACCCCATAAAGTGTCCCAAAACAGTACCACCGACTAGGAACCAAATGTCCAAATAGAGGACTCTGTATGGATCTTTCAAACCAAAAAATTCTACTTCCTGGCCCCCATATGATCTGGCCATGTCATATTTAATCCAGTTTCAAAGTCCACATAGTCTTTCACAGGCTCCATGCTGTTTAAAAGTGTAAAGTCTGTTCTGAAACTCAAGGCAAGATCTTAATTTTAACCCCTTATAAAAATCAAAATAGAAAAGCAAAATACATATTCCCAGCACGCAATGAGACAGACCATATATTCCCATTCCAAAAGAAAGGAATGGACACATAATGTGGGACTACAAGACCAAAGCAAGACTAGGACTCAGAAGATCAGACTCTGTGTCCAATGTCAGAGGACTTGGCTCCTGTAACTCCAGCTTGGCTGCCTATAGCATTTATGTCTCCATCTCTGAAGCTTGTCCCACTCCCTAGGCTCTCCTAGGCTGATAACTCATGGCTCTAGTACTCCAAAGATCTTGGCAGTCTCCATTGTGATCTGGGCTTCATTTTCACAGCTTTACATAACAGCTTCTCACAGTCAGTCTTCGGCCCTCTAGGGACCTTCACACAGGGACTCCTATGCCACAAGCTGCCTCACCATGATGCTTCACTCTTGTTTTCTCTATATCTTGAAAGCCACATGATGACTCAACAGAGTTCTGCTGCCAGCTTGGGCTTGTTCTGCCAGATTTTTCAAGCAATTTTCCCTGCCCTTGCTAATAGGTAGAAAACTATATGGCCAAGAATATCAATATAACAACTTATTTACTTGGATTTCTAATGTAATTCTAAATATTTCTAAAAGAGTTTACAAGTTTGAATATGGGTAAGATATAAGGGAAATTGAGATAGATTAGCTAGGAATGGCTAGAGGGAGAAATGGGAGGAAAAGTTTGTGTAATTCTATTTCAAATAAAACATGTTTTAAAATAAAAATTAAAGCTTATTATTCTAGAGAAAAATTAAAATACGTATGATTTAGGTAGGGAATGAAAAGGTTATAAAACCCAGAGTAGCAGGAAGCATACTGCAAGACAATGTCCCCTATATATAACAGGGGCTACACACATGGAATTTTAAGAATATGGTTGCCAAAATAAGACCAGTATGCTGACCATAACAATTGACATCTCAACATAAATAGGGAAATATCACAAGACCCCAATTTTGGATAAAGAGTTATGTAAGGAGTAAGGTTTTTCCTCCTGCCACGCTGGCGCACCAGCCCCAAATAACACACCGAGACTCTGTATTTGATATAATGCTGTTGGCCAGTTACTTATTTCTTATCTGCTAGCTCTGTCTTAAGTATTAACCCGTTTCTATTAGTCTCCACATGGTCTTATCTTACCAGAGAGAGAGAGCTCCATCTTCTCTCCTCCTTCCTACTTCCTCTTTCCTCCTTGTCTCCTGGTCCTGCCTATCTTGCTTTCCTATTGTCCAACAGTGATTTATTCATTAACCAGTATGATAAACATATTCACACAATGGCATCTCCCATCAGAGTTATTGGCAGCTAATGGATTCTAAGAGAAGGAGAAGGAGTCTTCTCCAGGGACGAGACCCCTGATAGGTTATCTAACTCCAAATGGCCAGCCTTGAAAGTGTATGTTTATAAGCACATATATGGACAGCACTCAATACTAGATGGACTCAAGAGATTGTATTTTATATTTATATATAAATATATATGTATATATAATTTGAGAAGGACTGCAGTAGGAATACAAGAGGAGTTGAAAAGGGAAAGGAGAGACAGAAATGATAGAAATTGGAAATACAGTACTCATGTATGAAATCCCCCCTCCAAAAATTAAGAGGAAAAAGGAAAGAAAAATAAATAATTAGACCACAAGCAGTCACCACCATGCAGATTTTCTTTGGGATACACTCTCACTCTTCTCTCCTGAACTTAATTCGATTTACATATTGAATATATAACCCTGGATAACCTCAACATACAAAGAACTCATAGTAGCTGATTGTTAGTTCTTCTGTAGCTATAACAACGTAAATTCTTTCCATCCACTTAAAATTGGTTCCTTCTTCTGGAGGCTTGAATGAAAATGACCCCCATATGTTCACAGGGTGTGGTACTATTAGGAGATGTGGCCTAATTGGAGTAGGTGTGGCTTTATTAGAGAAGTGCTGCCCTAGGGGCAGGCTTTGAGGTCTCAAATGCTCAGACCAGGTCTAGTGTCACTTCCTGCTGCCTGTGGATTGGGATGTAGAACTCTCAGTTACCTCTCCAGCATCTTGTCTGCCTGCATGCCACCATACTTTCCACCATGATGATATAGGATTAAACCTCAGAACTATAAGCCTTCCCCAATTGAACGTTTTCCTTTTAAGAGTTACAGTGTCTCTTCACAGTAATAAAACCTAACCTAAGACACTGGCCCACAGCCAGGTACCAGGAAACTTATTCAAATTTCCAATTACTTTTAGAATTCCATTTTAATTTTCATGGCTTCCATAGTAATGAACAAAAGAACAATTCAAAGGACATTGGATATTAAAATTGCACTTGCACATATGTATCTATCATATTAATAGCCTAAGAACAAAGGTTGTAATTATGAAGTAATTAACAACTGAAATAATCTTTATGTAATTAATTCCATGTATTGTCAAAATTTCACGCCATCATAGTATCCTATACTAAATAAGAAAACATATTACTGTTATTTTTTATAATGAAGACCTATAGGTACAGCGAGGTGAAATGGCTTGTTGAAGTTCAGCTACTAACAAGGGAGAAGTGTAGGATTTGAACCCACAGAGCCTGGCTCATGTGCCTATGCAATTCACCACCCAACTACAGCCTATGTCATTACCATACACACTATTGTTCGTTAACTAGAGAACTGTTATCTAGCCATCTCTTCCATCATATGTCAGACAAAACAGCAATCAAATTTATAATGTTTGTACATTGACTTAACATATAGTTCTGATCCAGGTGTGCAATTTAAAATATGAGTGAATCTGTAATAGACATTACTGAACTTTTGCTGAGATGCCTTTAATAGTTGAAAGAGGAAATGGCATTTGCAGTACTCACTTTATTCAAACACTGCTAGTTAGCGCTGCCCTTATACAGCCTCTACCTCATAATGCAAGCCATGATTTTAAAAAATATATTATATTGTAAACCCTTAAATACCAGCCAGTAGAAAGACTATCCAGCAGGGGTCTTTTTATATATGTTTGAGAGTTTAATCATGAGCTGCTGGGTAGATGTTTAGTCAGAGGTTACACAGTGGTCTCTTAAAATGTTCTGTGAAAGTACTCATAGAGGGGGGAAAAGATCTGAAGGCTGATGAAGCTTTCAAGCTGTGCAATTATTTCAGAAAATATCCATACTGTGGTCTTCTGAAGTCACATTACCAATTTCACATCCCAATGTTTATTAATTGGGAACAAATAATTTCCTTGAGAGAAATACCTCCTCCAATTTTCTTCCTCCTTTACTCTTAAGCAGCATGAATGTTTTTCTGGCCCTACAAGACACCTACCCATTAAGCAATTTTCCATGCTATGCACATGCACACATGTACAATACACAAATACACACAAAATAAGACACAGGGAAGACACACACACAAACACACATATACACAATGAATAAAGAGAGAGATACACACACACAAGCAAACACTACAAACACACACACAAATATGAGAAAATACTCAGAGAGATTACATACACACACATATACTACACACACAAACACATAAACACAGACACACAGAGAGAAACACCACATATGCAGAGAGAGAGACCACACCCCAACATAGGCAATCAGACAACACAAAACATATAAGCTTACATCACACACACACATGCACGCACGCACACACACACACACACACACACACATGCACCAGACACATATAATGTCCTGAACACTTTTCCAGTCTGTAAGTCATTCGGCATGTGTGTCCTAGTACTTCTTGATTCCAAATATCTTGACTGTGGTGAAAGTGACCACGTCCTGCTGTGTCATGAAACAGATATTGCTCTGGAACCTAGAGTGGCCAGGACAGAGTCAATTAATGGATCATCCTGAGGCTGTTGATACACCTGCCACAAACTAAGTAGAAAATCTAGGCAGTCCCCCCAAAATAAAGCCAGCTTTGTGGCATCTGTCAATAAAGCTATATTACTGCTCGGGTTCAGATGGCTCCCTGGGTAACAGTGAGATGCTGGTAAATAACAGATGGTTGTAATTGAAAACAAGGTGAACAAAAATGGCCCTGCACAGCATATATTATGATTCCTTTGAAAGGGAAAAGAAAAGAAATTCTGAGGTCTTGGAATTACTAGTATCATGTCCATCACAAGCCCCTCCCTCATTTACTTCAGCAGCGAGCAAACCACCCCAACACTGAAAAGGGAAAGGAATATTGAACCTAACCACAAAAGAACTACTAAGGAGAGCAGCTATGGCTGCAGTAGTCACTGTCTATCAAGCTTCACACAACCTATCCGTGTAGTGAGATAGTCCTTCTCTGGCACTGACCACACCCATTGGGGGGTGGAGCCATGGGCGGAAGTGACCTGTGGAAGGAGGTCGGAGGGGGCCAGGAAAAGGCTCTCTTTCTGGCGTGACTCGGACAGGAGAGGATTGGGTTGAATTTCCTGGTGTTCATCTGTCTAGGTTGTAAGTTATTTCTCCCTGAATAAACATCTATTCGGCCTATTTGTTTATCCTGATCCTTATTTACCGCGATAATAGGGAATGGTTGGGAAAGGTATGGTTTAGATGGGATATAGGTAGATTAGCCTATTTTCTTGAGAATTTGAGTAAGAATGAGGTAATATTTTACAGCTTACATTGTTGTGTATTCTTATGTGGTAAGCTATGTAAAATTAAGTTTATATTTTGTTATATTGTGTTAAATGTTTCCACTTACAATGTTTTATGCACATTATTTTTTACCATATTCTATGTATGTATACTTTTCTTGTATTCAAGACATTTTGTATATTGATACAATTTGGGATATTTATCTTGCTGCCCTTTATAGTTCTACCTCTTGTCTTGACACTCTATTTTAGGGATTTACATGTATGTATATGTAAATAGTTATATTGTTTAAGTATTTGTTCCTACTTTACTCAGGAAAGTTTTAATCAGTCTTTTTAGCTAAGTTCCCGAGTATTACAGATTATCTTCACTCACATTTCCTGTACCTATGAGATTAGTCAGAAATAGATGCTTAATCTTCAATCACTTCATAGACATACAGAACATGGCATTTAAATGTTTTAATATTAGTACTCCATTGACATGAGACACTGTTGCTCCTGACAGCACCGTGCACTTTCCCGAAAATATGTTGGACACTGTTGTTGCTCCTACTGGAGTTCAATCTCGCCTCAGCTAATGGCCTGTTGGGCATAAAATTGCCCCCACCTTGACCACTGATTTGGACATGCAGTCCTATGTGCTTACAGGAGACAAATATAAAAGACTGCTTGACCTTGCCAAGTCAGGGTAAGACAGCCACTCTACCTCCCTGCTGTTGTTGTGGTCTGTCAAATTCTCTTGGCCTTAGCCAAATCTGGGTGTACCAACGTTGCTGTGAGACCTAGGGTGACTGTTCAGGTGGCTTGCTGTTTCTGTCCTTGCTACACCTTTTGGAAGTTGTCCATCCGCATTTCCTGTCTACTCTAGTATTGTTAATTTCCTTCTCAGGTCTTGATGAGGTTAAAGATTAAACTATCACAACTATTATTCTCTCTTCCTAGTTAGATATATTAGGTACTAGACTTACGTTTTCCAGTTTAGGACAACTCTATTGTAAACTCCACCTATTGTAAAGCCCTCACCCTAGGACTAGATATGTAGGTCATTTTGTTCTTGATTTTCCTTTTCTTAGAGCACACTTGTTATTCACTGTTTTGTATATAGTTTTGTATTAAGCCTAAATCTTTTCTTTAGACTAAAAGGGGAATTGTAGTGAGATAGTCCTTCTCTGGCACTGACCACACCCATTGAGGGGTGGAGCCATGGGCGGAAGTGACCTGTGGAAGGAGGTCGGAGGGGGCCAGGAAAAGGCTCTCTTTCTGGCGTGACTCGGACAGGAGAGGATCGGGTTGAATTTCCTGGTGTTCATCTGTCTAGGTTGTAAGTTATTTCTCCCTGAATAAACATCTATTCGGCCTATTTGTTTATCCTGATCCTTATTTACCACGATATCTCAGTCCAGTTTATAACATAGCAACATCAAGCCTTACTAGGTAAGGACAAAAGAATGTCTTTACAATAAGAGTTTTTTTTAAAAAAAACAAAAACAAAGCAAAACAAAAAACCTGGACATTTTCTTTATAATGAAATAATAATAGATTCCATAAGTATGATAGTTCCCATAGGACTTATTTTCTGTTGTGTTGTATGTTTATGAGTATTATTATTATTTTTTACTGACCTCATAACTGTCCTGGGAGTCTATTCTATTATTCTTTTCTTCTTGCCATAAATAATTTAAGTTCATGTCAACATAGCATGTAGATTGAATAGCACTAGAGATCAGATTCATTGTCAGCTTTGAGTAGACAATGCATGATTATTCCCATTTTCCTTAGTTTACCTGCCAACTAAACTTTATAAATATGTGGGTTCTCACTTTTTAAAAATACAACTATACTCATTTTCCTAATAAAAACAAAGCAAGTCCAATAATATCACACTTCATGATAATTTTTCAAATTTTGCCCTCATTTTCTACAACTAGGCTAGTATCTCACACTGTAGCCGTTCCTTATAAGACTAGTACTGCTTCGGTTTTCATCAGCTACTAGATGGGGGATAAGTTAGTTATCGATCTCATTATCAGGGAAGGGCATTTATCGTAGCCTTTCCACTGTTGCTCAAATTGTTAGTTGGGGTCAGTCTTGTAGGTCTCTGGACATTTCTCTAGGTTCAGTTTTCTCTTCAAACCTATAATGGCTCCCTCCTTTATGGTATCTTTCTCTCTCTTTTCTCTCATCTATTCCTCCCCTGACTCAATCTTCCTAGTCTCATTTGCTTTCCTTTCCTCCCCTTCTCTTTCTCCTTGCACCCTCTCCACTCTCTGTCCCCCCCCCCCACTCCCAATATGCTCAGGAGTTCTTGTTCCTTTCCCCTCCTGTGAGGGACCTTTTATAAATCTCTTAGAATACTCCTTGTATCCTAGTTTCTCTGGCAGTGTAAATTATAGGCTGGTGATCCTTTGCTCTATGTCTAAAATCCATACATGAGTGAGTACATACCATGTTCCTCTTTTTGTGACTGAGTTATCTCATTCAGGATGATTTCTTCAAGTTCCATCCATTTGCCTGTGCATTTCAAGATACCATTGCCCCCCCCCCCCAGAGTAGTATTCCATTGTGTAAATGTACCACATCTTAATAATTCTTCAGTTGAGGGACATCTTGGTTGCTTCCAGGTTCTTGCTATTACAAATAATGCTGCTATGAACATACCTGAACAGATGTCTTTGTTGCATGGATGTGAATCATTTGGGTATATGCCTACAAGTGGTTATGCCAGGTCCTATGGTAGACTGATTCCCATTTTCCTGAGGAGTCCCCATTTCACATCCTCTCTCTCAGTCTCCCTTCCTCTCTCTCTCTCTCTCTCTCTCTCTCTCTCTCTCTCTCTCTCTCTCTCTCTCTCATTATGTCTAATATGTGATGCCTGTATATACACAGATGTAGAACAATACAGTGGAAGATTGACAATCTACCAAGTATTGTCACACAGTGACAAAGTATCACATTCCTAAAAAAAACCAAAACTAAATCTCCCCACTCCAGCAGCCTTCGACTACCAATAACTTCCTGTATAGATAAGGGCTTCCTAACCCTCTCTCATCCATGCTGGAATTTTGAATGAGTTGATCTAGCCCAGGTTGTGTGCAGGTAAACATAGATGTTATCAGTTAGTCCAGAGAAATGCAGAAGTTCTCCACAACTTCTTGCTCTTATAATCATTTTCACCCTCTTTCCTTATGTTCCCTGAGTCTGTGTGGAGAAGTATGATATAGGTGTCCCATTGAAGGCTGAGCACTCCACAGTTGCTCTGTACTTTAAGTGTTATTAGCATCCAGTCAACAAAGAAGCTATTCTGATGATGATTGAGAGCTACACTAATCTATGGTAGAGGAATGTGTGTTTAGAAGATAATTTGATACTAGTCCCTTTAGCAAAATAATACTATTTGGTTCTCACTGGGCCCATGGCTTGTCTGCACATGAGTTCTTCAATATGTTGACATGGTAATCTAGATTCTGTCCTTTGGAATGGTCCTAAAATCCAGTCAGAGCTCAATATGTTTCTCCACATAGCATGTATTCCACAATTTCAGCAGTGGGTATATCCCGACAGGCCAGAGTTTTTGTATCTTGCAGGTTTTATGACTGGGTAATACCTAAACTTTTCTTCCCCACCAGGATGTATGCAACTTTCAGCCCTATGAAAACTACATTAGGGAGGAAGTACCTAGGTCAGTATGAGGTTATCTTAAAGTTTATAAATATAATGCATTGATGACCACTCCCACCTACCAATTGAATGTTCTACAACAAGTCTCTCTTATCTTACATTTTTCTTCTCTCCAAGTCTTGACATCTTCTTCAAAATGTCAATATGAAAAACAGGATTATTCTCTGTTTGATGCCTTCATTATTCCTTACATATCCACTATCATCATAAACATTCTGTTAGGCTGTGGAATTAAGGTGAGAAATGCAGATAATCATTCATCCTTCACAGACCTCATAATTGTCTACAGAGATTGCCATTTTTATAGTTTGAAATCCTCAACTTATTTTAATTTCTATATTGCAATTGGTTCTGTTATATTCTCCTTCCTTCTAGAAACCCTTACATATATATTAAGTATTTACATAACATGGACTTTTCTTCTGATTATCCAACACTAATCCATTTTGCTATCTTTGTGTCCTCTTGATATGACATTGCTATAAGTTTAAATGTTATGTATTTCCTCTTCTTACTAGACCAAAATACTACAACTCATTGTACATTTTGGCTGATGTCTTCACTAAGTCTCTGCTTACCTCCATGCTTAAAGTCTAAATCAGTCACTGTTGCATGAGTTTCACATCTGCATAGCCAGTTGGCTACATGACATTAACATAGGTGACCACAGGTGATGTAGGTCCACATGTGTGATACTGAGCTCAGTTTGTTTTGTGAAATGAGTCTCATGCCCTGTGCTATTTTGCTCACTAAATACTTTCAGCAGAAACCTGAAATACAAACTGGATTCATCTTTCTTTGTCTGATTTTGAAATCAGGATGGGTTGGAAATCTATTAATTTTAATTCTCCCTCACCATTACCTCTACTGCAGTTTTCTTTCGAGAACTCATTGTCCCTTCCTGGAATCACAGAACTAGACTCAACATGACTTTTTGTGTCAGAATCTGCCTTTTGTTTACTCAGTCTTCAAATCTTTAGCAATTATATTCAAGTTTCTGATTTAAATTTTTTATTAGTTGCATTCCCTCTATGTGGTAGAAAATACTAGTGCCCTTTAATATTCACTATGACCCAGAACCTATATATCTTTTTAACTTCCACCTCTTATGGCATTTTCTCTAATTACTAAATGCTACTGAATTTCTGGCATTTTTAAATTTGCCATTTTTTCCATTACTATGTATCTTTTAGTGCTAAAAGATAAGATGCCTCTACCTAAGAAATCCTTCCCCAATCAATTTGAAAAAAAAATTCACTCACCTTCAAATTAATTATCTGTTTATCCTGGCTCTGTTTCTTGATTCTTCTGTCTTTTATATCTGCCTAATACACAGGGATATATGTCTTTTGTGACAGAGCTAAGTTGAATAGCACGTGCTAAATTGAAAATTACTTGAGGATAAACTTTATACATCTGTATGTATCAGCAAACATAACTTCACAATGATATATAGCCAGGATACCGTATAGAATATGTAAGAATAACTTAACTTTTTCAGTTCATACTGTCATAGTGCCACATCTCATTGTTTGTTACTTCAAAACTCATCCCCCAAGTTGCTCCAAATCCTAAATGGGTTTGGTTCTTCTATCATTATATCTCTTATATATTTGGTCCATGTTCCATCATACTTGTATTTCATTAACCTGTCCCTATGGTTTTTCACTAGTAAATTCAAAGACAGGCACTCTTTATTCACTCTACCCTTCAGAGTTCCTTAGTTCCTCTGGAGCCACATAGCTTACTCTCCATATCTACTTTGCACTTCCACAGTTATTGAGTCATTTGGGAAAAGTGTTCCCATTCTTATTTTGAGGCAAGAATGTATTCACTATTTTAGCCAAATTCTTCTAAGTAATTTAGTTTATTAATTTTCATTAAACTGAATAAATTTCATCACATGTAGGATAGGTGTCATATTATGAAACCACAGTTCAATTTATTTAAAAAATGGTCATTTATTAAGCAATCCCAAAACCTCAGGCCATGATTTGATATTTTACTTATTAAATAAAGTTATTTGGAATGTGACAATATCAAGAAAAAGAGGGGAAATTCTATTTAAGAAAACCAAAGTCCATTGTGAAGCTCTGGGCCTATTTGGTTAGTCAATATTTTCAATTATAATTATTTGTGGATAACAACTAAACTTAAAACAGGCATGGTGGTACGCACTTGTGAAGCAAAGTAAGAGAGGATCACAAGTTTGAGACCAGCCTTGGGCTACTCGGCAATATCTGGTTTCAAAACAAACATATAAATGAAAGGTCATACTTTAGGTGGAATAGTTAATTTAGAGTGCACTGATATCTGAGTTAATGCTTGTAAGACCCTTTCCAACCTTTATCGATTCCTGAATGTCTTTCCCACCTGTTCCCATTTCCCTAGCTCATTTGTGCCAGGAGGTGGGAGGAACAAGGACACAGCAGAAGCATCACTCATGGCTGTACATATTGGCATAATTGCTGGCAGTGCGGTGTGCCCTCACTCTCATCTGCTCCTCCAGCTGGTGCAGGTACCTGATAGCTCTTTTGGCACGGGCAATCTCTGTGGTTGGCTTTAATATTGTGGCTATGAGAATGACCTTCATTTGCCCATCAAGGCCTTCTCCTAACTTATGAGCTTGAATAATTCTCCAGAAGCATGGCCAAAGCACCTTTTTCATTCTCTATGGAAGACTTATCCCATGTTCCCCCCTATGTTTCTGACTAGTCTACATCCATATTTCAGCTTGCTGAGAAACTTTTTGAAAAGAATTATAATAATGCATTTTCCCTACAGCTTCATGTAAAATAAAATTTTGATCAGTATGCTTTATTCAATGAAAGTTATTAATTTAAAATGTCAGTATTTTCATGAAGAGAATAGATCCCAAGAGTTCACTTAAGATATATTAATGTATTAAGTTGTCAACTTTCACAATCACTTAATAACTCCCTTGTAATTTATTGAACTGTTCTGTCATTTATGCACCTATGTTCAATCTACTGACTTTTCCACCAGGAGGTTATCAAACCTTGTTGTCAATATACTTCAGGAAATCAAATCTATAGCTCTATAAAATTCTTCAGTAGTGATCAAAGCAAAGCAAAAATAGAGAAGGGAAGTTAGTAGGAATGGAAAGAAACAAGAGAAGAAAATAAACAGAAAACTGAGGAAAGAAAAGAATAAGAACAGAGGAAAAAATAAAATGAACAGATGGAGAAGCTCTTCCATCATCTCTCTATTTTCCCCCTGTTCTTGGGGCTGATGACATGATCACCCTCCTGCATTCATGGATTAATGGGTTTAGTGACTTACTCTATAGGATATTTTCCACATTAAAAAAAATATTAAAAAGACGTTTTATTCTAATAATAACTAACTTTAAGCAACAGAGCATTTATGTTTTGATCTGAATCTCCATTCATGCACTCAGCTCTACTCCTTCTTCTATTTTCACCACAGCCTATGTCCCCTAACACAACAATTCTCATAAATTTTGGCCAAGCAAAGTTTGTAAAACTACAGTTTCTTCAATGGTTTTCTCAAATTCTTTCAAGCACATTGTTTAGTAGTGCACCATTATTCTGTGTGCTTTATTATAGGAAACAGAATACTGCTTTCTGCTCCCAGATTTATAACATACCTTGTGTTGTTAATAAGTACACAAAGTGTATTAAGGGTAGACATGCAAATATTTATTCCTCAGACTCTTTTGAATTAGGAAATCATTAATTTGTTTGAGTCATTTGGAGTACCAAGTCACCTTCCCTGTAGGTTAATTCTAACTTGGAGGTGAATATTTACCTTTTCTGGTTAAAGGATTATTTTTTTAACAAAACAACAGGACACAACAGGAATAAAGAAGTCCTATTCTTCTAGCTGTCCGTTAACATTAGACTTTCTGTCCCAGGAAGCAGGCTCATGAATACTTCTGTCTTCTTGCTCTTGATACACCAGAAAGAGCTTGATAGTAAATTGACATTTTTGTCAGGCCACATTTTATACATTTTCTCATGTAATTTAAAGAAATTTACTTATGTTAAATAACATTTCTTTGCCATTTCCTCTAATTTCCATATTCAAACCTCACTCATTAGACACAATGGAACTTAGATGCCAGCTGATACTCTATTTTTAAACTTGAAGTTTGAACATGTTCATATATATATATATATATATATATATATATATATATATATATATGACACTGTAGTTCTTCATTGGCCTTCAATAGTGAACATTTTCTTACAGCCACCCTCTCCTGAATCACATTTCTTTATAATGACCCAGAGCAGAAAATTCCACACATATTTTTACTCTCATATATTAACCTCTGGTTTTATAAACCTCCCTCCCAATGCCCATGCAACAGTCTTGTGCTTCCTTTTCTGCCTACAATGATATACATCTAGCATTTCTAATATCACCAATATTATTTGATGGTTATAATCAAGTGACTGATGTTTTTAATTATCACTCATCCTACACTCTAAGAAATTAAATAATTATTTAAGATCACAGCCAAACTTTGTATCTGAAAAAAAACTCATATATTTGACTTCATAATCCTAGTGCCTAAAAATGAGATATTATAGAGAAGTATCATTCCTATAGATATTAAGATGATACCTTCTTTTTGTAGCATTTCAGCTTTCTCATATCTTTGATTTCCAGTATGTAGGAAGTTTGAGTTTGTAGAGATGTCACAGTAGGCTGTTGTGTTGGCTTATTTGTTGTGTCTTACATGTATGTTGACTGGATATGTCCCTGTACTAATTTTTCCCTTTTCCCATTTTTTTTGTTTTATTTTATATGAATCTCTAAACTAGTAATGCTCCATTTGATTCATGTTTCCTCCTGAATTTGGAGAGAAGGTAGCTGTAGTAATGACTATGCTGATTTACCAGCATCCTCTGTATTGGTTTACAAAAGAGGACACTGCACACTTCAGTTGTGTCCCTGATAAGATACAGTTACAATGGCACTGAGGTGCTGGATAGGGAAAGGGTACTTTAGAGTCGAGGGTATCAATATTTAAGTAATGAAATGACTTAGGCATGAGACAAAGGGAAAAGAGGGTATGCTGAGAAAGATTAAAAGCCTATGGGTCAGAGATAATAATTAATGTTGTAGATACAGAGAAAACTGGGTGCACAGAAAAGAAAGTCATACAAACCATTTCAGATCTGTTAAAGTCCAACTTAAAGTACAAATTTGTACATTACAGTGACATTTATAAATAGTAACATGTGTTAGAACTGTTCCCTCATCCAGGCCTTCCATTGTCATTAGAATGATGCATGTTAGAATCTTCACTTGGATGCTTTTTCTGTTAATCTCCACAAAGGAAGACACTAGTCTCAGTAATTCACTATGAGAATTTATGTGACCAAATCCCACATTCTGCCTGAATTCCCTGCTCTAAAACTCGCTGCCAGCAAGTAACAAAAATTTCTCTGGTGTTTTAGGAATCTCTGTGCTGAAGCTTTGAGCATTTACTACATTCTCGTAGTAAAATCTATCATGTTAAAATAAGCTTGGTCTACTTTGAAGACTCCCCATGGAAGGCCTCACCCTCTCTGGGGAGCAGAAAGGGATTGGGATGGGGATTGGCGGTGGAAGAGGGGAGGACAGGAGGGCACTGATTGACATGTAAAACAAGCTTGTTTCAAATTTAAATTAAAAAAATGTATGTATATATAGATATACATACACACACACACACACACACACACACATATATATCCTGGTCCACATAGCCATAGTAGTTTTTGCTTGTTCCCAATGTTCTTTAAAAGAAGTTGGATCTTCTGTACTTCCAGATTTCTCAGTTTTCTACCTGAACTCTCACAGTTTCTTGGAAGTGTCTTCTCAATGCATTCCAGCAGTGATCTTTTTCCCAAAGTAAACCAAGAGGAAAGCAGTCACTTCAACAGTCACTCTGCTGCATAAGCAGTAGTTAATATGGGAAGACAAGAGTTCACATACCATAGCCTGTCCACACATCTTTCCCTATGTTTCCATCCACACACATCAGCTGCTTCAGCTTTTATCTCAGAATCACTGACAGATTTGGGCCAAAAAAAAAAAAAAAAAAAAAAAAAAAGAACTTATTTCCTTCTCAGACACATGGCGGCTGTACCTCTTCTTAAACCAGTGTAGAAAGAAACACACTTGTCAGGCAGTGTTGTTGGTCCCAAGCTTCCCCTCGTCTTTCACTTCTCCATCCCTTTATTTCAAGACTCTTGGTAGTTTTACAGACTTCTCACAACCTCAATTTGTGCATGATTTTGCTTTGTTCCCTTGTTTTTTCTGGATTATTCATGTATCAACACCAATAAAGAATTATCCATCAAATGTGTCTTCTTTCCATTTCTCTGTTTTGCTTCCTTTAAAATCCAAAATTTGCTAAGAATTTACCAGGTCATTATCATTAATATCAATTTCTAATCATAAGCAGATTGTAAACATGGATGTAGAAGATGTTATAGCTAGAATTGTTTTTTGTTTTTCATATCTCTTCTTTGTAGCTCTTCAACCTTATCTAGAATTCTTTTAATGTTTCAGTTGCTGATTGGAATAAGTCAAATCAAGAACAAACTGCACTAAATTTGCTGTGTAGCCTTGTCAATTGAAGATGGTACATACCTAAAGCCCCCTGGCATTCTGTTTTGGCAAAAACTTCCAAGTGGATGATGATTTAATAATCTCTTCCCTGGATTCTGGAGCTGTACAAATGGACATGTGGAGAAAACCAGAAAGCTCATTATTCACATTGACCTAAAGAATGATCCCTTGAATTCTAACAGTGAAATTTTAATGGTATAATTCACTAGACTCCTTTGAATTCTAATTAACATTAAAAAACAGATTTCAAATTTCAATGGGACCCTGAGATTTCTGTATAACCTATAAGATATGTCATCCAAGCTAAATAAGGAAAACTTGAAAAATACTCCTTATTTTTATCTATGAACACCATTCTATGAGCATTTCTGGTATTTCAAATTATATTCATTTCTTTAACAGAGTAATGTCCCTACTATTTGTGGAAGAGCCAGATTTTCAGGATGATTTTGATAAGTATTTCTTTAATATGCAATGGAAGGGGCTGAGTTTCAAATCCATTGAGCTTTCTTTATATGTTCATTTAATTTTTTTCTTCTACTGTGACTCAATTACTCAGATATTAATTAGTGAAGTTAGCAGTGTTCTCTGTGACAAAACATTTAAGAAATTAAACTGAAATATGAAACTAATAATACTTTTAATAGGAAATAAATTGTAATGACAGCTAACACCTAACTTAAATTGTCCTCCCTACTGCATGTGATCTAGAAAGAAAACATGATATCTGGGGGGGGGAGTTGCATTTTGATTTTGAATTATTACAAAAATGAAATCTTGATATCTATTGGTAAACCAAGGTTAAGGTACAGGGTCCCTATCCTTTTTGACTTTCCAAAATTAGCTAAGTTAAAAATTGATACCCTTGCACAACATTAAATTCACCTGGGGAATTGCAGCTGGAATTATAGGACAAAAGTCCAGCTGGCAGCCCCAACTGGCTAAGCTCAGCCAATGTCTCAATGCACCAATTAAAGAGACCAGTCATGGTGAAAAGCAGAGAAAGGCAATTTAATCAATGTGCATCTGGAAGAGGAAGAGAAATGGGAGTCAAATGACCAAAAAATTATCTTCAAGATGCTGACAAAAACTTCAGGCTGAAACAGAAGAACAGTTTAAACAGAGAGTCAAAAGACACACTTAATATAGTGGTCTTAGTCAAGGTGACATTTTTGATAATTGTCTCAGTTCTGGTTCTTCAAGTCCTTCTTGCTTGAGGGGACAAGTTGGTTCTCAGACAAATCATGTTCTATGGTGCCATCTTGACATCATACAGAGTTGCTGTCATATGTGGATATAGGGAGATGCGGTTCCTGGAGTCCAAGGTGCCTATAGGTTTCTTACAATGACTAAAGCTTTGGTAGGATCTGAAATAAGTTGACAGTGGGATGCCTCCATTACTTTTGTCTTTCGGCCTTAGGGGAAGTGAGATTGGATAGTCAAGTTTGGATTTTAGGTAGAGATTTTTTGAATACCGATCATGTTTACAAACAGAAGCAAACAGATAAGCAGAATAAAGGAGACATGTGATTGAAGTGCAAGATAGCAAACATTCTTTCAGCTTTAGCGACCATAGGGGCCCAAATAAGGAGTCAAGACACCTTTATAAAAGTATGTTCTCAGTGCTTGTTATAGAACTTATAAACTAAAATGTTTAATAGCAATACCTCCCTGACAGGTCTGTCGGTCCTAGAATTATACCTGGTATCTGTTTCTTAAAGTCATTCAAATGTCACAGTAAGATGTCACTAGGCTTTATACTATAATTTTGTCTAACCAACTTTTTATGAACAAAACAAAATCACTTTTAAAATCTTTGATGAATACAGAACATGGAGTAGTTAAGTCATTAGGCATTATCCATTTCATACTTTATATATTTATTTGGAGAAAAGGCAGTCATGATGACTTGACATTACAGGCTTACAAAATCTAGATTAGGGCCAGAGATGTAAGGTCAGTTTCCATGACGTACCTGTCCCTTAGTTCTCACTACCAGGTTATCAGGAAATAAAGACATGCCAGAACCCAGAACTTTCTTACTACATCACCTGCCATCATCGCATCCAAGCCGCTGTTCTCTCTTAAGAGCAAACTCTCCAATACCCAAACCGTGTACCCCTACCAGATGGTTTCAAAAATGGAGGTCATCTCATGTCATCCCTCTCTGCCTGGGTCCTCCCATTTCATACCCAATAGGAGTCCATGTTCTCATAAAGTCACAAGGTGTTCCTCACACCATGCCTCTCACTGCTTCTTGCCTGGCTCTTGCTTTTAGCTCAATCACAGACAATTCATCCTTCTGCCATTTCCATTAAACACAGTTTTAATCATACATAATTTCATATTTTCAATTTTATTGCATCTTATCTTCCCCATTTGCATCCAATAAGCTGATTTATTTCAAGGTCCTAAATCCTTGGGTCTCTCACAGTATATGTCACAAATAAGGAGCTATAGATTGAATCTGTAACCAAATAAATACAGACGATCTTATATTATCATTCTTTTTGAGGATCATTGATAGTATTTTCTAAAATATAATGTATGTGTGCATAGATTTATTATGTTTCTAATTAATTTTATACACAATGAATAACTTTCTGAGTATTCAAACTCCTGGCAACCTCCTAGGCCTTAAAATTTTTTTTCATGTTGAGGAAGAGATCTTTAGATCACAGTAAACTGTCTCACTAGGAACAAAACAATTACTTTAAACAAATTCTTCATTCCTTCTATGCAAATACAACTTTCCAGCCCATCTGCACGCTTATCTTATTATATCAATCTCTTTCAGTACATGTCCTTCAAAGTCCTGATCTCCTCATTATTTTTAGGAAGAGACCCATGAATCAAAATCTTTAATCATCACACTAGACAACTTTTTTGTTGTGTGTATTTATTACTAAAAAATATGATAGCCAGATTCCCTTTATTACAAATTTCTGCAAAATAGAGGACCCAAAGACCTATTCCAATTATTACCTTCTAGCCCAAACCCCCAAATTCTATTGCCATTAACTGCAGACTTGAGGATTCTCAAGCCCACAGAGTACTTGAGACCATCCTTGCTTCTTTTTGGTCATCCACATGCTTCACACATTCTCTGTCATTTAATGGTAACAAGTGTGGAAAGAGATCACCAAAGAAAAATAAAAGCTATGGCAGAACGCACTGCTGTGCAGTTTAATCTGCTGCATGGCAGCATCAACAGTTAGGGTAGTTTATCATGTAGTCCTGAATTGACTGTCCTAATCCTTCCCTATTTTAGCATTCCCAGAAGGGTCCTTTCCTTGATACAGGCAGAAAGTGCAGAGGCATCTGAATGGTTCACATTCTTCATATACATCTCCATTACGACTTCTTAGTTTCTTCACAATCCAAATAAATCTTCTCATCCTTGCTACAGGATCTTTCTGCACAAACAGCAGTGTGTGGGCTTGTCTCCTGGGAAAAGCACTTTGGAGCTTTCTCAATATTGTTTCACTTTTGTTCTCAACCGGTTTTATCTTTGTTGAGATGATGCTGTAGCGGCTGCGATGATAAAGACTTACTGGCCGAGGAGGCTTCTTGGCACTGGGGCTGATCGTCATTTCTATCAGGTCCTTTGCTAATATTTCTGACTTCTGAATCATCCATGTGGTGTTGTTCATCTTGCTCATCGTTTGTAGGAAGTTCTGAGTTCATAACAGGGTCGAACACTTCTGATGGCTCCTCCATGGCGATGAGCAGGAACTTTGGAAGCTAACTCCAAACAAAATTTCTTAGACTTGGAGAAGACCGAAACTCAAACTCACTAACAGAGGTGAAGTGACCACATTAAACAATTTTTAAATGTTATTTTACTAATTAAAGTGACCTGACAATACTCTGCAAGATTCCTTGAGAAACATGCATGACTTCCAATACAAGTAAGTACCACTTGTATTCCACTTGGTGACAAATGTGATTGGCTTGGCTAATTGTTCACAACTTTCCTTGTGTAATTCAGCAAATAATTGCCAGCATAGGCTCTGCTTTCAGCTCTTGGGTTAATCAGTGAAGACATCAAACCAAGACCTTACCCCTCTGGGGCTCATACTTTCGATTTCTAATTCAGTCACAGTCCAAGGACTTTTCATTTGAGTGCCTGTAGCTTTTTTAGTTTGTGTAAGTTTTCATTTGATAAACCATTAAAGATGAGTAGACAGACATTAAGTGATAAATAAATGTGAATGCTGACTTCTATCTCATGGAAATATTTTGTCTCATTAGGAGATGTTATCCCCTAGGTAAAAAGCTTGCTATTACTAAAGGTTCCAGACCTGGGAACTCCGCAACTCTCTTTCCACCTGTATGAAACTAAAATATGACTTCATTTCTCTATGAATCATATTCCTGTATCTCCTAAATATACTGAAGTTATAGTTTAGAGATTTGAATAAAATCATGGAAAGCAGCACTCGAATCATTAGCCATCAAATCCAAGTTGTTATGTATGAAGCACAGAAATAAAAATGTTCCCAACATCACTTATCAGTATCAATACGGTACATAAACGATCATCTTTGATAATGAAAACAAAATCACCAAAAATTACTAGTGGGGAGAGCTGCCTCACACAGAGGCTGCTTTTCTTAGTACAACTAAAATTGTCTATTTCTTATTCTAGAGCCAGTGTTTAACCAATTCTAATTGAAAAAAAAAAATCCCCTTGCTGTGTATCTACGAGTAAAGTGTGCCCTTCCTGTTCTATTTGTTTTGTTTTGTTTTTACATATCCATCCCAGTTCCCTCTCCCTCCCTCCCTCTTTCCCTCTCTCTCCCACCCTCTCATGCCCCCCGACCAACCTCCCCTCCCACCCATCCACCCACGTTCCACATGTAGGGTGATGCCCTCCAGGAGGGCTCATCTAAATCTGTCAAGTCATTTGGAGTAGGGACTAGGCCTTCTCTCCTGTCTCTAGGTTAAGGCAGCATCCCTCTATGGGGGATGTGTCCCCAAAGTCCTTTTGTGCACCAGAAATACATCCTGGTTCCACTGTCTGAGATCCCTTAGACTGCTCAGACCTTCTAACTGAGACCCATATTCAGGGGGTGGGGGGGGGGGCTGAATCAGTCCCATGCTGGATTCCCAGCTATCAGTCTGGGGGCCTGTTAGCTCCTCCTTGTTCAGGTCAGCTGTCTCTATGTGTTTCTGAAGCATGGTCTTGTCCTCTCTCTGTGTGTCTGGATTCCAGTTCGGCTCAGTGTTTAGTTGCGGGTGTTTACTTCTGTTTCCATCAGCTACTAGATGAGGGCTCCATGATGGTGCCTAAGTTAATCGTAGATCTCATTATCAGGGAAGGGCATCTGACTGTTATGGGCAGGACAGGGGAGCAGCTGCTTCTGAATGCTACCTACTCTTCAGCAGGGGATACAGCAGGGTCTCCATAGATTTCTTGTTGTTCACAATGCAATCAGTGAGCAATTTGTAATTTGACTCATGGAAGTTTATTTATATTTTATAGCACAGAGTAAGTCATTTTGGGCTACTATTAAAATTAAGAAAGGAGATTTATTTTGGGAAATTTATTTAGGAGAGAACGAATCTGATGCAAGTATTCCAGAATGCAAAGTGCACCTTCTGTTATGGCTTAAGGGTTTTTTTGTTGTTGTTGTTTTCAATAAATTTGTTAGATCTATAGAAATTTTTGTTGATTTATTTGACACATTTTGCTTTGCCTTTCTGGGGAACTGCCTCCTAGAAACTATTATTTCCAAAAATAGCAAAGCATGGTCCCCAACAACAGAGAAAAATGAAGTTGGGTTTCTTGGAGAGAAAAATCAAGTACTATGATGAGAGAATGGGAAACAGGGTGGAAGACAGGACACAGCACCCATAGTGCTACTCAGTTTTCCCTGTAAGTGGTCTTCTGGGAATGCCGTTTCATGATTATATCATTGAGCCCTCACAATTCCCCTACATTAGGTCTTCAGCTATTGTCACTAGTCACTGAGTGAAAAAGCTCACTAGATGAGATACAGAACCCTCCAATGGGGCATGGAGCTGTGGGTAGGTGAGCTGGGTTTACAGCCCATGTCTCTCTGACTCAAGTCATAGGTTCTTGGATGTCAATGTAGGAACCCTTTACCTAGTGATGTACAACAAGTAAACCCACAAAATAATCCAAATCCAAACAATTCATTATATCTCTTTAAATTTATTTATGCTTGCATTTGCTAAGAAATGACCTTTTTTCATGATTACAACACAGTCCCAAGGAGCAGTTTTCTTCTATAAAAAATATTGAGAGGCTGACATCCTAGTAGGCAGGAAGAAACAAATGTCCTGGAAAAGAAGGCATTATTCAGTAATCAGCATTGCTTAGGAATGTCTAGGATATTGAGTCACCTAAAACAGCATCTGCAAAAATGACTATTCACAGTTAATACTCAAGAAATGGATCTATATTGTTTGCAATATCCTTCCAGCATGTTCACAGCCAAAGAATTGGTATGTATAAACTAAGTAAATTTATATGTTCAGTGCTATAACTGGCACATTAATAAATATGCTAGATTAAATTTAAAGTATGAAAAGCTTCAAGCTCTATATTATTTGTGATATGGTGTTAAAAGCATTAGAAAACATGGGCTATTTAATTTTGTAAAGTCTCTAGTTTTAAGGAGCTCACAATAATTTTTAAAATATAACTTTAAAGCTTAACAGCTTTAAGAACTTAGTAGAAGGATATTACACTAAGTTACTCCCATTATCTTGGAGGATAAATTGAAATAGAAGCAGGTGACATTCTAACTTTCTCCACTTGTCAGCATGGCAAAGTGTGAAAAAAGAGTTACCCAATTGCCCAAGTAGCCCTGTCCAATTCACCATTCATTGTACTAACACACCAAAATCATTATCCTTGTCAATATACTATGAATTATTCCTTGTTGAAATGAGGTATTGTAGGACAGAGATCCTGTGGCTGTTAATAATCATTGACATTCTGATAGACCCTGGAATCAAATAAAGAGAAATCTCTGGGCATGTGTATAAGTGTATTTCTAGAGAAAGATAATGGTTAGGGGAAGACCCACCCTTAATGTGGTAACAACATCTTATAGCTGGAGTCCTCTCTCTCTTCTCTTATTGATACATCAAACCAAGCTGACCACATCACCATGCCTTCTCACCACGATCAACTGCATTTCTCCCAACTGTAACCAAAATAAACTCTCTCTCTCCCTCTCTCTCTCTCTCTCTGTCTCTCTCTCCTCCTCCTCTTCTCCCTCTCTCTCTCCCTCTCCCTCTCTCTCTCCCACATTGCTTCTGTTCCAATATTTGGTTACAGAAACAAGATAGTTAACTCATAAAGATAGTTAAGATTGTTAGTGGTGGTGTTCAGGTGACATTAACTGTGGAGAAAACACAGGGGGAAATGATGAAAAATTGAGCTGTAAAATGAAATCATTCTTTGAAAGGTATTGCTGTTGTCATCCTTCCCAGCAAGTTTCTGTTTTCTTAAAATCCTTGGTCTAGCCCAAGGTTTCTTTAACATGAGGGCTACAGTCCTTACCACATTAGTGCAAGTAAGTATTGAAAAAGAATGCCTTGTAGTCTCAATACAACAGAGGCAATTGATTCTCCTGCTCTCCATCATGGAGCTCGCCCTTAGTTATGGCATTGACTTGCGTGCTTCTTTTCTGCCACTCTGCACTGCAAGGCATCACCCTTCCTTTTTGCTCAGCTCTCTCCTCACCTTTCATGCACTACAGGTGATTATAAACTTTGCCTCCTCCTCCCCAAAATTTTCTAAATCAACTGCTTACATTTGTGAAGATTGTGTGTATTTATTAATGGTATGGGTGGGATTGATTTTATTCAATAGCCCTAATGCTCAGGCTGGCTATATTTTTCGTTTGCTGTATTTTGAATTTTAAAAAAGTAAAGCACACATATGGATTGCCAGTAATGATGACCTTTATATAATTTTAAAAGAAACAATTTTGTTTCTGTAAAAACGAAAGTACTAGCACTTCATTTGAGCCTTGCTGTCCTACACCTTCGTTACCAGAGCCCCAGCTTCATGCTGGTCAAGACTTAACATTTAATTAGCTGTTTGCAGGGATAGTTTCAGGCATCTCTATACTGATATAAACTGTCCTTGTGCAGTTTCTTTTTGTAGTTTCTGTGGAAGAAAAAGGAAGTTCCAAAAAAAAAAAAAAAAAAAGCCTGTCTCAGGATTCTTGGAGAAGGTCACCCCACACAGACAAGACATGCCTGTTTGCCAATGTGGTAGCCTAGGTGACTATTTTTAGAATGGTGGTATCAACCTGTGATTTGTCAGAGAGCTCTGAGTAGGGTCGATGTCTAGTTAGTATTTGTGACAGCAGCTCCATCCAGGTTACTGCTTCCCAGTACCCCCTGCCAGCAGCGTGACCATCTCTCTGCCAGCCACAAGCTCACCACAGCTGCCTCCTGGCGCTCCCAGCTGCTGTAAGACAACCCCTGCCAGTCACCCTGGGGCTCTGCCAGCTACACTGCAGCCCCAACCTGCCACATGGCTGCCACTGTACCCTGTGCGTTGGTCCTGCTGTCACCTGCAGAAAACGTATTCAGTGTGTTGGCTAAAATTAACTTTTATACAGAATCTCTTTCCCTGGGGCTCAAGGTTTGGGATGTGTTTTAGATTTCTTCATTTAGACAGTTTGCGAATTTCGTGCAGAAAGATTCTTTGTGTGGTGGGCTAAGATGCTTTCATAACCAGAACTTTGATTTAAATATGCCTGAGCACTATCTTGACCTTAAGATCATTAAATGCAAACAGCTAAATCTGAACTTCAGAATCCAGATTCATGCAAAATACATAGAGATTTTCTCCTAATACATATCACAAAAGGCATGAGTCAGCAAAAGAAAACTCGGTGTGAGCATGGGTTTCTAACTCTTCACCAATGAACAACAAACAAACTAAATGGAAGTATAATCTTTCAAAGCAATGCTAACAGCAGTGGGTCTATATTGAAGTACATATGTAATATGATAATATTTAAAGCAATGATTTTAAAAACCTAGATAAGGAGCCAGCAAGATGGCTCAGAAGCTAAAAGTTCTTTCAGTATAACTATGATGACCTGAGTTTGATCTCTGGAGTCCACAACAAAATGAAAGGGAACCACATCCTGAAAGACATCGTTTTACCTCCAGGTTACTACCCTGACTTCCTCCAACAATGAACAGTAATATGAAAGCATCAGCCAAATAAATCTTTCCTCCCCAAGTTGCTTTGGACGTGGAGTCTTTTCAAAGGGATAGTAATCCTCACCAAGACACCCAAATTTTAATTGGACTTTTTATTGATATCTAGTTTCTTGAACCCTTCATAAATTTTTGGATTCTAACCTTCTAACGGAAGTGCAATGGGTAGAAATCTCCTCCCATTCTGTAGGCTGCCACTTCGAATGATGGCATGACTTAGGAGCATAAAGTGGGACCTCTGCCAAGCTCCCAAATGCTGAAAGAGTTCTGAAAGTTACACCGTTTACAGATTGACAAATTATCACTCGACTCAAATTATCCTACATTTACATTAAATAAAAAAAAAGTAACTTCATATTTCTGGACTCTGCATGAACTCTATAACTTTTCTGTGCAAGTTACATGTTAAAGATATCAGAAAATTCTTGTGTTAAGCCAATGGGAGACCCACATTTTCTGCCATATGCTGGATGGCACAACTGATATCTTGGTAGACACCACCACAAAGTGGTTTGCTGGACCCTCTACCTCCACAGGACAGAGTGTAATGAGCCCTCGGGAGATGCACAGTAAATACTGCTTTTTCTGATGATCATTTGTAATGATGTGAACTGACCTTGGCGAGAGCACTCCACCCCTACTTCCTCAGCCAGACTCTTCTTGCTTGCTTCTCCTGGGCAGTGCTTTCCCTCCCATAAAGTTGTCACCCTATATATCCACTGTTTAAAAAAAAAATGTTTAACCCCTTTCTCTGAAACTTCTAGAGTGAGACGGGTGGAGGGATTGTAGCAGATAATTGCAAAAACAGTATGTGCATAAAACCAGAGTCTTCATCAGCTGAAAGAAGCTGCACATACATGTTTACCCACGTCCTGTATATATACCTCTTTCACTTGCTCCGCATCATTCTTTTTCTCTGAAATATAAATGGTTCAAAAAATTTATATCACCCTTTGTGTCCTAGGAAACTCCTAAGTTTCCATTGCTTTCAAAGCAGAAGCCCCAGTTTTGGTCCCTGTATAGCCCTTGGACAGATTAAAGAAAAATGATGAGAGTCCACATGATTACTACACACCAAAGGATGAATTTATATGTGCTAACACATCTACCAGCACCTGCATTTAAATCTTTACACTTTCGGTGATGATCTGTTTTGGCCTTTGCCTTTCTCTGCATTCACACTCTATGAGTTGAAATCCAAATTCCTAAAATATTCAAATAGGCAGTAAAAATGACGGCAAGAACCAAGAATACAAACAAAAAGTAACAGGGACTATGAGATCTGGAGAACTAGTCCCCTCATATGCAGATTCAGCTGTTAGGAATATGTTGCCAGTCAGCCCAGGCATGGTAGGTAATACTCACCTGTAATTCTAGCATTCTAGCACTTCAGAGACTGAAGGAGGCAGATCTCTGTGAGTTCATATCCAGCCTAAAGCACATAGTGAGTTGCAGCAAGGCAAGCTAGGGATACACAACAGGAACCTGTCTTGGAAAAACAAAGATTCATGACCAATTGCCTTCCACAAAATTTAGACTTCCACTATTCAGACTGTTAAAATTATTAAAAGTACTTTTAATTTGAGAAGCTATTCTAAACATTGTGGCAACTAGACAAAAATATATGGGTAAGATTTAGGGATTGTAGTTTTAAAAGCTGGGATAGATAATAAGGAAAAAGAGAATAAAGGAAGTCTCTGAGAGCACTACTACCTCTGGCCACACAGGCTGGTCTTTTCATTCAAGAAGTCTCTGTGTTTTCAATGTCTGGAAAGTGATGCCAGATAACATCATCTTGCTTGTGGCCATGGCAGAAGAGAAAGGGATGGCAGCTGACTTCAGGGTGTCAGCCCACCAGAAGGCAAATCTCTCCTTAGTCACGACCCAGAAACTAGGCTCCAGAGTGTCTTTTGCTTCTGCTGTGATTTACATGTTTGCCACTGCCATCTTTCTCTGGTATCTGGCATGCTGTCAATGGGTGTGGGGAGATCCCTCATGGATCATGGAAACAGATCATTTTAGTGGCATTTTAACCTGCAGACTATTATGAAGATGATTTTTGTCCTAAGCTGTACTGACTAACTGATAATAGTGATATGATCAGTTTAAATAGATTTTTGATGATTTAAAAAAAAAGGAAAAGCAAAAAACAAGGAACTGTCACACAGATAGAACACACACACGAGTTTCTATTGAGGAGCCATATAAACCATGGATGGCTTAGGTTAATGATTAAAACTTTTCAGCCAGGCATTGGTGGTGCTCTCCTCTAATCCCAGCACTTGGGAGGCAGAGGCAGGTGGATCTCTGTGTGTTCAACTCCAGCCTGGTCTACAGAGCTACTGCTAGTTCCAAGCAACTCCAAAGCAAAACAGAGAAACCCTGTCTTGAAAAACAAACAAAAAACAAAAACAAGAAAGGAAGAAAGGAAGAAAGGAAGGAAGAAAGGAAGGAAGGAAGGAAGGAAGGAAGGAAGGAAGGAAGGAAGTGAAAACACTCTAGTCCCAGTAGCCCAGCTAGTTTCAAATCTTTTAATCTTAATGTTGGGGATGTGTTCACAAGTTTCCTGAGCAAACAAAGCTTTGAAAATAACTTAAAGTTAGAGAAAGATGTTTTTGTTAAATAGCTTTGAGTTGAAAAACCAAAGAAGCCAATCTGAAGTTTTAGAAAGGCACATAGTTGAGTGAGGAACTCTTTAAGGTCAGGGAACAAGAACAACACAGCCCAATTATCATTGGCTGATGTGCCTTTCTTGCTAGGATTGGTTGATGACCAAAGCTCATGATTAATTCCTTATACACATTTTGCCCTCTATCTCCTAATATCTACAAACTATTGATGAGTAGGTAGGTACTCTAAAGATTTAAAGTAAAGCTAACTGCTTTTCATGTATAAAAGTTTAGATTGGTGATTCCTTTAAGACTCCTTATAAGATTACCTTTCAAGATAAGTAATAAAGTGTATGGTGCTTTCTTTGTAACTGCATAACACAGCCTGCCAGTAAAAGAATGTCTTGCTTTCTAACAAGTTAATTTATAACAAGTTGATTGGGCACAAATGTAGATGGGTTCTTGGGACAACTTGTTTTTCATCTGTATTATGCAATATTTGAAAAGTTTAATCATGTAAGAGATATGGAAAACATGCTGTTTTTTTTTATACTTGTATTCATTGTAATCATTCATTTGAAAAACAGAATGTAACCACATTGTAGTATTTACAATGCCTGAAAGACTTTGCTGGGGTATGTCAGCTGTAAGGGAAAGAATGAAGATGGAGTTAAAATGAGTTAGAAGGAAAACATCAGGAATGAGAGAAGGAAATCACCTGGAAAATACAGAATAAAGAATAGGGAATGCAAAAGAAGAATAGAGAAAAGGTCTGAAAGAAACCATCAAGAGAGTGAGTGTCTTTATTCACTTAACCTCCTCAGATAAAAAAAAGTTAGCGTATTTGTGGGCCCTGTGGATTCCCTTTGAGCCCTGGGCTGCTAGAGGATGCCCCTCCCCGCCCCCAGGGTAGGAAGTCACCTCCCTCCCGACCCTTCTAATTTTGACATCCACTTTGCCAGTGTTCCTCCTCTGAATGTTTGGTGAAATATTCTACATGTGGTATGGATACAGTGACCATCAGACAATACAATCTTTTCCTTCACTCCCCTCCTTTTTTTCTGAGTGAGGATTGCTGAATGCAACCCAGCAAACAAAGGAAACAGTTTTTGTGTTATCTATCTCAGAAGACATTCTGAACAGTTCAAGGAAGTAGATGGCAAGGAAAGAAATTCTTCTTTGAGCCTTCTCAGTAGAGATGACAGCCTCTCAATGCTGCTCATTTGCTGTGTTTGTACTCCTCATTTTATTACTTTCAAAGAACTCTGATAATGCCTGCAATTTGATGTCTTTTGTCTCCACACAGATATTAATGACAGTCTTGAAAATGCTCTATTGTCTCAAAAACCTGGGTGATTTATTGGTTGCATTGTGACTTACATATGAGCTACCTTGTCCTAATACCTATTATAAGCTATTCAAACTTGTCTTCAACATATAATTATAAATTTAATTATATGATAATTACAGTTTTAATGTTTATGTATGAAATACCACAGAATCTAGGTCATTTTAGCTTTTCAGGAAGGCAATAAGGAATTTTAGTATTTATGTTAGTGTTATTCCCTATAATTATTCTTCTGCAATCTAAGCCAGTGCACTCAGAATAAAATCTATTTTAAGTTGGGAAGCACTGTTGGTGTCTACCTTCATTTATTTCACTAATCTTAATAATTCTATTTTGTTATGAAAATAATGTGGATAAATAATAGCCACCCTAATTATGTTATGTAACTATTCTTGGTATGTTGTTGTTTCTCCAAATACTTTATTACCCTTCTCTTAATATTATTTTCAAGTCAGTTATCCAATCTAGAACATTAGAACATCATTATATAATCAGATAATTTTTAGGAAAGAAGTATTACAATAATTGATCAAGAAATTTAAACTAATTCAACTAAATGTTTTCAGTTGTTTCTGATTAATAGTATACTTTCACAATATATATATATATATATATATACATATACATATATAAATATATCATTAAGAATTTTAAAAGGGTAGCAACTAAAAACTCAATGACAATAGTGGTATTATGAAAAGCAGCAATAGAAATAGCTATTATAGCAACAGAAATAATAAGTACTATGTACTGGATGGTTGCAACTACATTATTGTTGGTTTAATCTGCATATGTAAATCAGTATATACAATCTTCCTATGTAACCCTAAGAGAGTAATATTATCCCCATTTTATAAATGGAATTGAGTTCAGGGCTTAGCCACTTTAAGTAACTTGACCATGTCTCTGCTAAGCAGAGACTGGAAGCCTATTAGAACCCATTCAAAGACATAGGACTCTCCTCCCTCTCCAGTCTCTCATTACAGGAGTGCTATCAAGTGTGAGATAAGCTAGGTCATTTTTGCCAACACTGGAGATTCAGTAGAAGTAGGAAATAAAATTGTGTATGGGACAGTACAAACTAAAGGCTTCTGTTGCTGCAGGAACAAGTGGGTTTTAGGGAAGGAGATTTGGTCATGGGGTAGAAGCCTCATGAATGATATTAAAGCCAACATAAAACAGACCCAGAAACTCCCTGATATTGCACGGCAGAGCTCCCAGTGAAAGATAGTCTCCTAGAGTCAGAAATTGGGCCCTCTCCAGAAACTTTTCTGCCAGGGTCTTCGTCCTGAATCTCAGAGTTTCAATGATGGCGAGAAATTAAACCTCGATTTGTCTAAGTCAAACAGGGAATTACAGCAGCATGAGCAGACTAAGACAGGGCAATAACAGAGAGGCAATAGAGGACTTTCTTAAAAGCCTTCATATGTAAGCAACAAATGATGAAGCTTTCCAGTAAAAATTTTGACACGACTAGGCCAGCAAGATGGCTCAGTGAGTAAACGTGCTTGCCCCACAAGCTTGAAGCCCTAAGTTCAATCTCTGTGACCCACATTGTGGAAGAATAGGATTGGCTCCCTCATATTATCCTCTGACTTCTAACACAAACACTATGGAAATCCCTCCCTCTAAAAAAATGTTAATAAATTTAAAAAAATAATTATCATAATTATCCTACTATCTCCCTCATGACATTCCAGGATTCTGTAATTACTTCAGGATATATAGATATAGATATTTAATATTATACATTACATAAATAATATATATAAATTATAACAATATCAAAATTGTTTCATAAATACATTTAGTAGGCGAAGGGGGAAGAGTTGGAGAAACTAGATAGACATAGAAAGCCTGATTTACAGGCTGGTTCTAAAAGGGATAATATATGGACAAAGTCACAGAGGTGAGAAAGGGAAGGATGAGGGATGAAGGAATGAATGTGAGAGAAAGATTGTTGAGGACTACAGGAAAAACTTGGCAAAAACAAAAGGATAGTGAGCAAGAAGGGAAGGATGACTAGGTGTAGTTTCGGTTGAAAACAAAAGAATGTGGATGAAATTAAGTACTTCTTGAGTATGTGTAGGCATACAGAATTGAGAAAAGTTAATTTTCCTGATTCCTGCTTTTCACATGCACTTAGAGAAGGTCTGAGAAAGGAGGAACCAGATGTGCTGAGATTTTAAAAGATAGATGATGGGCAGAGTCTGAGGAGCCATATCCGAGGTTGTCTCCTGGCCTCCACAAACAAGTGCACATGATTCACATACAATTGCACCCACACAGACATGAGTGACCACACAAAAGATCACAAGATAAATATTTTGAAAGTTTGGGTACAAGCAATTACGTTGTAACTGTAATATGAACATCAGGGTAGAAAATGTAATTCCACATTTCCTCTATTTGATCTCTACTGTTTTAGAGGCTACATAACTACTCTTAGCCAATTTGTGATTTACAGTATGCAACATATTGAATATTACTCAGAATCCAAGACAGTCGATTCATCTAGCCCTTTCATCTAGAAACCCTGTGCTTAGAGGTGATTGCTAAATACATCTGTTACTTCTGAGCTCTCCATGTTCAAAGTTGCTTTAACATCTCAACAATAGTAATAATATGTGGCTCTGTTCTTTTCCTCCCACACTGCATGCTATGGTGTAGCTTGCAGAAGAACATCAGGAAACAAGAGAGAGGTCTATTTGTTCTAATTGTTCTAATTGTTTTGTAATCTTGAAGAGAGGAGGCAGCAAAAAAACTTCTCATTCATCATGATTTCTTATCACACATCACACTGCTGACTTCACTGCTGCTGAAGTTTCTGTGTTCTGCCCACATAGCCAACTGTATGTTCTTGCCTCCATGTTTTATGGCTCAGCTCAGCTAATCTCTCAGAATATATATATTCCTTTAAATGGTAGAAGTTCAAAAAAAGAAGACCAGGCCCAATCTGATGAAAATTACAGCATTCTTAGAAAGAAAACTTGTATAAACATTGTCAGATCTATGACATTGCTGATGGTCAAAATGACATGAAATATTTAGGAAGTCTGTCCAAGGTCATCTGAATCAGAAGTTTATGAGTTTAGTTCCACCTATTTCAACAGCATACATAGAAATATAAGAAAAGTGAAACATGGGAGGCCACAGCTCCTAAATTGTAACATTACACTGTACCTAGACTGCCTTTAGGGAGGGACAAAGATTCTGATGAATAAACACATTAGTGACATCTTATATTGTTTTTGTCTCTCTAGCGAAAACGTTCTATTTATTTTAATCTTTGCTGCTTTGTTCCATCCACACAATGTAAAGACATCTAATTAATATTCTTCATATTTAGTTTTAATGCTTACAGGAGGTTTTAATCACAAAACTCTCAGAATCACATCTGTAAGTGAACCACATGTAAACCAACCAGATGAAACTGAGCTTCATGTGTGTTTTCCAAGTGATTTTATCTAACGTTTGGAATTCATTTGATGAAACAGATTCCCATTTACTCAGAGAAGACCTTGAAAGGAGTGTTAAGAAACAACTGTACCAGACTTAATGAACGGTATATTCTCCACCCACACCCAGTAAAAGCCGGAGAGACCTGAAACCTTACTCTGGCCAAGCAAAGAGGAACTCTCGGGCTTATAAATAATTAATAGGTTTTGCAGAAATAATTAAAACCCCCACTTAACCTGAGGTGAGGGGGAAAAACAACCTCCATTATGACATTCCTTGTCACCTTCTGCCATGGCCATTACAGTATCCAGATTCCTTCTACACCTGATAAGCCGATGTTCTTTCATTTGTTTCAAAGATTCATCTCCTTTAACGAAATTTACTTTTAAACTCTATTGTCTGTTTTACTCTTTATTAAGTAAACTCATAAAACAGCTTGGACACTGACCACTGTAACATACCTCAGTCACATGGTTCATTCTGCATGGAAACTTTAACATGTAGTCTATAGTAAATTGTGGGCATAAAGAAGCAGGAAGTAAACCCCTGATCTCTGCACATATAACACATGTGTTTGGTGAAGATTATCCAAGTCAACTCCTTTTCTTTGTTCAGGTATTACTGTGATTCACAAGAATCTCCCGGATAATGTAGACTTCCTGCTGGAGCAGGACTGAACTGTTTCCTTTGGGAAAGTCCAGGAAATGGCCATTGCACCTCTAAGCTTGCAGAATAAAAGGGATATTAATGCAGGAGGTGGGGTGCATGGATGGTTGATTTGTTAACAAATATCTAGTTTACATTACAAATACTCCACTATTCAATCTTTCCATTGGTAGAGTCAGGTAAAGGAGTTTTATGCACAAAATTGTTCACCACTTTCAGACCTTGGGCTTGTCCCTGATTCTCTATCCCTTTACCATTGTAAAGGTCATTGTAAAGAGCCAGACAGAATACTTAAGGGCTGTTGAAGCAGTAGAAAATCTTTTCAAGACAGCCACGCCTTCTTGAAAGCTGAACAATTACAGTAGACCACTGAGAGCCCCAGGCCCAAGTTAAAATAGATTGAAATTTCTAGTTTCCTTTTGAATTAGTCTGAAATCTTGCTGGCTCAACATGGTGAATGAAGTTTCTTCTGCACTCACTAGATGATTCAAATGATATGTTGTTTCTATATCCTGAGAGGGATTCTTCAATTTCCACTCACTTCAGTGGTCTCTGACTTAGTCTCTTGGGTCAACAATTTTCATCATTTTCCACTTGGAGAAATAATGTCATTTGGTGAGTTCCAACTTCTTTACTCATGTGATCATGCATATGTGTGTGTGTGTGTGTGTGTGTGTGTGTGTGTGTGTGTCTGTGTGTGTTTGTGTGTGTGTGTGTACACACATTCATACACACCTTGGACATTATTTTCTTGGCAAAGTATCTCCCTATATTTAGCATGCTTCTAACTTATTTGCTTCCAATCACCTCCCTAAGCCATTCTACACCCAGTATTTGACTAGTACTATTGTACTTTGTGTGCTCCCTGCCCTTAGACCTGTTCTCTCATCTTAATATAACCTTTAATGCCAGGTGTGGCAATGGGTTTAGAGGCAATTTGATTTTCCTAATATCACTGAGAAACTCCAACTGGGTTCTCTCTGCCCAAAGAATTTTCTCAATCTCATTTTTGCCTTAAGAGATTCATTTGAAGTACAGAATTAATTGACTTTTCTTCCTTAAAATGGCCTCAAGACTACTCCTATTTCTTTTCTTTTTTTTTTTTTTTTTTTGCCCCAAATATAATGGGCCAACTATTTCTTAAATTCTCTTCCTCATAATTGTTTATCAAATTTATTTAATATTATATAATATTGAAAAATAATGTTCTCTTAGCTAAACCTGTTTTGTGGTTATGGTATTAGTGGCTTTCCTTACTAACCATTTGTGGCTTTGGAGCCTGTCCTTGAACTAGCTCTTGTAGACAAGACTGATCTGGAATTCACAGAGACCTGCCTGCCTCTGCCTCCCAAGTGCTGGGATTAAAGGCCTTCACCACCACTGCCTGGCCTTACTAACCATTTTAAGTTACATGTTTACCAGATTTTTGTTGGGACCAGCCAACTTGTCCAAACATACTTAAAAGGGGATGGAGGATTGAGACAGAAAGAGACAAAATACAAAAGATAGAGTCGGGAGGGCTCTCAGTGAATGCTGTAGCACCCCTGAATTTATTTCTTATATCTCCTTTATACCCAAAACAAAAGGGAGCGCAAAAAGACTTCCTTACAATGATACAAGGAACAATCAAGCATAATTACCCCTTTAATTGTCAAAACATCTAGTAACCATGCCTTTAGTCAAACACCCTGTTATTTGGTTTTGAGAAACAAGACATTTAGTAGCCACTCCTTTGGTCAAACATCCTGTTATTTGACCTTGAGGAGCAAGAATAAAAATGAACTATCTGATCTTATGTCAAGATGGAACAGAGTCCTAACTCTTGGCTCCCATAGATTTTACCATAGTAAAATATGGATCTCAACTGTTGGCCTCTTACAGATGCTCTTTATAGTCCACTGCCCAACTACCCACCCAATGGCACACTCTTTAGATTTCGTTATAGCACCAATTACTTTTGATTTCTATATAAATGGGAAATCTAACAGTTATTGTAATCAACAATTAAGCTTAATGGGTTATCCTATTTAGAAACATCCTTTTAGTTTCCATCACAGTCTGAGGCACCACAGTTGGGTGGGCTGCTCCATGTAATCACATAATCTGGATCCTGTGATTCTGATACCCTTAGAGTTTCAGAACCCTCTGCTGTACTATATCATCCACATTTGGTCTGCAGATAAGGGAAGAGAACATGAACAAGTGGGTTAGGCAATAAATGCTAGGCACACTATACTACCACCACTCAGAAAACACGGCCTCACCTTAATGTAAGAATGGGAATGTATAGCATAAATGATGTAGAGAGAAAGGTGACATAATTACTAATTCTAGCTGGTGACTTCATCTCTGTGTCTATCTCTTCTCTGTTTCTCTCACTCATAAATGAAAGAAAGAAAGAAGGCAAGAAAGAAAAAAAGAAAGAAAGAAAGAAAAGAAAAAGTACTTTGAATGAGCAACTGTCGGTTTCTGTTTCTGCTGACCCCAGGATGAAGCACCACCTAGAACTCAAGCCTGCAGCTTTAGCACCAATTGAGATTAGACCTACCAATGATGCTCTATGCCATGGTAGAAAGTTTTCTCTCTGTAGTGAAAGAGATGCTGAAGTTTCTTTTCACAAAATCACATTTCTACTACAGAAGGATACTGTAGAGCTATAATAGGAAATTGGAAACTAGCATTAATTGGGCAGCATTTAGTGCCATAAATTAGCCAGGTGCTGTTTCATTTAACTGTAGCAGCAGCCTTGTAAATTAAGTACTTTTATTGTGTTCCATTTTGACAGGTGAAGAAAGTTTAAGCTCATAAAGCTTTAATTATCTTTTCTCATGGACTATAGTAAGTCTCAAAGCTAATATGGAAACTGAGACGTATCTGATTCTGTAACCCATGTTCTTTTTATTAGAAAAGTAGATTAATTGGAGGTAATACTAGAGATATGAAGGCATTCAGAATATTATTTCAACATTTTCTGCAAAAAGAAAGGTGTGTACAAAGTCATAATTGTTAGGAAAGATAAAAAATGTAATGCATTTGGAAAATATACTGAAAGTATAATAAATAGGACCTAGGTGTTCATGGCATGTATGTTAAAAGAAAGACATAACGATGTCTGTCTGTCTTGGCAAAGAAGATGATATAGAAACATGTTTATGGGAATAGTGAGTTCACCCTTGGTTATTGTGGTTGAAATGGCTTGATTCATTTTGTTGTGGTATATACTAAACAATAGGAAATTTTATCCGAAACTAAGAACAAGTAAAGTGGATATCTTTACATGGGGCCATTTTTAGAGATTCCTAGACAGCCTCAACTCCCTCAAAGCTTCCCCTTCCCCTTCATCCTTTGCCATTAATGAAGATGTTTGCTATGAGCCTTGATTCTCTTGAACCCTCTTGCAGAACCTGAGTTCCTCCTCACTGCTCATATCATCCAATACCTACATGTGGAGGCATTCACTTGTTCCTTATTATAGACTCCAGATTATATTGTCTCCCTAATTCCTGAAAAAATAAAATAAAACAGAAGCCTTAAATCTCTTATCTTTAGAATGTTCACCATGTGTCCTGCTTATTCCTGTCACCTATCAATGCATTCATTAGCTTATGTTCTAAAATGCTGTGTAATAATCAACCCTCAGCCTCATTGTTTAAAAAGAGCATTCATTTACTTTCCAGGCACAGGTTTGTAGGTTGGCATTAGCTTAATGAGGTGCAGCTAGGTAGACTCATGCTTAGGTTCAGACTACAGTTCACTTTCAGGACAGTTTCTCTGCATTTGAGGACCCAACTGAATGAGCAGCTACAGTATTTACATAAAAATCTTTCAAAAGAAGTCAAGTAGACACCCATAAGACTGACAAGATTTGTAGTATCCTTTAAAACCTCTGTGGCTAGATAGATTCCTTCCACAAGTTCTGTTCCTCTAGAGAGCCCTGCCTAGTACACTATTCTATATGAATATTTTACCTCATGGATCTCTAAACCACTATCCTAGGTTGATTTTTTTGCTTGTATAAAGAGTAGTGAAATAAGCCCTTTGAAAGATCATTTCATCAGTCTGACTACATGGTAATTCAGACTATTAATTCTATTGAAGATGCCCCATGCCTATGATAAACCTCTAGACATTTTGACAACAAATAGCAACTTCAAGCTTCACATTCTCTGATGACCTATGATGTTATATATATATTTTTCAAATTCTCTCCATTTTTTTCTACTATTTCCAATGACGCAGTACGTGTAGAATAATGGGACTCAAAGATGTCTGCTTTTTGATTCTTGATAAGTTACATGACAACAGGGACTGAAGGCATAAATGTAATTGAATTACTGATTAGTTAATCTTTAAAACAAGATTGGGATGGAGTTATTTTTTGTTGTTCAAGACAGGGTTTCTTTGTACTGCTTTGGAGCCTGTCCTGGAACTCGCTCTGTAGACCAGGTTGACCTCAAACTCACAAAAATCCTCTTGCTTCTGCCTCCCTAGTGCTGGTATTAAAGGCATAAGCCACCAATGCCTGGCTTGGGATGGAGTTCTTTTACAGGTATAGGATACACCTGCCAATCACAAATGTGGGCTTGGCTTTGAATCCAGACCAAGACAACAAAAAAGTGAAAGACCAAGAAAAAGTGAAATAAATATAAAATAAATGTAATGTCCTAAATTATCTGGGTGGATGCAACAATGCCTAACTCAGGAAGAAGGGAGCATGAGAATCAAAACAAGAGAGACAATGACTTGACCAAAATGTAGGATGTAGGTGATGATTTCTTGTTTTGAAAATGACAGGAACTCTTTATCCAAGAAATTAGGGGCAACTGCAGCCCCAGAATTAGCAGCCTGGGCAGGGACCGCCCACTGCCCTTTCTGACATCAGTGGCCCAGGTGAAACATGGCCGAGGCATCAGCGGCCATGGCAGAGGCGGCGGGCTCCTCTGTCACTGCACACCATTTCTTCTGTCACTTTTGTAAGGGTGAGGTCAGCCCCAAACTACCGGAATATATATGTCCCACATGTGAATCAGGCTTTATTGAGGAAGTGACAGATGATTCCAGTTTTTTAGGTGGTGGTGGCAGCCGGATAGATGATAACACATCAACACATTTTGCAGAGTTTTGGGACCATGTGGATCACACAATGCTTTTTACAAGATTTTAGATCATTTCTAACTAGCAATCCACTGGACCAAGATAATAGAGCCAATGAGAGAGGTCACCAAACTCACGCTGACTTTTGGGGACCAAGTCAGTCTCCAAGGTTGCCAATAACATACCGAGAAGCCAGAGCCCTGAGGTCTTGTTATAGAAAGTCTTTTCTTTTGTCTTAATTGTACAAGAGTACCTACTCTTGGCCACATTAGCAAGGTAAGAATAATTCAGGAGTCTGAGACTCTAATACTGTTTTGTCTTGATCTTCAGAGAGCAAATTAAGAAAAATTATAGTGGGAAGGAAAAGTGGCCTGTCATCTACTCTTTGATTTTCTTATTTTAATTCAGGAAGTGCAGTTTCCCTAAAAACCAACATGGCATGTCTTAGTCTTGGGTTGGAAAATATCTGATTTTGGTTCCCTTTTGGCATTAAATTGGACAGCATATAGACACAGAAATCTTTACTACTGAGATATTTTTAATGGCCCTCAACTCATTCTTTACTGCCTTTCATATTAGGGACCTTACAATAATTTCTCTCATAAAAATAGGATTTTTTTTATTAGTGCTTCTATACCAGTTCACATTTTTGGTAATTCACTGTTATTTAGGAATTGCAATTTTATGTTGTTTGTTTTAGTTTGTAAAACATATTTTTCATGTGTGAAACCTCATGTTCTGTTCAGTTCTAGTTATACTTGGAATCAGTCTGATCAGTGTAATCATGCCCCAAACAATTTAGTCTGGGAAAGGTAGACCTCACATTATGTTCTAACAATGCCCATACATATGCTCTGTACTCACTTAAAGCCGAAAAAAATGGAGATTGTTAAAAGCAAAAATAAATAAATAAATAAATAAATAAAATAAAATAAATAAAGAAATCCTGTCTCAAAATGTAAGGTGGTAAGGGACTGAGGAAAACACTCAATGTCAATTTCTAGCTTCATATGTACACACATGCCCAAATGCACATATCTGTACACATATGAACATGTACACACTAACACACACACACACAGAGAGAGAAAGCAAAAGAATAGATTTTAGTCTAGAGCTTCTAGAGGTCAATCATACCTTCCCCTTGATTTTAATTCAGTGAGATACATTTCATATCTATGATACTAAAGATTATAAAATGATACTTTCCCCATGTTTGTAGTAACTTTTATGGCAGGAATAAGAAAGGACCAAAATACTGCCACCTAATTCCAGGTCACTCCCCACTGACCAGAGATTCCCTGTCAGAATTTCAGCTCTCGGAAGTCCCTCAGCCATGCACTAGCACATTCCTGAGGACTAAGGCTGTAATACATGGGGCACTTATGATCCGAAATCTAACATACATATATACATGCGTATTAAATTTTTGAATTTTCATCTTTTTAATAATAAAAAATTCCTACATTATATTTTGATCTTTTTTCCCTTTCTTAGTTTCTCCTAGAACCTTTCCACCTCCTTACCTACCTAAGTTTATTTTCTCTCTCTTTCAAATAAAAAGAAAGAGAAAAAAGCAAACAAAACAAAATACCCTAAGAAGCAATAATACCACAAAAGCTTTAGTATGTCTTGAATCCTGCTTCACACACACACACACACACACACACACACACACACACACACACACACACTGTTCCTTACTGACTGTACAGGTGATAACTCAGCAATCCTTCCACTCTCAGGCCAAGACGTCTATGAAAGTTTCACCCATCTCTGTGTCTAGCAATCATACTCAATTAATTCTGCTTTCAAGGCATGTTCAGAATCTGAATAACCCTCTCTCACAGATACTAATGTCACCCAATTGCATGGAAATGATGATAACACCCTAACTTGCCTCCACTAAGCTATCAACTAGCTCCTTATCTCAGTGGCAAAATCAAAGTCCACTGTAAGGAATACGGTTTCATTCTCCCACCGCCTAGTCTTCTGCCGCCACGCCAGCCCCAAATAACACACAGAGACTCTGTATTTGATATTATACTGTTGGCCAGTTACTACTTTCTTATCGGCTAGCTCTGTCTTAATTTAACCCATTTGTGTTAATCTAAGTATTTCCACGTGGTCTTCTTACCCGGAGCCGGCTGCCTACTGCTTTCTCCCCACTCTCCATCTTGGCTCTCCTCCCTACTTCCTCTTTCCTCCTTGTCTCCTAGTCCCACCTATCTAGCTTTCCTATTGGCCAACAGTGCTTTATTCATTAACCAGTATGAGAAACATATACAGAATGACATCTCCCATCAGTCCACACAATGTTTTGTATTTTTTTTTTTTTTTTTTTGTTTCTTTGGTTTTTTTTTTCTGATTTCCCTCAAGCAAAACATAACTCATGCCATTACTTTTTACAAAATGTCATAAATCTTCTTTACTTTTAACGAGTAAAGCCCCATTACAGGATGTTTACTAGCATAAGAGCCTTCCTCACATTCTGTATTGAAAATTGTGATCGTCTCTCTAATGCCTCACCAGAATTCCATGCTTTTTTGACTTATTTCTCTTCAAAGCATGTTATTTAGATATCTTCCTTGTCTGTTTTTTTTTTTTTTTTTTTTTTTTTTTTTTAATTATTTTATTGAAAATTAAATTTTTTTTTTTTTTTTTTTTTTTTTTTTTTTTCATTTTCCACACTAGATCCTTTTTTTTATCAGTATTATTCCTTCTTTTTTTTTTTTTTTTTGCATATAGAGTATTTTTTATTTAATTTTATATAACAAAGTCCAATTAAATGAAAACAAACATTTATACACAATATTTGGGAATTTGGGCGTCGTTCTTTCCAAACTACTTCCTGCTGGTAAGGGGCGCTGTCTTGGGGGATTCGAAGAAGATTCAGATATCCTAGCTGTAGTCTGTAGGGCTGTTTTGTCCAGCTGTTTGGAATGTAGGATCAGCTTGTACTCTGTTTCAGGCGGTCTGGTGTGATCAAACCACATTAGTCTGGAAGGAATCCACATCTTTTCATTTTCTGTGGAAACAAAAATAGAAATACTTTTCCCCAGTAACTTGTTCTTCAACTTAAATTTTGGAGTCAAAGCGTTTTTTTTTTTTTTTTTTTTTTTTTTTTTTATTATTATTTTACATGTCGATCCCAGTTCCCTCTCCCTCCCTCCCTCCCTCCCCCCAAGCCCTCCCTCCCTCCTTCCCTCCCTTTTGCCCTCTCTACCCTCTCCCATGCACTCTAAACACCCTCCCCTCCCAACCCCCCACCACAATACAATATGTAGGGGAATGCCATCCAGTTGGGGTCATGTAGATCTGACAGGTCCTGTGAAGTAGGGACTAGGGCTTCTCTCCTATCTCTAGAATAAGACAGTTATCCCTCCATGGGGGATATGTTTGCAAAGTCCTTTTGTGCACCAGGGATACATCCTGGCTCCACTGTCTGAGGTCTCTTAGACTGCTCAGACCTTCTGGCTGAGACCCATATTCAGGGGAGTCCGAGTCAGACCCCTGTTGGCTTCCCAGCTATCAGTCTAGTGGCCCTTAGCTCCTCCTTGTTCAGGTAAGCTGTCTCTATGTACTTCTACCGCATGGTCTTGTCCTCTCCATCTGCTTCTGGGTTCTAGTTTGACTCAGTGTTTATGTATGGGTGTTTGCTGCTGTTTTCAACAGGCATTAGTTGAGGACTCCATGGAGAAGTTAGTTGTTGATCTCACTCTCCGGGAAGGGCATTTATGATATCCTTTCCACGGAAGCTGAGATTGTTAGTTGGGAGCAGTCTTGTAGTTCCCTCGACCTTTCTTTGTGTTCAACTTTATCTTCAAACCAATATTGGCTCCCTCTTTTATGTTCTCTCTCTCTGTCTCTGTCTCTCTCTCTCTTTCCTATTTTCCTTGTCTGTTTTGGTTATTTTCTTCATAAAAATGTAAGCTCCGTAACAATTATGTTTATCTATCTTGTTTCCTACTATATTATATATATGTACCTAAAATAAAAATTACCCCATTTCTTCCTCTCTTCTCACCTACACATCCCATATCTAACCCTGGTCCTTACCCAAGGCTTCCTCTTCATACATTTATATTAAAAAATCAACATATAAACACAACTTGCTGATTCCATTCAGAGTTCTTGTGTATGTTTCTAGAGCTGGCCACTCAGTAGTAGATAAGCAACCAGGAGGCTAATCTCTGGGGAAGACTAATTCTTTCTCAGCAGTTGTTACCTGCTTGTAACTCTTCACTAGGGGTGGGGCTCCATGTCATTTTACTCAACTGCATAGAAATGTCAACTGCTGGAATTACTCAACTCTTATTTAGACAGCCAAAATGCTTAGATGTCATAGTTATAAGGCACAATATCACAGCAGAGTTCTTGGGTCTCTGGTTTTTACAATCTCTACATCCTGCTAGCCTTCAACGTGTCAAAGTCTTGGGAGCAGGAGTTGTGTGGTTAATGCATCAATTGGGGCTGAGCACTCCACTGTTTTCTGCCGTTTGACTAGTTGCAGTTTCTGCAACTACTGAAGGTCTTCCAGTGCATCTAAGATTTCTTTGATGAGGGTTGAGATCTATTACATTATTAGTGCTTAAGCAAAGCCTCGAACATAATGTGGCACTAAACTGTATTTATTGGTTTACTAGTGTTTCTTGAGTAATATAACATGATTAAAACAAGAACACAATAAATGAGACAACCCATAAAAGGTACATATACATTGACCACTAGATACAGACAAAGATCCAAAGAACTGTGTGAATTGATTCCACCTACATAAATATCAGGCAAACCAGCTACCCCATGTAATAACTCAATGTGATGATTCTTAAAGTTGTAAAATTATTCCTAAAACTGTTCCATAGGGGCTGTGTCAGACTGTATGTATTTGATGGGATATTAGAAGTGTGAATGATCTAGTTAGCAGTATCTTTAAAAGATAAGGATTCTTGGGACACTTTCTTGAATAGTGACTGATTAGTCTAGCCCACTGTGGGCAGGACAGGTAGTCCTGAGTTGTAAAAGAAAACAGGCTGAAGGCTAGGGAGATAGTTCATCAATTAAGAGATCCGGCTGCTCTTCCATAGGACCTGGGTTCAATTCCCAACAACCACATGGCAGCTCACAACTGTCTGTAACTTCAATTCCAGTGAATTTGGCATCCTTACATACATGCACACCAAATGCCAATGTCCATAAAAATAAATAAAATCTTTAAAAGAAGAGGAGGGGGAGAAAGGAAGAAGAAAGGAGAAAAAATAGGAGGGAAAGGAGGAGAAGAACAAGAAGGAGGAGGAGGAGAAAGGAAGAAGAAAGGAGAAAAAATAGGAGGGAAAGGAGGAGAAGAACAAGAAGAAGGAGGAGGAGGAAGAGAAGATGAAGGAGGAGAAAGCCATTAAGTAAGCCATGAAAATCAAACAATAAACATCTCTCCTTCATTATTCTTTAGTGACAACCATGGTTTTCCTCAGTGATGGAGTGTGACTTAAAAGTTGTAAGTTGAAATAAACCCTCCCACTCACCCAAAATGATCAGACTTCTTTAAAAAAAATTAGAAAGAAAGAAAGAAGGAAGGAAGGAAGGAAAGAAAGGAAAAAGCACATTCCTACTGATAGAATAGTTCTATAGAATTTGGAAAGCTTAGCCTCAAATAAAAGATTTAATATAAACAAAAAAAGAATTCTCAGTTGTTGTAGAAGATACATAATAGCAAAAAATGTAAGCACTCAACCCTGGGTTTGGAAAGAATACCCCATTTAATCTGCTCAAAAAAAAAATTTTGAACACATTGACTTTACTAACATCCCTTTAAAATATTTATCTATTTTATTTTATGTACATGTATGTTTTGCTTGCATGAATGTCGTTTCATCACATGGCCATAAGAAGGTGCCAGGTCTCGTGGGACTGGATTTACAGATGTTTGTCAGCCAGGACAAGATGCTGGGACATCCCGCCAACAACTCCATCCTTCTTACCAGCATTATCTGGTGCTTAACCCTTTTAATTTGCTTGCAAACTGATTATTTCTCACAGGGTATTAGTAAACTAACTCGGGGTAAAAAAGAAGCACTTTTGTTTTCTGTGGTCCTTCGTTTTCCTCCGCACAAGAAATACCCTGGCTATTTGAATGGAGAAAATGAATTTGTCCATGCACTGGGAATTCAAGGCATGAAAGGAAAATCATCTAGTTGCACAGTCACATCTTTAATATTAGACCACTTTCTTTCTCTGGATTCTTTGTTCTGTACATTCAATCTCCAGGTTTTTAATAGTATTTACTGCCTTATACTTTGGAATTCTAAAAGCTTGGCTCCCTATCTCATGGCAGTGTAGTCCAACTGCAAAAATATCAATTGCTGTAAACAGCATGCTCTGATGTCTGCTCATCTGCAGCAGCCTGCCTGGCAGTCTTTCTCTTGCCTTTTCCATTTGCCTAACATTTGTTCTCTTCCACTAGCCAATTTGCATAAAATGTATTGCCCAGAAATTGCTGAATGATATTTATATTATATAGAAAGCAATTAAGTAATGGTTTCACATTTCAAGTTTTCGTTGTTTCTTTTTTACAAATACAAGAGATTTTGGAAATAATTTTCAAAGTTTAAGAGTAGTGTGAGTATTCATTGATAAAAGTGATTACAATTTTCAGATACAGCAGTTTTATTTTCGTATATGTTCTAATTTGTGTGAAGATGCACATTGGAAATACTTTGAAATGAAATGTAGTGATGTCGGTAATTTATTCCAAAATAGTTCAGCAAATAAAAATGTGGTAATAAAATAAAAGATAAAGCTGTCAGTTTTCAAAATAGAATCCATCATTTTAATTAACTCTTAAATTGGCATATATTATTCTAATAATATAATAATCATTGTCAAACAACAGTTACTGAGTGCTATTTATGTACCAGGCACTCTATTAATTATTTCATCTGTATTAGGTCACTTAATTATATGGTCACATTATTTGCTAGTTTAAAATTGTGACTGGATTTCAGGAAAATTAAATAATGCATTTAGTTATTACATTTAATAAATAGGCCACTAGTCAACATGAATGTTTAAATAAACAGAGAGAAGCAAAAAGTATATATGAAGGAAGACTAAATTAACTGAGATCAATAAAGAAAATTTAGCTACTGAGAACTAAAATGGACTCACTTTGATTCAACAGATAATTCAAAGTAATAAACTGGTTAACACTTGAAAATACTAAACAAGTTTGGCAGTCGTTTTATTTGTGACCTCATCAAGAAGCAAATGATACCAGTTACAGAAGTCATAACAGTTTAAATATTTCCTAGGTTGTACAGTAAAACTGTTCCAAAACTACATTTAGGGAATAATTTCTAATAGCTCTGTAGGACACAGAAAAAAAGAAAAATATCCTTTGGATGAGAAACACCCAAAGTTTGTTTCTCATAACATTGTCTCTACTTTGAATATTCCTTTCTGTAAAGCCTTGTTCCTTCATATTGGACACTTTCCCACTTCAACTCCTTTGCACAATCGTGGTAGTCTTTTACAGTGACCCCACACTGACATGCTGTCTGGTATAGTTCATGTGTTCCTTCAGGATCCATTTAGAGTCATACTACAATTAGTGGGTTTCAGAAATGTATGGCAAAATGTAGTTATTTCATTGACCTGAAATGTTGCCATCTTGATGCTTGGTCATCTTCTCTTCTAACCAACTGCCAAACACTGATTATTTTACTATCTCCAAGGTTTTGTCTTCTTCAGAATACGAAAAAATCGGAACTCTTCAGTAGGTAGCCTTTTCTTGTTGACTTGCTTAAGAATAGGCATTTAATACTTTGTCTTGAAAACTGCCTAATTTTATCAGAAAGCTGAGTTTTAGTGCTAGATTTAATACTTTACTTTTAGTAAATCTTTTAGTAAATTGCAAGCTGCATGTTCTTTGGGTAGCTAACAGAGGATTTTACAAACAAATCACACTTAAACAACCCAGTTCAGAAATATGTATGTTCTTAATATCAATAAACATAGATACAGATCAAGAAATGTGACTCAGACTCATTCATTACATTCATCTGAGCACCCCTTGAAATACATCAGCATGCACCACCACTTACATCACATTGGCTATATTCAGACTCCTCATCACACCATTCTGGGTTTCTTTGAAGATATTAGGAGGCTTATCTTAGTTAAATAAGAATCCTGAAGTCAGGTTACTTTTCAGTACATCTGATTTACTGAAATGTTCGGGAAAATTCAGCAGGTAATACCTATGTTTTTGCTAGTAAAAGACATTAAAAATACAGATCTAGTTGAATGAACAAGCAAGATAATATGGATGTAGTACTGTAAAACTGTTGCATATCCCGGCCAACCTCTTGGATAATATGAAGACATTAAATTCAAAATTCATACTCTAAGTAAGGACCCTAAGTATAGTTGCTTTTGCTGTGGGGGTTGCCTTTAGCAGTCAGTTGCATGCAGAACACGTTCTCATCCTTTTGTAAACTAATTCTGAAAAGTGTGTGAATATAACTAGAGAGCTGAGCACTTTTGTTATTCAATGAATCAAGTCACACCATGGGTAAGACTGACGTCATCAGATATCAATTCCCATTGTGCTCTTGTATAGTAACAGGAGGACAAGCAAGTCCCACAGTCCTAAGCTGTGAAATATGCCTACAACTTAATCATAGCAAATTGAGCTTTCTGTGGCAGAGTACATTTTACCTCCCACATGCCAATTGTCATAAATGAGATCAAAGTTTTACTTGATATAATAACTTTCATTTTAGGATATTTTATTTGCATTCCTTCTTCCCGCCAAACATTAGGAAGTTGGAACTATTTTACATTAAGTCCTTTGTAAAATCCTGGGGATAAATATAATTCATTTTTATATAAGATGTTACCTTTCAATTGTTACTAGTAGAGAAATGAATATTCATTTTGGGATATAAAATATTTATGGATTGAGTTGAAATAAGGAAGGAGAATGACCAAAATGCATGCTTGCCTTCCTTCCTTTGGAAGGCATTAGTTCATGCATTAACAGTCCACCCCTACTTGCTTTGATTTCCTTAATCATACTACACTGTAAATCTTTGGACATTGCCAACCAATCCATCATAGAGAGTATGATGTAATCCTTAATAATCTCTGTCCAGAGATTTAAAGACTGAGAAGATATCAGCTAATCTAAGAATCAGGTTTAGATTATTGTGGACTGTCTAACAATAGAGTGGCACTAAATAAAACTGTGGCCACTTCTAGAACAGTAGTACATGATTCAGGCTGCTGTCCTACAAATATTTATGTGACATAGCAAATTATCACACCGAATAAGAAAATATCACAATATGAAATATTAATGGATGAGTTTGGTTGCAACAACTACCAAACCAAGTAAAACAAAACAACCCCTCCCTCAAAAACCAAACTCAAACAAACAAACAAACAAACAAAGGGATGTTGAGATGGCTCAGCAGGTAAAAACACATACAGATGAGTCAGCCAACTAGAATGGAACTCACATGGTGTGAGGGAAGGATGTACCTCCAGCAAGGTAGTTGTCTTCTGAGACACATGTGTTGTGGTGAATGTGTGTGGGTACACACAAGATGAGCCAATGCAGAGTTTCCTTAATAGGGTGGGCAACATTCAGAGTTAACCAGATACTGAAAACTGTTAGTTGCAAATCAGTTATAGAAAGTCTTTAAATGGTGATGGAAGAAAGAATTATCACATTGCCTTCTAGATTAACATGCCATTTGACTCAGCCTGGTTTTTTCAACTCAGTTCCTAGAAGCTGATCAAAAGAATAACCAGGAATCTGGATATTGATAATAGTACATTATATCAAGAAAATTAAATGACAACAGGATATGAGCTAAAAAAGTAAATTGAATGGCATACCTTCTTGTTTACCTTCCTTCTCTAGTTTAGCTATTAAATTTGAAGAATATTTGTAGCAAAATTGCAGTCATACTTATTTTTCCAATAATTAGATCTGAAGGAGCTGCTTCTAATTTGTATTTTTTAAAAAAATTAGCATTCTAGTCTGGTCAGAAAATTTTTGAGTGGCTACTCTTGTGAAGATTATATACTAAACTAGAAATTATCAATTTTCTAAACGTGGCATTTGTATTAATTCCTGGTGTAGTCCTACATTATCAAGCCCAGTCACACCATTATAATGAAGTTTAACTTATTTCTACTATTCATACATTTCTAAAATATATGATCCACATAATTTAATGCAAAAATGCAACACTTCTAATGGATATTTTGACCCTCTATAGAGATGAAAGGAGACAGATCTTCAAGCTTCTACAGAACTGTTAAATTATGTTTCCTCTCAAACACCATCATTAAGTACCCTTTCCTCTTAGGGTCTGGGATGTGCTAACCCCAGCTTGTTCAGCTCAGGTCAGTGTACTGAGTCCTAAGGCAGTGAAGAGAAATATGCAACTTAAAATCATTGTTGAAATAATTCAACTTCTTGTCTTCAGTAACCCAGGGCCCAGCCTTTTGTTTTCCAAATTCATGTTCCATTTAGTGCTAACTATCTGGTGCACAGGCGTGATTTTAAAACTATGGATTGATCAATGAATCCATGAATAAGTCAATGAAGAAATGCAATTGATCTGTAAACGATACCCCCATGTATACATAAAGCTATCTTAATTTTGCACTATCTTAAATCCGTATTTTCCATTCATTCTTTCACAAAGTACTATGTATATTTTTTTCTTAAAGATTGTACATTATTGTTTAAAGATCCTTTATCAAATAGTAAAATTTTGAATTTATCAAAAGAAAAAATAACTGAACATACCAAAAAGAATTTTTGTAAATATTTCTGTACAAGAAAACAAAAAGTTGAAGTTTAGCTAGGGGTGTTTTGTACTCAGTTTTATGTTTATCAACCTCTCTCTCTTTTTCCTTTTTGTTTGTCTTTGTATTTCTGTTTTTATATTTTGTTTTGTTTTTATTGGCTTTGAGTAGAAAATCATCTGGCATTGCTAGGTGCAGTTTTCAAATGACTGTGATAAGTGCCCAGCATGAGTTAGGTATGTGCTCTGCAGTTTTGTAGGTGACTGACTACCAAGCTAGATATAGGGTCAGAGAGATATCTAGTCTCAAGGGAATAAGGAGAGATCTGGTTGACCAAAATATACAACTGGCCTCCATGTGTGCATGGGAATATACACCCTCACAGTATGTGAACATTTACTACACACATATTCCCCCATCTGTGAGTGCAACACACACACATACACACAGATGTTGCACAGAGTCCCCCTTTTAAAAAATCATTCTCAATATGATTCCTGCACTCTAGTCAAAACTTCATTTAAACAAGATTCCACTCTGCCCTGCTGGACAGACTTCTCATCATATTGAAACATTATTGCCTTCTGTACTGATTGTCCTGGGCATTCATAGCTTTAAAAACATTCATTTATATGTGTCCTCATTCACCACACCAGTGCCTCTTTACTTCTGTTTGAAAATTACTAAAACGGACATAATATGCAACATTAGAAAATCAACTCAACATTGATACAACCTGACCTTATCAAACAGTGTGGGGAAATCTACAATAACTGTCTTCAAATATCATCTTTCTGATTCACTTTGATATCACAAATACTACCACCTATAAGTAAATTATATTTTCCATAATAGCTGTTACCTGATGAACAAAGAAACAAGAATTTGCATCTTTCCAACAGAGAGATAACAATGGAAAACTTCCCATACACTCCAGAAGCTCTGTGGAAAAGGGCTATGCTGTTTGGAATAGGAATTATAGAGATAGGAAGTTCAGTGGCTTAAAATGGAACAGTTTTCAATGTGGAAGATTTCTTGCAAAGACTGTGATGTGTTTCTATTACTTCACATTAATAAACAAGGTTTAATTGGCATCTCCTTTGGATATTACTGTTGTACAAGGAAAACTTTGCTGGCATTCCTACCTTGCAAGAAAAGGACTTGACATTTTACTGAGCAACTCCAAATGTAAAGCTTTGTCACTTAAAACCAAGTAGTGATATCGTTGTCTTTTTCTAGCTAGAATTTCTTTGTGATACTTTTCTTTTAGCAACTCATAATCTTGTAGGTCCCAAAAATTTAAATGTATTTGAATTCATTTGAAAATGACCTGATTTCCTTGAACAACCTTCAAAACTGCTTATAGGGAGGGTGGTATCAGTACCATGCATGGGGGAGTGCACGAATGAGGGTAGTTAATTTTTAAAAGGATAATAATTTAATTTTAAAAGACACACAGTTACTCACCTTGTGTGCAACAATCTGTTTGTTGATTTTGTAGGTGGTTGGCAGGAAGCTATGCAATGATTTCTAAAGCTGCAAATGGAGGCATATAGCATATCATAATATATTTATTAAGAACTAATGCAAACCACATTGAGTTAGAGGAAGGAAAATGTATTCCGCAGTGCTTAGAATTTACTGAACACAAAGAATTTGAATGAGATTATTTAGTGAGGAAGAATTTCCATGCCTATCTACACAAACAAATAAATCACTGCCTATACCTGTGAATGTTTTCAAACAGACTGTGTTTAATGACACGGGCCATATTTATAACTGAGTTTATATTCATGTCTTTTCTGTTTTACTTTTCAAATGTGTACCTCATATTAAGGCTGTGAATGCAAAATATACAATCAATATAAAACACTTGGTACCAAGTTCTCATGTCCTTGAATTGCTCTGCTATTTCAGGACATTAGCTGTTGCTTCTTAGGATGGTTAAGTGTGTGAGTGTGTGTGTGTGTGTGTGTGTGTGTGTGTGTGTGTGTGTGTGTGTGTGCACGGGCGTGTCCATAAACAGCACAGGATTATACTGTGAAAGAGCACCTTTGAAACTGTCTTGGTTCTATTACAGTAAAAAGGGCACATGGACTAGGTAGCAAAAGGAAAGAAAAATGTCTCCCACATTTGCCACCTGTTCAGTTGATAAATGACTCTTGTTGTTGCTCTGAGTCTTTCTGGTAATTGATAAAATACTGAATACTCAAAACCCAAACCAACTAAACAAAACAACAAACTTTTTCTCAGACAAGAGCTATCTTGAAAGAGTGAGGCTAGGTTTCCAGGAGTTCCCACAGGACCTGTAAATACAGTAAATAACTATAATACAATTTAAAAACGATTAAGATGTAGAAGACAGACACTTAAGACTTGAGACTACCTAAGTGTTGGTCTTTGTACTGGACAACCAAAACTTACACAGAGTTATAACCATTAGCTCCATAAACAAATACCAGTGATGCCCACAAGCCTGTGACCACCTAGGCAGGAAACAATGCCCAAAAGGAGACACAAATGCTGGTATTATACACAAAGCTTTGTAGTTGGTGCAACTAACCACATTAGAGTGAAAGTTGGCATTGTGTAAAAAGGTTCTGCATTTGTTATTTAAAATACAAGTGCAAATAGGTTTAAGGAGATGTTTCCTGCTGTCCATGGAAAGGAACTTTGGTGCATAAAAACAAAGTGTTGAAAAGTGAGACAGCACAAAAATAAATTGCAGCTGTATATCAACTGCCTGAAGTGGGCAGAGGTGTCTGTAAAGAGAGAGCTGATGATGGAAATAAAGAGAGAGCTGATGATGGAAATAAAGAGAGAGCTGATGATGGAAAGAGGGCATGAGGAAAACCCGGAAAGGCACATGGGAGATATGGTTGCTAAAGTATTAAAGTTTACACACATGCTGCAATCAAGCAAGAGAGCACATTCAGATAATTTCTTTTAGCAAAAGTTACCCAAAAAAGTTTAAGCCCTAATAAAATACGCAAATATGTACTAGCACTATTGAAAAAAAGGGGGAGGGGGTTGAAAGTATTCTTAAGCCACTTGGCAATACTTATGAGGAATAAATCATAAAATTTTTTATCCACTGGTCAGTTAAATCTTTAGCACTGTCCTAATGCAATATTTAAATACTGCAGAGGCATTAAAGACCAAGGTGTCTCTGATTGCATTTTCACAATATCATGCAATAGAAAGAAAATACATGACAAAAGTTAAGTGAAACTAAACCTGGTATACATAGAATCCTAGTAAAGACTGTGGAGTTAAATTTATTTTTTAATTTATATATGACTTAATGTATAAAATGACATAATTTATATTAAATTATACATATGGTAAATAATTTAAATTGTGTTTATATTCACATAAAATTTTGATCTTGCATTTCAAATATTTGACTGCTCATACAGTATGATTAATGCAGTGGGATTTATCTAGTACAGTAAAACCCATATTTATTCCAGAGAATACAGTATTTTATGTTATCATATAAGCTTGTATTGTCTGTCAGTTTTCAGGATGAACTCAGCATAGCAAAGTGGAGGCTAAACTTTTACTTTAATCACACAGACACATTAGTGTAGGCAAATGACACTATGAAAAAATGAGTTAGTCTTTAAGCACATAAAGTAATTAAACTAACTGAATAATTATTAAAAATTCAGTTCCATTTGTAATGTTTAATTAGCTTTTAGACACAGCTGTGACTTCCCCCACCCCAGCTCCTTGGTTGAATTTTATTCTAAATAGCAAATAGGCAAGTCATAAAAAAATAAAATAATTTAGCATTCATGTAGTCAGTATTTATTTCTGAAAATAATGTTGAGAGTCAACAATGTTCATCCTATCTCCTTATTTCTTTTAGTACATACACCTTTGAAGACAGGCTCTGGCGTTCTCCAAAATACTCTCTCCACATAGGTCTAAGTGATTAATTTTGTTCTTTGCAGTATGATAATATACATATTTTTATCTTATCTTATTTTCTGGTCAAGTATTTCTATATAAAAAAGACATTGAATAGGGAATTAGACCTAGATAACTTCCTATCATTAATTGTATGGAAATATGTTGTGGAGTAATCTTTGTGAACACTGTGAAGGCATGTCACTCATTTTGGTTTAATAAAAAGCTGAATGGCCAATAGCTACCCAAGATGTCCAGGCTCCGAGGCTTCTGGGAAGAGGAGGGGCAAAGTCATGATTAGTTACCTGCCAGAAGGAGAGCAAGCAGCATGGACTTTATAAGTAAAGGGAACTGAGGCGTGTAAAATAACATAGACGACAATATATAGGTTAATTTAAGTTGTAAGAGCTGTTACTAACAAACATAAGCTGTCAGTTGAGCTTTCATAAGGAATAGGAAGTCTCCCTGTGAGTATTTGGGAGCTGGCAGATGGCCAGGAAAAGTCTGGCTGCAGAAACGGTGACTTGGTGATGTAAATAAGAAAAATGAGGACATGGGAGCATTGTGGAGAAATGGAAAAATTTACTCAGGGTATATAAATTCAATCAAATTCACTAGAAAGACCTCAGCAGCACAACAACAAAAGTATGACTTTATACCTAGATTTGAAGCACAGCCATACAGGCTAAGCATGGGAGTAGAAACAAGTTAATCAAAATGTGTTCTCAACAGTTTCTTATGATAAATTGTCTACACACTTTGTAAACTTCTGCTACTTTTTAATTTTCAACTTTTTTTTTCGTCATTTGAAGGTTTTTTAAATTATTTTTTTATTTTTTTATTTTACATTTCGATCCCAGTTCCCTCTCCCTCCCTCCTTCACTCCCTTTTACCCTCTCTGCCCCCTCACATGCACCCTGACCACCCTCCCCTCCCATCCCCCCACCCCAATTCCACATGTAGTGCAATGCCATCCAGGTGGAGTCATGTAAATCTGTGAAGTCATTTGAAGTTGGGACTAGGACTTCTCTCCTGTCTCTAGGTTAAGGCAGTATCCCTCCATGGGGGGGGGGGGTGTCCACAAGGTCCTTTTGGAATACATCCTGGTTCCACTGTCTGAGGTCCCTTAGACTGTTCAGTCCTTCTGGATGAGACCCATATTCGGGGGGGGGGGCTGAGTCAGTCCAATGCTGGATTCCCAGCTATCATAGAGACATTCGAAGGTATATTTGATGAAGAAAGTAGGTCTCCTAAATTTCCCCTTTAGGCAATTAGCTCTTTCCAAAACTTTGGAGTTATGTGTGTAACTAGCTAAATCTGCACTAAACCACTAGATGGCACCAAAGGTTTGTTCAAAATAACACAGGCAGGGAGCTCCTGTCAGGAAAACCATTTGCTCTATTTCTTCTCAATGTCATCAAGAAGTGACAACATTAATTGGAACATCCCAAAAGTGTCAGACTTCTCAGTGTTTCGCTAGTGTGTTTTTATGTGTAACAGTCTTGAAATGATACAAAATAACTCAAATACACACTATAGAGAAGTCATTGTCACTTTAGAATTCTTGAGACATGACTGATCAATGGTTCAGTCTTCAGAATTATAACGAATATATATATATATTTATATTTATATATGTATAAACATATGAATATATGTGCATATATTTGTATATATATATATATATGATTTCAGTAAAGTTGCTTATAGCATAATCACAACTTAAACTCTTTTACCCATGAGATGCTTCACTGATGTACATAATTGTGACACTATTTACTGCTGAATCTGCTCAGATCATGATGTGCAGCTCTCTAAGTTCTAAAATGCAGAAGTTTACTTTTTCATCTAATTGGTTTAAATTATTAAAGCATAAAGTTTAATTATGTTTATTTTCACACAAAAAATAATAATGGATGATTTGCTGCAAAAAGTTTTATGATAGCATTCCCTTCAAGAGCAAATCCCATGCTACATGCATGGATAATTTCACTTCAAACCTCCAGTGAGTCACTCTCTTTGATTAATATGATTAGAAGAGACTTCACCTGAACCGACAGACTTTCAACTGAAGATCAAAGGAGGGTGGGGTTAATGATAAAATTAAAATAATAAGTTTGTTCTCTTATATAGATACGAATCTGCTAACATTTATAATATACTGCCCCACAGCTAAGTTACTAAATATTGTGCTGTCGTGTGCTTTTCAGAGTGTTTTCAAAGTGTGTTTTGTTTTGTTCTTCTTTTTTTTTTTTTTAACAAGTGTGTTTGTTCTTTTTAAAACACCGAATGACTACACTTTGAGCTCTAGGATCTAAGTGATTTTTTTTCCTTACACATTCCCTTCGAGTTTGAACCAATTCTTGACTCCACCAAACTCCAATGCATAACCCCAATTCAGTGATCACACTGGTAGTCCTGGGTAAACTAAATAAATCACTAAATAAATCTAAGGTCATGAATCTTTGTAAAAGACAGTTAAGAAGGAGAGAGGCTAATAAGGTGGGAGAGACTTAAGGGAGAGTGGGAATATAAAGTAACTAGAACACAATCTTTAGATGGATGAGGTTGTCAAAGAACAAACTCAGTTATATAAAAAGAAATCTAGTTGGGCTGACTCTTACTCAACCAAGGGAAAGATGGTGAGATGGCAAACCAAGCATGTTAACAGGAAGCAAGAGATAGATGTGTAGGAAGACAGACAGTGTTCGTAGTATGGGGGTCATAAGTTATATTATTTAGGAAAATGTCTCCATTGACAAGTAAAACCTCAATATTACAAAGTCAAGTATGGAAAATGGAATGTCTTTTAGTTTTGTCTACTGGGCCAGGAAAGAGATCATCATGATGAAGACTATAGAGAGACAAGAGAGTTTAGAAAAATGTCCAGTGGTAGAATCAACAATGATTGATTGATTGGTTTTGGAAATAAAAAAAAATACATCAACCAAAGTGTTTAAATAACTGCATGTGTATCAATACAATTTATAACATGTAAAAGTTGTTGGATAACTTACAAATTCTCTTTGTTGGTTTTAACCTTAAAATGTTGACTAGGATAAAAATGAAGGTGCCAAGTTGTAAAATAAAATAAAATAAACTTTGTAGTAATTATCTGAATCAAAAGAAAATGAGGAATGGTTGGAAGAGTAATAAAAAGAATGCAACTCTACTAAGAAGGCTAGGGTGTAAACTGCACTGAAAGTCCATTTAAGGTAGAAATTCTTAAGTGTAATAAAAGGCCTGCCAACATAGTGGGTTCTCTAGAGATACTGAGGTGGTGTACAATAAATAGGTATTTGGTTTTCTCAAGGGAATTGATAGACTTCACTAGTTTCCCAAGGGAGATTTTATTGAGGATCTATACCTGGTAGATGATATAATGGCACCTCAATACACACTTTTCAGAGGTGCGTATTTATCAAACTAAAGTGTAATTTTATTAAGTCTTCACTATTTCACTACTTCATTTTTGACATACAATGCTTATTGAGCCATGGTTGACATAGACTGGTGATAGAATGGTGTTGTAGTCTACAAAGTTTAGATTTATTTGTTTTGTTTTGTTTTTCTAGACAGGGTTTCTCTGTATTGCTTTGGAGACTGTCCTGGAACTAGCTCTGTAGACCAGACTGGCCTCTGCCTCCCGAGTGCTGGAATTAAAGGTGTGTGCCACCAACTTTTAGATTTTTGATTATTCTATAAGCAATTAAATGAGTTCAAGGAATTTAATAACATAAAATAATACTTTGGTATTTTTATGCAATCCCATGTCCCCTGGCCCCCCTCCCATCCCATTACCCCCACTCCACTGCGCAGGGAGAATGATGCCTTCCAGGAGAGATCATCAACATTTGTCAAGTCATTTGGAGTAGGGTCTAGACCCTCCCTCCTGTCTCTAGGCTAAGGGAGTATCCCTCCATGGGGGAATGTGCTTCCAATGTCCTTTTTTGCGCCAGGAATACATCCTGACTCCACTGTCAGAAGTCCTTTAGTCAGCCCAGGCCTTCTAATTGAGACCGAAGATCAGGGGATCTGACTTGGTATAATGCTGGTTTCTCAGCTATCAGTCTGGGGAGCTATGAACTCCCCCTTGTTCAGGTCAGCTATCTCTGTGGGTCTCTGTAGACTGATTTTGACCCCTTTTCTTATCACTCCTCCCTCTCTGTAACTGAATTAATTCTAGGAGTTCAACTCAGTGTTTAGGTGTGGGCATCTGCTTCTGTTTCTATCAGCTACAAGATGAAAGCTCTAGGATGGCATATAAGTTAGTTATCAATCTCATTATCAGGGAAGGGCATTTATGGTAGCCTTTCCACTGTTGCTCAGATTGTTAGTTGGGGTCACCTTTGTAGGTCTCTGGACATTTCTCTTGAGTCAGTTTTCTCTTAAAGCCTACAATGGTTCCCTCTATTATGGCATCTTATTTTCGCTCTGTTTGTCCCCCGACTCAATCTTCCTGGTCCCACATGTTCTCCTGCCTGCCCCTTTTCTTTCTCCTACCTCCCACTCCACTCACTGCCCTCCCACACACACTCCCAATATGCTCAGGTGCTCTTGGTCCTTTCCTCTTTCGTGAGGGACCTTGTATGAATATCTTAGGTTCCTCCTCTTTTTTTTTTTAAATAAAAAAATATTTGAATGATCTGAGTGAAAAGATCAAACCATATACCCACTCAAGGATTAAGTAAAAATACTGAAGTAAATGAAATATTAGCCTGTGAATGTAGGTAGACTTTTTATTGTATTTACAACTGAGAATATAAAATAAAAATTTCTGTTCCAGCATTGGAATGATGATTACAGAGTTAACAATTTAGATCTATAATTTGTTTACCTAGAGATGCCTAAATAGTGTAGACTATTCTTTCCCTCATGTCTTTCAGACAAAGAAATTGTTCTGGAACCAGCACCACAAATCCTAAGAATATAATAGATGATGAAATAGTGGGGAAAAAAACAGGATAAATAATTCATTCATAAAGAATCTTACAGGTAAGTTTTTTTTTATTTGATGCAAAGGTAATCACCCATGCTTAGCACCTGAAAAGAAATGAAGAAGTAGAAATCATGTCTGCATAAGACCTGGCTTATATTTAATATAAAGCCTTTGAATATTGGAGGTTATGATTTTCATCATATGAATATCTATCTTTTTAACAAAAGACTCAATTTATTTAAATTTATCATAATTCTGGGAAGAGAATTACTAAAAAAGAAACTTTGTTGCTCCAATCTTTCTGTTCTCCTAATTTGTATAGTTCATCCTAGAAAATGGAAGCAACAAATACAAGAACGAAAGTGCTCAGTGTCCAAATTCTAGAGGCATAAAAATCAAAGTTCATTAAAAATAGGAGGAAAAAAATGCCTACTTATAAGTTCCTGATCAATCCTAGACTATTTCAAAACTCATGTGCAACAAGTCAGTATTAATTCAACAAACATAACAAGCCTTCAGATGTGGACACATTTGATTAAAGAATATTAATTGGCTGATTTTTACAGGCATATATGCTAAAACTACTTTGAATTTCAAATTGGGATAAAATATGTTATTTGTGGCTGAGTGGTGCACACTCCTTTAATCCCAGCACTTGGGAGGCAGAAGCAAATGGATCTCTTTTAGTTGGAGGCCAGTTTGGTCTACAAAAGGAATTTCAGGACAGCGAGGGCAACACAGAGAAACTCTGTATTTGTATAGATTTATGATTTATAAATAGCACCTTTACTGACCTCCAGTTTACATCCATATCTACACGTGGATATATATATATATATACATATATGTGTGTGTGTGTGTGTGTGTACAGTACTTAGAATGTGCATGAAAATATGTATAGAAAACCAGTGTACTCGGGATTTAATATGTAACATTTATATATTGCTGGGAAGCCAGGAAGAAAGGCTGTGTGGACTGAAGAGCCTCAGAAACAAAGTCATCCTTAAAGGATCAAGATTGCTTGGAACACAGGAAGAATCAGAGCCACTCCCTCTCTCCTCCAAGACCTCTTAGACAGGAAATCATTTAATTGGGTAATAAACCCTCCAACTTCTGTTGAGAGCCTGTTCTGTGCCAGACACCAACTGCCTATCAAGGAACCAGACCAACTCATTCCAGGAGGCAGCAACTCAAAGCCCCTAAGGGAGAAAGGCAAGCACACAAGCACTGAGAGGAAGTTACCTAGGGGAGTCTTCTTTGTGTTGAGGTGATCAAAGAGTAACACAAATATGTATATTTTCATCACGCACAAATTTAGGCTTATTTATATGCTGTTATCATCGCATATCCTAACATGTGCTGACATGGAATCAGTAACACAATAAAAGAAATGGAATGCTTCCTATTTTTTGTTTTCATTCAGCTAGTGATTTTATGTGTATTTTTTTATGTCTCAAATCTGTGCTACCTTCTAGGAATGCAGATGAAAAAGTCAATAACACAGTTCATTAGCTGAGAAGTGAATATACAATGAACCCATGATGAATTGTCACGGGCACAGTAGGGGACATAAAAGACTGAGAAGTGTTTCTCTCAAAGATGACTTTTAGAGCTGTGAGACCAAGGAGGAAAGCATCTGCTTAGGAAAGCGTGAAGGAGCAACATGAGAGGAGCAGAAAATCCAATGCAGTGACATTTCCAGAAATGGGAAACTAAAGCTTTCTCTTTTGTCACTGAAGTGCACACTGTGTGTGAGAAGTTGCAAAAATTTTATCTGGTTTGTGGAAAGGTGTCATAAGTGGAAAGGGGATTGAGGAAGTACTCATGCATCACAGAATAAGCCTACACACTAGCTTAGCTTGGTCTTTGCTATAAAGAAGGAGCTGCATTAAGACTGAAAAAGAGATAAATTGATCAGCAGTGTTTAAACAAATATATCTGTAAGTGAAAGAAAACAGATTGTAGGTGAGAAACTCAATGTCCCCTTCAAGAAGGGAGGCAGCAGATAAGTGAAAGGTATACAATTAGAGCCTTTTCCGTTGCTACACAGGAATAGCTACTCAAGCAAAAGTGGAAACTGAGTGGGAAATTTCAAAACAAAGAGGAAGGCAAGGAATGACAGTTATCCTGTGACATCCATGTGCAGCTAAATATGCGCACGGGCATGCGCACACACACACACCACAAGAGACAGTGTGAGAGAGGGCAGAGGGAGAGAGACAGAGACAGAGAGAGAGAGGAGGGAAGGGAGAAGCAAGAAGGGAACGATTGCCACAGAGATGGAAGACTTAGGGGAAGCAAGATGAAAAATTGTGTATCAGCCCCGTGTACTATTTACTGGTACTGTGAAGTGTTTCGTGCCAGCCATTTGTTTTCATAACATGGGTTAAATTCTTTATCTGAAACTGAATCCCAATTACTAATTTCAACCCCAGAGGTCCTGATTGTTCTAAAATCCCTTCTAGATCTTTCCTCTTGGATAGACCAATGATTCCAACGAAGAATTCAAAAGAGGAATCTCAATAGTGAGAGTTGGGTACTAGAAACTAATATACATGTTGTTATTTTGTTGTTGTTAGAGTACTTTTTCACTGGTACTCTAGTAAAAATGTGTGTGTGGATACTATGTGTTAGGAGACGTGGCAGAATTATTATTTTCAGGAAAGTAGTAGATCATCTGCAGAATCCAATGGAGGTGACAAAAAATAACCCTGAAGGAAAATGGTGAAGATTCAAAGTAGTTCAGGAAAATAAAATACTGAGCCCCAATGGAACTGATAAAATATTGCACTTGCATCATCTTCCCAAGACAAGGACCTTGATTTCTGTTTTGTTTGGTTTTTATTGTGGTCCTGAGGAATACACTCAGAGCCTTGGTCACACCAGTCTTTTTTTTTTAACCTCAAAGCTACTCTCAGATCCCAAACTTGCTTTTCAGTACAATCTGTCAATGGGCTTTGAATTTTTATCAAAATTATTTATATATTCACGTAGTACTGGATCTTAGAGGTGGCTAGGTTGACGTAGGGTCTGTCTTTTGACATATGAGTACAGTAGGACAGTAAAGGCCAGGTTTGTGGGCATCAAAAATAAAATTATTTAAGGAACAAATGCTCAGATAATTCACAAAACTCAGATTTTTAAGGCAGAGTTAAAATAAGGTTATGATGGGATTAGGATCAATAAGACAATAGGTGCTGTCATAATAGAAAGTTGAGATAGGGATGGAGATCTCACAGAGAACTTTTCAGAAAAGAAGATTCTGGTGTATAAGACATACCATGTCTTGGCATGAAGCTGAGGTTCCAGGAGGAATGCAGCAAAGGTCAAAAGCTTTGACAACCACAAGGCAACAAGACACTAATTTGAGCAAAAGGTGCACACCCTGTTTAGAAGATCTTAAAGGCCCTAATCCAAATTCAATCATAATAATGTATCAAATTTCAACATTCAATAAATCTTGGTCAACATACTGGGATTACTCACCTAGAGCTGACCACTCATCTTAAATTATATAAAGCGAGCTTAATGGTGTTTCATGTTTAAGCAATGGTTATTTGTATTATCTTGAATTTTCTTCAGATGTTTAAAAAAGATTTGACACAGGTGATCAAAACTCTTGGAGGAAGAATAAAGGATGTAATGAACATTGTCTCCATGATGAGCCTCTAAGCCACTTTTCATTGCACAGGCCTAAGGCTAATGTTTTCACCTGGGGTTGCTCCATTACCCTAACTTCGTAGTCCTAGAGCCTTATTTGAGGTGGGTGGCAATCCTGTGGGAACCGATCCCTTGTGTTAATGCAGTTTGGGGTTTTTTATGGTATAATTTACAAATATCAAGATCTATACATTGGGTTTTCGATACTTGTTCTGTTTGTTATTCTACTGTCACTCCTACTGAAGCAACCTCTTTTATTTCCTGTCCACAATGTCACAGAATCAAGAAACATAAGTGCTATTTCATTCCCAAGGGTTGGTTCTAAGGATGTAACAGGTTTAATGAGCTACAGACAACTGAGTCCAACTTCTGTAAATGGAGGTTACTTAGAAGTTCATGTGAACTGAACATTTTCTTAGCTTTATATTCCAGCCTGTGTTTTGCATCGATTGATAAATTCTCGTGTCTGAGAGCTAGTTCCTGAGCAGTCAGTCACATGCCAGGCTTGCCTAGTTAACCCTTCCCAATTGCACTTGGCTTCTCCAGCAGTGCTGAGCTTGTCGTCTTTCCTCCTCCCCCACTCTTTGGGAAGCTTCAGAAGGCACCTGTGCCTTAGGACTTAGCTTTGATATTTGAATATGTACTTTTCTGAAAGAGACTAACAAAACTAGAGTAATAACTTCCTATGTAGGAAGCTGTGATCTTTCATTTTGACTATTACTTTTTTCTTACTGTGGTAGTTTGGCCCACACCCTTAACCCCTGCACACGGGAGATGGAGACAGTTGTATCTCAGAGAGTTCCAGGCCAGTCTGGTCTACAGATAAGAGTTTAGTTTCAGGGCAGACAGAGCTACAAAGAGAAATAGAGAAACCCTGTCTTGAAAAGCTAAAAAATCAAAACAAAACAACAACAACAAAAACAAACAAACAAACAAAAAACCACAAATGTTTGTGGAACTGCATGTGCCACAGGCATATGTATGGAAGTTAGAGGTCCAAAGTAGAGTCAGTCAGTTCTCTCTTTTAGCTCTATGTGGTTCCAGGGATTGGACTCAAGGTATCAAGAGGCTTGCATAAGTCCCTTTACCAACAAAACCATCTTGATAGCCTTTTGTTTTGATTTTTAAGGCAGAGTCAGTTGATTCAGCCCAGGTGGACTTGGCTTGATCTTCCTACATCCGTTTCCTATGCACTGAGATTATAGTTATGATCCATCATGCCCTCCTTATATCACTGTTAGTCTTGAACCTTGTGGCAGTCAATATTCCCAGGTATTTAGTTATGAACATGTTAAATGAAAATAATTTTCATTTTGTGTCTGAGACTGCATCTCTGTGGGTAGAGCATTTGTCAAGCATATAAGAGGCCCATTTTGGTCTCTAGCATCACATAAAACCTGTAGCACTGATAATATACTCAATACTACAGTAATCCCAGGACTCAGGAAGTGAAGGCAGGTAGTTTGAGGATTCCAGGTTCTTTCCAGCTATGTAACCAGTTTGAGGTCAGTCAGGGCTCCATGAGACTTTAAACAAATTGCTTTTGCTGAATCCTTTCATCACCAAAACTGACTCTTTTATATTTTCAAGTGGAAAAACAAAGCCTCTCATCGTTTTTAACACTAGCTGAGAAGCTGTACATAATACAATTTTGCAGTTTTCCTACATGCACAACGTAAGTAGACATAAGTACTGTTGTTATCAATGTAAATTTAATAAAAGGTGTTTATGTGATCTCAGGTGACCTGTACTTCAACAACCTTGGTACCAAATGTTTTTAAGCATTATAGACATGGGATACAGGCACCATAAATGGGCCACCTGGGGAAAATTACTGAATACCTAGTGCAAGGGAGACTGAGCTGCACAGTGAAAAAACATAGCCAAAAGGCATGTTGATGTGCATGAAAAAGCAGGCTTTTGTCTTAGTAGAGTGGTAACTTCCTAATCACCATGCCTTTCCCAGTCAGACCAAACAACCTGCAGGTTACAATGTCTAACACTCTTCCATAACTCAGTGCCTTTGACTGTAGGGCATACTATTCAAAGATCATTTCCACCCATTTTCAACCTTGTGAGTTTCCGTCATTTCCCCATGATTCACCTGAAACTATTCCCATGTGGAAACTCCCTTCACGTTCTGTTTCAATAATTCACTGTCTTTATTTACATTACAACTACTTCATTGCTTATTGAAACTGCCTATTTGCTGGGATTGTCCTCTTGAAGCCAGGGACTATGGTTCCTCATCCTCACAACCCTACTATCAATTACAGTGCCTGGCACTTTAGAAACACAGAAAACAATGTTTGCTTGTGTTTCAATAAAGGCTGTACTTACAGCAGTGAGACCAAATGGATAACAATACTGACAAAGGAATATTATTTGGTAGTGTTATAAATTAAGACATAAGATTTGATTTTCTGTGATCTAAAATAAATGCTACAGATGGCATGCATCTTAAGAACTTAAACCATGATAGTATGTTTAAAATGGTAACAAAATGAGTATGGATATGAGTATGTTTTGTTTTGAGTGTAATATTTGCATACACTGTATTGCAATACTATTCGTTCCCCCGATTACTTTCTCTCATTTCTCCTTTCATATCTGTGGACCCCCTTTATCCTATCTAGCACTTGTGATGTAAAATTTTATAAAACATCATAAAGATAGGTGGTAGAAAATGAATGGAAGCAAGGTCAAAGGTTTTGATGAAAGGGACTTAAAAACCGGCAAGGAGGAACTTAGCTGTCTTAGAAAAAATAGATCTGATGAATATGTCAAAAACTGAGTTGTAAATAGAAAACAATAACGCACAATGGTTCAATATTAAAATACCAGAAAACAAAATCTTAAAGACAAAAGATGATGCAAATGATCAGACAGACTGGAAATAAAAAGAAGATACAAGCTGTTATCAATAAAGGTAGACAGCAAAAGCCATCATGGTCGACAACTTTTGTATATCTGAGAAATAGAATGTTCTACTTAATGAGGGCTAAATGCTGTTTTAAAGGCTATAAATATATAGGTTGATGATCAAACTTGAGTTGAAATATACAAAGTTTATCATTGCCAAAGATTCAAATATATGCTGCTATGAACTAATAGGAGCAGTTAGACTGGCTGCAATGGGGATTCTAGAGCAGGAACAACAGTGACAGGGTAAAGACTTCACTTACCTAAGGGGTTTAAAGACAAGTTCTTATAAATTATTGTAAGGGGATTATGCTAGCTTAGTGAATTAGTGGTTGGTTGCCAATTCTCCTCCAATAACTGCTACTTCATTAACACTGAGTAGTTAGCTAAGCTTTAGAACCAGGTGTGTCTTCCCCTTTGTTGAGCAGGTCTCAAGTACATTTAGAGAGCTTTTGGTTACCAATAAGGCATACAGGCCACTACAGCACCCAGAGGGTTACTGTGTCTTGTTGGTCATTAATGTGGTTCATAGGCATCATAGCTTGGTAGGACTGTTGGCTGTATCTTTCCTTTACAACAGGTGGAAACTGCTACAGAAAATAACCACCAATAAAATTGCAGTTGTGGAACCAAGTCCCAGTGGATACATTTAGAAACCACATCTGCTTCAAAGGCTCAGGGGACACTTCAGAAGAGGAGGTGGAAAGAATGTAAGATTCAGAGGATCAGGGAGTTTAGTTATGAGATTTTTGTCTCCTGGTAATATCAGCCATAGAATCTCTCCAACATGATTGAACAAGGGTTACACCAATGGGCATGCCAAAGTGGATGGGAAAAAGCCCAGGAGGCATTAGTCCTACACACAGAACTCCGTATAACTGAGAAAACTAGGAGCAGTAGAGAGAATTCCCAAGACAAGAGCATGCCAATTGGTTGTCCAGTGCCAAATGGTCATTCCTGGAAACATGCATACAAGTATCATTATACAGACTGAACAGGTTGTATTTAGAAACATGCACACATACATATATATATGTTCATATTTGAATGTAATAACAATTAGTGAATAAGAGACCAGGAATTTGAATGATTACAAATAGAGTATGTAGGAGAGTGAAATGTTATATAATAATCTCAAAAAAGTTCAGAAATGATCTGATAGGAATAAAAATTCAAAAGATATGCAAGTGGTGGTGATGACAAGATGCCTCAGTAGGTAAAGGTACTTGCTATCAAACCCAACAACTTAAGTTCAATTCCTGGGACCCACTTAATGGAAGAGAAAGACTGACTTTGACAAGTTGTCTCTGACTTCTACATGCATATGATGGAGCATTCATGTGTGCAAGTGCATGCATATAACAGAATAATACATGTAATTTTGAAAAAGAAAAAAGTGATGGTCAGATATCATGGGCAGCACAGAACAAGTATCAGTCAAGAACTAACTACTTAGTTTACAATTATTTTAATATTATTTAGTCTCTCTTTGTACTTCCTATAATATTTGGGAATAACTAAATACAATGAAACTTTGAATTCTGAAAATTACAGAATGATGGTGTCAAAAAATAAAAACTAGGCATCTGTTTTATAGGAATGAAGCAATATAAATTTGATGACATATTGCAATGCTTTTAAAGTGCGTTTTGAAATTGCACTTTTTCCATCACCTGTTCTTTCTCTACATCATTTGTAACCAGGGACATGAAGAAAGTAGACACTAGGCTTGAATCTGAAACCTGTCAGAGTAATAGAATGCACTTGGCATAAAAGAAGCTTTCATATAACCAAATGCTTAATTTACTTATTTTAAAATTAAACTTAAAATTTATTAAATTGGTGTTTCCCTCAATCTTAAGTCACTAACATCTAGAATACAATCTTCTGTCCATTAAAGTACTCACAAAAAACGAGTGGACTCTTGCTGATCCCACTGGAGTGTGTTAACTCCTTTTTCAGGGATCACATCCATTTATGTTGCGAACTTCATCTCTAGAAAACCTATTATGTAACAGGGTCCATACTTCTATAGATGCCTTCATTTCCTGAATCCCTTTAGCATCTCTGGGTCCCATGTTCACCTTTAAAGGTCAACTTGCTGTGCCTTATTTTCCATCTTCGCTATAGTGAAAAGAAAAAAGAAAAAAAAAAAAAAAAAAAAGAAATGCTGAGGTATACTGAGAGTTGATCTGAAATCGTGTTAACACTGCTTCCCTCCCAGCCTCTTTTTGACTTTCCTACAAATACCTTTCTATTCATCTTTACACACAAGTTCATCCTCATGAAATAAATGGTTTGGGTGAATTTTGAATGTATGCCTTTTATTTAGGCTTCTCAGAAGCTGTCCTGATATCTGGCTGCATTTCCAGCATTTTCTGTTAACACTATAGATAGGGATGACGCTAAGTGAGGGTTGCAGAATCAGAACAGTTCATAGTACAGGAATCTTAGAAAAGCACAATAAACATTTAAGGCGAAAGTTCTTCACTTGTACAAGGTACTGATGTCACAATCTTAAGGATAGCAAAAAGCACTGTGCATGTGGCTTGACTGTTTAGAGATCATGGAGCTATGCCCCCATAGAACTGGCATCGTGCCATATTCAAAGAGTCTCATGGAGTCCGAGGGAAAGGACATGAGCACTTTTTCCTCCCTCTATTCATGGAGCCTTAGAATGTGGGTAAAGTTTAATACGGGACCAGGCATTTTTAAATTAATGGACATTTACTAAACTCCGTCTGTATTTTTTTGAGTGTTTTAACTTATAATCTCTTAAAAGTATCATTTTTAGATGCACACATGCAATCTATGCACATTTAGGAATGCCAGAGAGTTATGGCATTTTTAACTTGTGCAAGTGATGAACTCCCAGAAGCCAGAGAATAAGAGTAAGCACAATGAGAAGATTAGGCACTATCAACCGACAGTATAGAATCTGAGCCAATCGCCTTAAAAATCTCAGAACTGGTTTCTAAAACAGCACAAACTGTCCTTTTTATTTCATCGAATCCATGAAATTTGCTGGGAGATCAAAACAAATGACTTCCTTCCCTTAATTTTCTATAAGACAACAAAGGGAGTAGGTCTCATTTTCACTTAAATTCACAGTTAAGAAAATGCCATTTATACCTAAATCTACATGTAAGTTAAATTTTAATTTAAGAAATGCTTTGATTTTAGAATAATCAGAATAGAAGGACATGGAAGAACATAATACAGTACATTAATTCTATGAGTCTTTAATTTTGTTTCTTCGATAATTTGTTTAAAAATATTCTAGGAAGAGCTTCTAAAGTTTCCAGAATATTCTAGCTCTTCTCTGTCTTTCTAAATTTAAAAGACGCTGTTGAGACAAATTTTTCACTCAAGAAAAAGCAAGCTTCATTATTATTTTGATTTCAGAAAATGCAACTCACAAAGAATTGAATTTAATGCCAACCAACAATGTATTTATGATTTTACTTCTTTAGTTACATACTATGTAGTCTTTCCTGGAGAAGTGTAAACAAATGCCCATTCATCTATCTTCAAACAGGGCACTGATGTCAAGCTTAGTCAATCAGTGAGCTTTTGGAGGTTATTAACAAATTCATGATGTCCCAAACGCATTAACCAAAGCTCACCCTAGCATGTTTTGACATGCTACCCATCTCTGTTTCCTGTAGCTTATAAACAGCTTGGTGGGTGTGTCTCTTCTCCCCAGCAAATGACATTGCTTATATTCTTGGGGAGGCATCCTGTGCACCTTGTGCACCTTATAACTTTCATGAACTTTCTGAGCCCTGCGTGTTTGCTCACAAGCCTTTCACTAATTGTTCATACTATTCTCACTGCCCTGACATTTGAAATTTCAATAGTTTGATCTACCTAGAAGACAGAATCATGATTAGAAGCAGAACTGATGGTTTGTAACATCAGGCCATTCAGGAGAGCCTCAGCATAAATAATGGCTGACTTGAATGTGACTTGCAATTTACCAATGTCTAAAAGTCTGAATTACCATTTGTGGGGAGGAAGTAAAAGTAAGGAATTACTGCTTGGAAATTCTGGGAAAACCTAAAGGGAGATTTTCATGAAAATATAGAATGCATGTTTCCAATAGGTTAGAGACTCTACTGCACACACTTAACATTCTATGCTATGTACAATTATAATAGTTCTTGTATCTGAAACTTTCGTATTTGTGTGGAGGATATCAATAAAAATCTTCTTGATTATAGTTAAAACTTATTTTTCTTTTAAACAGAAATCTGATCTTAATATTGGGACTAAGGAATCATGGTACAACAGAAGCTATCATTTGAAAAGGCGCAAATAACACCGACTCAATAAAACCAAAGTTAATTCTGCTCATTACAATAGAGAATTATCACTTATACAAAATAGGATCTGAAAAGTAAAAACTGATTGTAGAAATCAAGTTGGAATATAGTATCTACAGTTCTCTACAAATAAGTGAAAAATTCTGTATTGGTTTGTAAATGAAACAATTTTCATAAATGAAAATCTCTTGTAATATCAGCAGTGTTCTAATTCCATTAGATAAATGTTTGTATTGGACTTATATTGATTAACAAAATTTATTTAAAATCATAGTGTAATTTTGCCTGTGGTTGTGACTCGTCATTCCAAACAGGGATTTTACTCTAAATAGGAATTTTTATTACATTATTTAGATTTTCAGAAAATTTTCAGACAATGTGAATCACTCCAAAGAAAGGGTGTGATAAAACTATCATGTGCCTTTGAGTTTCTGTAATTTGAAAAACTAGATTACATACATTTGTGATTCCACCTATTGCTAATATCCCTAAATTCATTCCACAGACACACAAGTGACTAGAAACCAAGAACAGTTTGGAGAGTTTTCAGCTAAATAATGGTGTGGATGGTTGAACTGAGTGGAATTCAGTAACATTAACTACAACATGTCTGAGAAGAATATCTAAGTCTGCCAGAAATTCTCTAAGACATATTTTGAGGAGATTTCAGCAATAGAGTTCCTGTACTTCCATGCTTCAACTTCAAATTTCAAATCAATGAGATTTGAAAGATTTCTCCTTCATATTATTACTGACAATAATAAACTTTGTTAACTGTAACATTTACAAGGTTGTTGAATACTCTTGGCAGAAAGAATGAAAAATGAATTAGTTATACTTTCAATAAAACAAATTGTTAAATTACTAGTTGAGGTTGTTTTTCAACATACTTTGCTTCTCTGGGGGGATAGAGCATGATAAGAAGTTCTTGAGAAGACCAAACATAAGTTCCATGGTTCTTCTATTCTTAAACCTTTTATTTAAGTGGAGTCATTCAACTTTAGTAGTAATATAGAATTTAGTGAGAGGCTGAGATTTGGGGGAAGTGTATAGTTTCTTTCAAGTTCAATAATAGTGTTGTTTCCAACTCAAATATGGGATATTTCCAATCTGAGTTATCAAAATCCTGGCCTTCTACTATTGGAGAGATATTAAAGTTGTTGACTTAGAAGGAAAATAAACCTATCTTCATTTGATGAAACCAGCTGTGGAAACACTTGCTCTTATAAAGAATCTTTCTTAAAAGCAAGTGTGTAAATTGCTAACAGGCTTGCTTGGAGTCTAGGGTAGGGGTTGGGTAGAGGAGAACAACAACAACAATGAAATAAAATAAAAAGAAACAAGTATAATTAAGAATTGTACTTAACATTCTTAATACTTTGATAGAATTTAAAGATGTACTTGAAATAAATCCCTGCACTTAATTTTTATTAAATACATTCTCATATTTAATACATTGTTTTCACACTCATATACACATACAAAAGTAGGGAGGCCTTAGAAACATGTTTATAATCTAAACATACCTATATATAATACTGTGAAATGAAATCTTAATAAAAATTTTATTCCAACAACATTTCTCTATTTTCAATTTTGTTTATTGTTTTTAGTCTTTTCTTTAATCACAGTGGAAATTAACTTATGCTTAATCATCCAGTTAGTGCCTATAGTCAACTTCATCAAATGCCAAAATGCAGAATCAGTTCATTCATACACTCTATGTTCTACTACCCTCCCACCATTCACTGCCTGTTCTCCGTTTAATGGCAACATTGGGATAAGATTGTGAAAAGGTGTAACTAACAGGTTTGTATATTTCTATACCATATCTTCAAGTATTCAGAAAGCAGTGTACATTTTATGCATTGTGCATTAGAAAAACTAATGATGGTATTACCTCTAAGTATATGAGGGTGGCTCCTGGTGGGAGTGTCATAAAGTTGTATGTCATAGTGTATGACAAGGATTTACAGCATTCTAGATTTTTCACAACTCTTCCTTGTTAGTGAATGACGTTAACATTTCATTTCCTGGAACTCTCAAGTGTCATATATGGGATTTCCAACCACAAATAAATAAAGCACACACTCCTAATGTGTAGTGCAAATGCTCAGTAAACAGAGTGACATGGAATAGGACTATAGTAGTCATCTAGCAAGTGGCTCAAGGGAGGTCCTGATTTTGTGAAGGCTGTGTCTTGTCTCCCTGTTCCGAATGAGTACTGTCACTGTCCCATGTCAGACACAATGACATAAAAGGCTGCTGAGTTGTGGTGATCGAGTGAGGGAATGGAAACTTATTTGCCCAAATGGGTGGTACAATTCCTGTCACGTCTGTGTAGCATGTAAAGTCTGATTTGATGACAAAACTTCAAACCCCTGAAGACAAAACAGGTACCAATCAGGAGAATCACCAATGTTCTGCTTCAAAGAATTATATGTTGGCACCTATGTACTAGATTGTGTGACCCAGACAATAAAGGAGTGAAAGGTGCTACTTTAAAGTCAAAACTTTAAAATGATGACACGTGAATATTCAAAACATAAATTATGGAATATCCAATAGTCACATAAACATTCAAGTGCCATGTGACCAATAGTCTTTAGTGCTTTGAACAAAAGTAAGAGCTTTGTTGTTTTGTCTTAGTTATGTATTAACACATTACTTACTAAAATAAGACAGGAAAATTAGAAATTTCCTCCAGAAAAAAACATAAACAAAATATGAAAACCAATTCACTCACTTCATTACATGCTTTCCTCCACACGCACTCATAGCGGGTAAGAAAGGGACTTATACAGAACAAACAAATAAAAAAATCTATAATAAACAAAACTACAAAAAAGCTGTGCCAGCTGTCATTTCACCTGCCTCTTTGCATTAAATTTCAATCTTTAAAGGGAAAATTCGAAGTTCACATATGTTAAACACTGGCTGAGAAACATTTGGGTCCTGTCTTCCTACTCCGTTCCTGAATATGTTGTACTTCCAACAAATACAAGCTAAAACTCACTGGTCCAGGAATAGGAAACACACACATACATACATCTTACGAGAAAAGACATCTCTCCTCGGCTATAATGTGACATTTAAAACTAAGGTCTGACACAATCAGTTGATTTAAATCATTAAGGCTTCTAAATGGTTCAGTGCCAACTTTCTGCATCAGTATTTGAATAAAATACATTTTTGCATTTAGGTTTGTGCTCTTTGTAGATATCTTATCCATGGCATTTCATTAGTAAGGTCTGATGAGGGAGTATTAGAACTGTTTGATGACATTTAGTTTTAGTAGCTGTTAGACTAAAGTATAGCAATACAAACTCAATGACCGAACAGATTTGTTCCCATAACTTAGGCTGTTGGCTCATTTTACCTTCTTTTCATGTTTAATATGACCATTTCCTTTGTATTTGCCATTGGGAATTCCATTTTGGTAATGTCCATTAACTGTGCTATGCTTATTTCTAGACCACAGACTTTTGATTTTTCTATAGATAAATTTTGTCACACAGGACAAAATGAAGTAGAATAAGACAGCACCAAGCAAAAGCACAAAGGCAATATCCAGTAGAAAATACTGACAAAAAGAAATCTGATGTACAGCTGAACGGAGGTGATGGGCTCCATCATGGCGAAGAATGTAGTCTATCCAATAGGTAGTTCGATTGACAGGGTGGCCGGGTTGATCCTTATGAATTTCTGATAACTTCTGAGCTCTCTGTCGATAGCTGCAGTGGAAAAGCACAATATGATCATACATACACAGGTTCTGTACTGATGGCTATCTCAATTTAGAAATGGTGAATGATTGACAATCTTCTTTAAGCACCTAAGTGTGCTTCCAACACTGAGTTAAATGCTTTGGCTACTTATAGTACCTCTGTATGTTTCAGTCTAGTGAGGAAAAGCAAAATCAGAGATCCAGCATCTTGGAATGATTCCACAATGAGACTGATGTGTATTTTCTGACTCAAGCCCTTCCCATACCACATCACACAAACACTACTCATTAGAGACTGCCAAATGCTATTAATCAATGTACCTTATCAGATAATGTCAAAGAAAAAACATTGGGATTTTTTCATACCAGTTCTTAAAAAATAAAGTAGTGACATTCAGTTCTTTAAAATCACTATAAATGATGGTACAAGAATGTTACTTTAAGCAAAAATAAAAGGGGGGGTTAAGGAGCACTATGATATGATGAATGACACAACATGCATGTAGTATAGTCAGGAATGTAGGCAAACATGTACATGACTATAAACACTTTCTTAAGTGTTTAATTAAAAAGCGGGTAAAGTGATAAAATGTAAACATTTTATTTTAAATCTCATAACTGTACATTAGTGGGACAATCATACAGAGGACTAGCATCATTTTTTAGCACAGGGATCCAACAGAAGTTATACTGCTTAGACAAAAGAAAAAGTTCTTCTTCAGGAACATAAAAATATCACATATGATATGGCTCTTGGTGCCTTACCAAAGAGCAAAGTCTTAGGCTTTTGTGAAGACCCGTCATGCTAAAGGAGGAGTGTGAAGAATCAGAAAGCTGGGAGAGTAGGTGCATCCCAAGGGTAAATCCATTCATCAGCAGTGTTAAATTTCTCAAGACTGTACTGAATTATAAATTATGTAGCTTAAATCACAGAACCAAATAGCATTACATTATATTTCATGAACTCATGAAAAAAATCCCTCATAGTAAAAGCTGACCCTGAGTTAGATAAATGAAATTATGAAAATCAGTTTGCCTTTGTCTGTTGTTTTCTTTAAAATGATGTGTTTCCAGAGTTAGAATAGTTCTTCTACACAAAGAAAGTAGTGGGTTTTCATTAACAAAGGCAAGGGACTAGGTAAAGGAATAATATCATGTAGGGTTTAGGTTTTTTTAAAAAAAAAAAATCACCCAAAACAAGAATTTCTTCAGCAAGATTGGTTATTGAATATAATATTAATGAGGCAAACTAGCCTTTTAAATAATGGTTTTACCTTAAATGTGAAATGTTTGCAATTCATTTAAAGTAAACTGTTCTAATTTTTATAATGACTTTTAGGGAATGGCACATTTATGTTATATACTTTTTGCTATTTCTATATTAAGCAAGGCATCTTTCCACCTATTATGTCCTTCAAGATACTTCAGTTAGGATTTCCCTGCAGTGTAATGAGTACAGCCTGATCTTTTTGTAATTCATGCTTGCTCACACCTCAGAGAACACAGCTAAGCTGCACTTGGAATACAGCTCATGGAAGAGTGCTTGCCTGGCATGTGCAGGCTCCTGGGTTCAACTTTCACAGTCAAAACAAACACACAAACTACCTTGCTGAACCACTTTCTGCAAATGTTTCTATATAATGGCCCAATGTTAGTAGCTCTCCAACTTCCCCACCCTAGAACTTTCCTTCAGATTTTCAGACCCATAAGAAAATATGTTCCTAACAGCATGTCTTCCAATGCATGATGTCTACCAAGGGAAACTACAGATTATAGAAGGGGCAGTACACAGTTACCTGAGGAACAGAGCATACTGCTCCAAGAGCCATATTTTTGACCAAGACTTTGGTTGTTTTAAGGGGTCAATATTAGTGTCATCCCTGATCCTACTAAAATGTAGCATAATAAACCTTGGATGATTCTAATATTTTGTATGTAAGGGTCACATATTTTAAGAAACCATTTTTTTCTCATGTGACATTTCTTAGAATATAGCAACAATTCTCAACCCAGGGCTCAGGCATATCCCCCAGGTAAAAACAGAAATTAATTACTCTCTTCAGCTATTTAAAATCATTTGAAGCACATGATAAACTAAACATCATGCTTTTAAATGAAGAAAATTGCTGCTTTGTTTAAAACTACCCAGGGCAGCTGCCCACTGAGACTTATTTGTGAAGTGGGTTAACTCAGGACACATCAAGAATTTAAAAGGCAAAATAGAGATTCTAATTCATCATTCACATGAGCACACACATCTCATCACAGCAAATGCTGGGAAATCCAGCAGCACGCGTTTGCCAGGCAGGATAAAGAGCTCTGCTTAGACATCACATAGGTCTGTCTTCAGTTCGTATTTGAAAAGCTATGTGACCACAGGCAAACTACTGAAGCTCTTTGAGACTCAAGTGCCTCATTTCTATAGTGACAATAGCAAAAATTCTGATACGTGGTAGCAGCACTGTCAACTTGAGTGGGTTTAGAATTCCTGAGAAATGTACTTTTGGATATGTGTGTGAGAATAGTTCTAGGAGGGAACTGAGAAGGGGAAATATGAGTATGTTAGCATTGCTCTATGGCTGGGGACTTAGGATCAGGAAATAGAAAGCCAGGACGGTACTAGTGCTCTCCACTCTCTGCTTTTCAATCAGCAGAAGCTCATGGGACCACAGCTGGGAGCCACTTCTGCCATCAGGCCTTCCCCTGGGTCAGCAGGATATACCTTCAAATCACCACGGACCAAAATAAATCCTTCCTCTTCCAAGTCGCATCTTGTTAAGTATTTGGTCACAGCAATGACAAATATAACTAGCGCAATGAGTATCAAAGATTCAAATGAATATAAAAGATAGAAAATCTCACACACTAGAGAGATCTAATGATAGTTCCTACTGTAGTTTTTCTGACAAATCTAAGTGGCAAAAACCTTAGGATCACAACTTAAAAGGCTAAATGATTTATATGCTTAACTTTGAAATTTTAGAAAACACACATAAGAATAATAGTAATATAAGGGATATCTCCATAATGGTCTTAGAGACAACTTACTGTCAATATGATGTGTAAATAAATATGTGTGTCTAAGTGGATATGTGTGTGTATGTGATAAATGTATATGTATATATACATATTGTCACCTGTCTTATATTAGCTGAAGTCTTACCTCGGATTGTTGATAACTTTCACCAGAGCATCATACAACTCTCCTTCAGTAACTGTTTTCCATTCTAACAATATTCCCATGCCTTTTGCCTGTACACGAGTCATAGTATCATAATGGTCTCCAAAAAGTGGAATTCCCACTACAGGGACACCATGATACATAGTTTCAAAAATACTATTCAAACCACCATGGCTTAGGAAGGCTTTGATGTTTGAATGACCTAAAAGATAAAAAGGAAACAATTCACATCACTACTGTAAATTTATTCAAAATTTCTTATAAGACCAACACTATAATAAGCACACATTTTAGAAAATTAATTTTTAAAGAGGTAATTTCACATTAATTGAATTGTCTGCTACATATATCAACTGAAAGTCATTTTTGGTTACTTAAACATCTAACATTAGTAATGAAATATATGACAACATTCTCCTAAACACAACACACATATAACTAGCAACACACACTTCAATTGCTGATAATGAAGAGAAAGATATTGAGGGCATGAACTTTAAGAGATGTAGTATCATATAGCATTTACCTATCATGGGGAATAGAAAAGCTAGCCTGTCACAATTTTAATGAGGTATGCCCCTGAGATAAATGGCCTGTATTTGATCAGAGGGTTAAAAAACTTGCATAAGAAGTACAAAAAATAAACAGTGTGCTTAGAAAATGTGTTGTTGGCCAGCAAATAATTATCGATTTCAGAAATGCAGATCTACTATTTATGAACTGCAGTATCAATGTGCTCTCAGTATATTTGTGTCTCTAAGTGTTGCATAGAGAGAGCCTACCCCGATCTCAGATTAAATGACAATCAGATTTAAAAGTATTTCTTGGTAGCAGAACTCCTCGTTTTAACAAAACCTGTATTATCAAGTCCAACACTGAATAATCAAGTAGTGCTGACAAATGAAGGAAAAAGGACACTATGGGATGAAGGGAGAAGACAGTGATTTGGTGCCCACTTTTAGTCCTGGATGAATTTTTGATTAGGGAAGTCATCACAGCTCCTGCAGAGGTGATGCTTAGAGTAGTATCAAACCTTGGAAAAGTCAGAAAACAGACGAAGAGAACCTGAGGGAGCCTTGAAATAGTCCTCCTCACAGACCACTAAACAGCTGCACTATGCTGTGAGTCCCACATTTAAAGCTCACATGTTCCTAGGAAAAGTATTATATTGTTGCACTGAGCTAGCTGCTAGCTAATGGCCAGATTTCTATGAGATTTTTCTCCTATTTCCCACCTTGTACTGATTCAGATGTCGTGACAAGAAAGACAGGAAAGAGAAGGAAAAACCAAAAGTGTTGGGAAAAGAAAACTGTTGTGTTTATTTTTGCTTATTTATATTTAGAACAAGCTAGATGAAGAGGACTTAAATACAAAAGTTATTCACCATTTTGTGTGAGAAATTGAAATTGCTTGGTCTGTGGCCTGAAGATACAGTGCAATGATGCGGGACAGTCCAATAGTGCTTACTGATCATATATGAGGTCCTGGGGTCAACTCTCTATCTCTTTCTCTCTCTCTCTCTTTCTCTTTAATTATTTGTTGGTGGGACACTTCTAAAATTCCATCACTTCATTCCCTTACATATGGAATTGGGGTGGGTGGATGGGAGGGGAGGGTGGTTAGAGTGCATGTGAGAGGGCAGAGTGGGTAAAAGGGAGGGAAGGAGGGAGGGAGAGGGAACTGGGATCGATATGTAAAATAATAAATTAAATTAAAAAAAATGCTTTGACTCCAAAATTTAAGTTGAAGGACAAGTTACTGGGGAAAAGGATTTCTATTTTTGTTTCCACAGAAAATGAAAAGATGTGGATTCCTTCCAGACTAATGTGGTTTGATCACGCCAGACTGCCTGAAACAGAGTACAAGCTGATCCTACACTCAAAACAGCTGGACAAAGCAGCCTTACAGACTACAGCCAGGATTTCTGCATCTTCTTCGAATCCCCCATGAGAGTGCCCCTTACCAGCAGGAAGTAGTTTGGAAAGAACAACGCCCAAATTCCCAAATATTGTCTATAAATGTTTGTTTTCATTTAATTGGACTTTGTTATATAAAATAAATTAAAAATAAAAAAGGAGATAGAATCAAGACTTCAAACCTAAAAAGTTTAATAGTTGAGTATAAGAACAACTTGAATTACATGACAGCCTAACTTTAAAAACAATAATAATAATAAAAAAATAAAATGTCTGACTTGTAGGGTCATTGTAGCATCTAGAAAGTATATTTTAAAATAAGCAAATTTTAAAGTATTTTAAGATTGTTACTAGTATTTTAAGAGTAATAATTTTAAAATGTCATTTTATTTGACATTTATCATTAATATTATTGCATAAGTGGTGCCCAACACTACTCACATCAACAGTTTCTTATCATTTTTTAAATGAATATAAATATAAATATAAATATTCATTTTACTGACTGTACTCATTAAACTAGGTAAAATAATTTCTATTTAGGCATACTTCAAATTATCAATACTATTTTAATTCATGTTGAAGAAAAAAAATCACAAAAAACAAAAATCTAAACTGTTTCGTTATTAAAGATACATAGTAATTTAGTAGGAATTAAGCAAAGTACCAAATCAAACTTAAGTCAATTATTTCCCTGGTTTTTTGGCTTTTCTATGGTTTCAGACAATCAAATAACTGCCAAGTATCTAGGACTTAGATAAATCCATAAATGAATATAGCATTAGTTTCTGCTTTTTGATGCTTAAATTTTACTACTTTTACCAATGAACCTGATAGCTTCATTTACAGCTACAAACTTATATAATGTATATGTTACGGAAAATTAAAATTGGGAGATTGTTTAAAATTTTTAATTACAGATTCTAGTGGTTGCATTTTACAAATGATTTTCCAAAAAACAAAATTCTGAATCAGTGGTCTGATTTTTCAGACTGGAAGTACTAGCTAAGAATGAGTCCAACAGAAACCATGCACAGATATTCTAAATCATTCAAGAACTAATATCATGTTTGCATATCAGTTAAGTAAGTGCAGCCACTGACTTACCAAGCAGGTCATTTTGCGGCAGCCATTCTATGAGCTTAGTGTTGTTTCCTAGATTCTTTGGTTTGGTTCCAGAAAACCTAAAATGAATACCAGACAATGGGTCTTTCAGAAATGAAGACTGTAGGATACGGGTTGATTTTGTAGACTTACAAGTGTTATGTTATATGATGCATTACTGATGTTCTTATGAGAGAAATTTTTGTTTAGTATCAATAAAAATGTGCTTCACTTTCTTTATAATAAAACATTCCACAGACAGATAAGATCTAATTTTCTCATAAAAGTCTATTTTCCATCTGTTCTTATAAGAGAAACATAAGAGTTGGGGGTGGGATCTAAATGAATCTTTGCTGAATTTAGTTCTACTCAAGTACCCATAGAGAAGAGAATCAACCACCACAGGGCTTAGTGGCCACCACCCTTGCCACCCAGTGATAACAGTGAAAGGCAGCAGAAAGTATACTTCTAGGTTTTGGCAGTAAAGAGACTAACAGAGCAAAGCTCAGTTAGGCTCTTTCTTATGTGTTGAGCTTCAAATATGTCTCACAATTAAGAGAGTTGACAAGAATCTGATGTAAACAAACAGAACATCCTCAGTTAAAGCATAGGGATGCTCTGGGTTAAAAGCCTGATGGAAAAATCTCAACAGAACCAGAACCAGAAGGGGAATATCCTCCCTAGAAAACAGCTTGTGAGCATTTGCTAGCCCAGCCTTACACACTGTTGTGAAGGTAAAAACCTAGACAACTCAGAGAATATATAATGGCTTGGAAGATGCTTTTTCTTTATTGTGGAGTTGTATTCATTACTATGTCCCCAGAATTCTGAAATAGTGGTACATGCAAATAAATGCATGCTTGATGAATTATGCAGGTCTGGTGCACTTATGCTGTGCCTTCAGTAAGCTGGAATGTAACTCAGAGTCTATCTTAACCAGTGTTTATTATCTGGTAAGTTACTAAGAGTTTCAGAAGCTCAGTATCTCAGATTAAGGCTCTGGAAATACTAATAAAGTTGAGAAAACACAGGGAGAGTGCAAAGTACCTGAATTAATAAGGTACTTATTTACTCATGCATAATTATTTACCTTATTTTAAACTTAATTGAAGAAACTTATAACTAAATTTTTAAAGAAAAAAGGAAGCCTTAATATGAAAGAAATGTAAAACTGTATCCCATATATACTATCTCATTCCACAGAATATATTCTTTCAATGCAGTTATTTTTGATCAATCACTGACCTTTATGAATTAGTTACCAATTTCAATGCGTTTGAAACAAAATGAAACCTCAAGATCAGTGAATCAATGTTCCATGCTCCAGTGTTCCATGTCATGGAGATTAAATAAGGAGAAACTAGTACTCAACAGCAAAAAAACAACCTAAGTTACCATGACCTTACCTCCAAATCACTTTTTGAGGCAATCTCCCCAGAGCTCCAGCCAGTTTGTTAGCAATGTCTTCTGACAGGTACTTGACACCAGCTCCAAAAGACACCAGGACAAAGCCATGTTCCTGAGCACCATTTACCCAACTCTGCAGATCCTATAATAGAAACATGGAAGGCAATTTTATGAAGACCAATACAGTTCAGTCAGTGGCATCAAAAATGTTCTTTGAATATTCTTTAGTGGCATTTTCCTGTAAAAACTTTAAACTACTTTAAAAGATTTATTTAAGGGGGCTGAGAGCTTGTTTAGCCATTAAGGGTACTTTCTCCTCTTGCTGAGGACCTGGGTTCAGCTCCAAATACCCCCACATAGGTTACAACTCTCCATAACTATAGTTTCTCAGACTACAGCACTCCCTTCTAACTTCTGCCCACTACAGGTATGCTTATATAGGAAAAACACTAATATGCATAAAATAAACGAAATTAAAAGGTATTTATTTCTTTGGACAATGCTCATTGAAGTAGGATGGCATATGTTTTGTTGGTTAGTTTGTTTGTTTTCTCTCAGGTCAGGGAGTAACAACCCAAACAAACCAGTAGCTAATACTGTGAGTCCTCAAAAGTCAGAAAATTCTAATAGTTAAACCATGGTTTCAGAAAAATGTAATATAAGCACTGACTATGTGGAAAACCCTACAGCTGAATTCCTCCGTGAAGCCTCCCCATCTTCTCTGGATGGATGACCTGAGCTAAAAATGAATGTGGTCTTGGATATAAGTACCACTCCTGTCAGTTGGGTTCTACAGGCACAAGTCATGCATTTGAGAGAGGCACTCTCTCTCAAAAATATAGAAGCCGTTTACTGTGTGAACACTAACAGGTCCAGTGCATCGAGGGACACATAAGTCTCCCTGAAGCTGGGCATTGGTGGCACACGCCCTTAATCCCAGCACTCAGGAGGCAGAGGCAGGAACATCTCTGTGAGTTTGAGGCCAGCCTGGTCTACAGAGCTAGTTTCAGGACATTCTCCAAAGCCACAGAGAACCCGTCTCAAAAAACTAAAAACCAAACCAAAACAAAATAAAACCCAAAACAAACAAACAACACCAACAACAAAACTCCCTGAAGGACAGTCCTGCTGTCTAATGACTGGCATGCTATAGGCAGTCATAAGAACAAAGGTGTGACTTAGTTTTATAGCAGTGTTTTTGGTGCAGAGTTGGCTGCCAATTCCATTGCACACCCTGCATTTGTGCTCAGTATCAGTGGATCATTGCCCTGTGTCAATGTGTTTTTTACAGCTTCATAGCACTTTCTAGAGCATATCCAAAGATCACTACATGGTAAGAATCATGTCACACTGGTACCATGGCTCAGCTTGCTATAGGAAGGGAATATGTGACCTACACAGTTTTTGTCTTTATTTAATGATACTGTATAAAGGGGGTTTATGACATTTCATTCCTAGAGGTGGAAGGGAAAGACTACAGCTCATATCCCAAATGATTTAGAGAATCAAACTCTGCAAGAGAGAGTGATGATGGTACAATCCTGTAGCCAATGAAGAAAACACTATGCATATTGGGTAGACACATATCTTAAACATTATTTCTTAAGTAACTTGATTTATGCGTGTGTAAAAGAAACACAGACTATCTCAACTTAGGACCAAAATTACTATTTTATTTGTTGCTACATTTACCAAGTCTTAGTTCCCTGAAAATTTGAGCTTGATATCTGTATTTTCTAAGTAAGACGGAGAAAAAAAAATCTATTCACAATTTAAGTTTTATGCACAGCCCTAAGGCATATATACCTAACACAAGTAAAAAATGCTACATGGAGAATGCATGAAACATGGCCCCTTCTCCCTATGCCTTGCCTTGAGGTAATTCACGACCTACGATTAAATTCTAGGATCGATGCTATTTGCAAAAGGTTAATCCAGATGCGGATGGCCTTACAGTAATGATGCCATTGAATTCTTCCATCACATAGAATTGGAAGGTCCTGGAGTTTTATAAATTTCAGGTGATAAAGATTACTCCAGATTTTATTCTGCTTGATTTAAAATGAAACCTACATATCCAATTTTTTTCTCTCCCTTTTACTACCACAATTATTAACCATGGTAAGAATAAATTTGTTTAGTTTTCACTAACAGACAAGGAAGTAGAAAAAGTTTTCATTATCATGGTTACCTACAGGAAAAGTAGTCAGTATATTCAGTAGGTAATACTTCTCTTGGTTTAAGAGGTCAGTGTGGTTTCAAGTTGATATTCACACTGGGTTGGAGGTAAAATAGATGAGGGGAATGTCCAGAGTATAGATGGGGAATTAGTGGACACCTGGCTTCTACTTGATGATCTCCTCCTTTCTAATCTTTACAAGTGCACAGAGTATTTATCTAGTAGATGTACAAAGCGAAAGATGAAGGGACTGAGTTTTGCATTTGGTTAGAAATACACACAGAAAGTACGGACTCATCTTAGCTAGAGGTTACAGCGATGTTAAGGCTGCAAGTCCAGAGTAAAGACTTTGAATTTCATGAAAATTATGTCTCCATCTTCAATGGGCTGGGAAGCCCTATATGCCATCTCTTTTATGTATACACTGACTATCTTCCAGAATTTAAGAACTCATGAATGATATAGTCAAATAATTTTCTAGAAGTTCTTTAATAAAATTAATTTCAAAATAAACATGCAATATTAAAAAACTCTTACTGAAAAATTTAATATTATAAAATATAAAAGTACTTGAAACTTCCTACCTCCCTCCAAGAAAATAACAATAAAAAAAAAAAGACAAAAAGTTCATTCATTTACAACACCAACAGCATCAATAGATATAAAAGAAACTAAACTCAAACGTACAAAACATACTTGGAAAAAAAGCTTTAATAAACATAAACTTACATGATAACTTTAATAAAAGACAAATTGAAAATATTAATAAAGACAGAGTAATAATAGTAATAATATGCCTCAATTGCAAATATTAATGATAGGATGACAATTTTTATAAAAAATTGAATTTAATGTATTATCAGTACATATTACAAGGTAATTATGAGAAGTTAAAACAAAGTTAAAATTTTAGAAAATAAAATAAGAGGCTGGGAAATGTCAACTGGTAAACTTCCTGCTGTTCAAACACAAAGACCTAAGTTCAGATCTATAGCTGGGCATAGCAGTGCATGTCTACAATCCCAGTGGTACACAGATGGACCTGACCCGGGCTGTGCTGACTGCCTTTCTAACCAAGTCATCAAGAGACCCTGCCTCAAAAACAAGGTGAGGCAGGAGAGAAGAAAACACCAGATGTCTGACACTGATCTCCACATGTATGCACACACATGCATGTGTACCTGCCCACATACATGCACACATAGTGACACTCAGGCACACATGTATCACACAAACAATCATTTAAAAGAGGTCCTACATTTCCACACAGCATGAATTATACAAAGATAAAACATGCTAAATTGAATTCAATAGGTGGTTTATCTGTACACACACAAACACACACAAATGCTTTTGTCATATTTCAGAAGTGTCTTCCTGGGTCAGAGACACCAGAAGTCACAACAGAAACAGGTGATCTCACAAAGACCAAACAGACTACAGAGAATGGAAGCAACAAAATAATAATTAAGCTAGACGCAATTTACAACGCAATTACATAATAAAGGATAAGCACGCACGCACACATACACACACACACACACACACACACACACTAGGAATATACATAAATGTCTTGTGGAACGTCCCCCCAATGCTAAATTGCACAATTGTTCTGGGAAAATGCTTCACCTTACTTCAGAGGAACACAAACTCAAAATGTTCTCATATCATGTACAAAAACTCTACTAAATGCTAAGATACCACAATTTTATCCATTTAACTTTAAATGTTTATAGAACTGATTTTAATGTTCCCTTACTAAGTATTAAAGTTTTACAATTTTTTTGTCAACTTCTTTTCTCAGAAAGGATATAATCTCTTAAGAAGTTTCAGGGTTTATCAGCATCTTTTCCCACTCTAAGATTATTATTCAAATGGTATTTTCTTTCAGCGATTCAGCAGTATGAGCTCATTAGTGTATTAACTTTCCATGCACCCAGAACTTAACAACAGAATTCCATTTCAATGCATCTATAATAATGAGGCTGAGTTCTATCACCACCCTTTCATTTGCTTTGAGACACGATCTTGCTCTGCAGCTTCTGACACTCTGATACAGTCATGTAGCCCTGACTATCCTTAAGTAATCATCATCCTTTGGCCTCCTATGTGCACCACCGTGCCTATCACCATCACTTCTTTTAATCGTCCCATGAGTCAGGTTTCTCAGTACTACATACTGAATATTTCATCTCCTCAATGATTCAAAGTGTTGTTATCTCAGTTTCTCTCTAAATTCTACTATGTTCCACTTATCTGTCATCTCCGATAATTCTGAAATTTATTTATTGTTACTTTGTAATATAATTTAGCTATTTATCTGGTTTGATTTCTCTCCTTATAGTCTATTTCGTAATTAGTTTATTTTTACATTTTATATATTTTAACTACTTTTTAAACTCAAAACTTCCACTAACAACACTACTTCTTGTGTATATTGCAGGTATTTATGCACACATACAGATAACACCTATTTCATTTCATCCAAAATGTAAATTTAGAAATCATATCCATTCCTTTATATTGAGATGTAAACACAGCATTGTACTATGCACCACCAGGTGGCATGGCAGGCACAGAGCAGATGTCTGGGTTCAAGCACAATTATGTTCAGGGTTGATACTCATTTCTCAAAATTCAGGAGAATCCAAACTCCAGGGGAATAACTCTCCAATCATCTAAATGTAAAGGAAAGCAGTGAATCGAGTGTTCTACATGAACACAGTAACAAGATGTCAGATGTTACCCCACTATATATGGATAAATAACTTCATTTCTAAACAATTTAATTGCCAGATGTGTGTGCTCTCTCTCTTCTCTCTCTTTTGTATGAGTATTTTGAAAAGACTTAAAAGTAATTATATTGTTCTCTTACAATACTGCCTTTTGCAGTAAAGTTAATGTAATAAGGAAAATACATATGTTTTACATTTATCATAACCCTATTCTATATGTTAAAATGTCTGCCTCCTTTAACAGCACAATATGACTTGATAGTGATTTGTTTTCTAGATGACAGATTACTTTCTCTGGGTCAGTTATATACCAAATGACTTGACTTGGTACAGGAAGCAGAAAGCAGGTGGTTGTGTATGCTGTCTTCTGAGTAGCCCACATACTCTGCCCTGTGCTATTCTGCTTGGAGGAGTACAGTAGCTGGGCTCTGACACAGAAGACTGGGTGGAATAGAAATTAAAGAATACAGTAATGATCCAAAAGTTTAACCATTTCAGTATTTTCAGATAACAGTTCTACATGAAAGACGATGAGCAATCAGGATCAATATAAAACTCTAACTAGCTCTCCAGCCTTTCAGGAATCATCAATAAATAGTGTTCAGTTCTCCATACAAAATTAAACAGAAGCCTCCTATTAAATTTAAGATCATGGAAACCCTCAGATAACTGCTTCCAAACAGAAGATTAAGTGGTATAGTTCTTCCTCCATTCCTCATGGAGGCTTTCATTTGGGGGCTATCAGGAGCTTCTAGTCTTAGAAAGGAATTTCATGCCTGATGCCTGGGAACCGACTGGGTTGCAGTGGCTAGCTCTAGGTTTACCTTCTGGTAACCTCCTGTGATCCAAACGCACACCCCTTTCTCCACCCAATACTGGGAGCCTTGAGAGAGGGGCAGCACAGGCAAGAAAGTAGTAACACTGTGTCCTTTGTCAGCCCCATGCATTCTGAGGGAAAGAATGCCTGGACTGTGAGCCAGGCCTACACAAAGATGGCGATAGAAGACAAGGGGGAGGGTGCTGAGGCCACTTTTGTTGTTCCCAACACTGACATCAATAGGGCTTTTTTCTGCATTTTACCATGTCTGATATAAAGAATGTTCTGCTTAGGTCAGGTGGGCTGTAAATAATTGAAATATTTATCTTGTAAAATTCAGCAAAGAGAAGAGAAATATTTTGATACAAGATCTTTTAAAAACAGCTCCAGGCATCACATGATCTTTGAGTATTGACAAAATAGTTAAACAACACTTACTAAACAAAAAAAAAAAAAATCAACTGAAATATAAAAGTTAGAGCTAGGTAGAGAGCATGTGAGAAAATGCTTGCTAAATTCTGTCTCAGTGCCCATGCAAAAGTCAAATGTGCCATGCAGATCCTGAAACCTCATGGGGCCAGCAGTCAGCCTGACCAAGATGGTGAGCTCTAAACTCAGTAAAGACTCCCTGTCTCAAAAAACAAAAGGCAATGGATGTCAATCTCTGACCTCTACACACCAGTATATAGAGCACACGCAGGCATGTGTGCGCACATGGGCGGGCACACACACACACACACACACACACACACACACACACAAAGAAAAAAATGAATATATAAAAGTTACTACTCAAAATGAACATGTATCAGAACACTGTTTTCATGCTTAGGAGATTTTCTTCCAAATCCAATTTCCTAACATGCCGTGTGGATGTAAATCAATTCACTGGAAGCCTGGCTTCCTCACCTCCACAACTGCAGGCAATATATCACAGGATGTTGTGATTAAATGGGATCAAATATTTAAAAACTACTTTGTAGCCAAAAAAAATAAAGCCTGTTCTTTTTCCTAGCCAAGATTTCTAATAAGGAATATATAAATTGTGGGATGAAAAGACATGCACCCCTAGAAAAGATAAGACAGTCCTTCTAAAACAAAATATTTCTTTATACTGTTAGCATATTTTAAATTCCTTAAGACAAAGATAGTTTTCATATATAAAGGGGATGTTCAATGTTCTCATGGAGTAGCAAATCAAGTCATCAAGTCTTCTAGAAAATTCAAATCCTTTCTAGGTTCATCTGTGAGTTTAAGCAACAACTAACCCAAAAGATGTAATAGAGACATCAGTGTCAAGGTGAGGGCTGAGCCTCACATTCTGAACATCCGAGAGAATGAAAGAACACTGAAAGACACATCCATTCTCACCGAGATGCTAAAGTATCTTTTTTCCTTTCCATCAGGCTTTTAATTTTTACCAGCACAGTTACAATTAGAAGTAAGCAAAATTTGAAACCCTTTGAAGAGAGTTAAATTTTCAAGGTTCTTCAGACCTTCAACAAACTGCAGACAAGCATTCTGGACATCCCAAGGATATGAGCAGAGCAAGGTGCTGGGGTGCTGTGCTAAGTACCCACAGGATAACCGAAAGAGCAAATACTAAACAAAAAAGGAAGCTAAACAGAATAGGTAAAAGTCTCTCAAAATGATACGTTATTTTTTTTTTTTTTTTACATTATAGAAGCAAGCAAAAGTTCAAGAGATGTCAGAAGGCAAGAGTTCTGGAAACTGATTTGCAGTGACTATGTGCACTAGAGGGAAGAGACTAGACATAGGAGAGGCACCGTTTAATTCCTGAGTGAGAAAAGAGTACAGCTGTGCAGCCTGAAATACATACTCCTTAATGTCCTCTCAGAGTATATTGCAAAAGGATGCTGGGAAAAAAAAAAAAAAAAAAACCCAGGACAGGCATACTACTTATAGTCCAAAGGAGAAGGTTATGGTGCCTTTATTTGATCTCCAGGTATATTCATTTCATCAATGACGCAATCACAGTTAAACAAACTTTTATTGGCCACCTTTATATGCCAGGGACTACACACCAGCAATATAAAAGAGCAAGATATAGTTTCCTGCCTGGGTGTTCAAAGTCCAGCTCAGCTTACTGGCCTTTACTAACAGTGAATTAACACTGTCTTTGCTGTATTGCTTGCATTCTAAACAAATGGATTACCTGAAAATAATGAATTTTAAATTTTAGAAAGTATATTTATATTGAATATATGGGGATTCTATCTTAATTTTCCCTGATTCCAAAGTGGCACAGCCACAGAATTAATTCGCTTACAATTCCAGACTGTAGGCTAAAAATTTCCAGAGCCTATTAGAAACAATTTAGAGTTAATTGAATTAAATAGTTAAAATAAAAGGCATTGGAAGCATAAGAACTTAATCATAAATATTAGAAATTCTTTAATTCTTTTCTTAATATTCTGATACTGGCATTTTGTTTGTATAGAGAAAAACAGAAAAGGGAGAATTTGTTTAAAGCTAGTCTAACAAACAATCTCTGAGGTAAATCACTCAAATACATCTTCCCAGGTTGATGATGACAAAAGTCAGTTGTTTTCAGATGCTTTTGGAAATAATGCCTCTTTTGCTAGACAGAGGCCAAGTATCCACAACTGCAAGGATATTTCCATTAGCTCCAGTGTTTGTGCCTCAGGTAAACCATGTATGAAGTGGGGAGAAGTCTTTGCTCTACCTTTTTTTTTTTTTTTTTTTTTTTTTTTTTTTTGCATGAGTGACTATGTAATATAGTCACTCTCCTCTCACTTCTCATTTGGATACTAAGTGTTCTTATATAATAAAGTTAGAGACTCAGAAGGTTATCTCAGGATGAGTAGCTGATCATCTCAGGGACAGCATTTGTGTCTTGGGCAGAAACATGCAGAACTACAGTAACAGCCTGTTAGGCTGTATAATCTCCCATGTATAACCTTACATTAGGAAAGCAGCAAATCTCCCTCTTTTGGGAAGATTAAAAAACAATTGGGTTAAGAAAAGAATTCTGTCTGGATTCAGTAATAAATATATATATATATATATTCAAAATTAATTCCAGTTTCCAACATCACTATAACCCCAACCAGCAATGCTGGGTACCTTACGGAATGACTGGCAAAACCATCCAACCACAGTATTACTGCACAGCTAGTTCTATAGCACTCAAATGTGAATTAATCTGCTCTTTGAATAGTCTAAAACCAAATCATTCTGTTAATACTGTAGGGAAGATAGAGATGTATATGTGACAAATTATATTGGAGCAGTCCAAATGATATGCTAGTTCCTGAGCCCTCTCATGAAAGTTCACTTCCCAATCTAAACCAGTATACTTAACAGTTTCACTCAGCCGCTAATCCTTGCCCAATGTTCATGTTCTCAATATTAATGCCTTCTTTGAACTTCATGAGAACTCAAAATGTAGATGGTTCATTCAAGACTCACATATCCTTTTTTTCCTATTTTTAATCATCTCATTTTTATTAACTGAAAAGTTACTTACATAAGTTACCCCCTATTTGCAAAACCACTATTGTTATTAACATTAATGTATCCAACTTATCTTTTTATGTTTGTTTGTTTCAATTTGTCTCACCAGGAGTAGACACCAGGAAATAATCAATTTGAGGGCTGAAATCAATAAAGTAGAAACCAGGGAAAACAATAAAAAAAAAAAAATCAATGCAACTAAAAGTTGGTTTTTCAAGAAAATCAACAAGATAAACAAACTTTTATCCAAACTAATTAAAAAAAAATCAGAAGGAGAACATGCAAATTAACAAAATCAGCAACAAAAAGGGAGACATAACAATGGACACTGAGGAAATCCAGACAATTTTCAGGTCATACTTTGAAAACCTGTACTCTACAAAATTTGAAAATTCCAAGGAAATGGACAAATTTCTAGATTACTATCACTTACCAAAATTAAATCAAGAAAAGATAAGCAACTTAAATAGACCTATAACCCTTAATGAAATAGAAACAAATAGTCATCAAAAGTCTCGCAACCAAAAAAAGCCCAAGGCCAGATGGCTTCAGTGCAAAATTCTACCAGAAATTCAAAGAAGTGCAAATAACAATACTACTCAAATTGTTCCACACAATAGAAGCAGAAGGTTCATTACCAAACTCTTTTTACGAGACTCACATATTCTTTACTCCTTATTCTAACTGTAGTTCACTCTCTCAGTGTATTCCATCCTTGCCAACAGGCACTTTGCTTACAACTTCTCTACCCATGACAGTATTTGCATCTATCCAAATTGAACAAGTTGTTCAAAGTCAGCTTACATGTTTCCTATTATCAGTCCTTATGTGATATTGCCAAATTTAATCATGTATTCACTTTTCTTCTTTGCTACATGCACTGTACATGAACTGCTTATGTTATTTACATGCATTGTATTCCTTAGTAGACTATATTTTCTTTGAATTTCAAGGCATCAAGAATAATAAAACTTCTATAATTCATATCCAATCAATTAAACACTCATCCAAGATGTGTCTTATACCTCATATTTTCTCTAGTATTTTAAAGACAGAGTTCATTAATTTTGTGAATTTATGCATAACACTATATTTTAAAGATCTATTTGTAATTTTTTTTCAGAAATCAATGTGCATTTTCCCCAAACACTAATGCTGTTGCTGGTAATTTAGAAAAAGTTATGTTGTATGCCAACATTAAGGTATTAATTAAATTAACTAATAATACAATAGACAGTTGAGGATGAATCTCTGAACATCAAGTTTATGTTCTCTCTGCTGTCTTTTCTGGGCACCAGAGATCAATGCACTCATTGCTTCTTTGAGCAAATTCCTTTCTTAACGGGGAACATCTGAGAGAACCTGTGGAACTAAGGTATATTTGCCACAAACTCAAGGACTCCCTACTGGAGCATTTCAATAGAAGAATAAGATCTTTTATATCTATCTGTGTTATCTGCACATCTCTCATTATTTCTGATCTTGAAATTTTCTATGAAATTAAATGGCATTGTAAAACTTTTACATTGATAACAGAGAAAGATGATGAGAGAAAAATAGCTTTAGCAACATTCTAGAAGAACACTTTAAACATTCATAATCAAGACAATTTAGGTTCAATCAAAATTTTCAAAGTCTATTTAGAACAAAATGTTTGATAATTTCATGATATCTTATTTCAGAAAAAAATTCCACTGGGATGGAAAAATTAGAAGAAAAAGAATGTGTGTATGTGTGTCATGCCCCTCTAAATCAATACCTATAATAAAAAGGTATAAGGGTAGAGATGTCAATGTCTCATCACATTCTGTCATAATCATTGTCCACAAGGAAGGAATAAATGGGAATGAGCCTTCCCCATGATGAGCAAAGTTAGGAAGTTTGAGAGAGGTCAATTTTAGACTGGAAAAGATATAATGCTAAAATAGAAGGGATGGCGGAAGACTTAAAAAAAATAGCTACATAGTAAATGCAAAGTATGTGCAATGGGTAATAATAGAAAGAGCTATAGAACAGAAATAAAATACACATATTTGTGGGAAATGCCTTGCTAGACCAAAAAAAGAAATGTGCATGATCTTTAAAAAGCACTTTATAGAGAATGCGTAATCAGTTCATACAACTGGATCCCTTACCTTACATTTCTGAAAACTGAATAATCCTCAAAACAGATTTAAAAATCTACCAACAGAATTAGAAAATACCACCAGGATAGCAACTGTAATAGAACTAGAAAGTGCAATCACAATATTAGATAAGCTTTTCATTAACAGTTAAGAACACATATTTAAATGTAAAAAATGGTATCAATATATTTGCCAGATGTAGTGATGTTTCAATAATATTAACTTTTAAAATATACCTCACACAAAAGAAGTATTTGGATGTTGAAAAATTCCATGTAGATTATAATGGCCCCAGATGACACCATGCAGGTGACATTATAGGTCACTTAGGCATAACACAATTCCAAAGGCAGTAAGTGTAACCACACAGCTAGTCAGTACAGATCCTTTGGCCCCCTGGGCAGAGGGAATCAATGATGCTAACACCTGAGATCCTTAGGGCAGAACCTCTGCTATAAACTCATCTTGGGAAAATCACTGCATACCAACTGTGTGGTTTAAAAAGCCACTGGTCCAAAACACCACCACTTTAAATGAATAGTTCACAATTTTAAACCATTACTCATGGAATAAATCACTGGTCACTGAATTTAAATAACTGCATCTAAATCAGTTTTCAAAGTGGAGAGAAAAACAATGTGTCCCATGGGACACATGTTACTCAAAGGCCATTCTGAGAATAGTCATTTAAATAACATTATACAAAATAAGTTTTATTTTACATAAAATACAAAGGTATGTGTCACTATGGAAGAAAGGAAGGTAGTTGCCCAGCAATATTCATTTCTTCTACTTCCTTAGCAGTCCAACTTGTTGCTGGAAATACTACAACCCAGAAAGACCATGTTTTCTAGAAAGCTCAAGCTAACTTAATTAGCATTAACATGGCTAGTTAATGTTCATTCTAATGAGCAAAAGTAAAAGTGAGTTTTCCAATGGAGGGATAATCAAGGCTATTGAGATCCTGCAGATAAAAGCAGACCTCTAGGGAAAGTAGAGAGGATGGAGCCAACTCCCTACTCACTTTCTTGTACTGCCACACCAGGCTGGGCTATTTAATGTTCCTCACTACAATAAACTTAGAAAAACTGAACCAATCATAAGCCTTTGAAATCCATACAGTGAGAAGAAATTCATGTGTATTTCTCAGAGGCACATTCCCTACCTACTGGCAAAGTTGTCGAGAAAGCAATGTTATACAGAAGGAACTCCCAAACAGCACTGCAGTGAGTAAGCCCCTTTCATACTGATACATTCATACTGATACATTTATTATCTCTTTTTATTTACTGGTTATATTTTCAATTTTTTGCTCTGACATTTTATTGCTGTTGTTTTGTTTTCTTCTTGCTTTAGTCCAAAGTTATTTTTTTACTTTCTGCACTGCTACTAGAGTTTAAAAATTTGTTCCTTCTAAGTATTTTCTTAAGATTGTGAAAAAAAAATTGAACTAAATTTTATTAAGTAAAATTCACTTTTGTGCCACAATGGCAATATCAAAAAACTAATGTCTTTCCCTTAAACTGCTGCAGAAGTCCGAATAGCAATCAGATGAACTCTGGATCTGACTTACATGAGAAGGGGAGAGTGAGAAAGAGGATGAAGAACAGACTGTTTATATAGACTGTTGCTATATAATAATATGTGCAAACCATTTAAATACTACTTCCTCATCAAAGGAAAGGCATACATCATCTTCCTTGCATATAAATGTTACTTTATCACTTTGATCTCCTCCAACTAGCTTCAAATAAGTAGTAATGGCTTTTCATCCTAAGTAATAAAGAATAAAGGAATTCAACAAGGAAAATCAGAGGGGGTCAACAAAGGGCCTAAAAAAAAAAAAAGGTAGCATTAAGTTGTTGAAGCTACAGATTCTTCCACAAGTGAGGAAACCACCCTAGATGGTGTCTTGTTCTGTTTTGTTTTATTTTGTTTAAGTGTTACCCACTAACTGCTATTAAGGGAATCCACTGAGATGGTTCAGCAGTTTAGATCATTTGTTGCTCCTGTATAGTACACAAGTTTGGTTTCTAGCATGTATATGCTATTTCCTATTCCAGGATACCCGATGCCCTCTCCTGACCTCCATGGACTTTTGGCACACGTGCATGAACACAGGCAAAAGTCTAAGACATAAAATAAAATTTAAAAATTAAAAAAGTCTTCACTAACTTATACATGAGACAATCTGTTAAGAGTCATAAAATGTTCTCTGTGGTCAGTGGATTGGCATACAGGAACAAAGGAATGTGGTAGGAACAGTCTTACCCAGGGAGCAGGGTATTCAACAACAAATTATCAGTCCAGAAAACATATGCAGATAAGCAATATTATAAAAATTGAGCAGGCTGTATTCATGTACTTAGGAACACACACACACACACACACACACACACACACACACACACACACGCACACACACGTATATAATTAACAATTAAAATTAAAAGAGGACATGAATGTGAAAGAGAACAAAGAGAGGTATATTGGAAGGTCTGGAGGAAGGCAAGGCAAGTGGGCAAATCAATACAATAAGAAGAGTGATGAGAGAGTATAAGAGTGAAGGGAGAGTAAGGGCTAAGACTCTACAGTGTGAGTCTTAAGTCTCGCCTTCTACCATCACTTTGTGAAAGTTACTTGAACTCCTTGAGCCTAATGTTCCTTATCTGCAAAATGAAGCCATAGCAGTTCTTGCCTGATACAGAAGATAGAGAAACTATGAGGCTTAAACAAGCCAATTTATCCGTCTGCTTGGAATGGTATATTAAAATGTTCATTAAACACTATTATCATTCAATTGTTAGTTAAATAATAACTCTCTCACACAAACACAAGCATAAAAAAGAAATAAAAATAAATCCAGAAGCTATTACTAAAGGTCTTTGGGAAGGAACAGTTGATAGAAATTTGATATATCAGATGACACTCCCCTAAGACTCTCATGTATTAAAATTGATGCATTTTATGAAATCTCTACAAGTGCCAACATGATTATAAAAAAGATGATCACTGACATCTGTTTCTAAGTGTGTATTCTTAGAATGAAGAGACAGAATAAATCCTATGGACAGGAAGATGTTTCATTTCCTTAAAATCAATAGTCAAGCTCCTACACTGCAAGGAATTCTGCTGGATCTCAAACTCTGGATGCTTTGCAATGCATGTGCACAATGGTGGCAGACCTGCATTTCCAGGTGACTGTTGTGACAAGAAGTTGGCCTATAAACTTCCCCAACAACTGGATAACAGGAAGCTACCTGTTTTCTGTGTTTTGCTTAATGTTTGCTTAAATGTACTTGAAACAAAAAAACAAAAACAAAAAAATCTTTCGGGGCATTTCCCATGTTATGGGCATGATGGAAGGCAAGCCTTAATGGGAATCTTGATATAGATATTTTCTCACTCCACATTTTGGGGAAGAATTAAGGCTAATGCTGATCCAGAATATCTGACTTACTGAACTGGGCTTTCTTGAAAGCAGCTAAGATGGTGCTAGCTCCCTGCCACTTTTACAGCCAAAAAACAAAACAAAAATTAAAAAAAAAAAAAACTCTCAAAACTAAAAACAAAAAGAGTCACTCATATCATTTCCTGTAAGGTTTAACTCTCCATGGAACCCTAAGTGATAAACACTACTTCTAGGAAATGGTTTTCCTCATTAAAGCAGCAACTATTTTCTGGGTGCTGTTGTGCCAAAAAATCATTAGTTCTTCTATGCAGTGCACTTTTTAAACACACAAGTAATTGGAGCTGAAGTGTTGCTTTGTTTTGTGCAACACACATGATGTGTATATTCATTCAGTGCAATTAAATGAGGAGTACCCTTTCCCTGGTAAATTTCTCGTACTTTTTTTTTTTCATCTCTACTCTATCAGTAAAAATAAATAAAATTTTTCTCACTAAAAGGCAGTTTTGTTCTATGTCACTGATAAGCGTCATAGGATTATTTATTTTCTTTATTTTTTTTTAATATTTTGACAATGTCTTATTATTGAGTACGAAATGGCCTTAAATTTAATTTGTTGTCATACTAGCCTTAGATTCATGCCTTCCTGCCTCTGCCGCCTGAGAGCCAGGGTTATGGGTATGTGTCAGAGTCCAGGTATTGGAAAGCTCTCTTCAAGGATTATATTGCATGTTTGTTTGGTTTTTCAAACGTAGCAAAGAAAGCTTAAAGCATAGCAATAGAAATTATCAAAATACACTGCAAAGGAACCATGGGCCACATGAATGTTACTCTAGGTCCTTACCTACAAAATTTGCAAAACAGGAAAATTTAAATACATCTGCCAGAGGCGTTTCTAAGCCAATCCTTACAGAGATCCATTGTGAATCTCATGCAATATTTATTATGATGATGATGCATATTAAATATGACAAAAACAATATCTCTGCATTCATTGTGCTTACATTCATTTCTCTTACAGATAATTCTTTGGAGGAAATGTATTATTATCTCCTGTGTCCCTCAAACCCTTCAAAGCTCTAGCTCATCGGAACTTAGCAAACATTTACCAGAGAAACTGACAAAAAATTACAAATGCATTCATTCATCTAACAGGCATTTACTGAGCAGATACTAGGTATGTGAACACAGCTCAACAAGACATAAGGAGATACTGGTGTTTATGAAACAGAACCTTACTCTAAAATAACATTACCCAAAAGCCCCTCAATATTATTAGTCTCACGTGTGGTATAACATCTTTCTCTAATCCTCATAAGCTCCCTCTTATTGGCACCAAAATGAAGGGAGAGAACTCACAGACAGCTTCTTGATATTGCAGGATTTAATGCTGTTTTTCAAGGATATTCCTACCTATTGCTCCAAGTACAATTCAAGCGATTCATGTGGTCTATCACTGGCTATATATGAATAACTATTAGATTCCAAATTGTATTTTAATCATTGATTTCTGTCTTTTTTGACCATGCAGTTCATTGGCATAGAATAACATGCAGATTGTCATCATTTTGTATACAAATATCATTGTCATTATTTAATATAAACAAATCAGAAAAACTATGACTGTTACCAACAGAGTCCTGCCTTGGCAGTTTCTAACATCATATTGTAACCAAACATATGAAACAAAATATCATTGAAATAACCCCAAAGACATTAGGCACTTAAATCAGTAGCTATTATCTACCTTATAGCAAGATTTATATATGATTATAACAGGCCGCAAAACTTTACTGATGCTTTCTTTTCAGTATGAGGTTATTGTACTAAGGATCTTTAAATCATGCTTTTGATCTGTAGATATTATTTGCTCCCTTTACTTTCACCTGACTGGGCACCTGCATGTTGTTGAATCACCTACCCTGCATAGACAGCTGAGTAAACTCAGCACTGATTGTTTCAATAGGTAGAACTTCAATTTGCTCATCTGTTCTGTCAAGACTATTTAGTTTGTAAGTCTACTGCTTGACTTTCGGTTGGTATAGGATAAAGAAACTATTTCAAAAGGCACTTATTATTTTCAAGGCTCCTATTAAGGGATAAATCAAAGAAAAAAAGAGTGCAATTAATTGTTTAAAATATTGTTTTACTCTTGTGTTAAGAGAAATGCTGTTATGTTTTGTGTTTGTGTGTGTGTGATCCCATATGAACAAGGGATATGTGGAGGCCAGGGTCAATGCCACGTGTCTTTCTCAGTTCATCTTTTATTTTTGAAACAGGATAACTCATCAAAATGAAGCTCCCCTGTTGCCTACATTGGTTTCTGCTGTCTCTGCCTCCCAGAACTAGGGTTGTCGATACACACTGCTGTGGATGGCTTTTAACTAAGCATCCTCATGCTTGTGTAGCACAGACTTTAACAACTAAGCCATCTCCCCACTTGTACTATGCAACAAGAATAAGGAGCCCCGCCGCTCCCTTCAATTAATGCTTCTTTCTTCCATTTAATATGAATTTGCATATACTTAAATACTACTAAAATTCGTCTTACAACTTTTAAATTTTACTTTATAAGTCTGACTTGTGTTATTTTTTCAGTGCACAGGTAAACAAGAAATTATAACATGAATCATTCAGTCAAAATACAATGGAGGCTTAAGTCAAGCAGTGAACAAATTTAATCTAATATCTGCATCAAATTTCAAATTTGCGTGTTTCAGATTCTAAAAAAATGTAGTATAGTTCGTCTTTGTTCTTTTCAGAGTTCACCCCAGTAAGTTAATACATTAGTTTCTAGTCTACCATAGTGGTTCTTCTCCCAATTTATGGCTCACCAAAACATCTCCCAGTCTTCAAAAACAAAACAAAGCAAAAACAAAAACCAAAAACCAAAACAAACAAACAAACAAACAAAAAACCCTAAAAACTCATTATTGTGTGTTTGGATTTGAACAGGCTGTGTGCTTGTGTAGAGGTCAGAGAGCAATGTTAAAAAGTCGGTTTACAACATCTATCATGTGAGTGCAGATATGGAACTCAGATGTAATGCCTGGAGACCATTGCCTTTCATGCTGAGTAATCTCCCCAGCCCTGTGTCTATCATGCTGAGTATCTCCCAAGTCCTGTGCCTACCATGCTGAGTAATCTCCCCAGCCCTGTGCCACAGGCCTTAACACTACTGCAACACTAGTCAGTCACGTGGTCTAAGAATAAAATTCTATCTGACATCCACTGCAATAGGAAGGTGCTAGACATTATTTTTTTCTGTTTTTAAAATAGTATATGTTTGTTAGTTTAATATTTTAAATTATAAAATATCTTTTTCATTACTCCTGAGAATTGGAGTCTATGATTTATACAATCAAAGTGAAAGTATGGCTTTGGTTATAGAAATAGTTAATCCTGAACTAAGACAGGAGAGACAGTATGTACCACAGGTAGACAAAAAATAAACTATAGCCACACTGTGTTGTGGAGTAACATTTAAAAAGCTGTACTGTCCTAAAGGAGGGCTTGTGCGGTTCTTTTTTCACCATGATTATCGACTAACAAAATTCATTACAAAACAATTCACCTTAAGTACTACCCTATATTAAATTAAAATTTTGTGTGCCAGGTTCTCTCAACAATATTCTAAGATTTACCAGAACTCTTGAAGGGAATTGCTGTGGAGAGCAATGCTTACAATGTCACAACAATCCCAGATGTGTTTTCAGGATGTAAGATGCCTATCCTTTTGGTGATATTACCTGAGATAAATATTCAAGTTAAAGAAAATTTGACAACATATAACCCTGGAGTAAATTTGTATGTTTTTAACATTTAAAAAATATTGGATTTACTTTGGCTGTAGCTAGGTTACACTTGAGTCAGTAATTATAAAAGGTTACTACCCCCAAGAAATATTATGGAATCAGGACCATTGGGAATTTTTTCTCTTCTAGGAATCATCAATCTGAGACCCATGCCAAAAGAATGAACCCACCCCTGACACAAACTGGCATGTCAGGATCCAGAGGCTGGAGGTCCCAGAGACCTTGGATAGAACCAAACATGACTGGAGGAAAAAAAATGTTAGTATTATGACACCTAATGATATTCTGCTATACTCATAGAACAGTGCCCTAGTCCAACGGTCATCAGAGAGGCTCCATCCAGCAACTGATGGAAACAGATAGACACCCACAACCAAACATTAGTCAGACTCAGAAAAACTCTGAAGAGGGAGAAGAAATGATTGTAGGAGCCAGAGGGGTCAAAGACATCATAAGAACAAGCACAGAATCACCTAACCTGGGCTCATAAGAGCTCACAGAGACTAAACCAACAATCACTGAGCCTACATGGGACTGATTTAGACCCTCAAACAAATAAAGATGGTTGTGAAGCTTTATCTTCTTGTGGAGCTCCTAACTCTGGGAGCAGAGGCTGTCTCTGACTCTTTTGCTGGCTTTTGGGACCCTACTCCTTATTCTAGGTTGTCTTGCTAGGCTTTAATAATTTGCTATGCCATGTTTTGTTGATATTCATGGGAGGCCTGCCCTTTTTTCAAAGAGAAAAGGAGGAGGAATGGATTATGGGGAGGGTCAGGAGGAGGAAAGGAGGAAAGTAAAGATTCAGTTGGAATGTAAAATAAATAAGTAAATATTTAATAATAATAAATAATATGAAATAATCTGAAAATTCAACCTATGATATCTTAATAGTAACGTGGAAAATGCACTAGTATAATGTTAAACCCATGTAAATATAAAGCCATCTATTCAGCAGAACTCATCTTCTCTATCTTACAACAGAATTTTTCTTCTTACTTCAGAGATGAAAGGAGTTATAGTTCAAGAAAGTTAAATAAGTTCACAATGATGTGCAACTAGTAATAGTGAAAGCATTAAAGTTCATGTTGATCTGCATCAGTCTATCCACACTTGAGCACCAAGGAACATCAGTTCATACAGAGAATTTTTCTTTAATCTGATGCTATTGGAGAAAAGAAACATTAAAAGAGTAGAAAACAAAACAAAGAAAAAAAAGTACCTAAGTCAAAAGCTCAGGAAGAGTACCTTCGGCATAAACCTGGGAACTCCTCAGTAAGCATGGATTGCAAGCTAGAAAATCTATAGTAAGACATTTTGTGAGGATAATAATAGACTGAGAATGGATGGGAACTATTGAAGCCATGAAACTGAGCAAAAAAAAAAATCTAAACAAAACAAAAAACAAACAACAAAAACAAATGACACCTTTTTTAATATTCAACCAAGAGCTACTGAGAAAGATGCACTTTCTAATAAAATAGCAACTGCTCAGCATAACAAAGATTAAAATGAACTACAATGTCAGCCATAGCAATAAAAGGTAAAGTCCCTTGCTCTGTGTCATGGGAGAGAGATTTTAAAAGACAGAGCCTTGTACATGGTGATGTCAGTTAATTACTATAGAAATGATGGAAAAAGAAAAAGAAGGAATGAGGCAGAGAGGATCTAGCACTGTCCCTAAAACCTGCACAGGCTGGATTTTTGTTGTTATTGTTACAACTCCCTCCATTCAAACATGTAAGTATTCTATCCACATCACCTGATGAGCCTTTGTAACCTACTCTGCATGCCTACTGTTCAGCTCCAGAAGCCAAGGACATAAGTACTACAATGAACATCCTGGGACTCTCACAGAAAAAGCTCATTATGATCCCTGTCTATTCCCAGTTGTTCATGATTAACATGTCACAGAGCTTCCAAATTTCAGTTAATACGATTAGTAATGTTTGCCCTCCTCATCAGGCTTAAGCTTCTTTAGAACAAAACTAACTCTGTTTCACTAAATCTTATGTTATTGAATACACAAATGTTTCAAATCTTCTGAGTGTTATTTTCTGGTTTACTTACCATAATCAAAAGTATACCTGGAGGCTGTTTAAAATAAGTATTATACACACACTCTATGACACAGGTGACCTAAGGAAATCCATTAGAACGTTAAAATATATAATATTCATCTAGGGAAAAAATGTATAAGTGTATACATGTTAGCCTATAACTCTAAAGGCTAGTTTCACACAAACTTTTCAGTTTGAAGAGTAAATACCCTGGACCTATGTTGATGAATGAGTCTGGATATCATCACCTACTTATGAAGCCGGTGTGGACTGCCATAATCGGGCACCTTCAGTTTCCAGGAAGCCTACATGATGATTAATCTTGCTTGTCAATCTGATGGGATTTAGAATCATAAAATAGAAATAAGCCTCTCGACAAGGTCTGTGTACGGGTTTTTACATTAGGTTATTTGGGCTGGAAGATCCAACTCTAAACGGGGAATGGCACCATTGCATGAGCTGAGGTTTCAGACTGTAAAGTAATGGAGAAATTAAGCTGAGTACAAGCATTCCGCTCTCTTCTTCCTGACAGCAGAATCAATGTGGCCAGATGCCTCAAACTCCTGTTACCAGGCCATTCCCACCACGACAGATTCTATTCCCAAACTATGAGCCACAACAAGCTGTGACTTCTAGAAGTAGTTTTTGTCAGATATTTTGCCACACAAACAATTCACTACTCCATCTATTATTGAAGAAGCCCCTACAGAAGGTGTGCTGTGCTCCCTTCCTTGAATGCCCAGAGTTCCAAGATTAAGGACATAATGGTGAGTTGTGCCACTGTGGTTAATGCTTTCCATTGGGCCTATGATAATAAGGGCCCAAGACCCTTTACCCTTTTTGAACCATGTAGATTGTTTTGTTATTGCAGAGGAGTCTCTCTCCTCTGACAGACAGTTAAACTGAAAAGAAGTTGTCCCTTTTTACCACCTTCAACATGTCTCCTTTTACTATATAGTTGTTTTAATCTTTAATGGGTTTGGGAGTCCAATAAGTGAGATATTTAGAAGATAAACAATTACAGAAAAGTTTGTGGAAAAAGGTTTAAAGATAGTTATTGTGAGATACCAATTTTAGTTCTTGGAAATTATAGCATTTATTCCAGCCTTTCAAATATTATTTAGGTTTACTTTCTATTTCTTAGTTTTAATTCAAATAAGACTCCTAAAAGGCTTGTTATTTGGGCTTAGTATGAGGAACATACTTAAACTCTAGATTACTCTCCACTAAATGTTATTTAAAAACATAATATATATTTAAATAATAATACCAATTGCCATGTTATTATTGTAATAATTCTCCACAGTTTGTAAATACAAATATTACAATGGGTTTACAATTAATGTTTCTAATATTGACAAAATCAGCACTTTTTTTTTAAATAATGAAGAGCACTTGGTCTAGTAAGGCCATGTGAACTTTCTAGCCTCATGAAAATTAAAGCATTTCTTGGCGGCAGACCTGAGGCTCAAACTCCTGGATCTGAAGCTCAGGCACGCCCTCTTACACAGGTCAGGCAGTATCGATTAATGAAGAACAGCTATTCTACAAAGGCCAAATGTCAGAGAAAAACCAACAGCAGCCTTTCCTGCACACATTAACTTTTCTGTATAGCATGCTTATTTGCTTCTCAAGCCTAAAAGGGAGAGTTATATCCATTGGTCACAAGTGCTGTGGCTACCTGCAGTGACTCAAATATGTACTGTTTAAACTGAGAATTTACATCTTCGAGTAAACTCCAGTCACTGCAGGATAATCTCATCTGTAATCAGCCAGATATACTGGCATCATGGACATCCAGAGTATTTCATCCAGTTGTCCTAAACCACTATTTTCTGTCTTTTGCTAGTCAGCCTAATGATTCTGCTGGTATCGATTGTTCTGACTTAACACCTTACTGTCATTCCAACTCAAATTTCACCATAAAATATTTACTACCCCTGGAAAGGTAATACATTCAGTTGTTCTCAGTGCTTACCATATTGCAATAAATGAATTCAGTTGCCATTCCTTTTGCTACAACTTACTGCATTCAAGTGTTTGAAATAGGGTCTTTTGGTGAAAGGGACAGTGTAGTAGTTGGAAGCCTTAGACACTGTAAAATTACTTGAGAGAGGTTGCTGCTGCAGTGGGATGGATTATTTTGCTACATGGCTCTGGGTAGGAGTGACAGAAAGGAGAGGAGAGGAGATCAGGAGATAGTTTACATGCATGTAAGGGAGGAAGCTGTTGAGAGGAAAATTAAAATATTAAACACGAAGGTCAAATACAGGTAGAAATATGACTAATACTAGTTTTGTTCTGATTAGTTTTGTTTTAAAGAGAAATATGACTAAGATTGGTTTTGCTTTAAAGAGAAACCTGAATTTCTATGAAAGGTTTAAAGTGAGAAATTATTAGTAGCAGGTTAAGACATTCTGTTAACGTCTGTCTTCTTGACATAGCAAGCACAAATACCTATTAATGAAACCACCAATGTATGAAGAGTATTTATTTATGTTTCTCAAACAAAAATGGCATTGTATTAGATTCACTGGGTGTGCTTTGTCCAGTCTGAGTTTCTCATTAGAAATTCTTTGCATGATTAAATGCTAAGTACACAGCTGTGTAAAGCCTCAACTGGTAGTAACCAGTAGTGCCTAATACTGCCTTCTTAAAGTGATAACAAATTACTCAAATATTGGATGTACAACACTGAGGACCCAATCATCTGAAAGATGTTTGTGTTATCAATGTAAGTAGAGATTATGTATACAGTATGCAAATAAAGCTAACATAAAACTTTTTTGGCTCTGTTGAAATTTCTGTGGGATGAATAGCATATAACTGCTGCTTAAGACCTTCCTTTATTGCCATTACAAGTTGGCTAAGTCACATTATGTGTTCCATGAGATTCTAATTTGAAAAGCATTTAGATTTATTTCTAAGCAAATCTAGTGGGGTGAACTATATCATTTACATCAAAATGTCATTATTACTTTGAAAAATGAATGTAGATGTCTGGGGCATTCCATCAAAAGGAAAAGGAAGCCACATATAGTCTAGCAGAGAATGAATTCTTCTATCTTTACCTTCCTTGTTTCTAATGGTAATGATGTCTCAACTGTTATAAACAGCATCTTTATAACCACAACAAAAAACAGATCCAAATTATAGATCACATCAATTACTACATAAAAAAATACAAATGTCATAGACATGCCCAATTTACTTAAAACTAAACTGAAATAACTATAAGAAAAATAAAACAGTCATCAGAAATTTACCAAATGTAATTAAGTTTTTAAACGCTTGAAGCATTCCCTACATTCTGAAAATTATCTTAAAAAGTAAAACTATGAATATTTTCAAAATCTTATTCAAAAAAAGCCTCCTTCATAGAAAGATGAGACATACAACTTTTTAAAAGAACTAAATTGCATATATGGTTTATTATATTTTAAAATTTTCCTGTAAGAGAATTGGTCTTTAATGACTTGTATATCCATGTGTCTGTGTGAGTATACAGAATGTGTGTGTAAGTGTCCTTGAAGGCCAGAAGAGGATTCCCTGAAGCTGAAGTTCCAGCTGGGTATCATGTGGGTTCTCTCTGAGAGTGGGTCTCAATCTCAACCACTGAGCTATCTCTCCAGCTCCTTACAATTTGATTTACGATCACATTTCAAGAAAAAAAAAATCACAAATACTCCTTTATGTTGTGAAAAATAAAACTACTTCTTTCTTGAGTCTATCTTTATCCTATCCACTATTCTGTATTGGTTAACCCTGTGAGTTTGTGCAAATACTTCAGTGGTTCTCCACCTTCCTAATGCAGCAACCCATAAGACAGTGCTTCATGTGGTGACCCCAACCATAACACTCTCTTATTGCTACTTCATAAATGTAATTTTTCTACTGTTAGGAATCCTAATGTCTGATACCAAGATATCTGATATGGGGTCATGAGAACCTTTTGCTCTTGATTTTGCTTTATTGCATTGTGGTCAGAGAGAATACACTGAATTATTTCAATTTTCTTATATTTTCTAAGATTATTTTATGATCTAAATTATGGTATGTTTTAGAGGAGATTTCAAGGGCTGCTAGTAGAATGTATATTAATTAGTTATGAAGTTTAATACTCAGTAGAAATATGTTAGGTCCATTTGATGTAGTATGCCCTCTAACCCGTTTCTCAGTTTTTGTTTAAATCACCTGTTTGTTGAAGAAAGTAGGGTGTTGAAGCAACATACTGTTATTGAATTGAGATTAATCTCTGTCTTGAAGTGCTAGAATTTAGTGCATGTATGTTTTCCTAAATGCAGTATCTTTTTGGTTACTCCCTTGGTGTTTTCAATTTAATTAGATAATATTAAAATTAATTTGTTTTTATTTTTAAAAGTTTTAGACAATATACTTTGACCATATTTGTTCCCCTGCTCAGCTCCTCCGAATTTCCCTGTCCACCCAATTTCATGTCCTTATGTCTCAAACAAAAACAAAGTCAAAACAAACAGACAAGACATAAAAATACCAAAACAAAATAAAAATTCATACAAAGAAACCCCAAAAAACAAAACAAAAACATGACTGTTTTAAATTAGCCAACTATTTCTAGGCATGGAGGCAGTCCTGAAGTGTGATTGAGGTATACCCATTCAAGAAAACTGATTTTCTCTTTCCAAGTAGGTATTATTTGCAAGTAAGTTCTTGATTATAGGTGGGACTTGGTGTCCATTCTTCCTTGTCAGTGCTGGGATTTTATGTGGTTTGAGCCTGTGCAGAACCTGTGTGTGCTGTCACTGTCTGAGTTCACCCTAAATCTGACAGAAAAAATGTAAAGAACAGGCTTGAATTTATTGGCACAGGGAAAGACTTTCTGAACAGGACCCCAGGAGCACAGGCATAAGGACTAGCAATCAATAAACTGGATCACATGAAGTTCAAAAGCTTTAGCACAGCAAAGTACACCATCATTTGATCAGGAAAGCAGCCTAGAGAAAGTGAGGGGGATCTTCTTTATAATTTACACCTCACAGAGGTTTACTATCTAAAATACACAAAAAACTAAAACAAAAAAAAAACAAACAAAAAACAAAACCCCAAAAACAAAAAGCTGACCATCAAGAAAACATACAATCCAATTTAAAATGGTATACTGAACTACACCAAGTGAGAGTTCTCTAACCATGAAGCACAAACGGCTGAAAAGCATGGAAAGAACTGTTCAACATCCTTAGTCACCAGGGAAATACAAATAAAAACTATTTTGAGATTTCATCTTACCCAGTCAAAAAAGCCAAAACCAATAAAGTAAATGATAGCACTTACTGAATTTAATCAATGCTAGTGGGAGGGCAAACTGGTATAGCCACCTTGGAAATTAGTGTGGAGGTTCTACCAAAAGCTAAATCAATGGACCTCAAGATTCACCTATACCACTCTTGGGAAAATACTCAAAGTACTCTATAACTTACCTCATAGACACTTGCAAAGCCATGTTCATTGCTGCTCTATTATAAGAGGTAGTTATTGAAGATAGTCTAGGTATCTATAGACTAATGAATGATAATTTTAATTAAAATGTTATTTCTAATTACTGTTTATATGTTATATATAATTAAAGTTTCACTAAAACACAAATTATAAAGCAGTGGTTTTCCATTACCTTGATCATTTCCAGGATCATTTATGAACTACTGAAGGTGTGCATGCTTTTGACTTTGCCAACAAAACTCCACCAGAAGTAAGAACGCTCAAAATGTTCTCTTTTACATCTTATCTAAATTGGTTGGAGCTTTTAAAATATGGACAGATAAGTGGAAAGAGGAATTAGAAAAAAGGAAGGTGATCAGCTAGGGAGAGATGGGCTAAGACAGGGAGTTATTACATATACCACACAATGTCAATGAGAAACTGCCTTGTTGCTTGGCAATGTTAGCCAAGCCTTTAATGCCAGCATTCAGGAGGCAGAGGCAGGTGGACCTCAGTGAGTTTGAGGCCAGCCATTTCTACAAGGATAATTCTAGGACAGCCAGGACTATTACACAGAGAAACGCTGTCTCGAAACTCCCTTACCCCCATAAGAAAGACACTGTCTTGTATGTATCATAAGCTAAGACAAACAGACAAAGCAATGGTTCAAACCTCATTATCAAATCATTTATAAATTGATTATAAATAAATCAGGCCTGGTTTAGAAGTCTCAGCAGGTAATGTTATCTGGTGACCTGAGCTTAATCACCGGGATATACACAGTTGAAAATGAGAAATAACTCTTGCAAGCTGTCCTCTTACCTTTACATATACAACACAGCATATGGATGTATGCCCACACATAAACACACATATATACATATACCGAATTGTGAAATTAAAATATATTAAATACATTAAATAAAATAATTCAATCTAGAATAATAAGCTGATTTTCATCATCCAATATTCTTTCTGGAAAATTCTTTTTTTAAAAAGAGGGCTGTAAATGAAATCATTAAGTATTATAAAATAGACATTTCTTCAATTGTACACAAAGCTATCCCATTCTAAAATGTATTTAGCAGTTGCTATATTCATTGAACTATAAAATCAGGTCAAAGCGTTTAAGTAAGGTTAGTTTACTATATTATGGATATATTCCAAGGAGTTATATAAAAAAAAATCAGAGGGAAATAATGGATAAAGTTATCTATGAATTAGATTCTCCTCTTGTTTCTGAACATAAAAATTCTCTCAAGTCCCCATGTCAAAAAAAAAAAAAAAAAAACCATATGAGATAATACAATTAAAAGTTGATAGCCCCTTTAATCCTACTTAATCTAAAAGAGAGTTTAGGGACAAGGAATACATGCTTATTTGTCTTGTTCTTATAACACTTTCATTTCTCATAGCACTTTCTATGATGTATACTGTATTAACCATATTAACCAAGCAATTAACTGACCTCTGACTGAATTCTGAAATCTAATAAAAAATGTTGCCAACAAATAGTTACATATACTGCTTTACAAAATATGTTTTGGTAAGGCAGCTATGCTGACTCTTGCCTATCTTCTCAGCATTTAAGAGACTGAGGCAGGAGGATCACAACTTTGAGGCCACTCAGAGCTAGGTTCTATGCCAACAATAGAGTGAAATCATTTCTAAAAAAAAAACCACTACATCACAACAACCAACCAAACAACAATGACAACAACAAACAACACATTGACACAGAGCCAAAAGTAAATACCTATAAATGAAGACAAGTGGAGGAATTAAAAGACATTGGTCCTAAGGGATCATCGACTTGGCTTAACTTTGTCTTAACATAAGAGTTGACAATTCAATGTCATCATTTTAGTTTCAGAAAATAGAATTTAAGGTCAAAAGCTTACAGTACAGCAAACAAACCATGCCAAAAAAAAAAAATGGTTTTTAGTTCTTGACATCTAGATACATACTTTGGTGTATCCTAAAGCAAAGAAAACTTATGTCTACCAGAAATAATGTATAATGTTTCAGCATAGAATCAGTAAATAATGTGCAGATTATATAGGCTGTGGGAAGCTAAAGCGCTGGTTCTTAAAGAGTAGCTTGTAAGCCTGACCAATAGTTTTACACCACCAGGGAAACTGAATAATTGTTTTGGCCATCCCAGACTTAGTGAGTTGTCTATATTCTGTTCTGACATGAACCTCACAGGATTCTGACTGACCAACACTAAGAGTTAATGAGAAGATAAAGAGTACAAAAAATATAATTAGTGTTTCTAAGTTTTCTGGATTGGGGATATCTGAGAATGAGTATAATGGAGAATCTGGGTAGGATTCCTGTTACAATGAAAGCATCATGGATCTGAATGAAAATTTACCTCTGCTCCCTCATGGACTGGGAATCATAGAAATATAAATAAACATGTGTGGAGCCAGCTGAGATAGGCTACGGTTAATTCTCGTTCTCTACAGTAGCTAGTGCAATTGTGCCCTTGACAGTACAGGGACTGCATCAATTCAAACTGCTAACACTGCACTGGACATAACGCCAGGTATTTCTGCGAATCCATGTCTCAGAGACCATACAACGTATTACTTAAGTATCATTCCAATGGGTCTATCAGAAAAACCTTGCATCTATATTCCAGTAACCTAATTACACTGTTAAGAAAATACTACCCAATGATCATTTTTATGTTAATACCTACAGGAGACAATCTGGGTTTTCTCTTCATTGAGGGCCTGGCACACTTTTTTTATTTAGTGTCTACAGTGAAAATCAACCATTTGTGCAGGAGGCTATTTTCAGAGATGAGAGAAAATAAAATTATATAAGCTTTACTACTCTTGTAAGTGGTATCAAGTACTAAGCTACCATAAAGTCAGAAACTCCTTTAATATATACACAAATGATTCATGTGAATTTAGGTTAATCAACACAAAATAGGAAGGAAAAAAGATTACTTAAGAACAATGTATTTGCTGATGGTTCAACTAGCCAAAAAAAAAAATTCATGAAAATTTGAGAAGCCAAAAAATTTTAAAGTACCATTAATTCTGTCTTTGAAATGAAAGTGCACTAAGGCATGCTTTTCTTAAAATGTTACACTTGTTGTTAATTTAAATTAGTTTCCTACTTTAAAATTAATACTTATTTGTACTATGGGATGGAAATGCTGTAGTCATAAATTCCCAAAGGAATTACCTTTATTCTCTCTGATTTTACTAAGTTTACAAAACACAATGTTCTGTATACTATTTGAGAACAGAGTGCTTGATTAAAAGCAAAAGAAATTCTGCTTGTTAAAACTAAACAGTTAAGTATAGACAATAGTTGTTTCTTAAACATCTATTTTCCATTCAGTCTATTGTCTGCACATGACAGAGAACCTCTTGATACTACAGATATGCTTACCCAAAGCAGATGAATTCCAGGGAGGAGAAGGATCCACAAATAAAAGGGCTAATCATCTATGGGCTCTCAAAATGATACTAACCAATACTTTTTCCTTCAGAAATAAAAACTGACCCTTATTTTTAAAAACAAATTACCAAGGAGTTCAGCAAACCTTACTTCTGGCAGTGGGCCGGCCGGCTTTGTGAGGATTCCTCCAACGTACACAACGTTAGGCAGGGTGGGTCTTGGAAACTCCAGTGCTACATCAGTACACAACATCCATAGGCTGGACCCATGAACCAAATCATACATGGACTTCGCAGGCAGCAGGTTGTACTTCTGCATTATCCTCTCGTATTTGGGAAGAACCAGAAAGCTAACCCCTATTCTGGAAATGAGGTAAACACCGGTATTTTTCATCCTTTCCAGGAAGTTCATACGGTCTGTGAGGAGTGAGTTAAACTCTGGGACATAAGCTAAAGGAGCAGGCGCTCCTACTTCAGCAGGATACCAAAGGCCGGTAGAAAACACAGCGTATTTAACTCCTAAAAGATGAGCGATTACAAATCCACACATATCATTGGGGTCCACAAGTAGCAGATCAAACTTCTCCTTTTTCAAACCTTGGATTAGGGCTTGGTTGCCAACCATCATGTCACAATTCTTAGTATAGTGATCCAGTATGTCAACCAGTTCAACTGCTGTCAATCGTCCAGAGAAAATATTCCGCATTTTAGACTGCAGGAAAGCATCTGAGGTGGTACTGTTGAAGATCCCTGGGTATCGCTGGAGGCTGTAGTGATTAGATGGGGCAATGTCTCTGCCTTCTGAGAGAAGGAACACAGTGTGATGGCCTCTCTCATGCAAGGCTGATGCTAACGTCTTGAAAATGTACAAATGGCTTTCAAACATAATTGGCGGCACGATGATGATTTTGGCAGCCCTTGCTATTCCAACAGCACTCCATAGGAGCATGAAATATGTAGTGTAAGACTTCATAGCTGTGAAGACAACCAGAAAATAACTTAAAATGGTATAGACACCTAGCTACTCAAAACAATCACAAAGATTTTATTTTCTAAAATATATGATGGTCAGAATCTTTTAAAAAGTAGCCTAATGTATGTTGTATAGAAGTGTTCACTAAAATAAAAGTTATTATTTAAGAAGAGAATTGGAAGACATATTACGACAATCTCAAAATACATGATTTCACCAGTAGATGAGAACTCTTGAAAACAGATAACTTTTAAAAGGCCTAGAGACAAGTAATAGAAAGCCTAGAGACAAGTAATAGCATGTTTTTGAACACTATCTATGAAACAGTATTAAATTTTCTTATTTTTAATACATGTCAATGTTAATTCCAGGAGGAATGACAATTTTTAATTTTCACATGCATCAATACACAATTGCTACTTAAATCATTTTAATTTAATGGTAACTTTTCCAATTATGACTAAAGGTTTCCAATGAGAGGTCACACTTCAAAAATAATTAAGTAGTAGTTCAATAATTCTGTAGAAAATTTATTTCCCTCACAGGGAAAATCATCTTCAGTATGTTTTCTTGTTTGTTTTTTTTGTTTTTTGTTTTTGTAATCAGCAAGTACACCAAATATCCTGGCAGTCTGTATTTATGTAACATTTTAGTTCTTATACAATGTATTATTCAGGGCATCACCTGAGTGAATGACTTCTAAAAGAAAAGCCAAAGTGCACTACATATGGGAGAAGGATTTTTTGAATGAGTATGCTCTAGACACGCTTTCTAGATCCCACCTTCAACTAGAATGCTAACCTCAAGTCACATGTATACCTCAACACAGACACTCCTTCTAGCCTTTCATGGTAATAGGTTATATACAAGTCTTACTTTGACATTTGTGATAAATAAGTACATTATATGTAGGAAAACTAGTAATGGTGCACACGACCTACTGAATATAATCAGGCTTTAGGTAAGACCTCCAAATAGAGAATTTGTCAAGAGAGATATTCATGGGCACTTTGATTTCAAGGAACAACTCAAAATATAGACATGCATGGTATACTTGTATGTTTTTGCCCAAGATTGTATATTAGCCAAATTCTTTGGGCAAATTCCCACAATTTAAATTCAATTGAAACAAATATACATTCTCAATATTCAAACTCTAAAAGTAACCTAAAATAATCACACACAAAATAAACAGGATTCATCTAATAGTAAATACTGTATATTTTCAGGTGTTTTCCCCTTTCTTACCCCAAGCAGAAATCAAAACAATGCATAATATAAATAAACAAATCTGTAAAAACAGAAACAAAAACACGGTTTCACAGCAAAATTTTCTCTAATTACAAAGTCAATATAGGGTAAAATAAGTAGTCAAACTTGGAAAAGAAAAAAGTTTTCTAGATTCTTAATGTACTATACTTTGACTTCATACCAGTGTATGTCTTAGATGTTAATTTCTTGCAGTTCTAAAGAAGAAAAACATTAGAGATTTTCATGCACGTGTATAAATTCTAGGGATGAGACTTATGCCATAACAGGTATAACATAAAACTATTGTCTACTGTCACTATGTCACCCAAGATCTACTTAATGATGGATCCATGGCATAAAGCTACTCTCCTACTCTGCTAGATTGACAATTACCAAGCACTTCAATTACACTCAAAGACATGAATTGATCACAAATAACTGGATGATGATGATGATGATGATGATGATAATAATAATAATAATAGAAGGAGGAGGAGGAGAACTAGAAGAAGAGAAACAAACCCTTCCTCTGTTTCTTTCCCTTCTTATCTTAGTATATTATTTTAGGCACTACTAAACATTAAAAAGAACTAATATAAAATACTTGGTTTCAATGAACTTCTTATGCTCTACACTAACACTGTCCAGGAGAATAATCTTGAGATGAAAAATGAGAATCTCTGTTTTTCTACTGTGCATCTTCTACTCACCAGTAAATACTGAGCAGTTTTATGAGGCTAGTAAGAGAACTGAAATCTAATTGAATTAATAGTTCAGCTACATGTAGCTACTGAGTACTGTCCATGAATAAACAATTTAAAACTATCTATTCTATACAATGATTCTAAAGATTACTACTTAGAAATATCAACATTATCAAGGCAAAACAACTTCTAGGAATAATGTCTACCATGCTTTCCACACAAAACTGACTAAAGGAATGTAGAATTGTTTAGGCCATGGTGTTCTACTACTTATATATAAAATCAATTATGAAAATGTATGGTAACACCCAAACACAACCCCTATAAGCAACCCTTGGTGAATAAGAAAAGAAGGACCACAGCTGGCAAGAAATGCTGAAATTCTCCTAGACCATGGCCATCTGAGCACATCCCCTGGACTATTATTTTCTGGTAATTTATATTTATCTTATCCTAATACTCACTTGTGTTTTAGGAAGACTATTTATTAAAAACTGTATAGGTAAAAGTGGACTGGAGGGGATAGTGATAAAAAGAGATGAAGGAGATGGATAGAGGCAGGTGAAGAGAGATAAAAGGAAAAAAGGGGAATGAAAAACCTGGGAAAGGCTCAGGGAGCATAGAGAGGGAGGGCTAGAGAAAGGGGATGAAAGGGATGGTAGGATGAAAGGGATGGTAGGACTCATGTGCTTCCCTCTGGAACTAGCTACTGGAAGAAGTATAAGCTTATGTCCTTATTGGGCAGAGGGAGAGGGTGCCTGCGGGGCTTGAAAAAGCAGGAGTTGAGTTGATAGAGGCCATTGCTGTGGGGGCTGGGGTTGGCAGGTGTAATGGGAAAGGAGGGGACTTATGAGGGGAAAGCAAGCAGGACAAGACTACAGGTGAGAGAGAAGGACAGATGAAGTGGAAAGCTAGGTGAATTTAAAGCTCTTCATGGTGCAGGGGCCTGGGCAGCAGTTGGAGGTAAAGGGCGGTGCGGAGAGTCCCCCAACAATGAGAGGCTAGCCACTGACCTCAGCCTACTGACAAAACCAGAGCAGGGACCCAAGCCCTGGGTTTTCTATTAAGTGCTTCTATCCACACCATCCCTCTGCAGCTCCAAAAAAGGCTGACAAGATGGGGAACCCTGAGGATGTCAGGATTAGAAATCTATTCCCAGACCACACATTGAGCTCCTGAGATACCCCAAGAAGCAACGCCAGCTGGGTCATCTATGAGAACTCAGCACCAGGACTTAGGGTCTTGAATACAATACTCACATGCCTGTGCTGGCTACCCACAGCCACTACTTCCAGAAGCTCCTCATGGTGTGTATGGGGGGAGGGAGCCATTATGGTAACAGGGGTGGCAGGACAGACGCTCAAAAAGCAGGGGCCCGTGTGTGTGAATGTGAGCAGGACTTTGTATGGCCTGAGGACCTGGGTGCCCTGCTGCAATTTGCCTTCACAGTCACACTGAACATCAGCAGTGCCAACATTCTTGCTGTACTCCAAGCCACCTGATGGCTGGAAATCCCTTCTGTCATTGTTGTCTGCATGGAAAGTCTACAAAGTGGAGGGTTAGAAGCCCCCAACTCAGATGAGGACGAAGGCTTTTGCCATTGCCACCACCACAGCCTCAACTTCAGTAGTGCTCAATGTGAAGATTGCCTCCACAGGTGACCCCTAACCACCACCAGCAGCTTAACCTGTTGCCAGCCACATTAGCAAGCTCCCCCCAAAACCGTTATTCATAACAAGGGGGCCTGGACAAACCATCTGGTTCTGGATACAACCACAGTACTCACCCATCCCGTGACTTACAAAGAAGAGATGGTTGGTAAAGTAGGCAATGGTGGGAGCAGTGGGTTTGGGAACAGCTACAGTTCTCCCATAGGTACTGCCCTACCTCTTGAACAGTCCCAGAACTATGAGGTCTTTGAGGGTAGGAAGAAGAGGAGTGGGTATATCCCCCAGCAAATAGGCTAGCACAGAGCAATGAGTCCCCAGTACCACCAAAGGACTCAGATGAAGAAATCGCTGATCCTGACCTGATGGCCTACTTGCTGGGATGCCCTGGCATCACACCTGGATGGCCAAAACTTGCTGGTGCATAGATACCATCCACAGATGCCCCGACAGTGCCCAATCTGCATGCAAACTACCATGCCACACGAGAACCCATACTGGCGGGATGACCTATGCTTCACCAAGGATGACAAGATGAAGATTCCTTTGCGGAAGCACACAGGAGAGTGCCCTACTCATGCCCACATTGCCCAGCCAGCTTCCTTCGTAGCTAAGACCTCAAGAACCACATGTGCCTGCACACTGTGGACCTGTCCTATGAGTGCCACCTGTGCCACAATGCAGCCCCATCTCAAGGGACGGAACCATCTGGGGAACCAGATGGTTTTGACCTCTCCGGTGGCCAAGTGGATATCTTCCAGTTATCGCTAGCTCAATTCTAGAAGCAACAGGTTTCCCTAGGACCCCCAGTCACTATGTAAGGGCTCCCCGAAGAAGAGGGGACACTACCACACCACAGGCTGAAGGTACCATGAAGTCCTCTTCAAAAAAGGGATGAATGGCCAAGTTGGAGCAGCCCAAGACCAGGGACATTATGTTAAGCAACAGGGAACACCAAAGACAAGTGGCGCTTGGGTCAAGACTGAGCTTGGTTGGCATGGGCACCAACAGCCCCTCCCACCAAAACCTTCATTCCTGTTCCAAGCTCTTAGACTGAGGTAATCACCAACCCAAGGAGTAATACATGAAACGCACACACACACACACACACACACAAGTATGTACCTGGGTTTGTCACACATGCACTGCATACACATACACACATAGAGAGGGAGGTAAAGAGAGAGGGAGAGAGAGACAGCCAGAGAGAGAGAGAGAAGGTGGGGTCCTTTTCTCCAACTGCTACTGGAGAATTGAAGAAATAATCTACCCCTGGGTTTTGGCTGTGTATGTGAGGGGGTGGACTGCTCCTCCCTTCAGAGACAACCCCCCCCCACTTCCGGGTTTCTATTCACTTTTCCCTATAGTAAATTATGCAAAGAAAGATGACAAAGGAACAGTAGATTGGGAAACAAGGAGGGAGCTTGAAAGGCTGGGGTGGGGACAACTGAGCCACCCCTGTATCCTAGTACCGCTCTACCCAGCTCCAAGGCTGAGTCATGGGATCTGAAGAAGGGGGCAGGGTAACCTCTTTGGTTTACCCACCCTGCCCCTGGGAGTAGCAGCAGGGCTCCACCCAGCTAAGGGAGCTCTCCAACTCTTCCCTCCTGCCTCCAGGTCAGGGAGGGCTGGCATCTTACTGTTCTGGTGGAGGTGCAAGCCAGAGCCCCTGGTGCTTGTTTCCCCTTACGCATGCCTTCCCTGGGATGGTGGGCACTGGGTGTGGGATGGGGTGAGGGACTGAGGTAGCCTTTTGCCAGGAGCTGGAGAACCAGCACCATCTGGAAGCCATTCCCTGTAAGGGTGAGAAGCCACAGTGAACTAGGATCACGTTCAGCCACCCTGGCCTGTGAGTGGGTGCCCCCTTGCCAACAAAGGTGCTAGGCAATGCACTTGCCCCTGGGGAAAGCGAGCTGGAGCCGACCGAAGGGAAAGGAGTCCTTTCCTTGAACTGCCCTGTCACTCTTAGGATTCTGTACATAGCCTCTTCAGATAGTCCTGTTGAAACCCAATTTCATATTTCTAAATACCATGTCTCCTGGGGTGGTGAAGAATCATCACTCCTACCTACCCCTTCCCCAGTGGGTGCACGACACCCACTGCAGCCTAACCTGGGATTTACCTTGTACTATTTCCCTTCCTGGCCTGGCGCCCCCGCCACAAAGCAGCAGGTCCACGGGCCCAGGTCTCCCCTCCCTCCCATGCACCTCCATGACCATCTGCACAGCTGCCCAGGTTACCCCCAGCAGCAGTGGGGAGAGGCCTGTATCTATTTTCACCACTGTCTGAGAATTTTAGATTAACTATGACCCACCAATTCCAATGTGTGACTCCTGACAGCACCTGGCATTGCATATGGCAAAGAATAGTGATTTGTTTTACATTAGGTGAAACAACAAGCAAGCAATCACACCACAGCAGGTTTGAAAGGGGCTGTAAAGCAGTACTGCTAACTTCAGAAGCCACTCAAATGATACATATGGTTGTTGTAGAGGCACGAAAGGATGATCTCTCCAGAAGCCCACAGCCACCCTTGGGTTTGTCTTACACTTTTTTTCTCTGGCACCTATGAAAACTTGTGCTTAAATCATGTTAAAGTCTCTTTCTGGTAAATTCCAACTCTGCTTCATCCTGACTTGTCCTGACGTTTTCTGGGGAGCAGTCAAGAACAGCAGACTCGTCTGAGTAAATATTTCTGAAGAGAACTCCTAGGGCACTGAGGCAGTGTAGAGCTGTTTCTCCAGCCAGTGGCCACACTGCAATTGACAAGAGTTTCCCCTTGAGTTTGGAGGTTCTACTTTTCTTCCCTAGATAACCCCAATAATCACATCACTGTTATAAATAACTAAGAGAATTACCATTACTCAATCACAACAGCAGCAAATATACTAAAGGATTCTGTGATGTGCTAGGCGACATCGCGAGGTATAAGAAGGTGGCTGTGGCTTCTGTTCTCTTTTCAAGCAATAGTGTCCTCTACTGCAACTTGGTTCGTGGCCAAAAAAAGAAAGAGAACACGTCTAGCCTCTAGTTTCAGTCAGTAAATAAGGAGGCAGAGACAAGAGCAATGCAAGGGCCTAGAAAGCTTTTGCAAAAAAGCACCGACCCCTCACTGGGGCCTGAAGCAGGATGAAAGGCTAACATTATTGTCAGTGTTTTGTCTATCTTCTTTATTTTGGCTTAAGGTGCTATGTGTGGGTCACTTTATTCCTGTATAAAATAAAGACCTCTCCCAAATAAAATGAGGGCAATTGTCTGGGACTGACAACCTCACTGTGGAATGGAAGTAGCCATCTGAAAAGCCCTTCTACCCCTCCAGCGTGAATTCTTTCTGAGACTGCCTTCCAAGACCTGATCAGAGATTATGTCAGCAAGGACTCTTGTCTTCTAAACCCAACTTGACCATGAGTTTCCTCAAGAAGTACTTAGGGTCGCTGCACCCCCTTCCGGTTCCTCTTCCCAGCACGGCCACATAGAACAAACCTCTGCCTTTAATTTCTGTCTCTTTAACTGATTGTATGGGACCTGGTGGCTGAGCCCAGGCCTCTGCCCTGAAAGCTCTGGTTAGGGAAGGAGAAATGCTGTATGTAATTTCTAATTTTCACCACAATTGTGCCTCATAGCTGGTGTGAGACTGTGGTAATTATTAACACTCCAGGCTATGCACTCCAAGAGTAAACCTGGAAAGGTGTAGTCATGAAGATGCTTACAGCCAGAAACGCCATCCCTCCATGTTTGTGCCAGATTACTGTTTAAGAGGAGTTAAACTACCTGCTCTAAGCCACTATGCTGCCTCTGTCTGTAGCATCAGGGTGATGAACCATCACGGTCTTCCCAGAGTTGAGAGATCTACCAGGGGATGGGCATTTCAGCGCTAAAACTGGGAAATCCCTGAGAAAAATCAAGCAAGTGGCGCAACTCATGAGTCAGACCTTGTAGTCCTTTTCCTGTTACCGAGGCTTGGAAGTATTACTTCACTTACTTACTAAGACAGATGCTTCCACTTTATGAAACAAAACCGAAAAGATAAGAACCTGAGAAAAGCTAACACCAAGTAAATTAATCCATTCTATCCCACTCTATAAAGAGAGCTTACACATATGGATACAGGCATCTACTTCACACACACACACACACACACACACACACACACACACACACACACGATAAAATGCAGCTGGACTTCTATGACTACTACTTTCACATGAAAACAATAACTGGTGTTCTACAGTAAATTAGGACTAGCAGTTTGCAAATAAGCCACTGAAAGTAACATTCCTCTCATAGAACAGGAACTACTCAGCTTGGGGAAGGAAGTGAATATAGCATTTGGAAAAATATGGTCCCATGTTTTCAGTTAGCTCCCACCTTAAAGAAAAAGTGATGGAAAAGGGAGGGAGGTCTGGAGACATGGCTCAGTGGTTAAGTGCTTAAGAAGTTAATGACTCAGGTTTGATTCCCAGCACCTGAATGGCGGCTCACAACCATGTATAACTCCAGTTCCAGGCCATCTGACACCTTCTTCTAACTTTCAAGGGCACCATGCATGCATACGGTATATAGACACATACATATACATAAAAACTAATACATAAAATTAAAATGAATAAAGTATTCCCTGTACTCTGAACTAACTGGACTGTCATACACTAAAAATCTCAGGATGGCCGTCAGAAGTTACTGAATAGATAATTAGATATTCAATATAAACCACTTTACTAAGTTTTTGGTTTTGATTTACTCAGAAAAAAAAAAAAAAACAACAAAAACCGTTTCTATGCTGTTTTTGCACATGATTTGCAGGTATTCAGTTTACCTACAGAAGTAAGACAAGAATGAATGAATGAATGAAAAGGAAGAATGTGGTCTATTTTACAAATTTAAAAGATAAAAACTTTTGATTCTCCCAGTCAGAAGTTTCTGGTCAAAATTTCTAACAAAATCACTTTAAAACAATTACCTGTGACTAACACCTAAATTGAAAAGACATGATAAAAATATTGTATTCATTTTGTATTATTGCTAATGTATTCCATTAAAGAAATTGAGACTGTTATAGATGTTTGGGAGTACTAGAAACAGACAGATCTTGCTTTATAAAAATGAAATACCAAAAGAAATTAACCATTAACAATATCTTCAAAAAGGTGTAAGGAATGCAGTTATTACTGTTGCTTTTGTAACATCCCAAGCTCGGCACACTCACACTCCTAATTACAATCAGCCATAGTTATCCCCTTCCTAACTAACATCTGCAGTATAGGTGGCAGAGCTGTAATGAGAAACTCAACCCTTTTCCTTTATCAGTAAAACTGGCTCCTGTCCACACAGAGAGTTTCTCCTTAACCAACAAGTGTAAAGTAAAACAAAAGCAAGGTCAGGAAGAAGACAGAAAATAGGACAATACAGATATCAACAAACACTGTACTCAGACGTCCATACCCACATATGCCTAATCATGACAAATTTGATTTAAAACATCAAAGCTGGATCTGACAGCCTGTAAGCCTAGCATTCAGGAGGCAGAGGTAGAGGGATTACTATGAATTCCAAGCTAGCCTAGGTACAAAATGAGACCCTATCTTAAAAAGAAAAGGATGATACATGGTATATATGATATAATTTTATGTCATAACAAATAATAAAACACCAAATTTAATCACCTAAATAAAGTGATCCTCAAATATTAGGGCCCAAACATCCCACTTCAAGTGCTAAGTAAAAGTAAAGATTCCAAGGTCTCTTCAGCAAATGGCCCGAGACTTGGGTAGAAAAGAATCTGTATTTTAAACAAGCAGCTGAAGATTTCTATGTCATTCTCCACCACACTGACTTGTAGGGATCTAGTGCCTGACACTTCAGTGCAGAGTAAAGGTACTGGAGAGACTGCAGGTATAAGCTAGCAAGGCTGCCTGGGGATTCAGCAAAGCACAGTGTAAAGCCTGGGTCTCCAGGAACACAGGAGCAGCAGCTGAACAGTCAAAAACATTTACAAGTTTCTTCCTGCTTAAATTACCTACAGCCTCCAAGAGTACACGAATAAAGCTTTCAGTACTAAGCAGCAGTTAAGCACCGGCGGCCATCCTGCTTAATATCATTGCTTTTACGACTGGGTTTTCCGTCTCATCAAACTCATTTCACAAATTCTAAATCATTTTATGTTGTTAGGGATGGGCTGGGGCTTGGAGGAGTTAATAGAGTAGGATGTCAGGGTGAAGGAACTGGGATTGACATGTAAAAAAAAAAAAAAAAAAAAAAACTTTGTTTCAAATTTAAATTTAAAACGGAAAAAAATTATGTTGTTGGTGCATTACTAAAATGGAATTTCTTAGTAAAATATAACAAGATCAACTCAGAAATACAATTAAACAGTTGTTAATGAATACTTAAGATTTTGGTTTGAAAGCATATTTAAGAATCCAAGATTGCTTTTTCAGTTAGTTCCTTTTATGATTATGTAAATTTTAAATGATTTATAATAAAAGAAAAAAGTAAAAGGAAGCACACATACGTAAACCCTGCCATTAGTAATCTTTGTAAATGAAGCCAAGTATTTTTATTTCTTTGAGACTAATTACTTAACCTGCCAAGTGAAACTACCAAATTGGAATGTCTTGAACATCCTTCACTACAAAACCTGCACAAAACCTGCAGAAGAGCTTAAAGTCAGGGATAGTGATGCCTCCTGAAGTTCTTTTATTGTACAAGGTGGTTTTGGCTATCATGGGTCTTTTGTTTTTCCATATAAAGTTGATTATTATCCTTTCAAGGTCAGTAAAGAATTGTGCTGGAATTTTAATGGGGATTGCATTGAATCTGTAGATTGCTTTTGGCAAGATTTCCATTTTTACTATATTTATCCTACCTATCCAAGAGCATGGGAGATCTTTCCATTTTCTGGTATCTTCTTTAATTTCTTTCTTTAAAGACACAAAGTTCTTATTATATAGGCCTTTCACTTGTTTGGTAATTGAAAATCCTGATATTAACCCACACACCTATGAACACCTGATTTTTGACAAAACAGCTAAAAGAATACAAAGGTGGGAGGACAGCATCTTCAACAAATGGTGCTGGCACAATTGGATGATGGTATGTAGAAGACTGCTTATAGATCCATGCCTATCGCACAAAACTCAAGTCCAAATGGATCAAAGGCCCCAACATAAATCCAGCCACACTAAACCTCTCAGAAAAGAAAGTAGGAGGTACCCTTGAACAAATTGGTATAGGAGACCGCTTCCTGAACATAACTCCAGGAGCACAGACACTGAGATCAACAATTAATAAATGGGACCTCCTCAAACTTAGAAGCTTCTGTAAGGCAAAGGACACAGTGGACAAGACCAAAAGGCACCCAACAAACTGGGAAAAGATTTTCAACAATCCTACATCTGACAAAGGGCTGATCTCCAAAATATACAAACTCAAGAAACTAGTCAACAAAACACCAAATAACCCTATTAAAACATAGGGTACAGAACTGAATAAAGAATTCTCAATAGAGGAAATCAAAAAGGCTGAAAGACACTTAAGAAAGTGTTCAACATCCTTAGCTATCAGGGAAATGCAAATCAAAACAATTTTGAGATACCATCTTACTCCTGCCAGAATGGCTACAATTAGAAACACCAGTGATGACTTATGCTGGAGAGGATGTGAGGAAAGGGGAAGGAACACTCCTCCACTGCTGGTGGGAGTGCAAACTCCTACAGCCATTTTGAAGATCAGGATAGCGGTTCCCCAGGAAGTGGGAATTAGTTTACCACAGGACCCAGAAATTCCACTCTTAGGCATATAGCCAATTGATCCACATCCATGCAACAAAGACATGTGCTCAACTATGTTCATAGCAGCATTATTTGTAATAGTAAGAACCTGGAAGCAACCTAGATGCCCCTCAACTGAAGATTGGATAAAGAAGAAGTGCAACATCTACACAATGGAATACTACTCTGCAAAAATAATAATAATAATAATAATAATAATAATGGAATCTTGAAATTCACAGGCAAGTGGATGGCACTTGAAGAAACCATCCTGAATGAGGTAACCCAGTCACAAAAGGAGGAACACAGTATGTACTCGCTCATATATGGATTTTAGACCAGGGCAAAGGATCAACAGCCTATAATTCACACCACCAGAGGAACTCGGATACAAGGAGGACTCTAAAAGATTCATATAAGGTCCCTCACAGAAAAGCGAAGAGACAAGTCCCCAGAGCACATGGGAAGTGGGGGGGGGGCAATGAATGGAGAGAGAACTAGGAGAAAGAGAAGGGGAGGAGACGAAAGCATGTGCGACTGGGAAGATTGAATCAGGGTAGGAATAGAAGACAGGAGACAGAAAGAGAGAGATAGAGAGAGAGTGAGAGTGAGAGAGACAGAGACAGAGACAGAGAGAAACAGAGAACATAAAAGAGGGACCCATTATTGGTTTGAAGAGAAAACTGAACCTAAGGAAATGTCTAGAGACCTATAAGTCTGACTCCAATTAACAATTTGAGCAACTGTGAAAACCTACCATAAACGCCCTTCCTGGATAGTGAGATCAACAACTAACTTATCCACCATCATGGAGCCCTCATCTAGTACCTGTTGGAAACAGAAGCAAACACCCACAACTAAACACTGAGTCTAACTAGAATCCAGATGCAGAGGGAGAGGACAAGACCAGGTTGCAGAAATACATAGACAGCTGACCTGAACGAGGAGGAACTAAAGGGGCTCCAGACTGATAGCTGGGAATCCAGCATGGGACTGACTCAGCCCCCCCCCCCCCCGAATATGGGTCTCAGCTAGAAGGACTGAGCAGTCTAAGGGACCTCAAACAGTGGAACCAGGACGTATTCCTGGTGCACAAAAGGACCTTGTGGACACATCCCCCATGGAGGGATACTTCCTTAACCTAGAGACAGGAGAGAAGTCCTAGTCCCTACTTCAAATAACTTGACAGATTTATATGACCCCACCTGGATGGCATTGCCCTACATGTGGAATTGGGGGGGATAGATGGGAGGGGAGGGTGGTCAGGGTGCATGTGAGGGAGAAGAGTGGAGAAGAGGGATGGAGGGAGAAGGAACTGGAATCAACATGTAGAATTTAAAAAAAAAAAAAGTGGATTTATGAACAGGCTTACAAAGAGCTAGGGAAATAACTTAAAACCTGGGGAGGGGTATGGAAAGGAGGAAAAAAAGGATAAGTGTAATGAGATTGATGTAGTATGATCATAAAACAGTTAAGATCAGATCAATGGAGTACTAAATTATAAAAAAATGAATTCAAGTTGACTTCCAAATTAGGTTACAGAGACTCCTCAATTGACACAAACTTCATAAGACAATCTAAAACATAAATTAGGCTTTGACAGATTAGGAGTGAGAATCCCCAGTTTATTCATCTCTGAAACAAGCTCCCTAGGGACATGGAGTTGCTAATAGTCATATAAAGTAACTGCCAACACAGGTCAAGATGTTTGCCAACATTCTGACAGTCCTAAAACAAGCAAGAGAAGATCATGGTCAAGCAGTTAGCAATGCAAAACTGCAAGGAAGCAGATTATTTTTCAATCACAAATACACAGAGACAATTTCCTTAAAATATTGTGATCATCTAAAGAACTTAATAGGTAATGTTTTAATTGGCTTTGTAAATGGTTGATCTTTAAGCATGTGGCTACAATTTAACTCTAAAACATCTCTAGCTTTTAAAGTCTAAAGATGCTTAAAATCTTTATTGCTGGGTTCTGTTGTTGTTTTTGTTGTTGTTATTTGTTCATTTGTTGTTATGTTGGTCTTTGGTTTTGGGGTTTTCTAGACAAGATTTCTGTGTAATAGTCCTAGCTGTCCTGGAACTTACTTTGTATCACACTAGCCTTGAACTCACAGAGATCTGCCTGCCTTTACCTATGGGGTTCTGGGATTAAAGGTTAGTGTCACCATATCCATCTGAGATCTGGTTTTAACTACTGTTATCCAGATAATAAAACTGGGAACTACTAGCCCTACTGGGTAACTGTATGATAGCATCAGAGCATTCTGTAAAAAAGACAAAACATCTATCATAATTTTAAAGGAATTAATGAGTATGTACATTTTAACTGAACTAGGAATACCTAACTTCACTTACACACCCAATTAATTACTGGAATCATTGTACCATGAGTTTATTATAAAACTAATCGAGGAACTGTTGATCAAAAAAATCTGAACACCTAAGCCAAGTTGTTCATCCTCGAAATGATCACAAATTTTCACCATATGAGAATATGAACGAACTAGGCATCTGGTATCACAGATGTGTGAGCCTAATAGTAGCAAATATTGCACATCTTTACTCCCAGCACTTGGGAGGCATAGGCAGGCAGATCTCAGTGAAATGGAGGCTAGCCTGGTCTAAAAAGCCAGGTCCAGGACAGCTAGGACTATTACACATAGAAACCCTCTCTCAAAAAAAAAAAAAAAAAATATATATATATATATATATATACATACAGTTGGAAAATGATGTTCCTTTAATTAAAGAAACACTTTCAGTGTTTATCATGTTTATCATATCCTAGCTAAAAAATGTACACACACACACACACACACACACACCCCTTAAAAGACTTAGGTTTCTTTTTCTGCAATTCTTCCAAGACCTGAACAGCTTGGTACTAATTATCTCCATGTCTCTGAATCATGTGATCAACATCCAACAAATACAAAAATTCTTTGTTTTGAGTCTGACTTCATCCAAGTCCTAAGCTATGCAACTGAGACTTTCTAAGGTTCAAACTTCTAACAAGTGATTATTTTTTTTAAATCATGCTATTAACATTTTAGGACTCTTTTATTGAGATCTTGTTGATATAATCAGATACATAAAAGTTACAAAATTATACATTTGTTTCTGTTACTAGAGGAACATCAGAAAAATTCATTGGGCCTTATGAAGGACCTACACAAGACTTTGTCCCCTGGGAATTAATATAACTTTGCTGTTTTTCACTCTAATAGTCTATATTATTATTGTTTTCAGACAGGTTTTCACACATTAGCCCAGTCTATCCTGAACCTCTATATATTTGTTTTGTTTATGTGGAATACAGCAGGTTAATCTGAAGGAATTGTAGGTCAAACTTTGCTCTCCCACAATGCAATGGTATTCAGTTAGTATCTGTGGCTTTGGAGGTGGTCCTGTAACTAGCTCTTGTATACCAGACTGGCCTCAAACTCATAGAGATCTGCCTGCCTCTGCCTCCTGGTGCTGGGATTAAAGGCATGCTTAAAGGATTACTTTCTGTAAAGTAATACAAAATACATTTAAAGTTATTTTCATCTAAAAATCAATTGGAGTCCTAATTTAACTACTAAATATATCTGAGTCCAAATTCTGTCCTTTGACAAAGGGACAATATCTCTAACGAATAAGTTACCTATTATCACAAGCCAAGCCATAGCTACTCACTGGCAAAGTCAAAATTATCACTCAGGTTTCCTGATTCTCATCCAATAAGTATATCCTGCCCTTGACAGGTAAAGACTTTCCAAAGCTGTAAGTAGCACATGTCAGATAACAACAGGTCAATTATTTTCTTGAATTCTGGGACACACAGATCACAACAGCAGAAAAGCCTTAGTACTAACCTTTTAAAACCTTTATACTGAAAAACCCTCAAATACTCATCAAAAAAAAAATACAATACTTCTTACTCAAAGGTAGATTTCTATCATGCACCTGGCTGCTTGTTGAATGAGTGGCTGGATTGCCTCTTAAATTTCTCAGATCTCTAAGAAATCAACCTTCCTAGTTCACCAAGACTGTCCTTTGTGAAGACAGAATGAGTTGTAATAGAAACAGAGCTGCACTTAGGCAATTAAACTAAAATCCTTTAACTAATATCTATATCTATACCTATATAGAGAGCTTACTGAAAAGATTTTAGTATATATTTATATTCTTTAGTGTTTATATAACACACACACACACACACACACACACACACACACACATATATATATATATATTACAAAGATTACATAATGATTATAAAATATCAAACACATCTCAGACCATGTTCTTAGCCCTACCTTCCACCTGTAAGCCCTGATATCTGACAGATCCCTGTATGATCTGACATAAGAAAGAGGAGAATTTCATTTCTAAAAGAATACACAGGGCAAGGAGAAAGAAACAAAGCAAAGTTGTCCAGAAGAGCTTGTGTCTATGTTTTGTGTACAGTTTAAAACACTGGACAAAAATTCAAGATAGGCTTACTTAAAGGATAACTGTTTGAAGTAATACACATATACCTCAAGGTATTTAAGAATGATCAAACTGAACTGAGTGATCATTGGTGGCTCATGCCTTTAATCCCAGCATTCAGAAGGTAGAGGCAGGTGGATCTGTGTGAGTTGCAGGCCAGCATGATCTACAGAAAAGTTCCAGGACAACCTCCAAAGCAATACAGAGTAACCCTGTCTTGAAAAACAAAAAAGAAAAAAGAATTATCAAACTGTTCCAGCACTTTGGAGGCAGAGTCAGGCGAATTTCTGATTTGAGGCCAGCCTGGTCTACAGAAAAGGGTCCAATACAGCCAGAGCTAAACAAAGAAAATATGTCTCATTAAAAAAAAAAAAAAAAAAAAAAAAAATAAAAAAAGATAAAACTAAACTGGCACATAACATTTTTGTTGTCTAATCACTTAGCCCAGTTATTGCTGCCTATATGTGCTCAGGTTTGCAGCTATCCACTGGGGTACCAGTGACCGCTCCTTTCACCAAAGAAAAGTTACTCTCTATCCAATAAGCATCAACTTCCAAGAGCTCCCCAATTATGGTTTGGTTATGAGGAGTCCATACTCCATCCATTTTTTTTAATGGTAAGCAGGTCTTAACAGATGTGACCACATCTTCCATAAGTTCATATATGTTACAGACATAACCAAACGAAAATTCTCAGAATTCCTTCCCATTCTCTACATCTGCTTCTCTCTTCCACCCTATTCCCTGAGCTTTATGGGTAAGAAGTTAATCCAGAAACAACCCCAACTATGGCTGAGCATTTGTAGTCATTATTCTCAGCACTTTGAATAGCTTGGAATCTCTGCATTAACCACTACCACTGCAATAAAAAGCTGCTCTGACCATGGGTGAGAGTAGCACAAATTTATGGACATAAAGTATTTAGAAAGAAGTCCAACAAAATGATCATTTACCAATAAAAGAACAGTAGATCCCCCTGGATCCTATAACCTCCCTAACTGTAGGTCTTAACTATGTTTGCAATAACAAGCATGAACTCCCTCCTGTGGAAGTGGCCTCAAATCCAATCAAGAGAGCTCCTTATTACCCCGGTTGCCAGTCTTCCCACTACTGCCTCAGTGCCCAAATCTTGCCTTCCTGGTTGCTGCAGGGGTCAATATGGAACCACATATGTTTTTTTTTCTCTTGGTAGCCTGCATAGTACCTTCTAGAACTATGGGAACTAGTTTGGAGGGAAGGTTTCCTAGTCACTTCCAGCTTGCTTTCTCTATGTCCTATAATCAAGCTATGTGGTGTCTTTAGCATTAGGGTCCTGCCATCCATCTAAAGTAGGCAACTAAGAACAGTGATAATAATCTAGATTGTTCTGAGTTCCTATGTGAAGTTCCTGATTATAGACAGGTAACTTGCATAGAGACTTTAATAGTTTTCATATTTTCTTTCTCTCTTTTTATTCACTTTTTCCCCTGGGCTAAAATATATTAAAACGTATCTTAATCTTGATTATATCCTTATTACCTTTCTCCTATGACCCTGTACAGACAGAAATGGGAAAGGAGTCATTTTGAACAAGAATTTTCATAATTACCAAGGGATAAAATAAAATAAAGGATGAGAAAAAAACAAAAGCACACTACCTGAACAGCATTTTCAACATCTGTAGCTACTGTAAAATATCCAAGTGAGGGAATTACGAAGCTTCCAAGTCTTCTTTCTGGTATATATAACCCACCCCAACTACTATTTTATGACACTGGGCACACTCACTCTCAAACATAAATCTGAAACAAAAACTAAGTACATTCAATTACTGCTGTGGCTAGTTCTTGTTATTAGTCTCACTCAGAATTACTTGAGAATGCACTTCTATCTATTAGAAGTCCCAGGTAAATAATAAAAAAAATACTCCCACATGAATGTGATCTTTAAAGAGTTCTGCAACAGGACTTTTCTGCAGATCAGATCTTCCCACTGTGCTGACTACATGGAACAGAGATCTTGGTAACCCTTGAGGTAACTACGTAGACAACTCCAAAATCCAAAGTACGAAACATTTCAAATTTGAATGATCCAGCTTGGGAGAAAACAGCAAAAGCATCAACACATGTGTAGAAAACTAGAAAAACTGCACTACCATGTGAGGAGCTAAAAATAACATTTAATGAGGCTTGACTATAGTATCTTTGGTGAGAACTGTTTATCCAAGGTGGTATATGGATCTGTGCTCTCCTCAGAGGGAGAAAGTGAATAGAAGTAAATGAGAACTGTTTATCCAAGGTGGTATATGGATCTGTGCTATCCTTAGAGGGAGAAGGTGGGCAGAAGTAAATGTTAAACTCTCATCAATATATGCAAAGGGTAAGGTGAAAGAAAAGTTTAAAGATGCACGGATACAATAATCTGAGGTGTCACTTGGAAGTCAAAGGCTAGTTGGGAGAATATCTAAAATGAGAGAGTAAAGACTGGGGATGTAGCTCGGTGGTATAACACATGTCTGGAACAAAGATGAAGTCTTTGCTTTTGCCCCCCAATCTCTCTCTTTATCACTCTTCCTCTCTCTCAGTCCCCATTCTCCTTACTTCATTTATTGCCTTGTCACCCACCTCTCCGTGGAAAGCTAGGGCACTTTAGGACTGAAATGGCCTGAAGCAAATGCCTCAAGAGATGGACATTGTCACCTTAATGGGTGTAAGCCTAGTAAGGGTATTGAGTGCACAGCTAGACCATGTGTCGGCATGAAGGTTGGCTAAAGACTATGCATTTCCAGAAGAAAATAAGGGGCACAGTTACATGGCCACTAAAAAAAGGTGAAGGGTGCAGCAAGTAAGCAGTGATGAAAGCGGACCCAAGGCAAAGGCGAGAGAGAGGCAATATGCGAGGTTGAAAAGAGAGAAGACTACACAAAGACCTCACAATGTGAATGGATGTTTCAAGCAATGTGAAGGGAGGGTTTTACTAAGAATTAAGCATAGAAGACTGGGCCAGACTAAAGCATTGAGACCTTAGAAAGATAATCCCATAGGTAACCCCAAAGTCTGTCACTTGGTTGGTGAAGACACGTAGATGAAGACCTAGTTTGCAAGTTGAGTTGGAACTCTTAAGCTTTCCAGAGAGTAGATTTAAAATGTCATAGCTGGAATTACAGGCGGGATTTTTAAAAAGAAATCTAGTCTGTAAGCATAAATAACCCTCACCAAAGGAATGAAGAAAAACTGTGAAGGCTCAAGAATGTTTTAAAGTTCTGAGAAATGTGAGAAAAGACAAGGGCACAACCAGAGAAGCATACGAAGAATACTCACAGCGTATGGGTGGGAGACTCTAGCAAGAGAAAAAGGGATTTACACTATGGTGGGACCCCAAAGTGACTTTATTGTAGAATTTACACAGGACTATGGAAAGATTTCAGAAAATGAGGTGTTTGTTATACCTCCAGCACCTGGCTCTCAGCAAGAAACCAAGGTCCTAATCTTGAAGTGATTTAAAACCTCAAGAAGTGATTTAAAACCTCAGAGCTCTCAAATCATGCTTACAGGAAAATACTACCTTATAACCAGAGATCAGTTGCAGATCAAGAATACAATGATAGAACATGCATGTAAGAATTTTGTAAACTATAGAACGGGGTAAAAAGGCTAGTTTAGGATGGTTATACATAATCCTTTAATCCTAGCTCTGCAGAAAATGGATACTGGAGGATCAGCAGTTCAAGGTCATCCTCCACTACATAGTAAGTTCAGCTAGCCTGAGCTACATAAAACCATGTCTCAAAAATAAAACAAAAATCTGATCACCTATTTCATTATTTTCTAAAAGATAGTTATCATTCCTTTTTTTTTCTCTTAGCAGCAATCATATATGTCTTTCTTTTTGTTGTTGTTTTTGATAAATTTTTTAATTTAAATTTGCAACAAGCTTGTTTTAGATGTCAATCCCAGTTCCATCGCCATGCCCTCCTCCCCTGTCCCTCTCCCAACCCTCATCCCATCCCCTTTCTGCTCCCCAGGGAGGGTGAGGCCTTCCATGGTGATTTTCAAAGTCTGTCATATCATTTGGAGCAGGACCTAGGCCCTCCCCCATGTGTCTAGGCTGAGAGTGTATCCCCCTATGTGGAATGGGCTCCCAAAGTTCATTCATATAGTAGGGATAAATACTGATCCACTACCAGAGGCCCCACAGACTGCCCAGTCCTCCTAATTAATACAACATTCAGAGGGTCTGGGTCTGTCCTATGCTGGTTTCCCTGCTATTAGGCTGGGGTCCATGAGCTCCCCTTGTTCAGGTCAGCTGTTTCTGTGGGTTTCTCCAGCCTGGTCTTGGCCCCTTTGCTCATCACTCCTCCCTGTCTGCAACTGGATTCCAGGATTTCAGCTCAGTGTTTAGCTGGGGGTATCTGCTTCTGCTTCCATCAGCTCCTGGATGAAGGCTCTAGGATGGCACATATGGTAGTCATCAATCTCATTATAGAGAAAGGACATTTAAGGTAGCCTCTCCACTATTGCTTAGATTGTTAGTTGGGGTCATCCTTGAAGATTTCTGGAAGTTTCCCTAGTGCCAGATTTCTCTTTGTACCTATAATGGCTCCCTCTACTATGGAACCTCTTTTCTTGTTGTCCTCTATTCCTTTCCTGACTCAATTTTCCTGCTCTCTCATGCCCCCCTCCCCTCCTCTTCCAGGACATCTGTTCAACTATGTTCATAGCAGCATTATTTGCAATAGCCAGAACCTGAAAGCAACCTAGATGCCCCTCAACTGAAGAATGGATGGAGAAAATGTGGTACATTTACACAATGGAGTACTATTCAGAGAAAAACTAAACAATAACAACAAAAACAATGGAATCTTGAAATTCACAGGCAAATGGATGGAACTAGAAGAAACAATCCTGAGTGTGGCAACCAAGTCACAAACAGACAAACTTGGTATGTACTCACTCATATATGGATATTACACATAGAGAAAAGGATCATCATCCTACAATCCACACTGCCAGAAAAGCTAGGAAACAAGGACGACCCTAAGGCAGACATACATGGTTTCCTGGAGAAGGGGAAAGGGACAAGATCTCCTAAGCAAATGGGAGCTGGGAGAGGGAGTAGGAGATAGTTATTATTTCTAAGGTAAGATTAGAGTCAGAGAAAGTAACTACATCCTATTCATAAATATCCCTAGTATACAGCTCAGCTCTGGGACGACAGTTCTCATGTATGATGCCAATGCCACCGCAGACAAGTCTTCGCTTTAATTACATTCACTTCCAGATCAATACTCTGGTTTCTTGGCAAGTTCATAGAAAACACAACCCTGGGTCTAACACTGAAGCATGGCTGCTTTTCTTTGAATGTTCTCGTGTTCCAATAAGGGTTTCTCTTTCTCTGTTGTTCTCACTTTGTTCTTAGTCACTGCTTCTTATTTCCCCTTCTAGATTCCCTAACCCTAATCATATCTCTATTAAGACATATTCTAATAAATGTCTCCAACATATTTTCAAATTCAGGAGAAAACGTACTTAGTGATTAGCATTAATTTCCTTAAAACAGCTTCCATTGGCCTTGCCTTTATCCATAACTTTCCCTGCTTCCCCCCAGCTCTGTCAAATAAACAGGCAAACCTGTTTGACCAGTTTGCTGTAAATGCTACTCTGCAAAAAGACCAACCGGACAATGGATAAAGCTATGGAAAGCACAGAGACCAATTTTTTTTTTTAAGTAAGTTGCACAATACCTGCAGTGTAAAAAGGCCTTTTAAAAACTAAGTCAGCAGCACATACTCGTTTATGTCATTGTCAGAAATACGTAAAAAAAAAATCCTCTTGGTATACTCTCCTATGTCGCTATGGCAACAATGCAAAATAATAGTAAGTCTGAAATGCTGTTTAAAATTTATAAAGGAGCTAGGTATGGGGACTAAAGCATTACAAATCTGACACCAGTTGTGCCATACATAAAAACTAAAAAATAGCTGATGGTTGAATTTCATTCAATTATATAGGTGTGCACACTTAAGCAGAATAAAAAGTTTTGAATTTTGCAAAACAGGTTACTCAAATGAGGATTCTTCCCATGGATGTCCTTTGATGTTGCTTTCAATAGCAAAGCCCTTTAGTTTAGTTCATTTAAAATATGAGACACTTTTAAACAATTAGTTTCTTTTACTGATAAAAAGTATTTATATGATGCAATAATGTGTGCAATTAATATAGCAAAATATCAATTATATAACTTTACAACTCTGTGTGTTATGCATATATGTAGTTTAGCATATGTGTGCCTCTGTCCTGGTAGGTCAGGCACATCTGTGGAGCTCAGAGAACAACCTGGAGTTTTAGCCCTCACTTTCCACCTTGTTTGAGACAAAGTCCCTTGGTTTTTTAACTGTGTAAATCAGGCTTCATAGCCTGTGAGTGTCCAGGGATTCTCTTGTCTCCACAGGAATCCTGGGATTACAGACATACTCCTATGTCTGGCTGTAGACTAATTTAAAGACCCAAACTCATATGCTGAGGCTTGTAGAAGAAATTCTTACCTTACTGAACTATCCCCTAAACCTTAAAAATATTTTTTAAAAATTTTAAATATTGCCCCTATTCCTTCAGCTGTTTTGAAGTTTTATAGTTCATATGATTTAATTTGTGAAACATAAAGAAAATCTTACAGCTATTACATCAGATTTGCACAAATAACTTTACTTTTCCAACACTTGGGCACACACTTGGACTTTTCACACTTAGAGAAATATTAGTCCCATAGTTTCTTCTCATTAAAACAAGGTACATTTAATGCAATATCTAAAACAAGACTTCAGATCTAGAAAATATTTTATGCATTAAAAATTCACATAATAATCTAAGGCCATAATGAAGATCTCCAAAATGTCCCTACTATGCAGTCTTTCCATCTAATCAAATACTTTAAAACTTAGGCAACTTTCCAGTCTGAAACCAGCAGCTGTCTTTGAACCTGAAGCCTAGACTATCCTAGATACTCTACAGCTCACCAATAAAAAAAAAAATTGCATTTTTGTTCTATTATTCAGTAATTAATATCTATCTACATGAAACAATCCCACCTACTCAAATTTCAATTTAGCCTTGCAGTCTCTCTAAAGGAGTACTGAGAATAAATATCTAATGAAAATAAAACTGAATTTGTGCACACACAATGTGGAATAGAACAAAAATCTGAAACTGGAATCACACAACTCTCTACGCTTTGTAAGTAATAGGACCGCATACTGTAAAGCAAAGAATGGAAAATAAACCACAGAAAGTCGACTCTGCCAAAGAGAAATACTGGTAACAGAAAGTATCATTACAGTCTCTCAAAGCCATCAGCAAAGCTAACCACATTTCACCTTTAAATTGCTAAACACTATATTTCATTTTTTTCACTAAATTCTTATATTTTCTAAAGCTATGCACTACTGAGAGTACTATACAAAAAGAGTATGAATTAACCATAGATAGGATTGACTAATAGACTTACTAATTTGAGCTAAACATAATTACATATAAGCAATTAATCACTATTATGCCTTCCAATTAATGTGTAAATAACATGTACAGTGTTCAGGTATTGGCTAGTTACCAAACAACTCATATACATAAACATTTACTCTCAAAATATTCACTAGTCACAAAAAAAGGTATTTATTTATTTATTTATGGTGCACATTTTAAGTATTTGTTGTGGATATAAAATATCATCACTTCATCCAAATAGAGAAAAGAGATTAAGACAGAAAATAAGGGATATTTACACATCCCTGTAATAAGCTTCAGGGGAGGAGGGGAAGAAAACAAACTTCATGATCATCCTTCCACTGCTGGCTGTATGGGTTAATCATTACTTGTTCACAACGTTGAGTTTAAAACCCTGGATCAACATTATAGTTTGTTTGGCTATGGGTCTCTGCATCTGTTTTCATCAGTAGCTGGTATACAGTCACTCATAAATGGGCATTAGTTGTAAGGAAAACCATGCTACAACCCACATACACAGAGAAGCTAAATAACAAAGAGTGTTCAATGTAGAGATAAGTGAATCACACTGTGAAGGGGAAATACAATGGACATTGCCAACAGAAGGGGGAAAGGGGCTGGAAGCTGGGGTGGGGATAGGTAGAGGAGGGATCAGGTCGGGATGAGCTAGAGCAATAGAAACTCCCAGGAATCTATCAGAAAGATCCTAGCTAAGACTCCTAGCACTTGGGGATATGAAGCCTGAACCAGCCATCTCTGTAACCAGGTAAGAATTCCATGAGAAAGACTGAAACACTAAACCTGCCATAAGCCCTTCAACTTACAATTTGCCCTGCCTACAAGATGTGCTGGGGGAAAGATGATGCAGATATTGTGGGAGTGAGCAACTAATGACTGGCACTGGTGAAGACCCATGCCCTGAGGGCCAGAATTCAGAGGTGGGATACCCCAAACACCTAGGAGCAGGCATGGGGGGAAAAAGTAAATTAAAATGATTCATAATCACATTCTGCTATACTTGTAGATTGATGCCTAGGCTAAATGTCATCAGAGAGGTTTCACCCAGCAAATGATGGAAATAGTTTGTTAACTTTTGATATATACCTTCAGTTTTGTTTGCTTCGGGCTCTATTAAAATGAACAATCAATAGCTTGTGAGATCATCCAATACATAGAGTACCAACAACATCAGTTTGAGGAATGGTTGGTGTTTAGATAGAGTTCAGCTGGAACAGAGGTGTTCTGGGAGTACAGCATCCCCCAGAACTCTGAGCTGGCTTCTCTGCTCCCTTCACATATTTCAGTGTTTGTTAATCCACTGGCTTCTCAAACAAAACACTACAAACTGGATCACCTCATAAATTTCTGAAATAACCTCCAGACCCAGCCAGCCAGAACTTTGGGAACTAAAACATCTAATCAAAAACCCAAGGGCTGTTTGTATTAAAACAGCTCCCACTTGTTAGTAACAAACAGGTAACCTTGTAGACACTATGCTTAAGACTATCTCTTTTATCTCACAGAAGCCTTGTAAAACATGTGCTTTATTCCCTATTTTGCAGAGTAAGGATAGAAAATGAACTGCAAGCTCCAGGACATGGAACTTAACTGAGGGAAGGTAGAGCAGGAATGTCTAATATTCTTCCCTTCATCACCTAATGACTCACTTCTTGAAGTTCCCTCCTTTCCCCTCATTCTGCCTTGCCCTATTGCTTTCCACTGTCTTTCTCTCTTTTTTTTTTTGTTTTCATTTTATTTTGTTTTTTGTTTGTTTGCTTGTTTCTCCCTCTTTCTCAAACGAGTTGCCAAATTTTTCTTCTATTTTCCTACCATCTCTTGGTACCTTTCCTGGTAAGCCCATCAACTTTCAATGTTCACACTTATGCAACATGCTATATCTGTCATTCTTGCATTCATCAATCCATTAATCTACCGACTTACTGTCTAACCTAGGACGTCTCTTCACAAAACTGAATACAGATCTCTAATGAACTTTCTATATCGCTTCAGATGCTGCATGCCCCCAAAGGGACCTGACTTCTTGACTTCTCATATATCTGTCTCTTATCCCAAATTTCTGTATTCCACTAGCACATCCATCACCTGCTCTTGCAGACTCTATCCCTTGGAACACATTCTTCTTCACTCAAGCAACACTTACATATTAGGTCCTCTTATCAAGGTCATCCCAATACATAAAAGCTGTTCCTGTCTCAGATGTCTGAGGTCCATCCTTCTAGACTGCTGTGCAAGGTGACCTCTCACCTCTTTTAAAAAACAATTCTGCATAGAGACCCACATCCCTCAGGGGGGCAAACAAACTTCTAGGATCATATGTCTGCTAAGCTTGATTTTATGTCACCTTCCAGGAATCCTTTAAAGTCTTCTTGAATTAGTAACTAGCCATTCCCAAATACCTGCTCAGGCACTCTGATCACACTTCCACCACAACACTAAAGGACAGTTCTCTTCTATTTATTAATAGTAGTTCCTTATGAATGTGAAAAGTACCCTGTAGTGTATTGAGCAGCTGTTCAATGTCAAGACACTGTGCTTCCCCATAATTTAAAAAAAAAAAGTTCCTATAATTCTAGATCACACAGCACTAGACTTCCCTCTTAGACCCAGAAACTACCTCAATTAGAATTGTTTGCACAATCTCAGAGCAGAGAGACTGGCAATTGGTTTTGCTGTTAATAAATGCTTGTTAGAGGAAAGAATATATGTTCATGAAATGCTTCAGATTAAGATCATATGACTAACACAGTTTTCAAAACTAACAGACTTTTTTCAAATTTATTGGATTATGTAGCTCCTCCTTAGGCAGTATGCAAAGTGACATTTAAATAATTAAACCAGCATCCAGTATGGTTAGCAGGATTATCAAATTACACTTTTACTTAGCTTCCAAGATAGAGGATTTTAACACTACATTATACTGGCTGAAAGAAGTATATAAAAATCTATACTCCTATACCCAAACCCACACAATTCATTTTAAAATGAATTTAATTTAATTCATTCAATGTAATTCAAAATTTTAAAAAAAAGTCAAATTGTCTACAGTGAAGATAGTCTTCTAAAGATCTCACATACAAAGTTTTCTGTATATAAACATATTAAAACCTTGCATACACAGGTCAAACCACTCAGCACAGCAAAGAGCACATTAACAAAATTTATCTCTCGCAAATCTACAGGCTTTGTCCTTGACAATGGATACATCATTTCACTAGGATGAGAGAGAAAGAGAAAGAGAGAGAGAGAGAGAGAGAGAGAGAGAGAGAGAGAGAGAGAGAGAGAACAGATAATAATACAGCATCAGGACCTGCTCCCAGCCTGACAGCAGAAAGTGATAGCTGATAACAGAACGGACACCCACACCCAGACAAAGCATATAAAGAAGAATGGCACCTCTGTCTCCATTCTAACACTTCAGCCAGCAGGCAAAGACTATGAAGTGTAAGCAAAAACTAGTTCTCTACCCCTCAACAAATGGCACTGTGGAATCTTTATAGATTCATACTTATCACCCAGACACCACAAAAGAAAATAGCATATCCAGTAACTTCTGAAGAAGGTTTACAAACTGCTTATCTCAATGGCTTTCTTTGAAGTTCTGGTGGTTAATACAGGGTGAACTACCCAGATAATACCTATAAAAATAAGCACCAACTCATGTTGCCCGTATAATGCATATTGCATAAGCAGGCAAAAGTTGACATTGTGTGTGTGCCTTGGCAATTTTCAGGTGTACTCCGGAATTTCAGATTTAATTAATCAAGAAATCTGGTTTGGGATGCAACTCCATAAATTATTTTGAATGGAGTCTGAGGATTGAGGTTAGGTTTAACAGCAATATTTAAAGGATGACTAAGTCCAGGACCACTCATGGGTACCTTGAAATATCCCAAATTAAATAGCTAGAAAAGTTAACTATGGAAAACTTTTATTAAAAAAAAAACTTACAAAATCTTGCCATGAAATGCATTTATTGAGCTTTGGGCAGTAGCAGTACCATGGCCAAATGAGGCTTATTTGAGCTCAGACATGATTATTCCTAATTGAAATGTATTTATTGAACTGTTTGTTATAACAGCTGTTCTAATTGTCATTATAAACACAAAACTGAAAAAAAAAAAAAAAAAGCAGAAGCATGGCCAGTAGTATGTCCAGTCATTAACACGTACCAAACAAAGCTGACCTGGTGTTCTAAATGCCAACATTCTTCCTCACAGTTTAAAAATGTTCCTATAGCACAGACAACACTAGAAGTGCACTTAATCTTGCTGGTGGCAGATAAACTGGTCATTCTCTCTAATACTATCTAGAAGAGTTCAGAGTTGCTAAACAGACATGGTCAGAGCAAGGCCTCAAGCTACCAAGAAATAGTTTCTTCAGGAAAAGTTAACTTCAGACTCAAATTTAATTTGATTAACAAAAAGTTCTGTTCTTCCTTACCACATACTTAAGTGTATGATTTTTTCCCCCGGTTAATTAAAAAAAAAAAAAAAAACAGCCTAAGGACAACCAAGGCATGACTGTTAATGCTATTGGAATGACTAAGGAAGAGTTTCTAACGTTTTAACCTTTTTAAGACAATTGCTTCCCCCCCCTTCCCCCCCCTTCCCCCCCCCCCCGGGCAAATGATTTAAGGAAGCCTACATCCAACAGGGTTATTTGTATATGTTTGTTTGAGGGAACATGGGATTACAGATAGAAGCAACAGCATTTGTGGCATCCAGCCAAACGGCCACACCTTCCTGTCATTAATTTTTTGAGGAAAAAAAAAAAGCAGATGTACAAAGTGATGGCCTAAGATGACAAAAAACTTCAATGCTTTCCTTTGAAAATGTTCAGAAAGCAACCATGTGAAACAGAAGCCTGTGACTTGTCCTGACACTGTGTCACAATTGTGACTTTCCAGGGAAGGTGAGGATCAAGAAAGTCACCCCTTTCTTCCCTTGTGACAACCCCTCCCCCTACCTAGACTTTTCACATTCGTTAATTTCCTGAACTGTAAGCACTTTCCTGCCTCCGCTCCCTCCTTCACGTCCTTCAGAACTCTGAAAGATGCTGATGACTGGTACCAGACACAGGCACAGCAGCGATCCTGTCCCTAAGAGCTGCAGAGTGACATGTTTTCAGTCCCCAACTTTACAACCCTTCAAACCTAGGAGCTCACAGATCAGGTTCTGCCTCCAGACACCTCTGGGTGTCCTTTTGCCCCGGACAGACGGACGCACTGCATCCGCCAGCGCTGGGCGATGGATGCGCTCTCCTCCTGCACCCCCCCCCCACCCCGCCCGCAGACAGGCAGCACCCATCCCGGGCCTCGCGTCTCCCTCACAGCAGGCAAGCCCTGGGAGCCCTCCGGCTCACTCCGCAGAGCTCTCACCTCCCAGCCCGGCCGGCCCTGCACCCCCGTCCGCCATCCCCGGGCCACTCGCGAGTCCGCCGCTGCGGTCACCGAGAGAGAGGTCCCGCGTGTGCGCGAGCCGGGGCAGCCCCTTCCCCGATGCACCCGTCGCGCACCTCCCGCGGGAACCCGCGAGCCAGAGCGTCCCGGGCGGGGCGGCGGCTGCAGGCGACCACCCCGTCCCGGTCAAGCGCGAGGTCCCGCGTCGGGACAGGCGCTCCCGCCGGCGCGGGGGACACCTCAGGGGTGACAAACCGAGCTAGCTGTCCACGGCGCCGCGCCAGAGCCGCGGGGGGCGTCCGTCCGTCAGTCCGTCCCTGCCTCCCTGCCGGCCTCGGACAGCCGGCAAGTGGGCGATCCCGAGCCCTCGGTCCCCACGCCCGTGCGGGCGCCCGCCGCTTACCGCGTGCCCCGGCTGCCTGCCGCGCGGGAGTTGGGAGAGCGCCCGTGTCGCGCGCGGGACGGTCGCCTTCCGAGGCTGGCCCTGAGGGGACGCTGCAGCGCGCCTGTCGGCTTAAGACGGCCGCTCGCGGCCAGGCGATGCTGCACCGTGCCCTCCCTCGGGGCCGCAGCGCGCCTGCTCCCCCGCCCGCCCAGCCCCGCGGGCCCCGCCCCCTCCCTCCCTCCCTCCGCCCGGCCGGGCCCCGCGCGCCGCCCCGGGAGCTGGAGCGCGCTCAGGCCCGCGCGCGCCCGCGCTCCCCCCGCACCCCTGCACCACCCCCGGGCCGCCGCTCGCACCTCCTTGCCTCGCGCTGCCTCGGCCGGCGGGGACACCGATGCGCACGCGCCTCGACGGCGGCGGCCCGGGATGCTGCGAGGCTGCACCTGCCGCAAGGTCTCCCCCTCGAGGCGCGCCTGCGCCCCGCTGCTCCTCGCCGCCCGCCTTTTTTTTTTTTTCTTTAATCTCCCGCCCCCCCCCCGCCGCCGGCGCTACAGAGGAGCGGAGCCCGCGGGGCGCCGGCGCTCGCCCCCTCCACTTCCTGTGGGCCAGCCTGAGAGTCGCTCTGAGAGGGGAGCCGCGGGTCCGAGCGCACGCCTGCGCACACGTGGAGAGCGCAGAAAACGCGGGCCTCGGCCGCCTGGAAAAAGCCAACTGGGGCTGCTCGTGAAAGGGCCATTTAAAGTTTTGCTTCGTTGGGTCCGGCTTCCTGATTCTGACTGAAAGTGTTTGCTAGCCGCGTGGCCGCCAAGTTGGCTTCCAGGTCAGGAAGCAACACTTCCCAAAGAGTTTGTGACCTCTGGTGCCAAAGACACTGGAGACCAAATGTCGGTGGCAGGCTACAGGCTGCAGAAAATTCAGGCACTATTTTCTACACACACACACACACACACACACACGTGTGCTATGATGCAGCCATGAAAAGTTTGTGTTTAAATGTTCAGACACACACACACACACACGTATGTGTGCTACGATGCTGCCATGAAAAGTTTGTGTTAAACTGTTCAGAGATGAAAAAAGAAGGATGCCGTTATTGCTGTTTTAATGCACCAACTTAAGCAAAAAAGAAATTTGTGTAATGATATGACCGATTATTCATTGTTCTTATTAACAGTATATTTAAAAACTATAGTGCCCAAAGGTCATAATCCCAAATCTTTGCTCTAATGGAGTTTTCAAATACCTACAAAGGCGATAATGCACTTGTCTTCTTTGTAAGTTAGAAATCTCCATACTTGACCTAAGGAGATTAATATGGTGTACATTTATTTTTTTAAATTGCAATAGAAAAATGATAGAAAAATGAAAGCAAGTATCAAATATAATATAATAAATAGAGAATATGAAAAATTTCTTTAAAAGCTTTGTTTTCTCAAAAGTCATGTTCTAGTTGCAAGTAATTGTCCTAAAAAAAGTGTACATAAATTCTTGACATTAGAGATTTAATAAATAATTTTGACTTATCTTTTCTATAATTTGTGTCACATCCATGTGCTTAATAAAATCATATTAACTAATAATACTGTATTTTTGTCATACTTAAAAGATGTTGAAAAATGTTGAAATTACTGAATATTGTATGTAGCTATATCCATGAATTTTGTATCTATGATCCAGACATTATTCGACATGTTTACCACAGCCCAGCACCAAAAGGACGTTCCTCAACTTAAGCTGATTATGCCTTTGCATAAATTAGAATGGAATTATGTGTCTGGGCTTTGAAACAATAAAGGAAATCATAAAAGTAAACCTCACTCTCTTCATTTTAAAATACCATAGCCACTGGCATTTAATATAACTGAGAGGATAGTTAGATAACATGAATAACATTTACTTTATTACTTCCCTTCAAAGAAGGGTGCATAGTTTTCACATTCAATCCGTCTTTTAAGTTCCTATTCACACTAACAGGAATTGCTCCGGTTACAGAGTGTTGCATTAGATAACATATCCTATCCGTAAAGGATGTTTCAGCCTAGGTAAAATAAATTTGGTGTGTTTTTGCTACATACCACATTCATTATTAGTTCATATAGTTTAATATAAAAAGGCTTATTATAATTCTAGAGACTCTTGGACCAAAATGATTTCAGTGGAAAATATCAATACTTGTGAGACATAACAGCTTCGCTAGTAATCATTAACTATTAATTTTGTGACACAACTGAGTTTTACTCTTTATTAGCTGTGTTACCAATTGCTGTCTCTCTTGATATTTTTGACCAATAAGATAGTCATGATGTGGTGCTGGAGAGAGGGCTCAGAGATTAAAAGTTAGCCCTGCAATTATGGATCTTGCCCTTATTTGTAGAGAGTAATAGCTTACAAACATTTAAGAAAACACATGTGTGTATACAATTAGATTATTTAAGTTAATTAACTATGAGGCAAATCATAAGGAGAAAGGAAAAGGTGAGAAATTAACTTGTGCAGGACTTGATATAAAGGGTCTTGGAAGTGATTCAATTTGTTTCAAGACAGTAACAGAGAAAGTCTATCAAGTATTGAGGATTACTTTGTGTGAAAATAGTATATTGTTAGTTCTTCCTTGACAAATACAATAGCCTACTTCGTATTATAAATAAAAAGTTAACTTTTATATCTCAACATTAAAACCTATTGCTTTTTTTCCAGTGTACTTTTCACCATTTTGCTCCTAATGAACAAGTGAGTGCCCATAGGTGCAGAACTGTCAGTCCTGTTTCAAATGTGAACATACCCTGATCCTCTACCCCAAGAAGAACTGAGAACAGAAAGATCAAGTTGCAAATTCATCCTTTAAATATGACGAAAGTGATATGGAGGAAGTTAGAACTGAGTAAGAACACATAGGAAAGCTTCACAAACACTTACTTGAAAGCCCAAATGTTGTGAACGATGAATAAAATTCTCAGTAGGTCAACAGGTCAACAGTAGAGGACACTTGACTAGAAAGAATAGAAAGACTGATCTAGCTATGTTTTTCTCCTTTATTAAACTCACCCATTATTATCCACAGTGTGCCACTGTTTCTGTTGATGTTCTTAGATAAAACCACTCTTTTTCCGATTTCAAGTAGAAAGAACAAAGACAAAACCACACACAAAATACATAAAAGAAAAAGTAGGCAGTGAGATGTCAGGATCCATATATGGTATGTAACAATTTGAAAAAAAAAAATTCAGAAGGGGTAATGGAATTTGAATAAAGATCTCTTGGAAACAATACTAGAGAAGAAAAAAAAATGCACCTAAAAAAATCTATGAGTTTTGGGCTTTTCATAGCAAATGCCATATGACTTAATAAGTTTTATTGATGTATTGAAACACTAGCAGGGATACGAATATATAACGGCATTATTACTTATGTAAAATCAGTGTGTTCTACAAATATATCCTTAAAGTCTTTAACAATAGTTCTTTCTACAACCAAGTATAAAATGGTATAGTATAGACAGATACATAGATGTACATCTGTAATCTTAGCACTAGAAAGTAGCAACAGGAGAATCGGAAGTAAAAGGTCATCATAGTCTACATACTAACTTTGGAACCAGTCTGAACTACATGAGCAAACCTTTAAAGAGACAAAACTAAATAAATAAATAATGACATATTTTTCTATCGTTCACCCCTGTAATGTTGATCATGCAATAAGGAGCACAGCAGAACAGATTTAAGTTCAATTGGGGGAAGAAGAAATGGGTGGCTATCCATTCCAATGTCCCTTTATTAATAATCTCAAATGTTTGAATATATTGCCTGGGAGGACATCTACAGCTTCCCATACATTGAACACTTCATAAAGTACCTCTGATGGTCATTCTTCCAAATGTGATTATCTGTTTAAAGATAATAATAGGGGCCCGATGTCCACAAAGACTCAGTAAGTCTAATTTAATGTTAATAATAATCATTTAAAGTCAAATGATAATTATGAAAATTGTGACATCTATTTTGTACCACTAGGTCTAATTTGACACCAGTAATAATAATGATCAGTGAAATTATAATTATCATGAAATACATGTTGTTAACTTTGAATCCTTAATATCAAGTTTCAGACAAAATATCTCATTTACTTCTCATGAAAATCCTACAAAAGTGTGTTAAGTATTGTCCTTGTTGAATATAAAGTAGAGGTCGTGGGATAAGACTTAGCCAAATTCACTAACAGAGCAGCAAAATGGAAAGTTCAGTTGAGCTATGTTTGAGTCAGTAGTAATGTTCAGGATTATTTTTATTATTGGGAAATAGCATGGATAAAACTCTGATTCTTGATCTAGTGTCCAATGAGTTGAACATTTAAAACACTTTCTAAAATTTTGTGATGAACCAGGTTTAATCAGTTATGGGAAATATATGGTAACATCGAACCTTTCTTACATAATCATTGACAAACTTCAGGCCTGGGAAGGGTCATACACTGGATTCCTACACTGCCTATATCTAGTCTCTGACAGTGGTTATTGCCACAATTTTATCAGAGAGTACAACCATGTCACAGGACATTAAAGCTAAGTCTCAGTTCAGCAAATGCCTTCAGGTCTATTCCCATGCACTTTCCAGATACTACTTATTATTACACAGCTTGTTAGACTCATCCTGTAATGCCTTCTGGCAACAAAGAGTTTTATAATGTATTAAATATTGTACTAATGCTTATTATAAGGACTTGAATTTATTGTAAGCCTTAGGCAATATCAACTAGTTCTGAAATCCAATCAGCAGGCAGACGATTACATGATCATCGTATGCTTTAAGTTTTGATAAAAGGGCTGCTTGACTAAATACATCCATAGCAGCTTTTAGATTCAGTAAGCATAATTAAAATGTCAAAACTTTCTGTCATTTTTTCCATGTGTCCTTGTATTGATGAGCATTAGTGAATACTTCCTTCTTAAATGTTAATTTGCCTGATAATGTTACTTACTCACACTGGGCAGTTAAGGAAGACTTTGATTCTTTTCCAGATATTTCCTTCAGTATTTTCACACTAAGAACAAATTGCATTGCTTTTAAGAAAGTAGTAAGGAAGCTGGGCATCGTTGTGTATGTTTATAATCCCAGCACTCAGAAGGCAGAAGCAGGAAGACCTCTGTGAGTTCAAGGCTACCCGGGTTTACATAACAAGTTCCAGGATAGCCAAGACTACATAGAGACATAGAGAGACCCTGTTGGAAAAAAAAAAAAAAAAAAGGAAAATAAATCTTCAAATTTGGTATAAACACTAATTTGTTGCCCTTTGATTTAATTTTCTACAAATCCTGGTATTTAAATGTCTCTTTATTAGGTTAGACTTTTTCTCCAAAGTTAAATTTATAATTGCTTTTTCATAGTGCCAGTCTTCATTTTGACCCTTCCAATGTCTACAAAGGAACTAGACTACTGTACAAGGGAAAAACAAAAAGGTTAAGTCTTTTTGCTAATACCCAAACCTATTATTGTTTTAAAAGTGCATGTTTTTATTTATATTTTGGAACTGTGTATGGAATAACTCTATTGCCTTGCCTTCCTCCACTGCCTTCGTTATATTGTATTGTAAAGAGCAACAGTGTGCAAATAAACTGCCTAAAGGCATATTCACTGCAAGAAAAGTCCCCAGTAGTAGTATACCACTGTCATGTGAGGAACCCTGGGTCAAGAGGGCATTTTCTCTATAAAATTAGAATTTGAGACTCTTACATAAACCAGATAATGATTGCTTTAAAAAAAAAAAAGTCAATGTCCAGAGAAAGTTCCTTGCATGTGTGCTTAGAAATTATCCTAACACACCAAATTAATCCTCTCTACCAGATCATCTTTCCTATACAACTCAAAGAATTTCCTAACATGAAACACATGTGAGGGTTCAGAATTTGTGCCTAATCTCAATCAAGTTAAGTAGTTCTGAGCCCAGAATAACTGGTAAACTATGAAAGAAAATGGACAAGACAGAGAAAAGTTTATAGCCTGATAAACATTTTTATGAAGTCGAATTGATAGGATACAGAGATGAGACCAAAGGCTAGAATCTCGAAAACTTCATTCAGCTGCATCTGGGCTCTAATGACGATCCCACAATTTCCAATCCCTGAAACTCCTGTGACTCCAATTCTCACCTTTTGTGTGAAGAAATCTTGTGATTTTCTTCTTAGTCACTACGCACTGGGAAAATAAGTGGAGATTTCCAGGTGGTTATGAAAATCTTGGAGAGAGGAAGAAGACTGTTATACTAAAAAGGAAAATGTAACTTTCCGAGATTCAGGGAGCTTCTAAAACCAAAAGGTCTCTCCCTACAGTTAAATGGCTAGACAACTGCTGGAGAGAAGAGGCTTCCGTGGAGGCTGAAGGCTGCCAACATATTAAGCAAATAGCTCAGGGATACAGATATTGTGAGCTGTCATACATTCTGAGCTGGAAGTTTTGGCATTGTGAACATATTTGAGTTTTCTATGCTCTTATCAGTAATTCCAGTAAGTTTATTAGTTATCTAAAAATAGATTTTGGTGAAATAATTTCTTTGTGTTATTATTGATGTCCTATCTATGGTCAATAACTATTTTTGGTCATTCCTCCTCAAGAAAAGTAACATAACATAATTGGCATTCAAACAGGAACCAAGAGAGTCAAAGATGATTGGGAAAAGTATGGTTACATGGCCCCTGTTTGAAAGTGGGGCATCCATGGGAGGAAATCATAGTATGGCTACTTTCTTTATAGTGATTGCATTTTAGTGATTGCATGCTTCCTGTGATTGGTAATATGATATGCAACAAAGGCCAATCTAAGAGCATAGTGTTCTTGGGAACCAAAAGTAGACACCCTCCTCTATATGATATTGATTTGCAGGCCTCCTGGATGAATATGGTGTGTTATGCAAGTATAGATAAATCCCTTAAATAGCTTAAATTGCTAAGTTAATATAGTATTAAACCAACTGCTAATGACATTATTACACCTATAGACTAGTGCATCTCTCAGTAATAGATGGCAATTAGAACAAAGATTCATGACTGGTCAAAGTGGAGAGATTGAGAAACCATGGAATGTGCACGTACATGTGCATGTGTGTGTGTATTGGTCAGGAAGATATCAGCAGGTATCTTTGGAAGTTGGCATTCTCCTTCCACCTTTTTGAAGCAGGAGCTCTTGTATTTCTGCTCCTGTAATATAATTATATCACATCTCCCTCCTTCCCTTAAATCTTTCTTGTGCCTCCTTTTTTTTATTAAATTATTACCACACACACATTCATACTGGCATTTGTAATAATTTATGATTTTTTGCCTTATAATGTTTTTCTTGTTTTGTTTTTTTTATCATAGCCATATCACACAGAAAAATAACACTGGTACTCAAGTGGAACACTCATCTTGTCTGGCTAGATTTCATAGTGCTGAAACACCGGCCAGGATAAGTAACTATCAGTGTTATCCTGTTGTGAACCTTGAGAGCTACAGTAACAACCAACCTGGCAAGACCTGTCACTTGTTTAATAGTGAAAAAAAAATGTCATGGGAGTAACCAACTACTTTCTGTTCCTAGCATTGAAACCTATATCTGTGACCATTTTTAAGACCAACAACTTGTCTAGATCAGTCATAGACCCAATTACTATAACTTCTCTAAATGGGTATGGCATTAAACCAACTCCTAATGACTTACTGTTATAACCATAATAATAAGTAATAGATGATAGCCTGGAGGTCTGTCCTACCTTTAACACAGAGGAGGAGAAAGTATGTAATTCAGCATGCAGGATGAATTAGCCAATGCACAGGATATGGTAAGCTTGTAGTATACAATACAAAATAATAATGTCAGCTAGAAGCATCTTCTATGAGTAGCATGACTTATTCACTAGAAAGAATTCTAAAAGGTGACTCCAATCCTACTTTGAAGAATGTAATTAAAGGTAATATCAAACATAGTTGAATAACAATGTTATTTTAGGTCATTATATTTGAAAATATTTATGAAATTGGGGGTTACAGAGATGGCCCAGCAGGTAAGAGTGCTTGAACCTATATCAGAGAAACCAAGAACAGTTCCCAGAACCTATATCTCACAACTACCTGGAAGCAAAACTTCAGGGGATCCAGGACCTTCTTTTGTTCACAGGCTCTCCTACACATGTAGCATTTTTTTACACAGATACACATGTTAAAATAATAAAAATCAATCTTAAAAGAAAAACTATTATGAAATTATATATATATATATACATATATATATACACACACACACACATATATATATATATACACACACACGTGCATTCAAGTTACACTCATTTTTACTGTTGTATATAAACTTTTTATGAAATAGAAAACTTGTATTTTAATATAAATGAAGTGAGATACTTCATTATTAAAGATATTTAATCTAAATATTTCAGATATAAAATGTGGTTGATGAATGTTGCTGGGAAGTTGAGTTATATAATCAATCTCCAATAAGCAATAGATTAAAGAACATTTTTGGAAGTAGTAATTTATAACATAAGAGAAGATGTTCCCTTCTTATTAAATAAAGAATGTTTGTCAGCTCAGTCAAAAAAAATATTATCTACTTATAATAAACCTGTGTTTTAACCTGCCTTCTACTGTCATTTTCAAGATTCTCTTCTCTGTGAAAAGCTTCACTAGTTTTTATAAGCAATGTAAATCATAGCTACCCAGAATTACATTTATGTGCATGGAGTTGACATGCAGGAGCAGCAACATGATCATAGAACACTTAATTACAGCCTTACTTGGCAGAGTTATCATGAGTTAAGTGCATTCATTTCTCTGAATTGTTTATGTTGTAGTTACTTAAGTAAGTGATTAAAAGGCCATGACTACTTAGAAGTTTATGTATCCAATTACAAGTCTTACTAAATATGTTTATTTGCCAGGGAACAATATGTATACTATATCTAAAAATATGGTCAGGTTCACTTGTAGATACTCCTGCTAGAAAGAAACTCATTCACAAAGACACAGATGGAACTATATTTGAATAACTCCTATATGTGAAGCTATTTATGTTCTTAAGCAAATGTATGATTCAAAAGGTGAATATAAAATTGTTAGAATCTGATATTTTGAGACTAAGTATAAGTACGTAGTATTTGGAGAGAATATGATTTTATTTTTGGAAGAATGTAGTATTTGGATGCATTCCTTATGATAGTGTGATAGTCTTTCTATCCCAATATAAAATTTTTCTACAATAGATTTTAAAGGATTCTCTTAATTTAATGTTCTTTCTTTTACTTTACATTGTATTGTGAATTAGTTTCCTACAGAGTTATTTTAACTTTCCTGTTTATATTAGAGCATACCATATCTTTGTATAGCACATCAATCTGGATGCCTCAGAATGGTGTAGATTCGTCACAAGGGCACATAACAAAAAGTAAACTAATGGAGAGTTCGAATCTATAATAAATTGTGCACTCCTGAGAACCTGAACTACATTTCCTAGATAGGATTCTTGGCTCATGCTGAATATTTGTTGTTGTTGTTGTTGTTTTTCCTTTGCTAGAAGATGAGCCTCTTTGTGCCATCTGTCAACTTATGGTGACTTTAAAAATAATAACTTCAGTTATTCAGTTATTCAGACTTTTCTTCATTTTTTTTTTTTACTAAATAAATTGTTTTCTGAGGATATCATAATTAGTTATTCTTTGCAATTTTATATAGTCTCTGCTAAATTTAAGACATTCATAATCTCTGTGTTTTACAGCTATTCATTCCAAACTAGTTTTGGCTCAACAGGTGCTTGAACACAAATTTAAACTACCTTTATTTGTTGACATCCTGCCCTTTTGATAGAAAATATTGTAAATTATGTTTGTGCTTTCTTAAGGAAGTTCAAAAGAGCTGAAAATATGAAGGATCACTGTCATTCATTCTCATTTATATAATGGATGCAGTCTCTTACTTAATCAATTAGTACTAATTGAAATCTAGATAACTTTGAAAACAATATTTCACTGATTAGTTAAAGAGTCATTGATGGTAGCCTGATGACAAATAGTATGTGTTTCTTAGTTGGACACAATGGTGAGACACAATGGTCTAGGTAAGAACATGATTCACTGGCTCAGAGAATAAGAGATAAGTAATGATGGGTCTGGACTTGACCAAAGATACCATATTTCCTACCGGTAATTTGGAAAATCACAAAGTGTTGCATAATATTGTATGTAAAAACAAAACACATAAATTTAATCTACTCATTAAATTAAGCTTCTTCAATAAAGAAAGAAGCAAAACAATGCTAGTCATGTCTAACATTGAAGTGGTGACTCTGTTCGCGCCAATAGTTCTTTCGTCTTTGCAACATAAGATGCATAATTACAACTACAAGGTGTAAGGAGTAAGGTTTTTCTGCCCGCCAGTTGTATTGGCAGTTTGTCAGTCACTTTTCTCTGTGTCCTGCATACTGTCTGGCAGACTCTTCCATGAAGCAGGAACTCTGTAGCAATGTCCATCTTGCATCAGCAGTAACTTTTCTGTGGGTCCTACATGTCCAGTTTATACAGCATAAAGTCAAACATTCCAGAGAAGAGCAGTATCTTGTCCAAATGGCTAGTCTTGCCATATTGGAAGTAAATTCCATAGTGAGTTTCTTTGATGTCCATCTTTCTTTTTGATGTAGGTAGTGTTGTCAGGAGTAATTGTGCCTCATTGTCAAGAAAAACCCTAAATCATTTTAAATGCCATATTCTGTAGGTCTTTCAAAGGTTTGAAGAATTCCTATCTATTTCAAATACATCTCTGTGTATCTTGAAAAACTTAACTAACTTAACTTTAAGCTTTGACTATCATAGGTAATTATCTATAATCTGTACTACATTATACATTACATTTCTAAATACATTTCTCTATATATATCACAATATTGACCGTAAATTGTATCAATAAATGAAAATTTATTCCAAAACAAAATATCCATATGTATACCATAATTTCCTATTTACCTTTAAAAAGATATTGGTTGTGATCATCAACCATTTATAGGCAACCCCATTTAAATGAAAACAAATATTTATAAACAATATTTGGGAATTTGGGTGTCATTCTTTCCAAACTGCTTCCTGCTGATAGGGGGTGATGTCATGGGGAATCCTAAGAAGATGTAGAAATTCTGGGTGTAGTCTGTAAGGCTGCTTTGTCCATCTGTTTTAAATGTAGGATCTCTGTTTCAGGGGGTCTGGCTTGCTCAAACAACATTAATCTGGAAGGAATCCATAGTTTTTCATTTTCTATGGAAACAAAAATAGAAATCCTTTCCCCAGTAACTTGTCCTTAGACTTAAATTTTGGCATCAAGGCATGTTTAAAATATATAAATTGAATTAATCCAGCAGCATTTCTTTTATCAGTTGTTATTTCCTCAGGAGTCAAACAATTAAAGACAACAAGAATAACATATAGCATCCATATTTTTTCTGTGCTTTCCATCTTTACATGGCTTTTTTATTACTCTGTTTATTTTATTATATTTTTTCATTTTTTTGAGACAGGGTTTCTCTGTGTAACTTTTATCTGTCCTGGAGTTCACTCTGCATACCAGGTTTACTTTGAAATCACAAGATCTGCTTGCCTCCGTCTCTCAAGTGCTGGGATTAAAGGTGTGTGCAAAACACATAAATTTAATCTACTCATAACATCAAGCTTCTTCAATAAAGAAAGAAGCAAAACAATGCTAGTCATGTCTAACATTGAAGTGGTGACTCTTTTCGTGCCAATAGTTTTTTCGTCTTTACAACATAAGATGCATAATTACAACTACAAAGCAGCAGGGGGGGATGAGGCACAACCAGGTTTGAACATTTATCCAACTACTACTGATATCAGAATGCACAGCTTTTAATTAATGTGGTATAAATTATACATGTGTCATACGTATACCTGACATATAACAGAATTCTGAAAGTACATCACAGTATATTATATATGAACAATTTAGTCAGTTAGTGGAGTCCTGCACAGAGCAGAACATCATTCAGGGGGATTAAAAGAAGGAAAAAATAACCACAGAAATGTAAAAAATTTCAAATCATGGCCCAAAAAGCATTCAGCAGCATGCAACTGGGAAAACTGAGTCAGTTAGCTCGGGTTCCTAGTTGAGTTTTCTCTCCATGGATGAGTTTTCATGGGAGAACTTCCTACTTTTGCTTCCTCTGGTAGACATTTTTATATCATAGAAGAGAAAAGCAACAGTAACATCTGCTTGAAACAGTTTAGTTTCTGGCCATTTTCAAGGGCTCAAACGGCACATGATAATTCATTTATGTATATGCATTACATAACCTGAACCATAATGGTGAAAAACCATAGAATTGCACTTGCCAGCAAGTATAGATTTGGTTTTAACTTAGCACCACATTCAATCCCCTACATAGCTTGAAAGAAAGCATATGACTAAGTGTTAGCCCTGAACAACATAGATTCTCCATAGTCCCTGATGTCACTAAACTTGTACATCTTTCCATTTTAGTTTATAAAAGTCTGAGTAAAGCTGAGGACGTGGCTCAGTGAGTAAGAACATTAAGAAAACGTGAGGTCCTAAGTTAAAATCCTCAACATCCATGTGGAAGTCCTAGCATAGAAACTGAAATTCTTCTAACCCCAGTGCTATGGAGGAAATACAGAAATGGGTGGAGCTTGTTGGCTGCCCTCCTAGCTCCATGATAAGTAGGAGATCTTCTCTCAAAGGGATAAGGAAAACTGTGATTAAACATATGCATGGCATGAAACATCCTACTCTAGGCTCTGCACATATGTTCATGGGCACGTTCACACTTACATAAACATGTTCTCAATACCATAGATATATTCTCTCTCTCTCTCTCTTTCTCTCTCTCTCTCTCTCTCTCTCTCTCTCTCTCTCTCTCTCTCTCACACACACACACACACACACACACACACACAGTAATGTGTGCCTTTCATTTCAGCAATGTTTGCATGAGTGCTTATTATTGTCTTAATGTAAGTTTGTCTTTCACTGAAAATACCTAAAATCCATTGCTGCGACTGTGTACATTCCTATTACACCATGATACATCCCAGAACATATACCCTAAATAAACTATTGAGTTTGAAATTTTAGTTCTCTATTCCTCCATCTTAATGTCATGTTTTGTATTGAGAACACTAAATGCTAACTAGGGAATATTAATGTTTTGTATTGATAGGGATATGAAAAGTAAGATGATGAATTAGTGAAAAATGAGTGCAGTTTCGTGATCTAGTTGTTTAAAATATACATATTAAATAGAATAAATGCTATTATAAACCAAAAATTTCCCAGGCAGAGAATGAATGATGTACAATATAGTCATAATTTTTTCTTAAAAAGAAAATCAACGTATTGTCTTGCAAATAAGTGAATACTGGTTTGCACCTCAGATTTCTCCTAAGTTTATCACTTAGCAAGTTGTATTTTTGCAACTCCATTTTATTAACAGTGTTCTAATTTTACAAAGACAAGTGACCCTCTGAGATATAAGCAACCAAATGATACACATACTAAGTGATAGCATCTGAATCAAATACAGACCGTTATACTAATCTCTGTGAAAATATTTTTGCTTATATTGCCTAATCAATAGTTTTCATAATGACACCAAAAAGCAAAAACTAAGTAGACAATGTTGTTCTTAGAAGCACATAGAGAGAACATTTGAAGTTTGTTTAATTTGACACTTCAGAGTCAAATTCAAATGACTTAAGAAAAGAATCATGCTTGAAAATTTAGAATATATACTACAAAGGTTTGGACTTCTGTGCTTGTGAATTGATTTTATAATATTAATTAGCTCAAACTGTATCTCAGTTAACAACTATATCAAATGCAGAAGCATGAATGCACACACAAAAAAAAGAAAAGATGAAGTTTATTTGGATATAGAAACTGAGAAATACCACAATCCATGTTGTAGATACATTAGAAGTTAGAAAGCCAATTACATACTTGAATATAAACTCAAAGACCTGAATATAAGAGGCCAATATATTAGTCCTTTTCAGAGCCCATACTCTGGAAAACCAAGAGACACTACAGGTAAGTGTCTTAGTTCAAAACAGAGCCCAGTAATATTTCCTTTACCTTTGGATATATTTTAGGTCAGCCATACAAGATAGGGCTAGCTTCTTCATATGACTCACAAAACTAATTGCTAATCTATTAAAAAATGCTTTCACAGCATACACATCTACAAATACACGCCACACACTCTAGATGACTGGGTTCCCCCCCACACACACACACACTCTGGATTACTGGGTGTACCATACTCCAATCAACTATTGGCAAATGGACAGAAACCAGAAAATTTATAACATGCATGATGAAATAATGCCGAAACATAAAATGACTACCTTATTTATCCCACAGAATCTCTTACTTGATTTATTTTCCTGTCCTTTCTCTGACTCACATTTAGGCTAGTTGCTATTAAAAACTGGGAACTCAATGAATTTGGAAGACCAAAGAGCTTTATTTATTTACTTTGGTGAAAGCAGTCCTGAAATAGGTATAAAGCAACATGCAAATCTATCTGGAGGAGCGAGACATGTTCTTTGAAGGGTAAATTTCTTTGTGCTGTGTTTCTTGAATGGCTTTATACATGTCTATTCTTGGACATGTTTCTGAGTAAGATTGAGGCTCAAGTCTTAAACATAAAGACATGAGCTATCATTGAGCTATACTCTAACTGTAAAGAAAATTTTCTGTCTTTTGACCAATATTTTATTATTTCTGCTTGTCTTGTTTCTGTCTTAGCTCTAGTGATGTTTAAGCCCGATAAAGATTGTATATGATCCTGGGAATGGTATCTTTTCAACCAAACCTGGAAATACCGAAATGATATGTATTCTTTGGTATCCAAGATAAATTGTAGGAAGTTAAAGTAGATTTTTATTCAGTCTATAGCATTGGGATGGCAACCTTTCATCTCGGTTTCAGTCTACATTTGTTCACAGGTGTGTTTCATCCAGTGAAGGACACACAACACACTTTGCTGGAGGAAGAAACGATTTGTACCTGATCAGAAAAATACCTAAGTCAAAATGCAGGATGTATTGTTTATTCAGTTGCATTTTTATTGGAATTGTTTTTTTTTTCTGGTTTGGACATGAGAAGAAAAGTAACCATAGGCAAAGACAAATAGTGAGAACTGTATTTACTAGGAGACTCACAAATTCAGGAGAGCATTGTTCAAAACTGCAATGAGCAGAGATTTCAATAGTATTGCCCGTTCTGAATTGGGGTAAGTGCCATCAAAATGACTTAATTCTCATTATTGACCTAAATTCCCTCAACTGCATAGTGCAACTACCACCAAGACATTCTTTCTGAAAGCTGGAATGTTTTCCTGTGGTATTACATCTCTGAGTCCCTGCTGTGTCAGGTATGTTAAGGCCCTTAACAGGGCATTTGAGCTTTTCCACTCTTGCTGGAAAACATTAAGTTATGACCATACTACCTCACATTCCTAAAAAAAAAATGTTTCCTTATTCATATTTTTCCTTTGATTATGTAATTCCCATTATTTGCTCCCTGACTCCCAATGCAGATGATGTAACAGAACAGATACTTAGCAAACAGCCCCTGACCGATAAAGAAAAGCTGGCTGCTGCCACACACAGAACCGAATGCTTAAATCTTGAAATTTCTTCCTTGTCCAAAGGCCTCCAGATTTCAGCCCTGTATGGGTTAATCATTTGGTTAATTACACCTTACTCACTTATAAGTGAGTAAGCTTGTACTTCTCTTTTCTGAGACAAACTAGAAAGGAGATTGATAGGGTGAAACCTCACAATATGGTATTTGCCTCCAATGGAATGTCAGCCCCACTCACACATGAAGGACCAGAACTTCATGTCCTTATAATTTGCTTGATATTAAATTCATAAACCTAAATTAGTACAATAACTCTAAAACAAACTTGCTATGTCACCAAAGAAGTACATAGCTAACTTTGGAAACTACTTCCAAAGAGGAGGCTTCCTGGGGACTAGTGGTAAGATTTATGAACCACTCCACTTATAGTGACATATGCCTTTAATTGCAGCACTCATTAGGCAAGGACAAACAGTTCTCATGTAGTGAGTTTCAGGCCACCTACGCCTTTATAGTGAGACTGTGTCTCATAAAATAATAAATAAATCATTGGGAATGATCCTCCATATTAGAGTCAGTAGGTAAAGTCGATTATGTAAAAGGAGATAGGTAAAGTTCATAACTCATTTTTGAATCCAGGTGTGTCACAAGTAGGCCATCTGATGATGCAAATTATGCTACCCACTGACAGCAGCTTAAACAAATGGATACAAACCAACCTGCTTTCATTTTTCTTGCATTGCTTCTTGCTTTACTAATTCTATCCAGGTACCAAGTTACTACAGGACCCACATCCCTGGCATCTCTGAGAAATCTTGGAGTTCTGGAGAGGATCCCATGCCAGGGCTGTTGCGCCTCCTCTACTGTGTTCTACTGCCCAAGCAGAAGATTCATGGCTGCATGGGCAGGCTCACAGAAAAACCCTCCCCTCCTGTAAGGCCTATGATACATCTTACAAAATGATAAACCAATTCATCCCAAGGGAATAAGAATCACATGGTGAAAAGGCAGAATTTAGCTTTCTCAGATTACACTTAGGGTTATAAACACAGTTGTGGTGCAGTTGTTACTAAAGCAGAAGCAGACACACGTAGAGCAGAACGGAGAATCACAGCTCCCAGAAGTTCCTTACTAAACTTAAAGCTACTGTTCATTCTGTGTCTGGGCTTTGCAGGGACGAGGAGGGGGGCTTGGAGCTGAGCTACAATGATGACGAATGAAATTTTCATTCTTTTCAGTAAGAATGGCTTCAACAATTAGGCTGTGTTATCATGAAACGTTCATTTGTCCAAAGTCTGATTCCTGGCCCATCAATACGTCTTTGTAAGAGGTACGTCCCTAAAACATGCCTTTGTGTGAAACGGAATGCAAACAGAGGCGTTTAGTCAAGGAGTCAGTGAAATGAACAATGGGGCTTCAGAAACCTAAAAACCAAGATATATATATCTTATATATATATCACCATATGCTATTCATTATCTGTTGAAAAATCACTTCAAATGATGAAAAAATTTCAATTTAATATAATCACAGAACTGATGAAAATCAAAATTATAAGTGAAACACATTTTGTATCCTCAGTGGGAGGATAAAGGGCATGTGAAAGCTACTTTCATGTATATTTTTAAATAACTTAGATTGAAAACTCATTGCTGCCTTTATACATCTCCTGCCCTCCAGGTAACATTTTAGTGTTCTGTTTTGATAAGAAGTATCTACATCTTTTAGCTGATTGATGTTTGCAATGTAGCCCAAACCAGTTGGGGTCCAACTTTAGGGTTGTCATCTTGACCCTTTTCCACTTAATCTTCCTTCATTAACATTTAGGAATCCAACATCCAAAAAGTTGGATACATGATAAGCACAACTTTAGTGAACTCATATGTCCAAGATGGGGAGAAGCCACCACAATATGTAAAGCATCTAGGTATTATAGAAATTTTAATTCAATATTTAAAAAAATAAAACATAATTTGGCTCTGTTTGTATGTGCTGCCTGAGTTGTACCCTCCCCCCCGCCGAATGCTGGAGGAAAATACTGTCAAGGGTGTTATTTTTATGAAGCACTGTGGAACCTGAAGGCTCTAGAGAAGGAAGACATAAAATGACACACAGGCTGAAGGATGAGCAGGTGTGAAGGGTCCACAGCACCAGTAATGTCTTTTTTTTTTTTTTTTTCAGTACTGCACAGTTGGTCCATGGATTGATGGACATCTAGTGAGTCTTTAGCCTTCATTCTCTCATCTTCCTCAACTTGCCACCCAAATTACTCTGTATGATGTGGTACTGGAACCATTGGCTCTATTGCAGTTCCAACTCATTAACAATGCAGTTATTTACCAATATTCTATTTTCTTGTTTCTAGACTATGATGCAACATTTTCTGCCTAGATAATTCTGATTATACCTTCTTTCCTAAGATTCCAAGGTTCCAATTTAAAGTTCTACAAAGGTCACCTGTTCGGACAAAGCAAAGCAAAACAAAACAAAACAAAAACAAAAACATTAGGTACCCACAGTCTTAATCAAATGTTCCTCATTTAAAATCCTATAGTACATTGGGCATTCTAATTCCTTTCAGGATTATTTGTTATGTAGATTTTGCTTCAGATTTAGTGAGGGATAATGGATATCCTGATCAATTTACATAGCTGTCTTTCATGTGTGAGAGAAGTAAATATATGAAGCCATTCTCCAAGGTGTTTAATCTTGGTAATCAGCTAGAATCACTTAGGACACAAACTTCTGGGCCTGTTTGTGAGGGCATTTCCAGAAAGATTTGACTGAAATGGGAAGTTCCACCCTGAAGATAGACAGCACCACCCAGACAGAAAGAGAAAAGTTAAACAAGCTGAGCACCTGCAGATGTTTATCTCTGCTTCCTGAGTGCTGGTGCATTGTGACCAGCTTCCTCATGCTGCCCCCCCTCCCCTAACTTCCCACTGTGGTAAACCCTTACTTCCTGATGTTGCTCTCTTGTCAGGCACCTTGTGACAGCTGAAAAGTAATTGATGCATCATCTTAGCAAATTTCAAGAGCATGTTATCATTTATGGCCATCATGATGTAATATAGGTCTTTGGAACCATTTGTCTCATAATTTCAAATTTGTGAGCAACAGTGGCTCATTTTACCCATCCTCTACCCCTTTTACATTCCACTCTATGAGCTCAGCTTTTGAAGGTGACATATATAAGTAAGATTTTATTCTTTGTCTCATACTGTATGTGGATTTTACAGTATTCACTTAGAATGCTGCCCTCCGAGTTCATCTCTGCATTAAACAGAAGGATTTTTTTTTAAACATTTAAGAAGGTTTGTTTATTTCTGATTTAATTTAAATTAGCAACAATCTCATTTTACATATCAATCCCAGTTTCCTCCCCCTCCCATTCTCCCATCCCATCCCTCTTCTGCTCCATAGAATGGGTGAGGTGTTCTATGGGGGAATCATCAAAGTCTGTCACATCATTTGGGGTAGGGCCTAGACCCTCCCCCACGTATCTAGGCTGAGAGAGTATCCCTCTATGGGGAGTGGGCTACCAATGTCTATTCGTATTCTAGCCAAGCCTCCTAACTGTCATCCACTTGCAGGGGCTCCATCCTATGGTGGTTTCCAAGCTGTTAGTCTGGGGTCCATGAGCTCCCACTTGTTCAGATCAGCTAAAGCAGAAGGAAAAAAAAAACTTTTCTCCATTTCATGTTTTCCATTGATCCATTTGTTATGTTCATGTCTTGATTATCGTCACTAATGATGCAATGAACATAGCAATGAAGATACCCCTTCAAGACTGACTTGTCTGTGACAAGATCTCACTCTGTAGCTCAGTGGACCAAGATGTAATTCATGTTGGCCTCCAACTTGCAACAATTCTCCTGACTCAGCTACCAAAGTAGCAGGTATTACCGAGGCAGAGATTTGGTTTCCTTTGAATAAATGCCCAGATTTCATTATTTTAAGCTACCTCAAATTATAGCAATTGTATAACAATGTTCAATATTCTCTACACACCAAAGAGAAATTGTTATTATATTTTACTTTTATTTTATTTATTCATATGGGGGAGGGGGTTGGAAACAGTGTGCCTCTGTGTAACCTTGGCTGTTCTGGAACTCACTATGTAGACCATTCTATCCTGGAACTCACATAGACCTGACTGCCTTTGCTTTCATAGTCCTGGGGTTAATGGCATGCACCACCACTGCCAAGCTCATATTTTTTCTTTCTATAATGTCCATCCCAACAGATTTAAAGTGGTGCCTTACAGGCATTTTTATTATATTCCCATTGTGTTTAATGTACAATTTAGACCCATTTTTGAATTTTTATTTATCATTATTAATATTGTATACATGTATTTTGGGAGAGAGACAGAGACAGAGAGAATAAAGATAAGGAGGAGAGAGAGTGTATGATGTTTATGTGATGATTGTATATCCCTCAAGTCACAGAATACATGTGTACATCAGAGGACAACTCTCAGGAGTTGTTGGAGGGATTTTATACCTGATAGAGGTTTTAGTTTCAGCATGGCCAGACAGCTTACCTCAATAGTTCAACAACATGCGGCTCCCTTCCTCAATCTGCTCTTACCTGGAAGATATTTCTGGGTCTGAGGACTGGCCTTATTTGAAAGCTGTCTCTAAATCAGATGCTGATTCATCTTTGGCTTGACCCTTGACAGATTTCTGCTAAGAAGACTTGTGCTAGGAGCTCTACTATAGTAACCTACAGCCAAATACAAAGCCTTGTGATAAGAACATGCCACTTAGTGCTGCAAAATAGGGATTTTCCCCCAACTTCCCCAATTCTTTTTGATGTTCAGTTTGAGTTTTGACAACTACTCTCTAAATATTAGTTTTCTAGAATATTCCAAATATCCATTAGATATTTGTTTGTTTATTATTTATTAGTTTTTGCTTCCTGATAGGAAATTTATGAGTGCTGATTTGGTTTTATTTATGATCAATTTGTTTAGATTTTCTATTTCTTATGGATTTAAATTGATTCTTAGGAATATGTGAATTGTTTTTTTTTTCTAGATTAACTATTTTGAAGATGTATTGTTATTCACAGTAATCACTTATCACTATTTTTATTAAAATTTGTGTGTATGTGTATTTTGTCTGTATATATATCTGTGCACCATGTCTATGCAGTGCCAAGGAGATCAGAATCCAGAATTGCCTGAAAATACATCTACAGACAGTTATTAGATGCTATGCGGGTGCCCAGAATCTAACTAGGGATCTTTGGAAGAACAACCAGTGTTCTTAACTATTAAAGCTTCTCTCCAGCCCCACTTGCAATTATTTTATTATCAGTTTTTTTTTTTTGTCTTCTTTTGTCTCTGATTTTATTTGTGTCTTCATTCTATTTTTTCTTGGCTTAGGTAAGTGTTGTCAACTTTTTCAACTTCTCAAAGAAACTATCTTTTTTATTATTTCTAGTCTCTCTTTCATTTACTTCTGCTTTTATTTTAGTCGTTTCTCTTTTTTTCTTCTGACTTTGAGATTGGTTTCTTTTGTTTATTTAAAGTGTTGCATTATATATTCATGTAGACATATATTGCCAGAAACTTTCAGTATATCTTGTACTGCTTACATGTGTTTCATCTTCATCTTTAGATTGAAAACAACTTTTCTTTGGGACATTGGATGTTTGATAAAGTGTTGTGCCATTAAAATTTTGAGACATTTTTCCCTTCTATGATTGATTATATATCACCATAATTGAAAAGGATGCTAGATATAATTTTAATCTTACTAAATTCATTAAGACTTTTTTATGGTCTATCATATTATCTGGCCTTAAACATGCTCCATCAAAATTTAAGAAGAAAGTATGTGTTGCCTTGGGTAGAATTCATTCCCCACTAGTCTCTCTTATATCTTCCTACTTCTGCTTGCTTAGTTCTTAAAAATTAAATTATTTGTCATAAAATTCCTAAACCACTCTATGTTTAAGTTACTTAAATTCATCATCCTTTGGTAATGTGTTTTGTTCCACCACTCAGTCTAATGTGCAATTACAGGAAGAGATAACACAAATATGTTACCTATTATCACTGAACCCAGGAAAAGATTTCAAGTGACTGCTCCCTGTCAGGGGCTATGAGAAACACAGCAGGTGATAGCTAATTCTCAACAGGCTAACCTACTAGTGTTTTTCTGATAGGAAGCATTATCTGGAAATATTGTACAGTTGTGTAAACCAGTTGGTTTGAGTGTTTTCCCTTTGCTTGTATGTTTATCTCATATGAACACTCCATATACTGGGCACATGTATCTGTGGATAGTCAGGAAGATGATTTTTCATATATTTGTATAATTTTGATATATAGACTAGATACTGGGATATGACTTATAACTGGATCTATTTGTCCCACAAAAACTGTGAATATTTAAAAGCCTGTCTTGTTCTTTTACTCAGACTAAATATGTACACTTTCACCTCAGAGCAAGTTCAAAATAGACTATAGACTAAAGGCTTTTTGTAAACAGAACATAAGCTTAAAACTTTACAGCTTGGACAATTTCAGAGATGCAGATGTTCAACCAAGGTTACTATGGAAAGTGTGCCAATTCTTTGCTTGCCAATCTGATAACAAAAGACATATGTCTCAAAGTTTATCTTGCTGGGCTCTGTACCCCTGCCCTCTGGTCACAATCTAAGTCCTGTAACTTTGAACCCTTGTGTTGCCATGGCAACACCTCAGCTCCTAATTGCTTACCCTAGATTGTGCTTTAGACCAATGAAAGACAACTCTTAAAATGTCTTTATCACTTCAAGCATTCTGAAGAGAGCTTTTAGAACAGAAGAAGAAGCTAGAACAGGATGCTAGGAGATGTGAGAAGTAGTAGGAAAGGAGAATTAGAACAATGACTATAGAATAAACAAGCACATGTGGAGAATTTCTAAGTGCCCCATTTGCTGAGGCATTCTCCCTGAACCATGAGGGGACATTGAGGCTGGTCTTCAAATGACTACCATAACTTTCTATGAATGCTTTAAAGAAAAAGTTGAGACAAACTATGCAGTAAACAAAGACATTAACAAAATCTCAGAAACTTTAGTTTATTTTAAATTCAAATTTTAAACTATATAATTTCATATCTTCAGACATACTTGAACAGATAATTTTTTGCAGTAATTTAAAGAATACAATGAATGGTTCACAACATAAACTCAGAAGACCCCTGCGTGAGATAGTTCAGTAAACAACCACCACAGGCAAAGGGAAATATTTAAAGCTGATAACTAGTATTCAATAATGGAGTAAATATTAATATATGTCAACTTCACTCATTTCACAAATCTGCCTAAAGCTGAAAAGAGGGAAAAGGGAAACAGAGAGAAAACTGAATGACAAGTACAGAAGTGTGTAACATTGAAATCAGTTACAATCCTAAAAAAAAAAAAAAAAAAAAAAAAAAAATGCAATAGGCTTTGTAGTCTAACATCTGTGGTAGTAGTAGCTCCAGGAAAAATGGAAGAAAACAAGACACCAATGTTTAAGTTTTACAAACACACTTGCCAGATTTAAGGGAGAGTTAGTTATAGACATTTACAGCAATAGTTGGCTTTACATGAAATTTAGCAACAGTAATAACTAGTAAATATCACTCTGCTGATGGGTGCCAACTCAGCAATTATTTTATCTTCATCAACATTGTATGGGCACAATTTATTCTAATCTGCATTCTACTGATGTCCAGGGAAATTAAACAACCTGCCCATAGCAAATAAAGCATATTTTAGACCAGGCAGTTTGGTTCAAAATGAGGCTTAATTTTTTTCCCATTATGTTATTCCATGTCACTAAAAATGTTTTAAGAGGAATGCCCATTTATTCACAGAAACACAGTTTTAAAATGTAACAGAAGTTCTTTAAAAGATCATTATTTTTGTACTGATGATTTTGGAAAGATTTTGTTCAAAATGTGCAACAATTCTGTTTGCTATGGAAATGTCGGTCAGTCCTCTCCATTACTATTAAAACATCTACGTTCATAACATGCCAACGGGAAGGCAGTGCTGAGAGCTGCCATGGAGTATACAGCAGGTGACAATTAGTGTTCAGCTGTTTGGCCCATCAGACACATGATTCCCTGGTGGGGAGCCCCACTTGGCAAGGTCATGGGGTCACTGGCTATGGAAACCAGTTGAGCCTCCTGTCTGTACTTTCTCTCATGAGTCACTTCATTTCTTCCCTAAGAACTTCATTTCTTCCCTTATAACAGCTTTGGGTGTATTCCCACTACATGTGTGTTTCATGAAAATATTCCATTTGGGTACACATATAACTGTGGATAGTTCACAAGATGATGCTTAGACTGTATAATTTTGATGAACAGAAATAGTACTAGGATATTTTGCATTACTCAGACTGGAATAGGATTCTCAGTCACACAGACAACTTCACACTTCAGAGCAGATTCAAAGCAGGCTGGTTGCCCCTGGAGACAGTATCTGTTTGCTGCTAGAGACAATTATTCAGAGTCATTTTCCTAGGTGTTGTTATGTTGATTCAAAGCCAGAGCTTGAAGCAACTTTAGTCTGCACGTGCCCTCTACCACTCAAGGTCCAGCTAACTAATTTTTATTGTTGAGTTTTTATTTGTAATGTCATTTTCTGTCAGGGAACTCTCACCAAAATACAGCTACGCTTACGCATCAGTGTGACATTCCTAGCCTGAGAGAAACTACATGAGTTAACATGTGTTATGACTATGGATCCAGCCCTGAAAAATAACTTACATTCATCCAGAGTTTGGCTGTGAGAGGCAGAGGGCAGCAGAGAAGGGAGGCAAAGAAAGAGAGGGAAGGGGCACGCGAGTGTGGAAGCATCGAAGCTGGGATGTGCAGCAGGAGGCTGCTGGGAGAGAGAAGGAGGAGAAGGAAGAGGAGGAGGAGAAGGAGACAAGCGTGAAAGACAGAGAAGAAGAGGAAGAAGAAGCACAAGGAAAGTGTGAGGGAGTGAACTGTGAGTGAGTGAGCAAAGAGTGAATAATGTAGAACTGTGCGCATGTGAGTGAGTGTGAGAGTGGGAGCTGTACGAAAGGGCTGTGCTGCACAGAAAAGCTGTGCCTAGGAACTGTCTCAAGTGCTGTATGTAAATGAGATGCATAGCTGTGGCTGTGTGGAGATTTGTAACTGAGGGAAGGCAAAGAAAATACAGCTGTGTAGAGAAGAGATGCAGAAGAGATGCAGAAAGAAAGATGCGTGGCCATGTGTAAAGGGATGTAATTGAATACAAAAATATGTGACTGGGGAGGGGAGAGGTGTTATGGATGTAAAGAGAGGATATCTAGAAAGAGATTATTTAAGTTGAAATAAAGACACTGTTACCTCAGATAAATATGTGTTTGCTACCTTTTTTTTTTTTTTATGTTACCAACAGAAAGTGGGTGCTTGTTTATTTTCCCATTCATATGAAAATGTCTAGCAAACCTCAGACAAGAATCTTTCCTAGCCCTCTGCCACCTTTGTGGATTTTTTTTTTTTTTAAATCTGGTGCTGACTGGAGGCTGGATCCATCTAAGTCTCCAACAAGGTAGGCTGTATAAATGGGAATATTTTTCCCATCTATTTCTATGATGCAGGCCTGCAGTGATCTCTAGGATTAGTAAGTCAGACACCATCTTCCTCCCAGTGGACCTGGTAACTTCATGTGAGAAACTGATAAGGACAATAAGGACAATCTGTATTTCCCTGCATCACCCAAGCTTCCTGACAGAGGATCTCTCATCATTACTGCAACTGCCTAAATCAGCTCCCTGGATAGATTTGACACCCAGGTTATTTCTCATGTATACCCAGTCAGTAATTCTTATCTTTGTCACAAGCTGTATTTGGCCTGTATTTGGAGAAGATAGAATCTATTTTTCAAGAAAATCCTCTAGTCATCATTAGAAATTTACTCAGGAAAAAAATTCCTATAGTCCATAATCCTAAAAACAGCTGGGGTCTGTGTTGATGCCCATAGCACATGTTGCCACCAAAGGTTACACAGATATCTGGAGTCTGGGACATAATCTATGGTCATGCTGATGTCTGAGTGCTGTTGTAAGCTGGGGCCATACCAAACTATGTGGCCTGGGCTATTACCCAGGTGTCATCCAAATGAGGGCTGTTACCAATGATTATGTCTAGGTCTAGGTCTGTGGTGCTACCACATCCAGGATCTGCATTTATGTCTATGGCTTCTGTTACCACGGAGTACAATGCAGAAGCCTTAGGTCTGGTCAGTTACCCATGGCCATCTTGTGTCTAAGGGCCATGCTCCTGCCTGGGCCAAACTACTCTGGGTGACCTATGCTGCCACATGGAATCATGGTAAAATCCAGGGTCTGAGCTGCTGGCTAGGGCCATATCTGTGTCCTTGGTCCTGATGCGGCTAAGGTCTGTGTTGATGTCCATGGCCCCCTTTAACCACTGGAGAGTGTAGGAACCATATGTGTTGAAATCCAAGGGCTCCATGCTGAGCAAGGCCCACCCCTTACAGGCCCTAGGATAGCTGATCCTGCCCTTCAGTGGACACTGCAGCAGGAGAGCTGGCCCCTACCCTCATGGGAAAGCTACCCTCCAACCTGCATTCCAAAGAGCTGTAACCATTGAAGAGCTGGCCCTAATGACATGGACCTAGGAGATCTGCATGAACTGCTTGCCTGAGGGAGGCAGCCACCCAGTGTCTGAGATGGACCAGCTCTGATACTACCCAGACACACATCCTGGATGGCCACTTTGACATCTACCCTATCTATGACCCGCTGGAGCCTGTGAAGGGACTGGTCCTCCAGAATGATAATGACAGGATCTCCATAACTATGGGAAATAGCACAATATTTAGGGGAGTTCCAGTGAGGTCCAGAGATGATGGTGTGCCAGAGTCCTTGAATCAGAATGATGACTCATCTCAATGAGCATTTGTGGGCTGAGCTGATTGTATAAAAGGGTATAATGCATGACATCTACTTCCTAATGCCGCTAGGACACATAAAGAGGTATTGGAAAGATGGAGGAGCAAGGATTATTTTGTTTATTTATGCTCTCTTTGTTCTTCATTAATTTTGGCGGGGTTCCTTTTGAGAAAGAGATCCTCCAGAGATGAGGGTTAGATATGTAGGGATTGGGAGTTGAGGGGAGTTGGGGTGCATGATGTGAAATTTCCAACAAATCAATGATGAATTATGTCAAAAAAATGTCACAAATAAGGTACAGTTAAAATATCAATTCGCTACATCATTCATTTAAAAGAAGACAGAAACTTTCACTAGAATCTTCACTCACCCTAATGGTAATTATGTATAAATTAGGAAAAAAAAAAAAAAGAAATTCTATTGCAAGTTTCTGCATTCCTAAAATTGTTGTAATAAGTGCTACATTTTTTAATGACCATGATGGAAATATGTAGATAATTCTCAACTGGTACCGTCACATGTGGCACCTCTACCTGATTTTACTTTTTTTCAATCTGTTTCTTTGTGTAGAATTTCCTCCCCTTGCTGCTTTGGCAAATTCACACTCATTTTCAAATCTCAGCTAAACACTCATTCAGAAGCCATTTTCTCACCTTTATTATAACATTGGTCCATCTATCTATGTTCTTTCTACTTTGTTTTAAATTCATTTTTTTCAGTACTTCTTTTCTTCTCCCTAAATTACTTCATTAGAAAATATTATCTAATAATTTTCATTGGATCAGCTCTTAACAGCTTTCAGCTTAAAAGAGAGAATGACATTAAGGGAAGGAATTATGAAAAAGAATTTTCAATATTTCATGTCACATATGTCCTGATTTTGATCTTATATTCTGGTACAGTGCCTAATATATTTAATCTATGGCATAATAATTAGATGTTGGCCCCATATTGAATATTGTGTATGGCTAAAATAAACCATTGGTCTCTAGAAATTAAATCCATAAAAGAAGATGGTTATTAATATTCTATGATTATAGCAGCATATTACAGGTTACTTTTTATGAACCATACTCATAAAATAATAGTGCTTTAGAACTGGAAGTCTGTTTTGTTTGTTTGTTGCAGTACTAGAAATCAAAGGCAGACCAATATATATGCTAGACAAGTGCTCTCTCGCTGAGCCATGTCCCCAAATAAAAAGGATCTTAAGAATACTAATTCACTTGGCAGAGGTGGTGCACGCCTTTAATCCCAGCACTCAGGAGGCTGAGGCAGGTGGATCTCTGTGAGTTTCAGGCCAGCCTGGTCTACAGAGTGAGTGCCAGGACAGGTTCCAAAGCAATTCAGAGAAACCCTTTCTCAAAAACAAACAAACAAACAAACAAACAAACAAAGACCCAAAACCAAAAACTCCAAAAAGCAGAATACTAATTCTAAGATCCATGGTATGAATTTTAATAAGCACACAATTTGAAGTTACCCATTTTTTACTTGTGTTGACATTACGTTCTAAAATAATGAAATTTTGAGAAAGAAATGTGAAGATTGAAGTAGAAATAATGATGTATGTTCTTTTACTCTATCCAATTGTCAGGTGTCAACATGGTACTTTCAAAAGTCCAGCTCTTTATCCACCTTTCATCCACGACATTGTTCCCTACAGAAAGAGCCCTGTCCCATGATGCTAATGAATTCTGCTTCAGAAGCCATCTGAGCACTCTAGTCTAGTCTAGCTTCAGACTTCTCTCTCTAACTCACCCAAATTTAATCTTTTAAAAATCAGGCTTAGTTTGATGTATGCATGTGTGTCTGTGTGTTTGCATGTACTCATGTGAGTCTATATCCATGGAGGTCAGGATAGGGCATCATATCCCCCAGAGCTGGAGTTACGGAGTTCTGATCCACCTGATGTGGGTGCACAGAATCAAATTCTGGTTCTCCAAAAGAACAGTAATGAACTGCTTTTGACCAAGAAGGCATTTCTCCACACTCTCCAAGTTTTAATATTAACAATCAGAACTTCAAGTTAGTTTCCTGAGTATCTTTTGACTGACCTACTTCCCTCTGTTTACCACTTGCAATTCTCAATATGCTGAAAATGCAACAATTTGAGGAAAGGACAATTTGCTAGGGCCTACAGTCCCCTTCCTACCAGAAGCACTTTCACCCAGCATGCTCTATGATTCTAGTGTACAAAAACCATGACGACCTGCTTCTAATGGTTTCTAGGCTATGGATGCAACTCCATGTTTTCAAGGTAGCTTCTTAGAGCTCTGGAGAACAGATCCCACAGATGTTTGCTGGAGTCATTGACCCTGTTACCTCTCTCAGAACTGCCTACATAACTAATTTTATTTATGAGATTCTGCCTCCCAGGATGCCACCATGTTAGCAATCACTGTAAAATGAACTGTCTTTATAATTACCACATCTTCTGTTTTATATAAACACCCTCTTAATGATATCATATGTGTATTTACAAAAGACCTGATTGATGAATACCATTTCCTTGACCAAGGCTATATCCATAACCTTTTATTTGCCCAAGTTATTTCTGTTTATAGTTACTTCTGGTCTGTAAAACAACTTCTTCGAAATATCAAAGTAAAACAGTTCTTCACAAGTAACCTATTCTTCTCTGCCTGTTATGGTCCCTAAGTGAATCCAGGTACTTTCTTTAATTCTTTTCTGACTTTTTCAGCTTCATATTCAATATGACCCCAAGCCAGTATTCCCATAAACTTACTGAGAAAGCTCTCCAGCAAAAGGGCCTTCTTTCTGTCCAGAGCTTTAGAATGATCTCTGGAGCCAGTAGTATTTTACTCTTCCTGGAGCTTGCTTAAAATGAGTGATGTTGATGCCACAGCAGACACACCTTAAAGATGTCTCTCCCAGAAGAGAAACTCAATGAAATTCTATATGAAATACTAGTTAGACTTAAGGGATAAGGAAATGGAATGTTTCTTTATCAACTTGTAAATCCAGCTAGCCCCACCTTTTTAAAATCCTGCTTGTATTATTTTGAACTGAGCAATCAATCTTCATTTGTGACTTTTAAAGCCTTTAAAACCTACAACCACAAGTTATGCAAACTTTAAAATGAGCCATCTTTTGCTTGAGAATTCTTTTTTATCATAACATCTCACTGTAATATCTATTTACTAATTCAGTATGAGGCCAATATGATAAAAGTGTAAAAGGAAATTAGGGGATTAAAAAATGTCTGGATAATTCTTTTTCACTCATGAAATTTTGCTTAGAATATTTCCATGGTTTCTAGAGTAGCTTGAAATACAACAAAACTGTAAGGATTTTTTCCCATTGAACTTGAAATCTACCTGTAAGCACATCCTCTTACATACGGTACAGATTTCTATCCAATGAAGACTCAGTTTTCACAAGTCATATCAAATCAGGAGCAATATGGCCCCATTGTCCACAGGGATGTAGACTTTCCAAAGAGGCCATAACACATTTAAATAGTGAAAAGTTTTTAAAATAGTTTATACTATCTAAATAAATTTTTTAGAGAATACTTTGGGATCATCAGTGTGTCTCTCAAACCTCATCAGAGAAGCTCCTCTTGCAGTAGACACTAATTAACAGAGACCCACAAGTTTTCAACATGAATAGAAGAAATTGTAGAGTACTTTGCCAAAAATGGAACATCTATATCACATACCTTCTCCCAAGACTCAGGAATGTTTGTGGAAGAGGAAATAGAAAAATTGTAAGATCCAGACCAGAACATGCATGTTAACATTGAAGAAACTGTGTTTTCCAGACACATCAGGATAGGGCTGTTACACACAGAAACTCAAAACCCATTATGGCAACATAGATAAGACTAAGCTCAGGAGAGCAAAAGATCCAGCATTGAGGGGTGAAACTAAGATGAAACAGCACTAGCTGAGAAGCAATCAGCATTTGATAGCTACTGAAACAGGAAAAGTCAATGTTGCTTATTGATCTGACCATCTGGTAGATTGAACACACTCCAGGTCAGGCCCCACACAAAGAGGAGCATGGCAACATAAACTGAATTGGATTGGGGTGGGGGAGTATACAAAGAAAAGCCAAAGTTAGGTGAGTGGAGAAGGAAGAGTATATTATGGATATGGAAGGAGTTGGAGGAAAGAGGTGAATATGATCAAGATACATTGTGTGAAATTCTCAAACAAACAGTAAAATAGCATGGAAAATATCTGAAAGGTTTTGGGAGTTATGAAAAATGTGTTAAAATAACTAGGCAATAAACATGCAATTCTAAAATCCCTTCCCAAGAAGAGATAGAAGCAAAGTCTAACCCTCCTCCTGAAGTCCCCATGGAAGTTAAGGCATGGTTCTGAAAAATTACTTAGGGGAGCCAATGAGTTTAGAGCATAGGTGAGGATGTGCTTACTGTGGGTGCTCTCCCTGTCATAGACTAAACCTGGAAAACCTTTACTCAACAGGGATGAGGGCTCTCATGTAGCCACAAGGATGGAAGCCCCCTCCCCATATCTTCCCTGTTGTGTATACTTCACCCCATCCTCCAGGCCTAGTGTAATTAAGGCAGAATTGTGTACTACTTGTGGTAAGGAGTGGCTGGATACTCAAGGGGGTGTCTCATGACTCTCCGCTACCCTCCATGAGGTGATGTAAAGTGTTAAGGAAACCAACTGGGGTGATCCTTTGTAAGAGGATACAGCTGAAGTGCAGATGGCTGTTGCCTGGTTAAGAGGACAGACACTCAAGGAAAAATTCTATTCAGTGAAATGAAGATCACATGACTTAATAGAGTACAAATAGGCAAATATAGCAGAGGGTTATTATGTTTATTTTGAGCTTATAATATAGTTACATTTCTCCATCTCCTCCCATCAAACTCTATGTACCCTCCCTCCTTTCTCTTTTTCAAACTCAATACCTCTTTTTCCATTAATATATATATATATTATTCCTAAATAATTCCTAATATATATATATATATATATATATATATATATATATATATATATTCCTAAATAGCTTGCTCAGTCTGTAAGATGTTATTTGTAGGCATGTTTTCATGGCTATTTGGTATTGTATAAGCAACTACTGTATTCTTGTGTAGGGAGATATCTACCCCACCCACACCTTTTGTGGTGTGGTGCCCAAGCAAGGGGCAAGGGACAGATGTGGGCATGACCTGGGGGGATTAGGTCTAGGATCCTGAGTCCCAGCTCTCTCTCTTACTTCCTGGTCAGAGACAGAGAGCATCCAGAGGCATCCTTGGAACAGGAACCTGCTGACTGTCATCTGTTTCTGGTGTAATTGACTTCTCCCCTACAGTTTTCCAAGATTCTTATTTATACACTCTATATTCTTGTCTGGGTAGACTATCCCTCCCACTCTCAGCACTCCTTGGTTGCATGTAGCTCTTTTACTATGATTAAATCCCGATGGGCTTTTCTCTGTCCACTTTAACATGCCTATTGATGTCTTCCTTGTTCAGTTTATTTTTCAGGCAATGATGTGGAATATTTCATGGGAGTAGCTTTTGACTTTACTTACTAAGAGACACAATCTCCCAGAGAACTCAATGATCTTTTGACTCTTAGGTCGTTCTACTCTCTCTTCAGTGATTTTTCCTGAGACTTACTTCATACACATATTTTATCATATTCCTTCCTGTACTCCATGTCCTCTGAGATATCTCACTACCTCCTTACCCACCCATTTCATGCTCTCTCTTCTCTCCCTCCCCTTCCTTCTCTCTATGTCTAACAAAAGATACAATCAAAAGACCCAAAAAGACAAATTCACTAAACTATAACAAAGAAAAGCACATGCAAAAACAAACAAACCAACCTACTCCTGAACATGAATGAGGCCTACCCTGGAATGTTGCTGAGACACTTAGAGTCACTCCATTGGAGACAACTGATTTTTCTCCCTCAGTCATGTCTGATCCAGCATAGCTCCAGGGACACACTTGAATAGGCGTGGTGAGAGAATGAAGGAGGGAGAAAAAACCACCAACAGATAGTTTGGGTTGGGTGGTCTGGATTCTTGAATGAAGAAATACCACAGCACCTTAGAAGCTCAGCATATTTATAACATAGAGTTGAAGAGAGTCAGGGTTGTTGCATACAGCTGAACAAGGAGGCAGGGTAATAGTTGAACATGGAAGCAGGGTTATTATATATAGATGCTAATCTCAATAGGAGCAGTCTCTATAGGGGAACAGTATTGAGGACATAAGCACTAGGGCAAGAGGGATATGGTGGACATGTTTGCACACATTTTCAACACTGATATGTTGACCAGATTGTAGGACTTTTTCCATTTCCTTCCGAGTCTTACTCCAGGATAAAGCTTTGTCATTTTCCTGAGTCTGAGGTGATGAGGACCTTGGCATGGGTGAGCTCATGTGAACTGCAAACACTCAGGGCTTCCGCTGCAGCAGCTGTCTATTGTAAATACCTTCTTGGTTAAAGGTAGGACTTTGCATCCACTTCACTGTCTAGCTTGAATTTGTTTAGGTCTTGTGCATGTTGACTCAGTCTCTGGGAGGTTTTATGTGCATCAGTCCTGTTGTGTTTGAAAGATGCAGTTTCCTTGGAGTTATCTACCAACTCTAGTTCTTTTGTCTTTTCTGTTGTTTTTTTTTTTTTTTTTTTTTTTTGTTGTTGTTTTTTTTTTTTTTTTTTTGGCCTTCTCTCCCACATAGATCCCTGTGTCCTGACGAGAGAGATTTGATATAAACATTCCAACATTCCATTTAAAGCTGAGTGCTAAGATGTTTCATGGACTATACCTTGTCCAGTTGTGGATCTTTTTATTAGTTTCTGCCTATTGAATGAAAAAGCATCTCTGATGAAGGCTGAGTGATGCATTAATCTATGGGTATAAAAATACATCACAATGAATTATTTTATCATTATGTTCATCCATCAGAATTAGTAGTAGCACCTATCTATCGCCAGATTCTTAGCCTTATTAACAGTGTTGGTGTAGGTTCCATCTCATGATTGGGTCTTAAATCCAGTTTTTAAAAAGCAGTTTATCATCCCCATAATATTTATGTCACTATTACAGCAGCATATCTTGTAGGCAGGTGTCTATTGAAGGTCATAAGGTTTGTAGCTGAGTGAGAGTGATAATTACTTTTCTTCTATGGTAGTGTATAAATGCTCTCCATCTCTATGAATGCTAGTCAGTAAAGGCTTTGGGAAGCCTCTAGAAGACTTTACTTCTCCAACCTTTATTTCATAGGTAAGATCTTCCTCATCCCCCTACTCAACCAACTTATGTTCCCTCTTTCTCTTTGACTCGCTTTGCTATCCTTTCCGCTTCCAGCTATTCCCTCAACATACATGTACATTTGAATCAAGAGGAATGTTTCATCATGATTTTCCACTCAGCATACTTTCCTAATTATTCCATCTTTTTCTTCATTCCTCCTTTTGTGGAGGGAATCTGCTGTAGTTTACTTTTTGGTTATAAATTTAATAAGATGTTTTTCACAGATGCAGTAGCAATAGGATGTAATATAAAATAAGCTAGGTTGGAAAGGAAACAGGTAAATGTAAATGATTTGTGCTTTTGAAGAATTTGCCTTGAAATTGTTACCATAGTTGACTGAATCTATGCTCATGATGGGAATAATGGTGGCTATTTGAGTAGTTAAATGGTTTACCCATGTAGGGTATGTTCACTTTTAAAAACATAATAGAAATTTTGCATTCTTTTTTGATGAACAATGTAACTGTTCTTCTTTGTTGTGGTTTTCAAGAGTAACAGAACCAATAGGATGCATATATAATATACCAAAGGTTTACCAGAATGGCCTGTAATTGATCAGGACTGGGTATCCCACCAATGGCCTCTTGAAGATTGGAGAAGTTACTGAGTCCACAATACTGGAAGCCTATGCCTCATCATTCTAAATATGGTGCTGAGTGCCTAGAGGATTTTTCGAGAGTTGCTGGTCCTCAATCCACATCGGAACTCAGAGAAGCTAGATTTGGATGTTGATAAAGAAAGATAGTAGCAGCACTAGGGAGGCAGAGGCAGGCAGATCACTGTGAGTTTGAGGCCAGCTTGGTGTACAGAGAGAGAGTTCCAGGCCAGCCTCCAAATAATAAAGAGAAACCCTGTCTCAAACACACACATGCGCGTGCGCACACACACACACACACACACACACACACACACACACACACAAACACACACACACACAAACAGAGAAAAAAAGAAGGAAAGGAAGAAAGGAAGGAAGGAGGGAGGGAAAGAAAGAAGAAAGGAAGGCAGCAGCAGGGGCCAAAGACACACTCACAAGGAAGAAGGAAAAGCAGATAAGAAGGATTGCTTTTCTCTGGGGACTTCTTTGTATCTGGGCTATCTCTCTGAGGGAAGGCTATCTTTCTCCCATTAACTTTTCCTCTCAAATTCCCTCATGTATCTACCCACATACCTGTCTCTCAGTCGATTCCCAATGAAATCAAATTAACAATATTAACTATCACAAGTCTATCACTTTTGAAATTTACAATCAAGCATATCACTTTTAAGTCATATCCTTCTCCCTGTCATTGTAGATTTATAGTCTCATAACTCAGAATGTGTTCAGTCCAACATTAAAGTTTCAAAAGTCTCTCACAGTTCTTACACTGTTTAAAAGTGTAAGTGCGTATTTTCTTCTGAAACTGAAACTCAGATGATCTCTGTAGTGTAAGATCATAAAAAAACAATCAAAGCCATAGTGTATAACTTTGACAGTCAATGGAACAAAGTAAACATTTCTAGTTTTAAAGGGAGGAGTGGCAGAAAAGAATAGAGAGAATGAAGCAATGTAAGACTGCAATTCAGCAGGTGAAATACCAAATCTTATAGCTTCTCATCAGTCATCTCCTGTTCATGATGGAATCATGTGGGCTATAAAGATCTTAAATTAGTTAGGTCCACCCCTCCAGCTCTGCCAACCACGGGACACACAGCCAATCCCATTCTGTGTCTTCAACTTTCCATGTGAGATGTATCATGGCTCTGGCATTTCCAAAATCCTGGGTGGGGCCTCCACTAAAACTTTGTTTCAACTTCACAGCTTAATCCAGTAGTCCCTTCCCAGTCTTCATGAAAAGCCTTGTCCTACCATATATTTGTAGGACACAGTAGTCTTCTGAAACTGTACCCATGACTACTACTTCTCATTCTTTCATGTATTTCGTTTGTAAAAGCAGTATCACACTGACATCCCTGCTGGCAGCTTGAGATGTAGTTGTCCCCATTTGACTTCAGTTGAATTGGGCGGTGTTCCCATTCAGTCTTCCTGGAACTTTGAATAACAGCATAGATCTATTTCTCAGGTTCCTTCTTGCTTTTCTAATGAATTAGTATTTTTTACAAGAAAGGTCTAATGGATGGAGTCTGGCCCACAGAAAGCATTTCCTATTGTCCCAGTGTAGGTGTGGGGGTTTCTCTTTAACAGTGCTAACTTCTTTGACAATTAGAGTTACTTTCTCCTCACCTGGCTTGTCTTCATTATTAAACTTCGTTCCTCTGCATTTTTTGTAAACCACTTTTTGCTGCTTTTTTTTTCTTTTTCTTTATAGCCTGGCTGCTAACCTGTCTTGAAATTTCTACCAAATTAGTCAACTGATTTTAAAGTCAGCCTCACTCAAGTTTTCTGGACAGTGAAGTGAAAACAGCCAGATTCTCTGCCAGCTTAACTTGAATGGCTTCCATCTCAGTTGCTAGTAGAATTCTTATTTGCCTTTGAAATGCCATGATATAGAACTTATCTGCATTTCTCTCAGCATTCTGGTCTCCCAAACTCCCATCAGAATGACCCATTCAGCTCTACTTAGGTCTCTTTCAGCCCAAAGTCCTGAAATCTTCTACATTCTTGCATCAAACCATTTCCAAAAACCTAAAAATCACATGGTCAGCTTTATCACAATTGTAGCCTCACTTCTCTGTTTCAGGTTCCTACATTAGTTAGCATTTATCATTGCTATGCCAAAAATTTAGATCATAGTAACTTAAGGATAGATTCGTTTTGGCTTACAATATGATGTTATAGTCCATCATGTAGGGGAAGGCATGAAGGCAGAAGAAACATGAGGAATTGCAACTCATCACATTGAGTCTACAGCCAGGGAGCAAGGGGAAATGAACCGTGATGCTCAGCTTTGTGTTTTTGTACATAGTTTGGGACCACATTCCATTCAATGGTATCACTTGCATTTTTACTGCAGATCCTTCTATGGCAACTAACTCAAGTCTACAAAGTCTCTCACAGATACAAATAGAGCTTTGTTTACTAAATGATCTGAGGTTCTATAAGTTGAAAATGAGCAATAATCATCAAACTTTTCTTAGAGTTTATTCATAAGTGTTATCACATCTAAGAAAATTGATTAGAAATTCAGCAGTAATCCATTATTAAATCCATTTTTATTTTTTCTCAAATATATTCATGGTGAGTTGATTTCCTAAATTCAGGTGTGTGAAAATAAATTTGAAATGTCAGAGTTTGTAAAGGGTATATCTAAGACTGTCTTTTGAAATGAGTCCTGTCCCTACCTTCACAGAAATAAAAATTTAAAATGAAGGTGTGTGAGGCCACAGACTGTTCTTTCTTACCACTCTGAAGGCCATAGTGAACTTGGGACTGAAGTCTCATGATAAAATGCAAGCAGGCCACCTCTAGACTAGCTCTTCTGACACAAATGAACCACTATATTCTTCATTCTTCCACTAGTGGTCATGGGGCATGCTCATTGACTTTCAGGATACAAATGATGACATCCTGGAGGAGACAGTCAGTCTGTGGGTGATTTGGAGCCTAGACTGCCTACTATTCTTGGATGGTTACATAAGAAAAAAATCAACATGCAGCTAATGTAATAACATATAATGCATTAAGTCAACGGAGACTGACATGAACTTATATTAGTGTTTTGTTTTCCATTTATGTGCTACTAAAATTAGGGAGTCTCGTGTTTTGTCTTAGTCATGGTTATATTGTGGTGACCAAAGCAACTCTTATAAAATACAGAATTTAAATCAGGGTTTGCTTATAATATCAGAGACTTAATCACTTATCATCATGGTGTGAGATTGGTGCCAGGAACAACAAGCATGGTGATGGCGAAGTAGCTGAGATCTACCTCCTAATCTATAGGCAGAGAGAGAAGGGGGTGCCTGGTAAGGGTATTGAAACCAAGTAACCTACTTTATTTACAAGGTCATATCCCCCTAATCTATGTAATCCTATTGAAGAGATCCATCCCCTAGTGACTAAGCTTTCAAATATGTGAGTCTGTGGGGAACATTTATTCAAACCACCACACATGTGGTGTGCTTAAAGAAGACTGGATAAAGTTCTTTTAAAAAATATTTTATTTTTATTTGTACAAGTGCTTTGCCCACATGTCTAAGCACCACATCCAAGTCTGGTGCCAGCAGAGGTCAGAAAATGGCATCAGATCTCTTGGAACTGGAGTTACAGATGGCTATAAGCCACCATGTGGTTACTGGGAATAGAAAAGTGGTCTTTTCTTCAAATCTGGATAAAATTTTTATCCATTAATCAGTTGGTTGGTATTAAAGAATTAAAGAAATGCTCCCAAAAGTAGGTATATTTTGCTAATGAAGCAATCCTTGAGGCCAACATTTATAATGGCCTGCTATACTTTTTGGTTCAAATTTCTCCATCATTTAAGTTTGAGAATGTCCAGGTCATGTGATCAGATGGAGCATTATTCTCAAAGATGTTCTGGAACCACATAGAGAAAGAGTGTAAAAGTGGCCTAGATTAAAAGGCAACACAGTGTCTCACTGTCCCACAGAGGTTGTGACCTAGAAATCCTCTCTTATGATCATGTATTTCAGCCATTTGAATCATGTACTACCTGGTAACAACTTCTGACAATGAACTATGAAACTGGAAAATGACCTTTGAATAGTAGATTTTATTTCCCTCATTTGTGAATGGACATTAAAGCATAAACTTTTCCCCTTGAGGGCACTGTAACAAGTCTGTGTACTGAACAATGCCCAGTATCTTCTTTCTCCTGACATATCAGCTATGCCATTTAAATGCTCTATAGAAAGCTCTCAGGGTGGGCCTGGAATGTCTAACACTAATCCCATTGAATTTTTAGTGTTTCCATCAGACAGGCATTGAGAATATTCAAAATCTTGAGCCAGGTAGTCCTGGTGTGGGGAAAGGACCTTCTAAAAAGTTACCCTTTCTTATACTCACTGTATGCAAGCATGTATCTTAATATCTTCAGCTGCTACTGTTAGAAATAAATAGAGTATGGAAATGTGGGTTAACCACATGGAATGTGATGAGCCACCTTATACAAACTTGGATAATAAGGGACTTTCTAAGAGTTGGATTGATGGTGGTTGTTGGTTTGATATGTCAACATACTTTTATGTATGTTGTCTGACATCATGAATGATTAACCAGCCCTTATTGTTATTTTGCTTTATTTGTCTGCTGCTATCTTCTACAGCCTGACTTTACCTCTCTTGGAACATTGCTTCTTATTTATAATTATTCAAATTCAAACAATAGAAACAATAGCTGGTGTCATGCAAGTTCAGCAGTTTTATTTTTTTTTCTTTTTTAAAATTTAAAATAAGCTTATTTTACGTGTCAATCCCAGTTCCCTCTCCTTCCCTTCCTCCCTTATTTACCCCCAGCCCTTCTCCATCCCTTCTCCATCCCCCAGGGAGGGTGAGGCCTTTCATGGGGGATTTTAAAAGTCTGTCATATCATTTGGAACAGGGTTCAGGCCCTCCCCCATGTGTCTAGGCTAAGGGAGTATCCCTCCTTGTGGAATGGGATCCCAAAGTTCATTTGTATACTAGAGATAAATACTGTTCCACTACCAGAGGACCCTTGGTCTGCCCAGTCCTCCTATCTGACACCCACATTCAGGGAGTCTGGGTTGGTCCTATACTGGCTTCCCAGCTATCAGTCTGGAGTCCATGTGTTCCCCTTGTTCAGGTCAGCTGTCTCTGTGCCAGTTTTATATGATTCGGTGTTCTTGTGCCTTTTTAACATTCATATATCAATAATGATTCATCAGAGCCTGACATCTGATAATGGGAGGCTACTTTAAACAATTTAAATGTGAGCATCATGTTGAGTAACATACATTTGCTCTAGATATTAAGACTGATCCTCTATCACAAATTATGACTACATATATATGTTACATTGTCAAAGAATAATGTCTTATTAATTATGGCCTTATTTTTCCTTTGATTTTTTAAAACAATTATAAACATTTTGAATTATTTGATACTATTTTAATTACTTTATCAACCTTAATCTAGGTCTGCTTTGGCATTGCTTCTTGGTGTACTATGTATATCTAATACATCCATTGTAACTTTTGTTGAAGAAATTTTGGAAATAATCATATCCCAGTCATCCCAAAGGTTTGCTCTCATTTTGATATGCTTATGCACACACACACACACACACACACACACACACACACAGAGAGAGAGAGAGAAAGAGAGAGAGAGAGAGAGAGAGAGAGATATCCCTGTCAATAGACATGTATTTGGTCATCTACAATATTGTACTCCAGTGATTTCTACGAACTTCTCAAGCTGTTAGTTTTTGACACTTGGGGGCAGGTAGCATGCACAGCAGTGAAGAAGTAACCAATTTTACATTTCATATTTTATAAGTTGCTCCAAAATACTATTAAAATGAACAAATACAAATAAACCTAAACAGTAGGTTTCTCACATAACTCATTCATGAGTATTTTTCAAACTGACTACAAAATGTTCAAATGGTTGCATATAATTATAATAGTTCTCAGTTGATGTAAGTATAAGTTGCCTAATTTTTCTCTGCTGTACTGAGTTCTATATTGAACATGCTTTTATATGAAGTACTACTTTATTAGGATAAATTTTAGGTCAAAGTTTTTAGAGGAGGTATTGCTGAATTCAAAGTTATTTTTAACAACAAATTTAAAAAAATTGTATGGTTATACATTATCATCAACAATGTTCTCTTTTGTAGTATTTACGAAAATTAAATGGATAACTATGAATTATATTTTTATTACTAATTTTATGATTTTATGATTGTTTTTCCATTTACAATCAGTCTTCTTACATTCAGGCTGCAGTAATAAAATGATAGTTGTAATTCTTAAATTAATATAATTTTACTATGTATATTTGTTTATATATATATATGTATATATATATATGTATGTTTATACATGCCATACATGGTACATATTTGGAGGTAGGAGGACAACTTGAAATAATCTATTTTCCCTTCTATTTGTGGGTCCCAAGGATTGAACTCAGATCCTCAGGCTGGGCAGGAAGTACCTTTATCCACTGACCTCTCACTTGAGGAATTTACCCTATATACATATATTCACAACAGCAATCACTTTAACTTTTATTGTGTCTTCTTCTTTTTAATTAGTCTTTGAGAATGGCTATAAACCAGGGTGGCCATTCATTTCTCAGGACAATCTTGACAGAGGAAAATGTGGCAGAGGTAAGTCACACGGAAGTAGTGAAGCCGTGAAGTAGGAGAAGCTTAGTAGTCAGGTTCTCTCCCAGTGGAGCCCCATGGGAAATCCAAAGGTATCAGGAAGCTCAGGTAGTGGCTGGGAACTTATAAGAGAGTACTACGAGATCACCAGTTCTTTAAGGTAATGAACATTATACTATAGGGTTTTTTTTTTTTTGTTTATTTGTTTGTTTTTGTTTTTTTATAGAGCTGTAGATTGGCTAGTTTATAGAAAAACAAGTTCTAACACAATGCCTTTTGACAGGTACATAAGTCATTTTTTTATTTATTTAGAAGCATAATATGTGAATGCCAGCTATGTGCCAAAAACAGGCAGTTACTGATAAGACTAAATTTATGTTGTTAGTTTGTTACCATAATCCACCAAACAAAAACTTCATAGCTAGGTTTGCAGAAATAGGTTGAAGCAGGCTAAGAGTCTGTATAAGTAAATGAAAGGCCCAAAACAACTTAGGACTTTTGTAATCTCCTAAGATACCATGGTTATAATATATGCTTGTGTTAATTTTTAATAAGCAAAGTCTATACTTTATTCTCAGATTCGTGGTTAGAATTTTGAAGAGTTTCTTATTTACTAATTGTAATTTTTCTATGTGTTCTTCAGTCATTTTTTATTATGTTCTTAGTGCTTTATTAATTAATACATATTAACTAAGTATATATCTGTATATAAATGATATGTAGATAGATATATATCAAAATATAGACATATATTAGTTTTTCTAATATTTGCATAATATAATTTTACAATTTTTGTTTTAAAATTTGGTCACAAATAAAAATTCAAATTATCTTAGCAGATAGTATATTATCTTCATATTTAGTAACATATAAAAACAACCAGTGCAAGGTTGTATTCAGCAAACTTTTTTGAACATGGAACTATATTTGATTCATCCAATGTATTATGGGACTTACTGTAATAAGTATTGACTGTTCAGCAATCAGTAAGATAAAAAGGTTTGATAAAGAACACTTTATATTTTAATTTGAGATGGATCTTTTAACGGCATGTGCTGAAGCTTTTATAATCCCAACATTTGGAAACAATAATCTATGCCCATATCTTCTGTTAATATTTTCTTTTTTTCCAGTGGGTTAATGCATATTTCCACATAATTGCTTTTATATGGCTCTGAGTTTGCTTTGCTATTGTCATTTGGTTATCATTAGAAAATGGTTAGCTGAGCTGTGTTTATGCTCTTCCTTAAATTCTTGAGATATGCTTAGCAAATTTACTTTCACCAATATTTCTTGATTCATTGAAGGTCTTTTTATGACAATATGATACATGTTGGAAGAAGAATTTTTATAGAAACTAGTGTAAGTTTAGTTAATAATTTCCATAAAGATATCTTAATAAAATGTGTGAAAATATTAGTGGATTCCCTGATATAAGTAGATACAGAGACATAAATGATATTATCTTCTGCTAATATTTTGGTTATTAGCTCTCGTGTGCTACAATTTATTATGGTTTATATAACAGCCTAAGTACTTTTATTTTTTAATATGGATTTAGCAACTTATATATAGATATAATAATCAAAAATTATTTTATGTATTTTGAGTCATTATTTAATGCACATTGCACAACTAATAACTATATATGAATTTAAATTCAGTTCCAGGGCTTAGAGAGATGATTCAGCAATTAAGAGCATTTGTTGTCTTTATAGGGGTTCAGAGGTTAAGTCCCCAAACCCCTATCCTGCAGCTCAGAAGTGCCTTTAATTCCACCTCCATGGGACCTGATGTCCTCTTCTGACCTTCACAGTACCCACACTAGCTTGCACATGCACCACCACCACACACACTCAAATAAAGTTTAAAAATAAGACAGAGATAATAGTACAGATTATTAATCCCAGAGAAAAAGGAGCCAGAGGTGGGTGCCTTAAGTCTCTTTTCTAAGTGAGTTAAGAACTGATACACCAAACACCCCTAGACCTTGCTTCTGGCCCTCTATCACCCTTATAGGAAGAAGAAGATGATTTGGACTCATGTCCATACCATCTCACTCCTTTCTGTAACTTACTGATGTTTTTCTATCAATGGAACAAATTCATAAAAGACCAGCACTTTCCATGGGAAATCCACCAGTGCCACTGGGAAGCCACAGGCATTATTCAGACAAACTAAACATCCTTGTTTTATGGCCTCTGAATAAAACTCAAATAAACAAAAACAAAACAAAAATGGGTGATTATATTCATAAAGTTTCCAATGGGAAAGAATTACAATGTTTTCCTATCAAATCCATTTTCTGGGCTGGAGAAATGACTCAGCTGCTGCAGAATAATTCTTCTGTACACTGTGAATATGCATTACTCTTACTGGTTAATAAAGAAGCTGACTGGCCAATAGCTGAACAAGATAAAGTAATTTGCGAGAGCCAAACTGAGAATGCTGGGAAAAAAAGAGGGGTGGAGTCTGGAGTTGCCAGCTGATGTGGAGAGAATTCTGCAAAATGGACATGCTGTACTGAGAAAAGTTACCAAACCACAAGGCAAAGCATAAATAAGAAATATGGGTTAACAAAAATTTAAAAGTTAGCTAGTAACAAGCCTGAGCTATTGGCTGAACATTTACAATTGATATTATCTTTCTGAGTAGTTATTGGAGAGCTGGCACATAAAAACTTCACTTGCTCTCACCAGATAAGAGCACCTGCTATCCAATCCTGATACCTTGCATTCAATCTCTGGAACCTATAATTACGGATACTGAGAGAGGGATAATCTGGGAATATTCTGTCTCTTTCAGAGATGAACCCTTAATTGATTGTCCAACAACAGCCAAAAAACAAAAAACAAAAAAAGGAAAATAAAACAAAAGAATATTTATTATTTGCCAGACTCTAGCCCAACTACATGGTATAGATACACAAATGACCTAATGCTGCTTCCCAACAAAGGTCTACCCAAACCTGCAATCTCTTGCCCTCAGTTGCTTGTGAGAGGTACATCTTTCAGACCCGTTTAGGCCCACACATCCTGTGTTCTGGTCTAGCTTGAGAGTCTACCTGACCCAACCCTAACTGCATCCTCCCCAATTTCCATACCTATGCCTGCCCCTACAGACACAGCCCAACCCAGGCTTGTAAGCCTCATCTGAACCTTTCTTAATCTTCAGGTTCAAGCCAAGTGGCATATCCTGTTTGTCAATCAGCTCTGCTATGTGCACATTAGACATACAACCCAATACAATGTCCTCATACCAAAATTTCATTATAAGAACAAAGTGAAAGATAACACAGTATGTCCTCCAAATTCACCAGTTCTATGGAAATTTTCTTCATGAGAATTACCTACATGAGCCCCAAGAAACAATAACTTAATAATAATAATAAACATCAAATAATTCAAGTTTAGAAGGCACAAAAGACAACTGAATAAGCTTAAAGAGGATGAATTCAAAGAGAATAAATGCCAGAGAGATATTCAAAGCTTAATGGAATGACAGAGACAATACACAATTTGAGAACTTAATTTAATAATAAGAAATATTGAAAAATTCAAACTAAGAGAAAAAGGTTGAATTGAAAAACTCAGTAACCTAGCTAGAAAATGGCCAAGAAAGACAAGTAGATAACATCAAGTAGAAGAATAATAGGACTCAAAGATAAAGTAGAGGGATGAGACCAAATGAGCAAAAAAAATATAAAAAGGTTTGAAAGCATAGGAAAGGAACATAAAAAAAATTGGGGATCATAAAAAGACTGAATCTCAAATTGTAGTCATCGATGAAAATGAAGAATCCTAGGACAATGGCATAGACCATATTTTCAACACAATAATAGAAGAAAACTGTTCTCAAATTAGTCCAAACCTTAGAATGAAAATATAGAAAACTATTACAATCAAATGGGACCAGGAAGCAAGCAAGTGTGACTTTCCTAATATCTGACAAAATAGATTTTTAACTAAAGCTAATCATAAAAGCAAAGGACAACTTATTTCAATAAAAGCAACAATCAGCAACAAATTGCATCCCAAAATATATGTGAACAAAACTGTTCCACCCAATTTTATAAAAACTCTATTACTGATACTAAATACATATATTACCATCAATCCACTAACATTAAATGATTTTACAACTCAATTTTCTCCAATAAACAAGGCATATAAACAAAATGATGAACAGAGAAACATCAGAAATAAAGGAGACCATGAATCAGATATACTTAATAGGAGATATCTGTAGAATCTTCTACCCAGATACCAAAGGTTACACACACACACACACACACACATACGCATGCACACACACACACACACACAAAGCATATATAACAATATACACATAACATATAATATACCATGGGATACATGTTTCATACCTGTATATCTATAATCTCCATATGTATGCTGCATAGCAGCCCAGCTTCTCTAAATATACACCGCATCCTGGGACACAAAATAAATCTTATATGCCATCCTAGAGCCTTCATCCAGTAGCTGATGGAAACAGAAGCAGACACGCACAGCTAAACACTAGACAAACTCCTGGTTGCATAGAGGGAGGAGTGATGAGCTAAGGGGTGAAGACCAGGCTGGAGAAGCCCACAGAATCAGCTAACCTGAACAAGGGGGAGATCATGCTCCCCAGTATGATAGCTGGGAAACCAGCATAGGACTGACCCAGACCCCCTGAATGTGGGTGTTAGTTAGGAGGACTGGGCAGTCTATGTGGCTTCTGGTAGAGGATCAGTATATATCCCTAGTATATGAATGGACTTTGGAAGCCCATTCCACATAGAGGAATACTCCCTCAGCCTAGACACATGGAGGAGGCCCTGGGCCCTGCTCCAAATTATATGACAGACTCTGAAGACTTCCCATAGAAGGCTTCACCCTCCCTGGGGAGCAGAAAGGGGATGGGCTGGGGTTTGGTGGTGATGATAGGGGAGGATGGGAGGGTGAGGGAACTGGGACTGACATGTAAAACAACCTTGTTTTAAAAATAAAATAAAAAGCAGGAAAAAAGGAGATGTTCAAAAAGACTGAAACTATTCAGTGTATCCTATCTCACCATAATAGAATAAAATCGGAAATAGAGAGAAAACGTTTAGACCTATTACAGAGTCAAATGTAACAAAAGCTATATGACACTGGAAGGAAACAGACATATAGAACAATGTAACCAAGGCAAAGATCCCATGTTAGTGGGTTGATGGTAATATACGTATTTAGTATCAGTAGTAGAGTTTTTATAAAATTGGGTGGAACAGCTTTGTTCACATATATTTTGGGATGCAATGTCTTGTTGCTAATTGTTCCTTTTATTGAAATAAGCTGTCTTTTGCTTTTATGATTAGCTTCAGTTGAAAGTCTATTTTGTCAGATATTAGGAAAGTCACACTTGCTTGTTTCCTGGTCCCATTTGATTGTAGCAGGAAGCATTAGAGAGGAGAATACCAAGATACAAGTTATATGAAGGCATAGGCGGGGAAAACTGGGGGAAATTAGGTATTGACAGGGAAGTCAATTTAAGCCTCTTTTTAAATTACTTTCAATAGCTACCATATTGAACAATAAATACCTTGAACTTATTCTTCTCGTGTAATTGAAATTTTCCATCTTTTCAAGAGCATTTCTTTATTTTCCCCTCTCCCTCTCTCTGTTTCCTCTCCCTCTCTGTCTCATTGTCCTTCTCTCTGTCTCCCTGTCCTTCTCTCTGTCCCCCCTCTTTCTGTCTCCTCTCCCTCTCTCTGTCTCCTGCTTCCTCTGTCTGCCTTTCCCTCCCTTTCTCACTTCTCTCCCTCTCTCATCTTCTCCTCTCTGCACCTCTCCATCTGTTTCCCTCTCCCTTAGGAATAATTTTCTCCTGTTTATGAGTTCAACTTTTCTTAAGCTCACATATGAGTGGGAACATGCAGTATTTGCCTTTCCATATGTAGGTAGCTTTACTTAACATAATTTTATCAAGACTTAGTAATGCCAGTCATTACCTCCTCACCACATTACAAACTCCTCTTTCTGCCCAAACAAAATGTCTGAAACTTTCAAATATTCTTAGCTTTTTTATTCTGTGCATTCCAAATAAATTTCAAGATATATGATCTTACTGTCAGAGGGGATAGAGTCCAGCCTGCTATAAAAGGACCTCATGTGGCAAGAGCTAATGTTCCTTGAACATAGTCTCAACCTTAGTAACTCTAGAATCATGAATAAATGGTGAACACCATGAAAGCATCTGTAATAGTTTTTGTCAACTTTACACAAACTAGAGCTATTTGAGAAGAGGGAACCTCAGTTGAGAAATTCACTCTATCAAATTGAGTTGGAAACATATCTGTAGGACAGTTTTTAAATTGCTAACTGATGTAGGATGGTTTAGCCTAATGTTGGAGGTAGCATCCCAGGACAGGTGGACCTAGGATGAATAAGAAAAGCAGGGAGCAGGAAGGGGAAGGAAGCCAGCAAATACCATTTCTCTATAGCTTGTTTTCAATTCCTGCATCCAGATTCCAGCCTTGAGCTCCACCCTTAGCTTCCCTGGATGATAGACGGTAAGCAGTAAGGTAAAGGAAACTCTTTCTTCCCCAGGTAACCTTTGGTCATGGTGTTTATTAGGCAACAGAAAAGCAAACCAGAACAATGCCTATGTTAAATCCATCCTTATGTGTTCTGATATAATTGTGTGTTCTCTCTGCCATGACTTTGTTATACCATGACTTCACTTTGAAAACACTGGCCCAACCACTTCACCAGGTAAACCCTACCCACTGCTGGAGTATATGATTTAGTAGTGTCATAATATGAATTTTTCTCAACTTCCACCCATGGGTTACATACAATCCTAGTAAAAGTCTGAATAAGTTATTTTGTAAAAATTAGCACATTGATTGTAAAGTTCATCAGCAAAGGCAGGTGGACCAAATAGCCAACATAATTTTAAAATAAAATGAGTCTGCAGGCAGAGCACTAATACTACATCTTCAAGAAAGTATAAATAAATTCAAACTACCACTACGTACCACTGCATGCTTATTAGAATACCAAAATCCAAGTCACCTTAAATACTGGAGAGGGTATGACATAATAGGAACCACTTTTGAAGTCAGTGTGGCAATTCCATACATAAAAAATACTAAATATGTATTCATAAATTTGTATTACTTGTAAAAAGGAGTAGAAAACTTATATTTGCACAAAAAACCTGAACATTTTTGGAAAGCAGTTGTAACCTAAAATCACCCCCAACATGCAGGTAACCAAGATGCCACCTTTTTGTTAATTTAATACAGTTGAAGCTCCAGCATTCAATTTTTTTATTATTTGTTTTATAATCATTATTTTTATTATAATTTTTGTTTAAATTTGAAACAAGCTTGTTTTACATGTGAACCCCAGTTCCCTCTCCCTCCCATCTTCCATCTACTCCCCAGGGAGAGTGAGGCTTTCCATGATGGATTATCAAAATCAGTCAAGTCATTTGGTTCAGGGCCTAGGCCTTCCCCTGTTTCTCTAGGCTAAGAGAGTATCCTTCCATGGAGAATGGACTCCCTAAGTCTGTTTGTACACCAGGGATACATCCTAGTTCCGCTGCCAGAGGCCCCATAGAGTCCCCAAGCATCTTTGCTGACACCCACTTTCAGGGGGCCTGGTTTGGTCCTATGTTCGTTTCCCAGCTATTAGACCGGGATCCATGAGCTCTCCCTTGTTCAGGTCAGCTGTATCTATGGGTTTTCTCAGCATGGTCTTGACTCCTTTGTTTGTCACTACTCCATCTCTAAAACTAGTTTCCAGGAGTTTGGCACAGTCCTTAGCTGTGGATCTCTGCTTCTGTTTCCATCAGCTACTGGATAAATGCTCTAGGATGGCTCAGCATTCATGTTTAGTTTGGCAAAAATATATGAATACTGTCAGACTCCAACACCTTTGACTTTTTACAAATCATTCCTTCCCAAAAAACACTTGATTCTCACATCACAAACTTAAACCCTTACATAGTTCTACAGAATTCCTAGCTGCTGGCCCTGACTCCAGTCAACACTCAATAGCAACGTCGGACAACATTCCTCAATTTCTGAATGCTTTCTTTAAATGAGCCAGTTCATGGGCTCTTGAGAAAGCCTAAGAGATGCTTTTCCTCTATAGATTGCAATAAAGAGTCACCCACATCCTGCCCATCTTCATGCTTGGCTCCACGTAGCCTCAAGCCTTCCTCTTGCTAGGTAGACACTGTAACCCATCTGACGTCTGAAGGCCACACAATCTGTGTCATGAGTTTTGGTTTCACTTCCTCATACTGTGCCACCTGAGTGACATATTGGAATGTAGACTTCACCTGTGTCTATAGCCATTCCTACCGAAGACCAATTATAACCAGTGCTCACCTATGTTCATAAGAACCCAAAAATACAGTTAGAGTTGTAATAATAATAGACCCTCCCTCCACAATAATCCCCCTGGCCTCAATCACAGGCATACTCTCAGAATCAACTGATGGTGCTTGGCTAGCTTAGCTCTAAAGAGCTAAAATGGAAAACTGCCTTCTGAGAAGGCACTTATAGAAACTGATATAGAGCAAGTGAACAGTTTGATGCTCCATAGAACCAAATATCACATTAAGAAGAAACTGTAGTGATTGTCTGGGACAAAAGCAGAACAGCAAGCTCTGTTAGGCATTCAGAGCACAGAAAAACCCAAATGTGCACCAGGAAATTCAGGAAGCTACACACACAGAACTGGAGAGTTGGCTCATTGGTGAAAAGCACACACTGTTCCTGCAGAGGACTCCTGAGGTTCCCAACACCCACAATGGGCAGCTTTGCTCATAATCCCTTGTAACTCCAGTTTTCTCTTATCTAACACTCTCTTCCAGCCCCTGTGATCAATGCACATACATAAACAAACCCACACTCAGACACAAGCATTATACACTTAAATAAAAAATAACACAAAGTTGTTAAGGCAAAGACAGCTACACATACACTGGGGAGAGGTACGTGTGCAAAGCAGAGCTGAGAGTGAGCCAAGGTTTTAACCCTGGTGGAGTTATAGGCTCATCACCATCAGAAAAGATGGATTGAAGTAGAATTAGAGGGAATGTGTCTTCACCGTGAAGGCTCTTCCCTGCATGGAGCCAGTCTGCAAATACTGGAAATGGATTTTCTTTTATTTCTCTAATTTTTTTAACTGAATTGTCTTCATCCCTCATTGTAAGTCTAATATCTGTTAAGTGAATAATTCAATAATTCAATGAATCATGGTTCTTTCATATATATATATATATATATATATATATATATATATATATGTTACTATTAACATTACCTCCAAATTGAGTGCTTCTACCTTGCCTTAGATGTATCATTCTGCATCCAAAAGGGCAAGACTTACTTATTATTGACTTGTTTCAAATTATTGATGAAGAAAAGTTATCACCATTATATACTGAAACTTGCAATCAGATTGCTCTGGAAAGTGGAAAATGTCTCTGCATTTATGTTATAGTTTAAATCCATATGCTCAAGTAAAATGTGTTGTCCTTGGATTTTTACAACAAGATCAATCAATTGTAATGTCATTCTATACGAAAGATTTAATATATGGTTAACAAGCCATGTTCCATCATCTCAAAAAATAAGGTAAATTGAAATAGACTTCAAGGCATCTTTTTAAAAGAAGAGGCCAAAAAAAATCAATGAAATGATTCCTAATTATATTCTGCTTTACTCATAGGTTGGTGAGAGACTTCACCCAGCAACTGATGGAAGCATATGCAGAGACCCACAGCCAAACATTGCACAGAGGGTCTAAGCTGGAGGTCTCTATTGGGTTCTGACCCTAGGAGATTGGAGAATCCAAAGAAGAAGAGGAAAGATTGTAGGGGTCAGAGGGGATGGAAGACACCAGTACAACATGGCCCATCAAATCAACTACTACAGAAACCGAAGTGGCAAACACTACACAGGGCCTGCACCAGGTCTCTCTGTATATGTTATGGCTGTTAGCTTGGTTTCCTTTTAAGACTCCTAACAGTGGAAGCAGGTGTATCTCTGACTCTTTTGCCTGCTCTGGGGATTCATTTCCTCCTATTGGGTTGCCTTGCCCAGCCTTGATATGAGGGCTTTCACCTTGTTTTATTGTATCTTGTTTTGTCCTGTTTGGCTGTCATCTCTTGGACATCTGCTCTTTTCTGAAGGGAAACAGAGGAAGGGAAAGTGGATTTTGAAGGAGAGATGGTGGGGAGCTAGGAGGACTGGAGGGAGGGGAAACTGTGGTTGAGATTATTCTTTGAGAGAAAAATCTATTTCCAATAAAATTAAATACAAAATTAATGAAAAGGTTATATAGCATGCATCATAATAAGATGTTTTATTCAGTCTGGCATGTACTTTGATTCCCCTAAGGAATTAAAATGCAGTTAAAGTATAATGATTCTTTCTAGTAACCACAGCATAGGGAAAACAGCAGATAAGCATTGATGACTGTAAGATTTTTCAGTCCAGATGATTAATGGTTTTGAGAGGCTAAGAAGATCCTAGGACATATAAAACATATGGACAATATTCATCAATATGTTGTTAGTAGCAGCAAAATTATTTATAAAGTACAAACATCAATACTAATATGATTAACAATGTAAAAAAAGAAAAATGATGGAATGAGTTTTAGGAGCTATGCTCTATGCTGTGAATATGTCGGTACAAAGCTCCAGTTTAGTAACTGGAAACTGCCATTATGTGTAAGGCTTATATCATATTTTCAAGAGAAATACTTTCTCTCATAGCTTGAGAAGAATTACGTTACAAAAATTAAATGGTGTGGATTTTCAGCCCTGTTATTGTTTTCTTCTCAGGCTTCATTTTAATATTATTGATATAGATAAAATAAGCAAATAATTCCACAAAAATATCAGGCTTTTGGAGCTTCTCATCAATTTTTAATTGTCTTCTTATCTTTAAACTAGAAACCTAAGCAAAATAGATCATTATCAGCTAGAGAAACAAATTATATGAATACTGTAGGTGCCCAAAGAATCAAGAGGTTGCTATATATATTTCATTGCTTTGCTAAATGTCACAGAAGAACACTTTAATTTTCCTTATACTCAAAAACATGCAGTGTCAAAAATATCTGTCCTGTTACAAGTATTCACTTGTCTAAAGTGATTGTAATTTAGTGACAAAATGTCAATGAGCTTTCATGTCAACCTCTTTTTAAACCTATGCATTATGTTAAATCAAAGAATTATTGCCTGTATCTCTGGACACCTGTCATTCACTTGCCTTTGTTTTTGCCTAGGTTCTTACTACAATGTCTTATTCCAACTATTTCCTAGTAAATTCAATCCTTTCTAAATCTTCCTCTTCAATGAAGCCTGCCCTCATCTGGGAAGGGTGTGATATCATACAATATGGAGCCTAAAAACCATTCTATCATTGCTGCAATTACTCAGTTTCCATGTTCTGGACTAGGTTCTTTTGGATGGAATAATTGACATCAACATTGAGATCACCAATTTGGAAAACAGCACTTGGAGATGTGGGCTCAAAATTATCAATAGAAAATGAAAACTATCCAAGCTAAATAAATATGTTCCTGTTATGGGAAAAAAAGTAAATTAATTATTTAAAAATTTAAAAATGATTAAGAGGAGGAGCATGAAGAAAACAGTGATGCTGTGGCTCTTTTATTGTCTATCATGGAATACACTTAGACAACACCAGTTGTGGATACTGATAATTTTGAGAGGACAAAGGAGTGTTGCATCATCACATGTACATCTCTGGTTGCACTCTACTGAGCACAGGCAGAGAGACGACCTTTAGAGTCAGAACCATTAAGCAGAGATAGAAATGATGAGAACTTCATGGTGCTTAGTATCCATTTTAAGGATAGAATTTTATGCTTCTGACCTATTCAAGTAAGATTCTGTCTGAAATGAGAACAGCTCTGATAGATCTGAATTTAGCAGAGGCCTCTATAGCCAATCAATCACATTTGCTTCATTTTATCCAGCTTCTCATTACAGATTTTAGGCTTGATAGTATTGAACTTGAAGAATCCAGGGAAACCTGATACAACCTCAAAACTAGGGGTTAGTGCCAAATGAGTTGTGTGACTAACTGGGAATTAAGCAGAATGTATGCCTCACAAAAGAGTGTAAACGTTGTAGTTGAAGCCTTTCCTAGAACTTACTATAATATTATATGGATTACAGAAAATAGCCTTTAAATTTTTCATCAGAGCTTTAAAGAACTCCTAGGAAACCAAGCTTGTGTTTTTTAAGCTTTTGACATTTGAGTGTGGTTCTTTTTAAGTGACAGTGATACCTGAGTTCCATATTATGGAGCGTGAATCCTATGGACTGCTCCTAACTGTTTCATAATTGCCTGTAGTTACATTCTTCTATAAATATCTACATTGATTAGTATGTGTCAATCCCACCCTCACTGGCAAGGCAGCATTTCTGTGAATCAAAGAATATTCCCAAAAGATATACTTGGGGTAGCCAGAGGACTCTAAGTGTTTAAGCTTAAGAGTAGTGTAAACAAACCATTTTTCATTTTTATACTGAAGCAAGCAAAACATGAGGTGATGTTTGCAGTCAGTTTAAGCAAATACAAGTACAGGGAGAGAATACACCTGGTGTTATGTCATATCCTATTTGGTCATGTGGAAAGAGCCTCCAAAGCCTCTGCTTTTCTACAGGGTAAGAACATGCCAGGGCATTCCCTTCATGTTCCTTGCTTTCAAGTGCATTCATTTATCATAGCTTATGCAATTCTTTGCAGAAGGCCACCTCATGGGAAGAGTTGCCTGCACCTTGGCCCATCCATAGTTCACAGCTTTCTTACACCAGCTCTCCTCATGCATGAAAATGCTACAGATGGCTGAATGGCATTATTGTTTTAATCTGCTAAAAATAGTGCCTAGATGGAAAGAAGTCTTGAGAATGCTGGCCTGCTTGGTCTATGCACAGTGAAAGGAAATCTGCTGGCAGGCTCAGTTCTATCCCCCACTCCCTCCAGTCCCTCTCTCTCCCCCTCCCCATCTGATTAAACACCTAGTCAACAGAACTACAGTAGCCTCCCTTCTATGGAACCTGTGCCCTTCAGAATAATGGCTTTGTTGCCTAGTGATCACTTGGTTGATTTAGGAAACCGATAATATGAGTAGTAAAAATAGAATCATTCCTAATCTCCGATAAAATTGGAATGAATCCCAAATAAACATGCATAGTTTTCTAATTACTGTATTTTTATTTCTTGATATATTTTTAGAAAAGGAAAACCTTTGGGTCATAATCATTTTATTATTCCTCATGATCATTCTCCTCCACCCATTACAGAGACATTACAGAGAGTTTAAAAAATGGGTGTGTTTGCTAGTTGCTGGTTATAATAAGAAAGGAAGGGAGAGCAGAGCACACACCTCCACTGCCAACATTAAGGATCCAGAAGCAGGCAGATCTCTATGAATTCAAGGCCAGCATGGTCTACAGAGTGAGTTCCAGGACAACCAGGACTATTACAAAAGAAACCCTCTTTTGAACCACTGCCCTTCCCATGCAGAGAGGGGGGGGGGGACAAAGGGAGGGAAGTTTAAAAATCTGAATTATTACTAAATCTGGATTTTCCTCACTCATTCATCCTTCATTGATAGCTACTTTAAATGCCTTCAAAGGAAGGAAGCAGTAAATCCAGTAAAGGATCACAGTATGTCCTTCCTCAGACAAAAGTCCTACCCTTTATTCATTATATGGCAAGCCATTCGTGTATTTTCAAAATTACCCTTTAAAAATACAGTGCTTAGTCTTACTGCAGCTTTATATAACACATTTTGTTGATACCCATAGGAGGCCTGCCTTTTGTTCTGAATGGAAATGAAGGAAGAGAGGGGGCAGAGCAGAAGTTCGGGGAGAGCCCGAGAGAAGAGGAAAGAGGGGAAACTGCTGTTGGAATATTAGATAAATAACAAATTCTTAAAAATTTAAACTTTAAAAGCAGAGAAAGAAAAATGTGTTTTAGAAAAGTTGTTTTATGTTACCAATGAGGACCTTTGGGAAAATAGCTACATAAGTTTACTAACAAATGACTAGTAGAGATAATTATTTTAGAATTCCTTAATTGGGAAAGTACAGTAAATGAGCATAACATATGTGTGACGACAGGTCTCTGTGTACTCATAGGAAGACATGTGTTGTGAGTTCTAGAGTGATCATGCATTCTAACATTATAGGTACTTAGTCAAACCTTTTGAAAAACATGTATCCCAGTGTGTTTATTCAGATGTAGATTAAGAAGTAGTTACAAGACAATGTTGACATTAATTTTTAAGTACAGTTGTGGTTGGAGTAACCATGAGTGATCAAAAACTTTCTAGGAACAGTAAATACAGGGGGAAGAATTTGGAAGGGAATCTGCATTGCAGAAGTGCATTCTCAGAAAACGATAAATAAAAACATGAATAAAGGACCCCTATGTTACATGTCAAAGAAATATGAGTGTTAAACAAAGACCAGAAGACAACTGTGCGCTTTAAGGAGAAGTGGATGTTTTATTGTCATTGTTCTGGTTTGGTATAGTTTGGACTTTCCTCAAATAGAAGCAATGGGCATAGTTAATCATTACAAATAGAAGCTGAAGTCAGGGGTGTAGCTCAGTGGTAGAATGTTTGCCAAGAATATGTACGTTCCTGAGCTAGACAGCCACTATTGAAAAATAAATAAATTTAAATAAATAAATAGATTTAAAAATAAAGAGATAAATAAAATTAAAAGCCAGAATGCCAACACATGGAGAAATAACCAGACTCTGATTCTGGTCTCAGATCTTTTTCTGAAGGAGGAAATAAGATGATGGCAGTAAAGAGGCCGCATGGTACTCAAGGGTAAAGTAGATTCCTGTGCTAATTAAAGTCAGCAGCACTGCATGGAGTGAGATGAGAAGGGAGAAAGACTGTCTTGCATTTGCTAAAGCTGGATGGAGACAGAAATGGGAAAAGCAGCTAAGCAAGGAAGGTTACTGTTGGAGCTGAGAGAAAGTGTGTGCATTTTTATTGTCCACCATCACACAGGCTTTCACAGAGAAGACACACAGGGGTGACAGACTTAAGGTGGCTGCAAAGAAAATATGGAAATGATGAGCCCCGGATGTTCAAAGCATAGAGAAGGAAGGGATACAGGAATAGACTGGGAGACTAAACTATTTTAGATTCAAAGAGCAAGGGTTCTAAGAAAAGGAGAAAAGGAAGCTAGAAGGGAAGGGAGCTTCATGAATGGAGGAATTGGCTAGATGGCAAAATTCATAATCTATGAAGTTTGGGGACAATGGCCTCTAATAGTACAATCACTGCCTCAGGAGTACACACTGATCCTAAATAAAGATAGGAGTGGCAGGACCTGAAGATTACAACAGTATGAGGAGCTGTTTTTACACAACCTCTACTTCTGTAGGGAAACATTCAGTAAGAATAAGGAAGAGAAGCAAGGAGGGATATAAACCACAAACCAAACTTCTTACTAAACGAAGAAAAGGATTCATTTATCAGGAAGGTGACGGGAGGTTAGAGGATTAAAGGGTGGCACCTGTGGGTGCTGTCTATCAACTGTGACAAATTGCAATTATTTACAGAAGGTGATTGGAACAATGAGGAAACTTGTTCTCCAAAGGTCTACAGGAAATTCAGGCATGTGGAAATCAACCAGGCTTCAGCAGAGGCACAGAGGGGAAATGTGTGAGAAGTTGTGTTTTGTTCCATTTGGAATATTACTATCTGTGCTTAGGAGCCCAAAGAGAATCATTTCAAAGCTCCTCTCCAGTGTTCTCTTAATGTGATTCCTTAAGGGTAAGAAGGACAAGTTCACAGGCTTCTGTCTACATCTTGTGACCAGGTAGGTACCAGGTTACTATAAAGTCTTTAGGATAAGGACCTGATTTATTTTGTATAATCAATATTTAAAATACCACTTAGCAAAGTAAACAGGATCTTCACACCTCCATGGGAAGACCATAGTTTCTAGCACATGGATGATGCTTCTTTTGTGGTCTATTCTTTCCTTTAAGTAATAAATTTGAGTATGAGAAGGGCCCCAAATAAATATCACACAGCTTATGTCCTTATAAAGCTTTTTAAATCCCTCTTTAAATGAACTAGATATAATGAAACAAGGAGTCTTGGGTTGAAATATATTATCACTAGAAATGCACAAGCATTTTTCTACTTTATGAAAACATTCCACTTAATTTTATACTGTGAATTTTTATTTTAGTAGAGAAAACTTTAATCATGTTTTTAAAAATTATTTTAAAAGATCTGGACTGAAAATATAGTTCAGACACTGTAGTGTTTACCGAGCTTGTACAAAACCTTCAGTTTAATCACCAGCACAACATAGAACTGGTATGGTGATTCATGATGGTAATCCCATCATTACATAAACTGATGTAAGAGAACCAGTGTGAGTTCAAAACCAGCCTAGGATGCATAGCAAGTTCCATGACAGCCAGGTCAAAATGAGAAATCCTTGTTGAGATAGATGCTAAAAGTTGTTTGGTCATATAGTGAACATCTATATTTTTCTATTACTCTATTTGCTTTGTTCTGCTGACAGATAACAGAGCTCAAAGTTAAGTCTAAATATTACACAACAATCCCTTTCAAACAGTTGACCGAAGAGCTGTAAGAACTCTAAAAGTCATTTTTATAATCATCAAAGTTCTTAGCACTGAGATGTTTGTATGTTGAAAACTTCATATTATGTCAAATGTAGGTAAATTTACCTATTGGTTATTTGTCTGTAGCATTGATAGACCATTCTTTTAGTTTCTCTAACAAATATTAATATATTTAGCTTTATAAAGAACAATTATTCTAATCATGTATACATTTATATATAAATCTTAGCTTGATTTATCTGAATATTTGCTTCTTAGACTTGTAGTCTAGAAAATTTATTCATCCCTACTTATTAGCTGAAGAAACACTTATAGAGTTTCTATAACATATATCAGGGAGCAAGACTTTTCTTAAGACATTAAAACTATGTTGAGTTGACATCAACTCCTCAGCAAGGATATTGAAAGTGCAAAGCCTGCCTGGGTTCCAAAGAGAGCTCAAGGCCAGTGTGAACAGCTTAGTGAGATGCAAAAGATGTGGCTCAGTGAGTTCCATAGTAGAACAGCTGCTAGCACCATGAAGCCCAGAGATGTGGCTCAGTCAGCTCCATGGTGGGGTAATTGCCCAGAATGTATGAGGACCAAAGTCCAATCTTAAAACACTCATTAACAGATGAGTAAACTGATTATTGGAAGAATTTTAAAATCAGTGCAATAATGAAAATCATACATGAAAACATGTTTCGTTTGGAAACTGACAATTTGCCCTTGAAAAACTTTTTCAAACTTCCTCCATTCTCCCATCTCAATGAACTGTATTCTAATATGCTTTCGTATTCATATATATTTGGCAGATTGTACTATGCAAGTAAGTGCCTACTTGTTACATACTAGTAAATGAGATCTGAAAATACCCAAGTTAATTAAATATAGTTAACCAAAGAGAAGCTCACAGTACTTGCTAGCTCTTAATAATAGCAAAACATAAAAGGATGCTTTGTGTCTTTCTATACTCTAAACACTAAATATTGTACTTAAAATTACAATGAATACATTACCAAAAATCCTAAAAACTGTCAAGTGCTTTTCTTTTATAAATCTCTATGTACATTTCTTTTTGCCAAAGAAAGGTGTAAAGTAAGACTGGTAAAACAGCCCACTAGAGCACCACTTTTATCTAGGTTCTCAGGTGGTGACTAGGGTGTGGTCATTTCTTTCCCTAAACATGTCTCTTGATGCCAAAGAGACTGAACTTTTGCCAGACTTGTAAACAAGCCAATAACATGCCTTCAGATTTAAGACTGTGTACTTAACCTGATAGTGTACCATATGATTAGCCTGTTTAAGCTTAATTTACCTTTAAAATCAATGTAACCAACCTTACACCTTAAATTTTTCATATAATCAAGGTTTACTACAGAAGATGAATGCATAGCTTTAATGTTCAGTTATGTACCTTTCTAGGGGCCTGACCCAGAACAATGAATATGTGCATGTGTGTGTCTTGGTAGGTATTCGTTGAAAGCATCATGAAATGGAGATATTAATGAATATCACATAAATGTTGGAAGAAATGTGTGCACATAGGATGACAACATCTGTTTTAGGTTATAAATGCTATTTGGAGTAAGTTAGATTCATTGAAGCAACTTTTTCCCTGGTAAAACTCTATTAAGGATTTCTGCTAAAAACAAACAAACAAAACATACAAAAAACAAAAAAATCCCTCATTTCTTTCCCTATCCTATACTTTCTGTATTTTTAATAAATATAGAGCAAAACCCTTTGTTACAGATGAACACAGACACAGGAATCACATGTGGCCATAACTCATGGGCAGTGGTATAGACAGATCACATACCTGTAACACAACACACAGGGACAACAGAAAGGTCAGAACACAGACTAGACAGAAGATGATGGAGAAATTTAGTTTGGACTTACTCTTTCTCAAGCTGCTCCAAGAATAAGCCATCTTTTTCATTCTTCGCTGAGACATCAGCACACTAGGGCGGCACATGAGCATGCTGCTAGGATAAGTGTGCACAGCTTAAAAGCTAGTGAGCCCCATATTTTGGTGAATAACGACCTTATTTCAACTGAAGCCTGCGGTATCTGAGAAATGGGTTGGACTAGGGGTGAGAGGTAGAAACAATTTAACTTCAGGATCGCCTTAATCTGTTCAGAAAATATTTTGTGATGTTTGGTTTGTGGGATACATGCATAATTGGAGTTTCCTATTTCTAGTGAATGGGAATCCAAAATTAATGGATTGCTTATGGCGGAAACCTGGTGGAATGAATCATATGCAGCATAGAGTGGTGTGAGAGAGAGAGAGAGAGAGAGAGAGAGAGAGAGGGAGAGAGAGAGAGAGATGCGAGAGAGAGGGGAGAGAGAGAGAGGGAGAGAGAGAGAGAGAGGGAGGGAGGGAGGGAGGGAGGGAGGGAGGGAGGGAGGGAGGGACGGAGAGAGATATGCTCAGAAAGGGGGACATTACATATGTAAGATGTGTGCATGGATTTTGAAGAGAGTCACTGTCATGCCTAGCAGTTGGAAACTGGCATTCTGCTGACCTCGTCCCCTAAGGATGGGTGCCACATGCATGCCCAGCGTGGCCAAGTCATGGCTATGTGGAGTTACAGGGCAGTGTAAGGACTCAGTACACATGTAAAAGCTTCCCCTTTTAAGAAAGTGTCTCTCACCCCTTCTCTCTCTCTTCTTTTCTCTTCTGCTCCCTGTTGACCAACAGCTTTTAATGCCCTTTTCCCTCCACCAATAAACTCCACATGGGCTCTTTGAGTCTCATGTTCCTGTTTCGTTGCCCACAACTGCAGCAACAGGACAACTTTGGTGTCGGGAAACATGGTCAGGCTCTCTCTTTAAGCTCTCCTGCTGCCTGCTGGCGAAAGGCCAGAGATACTTGGGGATCCTGATCCTGAACCAGCACCCCACCTTTCATCTACCCACTCTCCTGGTCAGCATAAACATTTCCCTTATTCTTAGAAACGGGGGAGCCTCCAGCCACAGTCTTTGATGCCACAGCTGATCCCTCTCGCTACCCATCATCACCTTTGGTACATTTCCCAAGGGTGAGGTCCATTTGTTGTATCCTCGACTTTCGACTTAAACCCTCATGCGACTTTCAGCTCTACAATTTTGTCTTTATCGCCTTTCAGACTGCGGAGTCCTATCAGGTATTTTGCCCTTGGCCGCACCAGCAAGCAGACTAGCAGAGAGTGATCTGCCATTTTGCTTGCCCTGAGTCCTATGGGGCATCTTACCCTTGGCCGTACTCTTAGGCTGAAGGGCTTGCAAAAGAGATCTGCCATTTTTGATTCACCCATGGGAAATAAACCAAGGAAAGAAATAAGCCCATCTGTTTCACTGGGATATCTACTAGAGAATTTAAAACCCCTTCACTTAATGCCGTTTGTTAAGGCACCCAGACCCACTTATCTCTGTACTGAGAAACAGCCTCGATACCCCCTAGAAAATGAGTCAAATTGACTTTTTAGATCCTGATGTTTTACGGGACCTTTCTCATTATTGCAAGCTGACAGGTAAATGAAAGGAGTTACCATATATCCAAGCTTTCTTCTACCTCTCTGCTAAACAATCTCTTTTCTTAGACTTGTCTGTTTCCTCCTCTTCCCAGCATGCTAAAACTCTCCTGCCTGCAGCAGCTACATCCTGTACCAGGGCAGGAACGAGTTGTTCAGGTCACTCTGAGAGTTTTCCATCCCCCCCCACCACACACACACAGATTAAGTTTTTGGTTTTATGCCCTAGCACCTTTCATACTGACTGGTGCATTCATTTCTCAGACCCACTTGGGGGTCTCTGAGGTTTTGTACCCTAGCACTGCCCATAGGTGGTGCATTTATTTCTCAGACCTACAGTAGGTGTTTTGGAGGTTGTGCTCCTTGGACTCAGGTGTCCTGTTGGCTTCACATATATTTCTGCCTCAGTGGTGGAGGAAAAGGCCAACAAAATTATAACTCAAAACGTTTTAACTTCTGTCAGAGGTTGGGAATGTGTTTATGGCTGCCACCTTGGCCATGTGGCCTACCTGTAGGCCTGCCCACTCTATGGGTTACTCCTTTCTCTCAGGCTAGGCAGAGGGACAGTCTAGCTAGTTTCTGCTGCCAACATATCCTATAATTCATTTACTTTTTTTTGCCTTGTATTCTTTGTCTCTAATTTCTTCTTTCACTGGCTCTGTTGCGCATGGCTTGTTTGCAGAATGGCATGCCTTTCCAGGGCCCGGTAGGGCACATCTTTCATGCAAAAATCTTGCCTGTTCCATCTACGGTGCATCTGATTTCTTGTAACTGGCAGTCTTACGTGTACTATCTCTTTAAATGTCCTGTCTGTTTGCTGTAACATGAGAATCAGAGATCACATTTTGGTTCTTCCTTCTTACTTTTACCCAGTCCTGTTTAATATATCTGTGTATATCTGTACATATGATTTAAATTTAACTTTAGGTAAATGTAAACTAACTTTATATGCAACTTAAATTTAACTGTGCTAAGTCTCAAATATTTATAAATTGTTATATTTTTTAAATGATAAACATTTAAGGTTATAAAGATCTATTTCAAATAAACAAAGTTTTTATATCACTCAGTCTTTCCTGTAAGCTGTTTATAAAGGTTAAGTTTCTATTACAAAAAGGAATTTTTCTCTACTTCTTTGTCCTTAACAGGTGTAAATCTTACCTACTAAGTTAAAACCAGTGACAGTCAGGCTGGAAGGCTGAGTAAAACATCCCTCCACAGCCTCTCTACTTCAATCCAGTTCTCCCGACAGATCCTAATCTAATGTCTAAATTAGAGCCATACTAAGTACAAATTAATAAATTGCAAATGATAAAGCCTTACCTAGCCACTTATGTGTTTAAGACAAGGAAGTAACAAGGACTAATTTGTCTGCTGAGATAGACTAAACAGATAGACAGCCCTCAAATGCTCAGAGATTTAGAGAATATGGAATTTCCATGACAGAGAGATAGGCCAGCTACCGATCCCATCCCATTTCCTCCAAGAAGACTGGACACTGAAGAAATTCTGCCCACAAAAGTGGCATCACTAGCCATTGAGAAATCCTGCCTCTCACTTTAACTGCTGCAAAGGACTCTAAGGACCATGAACAGGAGAGCAGTGGAATCTACTTTCTCCACATTTCTTGGGCCAATGGTATGGAAGTCTTCCGAAAGCTCCTAATCCATAGGTCTCATGCTATCAGCATAAGGAGAGTGTCCTTAAATCCTCTGACTTTAGCAACTGTGGTGGACCTGGGGGGTGGATATCAATGCAGCCAGCTAGTAAGTCTCTGTTATACTCTAAAAATTAATTCAAGTAAAATTTTATCCTTCTCAAGAACTCTGATGCTTTTGATGACTGGTAGCTTTGCCAGCTTAAAACAGATTTCAGGAACAGGTATTCTAGGGTTTATCTATGTGAAGATAGGAATGTGTAAGGTGTATGAAGGTCTGAGAATTTAAGTTACAAAGGTCTGAGGATGGAAAGATCTAACAAGGTGGATAAATGCAAGTAATGAAGATGTAAATTATGAAAGTCTGAGGATAAAAAGTCTTAAATGATGACAAAAAGTGATTTGAGACATTCAAATGAATGAAACATGTTGCACATTTCTCTTTTTCATTATGCTACTGTTCATAGTCTTAACATTAATCAATAAAGTTCTGATAAGCTACTAATCCAACTCTGACAAGGTACCACTATACAATTGTATACCACTATACAATTACAACTGCAAGGTCAAGATTAACGTGCTTTTCATTGTACTAAATATATGTGTCAGTTTTTAAGTGTTAATTGTTTCAGCCAAATCATTTCTGACATGAGTATACTGCTAATGTGCCTAAAATTTATGTTTTCACAAACTCAAAGGATTCTTGTAAGTTCTAGGGAGCTGAATTGGACCCATCCAAACAGGTCGGATTCACTTCAACCTTTCCCTGGTACTGGGACTCCCTTCTTCTATCTTGGTTCTCCCTTGGAACCCCCTTCCTCATCTTACTATCTTTCCATCAAGTGTCAGGAACGAAGGAAAAAATTTTTCCCCTAATCTTAACCTTATCCTCTGCTTTGCCAACATCTTGCCAGGAAAGATGATGACGGAGTTGCATACAGCCAGGACTTCAGTGAAACAACCAGCTATGCGAGGACATGGCACTTCAGGTTTCTCAGGTCCCCCAAAAATGGTCAACACTCCCCAGGTTATCAGGAAGTAGTCTTGAGAAATCAATGCCCTTATTCCCTAACCTGCCACTCCTAGCTTCCCACCTTTTTAATAATAAAAAGAGTGGGATTGTTGGAAACTGGCATTCTGCTGACCCAAGCCCTTAAAGATGGGCAGAACACGCATGCTCAGTGTGGCCACCTCATGGCTATGTCGAGTAACAGAGCTGTGTAAGGACTCTGTACATATGTTCAAGCTTCCCTTTTTGAGCAAGTCCCCCTCACCCCTCTTTCCTCTTCTCTTCTCTTCTCTTCTCTTCACTTCTCTTCTCTTCTCTTCTCTTCTCTTCTCTCCTCTTCTCTCCTCTTCTCTTTTCTCCTCTCCTCTCCTCTCCTCTTCTCTTCTCTTCTCTTCTCTTCTCTTCTCTTCTCTTCTGTATCTGGTTGGCCAACAGCTATACCCTGTTATGTGCAGTTTTCCCACCAGCCTGGTCCCACAGCCATGTCAGCCCCAAATAACACACAAAGACTCTGTATTAGATATAAAGCTGTCGGCATGTTACTAGCGTCTCCTATTGGCTAGCTGTATCTTAAATATTAACCCAGTTATATTAATCTAAGTGTTTTCACATGGTCTTATTTTATTGGAGAGAGGGTCCGACCTTCTTTTCAAGTCCTTACATCTTGACTTCCCCCTACTACATCTCCCAGATTCCTTCTTGTCTTCTAGTCCCACCTATCTTACCTTCTTATTTGCCAATAGTGCTTTATTCATTAACCAATAAGAGAAACATATTTACAGAATGACATCTCCCATTACCCACCCTTCTTTCCCCTCTACCGATAAACTCCATGTGGGTGTGTTGAGTCTCATATTCATGTTACATTGTCTGTATCTGCAGCAAAAGAACAACACTAGCCAATAAGCTATCTGCATGGTGGTGGAAGGAAAATAAACTTTCACCAATGAAATGCAACCAACCCAAAGAGAGATGAGTGTTTTGCCTGATAAAGCTGAGGCAGTGGGGATTTTTTTTTAATTGTAGTGAGAATAGGAGATGAACTAAAACAGGTCTATAGGAGGAAGATAGACAACTGACATTATGTCCAGGGGATACTGTGAACCTGATCCCTCCTCACATTTACTCCATTCTGTGCCACCATGATTTGGATTACCTCATATACCACCTACATCTGCCATGATACACAATGCCATCAGATGGCAGCTGACATACTGGAATTTCTGAAACCATGAACTCATATGCAAAAATAGACTTTTCCTTTTTACAAATTGTATGTTACAGCAGTGGATGTCTTACTAAAAAGAGAACTGGTTTCAAGAAGTGGGGCCATTGTTGTCAATATACCTGAAAATCTGTGGTGAAAACTTTGGAAATAGATACCAGGAAAATTTTGAAGGGTGTTGAAGAAGCAGGCTAAAGAAGCCTGACTGTGTTTAGAGACCCTAGTTGGGTTTCAGAGGTCAAGAATTACTATAAAAATCATAATTGTGCTGAGAACCAAAATACTGATAATGTTAGATGAAAACACAAGGAAATCAACTCAAGACATAGGTAAGAACTTTTTGGGGAGACTTCAATATTTCAGGAACTATGACCAAGAAATGACAAATGGGCATTTCTGTATGCTGAATTTCTGGCTAACCTTCCTGCTATGGGTAGTAGAATCCTATGGACATTCCTCTAAATCACTTGTCATATTTCATATTACATAGGAAGTATGTAATAGAAGGAGATGAACTGAGAATGATTTTATCCTTTTTGCGTCTACTAATAATGTATTATCTTAGCTATTCTTTGTTTTAATCAATGTTTATGACTCTACTGGTTTACTTTAGAGCACATGGTTTAATGACCATATACTTAAAAATAATAACTTCAAGCAAATTTTTAAAATCTTGATCAATTATAGACTCGAATAAAGTGAAGAGGAAACAAAATTCATGGGCAAAAATCCCCGCAAAGGATGTGACAATGTGGCTTCTGGTTAGCAAGAAGATAAAAAATAGCCCCCCTTTCATGACCTGAGGAAGTGTCCTGGCAAAGCTAATTCTATAGGCATTATACTGCCCTCTTGTGGTATATGAGATACATATTTTAAATATAAACGTCAAAGAAAATGAATATCAATTGTAATATAAGATTTTAGTTTCTTTAAACACACTTCTCTGAATATGTGATTAAGCAGTTTCATAATGCAGTTATCTCTGCTTTTTTGTGTGTGTGTTCTGAGAGAAGATCTATACTGTAGCCCATGTTAGCCTGAAATTCACTGTAATCCTCCGTCACCTCCCCAGTGCTGAGATTACAGGTATCAATCTGTCTGATTTGTTCCAGGGCATTTAGTGTGACAAAGTTCTTCTTTTTTATTCCAGGTTCTGCCAAGAGAAAAGAAAATATAAAGTAAACTAAAATAAATTATGATTCACAAAATACACGAGAAAGAAATAATAGAACAAGGTGGAAGTGGAACACAGAAATAATGTTGCAAAATTAAAATTGAAATCTACACAAGGGAGCTTTTCCACAAAGAAAGAGTAAGCTAGCTGGGCATTGGTGGCACACGCCTTTAATCCCAACACTTGGGAGGCAGAAGCTGGTGGATCTCTGCGAGTTTGAGGCCAGCCTGGTCTACAGAGCTAGTTCCAGGACAGGCTCCAAAGCAACAGCCTATCTCAAAAAAACAATAAATAAATAAATAAATACATAAAAATAAAAATAAATAAAGCATAAGCTTGTGGCTCTGAGGAGAAAGCATGGTTCTGCCCAGCACTATGATGGACTGAGCAGGACAAGGAGACCCTCATGCATGCACGACCGTCTGCCCTGGGCTCAAAGGAGGAGGGGCCTTGTGGTACTGAGCAGTCAAGCTTTATTGTGTTGAGCAAATGACAGAATGGTATGAGGCAAAGAGAGAGAGAAAATGGTTAATTTCCTCTGGACAGAGGCTTGTCAAAGAGGGAAAATATGTGGAAGACTCGGCTGAAGTGGGTAGTTTAATTGCTCCCCAGGGCCAGTCAGCCTGGGCTACTTTACTGCTGGGGCTCATATGTGGGTTCACGGCCATGCTGCTTAGTCGTTCTATGTTGATGTCCTTGGCTCCTGATTCTGTCAAAGGCCAATACGGTTATACGGCATTGGTCCCACCCCTCATTAGCTGCAGTATTGGGGAAAAAGGCCCTGGCCCTCACCAGCAGAAGCACTTAGGAGACAGCGTCGGTTCTATGGCTCACCTGGCCAGCACATAGTGCTGATCCTGTTGCTGGAGACATGGGTGAGCTGTCCCTGAGGGCATGAGAATGGTAGCGCTGGTCTCACCCCTTTTGTCTACTATGTGGTGGCATGGGTGAGGGAAGGTTGACCTCCTCTCCTCACCCCTGGCCACCTGTGATAGGTGGGGAGATGACTCAATACCTCACCAGTTGCCGCACTGGTGAGAATGAACCTTGTGCCTCTCCTGGGCAGCAAAGTAAAGTCGACCCGGTAGACAGGAGCATGAGTGAGCCTGTGGCCCTGAGGGCATGATAGTAGGATAGTTGGCCATGACTCCTCATGTGCAAGAGCAAGGGCAAGGTGCCTTTTTGTGGCCTGTGACAGGCAAAGCAGATGACCTCCCCTCTACCAGGTATAGTACTGGGGAAATGGGTCTGCTGCCTTGCCTGGGCAGCATAGTAAAGCTGACCGTATTGATGGGAAGTGGGTGAACTGGCCCTGAAAACTTGAGCTTGGGAGATCTGGACCCACACCTCGCCAGCAATATAGTGGCATAGACAAGGGACAGATGCCCTCACGTCCCCCATTACCGCCTTTGGTGGTTGGGGGAGGTGGTACTTGGGTAATAAGAGCATAAGACTAAGAGGGCTGTCCCTGACCCCTCCCCCCAGCTGTTACATTTTTCTGGGGGCCGCGAGCTGCTGCACTTGTGAGAGTGGCCCCTGTACCTTGCCTGAGCAAGGCAGTAGAGTTGGCCCTGCTGGTGTAGGTGCAGGTGAGTCAGCTCAGAAGGCCTAAGAGGAGGAGAACTGACCCTGCACCTTGCTTATTGCTTAAAGGGGTGAACTGGCCAGGGTAATGCTGGAGAGCTTACCCTGGTGGTGAGGATGGGAGGAGAGCTGGTGGGCTGACTAACCCGCAACTGCCCAGTCCCAGTACTAGGGTAATGAATTGACCCACTGCAACATCCGCCCCATCTGTGATCTGCGGGAGCATGTTAAGGGGCCGGTCCTGCAGTCCCAAAGCTGCAGGATTTCCATGACACAGGGCAATAACAGGATGTCCAAGAGGAGTCCCAGTGAGGGCCCAGTGTAGGAGAAACCAGAAACCTCAAACCAGGCCAATAACTCTCAGCAATGAACACTTGCAACAAAAGATACATGGGTAAAAGGTAAACTGTGTGACTCACTGTGTCACACTACAGCTTCCATGATGAGACTTTTCTTTGTTTTGTTTTGCCCTAAATTCTATTTTATTTTATGGGAGACAGGTTTGTAAGGGCAGAGGGCAGATACTGACCCAATTCTGAATCATTACCGTCCTACTTGGAGCTCATTCTATGGCCCAGGCTGTCCTCAAGCTCTGCCTCACTCTGCATCGGAGTGCTCAGGTTAAAAGCATGCATGGCCACTCCTGATGCTGTAATCTTGTTTAAACGATACATTAAAAGATGTATTAGTCTCTGCTCCAGAAATTTAGATGAGAGGCAGAGTTCTCAGTTAAAGAATGCCATAGAGACAAGGCTTGCTGATATTCGCAGTTTAGGAGATTAAACTCCAAAAACTGACATCTCTCTTTTGAAACACTGATGAAAATTAGGTACTTTATAGACAACCATTTATGATGATCAGGAAGTGTATAAATAATATTCAATTTAATTTCATATATATGAATTATGATTTATATAAATATGAATGTAATTTTACATAAAAAGGCAAAGAGTTTTACAGGAATTTGCAGCCTGGTTTGAGAACCAAAGATGCAACAATACCATGCATTGTAACATAAAACATTAATTTGCTTTAGTTCAAACTTTTAGTTTTAGTTCTATCTTTTAAAGATAACTCACATCTTACATCTCTTCTTATTTTCATTCTTAATAAATCAAAGCACAACTATTAAAATGCATTATAAATTTTTCAAAAATACAGCAATTTAAACATCTTTTTAGCTACAGATATTATGCTCCCAAATACATTGTTAAACATTAGTATTAATAGTCATTAAATTATGGCTGGTTTAATCTTGTCTTTAGTATAGATTCATAGCCATAGCTATATAACTTACATTTATCTCTATATATGATTATGTTCCTGATATTAAAAAATTAAATGCAAATATTTTGTATTATTTTCTGTAAATTTTATTTTATCTCACTGAAGCTTATTAAAACTGTAAGTAAATTAAGATGTAAGAAAAGAACAAGGCATAAGAAACTAATCCTAATTAAAAATCCTTCAAGAAACCTTAGCAACCATCCTGAAAGTAAAAGCATATTGTTCAGTGTAATATATCATTTACAAAACAAACTCCACAAGGTATGGAAATCTAAACAACAGACATTGATCTGCTTATGTGACTCAGTGCCAAGTCAGGTAGCTGTAGGAAGAAGGGTGCATGCAGGTGTAATTGGGGTGTTTGAATTTCTATGTAGTTAGAGACCTGAGTTATAGATGGTTTCTTTCTTCAGCATGCTATTTCCAAAGCCTTCAAGTACAGTGTGGCATACAGGAGATTCGAAAAGATTCTTTTTGGCTAGACCTATAGAATTAAAGTAAATGGACAGAACAGAAGTGAATTTACTTACCTTTTCTGGTTTCTAATTTTTCTTATTGTACCTTTTCTATTCCTTACTGATAAGGTGGTTTGGGAGTGATTTATTTGTTTTAATTATGCATTTAAAGAATTGAGGTTACAGAGAACGATATCCTATACAACTGATAAAAAGAAAAATATTTCAGAAAGGAAAATTTGTATCTACTTTTCCTAGTTATAACTGTTAATAAGTTAATTATTAGTACTCAGTAGGTAATTTTAAGTTATATGTCCATGTGCTATTCATAAGGGTAAAGAAAGAAACAGATTACAGTGCTCTTAGGGAGGTCATGAAAAATTTCCACATACTATGCATGCTGTTCTAACTCTCATTGCTTCTTAGGTTTTCTTCTATGTATCATGTGTATAAAGAAAGATGGAAGGTGGTAAAATACCACAAAGTGATCATCTTAGTTTGCTCTCATAGCTAGAGCATGGAACATTTTGACTGACCTCTAAAACTACTGGCTAGAACCAAAATTGTGTCTGGATGTTCTCACAGCATTTAGAAAAAAAAAAAAGTTTGATCCCAAACTCTATTCTATATGCACTTCAGATGCATATTTTAAATTTTTATGTATTTTATATCCTGAACACAGTTTCTCCTCCTTCCTCTCCTCCCAGTCCCTCCCTCCAACTCCCATCTGCTCCCCATTCTCACCTCCTCTGTTATTATTCAGAAAGTGCAGGCCTCAGATGGATATCAACAAAATATGCCATATCATGTTGCAGTGTGAAAATGCAACCCCTGTTTTATATTTTCTTATTTACTTTTACTCAATGGAGTTGGAACAGAAACTCAGTCAGTTTTGTTCAGCTTAATAATCAAGTGCCTTTTCTAAATCACAAACTTTAGAGAGTGGCTCTGATTGCCTAAATACAGCATTAATAATAGGTAAAAGCTTTGGGGACAGGGTTAGAACAGAGACACGGGGACAGAGAGATGGATATTTATGTCCTTTTATTACAGTGTTTTGTATTTCTGCCACTTCCCATTTTAGACGTTGGGCTTCATTGCAAAAGTCAAAAATAACAAGAATAAGTAGACAGCAGATCAAGTCATCTATAATGCAAATTCTGAAAAACAACTTTCAGCCTTCACTCTAATTGTGACACAGAAATCTATTTCTGCAGGCAATAAACATTGAGAAGTGTCTTTTTCTCCTGTATACTAATGTCCTAACTCAAATAAACTCCTAGGAAAAGCACCTTTCCTCTTTCCAAGGCTCAGAGCACCCACAAATGAGTGCACAGTTCACTGAATTAGGCTATCAATAAGAACATCTAAAGCACTTGCTTTTGTGTCCTCCCTGGCCACATTCCACTCTTTCCCAACAGAAGCTTCAGGCCTGTGTAAGAGTGGAGAGATGAGACTTATGGGTGTAGCTTCTGATCTTACTAGGAGACAGATCTGACTCCTGATTCTCTACTTTTACAGTCTTTCTGTTCTTCCGAGATGTTCCCCAAGCCTTAGGTAATGAAATGTTTTGTGGGTATACCCACTGGGACTGGGCTTCACAACCCCGTGTGTTGATTGGTTGTAGATTTCTGTAGTGGTCTTTGTTTGCTGTAAAGAGAAGTTCCTCTGATGAAGGGTGAAGTCTATGCTTATCTTTCAGTATCAGGACAAATGTTTACAGATTATTGCTAGAGATTATGCTGGTTTGGTAAAGTATTGGCTGCAGATTTTCCTACAATAACCATGCCTTCACTAACACTGAATAGTTAGATTCCCAGTACAAAGTATGGTTTCCCTCTTCTTGAGCAGGTCTTAAGTTCCATTAGAGAGCCATTGGTTATCATCAAGTTATGCATGCCACTTTTGCTCTCTTAGGGTTATTGTGTTATACTGGTCACTGATGTGGCTTATAGGCATCATAGCTGGGTGGGATTATTGGTTGCTTCCCTCTTTTGGAAGCTTGTATAGGGTCTTCTGATACCATTAAAATTAGTCCTCAAGGAGGGGGTGTAAGCTGAACAATGATTAAATCAAAGAATATACCAAACTGGATAGAGAAAAGCCCATGAGACCTCAGCCCTACACAAAGAACTACCAGCAACTGAGAAAATCTGGGAACAGAAGATTTGGCCTTCCCTAGGGAAGAATACACAAATTGATTGTAAAGTGCCAAATGGTCAACTCTAAAAATATACATACAGGAATCATTGAACAGTTTATATTTAGAAATATAAATATGTATATATTTATGTATATATAAACAATTATTGAAAAAATTGCCATGCATTTAAAGGAGAGTGATGAGAAATATACGTAGGAAAGTTTGGAGAGAGGAAGGCAAGAGAGAACTGTTGATATTACATTATAATCTCAAAAATACAATGAAATTAAACTTTAAAAAGCAAGTGGAGTGATGCCTCCCATGGTTACATTTGTAGTACTTTGAAAGCTACCACCTGAATTGAGCACGATGGACTTAACACCTCCGACTCTCCAGGTGGGAGAGGTGAAATACTCATTTTTCTAAGTTAGAGTTATCTCCTGTCAGCCTATAAAAAGCTCAGGGAAATAAGAATGTGACAATAGACATGTCATTTATAGCCAGAGCTCCTGGGAGGCAGCTATTGTGTAAATCGTTTCTGATACTCAGTTATGATCTTCTATGCATGAGTCCTAGCTACCAAGACCCTGGCTATAGACATGTCCAGCCAACCTGCTTTATTCTAGCAGGAACTTCCTGTTTTACATCCCATTTGCAATGCCCCCTCAGATGGTCCACACTAAACAGAGTCAAATAATTGCTTACCTGGAGGAAATGCTGATGGGGGCTTTCCTCAAATGGTTCTCTTTGATTTCATCCTAGTCTCCATCTCAAACTTTTCTAAGATGATGATCTGAAAAGGGTCCTTGATAAAAGAAGCTTGGAAAAATTATGTACTACCAAATCATATCAAAATCTCTGTGTAGTATAAAAGCTTGAAAATCATACTTATGTTTTTCCAAACTTTATCAAACATTCTCCCCTACTTTAAATACCCAAAATTAAACACATTAATACGACATGTCACTGATATTCTTTAGCAAACATTTGTTAGAAAATTATTGAAGAACTGGCAAACTGTTGTTATAAAAAGAAATAAAGAAGTAGAAAAACCAAATTAAGACTAAACAGAAATATATCCTAAAATGATAGCAACTAAATCCAACCAAGTTAATAGTAATATTAGGTGTTGTGGGAACATACATCTTAATGAAAAGTCAAAATTGATAGCTGGGTTTCTGTATCTATGGATCCTGTGTCTTCTGCATTTGATGGATTCAATCCACTGAGGACCCAACATGAAGCTAAGCTCTATACTGATTGTGTTTGTAGTGAGCATGAACAATTTTTCTTATGATAACTTCCTAAATAATGCAGTATGATCACCATTTGTATGGCTTTCATTGGTCATTATAAGTAATCTATAAGTATATTAAAATAGGTGGATGTAGGCAATATGCAAATGTTTTTATATAAGGGACTGCGCATGCACTGATATCCACGTTTTCAGTGTATATTAGAACCAAGCTCCCAGTGAACCACAGAAAAAGTTTAATAAGTAGATGACAAAGGCAAAGCCCACCACTTTATGCTGTTCATAAAGACAGACTAATTTGAGATTCATATTTATATATACAAATTAACGTCATAAGACTACCAGAATAAAACAAAATATTTTTATCTTTGTTATAGATCCGTTTTTGTCTAGGATGTGGAGAATAGTAAAAAGTAAATGCAAAGCATACGTTAGTCTTAAAAAATTAGAAAAAAAAATTCAGTTAAAAGATGCCATTGGAGGCTGTAGGTTTGAATGTGTTGGCAAGATGACTCACTGGTTAAAGATATATGCTGCCAAGACTGAAGACTTGAGTTTGATTTCCTGGATCCAAATGGTGGAAGGAGGGAACTGACTTCTACAAGTTGTCCTCTGACTCCCACATGCATAACAAGAAGCATGGCCTGGCCTCACTCCCATAGTTGTTTATTATCATTATTATTATAGTGATTGGAACATAGTTTAAATTGTAGGGCATAGGTAGAGACTGAGAAAAATAAAAGCACATTTTAAAAGTTTTAGTGTAATATAATGAGACTCTAAACTAATTACAGCCCTACAGGAGCTCAATTTCCATAATGAAATTTAAGATAAAATAAAATCAGAGAAACCTACAGAGGCTATGATCTAAGGAGCAACTACCTTAAAAAAAATACCACACACACAAAGATAAACAGCAATAGATCATAAGAATTTTGGAGCTAAAGGATAAAATAAAATATACTAGGAGAAATATGAAGCAAACCATATCAATAGACCAGACAAGTACTGTTTTTATGGAAAAGGTTAAAAAAAAGAGTTCCATTTACTATAAATATGTATTTTAAGAAGAACACTGCTAATGGAATAATTTTAGTATATGAAGCAAATCAGCATGGCTAAATAAGTAACTGGCAAAATCATATTTTTATTGAGGGAGTTTCATATATTTCTCTCAACTATTGTCCTTTAGTGAAGAAATAGGAAAAGCAGAACATATTTGGCCATCAGACAGACTGTACAAACTGTCCTAGAACATACATAGAGCACCCAGAGGAAAAAGCACATTTTTGAGTAGATCTCAGATTTATTTGAGTTTGTTTTGAGACTAAGTTTTATTATGCAGCCCTATCTCCCTAGAACTCACTATGTGGACCAAGCTGACCTTGAATTCACAGAAATCATGGTACATCTGCCTTTTCAGTGTTGTGATTAAAGGCACATGTCATCATGCTGGCCCTTATTTGAGATTTCCTAATCAAAACAAAATAACGTTAGGGCTTAGTAAATAAATAAAATCTAATATATTTGTGCTTTAGTGAAACTGAATAATTCAGAGTTAAAAATATTACAGTAATTAAAAACACTAGAAATCAATAATGATCTAGGCAGCAAAATCTGTGACATATAGGTCAACAGCTACTTATTCCCCATGAAATTTTGACCATTTATACTGGTATGTCAGCTGGTGTTGTCACTATGTAGGTCTTGCTTTGGAAGCTGTGTTGTTGAGATTTCATGGTTATAATGTCCTTGTTGTTATGTAGAATATACAATCTTCCAGTAGATATCCTGGTCCTCTGACTTTTAACTGTCTTCCTGAAGTTTTCTTTTCCCTGATGTTCCCTGGGACTTAGGTGTGGAGGTTGTGTTGTAGATGTATCATTTGGGGCTGAGAATCTTATGTCAGTATTTCTTTGCATTTTGACTAGATGTGGCTTTATTCTAATGCATTGTTTGCTGCGAAAAGAAGATTCTTTGATGAGAGGTAAGAGTTGCAATATTTGTGAGTATAAGTGATTAGAATGCAGTTAGGAATCATACTGGTTTAGTAAAGTGGAGTAGTAGGTTCTGTTCTAAGATCCATGCCTTCATTAGCTATGGGTAGTTGAATAGGTTCTCATTTCCAGGGAGGATTTTCCTCCTGGAGTGGCTTAATTAAGCAATTATTGGTTACTACCAAGAGTTAAGTACTACTCTTATGCTTTTCGGTACATCTTACCTCACTGGTCATTGTTGAGGTTCATAGGAATCTCAGCTGGCTTGTAGGGATTTTAATTGATTTTCTCCCTTGCCAGCTTACATAGTACCTTGGGATACTATGCAAGCTATTCCTCGGAGAGTAGGTTTCCATTTCAGATCCACCTTCATTCCTACAAGTGCTGCGTTCAAAGTGTGTGACATCTTCATCAATAGGGTCTATATGCAGGGTTTTACTTTTTATGGAAATCATCCTATTTCAGCTTCTGAAATTCTGGGATTACACACAAGATTCAACAAACCTGGATTCACCAACTTTATTAAAATTTTTCAAGATGAGTTATCAAATTTTCCAATGTTTATTATGCAAAACCAACACACAAAACCCAAAAATATTGCTGTGTAACAAGAGAAAATTAGCTGATGGTAATTTGAATTCAAATGAACACCTAGTATAAATGACTGTCCATGTCTCAGACACACATGAAACACCTGTTCTATCCCCTCCAAGGCTCAGATGGGGCAAAAGGAGTAAAGAAGCAGGAGAAAGATAGGGATAATTTAGAACACTGACTTCTAAGCATAGTGTGGCTTTGCAGTTTTGAATTCACAGCAGTGATTATTATTTGTTCAGAATCTACAACAAATAGGTCGTATCACTATTGCATCACAAAGAGGTGATAATGAGGCCCCAGACCTCCTTGAAGACTTATATGCAATTAACGACTATTGGGAATGAGTAAAATATTTTCTTTACTGGTATGGTCACTGTGAAGATACTCACAGCAATGTAAATAAATTTTCACTTATGCTCTTGTAAGAAAACCCAATGAAACTCATTGCATCATGAAAAAGACACACACACACACACACACACACACACACACAGAGAGAGAGAGAGTCAGAGACAATGAGAGGGGGTGTTAAAGTGTCAGGAGTGCCCTCTAGAATTGGAAGAAGGGAACAGGAGGAATGGATAGAAGCTATGAGAGGATGGAGGGTGAATATCATCATAGTATATTATATATAGTGTCTTCTTGACACTGCAGAGAAGCTACACATATGGATTCATAGCAGTAGTGATACCATGCCTAAGAAAGACCTGTGCAAGCCTAAATTAGATCAAATCATGGCATGGAGAGGTGTGTTGGGTACAATGTTCCATGTCTATATCAGAAGCTATTGTCAACTCTTAGCGGCTAGAAGGGGAAAGATTAGAATTCTATGAATGTGTAGTTCCTGATAAGTCAACTAACCATACATTCAATAATAATGGTGCAGAACAAATTGGCTTTATCTTAAGTATAGGGATGGGACACAATGTCAATAGGAAGGGAAGGGGATCATGAATCTGGTAAGAGTTTGTGATTTGGGAAGGGTAAAAGAATATAAAGAAAATATGTTGCATAAAGTTGTCAAAGAATAAAAAGTAAGATAAAATAAAATATACAAGATTGGAATAAAGAGTTTATTTATTCTTTGAATCCCTACAAATGCTATGGCTAGCAGAGGAACATTCCATATAAGACTAGTAGGAAATATGGTCAAATAGGTCTTATGCCAGGCAGTTTATTTTTTAAGCATCTGTATAGTACAACTTTGACAAAAAGATTTCCTGGTGATAATTATCTCAATCCCATTGCACAACAAAGCTTAACTCATTTTAAGGGATAGGGGAGAATCAGATATAGTCTGGGTTACACAGATCACATAGAATTCACCAAGCTTAAAGTACATGTGACAATTACCCTAAGGATAGGTTCTCTTCACTGAGAAACAATGCTCAAGATAAAACTCATGGGAAGAAATGCCTGAGATAAAAATTCTGGAAAATTTAAATGATCTCTGGCCCTATTGACAGCAAAGGTCAGAAGGTTATTAACCATATACACACCCAGTCTTCTGAGTGGAAAATGGGTGACTTACATTGAAGAGACAAGCATGCAAGCTTATCTTACCAGGATTCCCTAGTGTTTATCTGGGAGCACAAAGACCTCATGCCCTCTGCAAGAAACTGCACTCACTTGGGCTAGGTTACAAGGTTATTAGGGCCTTAGTTCTGCCTCAATGTGGTAACGGGACAGACGTTTTTGACCTTATCATATCTGAGGTGCAAAAGATGGGTTGAAGAGAAAGTAGGGTGAACAAGAACTGTATATTAGTTCAAGAACCAATATTAGTACCAAAACAAGTAACTAATATTAGTACCTAGTAATAATAGTAACTAATATTAGTACCAGAACAAGAACTGGTATTAGTATGCAAAAAAGAAAGAAAGGAAGGAAGGAAGGAAGAAAGAAAGGAAGGAAAGAAAGAAGGAAGGAGGGGAGGGAGGAAAATTTTTATTATTACATACACACACACACACACAGGCACACACACACACATAGGCACACACACACACACAGGCACACACATACACACAAACACACAGGCACACAAACACATACACAAACACACACACACCACAAAACAAAACTGCTAAACATTGTGTTATTCAATACAGTCTCATATTATGGAAAAACACAAATGTCTTTCCCTATGTTTGAGGCTCCCATGGCATTCTTATCTGCATCTTGCCAGCACTAGATTACGTTACTATATTAAAACTTAGAAAAAGGATTTTGAATGTTTTACCATAAAGAAAAATATTTGCAGAAATAGATTTAATATATTTTCAATTAGATACAATGCATTTGTTGGCATGTATGTTTTTCTATTTTTATCTTGAAACTAAAAATAAACATAAGTTAAAATATAAAAATAGTTGCAGGGCATTAACATTGAGAAGCGAGCACAAAAATTACATCTAAGGAAATGGATACCATGTATTTACTACTTTTTGTGTGGTTAGGTCACTTAGAGTTACTGGGTAATCAAATCTTAAGCACTTTTGAAACTGGAGAAATCTGTGATCTAAGGGTACCAGCCACTCTCAGATGCTGTCCCTTCTAACAGATACATACTAGCAATTTACAGCTCTTTCTTCTTTATTATTTTCATTACATGGTGTGATAATCCAATTCTTCTTCCATCAGTATTGTGGCTATTTAAGTGTAAAGCTATAAAAATACTTTTGGTGTTTGGCCTAAAGGACAGTGACAATCTAGGGCCCAGAGACTACAACCCTTGAATCACTATTTTGCATACCATTTAGAATAAGTGCCAGTCAGTGCCCAGTTAAAAGAACACTTAATTACAAGGAGAGTTGCTCTGGCCAATACAGTAGAGTCCACACAGAATAGTCTTATTTCCTTTTGGCTATTTTTGTGTTTAGATCTAAAATTCATGTAGTAAGTAATTACTTAAAGATTATTCCTAGCACTTTACTATTGCCCAATATCATAATTTATTTAAAGAAAATAGAAGCATGGTTCTATAAAATTCATGGTCATTTATGGATAAGACTGATATATATATATACATATATATACATATATATATACATATACATACATATATATGGCTCCTCTTTATGGTGGTGCCTTCACAGCTCTCCCATGGTATTCACTTTCTTTGAAAACAGAGATAACAAGGAAATGAGTCTTAGGAACCCTTATAATTCAGAATTTTATTTTCAATACATTACAATCATTAAAATATTTCCACTCTAGATAACATAAAGTAGTAAACAAACAATGATCGAGGGTGCTCTTCCTTTGGTATCCCTCCCATTCTTGGAAGTTTTCCTTACATTTCTATAATCTACTTTTACCTTGCTTTTAAAAATGATGTTGAAATTTGAAAAATTTAAAATGTCTCTGGGAGGAGTCGATTATTTAGCAAAGGCTACTGAGTAGATTACACAGGGCTCTAGGGTCTAAGATTCCCTCAAGAACCTGGAATCTATGCAGAAGGGTGAAGAGGTTGTAAGAGCCAGAGATAGTATTCAATTGTAAGGAAAGAACATTTTTTAGCACAGCAGGACAGATACCCATATGAACTCACAGAGACTGTTAAGCCACTTACTACCTGCACCAATTCAAACCACACAAAATTACAACATAGAGAAGAGTATCTGGTCACAAAATCCCACTCCTACACAAGGAGCCATTTGCAAATAATAGTTGCTGGGAAAGGGAAAAATATTTACTACAAAAAAAAGACACTGGGTGTGTCAACCACACTTAAGGGCAGGGCGACACAAATTGGACTTTTAATGGCTTACCCAACATTCTTTTCTTTCTATTCCTTTCTTCTTTTTCTTTTCTTAAGACAAAAAAAAAAAAAAAAAAAAAAAAAAGGAATGTAAAGTTGGGCAGGTAGGGAGGGTGAAAGAATGGGAAATGTTATGATAAAATATTATCGTGGTTTAATAAGGATCAGGAAAAACTAATAGGCTGAATAGATGTTTATTCAGGGAGAAATAACTTATAACAGAGACAGATGAACAATAGGTTTCTGGTTCCAGGGATGCCTCCGAATGCTCTTCTGTCCCTGTGCTACAAGCAAGAGAGCGCTCAGAGTACGGACAAAATGAATATCTCACTACAAAATATTATGTATGAAATGTTCAAAGAATAAAAAGTAACTTCGGCTTAGTCAAGAAAGGGCCACTCCCACCAGTTTCTAATAAGATGAAAGCAAGAACACTACAGGAATTCTTTCTGCTTGCATTTACATTACTCTATAAATAGAACACTACAAGTATTCTCCCTGCTTGTGTATACCTTACTCTATAGATTAAAAGACAAAGCTAGATATTGGGACTTTCAAGAACACTAGACTAGAGAGCTGTAGGTGATAAGTATATAAGTCCAACTATATATATGTATATATATATATATATATCTACCTAACATGGCTATAAGTTTGACTATTATAGATGACTATTTATGTATTTCTTAACTATACATTGCATTTTAAATGAGGTATATAAACATAATACCTTAAACAAGAGTAGAAATACATTCAGTATAACAAAATTGACCTTAAATTTGTATCAATAAACAAAATTCAGTATCAATGTAAAGTATTAATTTCTATGTCATATCCCTTTTCTCTTTAGAAAAAGATTGACTGCGACCATTAACCATTTATGACCAATCCTCTTTAAATGAAAACAAACATTTATTAACAATCATTTTGGGAATTTGGGCATAGTTTTCTATACCACTTCCTGCTGACTGGGGGTGCTAATAATTAGGTCATTGATGGGGCATCTTGTTTGTCCATTACAACCAGCAGTCTTGAAGCTTTCATGGATGTTGGACTTCCTGAGTCATTACTTCAGGGAGTCTTGTCCAATAAAACCACATTAGCCTGGCAAGCCATGTGTAGGTGATACATATGTCAATTGCTGAGAGCCTGAATAAAAGGATAGCAAATATTTATTAAGAAACACTTGCTAATAACAGCAAGGCAGAGAACCACACAGTCTTCCCTTCTGCTCTGGAGTGAATGGAAGCAGTGATACTCTCTCCAACCACCACACTAGATGGAGTGTGCCTGCCCCCCTCTTTCTTTTAAAGAAGATGCCATCAGAAATGAATCCAGTCTTTAAGGCCAGTGCCCCAAAGCTATTGGCAGAATAAATTCCCACACCAGAGAAATAATTTTGTGGATTTAATATTGTGAATGTATCTCAGGTAATTTAAGAGATTGACACATTTTTTTTTGCTGGACCTCACACACTAGTTAATAATACACCTTAAAGTCTCTTAAGACTCAAGACTGCTACCCTACTGTGCTCTGTGTACTTGGCCTCTTTGTTTAATTTGCTTTTAAAAGAACAGCATAATAATACACTTTGCCTGCCTTAGATTTCCCATGTTGTTAACTTTTAAAACCTAAGATAGTGCATAGCTATATTCTTAAATTGTGTGCTCTTCCATACTCCTGACCCAGAACAATGAATGCATATCATTTGAAGTAAGCAGCCAATAAAGAGGTTTAAAGAAATCTTCCAAAATCTATCATAAAGGCTGAATGAAAATTTATGGATAATGTTTGTGGTCTGGGCCAGTTGGGACCAGTTGCGGTTAGTGACTTAATCCTTTGTAAAACTCTGTTAAAGACTGAGAGGGAGAAATGATGAGCAAAGGGGTCAAGACTTTGATGCAGAAATCCACAGAGACAGCTGACCTGAACCAGGAAGGGGGAGCTCATGGACCCCCACACTGATAGCTGGGAAACCAGCATAGGGACTTCCTAGACTCCTTGAAAGTGAGCCACAGTTAGAAGGCTTGGGCAGGCTACGGGACCTGTGACAGTGGAACCAGGATATATCCCTGGTGCATAAAAGGACTTTGGGAGCACATTCCCCATGGAGGAATAAACCTTTAGCCTAGAGACACGAGGGAGGGCATAGTCTCTACTCCAAATGATTTGACAGATTTTGATGATACTTTCTGGGAGGCCTCACCCTCCCTGAGGAGTGGGTAGGGAATGGGATGCGGAGTGCTGGGGGACACGGCAGGGGTGGGAGGGAGAGGGAACTGGGATTGATATATCGATATGTAAAATAAAATAAAAGAGACCTTTTACAAAGTATTCTGTTTCTTCTTCCATGTGATGATTTCTGTGTTTTTCAAAAAAAAAAAAAAAAAAAAAAAAAAAGGTGTGTGTGTGAGCAGAGTGTTAAATGGAGACACACAGCACCCATGGAAAAAACACATAGGCCTGCACCCATACACACAGACATAGAAGGCAGATACAGGGAAAGATTCACATGACACCCTGCAGGTAGGCACAGGAAGGACAGGGAACACAGGGAGGATGATTACTAAAGTATTCAACTCTTTCTCTTTGTTAAATAACTCCAAGGGAGGGGGGATCTTTTATTTCTTTACTTAACATGACACCCCTGCATTACTGACTGTTGGTATTTAGACATGTGTACTGGCCTGCCTTTGGAGTTCTGACAAGAACTCAGCTGCTACCACTAAGAGCGCCACCTATGCCTAGTCACTAAGTTTCCCCTTTTAAAGGGCCCTGCCCATCTCCCATCTATCTCTCTCACTCCATCTCCCTCTTCTTTTCCTATCTTTTTTTCCTCTGGCTCTGGCTTTCTCTTCTCTTTCCCACTGCCTCTGTCCCCGGAGGCAAGTCTACCCCGTCTCCTTTCCCCCTTTTTGCTATCCTTTTCCCTTAGTAAAAATCTCTTCCTCTTGAACTCTGCTCCATGGCATTTTTCTCAAGGCGATTTTTAAAATTACAACACTGGTTGTAACTCAGAGTTAATCACTAATGCACTTAAACCACAAATAATTTCTACTCAGATATGTCACATTGCTTTCAAGCATTGTGTTATTTGCTTAATTAAGTTATGCAAGATTTGATGGAAGCCATTCGTAAGGCAAGCACTTGGAGGTGGGGAATGTGCAGGGAGAAGGTGCAAGAATTCAGAGCCATTCTTGGCTACTCAGTGAGTTCAATGCTAGCTTGAGCTCATCAAACCTGGCTTTGAAAACAAATAAAAACCCAAAATGAAAGAAATAACATATTTTCCCCAAGATGTGCTACATTTTTGTAGCTACCAAAATAGTCATATAATTTACCCAAATAACACACTTCCAAAAACATCAGATAAATAAAACATTTTTCCTACAAATGTTCTAGAAATATACTGTTGTACAAATTCTAATTGGTCTTAATGGCAAAAGCCCACTGTCAGATATAGGGTAAATGCGCAAAGATCAGAGACACAAAGGAGCAAGCCACAGCCATACCTTACCTCGCGAATTTTCCAGCCAAAAGGAGAGCAAGCTCCTGTCTCCTCCCATCTTATATTTGTTTGTACAGACCTACAGACCTCTATGGGTAACTAGTGGTTAGATCTGCCTTCTGATCTTCAGACACGCTTTATTTATTAAAGAAGATGTCACCACAATATACAAATCAGTGAGTTTTTTTTTTTGTTGTTGTTTTAAATTTCTATTCAAAGCTGGCCTCAGTTCAACCCTGCAATCACAGCACTCAAAAAGCCAAGGAAGAATGATTGCCACAAGTTAAAAGTCAGTTTAAGCTACATAGAAAGTCTCATAAATGCCAAAAGACTAGAAAATTTATAAAAAGTAAGGATTTCTGAGTTAGACTCTCCCACTTTTGAGTATAAAAAGTATTGCATTTTGTACATGAGAAACTGACAGTGAGAAGAGAAAAAGAAACTCAGGCTGATTAGTAAATACATACTTACATGTACTGAAGAAAATGAAATGTTTCAAACATAAAAAGGATTTTAGTAAGTGATATCTATCCAGAAAAATTGTCCATTTCCTTTAAATTTTCGAATTTTTGGAGTACAGGTTTACAAAGTACGACAAAGATTCTCTGGATTTCCTCAGTATCCATTGTTATGTTCCCTTTTCATTTCTGATTTTGTTAATTTGCATGTCCTCTCTCTGCCTTTTGGTTAGTTTTGATAATGTTTAAATAAAATTTTGTTAATTTCCTCAATGAACCAATTTTTCCTTACATTGATTCTTTGTATTTTTTTCTTCATTTCTACTTTATTGATTTCAGCACTAAATTTGATTTTTTTTCCTAGCATCTATTCCTGCAGAATTCTACCAGAAATTCAAAGAACAGCTAATACCAATACTCCTCAAAGTGTTCCACACAATAGAAGCAGAAGGGTCATTGCCAAACTCTTTTTACGAGGTTACAATTACCTAGGTACCCAAGCCACACAGAGACACAACAATGAAAGAGAACTACAGGCCAATATCCTTCATGAACATTGATGCAAAAATACTCAATGAAATATTGAAAATCAAATCCAAGAATACATGGAAGAAATCATCCAACATGATGAAGTAGGCTTCATCCAAGGGATTTAGAGATGGTTCAATGTATGAAAATCCATCAATGTAATCCACCATATAAACAATCTGGAAAAGAAAATACGACATGATCATCTCACTAGATGCTGATTAGATGCTGAAAAGCCTTTGACAAAAGCCAACACACCTTCATGATACAGGTCTTGGAGAGATCAGGGATAACAGGAACATATCCAAACATCATAAAGGCAATATATAGCAAAAGAGCCAACATCAAACTAAATGGAAAGAAACTCAATGTGATCCCTCTAAAATCAGGAACAAAACAAGGCTGTCCACTCACTCCATATCTCTTCAATAATATATGTATTTGAAGTTCTAGCTAGAGCAATAAGAAAACAAAAGGAGATCAAGGGGGTACAAATTGTAAAGGAAGAAGTTAAACTTTCTCTATTTGCAGATGATATGATAGCTTACATAAGAGATCTAAAAACTTTTCCAGGGAACTCCTACGTGGCAGGATACAAGATTAACTCAAAAATAACAGTAACCCTACTACGTACAGATGATCAATAGGCTGAGAAAGAAATGAGAGAAACATTACCCTTTACAATAACCACAAACAACATAAAATATCTTGGGGTAATGCTAACCAAACAAGTGAAAGACCTGTATAGCAAGAACTTTGAGTCTTTAAAGATAAAAAGTAAAGAAGATACAAGAAAATGGAAAGATATCCCATGCTCTTGGATAAGTAGGATCAACATAGTAAAATGGCAATCTTGCCAAAAGCAATTTACAGATTCAATGCAATCCCCATCAAAATACTGGTGCAATTCTTCACAGACATTGAAAGAACAATACTCAACTTTATATGGAAAAACAAAAGACCCATGATAGCCAAAAGAATCATGTACAATACAGGATCTTCTACAGGCATCACCATCCTTGACTTCAAGTTCTATTATAGAGCTCTAGACCTGAAAACAGATTGGTATTGGCACAAAAATAGACAGGTAGACCAATATGCAATCAAATTGAGTACCATGATATTATCTCTCACACCTATGGAGATCCACGTTTATTACCATGCACAAAACATAAGTCCAAATGATCAAAGACCTCAACACAAATCCAGCCATACTGAATCTTTTAGAAGAGAAAGTGGGAGGTACCCTCGAATGAACTGGTATAGGAGACAGCTTCCTAAACATAACACCAGTGACACAGACTCTGAGATCAACAATTAATAAATGGTACCTCCTGAAACTGAGAAGCTTCTATGAGGCAAAGGTCACAGTCAACAAGGCAAAACGTAACCCACAAAATAGGAAAAGATATTCACCAATCTTACATCTGACAGAGGGCTGATTTCCAATATTTACAAAGAACTCAAGAAACAAGTCAACAAAACACCAAACAATCCAATGAAAAAGTGTGCTACAGAACTAAATAGAGAATTTTCAATTGAGGAATCTAAGATGGCTGAAAGACACTTAAGAAAGTGTTCAACATGCTTAGCCATCAGGGAATTGAAAATCACAACAACTGTGAGATAGCATCTTGCACTGGTTAGAATGACTATAATAATAATAAAAAAAATTATCACTCTAGAGGATGTGGAGAAAGGAGAACACTCTCCACTGTTGGTGGGAATGCAAACTTATACAGCCACTTTGGAAATCAGTTTGGTGGTTCTTCAGCAAAGTTGAAATCAGTCTACCACAAAATTCAGCAATTCTACTCTTAGGCTTATACCCAAAGGATGAGCATTCTTACAACAATGATATATGTTCAACTATGTGCACAGAGGTGTTTTTTGTAATATACAGAACCTGGAAGCAGCCTAGATGGATGAAGAAAATGTGGTACATTTACACAGTGGAATATTACTCGGGGGGGGGCGGGGAGGGGACAATGGAATGCTGAAATTTGTAGGTAAATGGATGGAACCAGAAGGAACCATCCCGAGTGAGCTAACCCAGTTACAAGAGACTGAGACTAGGAGACAAGGAGGAAAGAGGAAGGAGGAAGAGGAGCCAGGATGGAGAGCCTGGAGAGAACAGAACTGCCATTCCTCCACTCTCGGTAAGACCACGTGGAAATACATAGAAATGGGTTAATAATTAAGACATAGCTAGCCGATAAGAAACTAACACCAGGCCAATAGCATTGTATCAAACACAGAGTCTCTGTGCATTATTTGGGGCTGGCGCAGCGGTGGGACAAGACCAGCAGTGGCGGGTGGGAAAACCCGTACTCCTTACATTTAGGAGTCCTTGGCAGTCTATGGGGCTCTTGGTATTGGCACAACATTTATAACTAGTGTACAAATAGCTACTGGGAGCCCACTCCCCCTAGAGAGATACTTTCTCACCCCAGACACACACATGGGAGAGGCCCTAGGCCCTGCCCCAAACAATGTGACTGACTTTGATGATCCCCCATAGAAGGCCTCAGCCTTTCTATGGAGCAGAAGAAGGTTGGGATGGAGGTTAGTGAGGGGTATGGGAGAATGAGAGGAAGAGGGAACTGGGATTGATGTATAAAATAAGATTATTTCTAATTTAAATTTAAAAGGTTTTAGTTACTTAAAACAAAAAAGTATATATAAGTAACCAGCCAACAGTATATCCTAAGAATCAAATGTGTTGATTTCTCCTCCATAATCCAGAAAAGGAGAGGTATAAAGTAGGAATTATCTGGGAGGAGATTGGATAACTGAAAAGAAAATTTTCATTAAAAAATAATTAAAAGCTACCTCTGATAGGACACTTATTTCAAGTGGATATGGCAGTATTTGAAATCAATACAACTGGCAGAATTCTACCAAGCACAAATACAGAAGCTGAAATGTACAATTTCATGTTCAGCTTCCAGAAAGAACATTCAAAATGTGCAGAAGGAAAGAGGTTGAGAAATCTTTACGCCAATAAACTTGCTTCTTTATAGGGTAATACATGGTTGCTGACACCTCCTACTTCCCAGATGTGCATTATTTCAGGATTGGAAGCACAACATCAGCTTCCTCTTCAAAAGAAAGCTGACATCAAGTAGCTCCAGAGATTATATACATCCACATATTGCCTACAGATCATAGGCAATATTTAACTGACAGCAGAGAGGAAAATATTTACATTAAACTGGGATTGGATCAAAGCAATAACTTGATAAAGAAATTGTGTCATTTTGAGGCGTTAACACTTTAAATGAAGTTTTAGGAGTTATCATAAATTTAAATAAAGGGGTAAAATTTATATGTTGAAAGCAATGCCATTGTAAATAAAACATAGATACTAAATTGTTTCAGGGACATTGTGTAAGATGAACCTAAAGACTCAAGAAGACAGATGGTGGAATGAATCATAAATTAAAAATAACAATACAGTGTCTTACCCCTATTGTTCACCAGAACTATGACTGGATTTGGCTTTAGATATATTGATCAATTCAAGTGGTTGGATGCTAGAGTTAAAGCCATTGCTTATCACAAATCATCCACTAATACAGACACAGAAGCTCCTAGAGATTCAGGCCACAATGTTGGAAAAAAAGATGAAGCAAAAATGTGGGAAGCTACACTAGTCAACTAGTCACTAGTGTACGGATTAGAGTCTATCATGAAAGAGGCAGCCTGATTCTAGCCTTCAATAGGTCATGAGCAAGATAGACTTGATGCGATCTATGGTTCCAGAAGAACGGACTCTGTCTCATGAAGGTTATACTACTACTGCTAAAGATCTAGTCTATTTGACACAAAGACAGTGGTTCTCCAAACTATACTTTGTTCAAAAGAGATTAGTCATCTGTTGTTACCAACTGATTATAGCAAGGCCTCTTGTATACCAAAAGATGGTTTCACACTAAGTTTGACATTTATTCTGAATTTGAATTTCCCGTCTCTCCTCAGTTTTTTATCCAACATAACTATCCAAGTACTTTCTGCAATGAACAAAGAAGAGATAAAACAAAACATTAGTTTGAACCAAGAAAACAAACTACAGCAAAGTTATACCATGTTATCTACTAGCTCTACCACAAATCATATTTGGAAGATGTACCCAATCATTTAAAGGCACATGGGATCACCAGGTGGAATGTGCCATGTGTTGATAGTGATACATTGGCATTTAGGTTTTAAAATTATTGTTATCTGGGGCTGGAAAGATGTGCTTAAAAGCACTTGCTGTTATTGCAGATAACCCTACTTCTATTCCCAGCAAACATATGTCACTCACAACCATTTATAAATTCCAATAGGTATCAAGCACAAATGTGATGCAAATACATACATGTGGGCCAAACACACATAAGATGAATTAAATAATAAATCTAAATGTCCACTGTATTTGCCAAATGATATATCCCCAACTAGGCAGGTAATAAGCTCAGCATCTTGCACAGGTTTAGTGAAAGTATCTTTCACTGAATTGTATCTTTATTTAGTGTCATGACTGGGAAAAATTCTTTCAAAGTTTGTAATATTCAGTTTGAGGGCTGCCATAACAAAATCTAAATAGATACATTGCTTAAAATAAGAAAAATGAATTATTTCCTAGCACTGGAGACCAGAAGTTTGAAGTAAAATTGTCACCTGGGTCACACACTGTCTAAATTCTGTAACAGAAATCATTGCTGAATCTTCTGTCTCATGGTAATTTTATTAACATTTGCCATAGTTTTATCTGTAAATGCATTACTCACATTTGTATACCTGTTGCTACATGCCTGTCTTCCCCAATAGTCTCCCTTACAGAGACTTCAGTCATACTGCTTTAAGAACACATTCTTCTTAGAGATAATTTATTACAACTGAAATGGCCTATTCCAAACAACCTCCTATTCTTGATATTGGGGTTAATTTTTTAACACTACTTAGGGGCAGTTCATCTTATAGCATTCACACTCAGGGTAATATTCATTTCCATATCATTTGGGGCTCTGGTCTCCAGATTAATTCTGGTTGGCATCTGGACACTGCTTTTGCTGTTTCTAGTCTCCCAACATTCCTGTTGGATGCTTAGTTTCTTATCATTTGTATTTTTCCTTATGGCTACTTATTTCAACAAGTTCCCATAGATAACTATAATCACAGAAACAAGAGCTATGCCTACTGAACAGTGTCTTCCCAAAGTTCATGTCTGTCCAGAATTTCATTTGGTAATAGTATCTTCTTAGATATAATAAGATGAAGTCATGCTGGGCAAAGAAAGACACAGGACACACAGAGATGACTGCAATGTGATAAAGAGGCAGAAGTTGCAATGCTGCAGTTGCAAGCCAAAAATTGTTGACTATTACTAGAAAAAACCAGGAAACAGAAGAATAAGAGAAGCATGTCATGGATGACATCTTGATTTTGGACTTAGCCCCAAGAAACAATGTATTTTTGTTGTTTTAAAGCCATCTAGTTTATGGTGATTTGTTGTATCAGCCCTGGTAAATGAAAACATATTCTGTCAAATTGGCATATTATATTGGTTAGAAGCAAGTCACAGGCAGGATCCATAATCTAGAAAAGGAGACAGCACAAAAATCTGACCAAGTAGGAGGCCAAAATCATGGAATGCAGCTTGAAAATTGTCCTTCAATTCAGTAAACTTTAAGTGTAATTTTGTTCATCAGATGTCTCTATAACCCAGTGAAATACCTTAATACTTAAGTTCCCATATACTTAGAAACTGTATATTTAGGAGCTCCAGTCACAAGTTGGACAATCACTGAATGTTAAAAGCAGTTTTCCCTCAAGCCTGGTCCCACAGCCACGTCAGTCCCAAATAACACACACAGATGTTTTATTATATATAAAGATGTTGGCTTGCTACTAGTGTTTCCTATTGGCTAGCTCTGTCTTAAATATTAACCCATTTCTATTAATCTAAGTGTTTTCATGTGGTCTTATCTTACCAAAGAGAGGTTCCAGGCCTTCTTTTCAAGTCCCTACATCTTATCTCTTACTACATCTCTCAGAATCCTCCTTGTCTTCTAATCCCGCCTATCTTGCCTTCCTATTTGCCAACAGGGCTTTATCCATTAACCAATAAGAAAAACATATTTACAGAATGACATCTTCCATCAACTGAGCTTCCTGCTTTTGCTTGTTTGCTTTGGTGTTTGCAAACCAATAGAAAAGTGAGTAAAGAGTTGCCACATGACACCTTAGTAGCATGATCATGTGGATGCCACTAAATGTCACCACCAAACAGGAGTGTTTGGTGTCTTAAAGTAGTTTATTTGGTTGTCTCTTGAGTTTTTTTAATATTTTATTTTTTTCTTATTTTACATATTGACCCCAATTCCCTCTCCCATCCATCCTCCCATGCCTCCCATAGAGCCCCCTCCCTCCCATCTCCCATCCACTCCACAGGAAGGGTAAGGTCTTCCATGAGGATAATCAAAGTTTGTCAAGTCATTTGGGGTATGACCTAGGCCCTCCCCAGTGTCTCTAGGCTATAGGAGTACCCCTCCATGGGGAATGGGCTCCCAAATTCAATTCCTGCACTAGTGATACATTCTGGATCCATTGTTAGAGGTATGATAGACTTCCCAGGCCTCCTAACAGAACCAAATTCAGGGGGCCTGGGTCAGTCATGCTGGTTTCCCAGATATCAGGCTGGGGTTCATGAGCACCCACTTTTTCAGGTCTTCTGTTTCTGTGGGTTTCTCCAGCCTGGTCTTGGCCCCTTTGATTATCACTTCTCCATCTCTGCAACTGTATCCCAGGAGTTTGGCTCCTTGTTTAGCTGTGGGTGTCTGCTTCTGCTTCTATCAGCTACAGGATGAGGGCTCTATGATGGCATATAAGGTAATCATCAATCTCATTATCATGGAAGGCATTTAAGGTAGCCTCTCCAATATTGCTTAGATTGTTAGTTGGGGACATCCTTTGGAGTCATCCTTGTAGGTCTCTGGACATTTCCCTAGTATGAGATTTCTGCTTATATCTACCATTGCTCCCTCTATTATGGTATCTCTTTTCTTGTTCTCCTCTATTCTTCCCCAGACTCAATCATCCTGCTCTCATGTACTCTTCTAACCTCCTGTTCTCCCCTTCTCCTCTTCTCTTTCTCCAAACTCCCCTCCCCTCCCACATGCTCCCTGTTTTCTTTGGAGATCTTGTCCCTGGCCCTTCTCAGGGGGACCATATATGTCTCTCTTAGGGTCCTCCTTGTTTCCTAGCTTCTCTGGCGGTATGGATTGTAGGCTGGTGATCCTTTGCTCTATGTCTAAAACTCATATATGAGTGAGTACATTCCATGTTTGTCTTTTTGTGACTGGGTTACCTCACTCAGAATGGTTTCTTCTAGTTCCATTCATTTGCCTGAGAATTTCAAGATTCCATTGCTTTTTTGTTTTTGTTGTTGTTATTTTGTGTTTTGTTTTTTGTTTTTCCTACTGAGTAGTACTCCATTGTGTACATTAGAGAAAAATAAAATTCTAACCATGTAGATAATTTAGTGTTCAATGTCTGTGGCTGATTATCTTCTGGGCTCTAGTGGCCAGAGTGACTCCATTTCTACAGCTCTGCCCTCTACAGCACATGCATCTGTAGAGAGCATGATGTCATCTCAGTCACAGATTTACACTAGAGAAACCAAGAATGTTAAGGACACAGGCTTGTCTCTTCAACAGAATGGAGGTATATCCCTGTTTTCTTCCCAGAAGGCTGGAGGTGGATGTTGTTAATAACGTGATGAACTTTCATCTCTGTAGGGGTGGGGACTACTTGAATCCCTCAGACTACTATGTTTATCACAGATTATTCCTCTCTAGACTTTTATCTTGATCATTGCTTCTCAGTAAAGAGGACCCATCCTTACAGATGTAACATGTACTTTATAGCCTGTCATGTTCAGGGACCACAGAAGCTCCTAGTCCCCTAAGCTATGAAAACTACACTTATTGCCAAGGTCACATACTTTGCAGAGAGTTTACATGTAGTCACACTTCAACTTTTATTGTGCACATTGTATTGTTAACAGGATTTTTTTTTTGCCAATTTGTACAGTACTTAAATATGTCTAAACTAAACTATAAACTGCGTGGTGTCAGACCCTAGATATTTGAACCAGGCAGGCTAACTAAGTCATGAACTGGAATTACTAGAATTCCTTTCTTGCCTCTCAGTTCATTTCCCTGTTGGTGCTGGCCATAGCATTTGGAACCACACACACACACACACACACACACACACACACACACACACACACACACACACACCCCTTGTCTTTCTAAAACTTTGGTATACATTCTACATTCACTCAAGAGTGCTGTTGATTACTTTTGTCAACTTAGCTGCCTTCAAAATTTCATTGTGTTCTCAACTCTACTACCCAGTGGAATGATTTGCATTAGGTGAGAAAATTCAGATGGCACTCAAGTTAATTTTATCTTTGTTTATAATTGATTTGTCCTAGGTTCTTTCATATCAATACTTTGTGAGCTACCCCAAATTTCTGGTGAGTATTCAAGATTTCCTCCTCTATGTTGAAATAAATCCAATTACCTAATTCACAGTCTTGAAGTAGCCCTTTAGAAGAGATGATAAACTACTTGGCATACATGTGCCTTCAATGAATGTTTCACATTTTAGTTCTTTATACATTCACTCCAAGGCAATAAATTTTTAACTCACATCAAGTGAAATGTCCTCAAAGCTCTCTAGAACTTTTTGAATTTTCAATTTGCATGCTTTGAAAATGTTTTCATAGCATATTTTTCATGGTTCAAGTATATCATGCCCAGATATTCTCAAGCGACATGCCTTTATGTAGATGTGAACTAACCTCACCCAACCCATCTTTTGTGGATTTTTCATTCAATATAAAACCTTTGTTTTCTTCCAAAACTACTTTATCTTTCTTTGAAAAATAATATGTGCCAAACAAATTAGATATACAAAGCAATTTGCACAGGTGACATCTCCTGTGGGTGGCATTGGAGGAAGACCAACCAGGTCAAATTCAAACATAGCATCATGCTGATTGTTTGCTTAGAGGACTCATTTCAAATACTGTTCTCATAATATAGCATTAGCCGTGAAATCCTCCATAAACCTGCTGGGTACTTCTTGAAAGCTTCTGTTAAACTAAATTATAATGTATGTCAAAGTACCCCTGTATTATAGGTATTATCCTTTTCAAAATTTAATTACATAAAATAACATTATTTTCCTCAGAATTATGAGAACTTTAATTTAGACATATAGTTAAACCATATTCAACAATATGGATTATACAACAGAAATTTGCATGCTGTCTCTATGCCATACAGACATTTTGTTTCTGTTGAGAAAAGAGGAGGACAAAAGTCTATGATCCTATGAGCAAGTCAGCCTGCAAAGCACGTATACAGGCAGAACTGCACTTGTGGCTTATGTCTGCAGAGAGACAAGAAATGAGTTGTTAAAGCCCATAAAAAATGCATGTGATATCAGTCTTAAATGATAAGATAACATCTTCTGGCCATACATTGATTATTATTGGATAGTAAAAGCAAAGAGTGACCTCTGCCCTTGTGTGTGTGTCTGTCCGTCCGTCCATCTGTCTGTCTGTCTCTGTGTGTGAGTATTAGAGGAAACTGAGTGGTAGTGGAAAAGACATATGTTATGTGGGATCAAGGTTGATGAACAGGCTTGTGAGTATAGGCTCTTTGAGTCTCCATATAAAAGAAAAAAATAAATCTTGCTTGAATGTTTTCTACACTTTTAATGCCAAATGACATTTCTTCACCATTCTGCAAGAAGTGGCAGTCACTGTGTTCTGCCTTGTCTTGATGGGGTCTTTCTTACATGGGTGGAGCATGTTGGGTGCTGGGAATGTAGCCTTGGTATGCTACTGCAGAGCAACAATTCTGAGAAAGCCTGTAACAGTAGATAAGAATCTCCTACTGATCTATTCCTTGTCTTTGGTTTCCAGAAGATTAATCTTTGAGAGACTAGCAGTGCATATTAGTTTACAAAGAAAAGGGTATAAATATGAACACAGAATGGATGTTACAGTATGACATACTCAACCCTAGTATTACCAGAATTCTGCAAATTAATTTTATAATTCTGCATGTTCTATTAATTTGTTGTCCCTTTTATCCTATACCATTATCAAATCAATATATAGCTTTGGGAATTATCTAGACTTGACTAAAAAATACAGTATAGAAATACATTTTTAAATTAGAAGGCATCAAGAATAATAAGGAATATTTGCCTGGGCCATGTAAAGAGATCAAGAATGCCCTCTACTGGTGAGTCACCAAGGACACAAAGCTGACCCTTGTTGGAATTACCACAACTGAAAGAGGAACTGAATGCAGTTTACGACAAATATCTCTTTTGGATAGGCAAGTATTCTGGAGGCTTGTTTGTAGTTTCCATCACAGTATATTGGTAGAGAGAGAGAAAGGATGAGAGATAGAGAGACCTGTATTTATGTTTATATTTGTCTCCTGTGCTCTTCCTTTGTCTGCCATACTATATGCTGGTGTCTAATAATATTAGCAAGTAAGATATTTAAGATGAGAGACTGTATCTTGCTCACCCCTGTCTTGCCTACATCTACAACAATGCACAACACAAAGGCATCATTCAATAACTACTATAGCTTATATAATATCATATGATCTATCATCATATTTAGATGGAAACACTAGAAACAAGTGTGAAAACCCTAACAGGTCAAGATTCTTCAGTCCAATAAGGATACTGGGGTGTACTGGGGACATGAACCTACATAAAGATCTAATCTCCAGGAGAGTTGAAAGGACCAATATCCACATGTATGAAGCAAAACAGAAAAAAAAAATGTTCTTTCACATCTTACAGACTATAAAATAGAAACGAAAGTTTTGATGTTTCCCCCAAAACACACCAGTCAATTTGTACCCAACATGCTGTTCTCTGATAAGCTTGAACCCTGCTTTTCCCAATGCCATGTTTTGTGGTTGCTTATTTTGTCACTGATGCATTCAAATAAATATATAAGGAGAAATGGGTAGTTCTTTTATACTAAATGAGACTACCTAAACAAAGGTCTCCAGAACGGAAATCTCAGAAATGACTTTGGAAATGCACGTGCAATCACTCTTGTGAGGTTTCTGTCCTGACTTGATCCGTGATGATTATTGATTCACTGTCATGTTGTGAAAACCTCTGATGACTTCCTTTTCCTCTAGGCCACATTCTGAGGATGGAACTAGGGCTTTGTGTGTGTTGGGCAGATGCTTGATGACTGAAATATATCACACATCCTTTCTGACAGCCTCTTCTAATCATGGCTAGAACAAACTAGCTTTCTTTTAAAAATTTCAAGGAATAAGCATTAAGCACAACCCACTGACAATCTTTATATTAAGGTCAATATTAGAAACACTAACTTCACTGACCAATTATCTTTTGACCTATAATAATGTCAAGATGGGAGTAATTGGTGCTAGGGAAGGAAGAGAGAGTCCTCTCTACCTTCCACAGACCCTAAATCATTCTGGCACATACCAAGTTTCTGTCTCTCAGCTAACCATCTGATATCAAAATTCTTCATTTATAAAATGTCATGTATAAGAAAGACACATTGGTATGTCATAGCTCTGTTGTGACTTGGGGTCAGTATTACTTGGGTGGCAACAAGAACAGCATAGAATTCTGTTTCTCCATTTAAATTAATTTTACAACACAGTGGATTCCATTGTGACATTTCACATATATTATTGTATTTTGCTTTTTCCTTCCATACTGTGCTCTTCTACCCTACTTACACATTTTTCATAATTGCCTAAAATAGTCTAATTTTCTATAAAACAGTTATTACATTCATGTGTGTGTATGTGTTTTCACACATGTACATGTGCATATGTCCTGGCATATGTGTAGAGTCCAGAGGAAAATTAAGGAGTTATCTGATAGGAGATGCCAATATGTATATATGTTTCTCATACAAGTTAATGAATAAAGCACTGTTGGCCAATAGGAAAGGAAGATAGGAGGGACTAGGAGACAAGGAAGAAAGAGGAACTAGTAAGGAAGAATCAAGATGGAGAGTCTGGAGAGAACAGAACTGCCAGCCTCCTCTCGTTGGTAAGACCACGTGGAAATACATAGAAATGGGTTAATACTTAAGACAGAGCTAGCTGATAAGAAACAAGTAACTGGCCAACAGCAACTCAAATATAGAGTTTCTGTGTGTTAATTGGGGCTGGTGCAGCGGCGGGACCAGACCAGCGGTGGAAGGAAAAACCTTACTCTTTACATGTGGCTAATAAGAACTTCCACTTAAAATTTAACAAAAGCTTAAGAAAGGGTTTAAAAATAAAAGAACAGAGACAAGCAAGGTTTCTTGGTAGCAGCATTTATCTCAGTTGGACTCTGATTTGCGAGAGACAAGCAGATAATTGCACGGCTCCTTTAAGGGAAGGTTCCTGACTCAGCATAAGCGGCAAAAAAAAAAAAAAAAAAAAAAAAAAAAACGCATGGCTTTTAAAAAATCACTGCTAACAATTTATTGGTGTGTATGAGAGCTGGCAATGGCAGTGACCAAAGCCGGCAGCATGCTGCTAGATGGCAGCACAGAGCAAGGCAGTGAACACAGCTCTCAGTGCTGGCAGTAAAATAGCCACCACCATCTTTGATAAACAGCAGCTGACAGAGCTATAACTTTCATTTATGCAATGTTGTTGTTTACCAGATAAAAGACTCATGGCTACAAAAAGATAAAGATTTATATTAAAGACAGATTCATATTAAGAAAAACCTCTAAAGGTTTACAGTGTGTTTTAAAATATACGTAGACATGCAGAAAAGAAAAGAAATAAAATGGTTTTAAAAAGACAGAGAACCGCTGGGTGTTGTAGCACACGCCTTTAATCCCAGCACTCAGGAGACAGAGGCAAGCAGATCTCTTGTGATTTCAAAGTAAACCTGGTGTGCAGAGTGAATTCTAGGACAGATACGAGTTACACAGAGAAACCCTGTCTCAAAAAATTAAAAAAATAGAAAAAGAAAGAGAGTAATAATAAAGCCATATAAAAATGAAAAGCTCAGAGAGAATCTGTATACTGTATGACATTATATTGTCTTTATGTCGTTTGACTGCTGAAGAAACAACTGTTAAAGGAAATACTGCTGGATTAATTCAATTTATATATTTTAAAAATGCTTTGATTCCAAAATTTAAGTCTAAGGACAAGTTACTGGGAAAAAGGATTTCTATTTTTGTTTCCACAGAAAATGAAAAGCTGTGGATTCCTTCTAGACTAATGTGGTTTGAGCAAGCCAGACCCCCTAAAACAGAGTACCAGGTGATCCTACATTCAAAACAGCTGGACAAAGCAGCCTTGCAGACTACAGCCAGGATTTTTGCATCTTCTTAGAATCCCCCACAACAGTGCCCTTTACCAGCAGGAAATAGTTTGGAAAGAACGATACCCAAATTCCCAAATATTGTTTATAAATGTTTGTTTTCATTTAAATGGGGTTGGTTATAAATGCTTAATGACCACAACCTATCTTTTTAAAGGTAAAAAGGAAATTATGGTATAGATATGAACACTTTGTTTTGGAGTGGATTTTCATTTATTGATACAATTTAAGGTCAATTTTGTGATGTGTATATTCTCCTTTTATTTAGGTATTATGTTTATATAGCTCATTTAAAAATATAATGTAAATGTATAATTTAGTTCAGATTTTAGTTACTTATAATAGTCAAAACTTATAGCTAGATGAGTTAGGTTTTCTAGATATACAGAGATGTATTTGAGATAGATAGGCATTCTTCAAACCTTTCAAAGACCTACAGTATATGGAATTTAAAATGGTTTAGGGTTTTTCTTGACAGTGAGACATAACTGCTCCTGGCAACACCACCTGTGTCAGAAAGAAGGATGGACATTAAAGAAACATGTTATGGAGTTTTCCTCCAATATGGCAAGACTAGCCATTTGGACAAGATACTGCTCTTGTCTGGACTGTTTGACTTTATGCTGTATAAACTGGACATGCAGGACCCACAGAAAAGTGACTGCTGATTCAAGATGGATATTGCTACAGAGTTCCTGCTTCATGGAAGAGTCTTCCAGACAGTCTGCAGGACACAAAGGAAAGTGACTGACAAACTGCCAATACAAGAAGACAGTTTAAAGTTTCCTACTTTGCTGAATAGTCTGCTAGACACTATGGCCTATGGGCTGAAGATGGAAGATTACAGAACTTCCAGTGACTTGCCAGTCAGTGAGATGTCTCTATCATTTCTAGAGTTTATATACTATCCTTCTGTGGTCTTTGAGGGAGTTGAAGACAGTTAGTTATGGTTATAGTTTTCCTCAGTATTAAAGATAAGTTATTTAGACTTTAGACACAAAGATAGGATAGAAGATTTTCTTCAAATCTTGCTAAACATTAATGGACTAAATATTGTTAACTGTGATTCTTATTTGATAACTGTTGTGTGATATATTTTGCTATGTTAAGGTTAAAATCCTTCTTTTTATTTAGACAGAGAAGAGAAGATGATAGGAGATGCCATTATGTATATATGTTTCTCATACTGGTTAATGAATAAAGCACCGTTGGCCAATAGGAAAGGAAGATAGGAGGTACTAAGAGACAAGGAGGAAAGAGGAAGTAGTAAGGAGGATTCAAGATGGAGAGTCTGGAGAGAACAGAACTGCCAGCTGCCTCTTGCTGGTAAGACCACGTGGAAATACATAGAAATGGGTTAATACTTAAGACAGAGCTAGCTGATAAGAAACAAGTAACTAGCCAACAGCATAATATCAAATACAGAGTCTCAGTGCCTTAATTGGGGCTGGCGTGGTGACGGGACCAGACCAGCGGTGGGAGGAAAAACCTTACTCTTTCCAGTTATCATTTCCTTTCATCATGTGAGTCTAAAAAAAAAAAAAAAAAAAAAAAAAAAAAACAGGATTTCAGGCATTGTGTCTGGCATGTTTACCTACAGAGCCATCTCAATAGCTGACCTGACTTTTATGTCACAACCATTTTATCATCCCCTTCTGTTTCTCGCTCCTACTTGTTTTAGACCACTCTGCAGCAATCCACCTGCTTCTGCCTCCTGGGTGCTGGGATTAAAGGTGCTTGCCACCATGCCCAGCTAATATCAAGATTTTTACATTTTATTTGATCTATTTTTTTATTATTATTATCAGTCCTCTTTAAAATCGGTTTAAAACTTTTATGGTGTGTGTGTGTGTGGGGGGGTGAAGAGTAACTTGTGGACGTCATTTAGATTCCATTTGGAGAAGGATAAAATTGCTTTTGTTTTTTTTTTTTTTTTGTTTTTGTTTTTGTTTTTTTAAACCAGAAACATTATTTGTGTAATTAAGATAGAAATTTTCATTCATGTTTTGAGCTAGAGAGATGGCTCAGTGGTTAAGAGCACTGGATGTTGTTCCAGAGAACCTGAGTTCATTTTCTTACATTTAGGTCATGTGGGTCACAACTGCCTAAAACTCAAGCTCCAGGAGAATATAATACCTTCTTCTGGCTATTGTGGGCACCATGCAGCATATGAACACCACCCCCCCAACACACATGCAAACATATATTCATACAAGTAATTGCAAAATGAAATACTTGTCTAAAATATTCATTTTTAAGCTGTACTGGGTTTGAGTTTTAAGTTTGTATTGAGTGGCCACCACAGGCCTTGAAGTTCTGCGGCAATCTCAAACCCCTCTTTGTGATGATCTGGCATGGGAAAGGCTGAGAAATAAGCAAGGATTGTTTCAAATGGGGCAATGGTAAAAATCAGCTGATGGTTCCTTTGTTCACATAATCTAGAAGAAAGCTGTAAGGTTCTTGTAGAGTTTTGTGTTTTTGACAATAATCTCTCTCCTCTGTCTTTAACCCTTCATTGTAGTCAAACACAGTGCTGCTTGTATATTAAATTGTTCTTGAGAGTCTCAGTTTGGAAGAAAACAATGACTCAAAGGATTTCAGCATGTAGTTCCTATATGATATAATTCAGTACTCCTGCAGAACGCACCCTCTACCAATGTTTCCTTTCTAGAGATTTAAAAAAGAATACAAGCAGTTGCCTAATGCCCTCTTCTGGTTGTAGATCAAAGCAAACTGATTTGTAGTGCAGTGCTGTTAACTGGAATTCTGAAGGTTCTTTTTGATCCTTTCAGTGCATTTACTTCCTAGTATGTTTCAAAACATGTTTGATGTTTGCTCCTTACATGTTTTACAAGTCAATGTGCTTTTGATAATACAGGAATTCAACTGTGCAATGAATTTTAGTAATTATAACTTGAAATAATTTGCAACTTTGGAATCTGCCTAGAGGTAATACTATTTCTGATAAAAATAAACTAGTTTATAGCATAATGCAGTGTACATTTAAATGAAAATTTTAAAATAGAATTGTATGTATTTGATGTTCTGACTGCACATGTATGTGGGAGTCAAATAAATAATCTGAGTGGCCCATTCATGGGAAAAGTAAGTGGTGATACTTAAAATATTTTTAAATTTACTTAATGGGTATGAGTGTTTTTCCTGAATGTGTGAATATATTCCATGTGAGACCTCCTGTGGAGGTCTGAAGAGGTATTTGATCCTATGGATTTTGAGTTATAGAGAGTTGTGAGCCCTCATTTGGATGCTGAGAACTGAACCTGGGTCCTCTAGAAGAGTAACAAGTACTTTTAACCACTGTGCCATCTCTCTGATGCCTACATGGTGATATTATTTTACCATTTCTGTTTTCAAAGTGTTCATATGCATGTTTCTGATCATTATTGCATCTACTATTGTAACAAGATTTAAACATGGAATATGAAGTTGTCATATTGACTATGCTATTACTAACACCAAAGCAATTGTGATGTAAGGGATGCATTCATTCATCTAGCCTCATCTTTTAAAGCATTAGTTAATAATAGTTAATATAGCCATGTCAGAATCACTTGAGGAAACTGATGGAAGAACACATTTTAAATATCTTTTAAAAAGAGCCATACTCTTTAACTGTTTTTGTGACACTTTAATGGGCTTATATTTAAAATAAATATGTAATTTTCATCAAAATCCAGACACTTTTTGTGAATAAATGTACAAATATTTTAAAAAGTAAGACATGAAAGAAAAACTACTAAGAAATATTATCCTCAAGTGAGGTTTAAAAAAAAAAAACAACTGACCACGAGGATTTGTCTATCTTCTATAGAAAATGGACTTGAGATCATCTTAGAAATACATTGAATCTGAGGATGTCTCACATCCTCACAGATCACATAGAGTTATATTGTATGGTAGAAGGATAAAAGTGGTATTATACTATAAATTCCATCAGTGCTAATGAAGGACAATGTTAAACAAAATTAATAGAATGTAGGTAATGTAAAAGACAAGAAAGAAAAAAAAAAAACACATCAAACTGGGAGGGATGGGTCTAGAGGAAGCACCACAGGATGAATCCGCTTGTGAGTTTCTTCCAGGTTCTCTTCATAGCAGGCATGACATCCTTGTTTATGAGGCTGTAAATGGGAGTATTTAACATGGACACCAGTAAGGTGTAAAACGCAGAGAAATTTTTTCCTTGGCCAACAGTTTCAGCAGATCATGGCTTGATATAAGCAAGCAGCCCAGATCCATAGAAGAAACTAACTAACAGTTATGATGTGAGACCCAAAAGTGCCCAAAACTTTGGACCAACCCTTACCTAATGACATATGAACGATGTTGAAAAGGATCATAGCATATGAGAGATTATGAGGCAACATACAATAATAGCTGTACCCACCACAACAGAGCTCATAAGTTCATTGACATGGGTACTACTTCAGGAAAGTTGGAGGGGAAGTGGGGAGGGCTGCAGGATTGGGAACTGGGATTGATATGTAAAACAAGCTTGTTTCTGATGTAAATAAAACAAAAATAAAAGAAAGACCCTCATTCCCCCACCCCCCAAATGACAGGAGTAAGGGAAGCCAATTTTCTAAAGGGAAGTGATTCACAGTTAATTACCCATGCTTCAGTGGGTGGCCCTGTATCTATGGACACACAGGCAGCAGTAGTGGAAATAAGTGTGTTAGAAAAGAAGGCATGAAGTTGAGAGAATAACATGAGGAGTAGGCATGGGACTTGGAGGAAACTAGTATGGGGTAAAAATTATCAAAATACTTTTACATGTAGAAAATTCTCAAAGATGAAAACATGGAAAAAGCAACAGTTCTAACATAAGACATTTTCAAAGACTATAGAATTTATAATTGATGAGTACTTATGTAGGTTACATTTGAATGATATGTTGAGCATATTAAAATCTATTGTTCATAATAAGATTATTATTTGTGAGAATAAATCATTTCAGAGGTTGTATGGTCACTTCAGAAAGGAAGGTAACCTGTGGAATAACTCTAAGACAACTCCAAATATCCCAACTCCTGGGTGGACTACACATAGTGGCTCATACCTAATGGATGTAGAGATCAGGGAATGGGATGCAATGTTCCCTTAGTAATTAAGCTGCAAACTAACAGACTTATATTCTGTGTACCCTCTATTAGTCTTTATACCTGTCTGTTGCTCTGAGAGATGCTGCATACATTTGTTATGTCTCATATGAGCAACCACAAGCAAAAACTCAGATGTGTAGGAATTGGTGCCTCTGGGCATAAGTAACTAAGCATCAGAAGCCTAACAATAGCCACATCCATTAGTAAATGGAAGCTTGTGATAGTCAAAGAACCAGCATGCAAGCAACAGGATTTCTTCCATTTCCACACACAGAAATCTTAAGTACCTGTTCATAAATAACATGATCAGAATTCTCAAATAAAACAAGGAACTCAGGGGAAGTTCAAAAATGAAGAGAAACTTGATTACATTCTGTAACTTGATTTGGCCTTGAGAAAATCTGGAGCATACAAATTACAGCATTTGGGCACTAAGAAAATTACCTTAAAGTTTTTTGTTGCCTTTGCCACTTGATGGCGCTATAATGCCAGATAACTTTAAAACTAGATAACTTTAAAACAGATACAGTCCTTTGGAGAAATACAAACAAAATAAATTTTCGCGATTGCCTAGTGACTACTGTCTTCCCTTGCTGTGCAATTTCTATAACATGTCAAAGAGAAAAGATTAGATTATCTTGGGCTACTAATTGCTTCTTTGTACTTTATTTGGGGTATGTGGATGTTTATACAGTCATGTGTGCTAGGACAAATACTTATTATGTGTGTGCATGGCTATGGGGAGGCAGAAGTATATCCTAGGTGTTTTCATCTTATTCTTTGAGAACTTATTCCTCGTTGAACCAGAAGCCAGCCATGTGTGCTAGGCTGGCTGTCTAGTAAGGCCAGGGGGTCACTTGCCTCTACCTTCTCACACGGGAAGGGCAGCATACACTGCCACACTGAAGTTTTGGAGAAGATATTGGAAATCTGAACTCAGTCTTCACCTTGCATGGCAAGCACTTCACCAACTGAGCCACCTCTCTATTCTCAGCTATTATTTAGGAAAGTTTCACACATTCGTTATGTTGGCAAATATATCCTGGCAAAGTATAACAAAAAAAAAAAAATTAAGGATGGGTATCGTACCTTTAATGTGTGTATGTAAATATTATGAAAAGAAGGGAAGATGTTCTTGAAGACTAAAGCCTGGGCAGCATTTCTTGGTCAATCACAGGTAAGAGAAAGTCTAATTTTTTTTTTTTAAATGATGAGTGAGTGCATTAGGGGAAAAATCGTTGGTTATAGGCATCATTCATAATACTCTTTTTTCATATTTGATTTAAATTTGCAACAAGCTAGTTTTACATGTCAATCTAGGATCCTTACTCTCCCCTCCTGCCCTGTTCCCCTCCCAACTGCTCCCTAGGGAGGGTAAGACCTTCCATGGGGGATCTTCAAAGTCTGTCATATCATTTGGAGCAGGGCCCAGGCCTTCCTCCATGTGTCTAGGCTGAGAGTGTATCCCTTTATGTGGAATGGGCTCCCAAAGTCCATTTGTATACTAGGGATAAATACTGATCCACTACCAGAGGCCCCACAGACTGCCCAGTCCTCCTAACTAACATCCAAGTTCAGGGAGTCTGGATCAGTTCTATGCTGGTTTCCCAGCTATCAGACTGGGGGTCATGAGCTCCCCCTTGATCAGATCTGTGGGTTTCTCCAGCTTTGTCTAGACCCCTTTTCTTATCACTCCTCCCTGTAAGCAATTGCTTTCCAGGAGTTTGGCTCAGTGTTTAGCTGTGGCTGTGTGCATCTGTTTCCATCATCTACTAGATGAGGGCTTTAGGATGGCATATTAGTTAGTCATCAATCTCATTATCAGGGAAGGGCATTTAAGGTAGCTTTTCAGCTATTGCTTAGATCGTTAGTTGGGGTCATCCTTGTAGATTTCTGAACATTCCCTAGTTCCAGATTTCTCTTTATACCAATAATGGCCCCCTCTATTATGATACTTCTTTTCTTGCTCTCCTCTAGTCATTCCCTGACTCAATTTTCCTGCTCCCCCATGCCTTCCTCTTCTCCCCTTCTCTTTATACCAACTCCCTCTCCCTTCCTCCATGTTCCCAATTTGCTCAGGAGATCTTGGCCCTTTCCCCTTCTCCAGGGGACCAAGTATGCCTCTCATAGTGTCCTTCTTGTCTTATCCTTACCAACTCTATTTTCTCTGTTTGGCAAATAAAGAACCATGGTCCTTTATCTAAATGTTTTGGGTCTAAATATGCACAGAGGTTCAAAGAGAGGAAGATCAGGGAAACTCAGTTGGGTACACACTGTTACAATTTGTGGAGGACTTGGCTGAGCTGAGATATTAAATGTGATAAGTAAATGGACTGGCAGAGCCTTGAGATATTTTTATCCCACTAAATGGCAACATCATTTACTAAAGTTATTTGGTATGTTATCCCGGGCATATCTCATTCCTTTTTCCTTTTATCTATATCCAGTATATGAAGAAATTCTACCAATTATTTCTCTAAAACTCCCCTACATCACATCTATTTGTTTCCTCATTAGTTGAGCAATCAATTTTACTCAGCCTTCTCTTAGATCACAGACCCCTTTTTTCTCCATGCTTGCACATCAGGCATTGATTAGAGTACCAAAATACAAGCTGCCTGTCACCAGCAAATCTTGTTACTGTATGTAGAACATGCCAATTATTCTCCCATTTCCCACAAATAAAATTTAAAATCAATATGGCATTCAAAATGCTTCTACCTACCATCTGTTCATTACTTCTATCTTTTTAGTCTTTCTCCCACAGATTTTTCAGAATAATGAGTTTCAAAATCTACTGAGTTACTAACAACTCCAGAAAGATTCTGTTTGTCTCATTTTTGCATGTATGTGCAACACAAATATGTGTATGATACATGTACATATATATAAATATATATTATATTGTATTTAGTTCTGTTTAGTTCCATAATACATAGAAACAAGAATTTTTTTCTTCTTGCTCCTCTTTTTTAAAATACCCAGTTCACAATGAACTCAGATTTCTTAGGCCTTCAAATGTAGTCTTCCTCAATATAGTTAAATAAATTAAGTTCTCAACGATTTATTTATTACTTTCCTACTGTTTTATGATAACATGTCTCCACAGTATCTAGTCCACCTGACTCTCAATAGAGACACTGGATTAGTCATTATATATGATGAAGCTGTCATAAAATTTCAATTCCCCATCACCTGAGACTTTTTAGCTATGCTTCTTTAAAGATAAATTCAAAACTACCAGAATCAAGGGAAACTCTTCCTAGTATAGGTATGAAGTCATACCTTGCTTTTAGAGAACTATTAGGAATTCATGCAGATGAGGAGATTTTGATGGCATCCTCTAAGTTACTGTAGTGTGTTGACCAAGGGATGAATTCCAAGCTATCAGTCTATCTGGACATGGAAACCATATTTTCATCCACTTCAATTATAAGACAGGAACTGGGATCAAAACAAATCACGGAGGAAAGACTTCTCATTAGACAACCGCCTAAACAACAGGAAGATGGTTTGCAAATTTCAAATACCATTTTTCCCATTAACACTGAAATGTAAAAAGAAAAATTTTCAGTTGAATAGATTGTGACCCAGGAAAATTCAGTAGCTTCCACAACCAATATTCAGCAATGTCAAGAAACTGATGGTACACATGCCTCTTGAAACACCAGAGAAATTCAGAGCCCAGGAATGCTCACTAGTTCAGTTATGATATATCTGGTTTGTTGACTTGTGAAGTCCTTAACTACAGAACTAAACTCGATAGAAATGCATTATATGATCAAAAATGCTTTTGCCTAAAAGTAACCTGTCCACATATCTATAAAGGTATAATTATTTTTAATGTAAAATATAGGCTGGTATAATTTAGTAATTTCAATTTTTAGTAAGAACTGAGTGCTAACATACCTGAGAAATGCATTTCAAGAAAAATAAATAAATTTTCTTTAAAAAGCTATTGGTTGTGCAGTCAAATGTGAATATGAACTAGAGTTAAGGGGAGAAAACTGCGTTGGTTCATAAGTTCTTTGTTTGATATTGCAAAGTAATAATGTAAGTTAATTTAGAAACAGACATATTATCCAGAATTTGAGTCAAAGATAAAACCATAACTTAGAGTATATTTTGGCAAATAACCAACATACTTATTTATTTTGTGAATCATTTTACTTTTCCTTTTTTAATAAGGAAGACACATTAAATGTTATTATACTTCTTGTTCTTTCTTTTAAAAAATGGCAACAAATATTTGCTCTCTTATAGTTCTGGAGCCTGGAATTCCATTTCATTGGTGATGCCTACAGAGGGCTGCTCTCTGCTTCCAAATGTTACAGATGTTCCATGCTCTACAGGGATTAACTGTATTCTCACAACCCAGAAAAGTACAACGGCAAAGAGAGTGAACTTTCTCTAAAGTCTTTCTCATAAGGACATTAATCCAGTCATGTCATCAAAGACCACACTCTTGGAAGTGTGTGTAAGAAAATTTCTACCTGGTCATTGAAAAATATGTATAAACTGAAAAATAGTTTTTGGTAACATTAGTACTGGAGAGAATATGTTGCATAAAGTGGAGGTTATTGGACATAGAATTCTTGCAACAATGTAATAGAACAGACCCCAGTAGATATCAGGGAACAATACCTATTGAGCTCAAAAGCCTTGTCTGAGGGGCATTTGGGATATTACTCAGAGAAACACTCTACAGTGCATAAATAGACATAATTGTCACCATAGGCATTTCAAGCCTCATACAGAATGATGTTCTTTCTCTAGGCACTTCTGTTTTGCAACAAGAGTGGGACAGAATACCTAAACAAAGGGAGTTCATTCAGGATGCAGGATGTCTGAAATATTTATGCAGTGGTGTATAAGTATCTGAATGATTATGCTTCATTATACTTAGAAATTCTGGAACCTGCAAGGAGGTGGTCATAGAAAACTTTGCCCCCAAGTATCATCTTCTAGAGAGCAGACACCTCCTCTGTGTGTCTTCTCCTTTTTTAGGTTTCCTTTACTTTTGTTTACTGAGCTGTTGTTGCTTCTAAAAAATAATTTTAAAAGAGCTGTGCTCCCTGTACTCTGCCAATAAGAATTTCAACTTTCAGCCTTCTGGGGTAGAGGAAGCACTGCAGAACACTTAAAATTCTGGTTGACAAAGTACCCTGTAAGGAGTAAGGTTTTCCTCCCACCACCAGTCTTGTCCCGCCACCGCACCAGCCCCAAATAACACACAGAGACTCTGTATTTGATATTATGCTGATCGGCTAGCTCTGTCTTAAGTATTAACCCATTTCTATGTATTTCCACGTAGTCTTACTGAGAGCGGAGGAATGGCGGTTCTGTTCTCTCCAGACTCTCCATGTTGACTCCTCCTTCCTACTTCCTCTTTTCTCCTTGTCTCCTAGTCCCTCCTATCTTTCCTTTCCTATTGGCCAACAGTGTTTTATTCATTAACTAGTATGAGAAACATATATACATAATGACATCTCCCATCAGTACCCCTTTGGTAAAGATCTTTTCCCATTCTGTGGGCTACTGTTTTGTTTTGTTGAGGATATCCTTTGCCTTACAGAAGCTTCTCAGTTTTAGGAAGTCCTATTTATTAATTATTGATCTCAGTGTTTGTGCTAGTGGAGTTATGTTCAGGAAGTTATCTCCTGTACCAAATCATTCAAGGTTACCTCCCACTTGCTCTTCTAAGAAGTGTGGTTAGGTTTATGATCCATTTGGACTTAAGTTTTGCTCATGGTGATGGACATGGTTCGATCTACAGTCTTCTACATACCAGCATCCACTTACACCATACCATTTGTTGAAGATGCTTTCATTTTTCCATTGTATAGTTTTGGCTTCTTTGTCAAATATCAGGTGTTCATAGGTTTGTGGGTTAATATTAGGGTTTTCAATTCAATTCCTTTGGTCTACCAGTCTGTTTTGTGCCAATACCAATCTGTTTTCAGGACTGTAGCTCTATAGTAGAGTTTGAGGTCAGGGAAAAGGATGCCTCTGGAAGTTCCTTTATTGTACAGGGTTAGTTTGGCTATCCTGGGTTTTTTGTTTTTCCGTATAAAGCTGAGTATTGTTCTTTCAATATCTGTGAAGAATTGTGCTAGTGTTTTGATAAGAATTGCATTGAATCTGCAGACTGCTTTTTGCAAGATTTCCATTTTTACTATGTTGCTCCTACCTATCCAAGATCATGGGAGATCTTTCCATTTTCTGGTGTTTTCTTTAATTTCTTTCTTTAAAGACACAAAGTTCTTCCTATATAGGTCTTTCACTTGTTAGGTAAGTGTTACCCCAAAATACTTTATATTGTTTGTGGCTGTTGTATAGTGTAATGTTTCTGTGATTTCTTTCTCAGCCCATTTATTGTCTGTATATAGTAGAGATACTGATATTTTTGAGTTAATATTATATCCTGCTACTTACCTGAATGTGTTTATCATCTATAAGAGTTCCCTGGTAGAATTTTTTGAACCACTTATGTAAACTATCATATCATCTGCAATAGTAAAAGTTTGACTTCTTCTTTCCAATTTGTATCACCTTGATCTCCTTTTCCTGTCTTATTTTGCTAGCTAGAACTTGAAGTATAATATTGAACAGCTATGGAGAGAGGGGACAGCCTTATCTTGATCCTGATTTTAGAGGAATCACATTGAGTTTCCCTCCATTTACGTTGATGTTGGCTGTTGGTTTGCTGCATATTGTTTATGTATGTTCCTGTTATCCATGATCTATCCAGGACCTTTATCATGAAGCAGTGTTGGATTTTTTCAAAAGTGTTTTTAGTCATCTAGTGAGATGATCATGTGGTTTTTCTTTTTCAGTTTGTCTATATGGATTACATTGATGGATTTTCATATGTTGAACCGTCCCTGCATCCCTGGGATGAAGCCTACTTGACCCACATCTGACAGAGGGCTGATTTCCAAAATATACAAAGACCTCAAGAAGCTATTCACAATTCAATTAAAAAGTGAGGTTCAGAACTAAATAGAGCATTCTCAATAGAGGAATCAAAAAATGCTGAAAGACACTTAAGAAAGTATTCAAAATGCTTAACCTTCAGGGAAACACAAATCAATACAACTCTGAGATACCATTTTACTCCTGTCAGAATGGCTAAAATAAAAAACACCAATGATGTTCTATGCAGGAGAGAATGTGGAGAGAGGTGAACACTCTTCTCCATTACTGGTGGGAGTGCAAACTTGTGTGGCCACTTTAGAAATCAATATGGCTGTTTCTAAGGAAAATGGTATCAGTTTACCTCAAGATCCAGCAGTTCTACTCTTGGGTCTATTCCCAAAGGATGTTCATTCATACAACTAGGACTATGTCCAACTATATTTATAGAGGTGTTGTTGTTTGCCAGAAGTTGGAAGCAACCCAGATGCCCCTTAACTGAAGAATGAATAAAGAAAATGTGGTACATTTACACATTGGAATATTACTCAGGGGGAAAAACAGTGAAATCTTGAAAACAGGCAAATGGATGGAACTGGAATAAAGCATCCTGAGTGAGGTAACCCAGCGACAGAAGGACAAGTATGTCATGTACTCACTCAAATATGGATATTAGACATAGAGCAAATGACTACCAGCTGACAATCCATATCACCAAAGAAACTAGTTTTCCTGCCAGCCTGGTCCCAGTGCTGTATCAGCCCCAAATAACACACAAAGATTCTGTAATAGATATAAAGCCATTGGCCTGTTACTGGCATTTCTTATTGGCTGGATCTATCTTAAACATTAACCCATTTCTATTAATCTAAGTGTTTCCATTGGTCTGCCAGACACACTATGGCCTATAGGCTGAAGATGGAACATTTCTTAGAACTTCAGGTGACTGACCAGGTATTGACCAGGTAGGAAGATGTCTTTGTCGTTTCTAGAGTTTATATGTTATCCTTCTGTGGTCTTTGAAGGAGTTGAAGGTGGATAATTATGGTCATAGTTTTCCTTAGTTAGGATTAAAGAAGATAAGTTACACATAGGATTTTAGACTCACAAAGATAGGATAGATGATAGAATATTTTCTTTAAATCTTGCTAAATGTTAATGGACTAAATAAATATTGTTAACTGTGATTCTTATTTTATAACTGTTTTGTGATATATTTTACTATGCTAAGGTTAAAATCCTTTTTATTTTAGACAGAAAAGAGGAGATGATGGGAGATGTCATTCTGTAAATATTTCTCTTACTGGTGAATGGATAAAGCACTGTTGGCCAATAGGAAAGCAAGATAGGCAGGGTTAGGAGACAAGGAGAAGAGAGGAAGTAGTAAGGAGTCAGCATGGAGAGATTGGAGAGAGCAAAACACTGGCCCCTCTCTCCTGTAAGATGAGACCACGTGGAAATACTTAGATTAATAAAAACGGGTTAATATTTAAGACAGAGCTAGTCAATAAGAAACTAGTAACTGGCCAACAAAATTTTATCTAATACAGAGTCTCTGTGTATTATTTGGTGCTGGCACGGCTCTGGGCCCAGGTTGGTAGGGAAAAAAACCTTACTCCTAACAGTTATAGTTTTAGTAGTTAGGATTAAAGATAAGTTACATATAAGACTTTAGACTCACAAAGCTAGGATAGATGATGGAATATTTTCTTTAAATTTTGCTAAATATTAATGGCCTAAATATTTTTAACTATAGTTCTTATTTGATAACTGTTTTGTTATATATTTTACTATGTTATAATTATAGTTAAAACCTTTTATTTTATTTATACAGAGAAGAGGAGATGATTGGAGATGTCATTCTGTAAATATGTTTCTCTTATTGGTTAATGAATAAAACACTGTTGGCAAATAGGAAGGCAAGATAAGGAGGACTAGGAGACAAGGAGGATTCTGGGAGATGTAGTAGAGGAGATTCAAGATGTAGAGACTTGAGAGAGTAGTGGTCTAGACCCTCCCACTGGTAAGATAAGATCAACTGAAACACTTAGATTAATAGAAATGTGTTAATGTTTAAGACGGAGCCAGCCAATAAGAAATTCTAGTAACAGGCCAACAGCTTTATATCTAATACAGCATTTCTATGTGTTATTTGTGGCTGATGCATCTGTGGGACCAGGCTGGCGGGAAGACTGCTGGTAACAACTAGGAAACAAGGAGGACCCTAGGAGAAAAGTATATGGTCCCCTAAAGAAAGGGGGAGGGAAAAGAAACTTTGAGCAAATTGGGAGCACAGGGACAGGGGTGGAGAGGGAAGGGAGGTAGGAAAAGGAGAAGGGGATAAGAGGAGGGGGAGGAGAACAAAAGGGATCAGGAACACTGAGACAGGGAGGAATAGAAAAGAGATACCTTAATTGAGGGAGCCAGTACTGGTTAAAACAGAAATCTGACACTACAGAAATGTTCAGAGGTCCACAAATATGATCCCAATTAAGAATCTAGGCAGTAGTGGAGAGGCCACCTTTGATGCCCTTCCCCAATAATGAGATGGATGACTATCTTAATTGCAATCATAGAGCTAGTAGTTGATGGAAGCAGAAGTAGGCACCCGCAGCTAAGCACTGAGCCATACTTCTGGAATCCAGCCATAGAGAGTGAAGAGGGATGAGCAAAGGAGTCAAAACCTTGCTAGGGAAACCCACAAAAACATCTGACCTGACTTAGTGAGAATACACAGACTGCAATTGTATATCTGGGAAACCAGCTTTGGATTGAACCAAACCCTCTGAATGCAGGTTCCAGTTAGGAGGCCTAGGCAGTCTATGGGACCAGTATTTATCCCTAGTGTACAAATGAACTTCTGGATCCCATTTCCTATGGAGGGACAGTATTTCAGTCCAGATACATGGAGGAGGTCCTCAGAAGTACCCCAATTGATGTGATAGACTTTGATGATCCCCCCAAGGAAGGCCTCACTGTCCTTGGGGAGCAGGTAGGGAGGGAGTTGGGGGAGTTGGTAGAGGGCATGGGAGGAAGGGAGGTTGAGGAAATGGGGTGGGGTTGATATGTAAAATAGTTGTTTATAAATAATAATAATAATAAAAGCCAAAGTACCCTTTTGGAAAAATGAGCCTTAAAAGAACATAAGTTATTTTAATTAAAATAAATCTACCTTATGGGTCTTGTTTATTTTATTAATTTTATTTACAATGTTTTCGTAAGTTATTCAAAACTATTCAGATGTCTGAATTTGATTTAAAGCTCCCATTTTTTACCAGTTCCCATTTTAAGCACCAATATAGTTATAGTTTTCACCAGAACTCAAAGAAAAATACTGCATCTGGGCTTCTCTATGTGTGTGTGGGCCACAATTATTAACAACACACAGACACTCACACATACATAAGACACACTCACATATATGTAAATATATACCATCACACAAGTAGACAAATATATGTACATACATAGTGCAGATACATATACAAGGACACACAGATGCCACCACACATACACCCAAACACCACAGAGGCATGTAGGTTACAGAAATACAGCCTCACATATTCAAACACAGACACACAGAGAAATATGCCCAGACAAAGACACACAGACACAGACATGCTCAGAAACACATGTATACATAGAAACACATGGATGCATATATGTACACAGACAAAAAGAGAAATTCATATGGACGCACAGACACACAGGCATACTCAGTATCATGCAGACACATAAAGATACACAGAAAGCATGGAGCTTCAGAAGGTCAGGCTTGCAGTATGTGCTACAAACCACCCTTCTGTGCTAGCAACACACACACTTTTCTGATCTATGTTATTCATTCTAGCAATAAATATTTAAGTGTCTAAGATGGATTATAGTACATTAGAGATACACATTAAGATGATATTATTTCCCTCCAGGAGTTTTTGCAATCCATTAGAAAACTACAGCTGGCATACTATTAGTCATTAGCTAGAATAGATTGAAGGACTATTTTGAAGCTATCAAAATGCAGCAATTCAATTGCTGCTTGGAATAAGTTAATAAAGTAAGAGCTGAAAATTAATCAACACAGATCTTGTCACATTTCTGAATATTTGTCATTTCAAACTAAATTTCAAACTGAAGTAATGCTTGCTGGTTTTTGTCTACAACTGGGCCATACAGTATGTGCTAATTGTATGTGGTGTTTAAATATAAATGTAGTCAACTGTAGTGAAATAAAATTAAAATGCTAGCCCATATTTCAACTGCTAATAGTCATAGTCTTGTGTCCACCGCACTGGACAGTGGAGTTATATGCCCATAACGTCAGGGTATGCACTTGAATTGTGCTACTGAATTGCAAGGTTTTCTCTTATTCTCGTTTTTTTTTTTTTTTTTGTTTGTTTGTTTGTTTTGTTTGTTTTTGTTTTCCCTACACAACCAAGGAGTACATTAGAATTTAAGCCATTCTTTTCTCATCTGCTAATGGCATATGCTAACATCTGGCTGAGTAATATGGAAAGTGGTTTGTTGAATGTGATTGTATCCAGTGCTGTTTCTCCTTTTGTTACCTTTTTTCCCTAAGAAAACACCCCCCACCCAATGACTTTACTATTGCTAACATAAAAACACTTCTGGTAAAATACATTGCCATGTAACTAGACTAATTCTGCTGCCAGATTGATGAATAGATGTTTGATCCTTTGGCTGCACTGAGCTAAGGGCTGGCCAGGATGTTGGCGGAAAAGTTGGAATTTTCTAAACATCTTTGTTCTAGCTAGGACTCATTCATAGTCACCTTATCTACTGTTTCCCTGCATTTCTTAATAAAAGAAAAAAGGTAAATAAAAGCAGGATTAAAGTTTTCTCAGAGCTTCTCCTCATCCTCATTGTTCTCTCTCAGGGTCTCTTCCATTTCTTGGTGGTATTTTATACTAACAAGGACCATACAACCAGACCACAAAGGCTTGGGTCTGGGGGAGGAAATCAATTTGCACTTGGAGTGGGCTTTATGAGAGAAGGTTTAGGTTTGGGGGTGGGGCGCTTAAGAAAGGTTAGGGAAGAGTAGGTGGTCAGGAGGAGAGGAAAGCAAGGCAGAATATTCAGCTTGGGTCTGCTCATCCTTCTACAACATCTAGAGACAGGCTCACTCCAGGCTTGCTCCCAGCACTGGACCTGGTTTGACAAGAAGTCTTATTTACATTCCTTGCTTGGTAGCTGCATTCCAAGGGTCCTTAGGGCTCCAGTAATTTTTTTTTTTTTCTCCACAAGCAAGCTTCACAGCATTAAGAAACAGAGGGCTGAGGACCTGATGTTCACACCCTTCTGGGACAATGGAGCATCAGCATCGCATCACATCATTCAGCCTGACTGGCCAGGGAGATCTACACCCCCCTCCCCCCACTGTAGCTAAGGCCTGTTGAGAAGTCACAAAGCAATGCCTGTGACAGCCTCTAGGAATTGAGTTTGGTAAAGAGATTCTAGAGAAATCAAAACACTCCTTAGACAAAGATATCCGAAAGTACTACATTCATTCACAAAGGGGAAGTTCTAGGACTGAAAATAAATTCTGGAAGAATTTATGAACATGGGCATAGCTTTCTCATACCTGATTAATTAAGGCTGATCCAGTTACCACAAATGAACTGTCATAGATAGAAAAATAGGACTACCTCTGGAAAATACTGCATGTAACTTACCTTCAGGAATGTGTAGCTCATAGTCACATTTGGTTCATACAGATGAGCTACTTGATGTGGTAAAGAACACAACACACAAGTAGAAGACATTTGAATGTGACTCCTGAAGGTGGGTTGTGGGGCAACAAAGAAGGTGGCTCTAGAAACCTAACCAGGTAAATTGGTAGCAGCAACCTGACACTCTTGACACCTACATGCTCACCTCATGTCAATCAGTGCTGGAGGCATTTCTAAGTGGAATTTTGTTGGCAAGAAAACCGGCAAAATATTTTTTAGCTATTTTTAAAATAAAATAATAGACAGTTCTTGAACAAAGGCTTGCTTGACTATCACTTAAACTGCAGAAATAATGGGATTATTGGGATTGAGATTAGTTGGAGCACAGTTCCACTGATGGCTCTTTTTTTTAAATTCTGTATTACAATGTAGGCAAGTTCAAGGATGGAATATGGAAAAGACAGACCAAAAGTCCCTAGAAGGATGCTACCTGTGTATCAGATTTAGTAGACCCAAATACATTGCAAGGGGAATCAAGGACTAGCAGGGTACATATTTTGAAACCAAATGTTCTGCATGTTACCATCTGAAGACTTTTTAAAAAGGCATCATATTATTGTAAGAAAACACCCATCTTAGGCTTTCCAAAATTCTGTAATTTAAGCATGTAAAATTATAAACTAAAATAACAAATTAGTAAATATTCCTTTGTAGATAAGCATATTTTAATTATTATGCAATTGACCCAGCCTGATTCAATTATTATATAAGCCCTTTATAAGTAGCAAAGTCTCTGATGGAAGAGACAGCCAGACATTCACACCCTGGAGGGATTTACTGCACAGTTTGAGGCTTCAATATGAATGAAACCACTTGACCAGGGGTGCATGTGTCTGTGGAGTGTGGAGTAGCCCATTAAGGAGCTCTGGCGTCAGTCCACTGTGAGCACAACAAATTTAGTTTTCCACATGGAGATTTATCTACTTAAAATGTTGGTATGGTACCCTGTGCACAAAACTCAGCAATACTGTTGTATGTAAGTGTGAACTAACCTATCAATGTCGTTAAGCCATTGGATTTCTCATGTTTGATGTGCGTCATAATGAACTAATATGCTCAAGTGAATAAATACCAATAGCACTTTTGGAGCAATGTGATTGATTGTTCGTTTCTTTACAAATCTTGATTTAACATGGTATCATCGAGATACTAGAGCAATTGACAACAGAATTTTGTTACTTAGTTTTATATATTGATAACTGTTGAAGATATCTTACAAAGATACATAAATCTTGACCTTAATAAATTATATTTTTTCTTTTCCTCTTATCTTTTAATTATTCTTACTAAAAATCTAGATAATTTGTGCTGCCTCATGCTAATAAGTTATTTTTGAAAGTAATTATATGTTGTAACTTTGCATTAGCTATAAATATGTTTAAAATTTACCTGGTACCAATTTATAAATCCTTTAACAAATTAGAAGACTAGCATGTCAGTTTGCTTAAATTTTATGAATTTTCAGTAAGAAAACCATAAAAACGATGTTCCACTTCCTAATATTCCTATCCATTTACTACCTACATATCCTGTTTGAAATATATTTATTTGTTCAGTTTTCATTTAAATTCGATTCAAAGGAAAGATATGGCAGAAGCTTCTGAGTAGCTGGTGAGATGATTCTATTGCTCTGGAGTGTTTGGTTTGCAGAAATTCACCATCTTCTATTTTGTCCTTCAAATATATTTCAGCACAATGAGTTGACTTTAAGAGAAAACATCACATCAGGTGTTGATGGCATATGCCTTTAGTCCCAGTACTTGGGAGGCAGAGGCAGGCAGATCTTTGTGAGTTTGAGGCCAGCCTGGTCTACACAGCTAGTTTCAGAACAGTCAGGACTACACGGAGAAACGCTGTCTCAAGAAAGAAAAAAGAAAAAGGAAAAAGGAAAAGAAAAGAAAAAGAAAGAAAAAAAGAAGGAAAAGAAGAAAAAAGGAAAGACAAGAGAAGAAAAAAAGAGAGAGACTACCATTATTGACTCTCCCTGCTCCCTCCACACCTCAAAGCTACACATAGAAAAGAAAGAGGAAAGAAGTGAGTAACCAGTTCAATGATGTATAGATATGAAGTAGGCTTAATTCCCTTCTGTTATTAATTCAATTAGTATGCTAATGAGAGGTATGCGAGTCTCATCTTCAACATGGGCATCTGGCCAAATAATTATACTTTGGCAATTCTAGCAATCAGGAAGCTAAAATTATTGTGAGTTTTAGTTCATCCTGGGCTTCACAGTAATAAACTTTTAAGAAAAAGTCTTCTCCTATGGGTTGCAGCCTTGCTGGGATCTCCACTGTGGAGATCCTTGGCAAACAAGAGATCTGTTGAGTGAAGAATGTCTTTCACACTGTCCACCATTGGCCTTCTTAAATTTCTGCTCATATACAAGTGCTACTCTCTGATCCATCTTCCCCTTGGCAAGGTGTCAGTACTCATGAGTTCAGCTACTGCAGCACCTACTGAACAGTTTTATAACAAGAACAGAAAATTGAGAGTTTACTTTACATGGAATATCCTTGAAGGTTACTTGTATGTATTATTTCTTATTGTGGATAGAGAAGCTGTAGCTTATATGTGGCCTTCCTTGCATCTGTCCTTCTCCGGGACTGCTTTAAAACACTAATGATCTGCTCTAGTGACTTGGAACTTGGGCCAACAATACAATACTGCAATTCAGCTTTCTGATGGGTTCTCAAGACTTTAGTGACTGGCCCAGGAATCAAGCTCTTATTTGCATTCTCATTTACAAGGCTGAGAATGTTCCAAGCTTCTAGTTGACCTCCAGATAAACCTTCTGGAACAGGACCAACTGGAAAGCCAAGAATTCCTTGCATAATCACATGGTCAAAAAGCAAAACTGAACTATCCCAGTATGGTATCTGAAGGGGTCTTTACAGAGTAAGAGATAATAAAACTTTTTAATCCAGGATGAAAAACTAAATAAATCCAGGAATAAATGTTGAATAAATTTTGTTATGTTTTCCAAGAGAACCACAAGGTTAAATAAGAAATCAATCTTCATTATCACATTTGAAGAGTACTTTAGTATTTAGTGAAATAAAAAAAAAATGAATGAAAAGCATGTATTTTAAATAGAAGCTAATGTTTGGTGTGGTGACACACACCCAGTGTTCTAGCACTCTGGAGGAGGAAAAAGGAAAATCAGATCTTTAAAGTTAGCATGGGCTAAATAATGTTTCATGGGCTTTGTGTTACTCTGCCAAATAAGCAAATAAGTGCATATATACATGTGTACATATATATATATATATATATGTACACATGTATATATGAAGTAAATAAATAAACCAAACTAGAAGCTAAAGACTCAAGCCAGGGAGAAAGCAATATGTCTTCTGAATAATTTATTATTGTCTAATTGAGTAGATTTCCTTAACAATAGAAGATCTCCTCAACTTTACTGAAAATCATTTGATGTAGATGTTGAACACAATGGCTTTGAAGTTTGAACTTTATTCAAATTCAAGTCCTGTAACTGGTCAGAGTTTGACTTTTGAGGATTCTCTTACATTGGTTTTTCAAGTCTCCACCTATAAAATGGTAACAAAGACTCACACCACACATATCTATTGCCAATAGTAAATGAAGTATCCCATGTAAAGACTTTGGCACTGCACGACATACAGTAAATATTTAAAGAACAATGTTCTTTGTCCATCTTTATATTTCATAATGTTTTCTTTTTGTCTGTATCATTGATTTTGCCTTAGGGTATATGGAAGATTAATAATAAATAATGTTTTATGTCTATCCACATTTAAGTTATAGTTGACTGTAGAGAAATAAGCACACAATAACGATTTCATTAAAAGAATTGGAGCTAAGCAATGTTTTGTTGTTTAGATAGAAGTTACTATAAAACCAAAGTAAGTTTCTATTCTTCCTACAGATAACATAGCTATAAACATGTACCCAGAGACATTAGTTTGCTATTTTCCTGAAAAATATTATGCCTAGATATAATGTGAGGATTCTTTGGGAAGTCAATATGTTTAAGTGCATGAGAATAGAGGGAAACAGGAGAGAAATCAGAATAAGAAAGTTTTCATAGCTCTGAAAAAAACAGATGACATGTGGCTAAGCAAAGGCTTAGGGCTTCTGTGCCAGGAACAACAGGTTTAGCTTTGAGGCACTGATTGCTTCCTCAGAGGCGCTATACACTACACACCTGAATGCATTTACGTTTATTGTGCTCAGGACCAGTTTAGTCTCCTGGCATAAGGTTAACCCACTTTTCATCCTCTTCCGCGATATGGTTTTTGTCCCCTGACAAGCACAACACTGATTGTCTACACTCCCCATGCTCCATTCAGGTCCTCTTCAGTCAGCAGAATATTTGCTTGTCTCTATCAGGAACACTTCTTACTTGAGTTTTGGTTTGATTTTCAGTGTTAGAGAGCTACAGAAGCTACCAAGGAAAGGCAAGCAACAGAAAAAGACAGAATCCCTGAAGTCTTGTCACCTGGGCTACCAGGATGTGATGTACTCAGGGTGATCTCTTTACCTTCCACAAGCTGTTGGTGGATTCAGGAGGAAGTGTTAATACACAGGGGGAAATGTCTCTTCTTTCTTCCCTGAAACATGTTATTTAGAAGAAGATCAATATGCTTTTTAACTAAACAACCCAAGAACATATTTTTAAAACCAAAATAATACTAAATGGACATTGGAATAATTATAAGCCATTTTCAGCATCTAGCTCAGTGAGACAGCATTGGGGAAAGTTACCTTTATGACTTTGTTTACAGTAGAAGTTTATTTGGAAACAAATGGACTAGGGTGTAGCTATTTTCTTTCTGCTCCCTATACATCCTCCTGTGCTATACTTTGTTTATGATCTCACAAATGAAGATTGCCTGAAGATTAGGGTTCAAAGCTAGCCACACTAGTTAGCCATCAGGACAGGCAGTGGTGGCACACACTTTTTTTTATATATATAATTTTTTTATTTAATTTTATATAACAAAGTCCAATTAAATGAAAACAAACATTTATACACAATATTTGGGAATTTGGGCATCGTTCTTTCCAAACTACTTCCTGCTGGTAAGGGGCGCTGTCTTGGGGGATTCGAAGAAGATTCTGATATCCTGGCTGTAGTCTGTAGGGCTGCTTTGTCCAGCTGTTTGGAATGTAGGATCACCTTGTACTCTGTTTCAGGCGGTCTGGCGTGATCAAACCACATTATTCTGGAAGGAATCCACATCTTTTCATTTTCTGTGGAAACAAAAAATAGAAATCCTTTTCCCCAGTAACTTGTCCTTCAACTTAAATTTTGGAGTCAAAGCATTTTTTTTTTAATTTATTATTTTACATGGTGGCACACACTTTTAATCCCAGCACTCAGGAGACAGGCAAATGGATCTCTGTGAGTTCAAGACACTCTGGGCTACATGAAATTGAACCAGGCTGAAAGAGAAAGATAGGTCATACAAAGGTGATACCAGCACTAGGGAGATGGAGACAGGAGTGATATGTCTGGAAAGAGAGAGGAATGTGAAGTGGAAGGAGACAGGAGAGAGAGGCAGTCTAAGCAGTCTGAGGAGCAGGGCAGTCTAGACAGCTGAGGCAGTCAGTCCGAGCATTTAGTCTGAACATTCAATCTGAGGGTTTGTCGAGACAGGCTCCTTCACTCAGCTTGAGGTAGAGGTAAGAGCTAGTGGCTGAGTGCTTTGCTTTTCTGATCTTTCAGTTTTCCTTCCCCTAATATCTGGCTCCCAGTCTATTATTATTATTATTACCACTATTATTATTATTAGTATTGATTAGAATTTGTGCTACATCTTTCCTTTTGATTTTTCACAAAGTATTGCTTGCTAAATATAAGCACATTTTATACTTAAAACCAACTCTTTATGTGTATACTGAAAATAAATGCTTTTCATACCATATGTTTCCTATATTCTGATCATGATTACCACTCTCCCAACTCCTCCTAGGGACTCCCTACTTCCCCACCCACACAATGCCTTCCATTTCTCTTTTTAAAACACAAATAAGAGAGCAAAAACAAACAAGCAAACAAAAACCACCAAACAAGACAGAATTAAAATAAAGAAAAAAGACAATAAACACATATAGACACAAACATACAAAAACAAATCTCATGTAAGGAAAAACAAAATCAGAAACCATAATACACAAGCAAAAGGACAATTAGACAAAAAATGCCCAAACAAAGCTATATGGGAGAAAAAGATTATATAAATACCATAAAGGTCATTTTGTTTTGGCCATCTACTGCTGGGAATAGGACCTTCCATTAAGTACAATTTATATACCTCATGAAACTCCATTGAAGAAAACTAATTTTTCCTTTTTATAAAGATGCCAATTGGAGACAGTTTCTTGGCTAGGGGTGGAGGTCTGTGTCTACTTTCCTATTTCAGTTATGGGATCCCATTTGGCTTGCATCTGTGGCTGCCCTGTGCATGCTGCCAGTCTCTGTGCAAACATTTGTGCATCAGTCTTTTGTCTTTGGTGTCATCCACCCCTCTATTTCTTACAACCTTTCTTGCTTCTCTTCTGTATAGCTCCCTGAGCCTTGTGGGAAGAAGTTTAAGGAAGACAACACACTTAGTACTGAGTATTGCAAAGCCCCCCATTCTCTGCATACTGTGCAATTGTTGGTTTCTATGACAGTTCCCATCTACTGAGGGAAGAATCTTCTCTGACTCTGGCTGATTATAAGCATGCTTAGAATTTTCAGTAATGAATTTTTTCACTAGTTAAGTCCATGTATGAGCCAGACATTCCTCAGAAGGGTCATTTGTAGATTATAGCATATAGTAAGAATGTTTATATGTAAAAATTATTCTCCTTGAAAAATATTATTTCCATTTAGTGTGTCAATTGATGTAGTGAGTCTTTCATAACACACTTTCGTTTGAGACTGCCAACCCCCAAATAATGACCTGGAGATTTATTTTTAATTATGGAAGCTTGGCCTTAGCTGAGGCTTGTTTCCAACCAACTCTTACAACGTAAACTAATCAGTTTCTATCAATCTGTTTTTCCTTGTGATTTTTTAACTTCTCTTCTATTCCATTTGTCTGACTCCCTCCATGTCTTGCTGGCATCTCCTGCCACCCCAGATTCTAATCCCGAATTCCTTCCTCTGTCTGGAAACTCCCTCCTGTTATCTCCTGCCTAGCTATTAACCATTCAGTTCATTAAGAAACCAATCATAATAAATCAGCAACACATTTTCAAACAGTGGGATCAAAAATAATGCAACACAAAGATGCCTCTCAAAGCAGAAGTCAAAGAGTGAACTCAGAGTGTTGGAAAATTAACTTAGAATTATAATTACCTTATAATTGTAAAAATACTAGAGTAAGAAGTGATCCACAATTCTTGATTCCAATTGGAAATGTCTAACTCTACTCATACTAGACACTGACAAAGACAAAAAAGGGAAGCAGTTCTCATAATGTATATTTTGGAACTTTCTCCAGAATATTTTGTAGATCTTAAAAGAATTTATGAAACACATGAATCCAGTAGATATATAGCCATATATCTAATATTGCCTTTGGGAAATTGAACCTCTCCTGGGCTATTACAACTAATATGCATTTAATGTCCATCTGATACAGTAGGTGCCTATCATTAGAGTAATACCTGGTGGCACCAACGTAGGGTGAGACCCCAAATGATCTCTGGAGCATAATGAGTTGGAATGCTTGTTTCTTTGAGCAGCAGATGAGTTGCACATTTTGCTTCCAAGTACAGATTTGTTTCAAGTTAGTGCCTACTCTAAGTATAGGCTCTTATACTTTCCCTGCAGCTATATTACAGCATATTGAAAAAGAGTTTGCAAATGCAACTGTGAAAACAAGAACATCTCAACAAAGATTATTCACATTAGTATCTACAGCTAAATAAGTGCTGCCAATTGTGTTCCAAATCTCAGAAATTATTCTTTTCTCTCTCTAATCCATTTTAATTATTACTGTGGGAACAAGGCTTGCTTATAATTTAACAAGCAATTCATGGTATTTGTTGTACTAGCTAAATGCGTTTTTGAACTTTATTCTTATTTTTATTAAATATAGTTTACAACCCCATCTCCAAATGAACCTCCATTAAAAGGGATTATGCTTATGGCCCTTCTGATTACTTGATTAGATGGATAGAGGTCCTGCAATTTGGTATTTCTCTTAAAAAATTCTACTCACTAGCAAAAATAATCTTAGGTATACCATACAATTATTTTACAGTGTTTCTTTTAAGAAAAAATTGGTGGGTCTTTTCTATAAATATTCCTCAGTACAACATTGGGTAGGGTTTCACGGTGGCTCAAACACTAGATCCTTTCATTTTTAATGGGAGTATATTTTCCTTATTGCTCTCAGTTGGGTTTTGAAGAGCAGACTTTCTGACTCTCTGGAAACTTTCAGGTAAAATCCTGTGAGTGTCTAAAACAGGAAAACAATTTTGATATGATGATTTCATTTGCTTTCTGTACTATTAACTAACAAAGCAATGTATTCATTTAGGTATGCTTAATTTACAATGATCTCTGGGACCTAATGAAGTAACAGTTTCAAAGGAAAGACATTTTTCTGACTTTTATGGTCTTAAGCACAAATTTTTAACTTCCATAGTTTATGGAGGCTAATTTTCACAATTTTCAAATATAGGTTTGTAGCATAAACCATGTAATGTTTTCATAAATTTAATTTGTATTCAAATATTTTGAAGCTTATCTGAACTTAAAGAAATTCATTGACTTGCTGTATATTTAATATGCTTTAATAGTATTTTTAATTCTTTATTTGCTTTTTTCTTTTTTATGTCCCACATACTATGTTATCATCCTAGTGCCTTCTACTAATGTGTTTGATTTCTACCCCCTCCCTATTTTTTTCCTCTTGTATTCTTAGAAGATATCTCAAAATTGAGAAACAGAAATGAAAATTATTTGATGAAAAGCTTACCTCTGAAATCAAATCCTCTTTATCTGACTAAAATGCTAATTTTTTCACCCTATTTGGGGAGAAATAAAAGTCTTAGCCCCACCATTTACCTGTTGTTCACATGCCTCATATTTACACTTTGAACTTATTTTGGCTCAACCGTTAAGCCTTCTCTAGCAGTATCATACCTCTTTTCTGCTGCTGCTACTCCAACAACTCATGTCCAACTATGTAAGGAATACGGTTTTTCCTCCCACTGCCTAGTCTTGTCCCGCCGCTGCGCCAGCCCCAAATAATACACAGAGACTCTGTATTAGATACAATTCTGTTGGCCCGGGTACTTGTTTCTTATCCGCTAGCTCTGTCTTAATTATTAACCCATTTCTATGTATTTCCACGTGGTCTTACCAGTGTGAGGCGGCTGGAGGTTCTATTTTCTCCAGATTCTCCATCTTGATTTTCCTTCTTACTTCTTCCTCTTTCCTCCTTGTCTCCTAGTCCCTCCTATCTCCCTTTCCTATTGGCCAACAGGGCTTTATTCATTAACCAGTATGAGAAGCATATACAGAATGACTTCTCCCATCACAACTAAACTTCATGAACTAGTCACCACCATTCATGCTCAAACTATCTCTATAGTCTTATGATCGACCTTGTGCAACTCTAACTTGTTCTCAGCACAGCAGCCAGGGTGATCAATCACTGGTTTCTCCTAGACAAGAATTGAATGTTTACCATCTCTTGCACAATACAAGCCAAGGTCCCTGAGAAGGCTTGAAAATTCCTGCTGACTTGTCCACATGTTTTAAATGACAACTCGAACTTGCATTCGTTCTCTGTATGTTATATTTTAGCCTCTGTCTATAGTATTTTACCACTAAACCCCTCTTGCTCACTTCCTACCTTCAGCTAAGACTCTTCTAAAATACAATCAGCAGAGAGCTTTCCTTACTGCCCTCATAAAGTAGTACTCTCCATGGCTACCCACGTCTAAATACTTTGTTTGAATTATATTGTTGTTGCTGCTGTTCATTGTAATAATTACCATTTGACATATTTTATTTACTTAAGATTTGTTCTGGGACTTTCTATCTTTGCTAGACTGAATAGCATGAAAGAGTGACTTTGTTTTGCTTACTTTGCAATCCAGGAATTGCATGATAGGTTCACAACAATTAATTGAAAGGGTTTGAACAAATTGCACAGTGCCTTACACAAGCAAACCTGGTAGGTATTGAGACACACATTTTGGTTTGAAATTGTTGGGTGAAGAGAGAAAAAAATTGAACAATTATTACTCACAGGTTTGTTTGTCTTTCGAACAGCCCAACTTTCATAAGCTATTTTATTGAAACTTAGGGAAACGTAAAGTATGACATTCTCATTTATATAATTCTTTAATTTCTCAAAGAGTAGTTATGTTTATCATTAGTCTGTTTGGCACTCTACTTATGCTATACATCCGCATCTCCCGTGCTGTTGTTCACTGTTTGCTGCTGGCTGTCTTAGCTGTACAGTGTTATCACTGCAGCAGTTCATCTTTGGAAAATTAGTTAAAAAAAGTGAAAGCTACAGAAAAAGAGGATGCTTGTCACAGTGATTATGTTCAGCATTGTTAAAGAAAATACAGAAATTGGTTCAGTACAAACTCTCAAATATTTTTTTTGGATGTCATTGTGTAAATTCTTGTGCTTTTAATTTTAATAATATTGTCCTGCTTTCTCGTGAGACTATTAGAGGTGATGTCAGGTGAACAGACAGAGACACAGCTCCAGCGCTGCCACACCCAGGAGCCCAGGGAGTTGTCTTATGCTCCTGAGGATTTTAATTCAGGTCAAACCACAATTGTGGCTTTAACACTGTAAACATGCTCCAAACTAGCTGGTCTATGGAACAGAGTTGGAGTTTGAGATTAAGGTGTTAAGTTCATGAGGTTTCTAGTAGGTCTAACACTCTAGCACATAGATATCCACCAAAAAGTATACAGGCAAGCACCAATAAGGCGTAAGGGGTTTAAAAAAAAATGAGGACAATGTTGGATAGGTGTCAAATGGGGCTGTGGATCTGGGAGTAGATGAAGAGAAGGGAAGAGAGTTTACAAACTATACTGTATAAGATTATTGAAGAATAAGTAAAAGTATTCTAAAATATATTGGTTGAACATTTGACTATCTACTACTAATGAAAATAGAGGGCAACACAACATAGTGAATTGGTGAATTTTTTTTGACAGTAACAGCATCTTTTTTATTTTCTTTTGTCTTGTGCTGGAAGTGTATTCCAATTTGAAAAATTTTACACTAATTCCCTTAATCTCTTTGTTCTTTGATTTTTGTTCTTTGATATTTATATTTAATTTCATGATAAAAATCTGAAGTTCAAAGTTTTATATGAAGACTCACAAAAATATATGCTGGAAGGAATAGTTACATGTCAAGAATATTAATTTTAGTTTCTGTACCATTTCTTTACTAAAAAGTGTACCCATGAGACATGCCACACAAGCATTATTTTCCATCCTCAATAAAAACATTGTTCTTACTTGAATAACCAAATATAAATGTCTACTTTTGTAGCATAAGGATTCCAAACAGGTGAACATAACCCTAATTTTCAAGTATAGAAGTAAATCAAAAATTTATGTGTAGTTATAAAGGAACATTGCAACTTGGCATGGAAACAAGCAGCACTCTGCTGATAGGGAGTGTTCTCTGTATATATGTTTGTCTTATTGGTTGATGAATAAAACACTGATTGGCCAGGCAGGAAGTGATGTGGCATGGCAGATACTGCCACTAGCTAATCATAGAAGTCGGGAGGTCTGTACAGACAGGCAGGAAATGACATAGCTGGGCCGAATCATAATATAAGCAAGGACAAAGAGGAAACCCTCTCTTCTCTGCAGAGATGTAGCAGGCAAAGGAGCTACAGATGGCTCTGGCGGGAAAGTGCTCATAACACTCTTCCTTAGGGAAGTATGTTTAACAAGGACAGTTTAATTGCATCTATAACTATTCATTTATGAATGAGATTTTTATATATTCTTACCATTATTGTATTAGTTCAAAAGTTAGAATCACATATATTCCGTATGTGCTTCAGAGTTTAAAGTTCCATGAAGCAATGATTCATATATTTTAATTAATGATTTTCTAATACTGCTGACTAAAATTATTATCCTATTCTTCAGCACTCCTTTATTATCACATGCCAGCACTTTTAATCTTCTGGCTCAGTTATGCACTGGTTTATCAAAAGATTAACAACTTCTTTGAATGGCCTTTTGATATGAGTCTGGGCAGGAGAGGAATATTTCACTAAATCTTCTCTGTTATCTTAAGTATTTGAAGGACACTAAGAGCATGATTCTGACAATGAATGTTCTAGATTGAGAAACAGTAAGGCTTCCTGTGAGTTTTAGACAAGTCAAGACCTTGCCTTATGATCAGTCTCATTACTTTCCTATTCTATAGTGCAGAATGACCCAGTTAGAATTTAGAACTAATGAAGTGTGTTTATGGTAGTTTCCAACACAGATTCAGTTGTGGGCAACGCAGAGGTAAGTGAATGTAACAAGGAATGCATCTCTTGATGTGCTGAGTGGTTCCATGGTGTTCAATTTCCTTCTCAAAGTCTATCTTGAATCTGATCTGTGCTACAAACAACTCAAATTCTTCAAATCATTAATCCAATCATTAGTGCTTTCTTTCCTGCCATACTTCTATAGCTTAACCTCTGATGGCTTGGAGGTTTCTAAATGGGAACACAGTGGCAGTGGTGTAGGGGAGAATGTGCATGAATGTTCTTGTTTTCAGACTAAAGCCTCATTTTCAATAACCGCCTCTAAAAAATTTTCCTCATGCATAATTTATTGCTTAGCTCACAGAAGATTATCTTTCATAGATGGAATATACACCAAACTTAGTAATGTACAAGCTCTACCGTGCCAAAACTCCTTAATCCCAGGTTAATGGAGAAGTTCACATCAGCAAAAACACCTGCCAGAAATACCAACTACAACAGAAAACAGACACACAGCGCTAAAATACAGAAACTGGGAGACTGGTCATACACAGCGCTAAAACACAGAAACTGGGGACTGGTCATGTAGGGTTGGTTTTTGTTTTGTTTTGTTTTGTTTTTAGTTTTGCTTTTTTATTTTTTTTTCCCTACTACACTGTAAGTCTCATGGACCTAGGTGAATAAGACATCTACAGTCGCCAATAGCCAATACAGAAAAGGCTTCTTTGTGAAACCCTGGGCAACCAAAGTAGCCTCCTGTCTGGATTCTGAAAACCCTCCATTGAAAAAGCATACAATAAATTCTGGCAAGGGAGTAAGGCAGTCAATCAGTGGCCAGAGTAGACAGTCTTTCATTGAATGCTGCTATCTTCTGGCATGTGGATTTCTCAATTATTTTTCCTCTTCATTAATTGACTCCACCATCACAAAAAGTCTCCTTTATACTTTGTCTCATGTGTCTTTCTACAAAGCAAATTGGAGGGAGGGAAGAAAATTTGGGTTACTTGCATGACTTCTCACTCAGAATTAAATTATCTTCAATGAAAATTCTGCAATTTGCTTATGATCTGTGGTTTAATATTCTCATACAGCTTGGAAATTCATGTCCATGCAGTTAATCTCAGCAATGATAGTTCTTTGCAAAAGGAAGCACACACTGTAGCCCCTGCTCCCATCATGCACCAGACTCACACTGTACATAAGTGACCCATATTCATGTGGCCCTTATAAGACCCTAGCCTTGTGTGACATCTAGCCTTGTAGGTTCCAGGTGAGACACTTAAAGGATTCAAACTTTGTTTCTTCTTTCAGAAGGGACCCCAAGAGCATGAGGTTCCCCTGTTCTCTTCCAGTGTTTTGAAAATGTGTAGAGCTCAGTGACTAATGGGCAAAATGCAGTGAAAACCTCTAAATTTCCAGACACCTAGCCTCATATGGCATTCTCCTTGGGCCTCTTACATTTGTTTGCAGAAATGAAAGCACATTACCTGTCCAAATCAGAGGAAAATGGTTTTGCCTAACACAATGTTATTCCTAACAGGAGTATTACTGGATGGACCTAATGAGAAAGGGACGAACTTAAGTGGGAGAAATTCCTGAACATAGGACACAATTTTCTGAGCTATTAGTGTTACTGATTAATTTGGATTTACATGTTAATTTTCATATAATATTGTATACTCTACTATTCTAGATGTATTTTCATAAAATTAGTATTCACAGTAAATATGTTTTAAAGAAAAATATTGGATACTTTCTTGAATTGGGCCTAAATCTTAACATCTTTATCTGTATTACAATTTGTCAAGTTTATTAGTAATTCAGCACATCAAGTACTGCAATTATAATACTGCATAGTAAACTTCTTCACTATTTTCCAAAGAATTGGAAAATGTGTGTCTTTATGTAAATAATAAGATGATGCAGAGTGAGTAAGAGATGTTTAGCAAAGTTGTTTTCTCCTTAAAAATTAAGAAATGTAACCTCTCAAAGATTACCAAATTTTCTAGAGATTACTGAAAATAGTGAGAATGGTGTTTGAACGCAGGTGTATCTGTGTCCTACTATCACTATTCCGACACTTAGTAAGAAAAATTAAACCAAGATGATGGGAAATGTCATCCTGTAAATATGTTTCTCATACTGGCTAATTAATAAAGCACTGTTGGCCAATAGGAAAGGAAGATAGGAGGGACTAGGAGACAAGGAGGAAAGAAGAAGTAGTAAGGAGGAGTCAAGATGAAAGCTGGAGAGAGCAGAATGCCAGTGACCTCTCTCTCCAGTAAGGTAAGACCACACGGAGATTAATAGAAATAATTAAGGTTAATAATTAAGACAGAGCTAGCCAACAAGAAACTAGTACCTGGCCAACAGCATTATATCAACTACAGAGTCTTGTTGTGTTAATTGGGGCTGGAGCGGCGGCAGGACAAGACCAGTGGCAGGAAGAAAAACAATACTCCTTACACCAAGTGACTTATTTTACTTAAGAGTAAAAAAAATATCACCCAATTATAAGTGAAAAACTATAAGGTACTTTCTAAAAGGGATCTATGGTGCTCTTCATATTTATAGCACTGTATTCAAATTAGAAGTATTGAGAAAAATATGGAAATTAAAAGCAAAGTTCACTGCAATCATCATCAAGGCAAAGACAAAAATCACACTAACAAGTGAAAGACTACCTGTTCAACAGATATTGGTCTTTAGAAACTCTAAATTATAGTCAGATGCCAAAAAGAAACAACTATATTTTTATTATTGTTTATAACATCATATTGGTCCTAAAATTAGAAAATTCTCCTTTGAGGATATTGAGAGATAGAGATAGAGATAGATAGATAGATAGATAGATAGATAGATAGATAGATAGATAGATATAGAGAGAGACGGAGAAACAGAGAACAAATGACGGATAATGTGCCCAACTGCACTCCCACTTTTGTAGACGTACTATGTTAGAAACATAGACAAACGTTTGTTTCTGTTCTTTTGTGAGAACTTACCAAAGAACCATAAATCCACAACAGAGCACATCTTTATTGGCAGCTGTTTGGCAGGGCTTTATCCCACTCCCCTTCATTGTCCTGGCTGAAGCAAATGCAGGTCTTTTCTTCAAGTCTTAATTGATAATTAGTTCTTAGACCACACAGTACACATCACACAGCACATACATATACATTAGAACATCTGTGCAGATGTGGAAGATTTTAGAATGTTTACAAAGAAGTGACAGTAAAGGTCAAGGAACATCAAAGAGTTCTGAGAAGTGGAAACTGATAGGGACAGTATAATAGTTTCAATGAAAAATGTCCCCCTACAAGGGGGTATTTAAATATCTTATCCCAGTGGGTGGGAGTGTTTGGGGAGGTTTAGGCTATGGAGTCTCACTGGAGGATTAAGTCAGTGGGTGGGTATTGCCTTTGTAAAATCTTGCCTTACTACCTGGTTACTCTCTACTTTTGCTTGCTCTTGAAGATGTGAACTTCTAGCTTTCTGCTCTTGCTTCCATGCCTGCCACTTGATGACATGACTCCATACTCCCATATGGACTCATCCTTCTGGAGCCATAAACCAAAATACAGCTCTCTATTTTTTTTAATTATCTTTGATCATTTTGATTTATTCATATGGCAATAGAGAAGCAACTAATGAAGGAGAGAGAATCTGGAGAAATAAGATAAGGAGCCTGCTGTTGTTGTTGCTGCCATAGAGTCAGACTGCAGCGTCAAAAAGAACTTGCAGAGATCAAGGATGGAGAAACAATGGTTTGACTGACTCTCTAGGGAAATAAATAGGCAGATGGATGGTAGGTCCAGATGGACACACAGACATACAGATGGATGGCAATTTGAGGAGACCAGGTCAATAGCATAGACTAAGCCGAGATGAAGTTCTTGGGATTATTAGAAGTTCTATGACTGTTTCTTTAGCACATGTGACAGGGGGATGGCAGGTCAGTGGCACAGTCACTATTGTAGTGTTAGGTATACTCAAGTTCCTGGGACCCAGATGTGGGTTTTGCTGTGTTTGATAAGTTCCCAGGCATGTTTTTTTTTTTTTCTGATATGATTTTAAAACACCCATTGGTTCTAATAGGCTCAATTCATTTTGATAAATTCATAGGGTGGCATACTTTCTATTTTCAGACAAATGTTGCTGCTTCCATGTCTATCAAGGTACAGAGTTACTTGTCATCCTCAAAATGGAGTTAGATGCTGGTTGTAAAAGGGAGACTCTTAAGGAAAGGCATAGTCTAAAATATCCACAATTTTCATAACGTAGGACAAGAACAAAGCCATCTGTTAATATAATCTAGTAACAAGTAAGAGAGATTTAAATAGAGAGCCAAGACAATTGGGAGTAGAGGTCTGCTAAGTTACCAGAACACTTGAAAGTGCCTTCAGCAAAAAAGTGTCTTTACCTGAAATCATGGGCCAAACTTATGAGTCAAGAGAGGTCCATGAATCTTTTAAATTTTGTGTATTGTTTTTATGTGAGTTTGTATACATAATAATTATGAAAACAAAAATAAAGCAGAGCAAAACCTGCACAAAAACACCTGTCTCACTGTGTTCAATGCATGTCCTATGAGAAACTCCCCTATTAAGCTTACTTTCTTACCCTGATACAGGTGTTGTTTAATCATAACTGACAGTAAGGGCCTGCAAAATATCAAGGGAACTATGGCTCTCAAAATGTCATCTCAGCCTCAACTGCAGCAAATGCAATCAGCAAAGCCAGTGCTTAGGAACATTTTAATGACAGAAATTGACATCATCTCTAAAAACAACATACCCTCTAATTTGGTTATTATCTGCTATTACAAAACTGAAGGTAGAGATCCCAACTTCAGGGGTAAAAACATTTCCTAAAATAGCTGGCAAAATGAACCTAATTGCACAGAAAACGATAATAAAAATGTTCTAATAATTATTCATCATTATTTCAAGGTCACATATAATATACGTGGAAACTCAATATCATTATCTTACTAAAGCTACCCTTTTATGTATCTTAAAATTTGAAAGGATTAAGAAGAACAAGTTCTTAATATATTTTATATATTCATGGTTTCATAAAATATCTAATTGCTAAAGATTATCATTGTACTTGTCTTTCATCATTTAAGTTTAAAATTCTTTTCAGACACCACTTACTGTTGGAGTCAAAGTTTAGTTTTCATTTATTATTCAGATCTTAAAACACAGCATTTATAAATGGTTACCAAAATAAGTACAAACCAAAAAATGTCAGCAAGGTATTTTCAGCCTAACTCTTAATCTCATGATGGCATTCATTTCTCAAGAAAGGTAGTTAAAGGTCTTTAACTTAAAAACAACTTCAGAAAAAAAATTGCTTCTAGATATAACAGCTTCATAAAAATTTGTTTTAAATCAGGTGCCTCTTTTGACTGTTCTTTTTTCCATTGTGCTTCCATCAACTGTAGGCTCTTCTTGTGCTCGCTATAGTTTTTAATAACAATCAGCTTTGCTAACCGTCCCTAGAGAAAAACACATGGAAAACTGGATTCTGCTGACATTTTAAATCTTAAAAAAGTGAAGATAGAATTGTAATCTACCAGTAGTTAACAAATAACTATGAATTAATAATGAAGAATTGAGAAATTTTTTGAGGTCAATATATACACAAAATCATAACTTAGATATATGGAGTTAATATAATATTCCTGATATGCTATACAAAATGTGAAACTTTTTAAAAGTTTTAGTATATTGTAATTTTTTTTCTTTCCAAAATTGAGTACTCTCATGAGAATCAAATGAGAAGTTATATATGAAAGTGTTTTATAATTATACAGATTATTATGTATTGCATCATGAATATTATGGATCATTGTGTGTTTTTGCATAGCATGCAATTTGAAAATATAGACCAATTAGAGAACTCAACTAAGGGATATACTCTGACATGTCCTGGGGCACTTTGGGAGACAATACCAGTGTTTGTATTGTTGGGTCTGAGGTCATTTAGAGATTTAACATGACAATAATACATTTTAATAAGAAGAGACTTTCTATTTAGATACTGGTGTCCAATGTGGGGCCAGTACTGTAACTAAGATCACTACCAAAATGCAATACTTAGCCACATCAGCCCAGGATTTGTATATGCAAAATCCACAAGATGACATGTATTTTGCCTACATGTATGCAGGGTCTTAATATCACATGTGTGCCTTACAGTTTCTCTAGTCTCTTTGAGTAGAACAAGCAAGTTTCATTATAAAAGCAGAAATAGCATTTAGTCTTATGACCTACTACCTTGCACAAACAGAAAAATTTGAAAGATCAATCAATTTTAGAATAGTCTTCAACATCTAGGGAAAAAAGTGAAGTAGATTGTTAGATTACAGCCTGTAAAGCTAGGTGTTACATGTTAGAGGCATGATTTACATTTTGGTCTCTCAAGCACAGTAAATTTAAAATGTAATGTTAACAATCACAGTACCTAGTACTCTTTGGTAGTTTGAAAAAGGATATCCTCCATAGGCTCATGCATTTGTCTGCTTAGTCATAAGTGAGTGGTAACACATGGAAGTGATTAGGAGATGTCCTTGTTGGGGTATGAAGTCAGTATGGTCCTTTTGGAGAAAGTGTATTCATTGGGATAGGCTTTGAGGCTCCAGAGCACCAGCCAGGACTAGTGATTCTCTCTCTTCCTGCTGCCTGTGGATCCAGATGCAGACTAAACATCCCCAGTACTATGTTTGCCTGTGTGCTGTCATGCTCTCTACCATGATAATCAACTAAACATCTAAAACTGTAAGGATGCAAATCCAATTAAATGTTTTCTTTTTTTAAAGAGATTTTTATGATCATGGTGTCTCTTCACAGTAATAGAACACTGCCTAAGACATCCATCATGCTTGTATACCCAGTTTCTCTACCAGCATGGACACTGCATTGGAAGACTTCGGAAGATAGCCACTGACAAGACAAGAGAGAAATGGTGAATCCTTTAGGATACTTAGTAGAGGAGAGATTTAAAATTATCTTATTCCATTGTCTCTCTAAAATTCTGGAGGACTATAAGCTATTTTTCTAGATTATTTTTCATCATCTATGTGGACAGAAGTTTCTGTCCCAACTGTTCCCACAGTCTTTTAGACCCAAATAAACACAAGGAGGCTTATATTAATTATTAATGATTTGGCCTATGGTTCAGGCTTCTTATTGGCTAGCTGTTTTTTTAATCACTAACCCATTACTATTAATCTGTGTTTCTCCACATGTTCTTGACTTACCTGTGATGTCTGAGCCTCTAGATTTCTCAGGAATTACATGGTGTTTCCTGATTCCAGCTCCTATCTTTCTCTATCCCTGTTTGGATTTACCACCTGACTAAATCCTGCCTGTCCATTGGCTAAAAGAGCTTTATTAATCAAACAATAAGAGAAACATATATTTACAGCATACAAAAAGACAGCCATCTCCTATCAATCTTACTAGTTAGGTTTATAATTGAGAATTTGCACATGATATTTGGCTGCAGCCAGGCAATGCACATGATACAGAAAAGAGGATTTCACAGTGATTTCAAGTTACCTGTGAACCAACTGCTTAGATGTGGCAGGAAACTGACACATTTTCACCATTTTCCTAGAATTCATGCAATTTTCTCAGTTAATGTGTTCACCATCCATGGTTTTTGAAAGTTAACATTGTATACATGCCTACATTATATGTTAAGTCTCTCAATTTGTTATAAAACTAAGACTTGCATGTTATCTATAATATTTTCATAGAATATATACATTTATTTATTACCTAATTACTACATAACAAAATAAAAATATAACAATGAAATAAAATTAAGTTAAAAATAAATTTGAAGACATCAAGAAAGCCCTTAAGATCTGAAAACTAAATAATATATTTTTAGACAATCCATGACAAAGCAAAACTTGTGATAGAAATTAGGAATCTTACTTATTTAAGAAAAATAAAAACACAATGCATGTTGTCTCTACTTACTTTATAATTTCTTACAAAGAAGTCAATAAAACTGAAATTGTATATTAGAAAAGAGATTTCAATGGGTGACCAGTTAAACTATAGGAGATGAAGGGAAATTAAATACAAATTAAGTTAGAGAGCAAATAACCAAGAAATGAGAGAAAATCAATAAAATAGAACAGAGAAAAATCAATGGAACAGAATGCAATGAGATCAAAGAAGGCACGAATGACCAAGGTCAGAGTGAGATCTTATAGATGCTGAAATAACAGCAAAGTATTAGGATTAACTAATGAAACTTCAGAGAAATAAATTGCCAAAGCTCACCAAGAAGAGCTAATCCACCTAAATCATTTCATATTAAGTTGCTGAGTTTATAACTTAGAAATTCTTGCCATAAAGAGCACCCAATTAGATTGGCTTCACTAATGAACTCTTTAAAGAAGAGTAAAATGAACCCCACATAGTTTTTGAAAAATTTAAGAAGAGAGATTACCTCATTGCCCATGGAATGACATCAGCATGATAATGCCATGAAAGAATAACATGGACTCTTGTTCTTTACAGATAAGATGCTGACATTCTTAACATTTTAGCAAATGCATTACCATGGTTTGTGAAAATGATAGATCATGATTCAGTGGTACCTACTATGGGCATATACCTTTACTATTCCAAAGTCAGTTTCTGAAATCCACTGTGTTATGAGACCTTAAATCTGTCTCACTCTCACATTGCCTGGAGGACCCTTACCCTACCCACTCATTGCCTCTACCCAAACGAACCAGAACACAGTAAGTGGTAGAAGATGTTATTTTATTCAAGTGTCTGAGTTTGGGAAAATGGTTTGGAGACTATATACCTCATGGAAAAGTGGTCTGTCTATATCTTCATCCAGAAGGCAGAGGAAGGTTTTGCTTTGTTTGTTTTTGTTTTAGTGAGGGGGGAGTAGATGGAGAATTTCCTGGCTTGGGGAAATATTTTTGTTCTCCTGTGGAAGTTCCTTGAAAGGTGAGGGCATTCTCTGGTCACAAACTGAGTCATCCTACACCCTGTTAAATAGTAACAGGTAAAGAAAAGATGTCCCTGTGAGAAAGAGCAACAAGTTAGAAAAATTGATTTACATGTGAATAATAGTGGTAGGTGAGTTAATGGCTGGATGTGGGGCTTTTTTTTTTTTTTTTCTCTATACAGCAATGTTCAGATAAGGAAAGGTTTCATTTCCTCTCCTTTTTATGAATTTACTTTTATTTTTTCTGTATAATTCTGGTCTGGCCTGTTACAACATTACTATCTCACTAGCTGCTGAAAAGCATTAGCAAATCTTTCAACAAACAACAAAACAGAATGAAGAGTCTAAATCTCAGTGAGGAAAAACAAAGTTTGTCAAGGAAAAAACAAACAAACAAACAAACAAAAAACCGAAAATGCCTAGTTCTTCCAATCTTAATTGGTACTATAGGTTCTATCCATTGCAAAGATATGGTGAACAGTGTAAAAGTATACAGAGCAGAAGATTGGAAAGAAACAACTTTTTCCATAAGTGCTTTGTTTAGATAAAAATATTAATCAACTTATAAAAAGATGAATGAGATTAGCTAGGTGGTATGAAAGGCTTTAGACATACAAATCTGCTGTCTTTACATATTAATAATAAGTAATGTGAAATTGAAATTGAAATTTTACTTAAAAGAACATACAGTCATGACAATTCCCACCCATGACAAACCCCAAAATAAAGTTTGCACACATACTGTAAGTACTTAGGCATTATGATGGCCAGCCCCTGTCACCAGGCAGAATGCACTCAGGCAGTAATAGGGTTCTATGACTACTAATCTGCATGCAGGCACAAAGGACCCCTTTAAAAGAAAGATCCCTGTACACTTATACCCCATCCCCTCTCTCTTTCCTAGTGTTCCCCTGGTGCAAGCAGGACTTTCCCAGTCTCCTCTTCTCTTCTGTTCTTTATCTGATTCTGTGTCTCTTTACCTCTTTTCTCTTTCCTTCCCCCTTTCCCTTTCTAATAAAACTTCTTACTAAACTCTGTCTGCCTGGCATGTTTTCCCCTTGCTTTGGTCACCCTGACATGCCATGGAATCCACCAAAGTTCCCCTCATGCTTTATCATAACACAAACCACACAAAGAACTTTTTACAGTAAATTTTTCAAAACATGCAAGACCAGGAAGCATTACTGGTAGAGGCAGGTTAGCTATCTTGGAGTGCTTTAACACACTACCAAAGACAAACAGATTAGAGAAGTTCATTTCTAAAAGTTCTAGTAAGTGAGTAACCAGAGGCCAATCTGTCTCTTGATTCTGTCCCTTAGTTTTATAGTTTACTTTATGGTTTGCTTGCATGCCTTCGAATAACATGGTGATGAGAAAGAGGGCTTCAGTCTCTGTTTCTGAAGGTGCTGATCTCATCCAATGTCTTCTCCTCCTCCTTCTCCTTTTCCTTCTCCTTCTTCTTTTTCTAGATGATATTTATTTTTGCTATGTTACCCCAGTGGCTATGGCAAGGGAAAGAAGAAACCAGCACAGGAATCATTCTGGGTCCATTCATGCTTCTCTTTTTATCTTTCCTTTACTTTTCCTCTTTTTTTTTTTATTTAAAATTGAAACTAAGTTGTTTTACATGTCAATTCCAGTTCCCTCACCCTCCCATCCTCACCTATCATCCCACTAAACCCCAGTCCATCCACTTTTGGCTCCCCAGGGAGGGTGAGGCCTTCCAAGGGGAGTCAATTAAAGAAGATACCAGAAAATGGAAAGATCTGCCATGCTCTTGGATAGGTAGGATCAACAGAGTAAAAAATGGCAATCTTGCAAAAAGCAATCTACAGATTCAATGCAATTCCCATCAAAATCCTGGCACAATTCTTCACAGACTTTGAAAGAACAATGCTCAACTTTATATAGAAAAGCAAAAAACCCAAGATAGCCCAAACAAACCTGTACAATAAAGGAATATCCAGGGACATCACCATCCCTGACTTCAGTCTCTGTTATAGAGTTATAGTAATGAAAACAGCTTGGTATTAGCACAGAAATAGACAGGTAGACCAATGGAACCGAATTAAAAATTCTGCTATTAACCCCCACACTTGCAAACACCTGATTTTTGACAAAGAAGCTAAATTAATACAATGGAAAAAAGAAAGTGTCTTCAATAAATGGTGATGGCATAACTGGATAATGGAAAGTAGAAGACTGCAGATAGATCCATGTCTATCACCATGCACAAAACTCAAGTCCAAATGGATCAAAGACCTCAACATAAACACAGCCACACTGAACCTCTTAGAAGAGAAAGTGGGAGGTACCCTTGAACGATTTGGTACAGGAGACTGCTTCCTGAACATAACACCAGTAGCATAGACACTGAGATCAACAATTAATAAATGGGACCTCCTGAAACTGAGAAGCTTCTGTAAAGCAAAGAACACAGTCAGCAAGACCATGTCTCATTTTCAAACATCAACTATTGCATAAACCCCCTCTCAGAGAGGGGAGATATGAGAGATGCAAAATGTATTTCACCCAAGTTTAGTTTGGTGAATCAATGTGATTAAATAGAAATAGTTTTAGCAGTGTGCACAAGGGGTATCTTAAAGGAGCAAGGGCATTGATGGACAGCCATGCTGCTGGAAACGTGCTCAGCTGCTAGACGTCAGCACTTTCTATATCCACAGGAACAGATAGGCCTCGTGCTTCATATATACTTGGTATGTCTCTTCCTGAGAGGCCCCTAAAGCTTCAATCTCTGCCATAAGGTAGAGTCCATGCACCAAACTCCTAGGCAACACAACTGATTTTGAGACAGCAAGTGTCATATCACACCTAGAGGAAAGTTCTGACACATCAGCATGCTGAGGGTTAGGACGTCAACCTGAGAATGGAGGATACATAAATATTCAGTCCACTACAAGTGTGAAAACATGCTTCCTTCCCTGGCTCACTACAGTGTATTAACTCTCTCTCTCTGACAAGTTCTCTTTTGGAAAACATGTGTCATGTACCATTTAGTTTTTATCAGGGGCATCTGATGTCTCCTGCCTTCTTCAGCAATAAAGCAGATCAGATCCTTGAAGCAGAGATTTCCATCTCTTTCACATTTTTCTCTCCGTGTCATTGTAACTCCCTGTCTTTGTATTCTGCCTCCAAGTCCAGGGAGCTGATCTGTGGTACATCAATGTGACAGAATGATACTCTGTAATTACAGTAGAATTATTGATACAACACAGACAAATTGAAAATAACTAAGCTACATAAAGAAGTCATCCTCTCACCACAACGGAGATATACTGCATGATTTTACTCAGAGAGCTGCACGAAAATATTCACTGAACTATAATACCGGAATACCAGAAAGAAGCTCAGTTTTTTTTTTTTTTTTTTTTTTTTTTTTTTTTTTGCTGTGGATGGTGTAGTCATCGGGATGGATTGGGAAGAGAGATTGCCAAAGGACAGGAAGAGACTTTGGGAGCTGACAGACAGGCTTTTGGTTGTGCTGAGATGTCACATTAAACTCCAGAATTGAATATTACTATGTGTTTGTTACACCTCCTTATTCTTCAGTCTTAATCACTCTGAGGCTCAGATGGTTGTTTGTGTCTGCCCTCTCCCCAGCTGGTTTCACTCTCGCACTGACAGTCAGCTAGTATGATCGCTGGCTTAGAGATTCTAAGATAGCTTTCCTAAATGTCCAGTCATCCGTGATGACTAAAGTCACCTTTCATAACCTAGATTCACCCCTTTCTCAAAACTTCCCCAGATTTACTTTAGTGACTTTGCAAACAGAAAAAGTGGAAGCTAAATATTTCTTCAGAATTTAAGCCTTTAATTTACAGACTGTGATGTCTATTCTCCTGAGGAAGCCATGTGATTGGTCAACCCAGATTGAATCAGAAAGATGAAGAACGGGCCTTAAAAATTTGAAGCTATTTTGTAATAGTCTATTGCAATGTACTACCAGCATCACGTAAGTGAATTAAGTTACATAAACAAAGTTCAATATTAAATATGTGTTTGCTATTCAAGGTTGGCATGCGTTATCTATACTCTATGGAGTTCTTGCTAATTGAACATTGCCCCTTAAGAATGTCAGAAAACAATATAGTTTTCTAGTTTTATTTCTGTATTTGGGATCACACAACATACCCTGTGTGACATTTTTTTTCCAGTCTTCAAAAAATAAAACCTATGGATCATATCCTCTTTCCACATTTCCACAGCTTTCATTATTTCCCCCTTACCTTTATTCTTGTCCTAGATTGCTTTGTTTTGTTGTGATAAACACCATGACCAAAAGCAATTTGAAAAGAAAAGGGTTTATTTCATGAAAGGAAGTCAGGGCAGAAACTCTAATGCAGCCAGACCCAGCAGAAACTGTAGGGGAGTGCTGCTTACTGGCTGGAATTTGCTCAGCCTACTTTCTTCTTCTCTGTCATGGTAATGCAGTCAGGGTGTGTCTGTCTAATTATTTACTACTCTTGGTATTACTATGTTAAGAAAAATATTTAGTTTCCTTGAACTTCTATTTTCTCAATTATTAAATGTCAAATGCATATTGAGTTGCATAAAATTTTAATAAAAACAAGTAATATCAGGCTTTGTGTGTGTGTGTGTGTGTGTGTGTGTGTGTGTGTGTATACATTCTTTTGGTCCATCATAGATAAGTGTCCCAAAATGAGTATAAGCACTGTTATTGCAGAGAAAGCCCATTGTTCCTTTTCCCATTTTATTTGTATTTGTATATACAGCCTCTATTAAATTTGGAGATAGTGACTCAATGATGAATATACGGTATAAATCATTTGGTCTCTCACTTGGAGTATGAGTATCAGAGTTGTCTAACAGGGCTATGCTTGTGGGGGAAGAAGGTAGCTATGAACATACATCGAATTAGAAGGCTGAGAACGTAGCATGCAGACACTATCAGAACATAGTAGACACCTTCCCAAATGGCATGACATAACAGTTGGAGAATCTAACATAAAAGTCACAATGACATTTGAACACAATAGGCATATAGACAGGAACTTTGGTAATTGACTCAAAATTCCATATAGTTTGAAGGTGCATGGAGTAATAACTTGTGGGTCTGGGAGAGTACAGCTCTGAAAAGATGGAAATGTATGCATTGTCAAGGCAGTGATTCCTACCCAGTATGTTCTCCAGTATGTTCTGTTAGTTGATAAATGTGGGATTCTATACACTTCATCATGGGAAGCTTACTTATGCTTAGGTTCAAGAAAGGGCTGACTGAGCTGGTCTCACCTCTTTTGTACTGATTCATGCCAAAGAGGCAATATGGAGTACTTCTCTGACCTCAGTGTCTGACTTGGGAATTGAGTTAAGGCTATTTATGCTGATAAAAGACAAGTAAAGGTATGTTGGAAGTTTGTTTGGGAAAGTTTTTTTTTTCCTCATTCTTATTCATATCACTGTTGAAACTATTTGGCTTTTGGTTTGTAATGATGTCTGTGATGATTAAACTCTGAATGTGCTACAGACATCCTTCCTTTCCTGGGAAGTCTTGAAAGCTGAGAATGTTGTGGAAAAACTACTTTCTGGTTCCACTTAGGATAGTAGGTATCTTCTATAGAACATTATTATACTGTTAGATTTTCAGACACAAGAAATAATTTATAAATATTACAATCTTCTTTGACTCACTGTTGGAGATTGGGAAGTACAAGTTTGATGGGCTGCCTTTGGTGAGGGCTTTCTAGCTACATCATAATATGGTAGAAGCCCTCTGGTGAGACAGTGACAAAAAGAACAAGAGAATAGGGTACAGGTAATGCTAGAAGGAAGTGAGGAAAAGAAAATTAAAGGCAGCAACATTAAGGCACATTTCCCCTATAGTAATCAGTGCTCTCCTATGACAATGGGCTAAATGACATGGGCTCATGTAAGTGACATGAGCACTTACAATGAAGAAAGAAATTAAATTCCAACATGAGTTTTGGAAAGGATATTCAACCTGTAGCACTTGTGTGCTCAAGGATTGTTATGATCAGTTTTTCTACCAGCCTGGTCTCACAGCTGTGTCAGCCCTAAATAACACACAGAGACACTGTATTAGATATAACACTGTTGGCCACTTACTAATGTTTCTTATTGGCTAGCTCTGTCTTAAATATTAATCCATTTTTATTCCTATAAGTATTTTCATGTGGTCTTATCTTACCAGAGAGGGTCCAGATCTCTGCTCTCTTAAGTCTCTACATCTTGAATCTCCTACTACATCTCTAAGAGTCCTCCTTGTCTCCTAGTCCCACCTATCTCGCTTTCCTATTTTCTAAAAGTGTTTTAGATATTAACCAATAAGAAAAACATATTTACAGAATGACATCTCCATCAAAGGATAATGAACTCAGGCGTTTGAAGGTACTCCAACATGTGGTGCGGCATCTGTAAAAGAGTAGTGAGTAGCCCCCTCATTGCACTACAAAACAGCTGTATGGTGCTTTTCCCAAGAGCTTAGAAGTCAGAGGATCCGTGTCTCTGAAGGATACTATAAAGACCTTCCTTGAACAGATATGATGGTGTGAGTAGGAGGCAAATTTTCATTGTACAAAGGCTCTAATAATTTAGGATTTATGGGTTGTGGTGGCTCACTAGATCACTTGCCTTCTAATGAAGCTGACACACTGAAGGAAAGATGGGGTTGAGAATGCAACTATAGCCCCAGTGCTAGGTAGCATTGTGTGGTAATATTAAACTATCCCTGAAGTACAAATCATCCTAAATCATCCAGTAATAGGAAAAACAAATCATCATTACTATTTAGGGGGTTGACTTTGTTATTCTTGGTTAAAGTATTTCTATGACTGAAGATAAAAAAAGAACAAAATAATCTTGACACAAAGTTATAAGGGCAACCTATGCCACACAGAAAACTAAGTGATGTATTGAAAAGGAAGGAGTGGGGCCCAATTTGTAACAAAACAATAAAGCCAATTTATTGCTCAGCCTTTAATGACTATTGTATTTTTAATCATCCTGAGCCAAAATTATTCCACATGTATGTGAGGTGTATGGTTCCCCCTAAGTGGAGTGGAAGTTGATGATTAAAGACCTTTTCAAAAATCCATATAGGCTAAAAACTATAAGAATGTGCTTCATCCTTAAATTTAGAGAAATGCAGATCAAAAAAAGTTTTAAATTTCAACTTAGACAGAATGGCTGAACAGATTGCAAATGCTGGGGGGAGTATGGGGAAAAGGGTAAATTCATTGACTTTTGGTGAGATTGTAAACTGATGTAGCCACCAAGGTAATCAGTGTAGACAATGCTCAATAAGCTAGAAAATAAATCAACCATACAATCCGAGTTATACCACTCCTTGGCATATACTTACTCAGGCATATTCATTACTGCTTTGTTCACAGTAGCAAAGAAATTAACAACTTAAATTCCTGCGAACCAATGAACACATAATGATAATGTAGTAAATATACACTATGAAACGCTATTCAGAAGTAAATAAAAATAAATCATGAACTTTGCAAGTAAATGGATAGAACTTGAGAGGAAATCATATTGATTGAGGTAATCCAGACCCAGAAAGAGAAATGTGGCATTTTCTCTCTCATATATAATCCTTAGCTTCAAATCTTTAGATATGAATATATACATACTGTAATCACAGAAATCAGGGAAGTAAAGCAGAACCATTAATGGGATATGGGCCCCGGGAGCAATAGAGAACATCGTGATATAAATGATTTAATCAGGGAGATGGGAAAGAGTAGCTATGAGGTAAATTTAGGAGGAGGGTGTAAAATAACAATAATTGTGCCTGGAAAAGTCATATGGAATCATACTATTTACTATTTATCTTTAGGAACACTGGACCACATACATACTGTATAAAATTCTCAAAAAATTAAGGAAAATAATGCCAAAAAAGTAAAAAGTAAGATAAGTCAACTACCATTGTATCAGGAGTGTAAGTCAGGGATAAGTAAAGGTAAACTGGCTTTTTTTTCACATTTTTTAAAATTTCATTTTACACTCTCACCACAGTTCTCCCTCCCACCCCTCCTCTCAACTTCCTCACCTCCACCCCAGCTTCCCCCCAGTTATCTCCTCCTCATGGTTAAGAACTCCCATGAGAAGTCAACATTGTCCGGTTCATAAAGTTAAGCCAGGGCCCAGTCCCTCTCCTATGCATTAAGAATAAGTATGGTATCCAACCATAGAGAACGGGCCCCAAAAAGCTAGCTCATATACTGGGATTATATCAAGGTTCTACTGCCACTGAGCATGGCATCCCACCCTAAAGAATGGGCTTCAATAAGCTAGCTCATGTACCAGGATTGTATCATTGTCCTATTGCCTGGGGCCCCTCTGATAGTCCAAGATTCACAACTGTCTCCCACATATGGAGAACCTAGTTCAGTTCTCTGGAGTCTCTGAAGTTGTAGGTCTAGAGTTCATAAATTTCCAGAAGCTTGGTTCTGGTGTCTTTGTAGATTTCTCCATCATGATGTTCATTCCTCCCTCTTATTGCTTGGATTACCAGAGCTTGGCCTGGTTCTTGATTGTGGATCTCTGTTTCTGGTTCCATCAATTACTGGATGAGGGCTTATGATGATGGTGGGGTATTAATCAATCTAATTACAGCAGAAAGTGGAAAAAAGAAAGAAGAATAAAATGGCTTTTAAAATACTTGTTCTGCATCAGCAAAAACACAACTGGTAGAACATCGAACCTGTGAGCTTTTTATTCTCTTATTCTATAACTTTCATGTTCTTTCCTAAGTCAATGATTATTATTATTTTACTTGCTGCATCTTTATGTTTTGTGGTGATTTGAAAGAAAATGGCCCCCCAAGCGAGTGGCAAAATAAGATGTGGACTTTTGGAGTAGGTGTGGTCTTGTTAGAGGAAGTGTGTCACTGTGGGGGTAGGTTTTGGGGTCTCCTTTGCTCAAGATACTTTCTGTTTCATATTTCACTTCCTGCTGCCTGAGGATCAGGATGTAGAAATCTCAGCTCTCTTTCCTTCACAATGTGTGACTGCATGCCACCTGCCAAGAAGATAATGGACTAAACCACTGAACTATAAACCAGCCCAATTAAATATTTTCCTTTATAAGAGTTGCTGTGGTTATGGTGTCTCCTTACAGCAATAGTAACAGTAAGCAAGTTCCTATCTGTATTCCCTAATACAATTTATTTTTTCATTGATACCATATTTAATTTGATTACTTATTATTATCATTATTATTTGTGTAAATGAAGTCAAACATGTTTCACAGCATGTGTATGGGGCTCAGAAGATAACTTTCCAACTTTTTGAGAGTCAGTTCCAATGACTGAACTCAGGTCACAGGGCTTATTAAGCAAGTACTTTAATCTTCTTTTCTATCTTGTCCACCCTAATAAATCACCACAATATTTAATCTTTTCTACTCTGTACTGAAGCTTGTACCTCTTCTTCCTCTATCATTTTGACATCCAGTAATGTTATGAGGAAGTGTGATCTTGTGATAAATCCTGTTCATTGTTTATTGAATAATAATGATGCTATAATACTGTCTGTTATTAGCAACAAGAATAACTAACCTCTATTAAGCAATTCCTAAAGACAATATTTTATATATTTGAGGGCCAAGGTTTAAGAGTAATCAGTACTGAATTGATAAAAGCAATAATGTGATTAACACAATTAGGTCATACTCTAAACTCCATCCTACAACCTAATGAAACAGCTAGACTTCTCCTTGCCCTTTGGTTACATTTGCAAATTATCATGAGTTTTAGGATTCTTAAAAGTTATATGCTTGGGGCCCCTTATGGCCCAGCAGTTAAGACACCAGTTGTTCTTCTGGAAGACCAGGGTTCAGTCTCCAGTACCCACACGGTGCCTTACAACCATCTAAAACCTCAGTGCCTTGGGATGCAAAGCCTTCTTCTAGACTCCATGGGGAGAAGGCATGTACTTGGTGCATAGACATATACACAGACGAAACACTTAGAGATCCAGTAAGTATATTTAAATGTTTTTAATACATGTAGTTATCAAAGCATATTTTTATATTTGCATACAGGCACATCTAACTTTTTGATATTGCAATAAATGTTACCTACAAAGTTCACATTAATCAGATATACAATACAGTCTTTAAACCATATCTCATTATATTTTAACTATGTGTGTGATATTTTGTTGGGTCACATTTAAAATCAGCAGGCTGTGTGTTTAACAAAAATTATAAAGATTGTAGCATTTGTTGTGGAGTGAATAAGTTTTCTAATTTAAATATTTTACCATTATGTGTGAACCATAGTCACTTAGAATAAGGAGATAGCAAAATTAGTCTCAGATTAGTAGAAACATCTAGCGTACAACGAGGTAAAATCTGGCTGTCATCTGAATTTAAAGAAGGCAAGTGTGAAGGTAGAGTTTGAGAAATAGGCCAGACCACTTCTAGTTGAAAAACATTTTGAGGATTTGCCAGTGAATTGTTCTGTTCTTGGCCCTGTAGTAAGACAGCAGACATCAGATGTAATGTCTTTCTTGGAGTGGCTTGAGAATCATATTTTTATTAAGGATTTATTACACTTGGTGAAAAAAATCAATATTATATCTTCAAGTAAAAAATTTTACCAAATAGAAAAACAATGAATTATGTTTGATAAAATTCTTTGATAACCAAAGGGCTCATTTTTCTGGTAGGAATTCTGTTTTTCTGAACGTCGTAAGTTCCGGGAACTGTGTTGGGTACACCATGAATTGGGCTGTCATCCTGTCTGTCCCTATGTAAAGAGGTGGAATGTAATACAAGAGAAAAAATAAAAACTTGAAATCTTGAAATGATATTGAGAGTGATTATGATTTCTGAAAGCTATCCTTTAATGCGCAATCATCTCAGGACTCCTTTATATTATTATTTTTAATGACAAGTATTCAGTCGTATGAAATTTTCACTTAGAAGGTTAAATGCACCCACTGGTTGTCTACATAAATTTCCATCAAAGAAATGTTCTGGTTAACCATAATGGATTTGAGTCAACTTAAATGTGACTCTGGTTAAAAGTATTAAAAAATAAGAAAGTAAAATGATTGAGTTATTGTTGAATTTATTATTGAAGATGTAAAGACACAAGACAAATGTACTTAAACAGTTTAAAATGTCAGCTTTGTAAATGGCGATGTGACTAGAAGAACCTAGTTCTTAAGCTAAATAAAAATGTGATCTCCATTGAGTAACCCCCTTATTCTGGACTAACACCAGAATAGAGGCCCTCCAATTCACATTGTCCTATGGGTGAATCGACTGTACTGTGGGAAGCTTCTCTATATTCTTGTATGTAGAAGACATAGAGATTTATGAAATAGGCATGGAGAATCAGACTTCACAGTCACTCAGTGAGATTTGTGTGTTTTATGTTTTGCTCATAGTTCGTTCCCCTTACATCCCTTAGTTTTCTGAATGGTGGTTGCTCTGCTTTTGCTTAAGTCTGAGAAGTGAAAAAGTGATCAATGCAACAGTTGTTTGGGGCTAGAGGACTAAAGGCATTTGCTTCTCAGAAGGTAAATCTTTTGAACATTTGGTTGAATTAAATGATGATACTATAATTCTAATTAGTCTCAAGCTGGGGTCATCCTTGTAGATTCCTGGGAGATTCCCTTGCACCGGGTTTTTGCCTGATCCCAAAACATTCCCCCTTTCCAGAAGTCTCTTTCAGTATTCTCACCCTTCATAACCCAATGACCTGATTGCTCATGTTCCAAAGCCCACCTGCCCTCAGTTGCCCCCACGAACCCTCCACAGTTTATCAGTCTGTGGACTGTAGCATAAGTATCCTTTATTTTTACAGCTAATGTCCACTTTTGAGTGAGCACATACCATGTTTGTCTTTCTCTGTCTGGGTTACATCACTCAAGGTGAATTTTTTCTAGTTCCAACTATTTTCTTTCAAATTTCCTGGGGTCCTTTTTGTAATACTCCATTGTATAAATGTACCACATTTTTTTAAATCCAATTCTCTGTTGAGGGTCATGTACATTGTTTCCAGGTTCTAGCTATTACAAATAAAGCAGGCTATGAATGAACATCCTTTGGGTATATGCCCAAGAGTAGTATAGCTGTTTTTTTTTTTTTTTTTTTTTTTTTTTTTTTTTTGTGGTAGACTGATTCCAGATTTTCTAAGAAACCTCCACACTGACTTTCAAAGTGACTGTGCAAGTTTGCACTCCAACCAGCAAAGGAGGAGTGTTCCCCTTCTCCACATCCTCTCAAGCATGAGCTGTCACTTGTGTTCTTAGCCATTCTGATAGGTGTAAGATGGAATCTCAAAGTCATTTTGATTTGTGTTACCCTGATGACTAATGATATTGAACATCTCCTTTTTTTGTTAGTCATTTGCAATTGTTTTGTTGAGAATACTTGTTTAGATTTGTACCCCACTTTTTAACTGGATTATTTGGTTTTGCATTCTTTATATATTTTGAACAGCACAGTGTCTGATGAGGGATTGGTGAAGATCATTTCCCACTTTGCTTTTTTGTTCTATTGATGGTGTCCTTTGTCTTACAATAATTTTTCAATTGCATGAAGTCCCATTTAGTAATTGTTGATCTTAGTGCCTGTGCTATTGGTGGTCTGTTCAGGAAGTTGTCTTTTGTGTCAGTGTGTTTGAGATTAGTTTTTATTTCCTCTTCTTTCAGGTTCATTGTATCTGGATTTATGCCGAGGACTTCGGTCTGCTTGGACTTGAGTTTTGTGCAAGGTGATAGATATGGATCTATTTGCGTTCTTCAACATGCTGACATCCAGTTATACAATCACCATGTGTTGAAGAGACTGTCCATTTAAATTGTATTATGTTGGCTTATTTATCAAAAAGGAGGTGTCCATAGGTATGTGAATTTATGGTCTTTAATTTTATTCCATTGGTCCACCTGTCAGTTTTTATGCCAATATCATGTGGTTTTTATTAATATACCTTTGTAGAGCTTGAAATCAGGGATGGTAATACCTCTGACAGTTCTTTTATTGTGCAATATTGCTTTAGCTATTCTGTTGCTTTTTCCTATATGAATTTGAGTATTGTTCTTTTAAGGCCTGTAAAGAATTGTGTTGGGATTTTAATGGGGATATCATCAATAGCAGATATAGATTCTGAACCAGCCGTCTCCAGTGACCAGACTGATGCCTAGCCCAATTGTCATCAAAAAGTTTCATTCAGTAACTGATGAAAACAGATACAGACCAACATCAAAATTAGACCTAGTTCATGGAACCATGTAGAAGAGAAAAAATTGTAGGTGCCAGAAGTTTCCTGTTAGACATTGCATTTGGTTTAAAAAAGAATTCCAGACTAATGTGGTTTGATCACGCCAGACCACCTGAAACAGAGTACAAGGTGAGCCTACATTCAAAACAGCTGGACAAAGCAGCCTTACAGACTACAGCCAGGATTTCTGAATCTTCTTCGAATCCCCCATGAGAGCGCCCCTTACCAGCAGGAAGTAGTTTGGAAAGAACAACGCCCAAATTCCCAAATATTGTGTATAAATGTTTGTTTTCATTTAATTCAACTTTGTTATATAAAATAAAATAAATTAATAAAATAATAATAAAAAAGAATGCCAGCAATTGAAATACACAAGTTCCGGTAAGTTAATTGGAACTAAAAAGCTGCTGTCATTTGTGCCACCTTGTCTTTTTATGAAATTATCTCATTACCTTATTAGATCAACCCTGAAAATGTGACTCAGCTTGCTTGTATTTAATCACTAGTGAAGCATCAAACTTTGGCCAGTTTTCAAGAAATCAAGCCCTGCAACTGAAAGAGTGAACAGAACATTTGGATTGGTATTTCTGCAGTACATATGTGCCTCGGCTTTTTGAAATGACACTATGCCTGTTTCTACAAGGTCATCTTGCAAAGTGTATTAACACTACAACAGCATTGATTTCCTGTTAGTAAAAGAAATCCATTAAAATAAAGACAGAAATTGTAGAAGGATTGTGAGAGAAGCAAAAAACCCTCTTTGAAGTAGTCTGCTGACAAGCCTGAGATAGTCATTGTTGTCATTTTTAAAAAGTGGTATGAAGTTGTTAGTTGAGGTCATCCTTGTAGATCTCTGGACATTTCCCTAGTGCCAGATTTTTCTTTAAACCTAAAATGCCCCCTCTATTATGGTACCTCTTTGCTTGCTCTCCTCTATTCTTACCCTCACTTAGGCTATCTTAAATACCCTTCCCCAATAATGAGATTAATGACTACCTTATATGCCATCCTAGAGCCTTCATCTAGTAGCTGCTGGAAGCAGAAGCAGACACTTAGGCAAACTCCTGTAATCCAGTTACAGAGAGGGAGGAGTGATGAGCAAAGGGATCAAGACCAGGATGGAGAAACTTACAGCAACAGCTGACCTGAACAAGGGGGAGCTCATGCACCCCAGAATGATAGCTGGGAAACCAGCAGAGGATGACCCAGAGCCCCTGAACTTGGTTGTTAGTTAGGAAGATGGGGCAGTCTATGGGCCTCTGGTAGTGGATCAGCATTTATCCCTAGTATAAGACTGAACTTTGGAAACCCATTCCACACAGAGGGACATTCACTTAGCCTAGACACAAAGGAGGGCCTAGGCACTGCTCCAAATGATATGACAGACTTTGAAGATCCCCCATGGAAGGCTTCACCCTCCCTGGGGAAAAGAAAGGGGATAGGCTGGGGGTTGGGAGAGGGACAGGTGAGGAGAGCTGGGTGAGGGCACTGTAAAGCAAGCTTGTTTCAAATTTAAATTAAAATCATAAAAAAGGTGGTATGAGAAAGAAAGACAACAGGAAACAGAGTTCAAGTTCAAGTGGACGTTTTTTGTTATTTATTTATTTATTTATTTATTTATTTATTTATTGTGTGTTTGTGTGTGTGTGTGTGTGTGTGTGTGTGTGTGTGTGTGTGTGTGTGTGTGTGTTTAATTAGGGAAAAGGGATTATAAAAAGGGGAAAGAGGATGGGGGGGAGACCAGCCTCCAGGGACAGGAGCAGCAGGAGAGAGGAAAGTGGGTGGGGGAGGGAGGGAGACAGAAGGAGAGAGAGGAAGAGAAAGAAAGAGAGAAGGACAGGAGGTGGGTGGGGCCCTTTTAAATGGGAACATAGTGAATAGGCACAGGTGGAGCTCTTAGTTGCAGTGCAGCTGAGGGCATATCCTGTCAGGATTCCAAGGGCAGGCAAGTACAAATCCTAAATACTAACAGTCACTCTTTCTATCTCTATCTCTATTGTCACATTCCTTTCCTCTTTCTTGTTTCTTGATATATAACCAGTGATTAGGCTAGTATTGCAAAAGTTTGCATGGCTTTCAATGGCCTGTGTTGCTACCAATCCACATTTCTTGAGTACCTCATTCAAATTCTCTTGGAAGGAGTTCAGACTGGCCAAGCCCTACAGTGTTAGCCTTTGCATGTCCTCCATCCTGGTCTTACACCAGCACTAAAGCCAACTGTGACACAGACATTAAACTGGGCTCAAACACTGGTGGTAGAAGTTATGAGCAGAGGGAGGAAAACCAGAGATAATCCAGCAAAGTGGCTGCTGATTTGTTTCTCAATAAATGCTAGCTAGAAACTACCCTGAAACTTGTCTTTGCTCTCAGCAGCTTCAAGCATGATGCTAAGTGCTAAATTCAACTTTAGCTTTTGGTCCCATGAGTTTTTCTCCTCAGTTTCTTCTTCTTCTTCTTCTTCTTCTTCTTCTTCTTCTTCTTCTTCTTCTTCTTCTTCTTCTTCTTCTTCTTCTTCTTCTCCTTCTCCTTCTCCTTCTCCTTCTCCTTCTCCTTCTCCTTCTCCTCCTCCTCCTCCTCCTCCTCCTCCTCCTCCTCCTCCTTCTTCTTCTTGTTCTTCTTCTTCGTATTCTTCTTCGTATTCTTCTTCGTATTCTTATTCTTATTCTACTTTTTATGAAAGAGATCATTTAATTTGGGGCTTATGGTTCCAGACAGCCCAGAGTCTAAGAGGCCCAGCTAGCTCAGTTGGTAAAGCATGAGACTCTTTTCTCCTCAGTTTCAAATTCAAATGCATTGGCGAAAGTGACATGATGAGCGTTATTTCAAAATCTGTTATCAATTTCAAAAGTTCTAATCAGTTTTAGCCTGAAGCTATTTATCATTTCTCCAGGTAGCTAAAATTGGATATTTAAAATAAACAAATAACTAAATTAATTAAATAAATAAATGTAATGGGATGAATTTATAAAGAGTTGACAGCTAATAGAAAAAAATAACAGAGTAATCCCTATGGTAACCAGTTTTTTCTTCATGCATTAATAGTACTTATAGAATAAAAAATAAAAGCAAAAAACAAAACAAAAAAAACCCAGAATTTTGTGAAAAAATTTACATTTGAAATGAGATATATTTTGAGAAAACTGCAAAATAATATGCAAAGAAATATTTTCTTTCCTTCCTTTTTTACTCATATGTGATGAAATAACAGGTAACTTAAAAAAAGAGACACAGCAGTCATAACACAGTGTAGGATAAGATTCTGTTCATTTGATTGCCTGCTATTTTTATTTCATTCAGACCCAAGCATGAAAGCTACAAACTGAACTTGCAAAATATGCCATATACTAATGTGAAGACTCCACAGTTGTGATAGGTCAGAAGTTTGCAGGGAATTGAAATGTTACAGTTACAGAGAGATAATACACTTTGGGCTCTCTTTAGTAACCTTAGTCAATCGTTACCTACTTAACATCCTTTTTTTTCTGTCAAGTAAAACCTTTAAAACGTTTTCTTAGCAGACCATTAGCTTTCACCAAGCTAAAAGCTAAGAATTCGACAGATGCCATTGAAAGCCTATAGACGTCCTTAGTAAATTAATACTTGTAGATTCTCTTTTAACAAGAAGTGGACACACCAAAATGGATGGGGTAAAGACCCGCAAGTTTTCATCCATACACAAAGAACTACAGGCAACTGAAAAAAGGTGAGAACAGAAAGAATGTTTTCCTCAGGGAAAATCATGCCAATGAGTTGTTTGTTGTCTAACATTCAACCCTGAAAACATAAATACAGATAATATCATGTAAACCTAACAGATTATGTTAAGAATGTATAATATATATATTTATATATATATATATATATATATATATATATATATATATATAAATATATATATTATACATCAACAGTGAAAAAGATAGGCCAGGAATTTGAAGGAGAGTGGGGAGGAGTATATGCAAGAGTTTGGAGGGACGAAAGGGAAGGGAGAAATGATGTAATAATCTAAACAATAAAAATAAACAATACAAAATATCCTGGGGGAATTCTTGCTCCTTTGCTATAATTTATCCACCCATGATCCCCATCTATGCATTTAGTAAAGGCCTGGATTTGTGATTTTCTTTTTGTTCTGTAACTATAAGAAGACCATGGTGCATCTTTCACATTGGAACATGTCATTTGTGACAAACTGAATCCTTGCTCATGGCTATAGTTATTCATACTTGACTCAGAATAAAATAACTCTTATTCTTTTCCATGCAAATACTTTATTTTTGCTTTCACAAAACAAGATATAAAAAATGTGAACTTAACAGAACTAACTTGATTTTTTAAAAAAGTCACTATTAGGATTAAATCAGACATTTAGAGAATTTATTGTACTCTAAGGCATTGGGTCCAGTCAAAGGCCCAAATACTGCATTCAGCTCAAGAAAGGTTTTAAATATCACTGAAAAGAAAATCACAAAATTAAAGCCATATGAAATTGAAATTTCTGTGACTCATTCTTCCTTCCTTCTTTCTTTCTCTTTCTTTCTTACTTACTTTATTTCGTTATATTTCTCTCCTTCTCTTTCTTCTTTCTTTCTCTTTCTTTCTTTCTTTCTTTCTTTCTTTCTTTCTTTCTTTCTTTCTTTCTTTCTTTCTTTTTTCCCTTTGCTTGTAACGTGACTGCATAAGTTCTGCAGTATGAACTTTGAAGATTACAATGTCTTGTCATGATGTTCTACAAAATTAAATATATGCATGTTCTCACTATTTGTGTTATCTTCCAACTGCAGTCAGTCATATTAACGCCATTAAATATTGCATACACTCTTGATGAAATTCAGTGACAGGAGGTAAGATGAAGACAAGGGAATTTCTGGAAATTCTCAGGCAGCTAGCACAGCATGCTCAGAGGCAATTGATGAAAAGACAAGGACCTGATGGATAATGTCCTTTGTATGGTGTTAATATAAGTTTCTCTTATTGGTTGATGAATGAAACACTGATTGGCCAGTAGCCAGGCAGGAAGTATAGGTAGGGCTACCAGATGAGAATTCTGGGGAGGGTGTAGAGACTAGTCACCAGGGAGATGTCATGTAGCTACAGGAAAAAATTTGACAGCTAGGCATTCTCCTGTAAGCCAAGACTTCATGGAGATATTTAGAATAATAGAAATTTGTTAATAATTAAGGGAGAGCTAGCCATTAAGAAGCCTGAGCCATTGGCCAAACATTTTATAATTAATATAAGCCAACCAATACCTGAAGGTTATCCTCTGACCTCCACATATAAACTAAGATTTGTACACACCAGAAGTTACCCACATGTACTTGCATACACATATTTAAATATTTTTTAAAGGGGCTGTCACTGACTATGGCAACTTCATTTACTTTTAGAACTAACAAGGCTCAGGCAAGGCGAGATTTTAAAAGACTATTTAATATTTAAAGTGCTATCAAACTGTTTATGTTATCAAACCCAAAATGAGTATTAGAACTTGAACTTGAGTACTGGCTAACAAATTTAGCATTTTCCGTGCATTTAACAACTCATTTAAATGAGGTAAATAGGTATCTTCAAAGTGAAACCTAACCTAACATCATAATGTTTCAAATCCTAACTGCAGTCCAATGATGTAGAAACTATGTCAAACTCAATTTATGAAAAATAATTATATGCATTTCAACCGAGCTTGAAAAAAAAATTGACCTGTGAACAGTGAAACTATGTAGCCATGCTGTTTGATTGGATATGAGAACTACAGATTTCAAAATAATATTTTGGTAGATCTGTGACATAATTTTCAGTCCAATCAAATATGTTTTGATGGTCAAATGGAATGCATGGAGCTGTGCTCTAGCACACAATATAAAGAAACACTAGATCATGCTGATTTACTAGGTCCTGCCTTTCCGGAGACAAAGGCTCCTACTTTGCAGTCACATTCACTCATATCCTTGCTTCTTAGCAGTGCTTATACTTGTGAGCAGCACACGCAGAGGAAATTAGAACCAAATGAGAACTCACTGAGCACTTCAACTTCTCCCAGGAAAGTAAATACTGATAACAATATCCCTTTAGTTTTCTGCTACCTTTTCTTTTTCTCAAAGATTTACTTATTTTAACTTCTGTCCCATGTGGACACATTCCTGGTGCCAGCAGAGGTCATAAGGTGGCAGATCCCCTGGAACTGGTATTACAGATAATTATGAGTCACTGTGTGAGTGCTAGCAACCAAGCCAAAATCCTCTAAAGTTCTGGGTCATCTCTTTAGCCCCTACTTTTTTTTTATAATAAAGGATGTCAGTTCTATGGTGATAAGTGCCATAAAAATTATATGCAGACTTTTTTTAATCCCTTCAGTTTTTATTTGTATATTTAATGTGTGGCAAAAGATAATTCATTCAGTGTGTCACAGAGATGCCAAAGGATTGCACACTCCTGCTCTAGGGCAATACAGTGAATATTTTACTCACAAAATTATAATTTATTTTAATAACAATTAAAGTTATATTATTAGATTTTCTAAGGAATTTTGAGGCTCATGGCGATGTATTTAGTAACTGAAAAAAAAATAGCAATAAAACTCTGAGAGTATGGATAGAGACTGTTCTAAACACAGCCATGTCATGGGGAGAGCAAATCTTTAGTTAAATGGGCCATTTGTAAAGAAAGAATATGGTTACATTACAAATTAGCTTTTTAAATGTCTATTTTGGTTGGACTTCATTGTGTTTCTTGAGTCTGTGGGTAGTCACCACTTTTCAGTATTAGATACTGTATGGGAAATAAGTAGGCAAAGGTATTCAGGAGGCTCCTCTGAACCTTCTGACTTCTGCATAAATTACTGAGCTCAAACAGAGTCTATCTTCCAACAAGCTGAGAGATGTTTCCCTGCGGATGGCTGTCTTCAGTGCACATGTAGGATGAAGTAAGCCATCCAGCTTAAATTAACATTGTCACTGAGGCTACTGCAGGCCGCATTTATTTCTGTGCTTGTTTGCCTCTGTTTCTCTGCAGGCAGTGGAGAGGATAGTATACTCCAGGGGCACATGTGACCAGTATAGATCCAACCTATACAGATTTAGTGAAGACAGTGCTAGAGATTAACTCTTATTGGGCCGACAAAAAGAGAGCAGCAGATGAGCTACCAAAGCCACACAGTGCCCTTGTTACATCTTCTACCCCAGTGATAGATGCTGTCTCAGTGTTCTCTCAAACACTGGAAATGGTCAGCTTTGAGGTGGAAAGATGCAGGAACAATGTGAAAAGAAGACCACACTAGTGGGTAAATACTGGAAATGATAGACTAAGAACTTCCATGTATCATTCATTGTGTTAAAAACAATCAGCAAATACAGTGAATGAATAAGAATATCAATGTCAAAGTTAAAGATATAAAGCACCTACTTATTATTTTATTACCAAGAAACAAACAAACCACTGACAGGCAGGCAAAGCATCTCAGGATAAAGCATTTGCCTAGCATACACAAGACCTTAGATTCAAATTTCAATACTGAAAAACATAAGAAGTAAACATCAGGAAAATATCCCCACCTTCGTGTGATCCCTGACACCGCCTTATTTATTCCAGAGACAGGAGAACCGGCCATACAAACCTTCGTTGAGTCAACACATGTTTAATTCTCAAGATAATTATGTTTAGAGAAACATGCATTCATTGTGAGGAACATAGAATCTTTAGAGATTGAGTAAGAGTCAGGAGTTTTGGAAGCACAAGTTTCCATGTTGCTGGGTCAGGAAGTCCCTGTAAAACCGTGCAGTTTGAATTTGGATCCCATGTTTACTTGTGCAGCTGAAATCAGATGTTTCCTGATTACTCTGTTTCCTTTGCTCAGCTTGGTTTCATGCTTGCTACGTAAACATCATTTAGAATCAATACTTTATAAAACTGCAAAGAGCAATGCTCATCACTACTTTGGCTCTGTGCAGTTCTGTATAAATTCCAATGAATTTTCTGCCCAAATGTTACCAATAAACATGTACTTGAGAATGAATCCAGACTCTAACACCTCGCAAAGAACACTTGTCTCTCCAGGGAGAATTTTATCTCAGTGTTGTGGATGGCCTAACCCAGAAGCAGCACTGGCCATCCTTGTCCCAGGACATGTCTTCCACTAAGGGCATATAAGTCCACCTCAATGTCAGAAGCTCCAGGTTCCAATCCTGCTTCCTTTCCCCAATATCACTTACATTTTCAGACAACAGTTATACAGACATCCACTCCCCATCCAGAAATGAACTGACTTTGGAATTTGATAATTCCATTTCACATATGCTTTGAAACCAAATAAGAATAAATAGTTACAGAGAATCTTAATTTACATGCATTCTTCTTGTATTGCCTTGGGGGAAATAAAGAAATCCTTAGAACTGCAGACAATACCTTCATTTTTGTGGCAGTATAAAGAGGTTTCTCAGAGAAACATGGCAATGATAATATCTTTATTAACTCTACTGATTTGTAATTTATACACCATAAAACTCTCTTCCCCTAATTTTACAATTCAACTTTTTTCTTTCACTTTATAAATTGTGCAGCTGTTTTCCTCTCCTAGCACATTTCTTCTCTTTCTATTTGTTCTATAATTGACACCACTTTTAAAATATGAAGCAAACACAGTTGTTATCTAAACTTATCTTTTAAATTAAGAGGAGGAAATATGCACATATAAATATGTATGTACACCCATACATATATTCATATGTATACATACGTAAAATGCATATTTTTGTTTATTTTATTTATTTGCATGTTTAATTGTCTGTCTTCAACGGGGCCTCACTATGTAAGCCAGATTGCCTGAGAACGTACACTCCTCAAGCTTCTGCCTCAGCAGATACAAGCAGCAAATGTATGCCTACTAGCCTATTCTCTGTTTTTATCTAACCTTTATTAAGAGCATTGCTTCTTTAGTGGTATTTGATCTGCTGTTTGGCATCTTATTCCTGAGAATGAGGAATATCCTTTTCTATTTTTGTAAGGTGTTCTAGCTAGATATAACTTCTCTGCATTTGTCTAGAAATGCTCATTTTGCTTTCATTTATTAAAGATTGTTCTTTTGCTGAGTATACAATTGATGTTTGACACCTTTCAATAAAAATTAAGTGTTAGCTTACTAACGTCTGACCTTCTTTCTGTAGCATTCTTAGTTTGACTGTTATTATGAGACACATACACGTCTTATTTTTAATGTTTTATTCTCATTGCTTTCACTATTCTCTGTTTTATCTTGGCCTTCACAGGCTGGTAGGTTTCTAGACTTGTCGGTCTTTGAATGTACTATACTGTAGCTTCTTGAGCTTACTTGATGTGTACATTAATGCTTTCAATCAAATCTGAGACATTTTTGACATTATTTTCTTGAATGTCACCTGTATCCCTTTCACATTTTTTAGATGTCTGTCAGCACATGCATATTGAGCTGTTCAGTGATGGTACACAGGTTCACTTCCTTCATATTGGAAACTGTTTTGTTTATAGTACTATGTTTTAAAGACATAATTTGTATGCCTTCACTTTTATTCTCTATTTATTTGATAAGAATTTGCTGTGCTTACCTTCATGTATTTAAAAATAGTACCATTACTTTTTAATGTGTGCTCAATATAATATCTGGTTCCCATCAGCCACAATTTTTACTGTCTCCCTTTTTTGTATATATGAATCATGGTTCTATTTTTTGAAATTATAATAAATTTTGTTATATTACTTCAGTACTGAGGCTTGAATCCAGGATTTTTACACACACTAGTGCTCTGCCAGTAAACTAACTCTGACCCCCAAAATTGCACATTTTAGGTAACATAACAGATCTTGTTTGCTACACATTTTGAGTTGACTCCTGGAAATTCCCTCTCTGGTATATGTGTCCTTAATTGTGCCCTTTAGTTTAGATCAAACCTGTAGATACAAAGAATGTCACTACCATGACCAGATGATATTTGAAGTACATAATAAAAGTGACCAGAGTTTTAACAACTAAATAAAGGTTTAACAGGCTAACCTTGAATTAAAAACAATAGTTTGGGTTCTATTAACAACAAGAAAGACATTTCAAAGACATTTAAGATATCAGAGTATGAAGTAGAAAATCCACTTTCTCTCTCTCTTTCTCTCTCTCTCTCCTGTGAATCTTATATCTTTTATGGCTATGAGGACATTAGTTCACTAAACAGCTGTGTTATCATGGGAGAGGCTATCTATTGCAGTTTGAATATGAAACATCTCCTATTCCAATGTGCTTGAATACACGACCCCCAGTTGATAACACTGTTTTGGGAGATTACTGGACACTTGGGGGTGGGAAGCATAATTAGTAGAATTGATCATTGTGTGTGTGGGGGGTGTTTGACTTTGAGAGGTATAGCCTGGCCAACTTCCAGCCTAAGTCTTCTGTGTCCTGTCTATCACCAGTATGTAATCAGCTGCTTCAAGCTCCTACCATTGTGCACTGGGTTGTTCTAGTCTTCATGATCTTCCCATAGGGGTGAGGTGGATTGTACTTTCTAAACCATGAGGCAAACTAGACCTCCTTCTCCTTAAGGTGCTTCTATCAGATATTCTACCATAGTGATATGAAAAATATTTCCTACAGCATCAGATTGTACTGAAGACACAGGTGACTGCAGTGCTCTGAACAGAGAACTCATTTTAGTCATGGGAACTTGTGTGATAATAGTTATCTGTGTTTTTAATTCTAACATGTTTGTGTATGCATGTGTGCTTGTCAGTGTCTGCTGAAGCCACAAGAGGATGTCAGAGCACCCACATCTGGAATTATAGTCAGTTACGAACTTCTTAACATGGGTGCTGGGAATCAAATGTGTGTCCTCTACAGCAGCAACAAGTGCTCTTAACCAGTGAACCATCTCTCCTGCCTGTAGTGTCTTTTGTCTAAGCTACTAAGTCATAGTGATTTGTGAGACAGAATAGTATACTATGACTCCCTTCCCCCAGTATTGTTAACTTGTTTCTTAGGAATTTACTCAATGTGTTACTATATTAATGCTACAAAGTCTATTTTGCATGCAAGGTCCACTTCTGTTTCTGATTGAATTAAAATACATAATTTTGGGTCTGAGGAAATCCATCAGGGTCACAGGGTCAAAGCTCTTGTTTAGGGGATGAGTAGCTACTAACTTCATAATATTTACTCATGTGTTTTGGCCACCCAGGGAAAAATGTTTCTTAGCTTCCTTGAATCTGCATATATCCACATGACTAAACTCTCTGGAAAAGGAATAAAGCCAAGACACATTGAGGCAATTCTCAGAAATCTGGTATTGCTTATCCTTAGGATTGTTTTTTTAAGTGCTTTATCTTTACAAAGACATTTCTCATGAATGTCCAGGTCACCTATTTGAAATACTGCAAACAGTGGAAATAAGTAAAAGGCTAGCTTATCATTTAATATTGAAAGGAAGTGAACATGTTATATGATGTGTTAGCTATTGTGCTATATGACAGAAATCAGTAAGATAGAAAGCACACTAAATTACCATCTATATGAAATTCTAGGAAATGCAAGCTAACAGTTGGTGATTGAACTAGTTGTCTGGTGACTTAGAGGAACCTAGATCATAAGTAGCAGAAGGAAGGGATCACAAAGTGGTAAGAGTGTATTTTGAGCAAAGTAGATATGTTTAATATTTTAATTATGTCATGGTTTCACAGACTTACAGTAGATCTTCATGTAGGATGAGTTCAGTGGAGCACTAACTTTAAAGACAAATGTTTTGTGTGTATAGAAGGAGACCCATTTTCATTGACCAAGACAAATGACATTTTGATACAATAATCTACTAATGCAAATTATTTGAAAACATGAATACAATACCACAATTCAAGTAACAAAGGCCAAGTCTCATAAGACCCTATTTACTAAATTTGCTTTGGTCTAGTATTTGGGTCTAATAGAAACGTACTTATTTATATATGTATATGGCCCATAGGCTAGAGTATGTTAATGTAAAATAAATGCAGTCTATAGCTGTATCTTCATAGCTATTGTTAGGAGTCCTCTTGAGTATACCCAAGATGAATGGCTCACTTTGTTTCCAATGCATTGTGTACAGGTTGGGATTAGAGTCATTTATGATTGACAGAAGACAACCATCTTCAAGAAACATTTTCATGTTTCATATCAATCCAGGTGGAGGTCAGCCCTTTTGGACAGGTCTGATAGTTCTATCCTCAAATAGGACAGGGAGCTGTGTGAGTCCTGTAATCTTGATCTGCTTATTTTTTCCTTTGGTCTGACTGAATGGATTGTGAGCTCCAGGAGGGATGGGAGAGAAAAATAGAGAGTAAAAGGAACATTCCAGCTTTGCTGTTGGGAAAACCTCTGGAAGCCATCACAACAGACATGCTTTCATTTCTTCCTGTGAGTTTATCATGTCTGCTCAAGGGCTTCATGCATACTGAGCACAGAGCCTTCATCCTGGGTGGCCATATGTACACAGAAATATTTTTTCATTATGGGATTATTACCTCACCCGTGAAATGATGTTAACTCATACCTTAGTATTTTTGTCTCTGATCAACATTTTGCATTTTAGTTCAATTAGAAACAGAAATCGCTTAATTTGGGGGACAGAGGGAAGGGAAGGAACATAAAGATAATTTAATATATGTGATGGGAAATTGGGTCCGTGCTTCCAGCACAAGAATACGCCAGATTTATTTTTCAGGAAGGAGTAGTTGCACTGAATGGCTCTCATGTCTCACTAAAGGCCTGTAATTGGACACTGTAAATTCTCAGGTGGTTATTTTTATAACCTTTACCACTCACATTTGAAAACATGCTTCCATTTCCCTTGTATTTAGGTTCATATTTCTTTTTGCCATTATTTAAACACCTTTAAACTAAACTATAAACGCTTGATTTTAACTTTTTAATTTTTATTTTTGTAAGGTTTAATGAGGAAACTTATTCCAGTGTCAGGCAATAACTAGTATCCAAGGCCATGGTCTGAAGTCTTGTGTCATAAGAAATCTAATGTATACCCAAATGTGCATGCAATGCTAAACTTAAGATGCTTTGTAATCAACTGAATTATATATTTAAAAAAGCTTCCTTTTTTAACTTAAAAAATAATCAGTGAAGTGCAAGAAAAGAGGGAAAGGAAACAGCACAATAATTAGCTGTGTCACAGCTAGCGTTAAAGAAGCACTGTGATGCTGGTGTTTCTAATTATGAGTAGGAAGCCAGCCAGTCACATCCTCATGCTTTTCCTTGAGTTAAAAGTCCAATCCCTCTGTGAACACAAAATCATCCTAGTCACTTTTATCAGTCTGCAACAATTCCTGATTTTGATATGTGAATACTTAGAACATTATGAAATTCCATGTGAAAGCCTCCTGTGGTCATGATCTCAGTGGACCTAGGTTGCCTGGAGATTTCTATTTGTGCTAACAAATGATAATGGGAATGACAATTGCTCTATTAATATTTTCCAAAGACTTTGCAGTAGCTAACTAATGATGCTTTAATTTGATGGATCAATGCCAGGTGCAAAACACTGGGAAATATAATATTCAGATACTTATTACACAAGATATTAAATAAAAGTAAGAAGGTAGAAGTTGTAGTAATTACCAAAACATCTATGCTAAAGAAATACAGGCATAAATATTCCAATCTGTTTTCCTGATTAAATGTTGCTTTTTCATATACACAATGAAATGATGCTATTTGTAAATGGCTTGCACATTTAATAAAATCCAGGAAAATCCTTAAATAATTAAAAATAAATGAACTCTATTATAAAAACATTATATACTGACATTGACCAGATCCATCTCAGTGTATTTCTACACAGTTTTATGGACATTCTGAAGCTGTGGAACTTCACATTTTACTTTCAAATGTATCTTTGTGCATTTATCTACCACCAAATTCCCACCCCCAAATAATCTATGGCAGCATTGGAACTAGAAAAACAATTAGTTTCATGTCCTCTTTCATAATAATTGTCTTAATATTATTATAATTTATTAAACCTAGCCTTCACATGAGCATACTTTGCACCTGTACACTGACAACAGCTCCTCTGATGCCTAGTTTGGACAATATCTTCACTGCATTCCTTACTGCATGCTTTCAGAACATCCCTGTCATCTGACAAAATCACACATGAGCACAGTACTATGAGCAAAAAGGAAAAAAAAAAACATGTTTTCCTTAATGGTAAAAGTTTCTTGTTTAAAAATTTCTTGGAGTAAGTAGCTATTTTGCTGTGGATAAAATATAACAACTTGAAGCAAGAAATTAAGTAAAATTGAAAATGAAGTATCTCAACAAAGCCTAGAGACTAATTTGACCTAGAGTAGGAGGATCATGTGGAAGCGTGGTTCAACTTTAAAACTTAACCCAAGGACTACAGAATAGAGTGCTCTGGCAATGGGAAGATATTGGTTAGAAGGCACAAAGTTTCAACGGGAAGAAATTAATGATAAGCATGCAAGGCATATACATGTGTGATTGCTTCTTGTGTGTCAAACAATACCCCATTCACATTCCTTGGTTTGGTTTAATAAGTTTGTGATATCTTAGTTTTCTCTATTGGTACAATGAAGTCCACTTAGCAGTTCTGTAAGATGTGGAGTTCTTAGTTTGTGAATTACAAACCCAGATTAAAAGCCCAAAGATTTTTACATCCTATTTTCTGCATTCAGATGGAATTGAACTTGTTCAGCCTGCAAAGAGCTTCTCCCTTTACTTCATCCTTTTCAAGCCCATCATTCACAAGAACATAGTGTCTATCTTTGCCAAATTTACACAGGAAAGTAGAATTGGCAGAAAGGGCTATCTTAACATTTGCTTTCCCAAGTTCTTGAGCATTTGGAAACTAAAGATTTACAGTATCAGAGGACTGTAGCTCTGGACTGAGAAGTAAACTTGGGATTGAAAGTTTTAAGTGCCAGAGACTTAAGAAAGTAGTCATGTAAAGCAGACCCTTGATCTTCAAAGCTGGAAGTTCTGAACCTGGTTGTTATTGTTGCAGAACCCAAGTTTTGAGGGTCAGGACTCTCAGGTCCTAACAGTAGCTAGTGTTCCTGCTATGGTTTCTTCTCATAGAAGAAGTTCTTGTTTTGATTTTGATCTTCCCTTTTTGCATATAACAGGAATACACATAACACAAAGTTTATCATTTTAAGAATTTTATTTATACAGTTAAGTAGCATTGAATATATTGAAAACAGAGCTGAAATAGCTCAGATCAGTTTTAAATTTATATTCATTGTTTTCACATAGTAGAAAATATATATGATCACAAAATTCTCTCCCTTTTTCTTCCTGTATTTCCAAGTTCAAATGAATCCCCATTATAGTTTGTCCCTATGATTGTGTTCTTATGATGCAAGTTGGCCATTAACTACCCTATGCCTTCAGTATTGTGGTCACAGGTGTGTAAAATCATACTTGTTTATCTCTGTGGTTTTTATTAGTACAGATGGTTCATATAGGTGGAACCAAATACTATTTGTTACTTTGTTGGTGGCTTATTTGATTAGCATAATATCTTCAAATCTCATCCATGCTAAGGCTTGTCAGACATCTCTTGGCTCTAGAAACTTTGCAAATTTCTGGACCTCTTCTAACAACTGAGACATGATGGCTTCTTGCATTTAATAGTCTTAACCCTTTATTCCCTCCAATTTTGTAGTATTTCTCCTGTCTTTCTTAGCTTTCCCTTGAGACTTCTCATCCAACTACTAGCTGTTGTGTGAGCTGAGGGTTCACAGTCCTGGGAACCCTGCAGACAACAAATTTGGGAGTCCCTCTATAGCCTTCCAGTTTCTACTGTTTGTAGACCTTATGTTACCTGTTCATCTGGGTTTGCACATGATAAAGATTTCCAGTAAGCAATGAAAAGCTTTTAAGAAAATCCTTTCATGGGCTCATTGTTGCTATACCAAAAAGGAAGTACAAAGTAGAAACTTCCTAAAATAGTGAACCATGCCTGAGATATAGACTGCTTTACAGCCAGAAATGGGGTCTGGCACACAATTCTCAGATGAGATTTTCCTTAATCACAGCCTTACACAGGCATAGCTTGTCACATCACCAGCTGTCAAACTTACACAATGCCAGTCTTGGCCTTTTTTTTTTTTTTTTTTTTTTTTTTTTTTATGAGCAGCCTTGCATTGCATCAGTTGCAGGCTTTCTGCTAAGACCCTAGAAAGTTTCCCCTTTTTATCCTGAATGAGAACAGCTGACTTTTGAGCAGATTTATCTAGAGTACACTGAGCCATGGAAACTTTCAAAAGTGTGGCTTGGTAGCAGAAGCTGTAATGGTTGGAAAAAGGCCTCTGAAGCAGATGTCTTTGTTTCAACAGTAGCCACGATTACAGTGGTCTGTGCAACTAGAGTGGAGTTTCTTCAAAGACCATGGAGTTTCTTCAAAATAGCCTGACCATAGTCACATGCTGGTGCTTCCAGGCTCAATATAATCAGGAAAGACAGAAAAGTTTGTTCATGTTGCTGCTCATCAATTTACAGAACTAGTTATGAGAAATCAAGAAGAAAAGCTTGGGTATTATGTGTAATGCAGAAAAGGAATGGTAAAATATGGTAATTAATAATATAACATACTAATGGCCATATCCACTGAAATATCTTAAAGATGAAAGATGAAAAGAGTAAACATATTTTGAATGTTGAGCACTATCATTATTTTATATATGCTAAATATAAATAAAAAGCAACTAATTTTTACAGTGATAACAAGGGCAACCACTGAAATGGGGGTTAAATTAGTATTCTTGAGTTGTAAAAAGAAGTCAGTGTGATTTTCAAAACTCAGATTTATCAAATTCTTCTAGGTTTTTACTATTGTGTCTTTAATGAAATTGTGGGACATTGTGACATAGATATGGTATCTCTTGGGTGAACTTGATAATGGGAAAGCCTTTAGATAACCTTGGCATAGTCCCAGAAAAGAAAACAAATTAGAAATATCTATCACAAAATACTACCATCTCTAAGGTTAATTGTATAAATTTGACCATATCCTAAGCAAGCATGTATGGGAAATAAAGTTATCAGTACTGTATCAATACTGATCTAGCTGATCAACACAGTTAATCTAGAATGTATTGAGATGAGTAAAATAAAGATTACTATTGAATATGGAAACAAGATGCCTTTTAGCTTGTTTTATAAAGTCATTTGACAGTATCAGTTAAGTTGAATCTAGTAACTATGGATTCGAACTCAGACAATAAATTCTCTGTAGCCAAGAGAATAAGGCATTCTTAAAGATGTATAAAACTTGAGGGTTTGTCTCTCACACAGTACAAAGGGTTCTGTGGATATGACTGCAGGTAAAGACCCTCTACTGGGAAGATTGTTTAGAAATTTCTAGTTGAATCAAGTCTAATAATTAGTTCCTACTGTGTTAGAGAAGTTCAACATTAGATGTTTTGCTCTAGTGACTTTGATGAGGGAGGAGAGGCAGGGTTCTAATAAATTCAAACAGGTTACAATATTTTTTAAAAAAACAAGATCATCACAAATTTTACTAAGTCCCCAGAATAAAACTGATCCTGCCAATAGCATGGTTTAAAACCATGAGAGGCCCAGGCATTGGTGGCACATGCCTTTAATCCCAGCACTTGGGAGGCAGAGGCAGGTGGATCTCTGGTAGCTCCTAGCCAGCATGGTTTACAGATCAAGTTTCAGGACAGGCTCCAAATAAATACAGAGAAACCCTGTCTCAAAAACCAAAATCAAAACAAAAAACAAATGTGAGATAAATGTTGAACCGCAGACCTGCATAAATTCATATAATGAGTTTGTTATTTAAGTCATTAAGTTTGTGATTGTTTTTTAAAGTATTGAGAAAAAACTGAAAAATTAAGTAATAGATCACGGTCACATGGGAGAGATTAAATATAAGAAATAGAAATTACTCTTACTTCTTTGTATTGACTGTGTTATACAATGTTTGGTAAATCTAAAAATAAAATATAGCTTTTAAACAATAGGTTGCTAAAATGAATATAGAGTCTAACCATGTAACAATTAGAAGATGATGTAACTAATGCAAAGAATTTTGACTGTTCTGAATCACAGGAGAGTATAATGTTTGAGAGAAAATGATATATTTGAATTCATTGTGTTAAATAATGTTTCTTCCCAAAAAGGAACATATTAAATGGAATATATGGAAAATAATTCCTTGTTAGAATTAAAAATAGTTTCTTGCTGGGCAGGCAGGATGCCAGCTACAGGCCCAGCATGCACCCCAAGGTCCAGGCAGGAAGGCATCCACAGGGCAACCTGGGGCCCCATGCCTGGGCAGTAAGATGCTACTACAATGAGCAGTTCTGATGGGAAAGTGGGAGAGAAGCAGCAAAACAGAGTGGTTCCTGTGTTGTGGAGAGAAGTGGAATTGCAGACTGGACAGCAGTGAGGAGCAGGTTGGTGTGGGCGGCCTGATGTGCTAAGGCCACGCTGCTACCAGGGGCCAAACTAACCTGAGTGGTCTACACTGCCACTGGAGGCCATCGTGACACACAGACATGAGCTGCAGCTGAGGGCCATGTGTGAGTCTTTGGCCCTTCAGGAGCCAGGGTCTATGATGGTAACATGGCCCATGTTACCACTGCAGGTTGTGCAGATACCTGGAGTCTGGTGACTTAAGGCAACACTGGTGTTTGAGAGCCAACTACTGACCTGAGTGTCCTGCACTGTCACCCATGGCCATGATGACATCTGGGCCCAAGTTGTGACAGAAAGCCATGTTGGGGTCCTGGCCTACCACAACCAGAGTCTGTGTTGGCACCCATGGCCTGTGTTACCATCTGGGGACAGGAGAGAGCTGGCCCCAATGACCTGGCACCAGGGTAACTGGTTTCTGTCCCTTGCTGGTCACCTCAGCGGGACAGCTTCCCCCATCTCCCCAGAGAACTGGCCTGAGTGGCATGGCACAGATGAGCAGGCCTCATGTTCCATGTCCTTGAGAGAACTGTTTCCCCTTTGCAGCAATGGGAGAGATAGTACCACCCCTCACTATGCCCAAAGGAGAGCTGGTCAACACTGAGCTGGATCTGACCCTTACCTAACCAGGGCAGTCCTGGTGGAGGCCTAGGCTAACCAACCCTGCCACCACCCAGGCCTACATCTAGGACATTGAGTTGGCCAACACTAATATTTACCCCATCCACTACCCCATCCATTTCCTGCTGGAGGACATGAAATAACTGATCCTATAGAACAATGACTGCAGGATCTCCATGACATGAATCAACAGCAGGCTATCCAACAGAAATTTTGGTTAGGGTCCAGAGGCCTTGAACCAGACCATAAACTCATTGCAGAGAATATTTGCAAGTAAAGCTGTTTGGGCAAAAGGGTCCACTGTGTGCTACACTACAGCTCCCAAGGACATTGCAACAGATGGAGTGTTAGGAAAGATGGAGGAGTGATGACATGATGTTTTTCCTTTATTCTTTTTCTTATTTTTTACTTTCTGTTTAGGGGGAGGCTACAGGGGGGATGACAGATATGGAGGGACTTGGAAATAAATGGGATTGAGGCATATGACGTGAAATTCCTAAAGAATCAATTTTACAATTATGTTAAAAAAACGTTTTGAATTTGCATTTCTTTGTAATTTTTTTTTTCAGATCACTGATGGTCTGAAAAAATATGATTCCCAAAGGGAGTGGCTTCCCAGTGAGTAAGACTACTTTCTGTTGCCTGCAAGTCAAGATGTAGGACTCTCAGCTTCTTCTCCAGCACCATGTCCGTCTGCATGTCACTGTGTCACATCATGATGATAACAGACTAAACTTCAGAAATGTAAGCCACCCTAATTAAATGCTATCCTTTATAAAAGTTGCTGTGGTCATGGTGCCACTTCACAACAATAGAAATCCTGAGCATGGCACTGTTGAGTAGCTTTTTGTTTTCTCAAAGTAAACACAATGAAACTTTGAAGTAGATTTATGGTAGAATCTGATACCTCATTTGGAAACAACAGAAAATATGGTCATGATTAGTGAGGGACAGACAATCTTATCTCAAGCACAAGGCTTTTGGACTGTTTTGGCTCATATCCGTAAGTTAACAAAATGTAGAACCTTACTGAACTATAAGAGCCATATAGTGTTCATAACAAATAGCCCTGTACCTTCCCTGTGCCTCTTTAGAGTCTTGTCCATGTGGCTCATACTCTAATGGTAGCCCTGCAGCTGGAATGTTGCAGTTTACCCTTCTCGGACACCCCTTGCGGAGAGGGTGGGCGTGCTGAGAAGACTCAGTACCAATGACCCAAGCACTGGGACTCAGTGAGTAGCAGAGCACGCTGCAGACTTCTTTATTAAGGAAGTTAGGCTTGACTTTGTACCCCTCCCAAGGTCCCATTGGCTCAGGTGGCTGACTCTGTTGCACTGTCCTTTCTTCACTGGTGTCTCTGGGCCATGTGTCTCTTTAACAGCAGTCTCAGGATGTAGAGGCAGGCTTGGCACAGGGGGAATTGCAGGCTTCAAGGGCTCATGCATGCTGACCTAGGCACCTGTGGCTTGTGTAGGCTGGCTAGCAGTTTCTCTTATACTGGAGGACCAATGTGCGCTGCAGTGGTGAGTCTTGTTATCTATTTCCAGTATTATTATAAATAATATATTGAATAGAAGTAGGGTGATAAACTAGATGGGTTTTATAAGACACGTTTGAATTGTGCATTTATGTGATAGTTTGAACAGTCTACTTATGCGTGGTTAAAGAATATACTGATATGTATTTTTAAATTTAATTCAGTAGGAATCAAACACAAAAGTAGATTCACTAATTCTCTCTCAGAAAAAGTCCGCTGTCAGTATGGAAAAGCTCTTTGCACAAGTCCTTTCTAAAATGCTTAGCAATGACTTCACAAAAGTAGTGGGAAATGGCAGGGGCATGCCATTGAGTTTTCTCAGGCCAAGTACACATTTCTGCCATCCTTCGTAGAAATTTCAAAAATGTCATTTTCCATGTACAAAGCAATAGAAGAATTTCTTTTCTGGTTCCACCTCATACTGTAGAAATCCAGAGTCACTTTATGGATATATTAGTAATATTCTTGTCACTACAAATGAGATGGAATAGAAACACGTAGCAGAAGCAAAGCAGAAATTTTGAATTATCTCAGGATTATTTCAAAATTATCTCACTCAGTAGTCATGGTGGGAGGAAATGAGACTGTTATAATCAAGACCCTACAAAGACAATTGCATTTTAAAGCTATACTGTATTGGGACACAAACAGTTGCCATTCTTACTCATGCATTTTTTTCTGTGAAGCAATTGTGTAGTTAATGATGTATTCTAAATGACAGTTTCCCTAGATAGTGGACAGGTAGCCAGAAATCCATTTAGTACAACCTGTTTTTGTGTCATCCAATCCTATGCTCATTCCATATGCAAACTGAGGCTCCACACAAATTTCTTATGCTATGTGACTGCTTTGAGATGTTTGAGTTACAAGTTTTGGAACAAGGCCTACACATGGGCCTTTCTCAATTTTGTGTACATACTCATCAAAACATGGAAAGAGAGAATGCAGTATCACTTTATAATGTAACCATGGCTCCATTGATCACATGTCAGCTGCTCTGTCACCTAATCTAGATTGGGAGTCCTTGCCAGTTTGTAAAGTGCACGGGGCAAGGACAGATGTTAAAACTTGAACTGTAAATGTGTAACTGCATAAAACATCATTTACAATTTGAACTATGGACATGCATATATATAAATGCAAAATTGTACAATTGAAAATTGTTATGCTACTACTCATATTCACTATTCAGAGATTTCTTTGTATCAATATATATAAATATATATATATATATATATATATATATATTCCTTATGAGATGAGCTTCATATGCACAAAGTCACCATTAATTCCATTGTTGTTTTGAGACAAGGTTTCTTGTACAGCACAGGCTAGGCTTGAACTTGTGGAAATTCTGTTTCTTCCTTCTGAGTGCTTGGATTACAGGCATGCACTGCCATGTTTAGTTGCTAACTCATTGATTTATAAAAATATAACTCTTTTCGAAAGGATTTAATAAACACTCAACTTTTATCTTTTGCAATTGGGTTGCTTTGAATGTCATTTTGAAAGGTGTTCATATAGAATCTTTGAAGCATATGTGTTATGATGAAGCTGGAAGGGAACCAATGCTATTATAAAGCTTTAGGGGGGACCTTGGGTGAGGGATCATGGCAGGTCCCATGGAAGCAAGGGTGACCAAGGCAGAGGGAAAAACATGCCAGGCAGACAGAGTTAAAATGGGACGTTTTATTAGAAGGAGGGGAGTGGAAAAGAAAGAGAAATGAGGTAAGAGAGGTGAGAGAGAGAGAGAGAGAGAGAGAGAGAGAGAGAGAGAGAGAGAGAGAGAGAGAGAGAGAGAGAGAGAGAAGCCTGAAGAGAGCAGAGACAGAAAGAGAGAAGAGCAGAGAGAGATCATAAGTAGGCAGAGGTCTTTCTGTTAAAGGAGTTCTTTGCACCTGGGCTAACTAGAGCACTGCCTGAGTGCATTCGGCCAGATAACAGGGGCTGGCCAGCATAATGCTTGAATACCAACAAAATGTGTTGCTTAGATGAGTCTGTGAGAGACCAAATTATGAATACCACCAAAATCCAACATGGTGAACTGATGAGCTGTATTAGGGTTAATTACGGAAATGTAGGCGAGGGGTTGTTTTCAGGAAGAGAAATTGCTTAGAGAGGTGCATTACTAAAGCCCACTCCAGCAAGGGTGATCTTAGAAGGGCTGGGAAACAGGAGTCCATTTTACAGCATCAGCCAGGAGCTGTGGAAATGAGAGGGAACATGGGGGCACAGGAGGAGCTGGGTGGAGAGGAGAATGATGTAAATAAAGCACACATATATTAAACTTTAAAAGGTGCAGTCCACCCACAATATCTTTAGCCGTTCACGCATTTAGTAAAGATTTTACTGTATACTTAAAAACTTAAATAGAAGGAGCTGTCTAGTAACCGGTTTCAATTCTGGATTTATTTATCGGTAATCTCTCATCAGATTTTCAAAATCTTTTTAGCAGAAAAAAAGTTGACTTCTTGCCGTTTGCTTATGGTTTTGATTTGCTGTGATGTGTTTGGTGTGCTAATGCTTGGAAAAGCTAACAGAACTGTGATGTACACAGGCATGACACTGGGAATGCAAATCTGTATGTTACCTCACAGGTTTGAGTTCACATGCTGAATAGTATATAGGGATGCTGGGATCAGACACTAAATATACAAATGCATCAGCGGTAACTGTATAGCCATGAAGCATTGCAGTTACATAACACATTTTCACAAGAAAATGGAGATGAATGGAAAAGCAAAACAAACTGACAGTTTTCTTTCAGGATATGGCATGCTAGGTCAAGAATATCTAGGATGGTTTTCAACTCCAGTGAATAAATGCATGGCGTGAAATCAGCCAGAGGAGAGATTTATTCTGTGTAGACAATGTGTGGGGTTTCAGTTCTAATATTCTGTGTAGACTCAGCTTGAATCAAGTCACATCTTGCCAAAGAAGCCTTGCTAGCTGTTTAATAGCGGAACCTTGTTGCTTGGCCCTTGGAAAATGACAATTCCATAGATGTAGGACAGATGCCATTTCCCAGGACATGCTAGAGTTAATAATTGGTTCCAGTTTTCACCTGCAAATGTTTTATTAATGTTAGAGAGTTACAGTCCTATTTTCTATGGATTTCAATGATACATATTACAAACGTTAAGAAGACAATTGATTAAATGCTCATCACATTATTTAATAAATGTGCAATCTTAAAATTACACCAAAGAGCAAAGGCTCTTGTGCTTCAGCAGATATTCTGAGAGTTTCTTGTTGCTCTGTGGCAACATTTTCCAAAACCAATTAAGGGTTTACACCCACTTTGTTACTACTGGCACATCTAGGGAAACATTCAGGAGACAGAAAAGCATCTCACAATAAAGGATCACTAAGAAAACAAGAAGAGTTTCCCAGGAAAGCAATGTGCTTGACAAGTTCCTTTTGTTTGCGTCTAAAGAAAATGTACATATCTCCCACTTATGAACCCTGTGAGGCATTTGTTAATAATTCACAGTAAAGAAAACACACACACACCACCACCACCACCACACTTTAATTTTTCCCTATGTTAGAATAATGCGTTTTGAAGAGGTTAATTATGATATTGTCAGCATTTGCAGAAGGAGATACAAATGTACAAAGGGGAAGACAGTGTAGTGAGAGAAATAGTAAATGTGGAGGTTCTGGTTTCTTTGAATTGAAAACACCATTGTTCTTACTAAGGAGACTATTAAATCTTGTATGCGGTAGTCCAGAGTGTAGGTTTAGATAAGCTTTGCTCAAGAAAACACTGCAAGCTATGGACTGCCTAATATTAAGTTTTCTGGATCAAGAAGAGTGTCCAGAAAAAGGCGCATGCTTGTTATGGAAGCTGCACAAGATAAAGACACGCTACAACTTCCAGGCCAGTACTCCCTTGATTTCTCCATGCTCTATCATTATAAAGTATGTAGAGCAGTAGTTCTCAATCCATGGGTCTCAATCCCTCGCGGGCTGCATATCCAGAATATCTGATATTTACATTAGTATTCATTACAGTAGCAAAATTACACTCATAAAGTAGCAATGAAATAATTTTATGGTTGGTGGTTACTACAACTATATTAAACTACATATACAACTACATAAACAACTATACAACTACAGCTATATTAAAGGGTCTCAGCACTGGGAAGGTTGAGAATCACTGATGTATACTCTTAGTAATAGGGTCTTAGTTACTGTAAAGTTCTAGAGTGTGATTCAAAAACTGTAAGGAGTAAGGATTTTCCTCCCTCTGCAAGTCTTGTCCCACCGCGGCGCCAGCCCCAATTAACACATCGAGACTCTGTATTTGACATAATGCTGTTAACCAGGTACTAGTTTCTTATCGGCTAGCTCTGTCTTAATTATTAACCCATTTCTATGTATTTCCATGTGGTCTTACCAGCGAGAGGCAGCTGGAGGTTCTGCCTTCTCCAGACTCTCCATCTTGACTCCTCCTTACTACTTCTTCTTTCCTCCTTGTCTCCTAGTCCCTCCTATCTTCCTTTCCTATTCAATAACAGTGTTTTATTCATTAACCAGTATGAGAAACATATATACATAATGGCATCTTCCATCAAAAAACAATGGCAAACACCTGGAGTATTGAAGTTCTATTTGAACTCAGTTTCCAGCTACTCCAATAGAAATAGCCCATTCCTAACTCTGAACTGTGGTGTCTAGGAGAGGAATTGTTGCTCCCATTATAGATCTACATTTAAACCCTTTCTGTGTATATGCTTTTATTTTAGAATTTTTCACAGAAGTTTTTCATTACCTTTTCAGAAACCCTATCATGCTAGTAGTCGTCCCTCCCCATTTCACCTTCTTGGCACTGTCTACTTATCCCCCATCACACTTAACTCTTCCTATTCCACTATTCTTCTTTATATCCCTTTCTTATATCTCTTCTCCTTTGAAAGCCACCATGACACCTCAGTAATTTTTTGAATTCTGTGGGTATTCCAAATCAAACATACATATCTGAAGATTTAAAGTTAACATCCAAAAATCAGAAAGGACATGTAATGTTTGTCTTTCTGGGTCTTTACTTAACTCACTCAGATTGATTGTTTCCATGTCCACCCATTTACCTGTGAATTACATAATTTTGTTCTTCTTAACTGCTGAAAAATATTCCATTGCATAAATATACAAGATCATATTACCTAGTTCATATATATATATATATATACATATATATATATATATATATATATATATTCCATTATTCCATTTCATGCCTTTTGTGAATAGAATAGCACTGAACATATATGGGCAAGTATCTCTAGTAGAATAGAGTCTTTGGGGTGTTTGTCCAAGAGAAGTATAGCGTCGATCTTATGGTGTATCTATTAACAGCTTTTGGAAGAACCCTTGCACCAAATTTCATAGTTACTGCAACAGCTTAATTCTCATCAGAAGGGAGAAAGTATTTTCCTTTCCCTACACCAAGACCATTTTTTTTTAAATCTTGACCATTCTGACTAGGATAAAATGAAATCTCAAAATAATTTTTTTTTCTATCTCCCTAAAGGCTAAAGATGGTGTTGAACAAGGTTTGAATGTTACTCTGATGCATTTCACCTTTTGAAAATCCTGTTTACTTCCCAGGCTTCATGTCTGTATTGCTTGTTTGTTTGTTTTTGGTTTTTCTTTAGTTTTTTGTTTTGTTTGTTTGTTTCTTGATATTTTTAACTTAATATTATTTATTTATCTTTCAATACACTCTAGTTACCATTTCCCTTCCACCAACTCCTCCCGGTGTTTTCCATTTCCCCACCCATCCAAATCTATGCCTTCATTTTCTCTCTTAATAGAATACAAACAGACATATGAAAAAGTAATAATAATAATAATAATAATAATAATAAATGGGGCAAAATAAAAACAAATGACCCATACCAGAACAAAATAAACACATAGAACAACATCTATCCAAGAGTGGGTATCTATGATGCCTGCTGTTGATTCTTTTGGGGAACATGCCAAGTTTGTGAATGACGCCGCTTCAATGATTAGTGCTACTGTGGGCATAGACAGTGGGCACAAAGAAAGATTGTGGTGTGCAGATGTCATCTAATAGCCACTGAGGTAAGTACTAATCATTCCATAAAACGCCAGACATCCTTGCCCTCTCTGTTGGTCCCCAAGACTGGGTGAATGTAGACGTGGCATGAAAGGAGAAATTAGAGTAGCAACAAGGGTAGCTTAACCATGGTGAGAGAAAGCTCCATGTTTAAGCAGAAGGTGTGGGTAAAAGGTGTCTTAGTTCCATTTCTCAGCAAATATCAGTAGTTCTCCGAGATCAAAAATACATAAAATGTGGGTTTCAGTGAAACCTGTGCTTTTCCAATACATGTTGCCCTTATTAAACCTCCATTTCAAATCTTTGCTACCATCTTGTGCATTTCCACTCTACATCAAAGCAGTCAGTGAACTGACTTCTGGTTTGTGAATGGCTGCTGGCCATAGTCATCTGTGTTATTTCTGTGACTCTATGACATAGATATCTTCTATTAAAACATTAAACACATAATACTTCGTTTGTCTGTGTTATATGCCACATATTGCAAACACTAAATTGTTGCTATGTAACAATTTTCATTAGTTTTTTTGTTGTTATCAAAACATTGCCACAAATTTAATGCAACCCACATTATCTTTCAGTTCTTTAGGTGAGAAGTCAGATACCATCTCACTGAAGTGTCATCAAGGGTACTGCTAGTTGGAGGCTCTGGGAAGAACCCACTTCTTTGCTTATTAATACTGATCTAATGTAATCAATTGTTTGTGATTACAAAATTATATCATGGTTCTTTGATGACTGCTTAGAGTACTATGGTCTTAAGCCTCCTTCTTCAAAGCAAATAGCTGTGGGCTCAATCTAACTCGTGCATCAGCTTCCATCTATTCCTTTTCTGATTGAATGAACAGCCTGACTTCCACCTGCAATAGGTCCATGTTCATGGTCATGCTGATAAGACTAAACCCTTTATGTGGTTCATCAAAAGTGTTTCAGTGATGATGTTGTATGAACAGAGTTTTTACCTGAATGTTGTCACACATACTTGTCATCCAAGGACTCATTCAGAAAGCAGAAGTGAGAGGGTTTAGATTTTAAAGCGAGCAGTGCCAGTGAGTACACATATGTGTATCATAATTTCTTTACAAAGGTTCTGATTATACAATATCCTTAATCAGGTCAGGTACAATATATTAATTACAAAAAATGTTTTCCTTCCTTCCTTATAAACTAAAGGTTATTATTTTTCTCCATTTGAAGTATCTATATTTGTTTGAAAACATAGATTTTTCAAAAAATGAATAAAACAAAATGAATATAAATTCATTCCTTATTACTCGAGTTCATTCATTTAAGAAATATAAAACCTTCTAAAGGCACTAAACTAAAAAAAACCTCATGTGCTTCTTCACATGTATTGCCTATGTTTAGCTATTTTAAAGACATGGGAATCTCTATAATTTTGTGTTGGCCATGAGATTCTAAAACTGTATCAATTGGTCATAATTTTCTCTTTTTACCATACTATGCTGCCAAGAAGTATTTCCTTCAATTGTGAATGAAAATAATTGATCAATGATTGTTGTTAGAATGCAGTGAGACAGTTTATTCAAGAATACTCCAACAAATATAAGAGCCAGTATGCTAAGAGAAAGATTGTACTCAATACCAAAATCAGCATGGCCAATAGCCAATAAGCAAAGTTGAGCTCAGTGGATGAAAATTACAGAAACAAAAAGGATGTGTTACTCAGGCACTCTATCACTGTGACAAAATATCTAACATGGACAACCTAAGAGAATAATGAGTATAATGTTATATTGTAGTTACAGAAGCTTTAGCCAGTGTTTATCTGACTGTTTTTTTTTCTGGGCCTGTCTCAAGGCACAGCATGATGGAGGAGTGATGTGCTAGAACAGAGCTGGTCTAGCAACCAGAAGGCATAGAGGAGTACGTTGGGACTCTTCTCTCTTCTTTTTGTACTCCATCCAGGCACCCTGCATAATTCAAATGGTGCTTCAAATGTTCTGAGTTTTTGGCCCTGCCCTAAATTTAAATGGTATCTGTGTTTTTATAAATTTCCCAGGAGATGTTCAGTCTGATCAAGTTACAGTCAAGAATAATAAACACAAGGCCACCAAGTTGATACCAAACACACATTCCCTGTTCTATGTTTAATCTCAAATAAAGATATAACAGACTTGTTCTGTATAGCTACCCCTACTTAACAACAAAAGAATATTCATTCTTCCAGTCTCAAAAGTTCCAGGATGGCTTAATGGTCAGTTACCAAGTTCTCTCTGGGATTCAAGGAAAACGGAGGTTTTAAACCCAGAAAAGTAAAATATTTGTACTTAAAAGACAGAATCACAGATGAAACATTATTCCAAAAGATCCAGATAGGGATTAAAAATCTATGAAATCTAAGTGAGATGGGCACACATTAAATACTTTCCTTCCATGACTGGGACACTTGATGGTATGTCCCAAAGGACTTGACAGTTCTATTACTATGGTCTTGTATTTCTGTAAAACCAGTATCATGTAGGCAATATGTTCTGCTCAACCATAAAGAGTAGCCAAGTATTTTTGAACCAGAATTCTATGTGTCTTGAGTACTTAGGTAGATGAACCTACAGGCGAACTCCTCTAAGAGACCTTATACATGCAGAGGATTCCAGCAGTGATTTCTTTTAAAGATTTCCCAGGCCAGTTTACATTTGCCTACTCTTGATCCTGTGACAACTGGATTCTTGTTGATGGATAACATGGTCTCCAGGTCTGTTTCCTTAATCTCTCCAGCAATTACCTTTCTTTGATAACAACTTTTTTCCCTTTTAAAACTTTTAAAAGTCATTTATTTCCTTTTTAAATCAAAATAGATTTTTGGTGTTACATGTAATAGTTTTCCCCCTCTGTGTTTCACAGACATTTTTGATTTTTCTGCATTCTTACTTTTTAAAATATTATTTTATTTAAATTAAAAACAACCTTATTTTACATGCCAACCCCAGTTCCCTCTCCCTCCCATCCTCCTATCCCCCCCCCCAACTATCTCTCATCCCACTCACCATGCACTCCTCAGGGGTGGGGAATCATCAAAGCCTGTCATGTCATTTGGGGCAATACCTAGGATCTTCCACATGTATCTAGGCTGAAAGGGTAACCCTCCATAGGGAGTGGGCTCCCAAAGCCCATTTGTGTACTAGGGATAAATACTGGTTCCACTGCCAGAGGCCCCATAGACTGTCCATATTCAGGGGGCCTGGTTCAGTCTTATGCTGGTTTCCCAGCTATCAGACTGGGGTTTGTGAGCTCCCACGTGCTCAAGTCAGCTGTTGATGTGGTTTCTCCAACCTGGTCTTAACCACTTTGCTCGTCACTCCTCCCTCTCTACAACTGGATTACAGGAGTTTATCTCAGTGCCTAGTTGTGAATCTGTGTTTCTGCTTCTATTAGCTACTGGATAAAGGCTCTATGATGGCATTTAAGGTACTTATCAATCTCATTATAAGGGACAGACATTTAAAGTAGCCTCTCCACCATTGCATATATTCTTGGGGTTATCCTTGTTGATTACTGGGAATTTCCCTAGTGTCAGGTTTCTTGTTAAGCCATAATTTCTCCCTGTGTTAAGGTTTCTCTTTCTTTGCTCTCCTTCCCTGTTTTTCCCCACTAGCTGATCCCTCATGTTCTCCTCCCCTCACCTTCTCCCCTCCTCTTTCTCTCTCCACCCTCTCCCTATGTTCCCAATTTCCTCAGGAGATCTTATCCTTTTACCCTTCTCTAGGGGTCTACGTATGATAATGTGATACAGAATCACAATTGACCATCTCTTGTAGCTAACTGAGGCTTCCAGTGGTAGGACTAGGTTGCATTACATTGGCCAAGGTGGTTCCTTGGAAATCCTCAAGCAAGTCAGAGGACATTGCAGAGGACAACAACCACACGACTCATTGAACATGGAGAAGTGAAGCTTGTGCATACATGGAGCCTTCATCCCTACTTTCTAGTGTCTTTGGTATAGGAAGGTATTAAAATATGTTAGGGCAATGGTGACATAGAATATGTGGGAATGTCCAACCAATTTCTGATTTGTCTTAAGGCTCACTCCACAAGAAGGACCCTATACCCAGACACTGCTCTGGTAATCAATAACCAGAGACTTCACAACAACTTTAAACATACTCATTTTATAACACAATTTCAAGATTTGGAAGTTTTTGCATCCTGCAGTTTGCTCAGGCTCCTTATTATAAATCTGCCCAATCTGCCTAAAAGCCATTAGCAATAGTTTTTCTAGATCTTAAATAGTTTAATGAACCAGAATCTCCCTTTCCAGATTAGTCCTTACCCTTTAAATTTAGCTTCATACTATGTCTCAAGACATGAAAATATTCTATATGCATTCTTTGCCATGATGCAGCATTATTGGCTTATTGTCCAAAGTTCAACCATCAGTACAAACATGTGAAACCATTTTAGCAAAATCTATATTGTCTGCATCCCTAGAGGTATTCTAGTCTTACAGAAGAGTCATCTGTTGCTCTGCATACAGCATGCTAATGATTCTTAAGCAAATAAATATCTCTAAACTTACTGTAATTCATTTGATTTTGTTACATCAATAATCTTATTCTCAGCACCAATTGTCTATATTGGACCTTTCATTACTATAAGAAAATATCTGACAAAAGCAACATTAAAGAAGGAATGATATATTTTGGCTCATAGTTTTTTAGAACATAATCAATTGATGCATTTTCTCTGGGTCTGGTGCAAGGCAGAACTTCATGGCAAGGGTACATGGCAGAGCAAGGCCATTCAACTAATAGCAACCAGGGTACAAAGAAGACTGTGCCTGTACTGGTAAACTTCCTTCCCTTTTATTCTATCTGGGCATTCAACCTACCCTGATGAATGGAGTCACTCCCATCCAATGTGCACATCCCTCATCTTTTAATTACTTCTGGAAATGTCCTCATACTCATATGAAGGATGCAGTTCATCTCCTAAGTATTTGTCAGTCCACTTAGGTTGGCAACCAAGGTTAATGATCTCAAAGACTAATCTTTTCATATACTGATTGAGAAGCTTCTCACTGAACCCAAACCAAGGTAATAAATGTTATTTGATACTGCCTGATAGACAGTAGAATGTAGTTATCAATTGTGATCAGAAGTCAAGGAAGATAGGTTCCTCCTTGTTCAATAAGATTCTTTGTTAAACAGGATTTATGAAGTATGTAGATGGCACTAATTCTAGACCAACAGAAGATCTTTGTCAAAATTTAAAGTAAAATTTTCTGTTATGCAATGATATTAAATTCTATACTTACTTATTGATGGCTTCCTAGTTTTAAAAATACAAGTGGTAGCCAAGTGTGGTGGCTTACAACTTTACTTCTAACACTCATGAGCCAGAAGCAGGCAGATATCTGTGAATCTAAGGCCAATCTGGCCTACATAGAGAATTCTAGGACAGTCAAGATTACATAGGAAACCCTATTTCAAAAAAGTATCAAAACACACTAATAAGTAGAAGTAGAATTAAATCATCAAGAAACATTGGTGTGGAGATTATTAAAACTTATATAAAATAAAAGGAATATTTAGATTTAAATAAGTAAAATTATTAAGCAGAATCTTGGCAAGAAAAGAAAATTATTCAAAATATCAATCTAAATATACAATTGTGAAGTTTGAAACTAATTTTATGCCTTTAGCAATAACAAATACAATTTTGAATAAAAATATCCATTTTGGTAATATGAATTAAATCAATTCCACCACTTACTTAAAATATGTTTCTATTCAAAAGTAGGCATTGGCCAAGTATTATGGGTCTAGTTACTAACATTATTTTTCTTCCTGTCTCTCGGAGCAGTTAATGAAAAATTTTCCATTAGGATCAGAGTCACTTACCCATAATATAATGAGGAAAGATTTTAAAAGACCATGAAAACAGAATTATTTGAACTAATGAATAAATTCAGGAACATGGAAAGACTCAAATTCAGTACCCAAATTGATGTCATTTCTTAACACCAGTAACAAACAATTTGAAAAGGAAACTGAAAAAATAAATCCCACTTCTAATATATCAAGATGATAAAATACTTCAGAACAACCTAACATACACAGTGAAAGACCAGTACATTGAAAAACATGAGGCAGCTGATTCAAATAAATGGCATCTCATGTTCATAGATTAAAAGAATTAATATTTTTAAGATATTCACAGTGATCAAAGTAAACCACACATTTATATAGCCTTGTAACATCTCAATGCCATTTTCATATAAAATAAAATATCCACTGCATTTTACCTGAAATCTTTGATGCAGCTGCTCATTAAACCACTGGGTAATAACTGTTGTGAATATGCTTTAGCTCTTTGCAGTAGCAAAGAGATAATCAGATTTGAACTTTTAACTCTCCAGTTCACGTCATGCATTCATACACAGATGACTAAGAGTCTGCACATTCACTTTAGTATAATATGCCAGTTCAGTGGTGAGAAAGCCTCTACGTCACATACTCACAAGAACTCAAAGAAGGAAGCTAATCTACTCTGAGGAGGATATTGCTATGGAAGCAGTAATTCCTGTTGACTTTGGCAAAGTGTGGAAGACACATATGTTAACAGGATCACTGTATAATGAGAAACAATTAGAGACAAAAATGTCTTTTTTAAGTGGTATTGAGAAAGCTTGCAACAGTGTGAGAACAAAATAAGGGGAGACCAAGATGGAGAAAAAGGTAGGAGCTACATGCTAGGTCTCACAGTGTATGACATACTGCGCCAGAGATCATGATTTCTTTACCTTAAAGATAGAGACTGTAGACAATGGCAACTCACCCTTCTGAACCTGTAAAATGGGAATTGTGCTCACTACAGCCACTACAGCTGTTGTTTAAATAAAAAGAAACCTAATGCACACAAGAACCTTAGCAGATACTAGGAGCTGAAAATGCTAATGATTATCATCATTTACTGCAAGGAATCCTGGGCCATGGTGTTTCTTGGAGATCATGACTTCTACACTGATTCTCCCCCTATTAGCTGTCTGCTCTTTCTTTCTATTTTGTTAATATTATCATTAAACCCTTTCATTTATTTTACATACTGACCACAGATTCTCCTCCCTTTCCTATTCCCTCCCCCCACCTCCCACCTGCCCACCCAACCACTCCTCCTTCATCTTTGAACAGAAGTGGGCAGACTTCCCATGGGAGTCAACAAAGCACAGCTCATCAAATTGAGGCAGGACCAAGCTCCTCCAACTTCATCAAGGCTGGGAGATGTACCATGAACAACAAAAACACAGAGACAGTTACTGGGGGTTCAAGATGAAGATCAGAAAAGCAAAGCAGCCAGCCAGTAGCTTTTACCTCTACCAAGGTTGAAATGGAGATCCTGTATTCCTTGTAACAATAAACTAAATTTCACGTGAGACCCTTAGCTTCTTCCTTTCTCTATAGTGCTGCGATTAAAGGCTGTTACTCTTTTAGACAAATTGACTCTCATGTAGCCTTCTGCCTCCTCAGTCCTGGCTTTAAAGGTGTCTACCATCACTGCCTGACCTCTATAGCTTGTGGTTAACTTTGTCTGATCGTTAGGAAAGCTTTATTAAATCATAAACAATATAGCACCACAGGGCAAGTCAATGGGGAATAGGTTCTCAAATACCAGGTCAAGCACTAGGTCCTGATACCTCTGCTAGGAGCCTCACAAGCTACACAGCTGTCAAACACATACAAAGGACCTAGATTGGTCCTATGCTCTTTTCATTACTCGTGGTGCTCAGTTCTTTTCTGCCTTCCAAAAAGCACTGCACTCCCATGGTTTTGGAAGAGATTTACATGCTAAGCTATAGCACTCTTTAATGAGATCATGAATACTTTATTCTTTTATAGGTCTCATTTTTAGTCTTTTTGTTTTAAGCACTATTGAGAAATTTGAAATTTTTCATTGGGAAAAAATCTTCCTGCAGTGTCATTTACATGATAATATGGTCATGGTCATAATGTATCCATACTAATCATATGTTAATATGTTCTATATCCATTATATGAATATTCATATGTACTCTGAGCTTTATGTAATCTTCTAGTTCTTTAAATTTCTAGGCCTTCATGTCAGGGTCAGAGAAAACACAAAGTCATCCTATGGATTATCTATGCATTAAAGGGCAATTAGGGCTGGGAATATAGCTCTGTGGTGAATCACTTTGCTACCATGTGAAATGATCTGGGTTCAAATCCCAAGACTGTTAAAACTATCTATTATATGTCTATCATCTATCTGTCTGTCTATTCATCTGCCAATCTATCATCTGTGACATTCAATAGACTTGAACATCTATTTTCAGCATATTTTCTCCTTTCCTATCTCTCCCAGGGAGTCTAGTAATGTTTATGAAAATAAAAATTATGATATTGTTCATTATACTAAAATATTTTAGATGGTTGCATTAAGTGCACCTATTGGCCCAAATATACTATACATTGTACTTCAAATATATGCTGCTTGTCTCATTAAATATTAGTGGGGAAAAAAGAAAATACATAGAACACTGAAAAAAATAGTTAAAAAAAAAGTGCCGACCAATGTCATACCATTTCAAATATAATACTTTGTTCAATAATCTGGTATTCAATAACTGTTAAATACAAAGGAATGAGCATGCTTTAAGTGAATATGAATGATAGCATAGATACAAAGGTCACACTATAAAATGTAATATCTTTTAAAATTATTTTCAGATTTAGTAGCTCAGAAAAATGAGATCAACTTATGAGCACATATAATTTAATTCCAATTCAGTTGAGTCATTTCTGTCAAAGTAAGACAAAGAGTGACATGCAAAAGTGAGTGTGAAGAATGTAAAATGTAAACTGTTTTTTATGAAATCATATATGTGTGTGTGTGTGTGTGTATAAAATGTGCATGTGTGTTTTTGTGTAATGATGCATACTATGGACAGAGGAAGGAAATTTTTATGAGTAAAACACAATGAATGTATTTCAGGACCCCAAATTTTCTGCCTTAATTTCTTTATTTTTAACATGAAATTCAATAACATTGACTGAAATATTCTGTCCTCTGTTCTCAACAGATATGAATTCAAAGTCCAAAATTTAAATATCTTCTTCCCTGCTCCAAACCTGCCAGAAGGGTTATCAATTACCTTTGCTCAGAGAAATGACATAATAATTGCTTTCAGCTCAGATTGATAGCAAGGCACAGAGAGCAAGAGATAAAGTCTTTAGACTCATGATTTATGAAAGTACGTTCATGTGCATTTCCCCAGTATCCCACAATAATGCATTATACATTGGTCTTTTTTGTAGATGGTAGAAAGATATATTGGGCCATACATCGGGCCGGACACAGCAACAGGACTTTTACTAAATATGGAATCATCATTCACTATTGGTAATAAAATCCAAGTTAGTGATTAGATTCCCTAGCAACATTTTATTTGAAATGAAATATATCAAAAGGTAGGTGAGTCAATATTTTGGATATAACAGAATTAACCAATGCTAGATTTCTCATTCTGTGCATGTTTATGAAGACAATTATCTTAAACACCTTAGCTAAAAATACACATAAAAAATCAAGAGAATGGACCGGAACAATAAGTGTACTTGAAGATACAATACAGCCTATGAAAATAACATGTCTTTAAAAAAGAGATTTTTTAAAGATGAGAAAGGTTTATTTTTATAAGGCTGTTGTGCTGCCTCCTGCACTGAGAGTGACATTATATGTTGTTTTATAAATCTCTACTACCTCTGTTTTTAACAAATATCTTCCTAATGTTGAATTATTTCTCATAAAAGATGGCAGAATATTTGAGTAGTAACTATACTATCAACAACTGCCTTGTGGTTTCTATTTCACTCTATGCCTTAGTTAAAGCAAAATCAAAACAAAAATGGAAATATGACTGTATTTCAGACTAATAGCCACTGTTTTGACATGTGTATCTCATTTTAAAAATGTTTATTTTTATTTATGTGCATGGATGTTTTGTCTTTAAGTATATGTGCACGACATGCATGTGTTGTCTATGGAGGCTCAAAGGGAGAACTTAATATGCTGGAATTAGGATTATAAATGGTCAGAAACTACCATGAAGGTCCTAGGAACTGGATCCAAGTCTTTTTCAAGAGAAATGAATGCTTTTTAAAATTATATACTTTTTGGCTTTAGATTTATTTATTTATATATGTTTAACCCTAAGATACATACGTGTGTGTGTGTGTGTGTGTGTGTGTGTGTGTGTGTGTATACCACATGTATGACTGGTATCCATAGAGTTAAGAACAAGGCATTGGCTCTCCTACAATTGGAGTTACAGATGGTTGTGAGCCACCATGTAGATGCAAACAATTGAAACTGTGTCTTCCACACGAGTAGTTGGTTGTTTTTATAACTCTTTCTTCTTTGGGGGATACTGATGTTCAGGTACCAAATAAATCACACAAAGATGTTTATTCTTACTTAAGAATGGCCAGCTTTAGCTTGGCTTGCTTCTTGATAGATTTTCTTTCCATTTTTTTTCTATCTAATATTTTTTTATAGTTTTTTAATTTAAATTTTAAACAAGCTTGTTTTACATATCAATAGTAGTTCCTGCACCCCCAGTGTCCCCTTTTGCCCCCACCAACCCCTATCCCTTACCCTTTCTGCTCCCCAGGGAGCCTTCAGAGTCTGTCATATCATTTGGAGCAGGGCCTAGGCCTTCCCTCATGTGTCTAGGCTGAGGGAGTATCCCTTTATGTAGAAAGAGCTCCCAAGTCCATTCTTATACTAGGGATAAATACTGATCCACTACCAGAGGCTGCCTAGTTCTCCTAACTAACACCTGTAATGAGTACGGTTTTTCTGCCTGCCGCCACCTGGTCTTGTCCTGCCGCCGCGCCAGCCCCAAATAATGCACAGAGACTCTGTATTTGATATTATGCTATTGGCCAGGTACTAGTTTCTTATCAGCTAGCTCTGCTTTAGTTATTAACCCATTTGTGTTAATCTATGTATGTCCACATGTTCTTCTTACCAGGAGCCGGCTGCCACATACTGCTCTCTCCAGACTCTCCATCTTGACTCCTCCTTCCTACTTCCTATTTCCTCCTTGTCTCCTAGTCCCTCCTATCTTCCTTTCCTATTGGCCAACAGTGCTTTATTATTAACCAGTATGAGAAACATATACAGAATGACGTCTCCCATCAAACACCCACATTCATGGAGCTTGGGTTGATCCTATGATAGTTTCTCAGCTACTCATGTACTCATGACTGTAGTACATGAGCTCCCCCTTGTTCAGGTCAGCAGTTTCTATGTGTCTGTTTTTAGTCCTCAGTCTCTAGGGAGCCCAATAATGCTTGCAAAATGGAACTTGTTGTAGTATCTTTCAATTTACTAAAATCCCTTAAGTGTCACATACATATTAAAGTACTCATAGCAACATCTGGCCAGAATTAACCAAATGACCCATGGTGTTCTTCATTAAATATACCTACATTATTCAAAATATTCAATCTTCTGCATCATTGATTAAATAATACATAAACTCTTCAGACTACTGAAGCTTCATTAGGCCTCAAAATGTTTTATTCCATAATTCATCCTATTACATTCATTCGTCATTAAAATTATCAAAATAAAATTAGTGATATCTCTGCTTATTGAATTAGAAAACTGTCACAGAAGTAGGTCCCCAATTGTATTAGATGTGTATGTATTTGCATTTTAATGGCTTCCAGGCTGCCAGACTGACAGACTCCATTTCTGGCTGGTTATTTGCTAAATACCCTTAGCTTCTTGCTATGTGTCAGCAAGAAGTCTGTTTCTTCAAAGCCAGAAAAGGGGTGTGTTTTCTAAAGACGAGCATTACAGTCTTGTGTAAAGTCTACACCCTTCAGCACATTTCTCTTCACCAGAAACAATCCACAGTGTTTATAGTTTTAAGAATTTGGAAACTTCAAGTCCCCATAGTCAAGTCTTCCTAAAATGGATATTTACATACTTGGAAGATACTTAGTCATAGTATAGTGATGCTCTGCTCTTAAAGTCCCAATGTCTTTGTCAAAAATCAGGTATTCATAAGTGTGTGGATTAATATCAGTTTCTTCAGTTCCATCCCATTGGTCCACCTGTTTGTTTTTGTGTCAATACCTAGCAGTTTTCATTACCATAGCTCTATTATAGACCTTCAAGTTGTTTTGACTATCCTGGGTTCTTCGTTTTTCTTTCAAGGTTTGTGAAGAAATGTGTAGTCTATGGGGCCTCTGGCAGTGGAACCAATATTTATCCCTAGTGTCCTCCCCCAAATGATGTGACAGACTTTGATGATCACTCATGGGAGGCCTCACCCTCCCTGGGGAATGGATGGAGGGTGGGATAAAGGGTTGGTGGGAGGAGTAAGAGGGAGCTGGGATTGGTATGTAAAATAAGATTGCTTTTAATTTAAATAAACATTTATTTTAAAAAGTAACAATGTTCTCAAAGCTAAAATATTTACTTTTTAATTATACCAAAGTTCTGTAGCAGATATGTAAAAGGTTTTAATCAGAAATGTTAAATCTCTGTAATCCCCACAAGATATGGGATACATCATTGAATTTTAGGAAATAAAGCTGTGAAAACTAAACTGCAGATAATATTTATTATTCTCAATTAATATTATTAAAAATAAATCTAATGAATCTTAATCTTTATTTTTTAAATGAATTACTTGACAAATTACTTAGAGGAACTTGTCTTTAATGTAAAATGAGTCAAGTACATCACAATCACAAACATTAGCATTTAGATAACCAAAATTAAGACAGTCATGATCATTTCCTGAAAGTGTTACTGATGTATTTTGTCTTTATGAGTGTTTTTCTGCATGTATGTAAGTTCCATGAGTTTCTCTAGTACCCGGGGAAGCCAGAAGAGGATGGAGATTTGCCAGATTGAGAATTATAGAAGGTTATGGGCTACCATGTGATGGGAACCCAGTAGTTTTAGGAATCAAGTAGTTTTAATTGTTGTGCCATCTCTCCAGAGATACTACTCAGATTTTTATGAAGGATGAAAGTGGTATAGAAAAGGGAAATTCAGTATGTGTGGTTTTATTACTTACCCCATCCATGACTTGGGGTATGCAAGTTATCCATGCATGAGCCCTTGATAGTATTTACTGTGGCAACATAACTTTAAACATAACATAATTAATCTAGGCTTACAGAAATAAAAGATTGCTTTTCTTAAAAAAATATGATGATCATTTTTCTTCAATGAGAAATACTTTTTCTGTCAAATAGCTAACAGTCCAAAATAGTATATCATCATTTTTGTAAGTGATTGCTTCTCTTTGGGCACCTTACCAACAAAATTTCTAATCAGTGGATAAAATTATGTAATACACAGTTATGAAACTCAAAAGAATGTGGCTTATATAAATCTCTACAGGAAATCACTGAAAATAGAATCTCATGCAATTTATCCACTTGTATTAATTATACAGTCTATGCTTGATTACCTGTTGATAATGTTCTTGATTTGTGAATTATCATAGCACTATTTTTGTCTTGACTAAGATAATTGAGGTTCAAACCTAGTCCTCATGACAATGCCCTGAGATGATCAAGGATTAAGTCCCATCAGAAATGAGACATTGTGGTCTCAGCATCATACGAGGTAAATTCATATATTTACATGACTGAGAGGAGACATAGATCCTTGAGTAGAAGTTAGTGGCTATACACAAGAGGCTCATGAAGTGAAGAGCTTAATAAGAAGGATCCACAAAAGGTAGCTTACGTCAAGGGGGCTTGTAAAGATTTAGAAATTTTCAGTGACAGTATTGAGTGATAGTTCTCAGACTGTGTTCTACATACACAAGCATTCCCTGGCACACATTCACTCAAGGCTTCCTCTGCTCTGCTCACCAATGTTCTGGGGTTTCCAGTGCAATGTAAGCTTCACCTTCCAAGTTCCACACAATAGCCTCTTGGGGCTTCTTTCCATAGACTCTCACCCTACTGCACAGCACCTGGCTCCAGCTGCTTTCTGAAACTGCAGTAAGACTCCATGACCTCTCAGTGTTATGTGTCTCACACCTCCAGAACCATCTCAGATAGACACTGCAGGGCAGCTTTCCTGTCATCTGAGTGCATTGGCAGAGATTTCTCTTCAGCTTTGCTGTTCTGTTTAGGAATTAGAGCTGCATTCTCAATACCAATCTCAGTGACGTCCTGCCTTGAAATTTCCCCTTTGAAATAAGTTAATATATTGTTGTTAGGTGTTGGAAATGGAAAAAGGGAGTACACAGGTATTGATTGGGTCATGAAAGGAACTGAAACATAATTACCCTCCAGGAATGAGGTTTATTAGGAAGACAGGGCCTAAACCATGATTGTGCCATAAGGTAGGAGAGTATTAGAAGTAGAAAGAGAATGGCAGGGCCTGAAAGTCAAAGAAAGACTATCTTTTACAACCTGGAGAAAAACACCACTAAAAGGGCCCCATTAAAGTATGAGCATTAGAGAGTTGTTGTGGACAAGATGACACAGGAAGGTCCTGAAAAGAGATTTCTTAGAGAAATGCCGTGAAACAAAAAGCAGATACCTGAGAAGGGTGGGGCTTATAGGAAGTTTTATAGCACATTAATTAGTCAGAGATAGCATATATGAAAAGGAGAAAAGGAGGTAGGACCAAAAATTATAGGCTGTAAAACTTAAGCATAGTAGAGCGTCTAAATCTCTGTCTAAGTAGAAACTAGCAAGGGCATGGCCTGATTTCCTCAGGTTCTGGAATCCAGTCATTTAAAGGTGCAAACTCATGATGAACCATTTATGTTTAAATTCAACTTTGCTCAGGCTTCAGGACCCAGTCTTATAGAAGCAAGCCTCAAATAGATGTTCCCAAGGCCAATCCCTGATAGAGTCCTGGTTCTCCTTTAGAACCTCAATATATGTGGCCCTGTTTTCCCCATTTGTCTCTGACTTCTTGATTTCCAAGCTCCCACCTTGATGGCATGGAACTCAGCTGATAGAAACACAGGCCCAAAACTCAAAATTCTATTTTCCTATTACACTCTCGCTGCAAAGGCCGAAGAATATCATGGTCAGTATTATTATTCTAACAGCTCTGCCTTTCATTACCAGCTTCTGTCTTTGTTTCTCCTTTATTTCTGTGACTTCTGACCAAAAAGGCAACTTGAGCATGAAAGGCTTTTTTTTAGATCATAGTTAAAGGTATATTTCAGCATAGTGAGAAAAGGTCAAAATTGACAAACGGTATCTCATGAAATTAAAAACCCTTTATATTATAAAAGAAAGTGTCAAACAAATGAGGAAGGAGCCTATGTTATGAAAGAAAATCTTTGCCACTTATACTTCTGGGAGAGGATTAATATCTAGAATATATATATATATATATACATATATATATATATATATATATATATATGAAGGTAGGATGCTAGAGAAGAGACACAATGTATAAGCCATAAAGTGGAGAATAGAAATAGCATCCAGCATTACTGTGAAAATTTAGGTTAACTTAATTATAGTACTAGAACAAACTCTTTCTTGCAAACACAACACAGAATAATATCAGCTCATACAATGTATGGACATGTGGCACACAGCTAAGACAGTAGAATGCTGAAAAAGGCAAAGTCAGTGATGACCTGTGAGCCCTAAGATTACTTTCATTAAAATTATGACTGTAGAGAAATTCCTAACAAGAACCAGATCTTCTCTCATGTTACACAATAGTCAAGAAGATTCATTTAAATAGCTTTCATCCTGCTATACAAACAGTGGTGGTAACTTTCTGTGGTCAGAATATACTTAACCTGTTATTGTCCCTAGGATATGATCTAAACTTTTAACAAGCAATTTATTAATGTTCTGTCTTCCCATCAATATTTACCGAGTCCTGCATATAACACTAGATACATCTATATTAACTTAAGTGCCTTAGATGAATATATAAAAATATCCTGTTTTAGAACTCAGTGTGCTCAGTTACAAGATGGGCATTGCCATTACTCATGTCATAGCAGAATAAACAAGTCACTGCAAGGTAAAAACTCATGCACTTTTTATTAAAAAATAATGTCAATCATTTGAATCTGTATGTGGAAAATGTGTAAGTTAAACAGTAGTGATTAATGCTCTTTATGTAAAAAATATATGATTGGTATCAACCCTATATTCAGATCAAGTGAAGACAAAGTACATCACACACCAAGAGGGTGTTTCAAGGCTTATTGATTCTGTCATTTATATTTTTCTAGGAAGAGCAGATCAACCTTATGGCCAAATCTGAAATAACTTGAGATCATGCCAAGGGTTTTCCTTGCTAAAGAAGCAAAAGGTCCCATGCATGGTCAGGAGCTAGCTTGATGGAACCTGTAACATGAATAATAAAAACCCAGAGACAAATATTGGGGTTCAAGCTGAAGATCAGAAAAGCAAAGCAGTCAAGTTACTAACTCTTACCTCTACCTCAGGCTGAGTTGGGTGATCCTGTCTCCACGAGTCATCAGAGTACAATCATCAGAGGCAATATGCAGACTGTAGTGCTCTTCTCCAAGCCTCAGAATGCAATCCTCTGAGTTCCTGTCTCCTCCTGCTTTATATTCCTTTCTCTGCCCAACCACATCACTCCTGTCTTTAACTAGTGCTGAGATTAAAGGCCGGTTTGTAATCCCAAATGCTGGGATTAAAGTGCAAACTCTGTACTCTTGTGGACTAATTCACTCTCATGTAGCCCTGAGTGGTATTGGACTCATAGATCCATCTGCTTCTGTCCCCTGAGTCCTGGGATTAAAGGTGTGTACCACCACTGCTTGGTCTCTCTCTATTACTTGTGGCTGGCTTTGCATTCTGAAGCCTCAGGCAAGCTTTATTCAGTCATATATAATATATCACCATAGGAACCAGAAATTCCAGAGGAGGCAGCACCTAGCATCTGAGTTGTATACTCAGAACTGAAGCCAAAAGGGAAGTGGGTGAGCTTGAGAACTGTCTGCAAACAGACATCAAAAAGATGGGATCCAAATCTCAAAGACACTGTGGATGGGAAAGCATTACCAAAAATTCAACTGAAGGCTCAGCTATTCTCTGTAGGCAACTGAAATATCCATATAGCATGAAACACATGGTTTGGGCCTCAGTTAGAAAAGCTCCAACTTTCCTGGCCCACATTAGCCACCCATGGAGAATATGTCTCTTCAGTACTGCTCTGTTCCCCATCTTCACCCCAGGCTCTGTTCTTGCACATGCTTTAGCTATATTTCTCCAGAAACTGGCCATTCCTAGCAACCCTTTTTTATAATCAAGGACAGCAGAAAGTGCTTTTCCCACCAAAATCACAAGGCATACAGCACAATGCTTATGTATCACAGGGGTGGCTAATAAGTTTGCATTGAGTGAATAAGAAGACAATTTGTACATATTCCAAGCACTTAGAACAAAATACATTTAATGTCTGAACTAAAAAAGGCCCTTCTGTGTCTCAATATACTTTTAAAGGTTCTAAGCACATTTTCCTCTTGAAAATATTAAAACAAAATGCATGCACACTAAAAAGACATCAATTGTGGATGACAGTGAAGGGCCAGAGTTTCCTTCCACTGTGGTCCTGACGTGTATATACAAGTTATTTTGTAGCTCCAGAGAAACAAATTTGCTTAATACAGAATGAGAAAGCATTTTTTCTGCAAGTAAAAAGTAAGGTTTATGAAAATATGGAATGATAAGGAATAAATTTCAAGTTGGGGGATTGGGTAAAGCAACAAACATGCATAAATGTTAATTCAATCTTTGGCTGGCAATCTCTATGTGTATGTGTGCATGGACCTCAATGCACAGGCAAGTGAATCCAATAAAAAATAACAGAAAATGAAGTGAATATTGCTTACATGTTCAGAGAACAAATGTATTTTTTTATGCTGGAAAAAAAACTTCCAGTTTGGTAAAGTCATTAAAAACCAGCTGAAATGTCCATCCTCTTCTCTAACAGAATTTCTGAAAGATGAGTGGTGGAAGAAATAGGAAACATTACAGAAATTTAATAAGGACCTTTGAGACAGAGACTATAGAAACTATTACAGGAGTGCATGACTAGGCTCTTCTGGGAATGAAGCAGGCTCCCTTCTGAGAACACCATAGTCTTCTAGAAACCATGCCTGTGTGAATGCAACACCTTGTTATTTCTGGAGCCAGAAGTGAACTCAAAATATATTGTTTAAATTACTTAATAACTAACAAAATTATTCCCCTAAGAATTGGAACTAAAATCATGGTCATTTTTTTAATCATGTTTAACAAACTCTTGCAGAGTAGGGCTAGAGTCTAACTCAATTCAAATACTTTTTGAAATGCTTCTGAAGTGTGCAGCCTGCCAATCACCTTAATTAAAGTCAACTGCTGCTTGCAGAAAATAGCCTGATGCTTGAAAGAGCAAATTAATATTATGCAAAACATTTTGCTATGAGAAGAGATGCTGAGTGAGCATGGGAACTTGTGCAGTTGGTTTCTGATCGAACAAGATTTACATTATGTTTTTTACTGAATGTGTGAATCAGAATTCAGACAGAGTTGCAATCCAGCAGAGGACAAAAATGTCTTCTTGGTATTCTAGATAAGAAAGTTATTACCAGGAAACTGGTTCTCCTTGCCTTAGAATTACTTTTCAATACAGTGTACCATCCTCTGTGTATCATATAGATTACATATTCTCATTTTAGTTTGAAAAGAAAAACTAAAATAATATGGAGGGAAAATCATAAACCACTAACTCTGACATAAATAGTACCTATGGAATGTATAGGCTTGTAAAAATCCATATCCATAGCTATAAAAACACACACATATATAACTGCTCTTTTAGAATTAAGTGACATATATATATATATATATATATATATATATATATATTCATGTAATGATCTGATGTCATTGTCAAAACTGTGTGTGATGACCAAAAGTGTGTCAAAACTCTGTGCATCTACCTGTGCACCCAAGAAACATGCTAATTTGGGAAATACAGCATGTGAGTTTCTCATATTGTAGATCTTTAGATACTTGCTTAGCATAATACTGTTTATTTATGGAACTGAATGGTTGAAAATAAGAACTAAAATATAACACTACCATTGTCTACACAGGATTCTAGCTCCTCTTAAAGAAATCACTGATCCAGACTTTATTTTATTTCCAAACAATGTTTATAGGATTGTCAGGACCAATTCTAAGCAAGTAAGTTACTCTCTAATGAGCTTACATTCTAGTTTGCAGAAGACGCAATAATTTATATAGCATAGTAAGCAATGTCAGGAGTTCCAACAAGGTGGCAGTCACATTGAACAGAATGCCTGGGGACATTTGAAATACCTGCCTATTTGGGAAAGCAGCTGCACTCTAAGCAGAGGCAGCCATGAATTCAAAGGCCTTAAGATGGCAGCCTATCTGCTCTCAACTCCAAGGAAATTTGCCAGTTCACATTTCTGAATGTTTGAATCATTGCAGGATGCGTTTTTCTGCAGTCCTTATCACTTTTCCACACAAAATATCATTTTAATTCTTCATATCAAAAGCAGCACATAAGAAACTATATTTGTAAAAGCAGAGTGTGTGTTGAGTCCAACCTGGGAAGAATACTCAGGCTCAAAGACCTGTTGTAGGGGCATCACTTTTATACACTGTTATGCTCATTCTTGAATAACAGAATGAATTCTGTTAAGAAATAAACAAAATTTCAATGCAAACTATTGAACCAAACATTTTCAAATAATATGGGGTGCATTCATCTTATTTGACTTTAGTAGAATGATGTAGACTTCAGGGTCTTGAAAAAATGACTAAGTGAATTTCTATAATTACTTTCTCTCAAGAATCTGCTTAGCTTTCAGATTGAGTGACACCTCCATGGAAAGCTTTAGACTTCAAGTACTTTTGAAGGTTCCATTCAGGGGGAAAAATGGACAGTCTATGTTAGTAGAATTATCATGCCCCTATGTACTGCTTCACAGGATGACTGAGATACACAGACCTAAGAGGAGGTTTATCTGCCAGAAGACATCTAAACAAAGACTTGTGACATCATAAGGACTAGAGCACTCCAATTTAGAATACCATCAGGTTGGCTTAGTAGGCAATGGTAAATGACCTCAGTCAGCCCACAGTACACTTCCTAATCACGCAAAGTAATTGCTTGTGGCAACTGCAAAATGGGGACACTAAGGAAAATACTGGATAATTAAGGATAATTAATATATTGACAGTATGACAGTATTTTGGTGGTATCATGTGAACATTCCAATATCCATAAGCTTTCCCATACTTACTTTAAAATTTTAGTTGTAGTTGTGTATATGTGTATAAGGTATGTGTATGCCTGGGGGAGGAGTTTAGTGCATGTGGTTATGGTGGCCAGAGGCGTCTAATCACCTGGAACTAGAGTTATAGGTGATTGTGAGCTGCCTGATAACAGCAACTGAAACAAAATTAACTCCTCTGCAAGAGCTTTACTTGCTCTTAAATGCTCACCTGTGACCCCCCCATACTTACTTTTAAATGATAGGCTATTTTTAGATAAGATTTGGGCTCATACAAAACAATGCTGAAAGTGCCCTTCTGAATCCTTCCTACCTCCCTGAAGTAGCTCCAAATGGAAGCACTAGAAAGCATGAGAGCAAACACCCCCAGACTGCACTCAGGAGGCCTCTGGCCAAAAGCACTTATGTAGATTATAAATATGAACCTGGCCAGTGAGATTGGAAGAGATTAAAATATTGTCCTCCACAAGTAACAGTGGTAAGCTGTAGATGTGAGTTTCACCAAACATTTCTGAAGTACAGTTAATATGAATGCCGATCTACTATAGCCTTTGACCTTGAATGCATGTATATTGGATTCTGCTTATTTGTGTTGGAAGCCAGATTAAGTACATCATCTTGACCTATCAGTTTTCGCCGTACTGTTTAGTAAGGTTCAATCATAGTTCATCAAGCTAATATAACCCTGGAACTGTGTTGACCTAAAGTGTTGAATGCCTAAGCAACCAACAGGGAAAGCGGGAGTCGGTCTGCATCCCTGTCACTGATAATTATGCAATGCCAAAGTTGTCACTAAGCCAGGACTCATAGACAACTAGAGGTTTGTACTGATAAGTGAAGAAGGAAAACAGAACACTGCGGAACAAACTGTAGAGGGAACAGTATCATAAGCATGGGATTCAGGATACAAGGTGTCTGTGAGTTGAGTTTATCTAGCATTCTGAGTGGCCTCCAACATCAAATCTTTTGAGGCAGCTGATCATCATGTGCCTCAATTCAAAACAGTCATTGATGGCCAAGACAAAATTACTATGATGTAACAAGTGCAACAAAGTTGAGCTGAACATTCACAGGAAGGTTCTTAATATTCCATACCAATGGACTGCAACCCAGAGGTGAGCAGCTGCCTCATGGATAGGACCATACCTTGCATTTTATAATTATTTTTACCCAGGATGCATGGTCTTGCACAATATCAGACCACTGTCAGGTTTCATTCATCATACTATAATAGTCAAATTGATGAAGACACTTGTAAATGATTTTTCTTATAATAATATGAATTACTGCCCAAAATAAATGAGATCTGAGGAAAACCACACTTAATGCTGTTTTAGAATGTTTGATTTCTAGTGAGTGTTAGTTTTCTGTAGCTCAAATAATGCAGAGTCCTGAAGATTAAACTTCATGCTTCAAATTATAAAGTAGAAATACAAGTATGTGGGTATTGCAAAAATAAGATGCCTTTTGGCACTGAGTATAATGACAATTGGAGGATACCATTTCCTCACCACCACTCCAGTGGACCTTCTGCCAAGATACTACAGGGGTTATAAGCACAGTAGAAGAAACCTGCTGCTTTCAAGCAACTCTAAGATATCCAAAGAGAACAAGTGCCTCAAAAAATCCAAACACAGCCATGTGGTAGTGGATCCACACCTTTCATCCTAGCACTTGAGAGGCAGAGACAGATAGTTCTCTGTGAGTTTAAGGCCTGCCTGGTGTACAGAGAGAGTTCCAGGACATCCAGGGCTATTACATAGAAGACACCCAGTCTTGAAAAAAACAAACAAACAAACAAAATCAACAAAAGACAAAACACAATGACCATGCTTAAAATAAATAAAAATCCAACTCAAGGAAGCCCTTGGAGGCAAGATAAAGCAGAACATGGGGCTCCTCAGATACAATAGGAACACAGCCAGGATATCTGCCACTGCTTACTCCTAGAAAAATCTTTCTTGGGATGCAATTCGCATGCTTCCAAATTTTCTCAGTTACTTGGGTGAATTAATATTTTGGCATATTTTGGCACATTCCCAAGTCTTATGTGTTTTTGCTTGTTTTTTTTTTTTTCTATTGTTTTTATTTTCCTCGGATAAGAAAATGGCTAGGAATTTCATTCTTAGATTTAAACTTCTTTTCTCTAAGAATCTGTTTTATTAGCTTCCAAGAGAGCTTAGTGATATTTTCATTCTTTCTCTGTTGCAAATAGTCTTTTCTAACTGTAGGACCATGCAATTTCCCCCATCTTCTATAAAGCTAAACAATTTGTAGCTAGGACATGTTTACTGTGCTTCTTACTTTATTCCAGTGTTTCTCAACATTCCTGATGCTTCCACCCTTTGGTACAGTTTCTCATGGTGTGGTGACCCCCAGGCATAAAATTATTTTTCTTGCTGCTTCGTAACTGTAATTTTGCTACTATTATGGATCACAATGTAAATATCTGTTTTCCAGTGGTCTTAGGCATCTACTATGAAAGGGTCACTCAACTCCCAAAGGTTCATGACCCATAGACAGAGAAACACTGCTTTACACCATCAAAAGGCATTGTATATAGGCATTTCCTCAGGCATTGAAACAGCTCATTCTACAGGCGAGTTCCTTAAGCCAGAATGTAACTCGAAATATATTCAGAAAGTCCTCAAAATTGACCAGATTCACTAGGTCCCTCTGACCCAGAGTAAACAATAAAAGGTGTTCAGAGTGACTTCAAGTTGTACAAGCCACGATTCAGAGTCTCTCTTAGAAGAGCCAGGCTACAAAGAAGACTCTCAGATATGGCATCGTGTAGACCAGATTCTGAGACCAGACCAGCTGGCTTGACTAGAAAAAGCAGAAACCTTCTTTGCTGCCTCGAAGAGATTTATAACAACCAAGGCACTGGTTGTGGGCTGTCTGCAGGATCTCCAGTGTGCTGCATGTTCCCAGCTTTTGTGAGATGTCACCCACAATGGAGTGGGCTTTAGTGATGTAGCTGTCTGCAATTAATTTTCTAATCCTGTAATTAACCCCTCACTCACATTCCTGTAAATAACCCCAATAAAACCCTAAAACTCATTGGTTCATCAGGTTGGAATTTGGTAGTACCTATACTTTGTTCTGTCATGGGTTCTCTGTCTGGAGTGAGTAAATATCTGTGTTGTGGCTCCCCAGGGAAAGTCTTGTCACACAAAATAATTGTTGACCAAACAGGAACACGAAAGAAGCAACGATGAGGTGGGGGGACGTTGAGTGCACAGTCCTTGATGTAGGTAACATGGGCTCACAAATGAGACAAGCAGCCCGAGGCAAAACATATACAGGAAAGTCCAATGCAGTTGTGGTTTGCATCATTGTGTCTTTGTGCTATGACAGTGGTTGTTTGGTTCTTTCTATGGGTAGGTAGTGAGCTAGATAAATAAAGCTGAGTCATCACTATCTGTGGGAAGAATCCCAAGATGACAGTGTTTGTTTATGTGATATAGGGCGGCATGCCTGATACGTGGGGCCAACCATGTACATAAAGAGATGCCATGAAAACATTTAAATTTTTAGAGGAAATTTTAAAGGCCTTAGTGCACAAGGACAGAGATTGTTGGGAAGCAGTGACAGAGGCTTCCTGGCCTCTGTTGTGTATAGAAAGAAATATGGTGACCAAGCAGGACTTCCTTGTATAAAGGAGGAATTGCAGCCAGTAATAGAAATGAATGTCCAGAGACCTGCAAGGATGACACCAACTAACAATCTGAGCAACAGTGGAGAGGCTACCTTAAATGCCCTTTCCTGATTATAAGATTAATAATTAACTTATGTGCCATCCTAGAAACTTCATGTAGTAGCTGGCTGGAAACAGAAGCAGATACCCACAGCTAAACAGTGAGCTGAACTCCTGGAATCCAGTTGCAGAGATGGAGGAGGAGACCAGGCCACAGGAACCCAGAGTCAGCTGACTTGAACATCAAGGAGCTCATGGACCCCCCGACTGATAGCTGGAGAACCAGCATTGGACCAGCTTAGATCCCCTGAACATAGGTCTCAGTTAGAAGGCCTAGGCAGTTAAGGGACCTCTGACAGTGGAATCAGGGTCTATCTCAGGTGCATGAAAGGACTTTGGGAGCACATTCCCCATGGAGGGATACTCCCTTAGCCTAGAGACAGGAGGGAGGGCCTAGTCCCTACTCCAAATGACTTGACAGATTTCAATGATCCCTCCTGGAAGGCATCACCCTCCCTGTGGAGTGGGTAGGGAATGGGACATGAGGGGTTGTCAAGGATCATGGGAGGGAGGGAGAGGAAACTGGAATAGATAAGTAAAATAAGAAAAATAAATAAATAAAAATAAGACAACAGACAACATCCTCCATTACAGCCTCTGATTTGGCAAATAAATAAAGCAGATTATGAGAAAGAGATGGTAAAAGCAATAGACGATAACCCAGGTACAAATTTTAATAGAAAAAGAGGGAAAATCCACAGTACAGCATGCAGATGGGTCAATTAGCAATAGAAACTAGAGTAATCGGGGTAATATTCAGCTCCTGAGCTGTTGGAACTGCGGAAGCCTTTTAAACAGCAATGAAAAACTCTGTCACATCCTGGCTTGTAAATGTATGGGATATGAAAGATGAGATAAGTCTGACTGCTGAGGAGGCAAAAAGCCTGAGTAAGGCATCCCTCATAAAGGCAAAGGCTACATAACTTTATAGAGTATGAGAGAAACCAGATGGTCTGGCTTATCCAAGCCATTAGCAACATGTAGTTGTCTCCGTCTGAATTGCCCTTAAAATGTCTGGGATTGGAAAACAATAGCAGAGGGACAGAAGCTATTGAGGTAACTAGAAATAAGAGAAGCTATGTTTGAATCACACAGTTCACCGAGCTGTATAGAATTATGTTCTCAGAGGAATTTTAAAATCCATTGATCCATCAGGGACCTCAAGACTGTTATAGAGCTTTAGTGACTTTGCTGATCACTTTGGTGGGGTAAGATCTTTATAAAGAAGGAACAGCTTTGGAAACTCTCAGTGGCGTACACCAGCATGTAAAGAGCATATGTCTATAAAATGAAAAAGCAACTTAAAGGAGATGAGAAAATGGTAAAACAGAAGAAGAGGTCTGCCTGGGTTTATTCATAGACAAGGTAACATTCAACAGAAAGACAAATTGTGTGCTAAGGGCTTTCTGGAAGGCTTTAAAGCTTGAGAAGCAGCTAACAGGAGACACCCAGGACAGAACAACACAGTTGAAGACGATCAAGTCTGTTCCAGGGATAATTTCCCTATGGAATAAGAAGAATACTTTTTCCTCTGGCAAAAAGTCATGCTAATGATGGAGATGGTTTGCTCAGCCAGGAACTCCCCCAACAGCCAGTGTGGTGAATGGGAGGCAACCTCTACAGTGCCAATCTAGGGCCTCTCAAGCCAAAGAACCAGTGGGTAAAGCAGAGGGGAGCAGAATCTTGTTTCCCCTTGTACCTGCATAGGGCTGAGCAAATTATGTCCGGCCCACTGAATTAATCAGGATTAAAGAAATGTTAGGAGGGTCCACATAACAGTTCCAGAATATGGAAGTGTAATGGCTCAGAAAGAATGAGTGGGAATACCATAGAATGTACCATGCCTTCATTTCCTTTTGTGATGTGCAGTATTGTATTATATGGATATTATAAAGCTTGCTTATTTGTTATCAGATAATGAGTAATTCAGTTGATTCCACTTTTGCCTTTTCTAAACAGTGCTGCTAAGGGAATTCTGTGCAAGTTTTCATGAGAATATTCTTTTGGTTTATCTTGGGGACTGTACTCAAAAGTGAAATGGATGTGTATCATGGCAACTCCCTAAATGTGCTGACGAACCAACAATCTGTTTCCTACAGTGGATGTTTTACTTTACATTCCCATTAAAGCTATGTCCTAACTCTTCTGCATGATGAAATCAATGCTCCTGTTATTACCTGGCCCATTCACAAGTGCAGACACATGCTATCCAGAGCTATGAGGCAATGGGTTTATAAGGTTTTAATTTCCTCTTTCCATTGATCAATATAGTTGAGGGTGCTTTTGTGTTTGTTTGGGTTGGGTTTTTTTTGCATTTATTGTTCATTTTGTATCTATGAAGAAATGTTTCTTCAGATACATGGTTTGCAAACACACGCACATGCACACACGCACACACACGTGCGTGCGCACGCGCGCACACACACACACACACACACACACACACACACACACATCAGGTTACAACCCATTAAGTTACTACTTAACCAGTTGTATTTGAATCACAGAGTGCTACATGTGGAAGATGTGGAAGGAACCTGTGCAATGACGTTACAATCCCTTACTCCACAAGTGAGAAAATTGCCTCTTAATTAAAGAATCATGATGAGATCTCATGATACTTTATTTATGTTTGCAATGTCAGCTTGCAAAGAATGCTAGACTTAACTCTGGAAAAATGCCAAGCCTTCTTCTTTCTTGTTCACCACTGGGCTTCATGGCTCCATGCTCTCATCATGCATAGCATCACTTTTTTTTTTTTTTTTTTTTTTTTTTTTTTTGTCATGGCATGCCGTGTCATGTGTTATAAGTATAAGAAAGCAGACTGGAGTCCAAGATAAGGATGAGGATGATCAGAGAGCTGGATAAGTAGTTCAGGCAGTAAAGCATTTACAGTGTAAGCCTAAGGACCAGAATTTGTATCCTCACCACCCACATAAAGAGCCAGTGTGGTAATGTGTGCCTATGAACTAGGAGTTGAGTAATGGAGACAGGAAAATCCTTGGGGCTTATGACCACCTAGAATTACATAATTGGTGAGATAATAAAGATAGATATATAAAGGAAGACATTCAATGTTGACTCCTATTCTTCAGAGGTATATACAATCACACACACACACACACACACACACGAGGAAGAGAAAGAAAAACAGAGACATGCAGACATAAAAAAGAGGTTAGGGGGTTAAATTTATGGTTAGGAAAAAGAAAAAGGGCTAGAAATATGCATTGATCTCAGATCTCCCATGATGAGTCGGCCCATGCTATTCAGAACATAAAGAAAATTATCTTAAGATTGATTTTAGTCATTAGAAACACCTATCGTATCACCCCCTCACTTTCTTTTCTATGATACAATTTTCCTGAACTTATTTTCTCTAATACAATTTTTGTAAAAATGTTGTCTGATTCATGAGATTGATAGTGCACATATAGATATAGAAGCATAAGCAAGGTTGACACTCTGTGGATTTATAGACTGGCTGTTCATTACCAGAAGTAGCTATATTGTCACTCACAGAAGTTAAATTATTGGCCTGTAGATAAACACAAAACAAAATCTCATCAGGTTTCTTCAAATTTCACCAGTCACTCTTATGGGTCTCACTCACATCCTATCCCTTGGCACCCTGTGGCTGTTTCTACAGATGAAAAAGCAACAATCCTGCTCTTTTTTCCAAATCTCTGCCTCCCGGAGTCAGGAAAATTGCCTAGCTGGCTGACCTTGAGATCAGGCTGCAAACCAACTGATGTGAAATATCACTTTGAGGCTAGCAGTTTAAATACATTAGCTTTGGTTTTGAATTTCTGCTGAGTTTTGTTTTATTTGATCCTTGATACAGCTGTGAAAAAGATGTCATCAAAAAAAGCTACTAAGGTGTTAAATAAGTGAGAGAATAGGAAGAGTCAAAAGAAATGTACTGTATTAAAGAAAAAAAGCAGAGAAATTTAAAAAATAAAGATTTTAATTGTAAGAAGAGATAAATCATGTAAGAGAAAAGACTTGGACAGGAGTCAGAAAAACTGAGAAAAATTAGAAGGCATGTAAAATGATGGGTAGGAACTAAACTCACTAATTACATTGTTTTAACTGCTTCATTTCATAATCCTTAAGCTAATATTTCTAGCTTCATTAATCATCAGTGATGATGTTATTTTTGTCTACTTTCTTCTTGGCTAGAATATACAGGCTTGCAGGGTGCAAGCAAAAGACCCTGCTTTTTGGACAACTCTATGCTATCATTTCAGACTTTAAAATAACACCCATTACAGATTCCCTGTTAGTCAAGCAAAACTTTAGGCAAACTGTGTAATTAATTTTGTATAATCTTAGATATTAAATATACCAGAAGTAATTCTTTTGATAAAAAAAATTACTCTGGCTAGATGAACTGTCTTTTCTGTCACCAATTTTGGCCAAGTTATGGATTTTAAAGGGACAATTTCAGAATGGAAAGTATAAAAATGCTAATGAAACCTGGATAGTGTCAGTGACTATCAACCTGTGGGTCCTGATCTGTGGAGGGGGGACTCAAATGCCCCTTTCACAGGGGTCACGTATCAGATATCCCACATATCAGATATTTACATTATGATTTATAAGGGTAGCAAAATTACAGTTATGGAGTGGAAATGAAAATAATTTTATGGCTGGGGGGCTCACCACAGCAAGAGAAACTGTATTAAGGGATCATAGCATCAGGAAGTTTGAAAACCACTATTTAAGGTTCATTTTAAATGAAACATAGAAATTTCTAGTAAACTCTCTGGGATTTCTATTGGTATTTGAGATTTTCTTGCAGAGTTGTGAGAACAGCTCAGTTTATATATTTTTTAGATTCAGAACTCTCTGGATGTGTAAGGAAAAAATGAACTGCTCTTAAAATGCCATCCTAGAGCTTCATCTAGTAGCTGATGGAAGCAGAAGCAGACACCCACAGCTAAAGACTGAGCTTAACTTCTGGAATCCAGTTGCAGAGAGGGAGGAGTGATCAGCAAAGGGGTCAAGACCAGGTTGGAGAACCCATAGAAACTGCTGACATGAATAAGGGGGAGCTCATAGACTCCAGTGTGATAGCTAGAAACCAGCATAGGCCCGATAGACTCCTTGAATGAGGGTGTTAGTTAGGAGGACCTGGCAGTCTATGGGGCCTCTGGTAATTGATCAATATTTATCCCTAGTATACAAATGGACTTTGGGAGCCCATTCCACATAGAGTGATACTCCCTCAGCCTAGACTCATGGGGGAGGGTCTAGGCCCCGCTCCAAATGATATGACAGACTTTGAAGATCCCCTATGGAAGGCCTCACCCTCCCTGGGGAGCAGAAAGGTGATAGGCTGGAGGGTGGTGGTGGAAACAGGGGTACAGAGACTAGGATTAACATGTAAAACAATCTTGTTTAAATTTATATGAAAAATTATCGAAATCCTTCTGTGAACAAGTTGATAAATTTGAATTTCTGATTTTCCTACTAATTATAAACTGAGACACAAATCTGAACATAGAACATCTGAGATCAGAGACACATGCTCAGGGACATAGCAGAGCTGACAAGGAACAATGAGGACAAAAACCTCAGAAACTGAAAACAGTCATAGATTCATGTTAAAGTACTGAGCCAGAATTAAATGTGTGCAAACCTGTGACTCCAGAATTCGGAAGGCTGAAGATCTGCACTCAAGATCAGTCTAGGTGACATAATAAAATTTACATAGAAAATTAAAATATACAATTAAAAATTTGGAACCCTGGAATCAGTGAAACATAGTTAATGGAAACAATTCATAGATGATGGAGAAGATAGAGTAACAGAATTTAAGTAAGTCGGACAGATGATGATAGTCAATAAAGTTGTGGATAGGAGACTAGATCAAAGATAGAAAGATAAATGGACAGATAGATGATAGATGAACAGAGATCAGATTGAGAGATGATAAAGACATAAATAGATGCAAGAAAGAAGATAGATAAGACAAATGGCAGAACAATTAAACAGAGACAGAAATAATGAAAAGATAAATAGATGATAGATTCAGTAGACAGATAACACTAGGATCCTCAGGAAGTAACAATCTATCATAGTAGAGTGTTTAAGGTGATTCTTACAATTCTTGCATGGTATAGGAAGCAGAATATCAACCCTAACTCTGAGCTACTACATCCCCAAATTCTTCCAAATTCTAAACCAGATGGTTTGATGTATCTGAATGCTGCATAATGAGAGAAGCCAGGCTTTCTCATTCCATGCCAACCCTATGTTAGGAATTAAGGCTAACACTATACCTTGGTGACTCATCTGGCCAAGTGCTTAGTGTTCTTGTTCCTCAGAGTGGCTGCTCATCTTTTTTTCCATGGCACTTCTCTGGCTCTCTTTAAGGTTAAATCCTTCCCCTTTTGGTTAAGATACCCTGTCCCACAGTCTCAAGTAGCTGGATCAGAACTTTTTACAAGGTCACTTGCAGGGACTTCTCTACCATCCCAAGCTACTAATGTGGTTCATTTTCCTCTCTTTTCTTATCCCACCTCTACCCTGGCTTGCTCATAGGAGCACTCACTCTACTATAACCTTGCAGACCGCTCTAGGCCTCAAATTAGCCCCTTTTGCCACTCCCCACAATCTTCCCATTTAGTGTTTCTGTTAGGTTTCAGAAGACAAAAGTGGTAGAAAGTATGCATGCACACACATGTGCAAACATATGCTGTCCTTAATAAATTTAAAAACACGAAGGTATTCATTACCTATTTCCAGATATTTAGAAACCAAGTAAAATGGGAGAACTTGATGAGTCTATCAATAGCAAATAGTTCAGCATGAATAGTGACCCTTGAGCCCCTCCTGCATCGATCCCTGACTGTTGATAGACCCAGCCAATGCGGTGATTGTGGATCTTGTGAGTGTGTGATTGTGATGGCAGTTTTGCTTAGCAGATGACATCCCCCAGTCTTCCTTCCTCTTTTCCAGATCTCATTCATTCTGCAATTCTCCCTGAGTTTTCTAGAAGATGTTCTTATATAGTCCGAGTTCTTGTCTGTCACTTATTTCCAGTACTTTGTACAACCATATTCATCACCATTCATTTGAAAGGGGGCCTTCTCAAGAGTACCATCTGTCTGTGAGTACAAACCAATATCTGGATGGAAATTTGATGCTACATCAATTAAACTAAACAACATTTAGATTTTCCAATAGGACATATGATATTCCCAGGTGTGTGTTTCTAACAATATTTACAGTATTAAGCATGAACTTCCTTCGGTGAGGTGGGCCCCAAGTACAAATAGAAGGCAACTGGTTACTTTGATAATAGTAGTGTCACTAATTATAAGTGAGCTTGTCTCATCTGGTGTGCACTCTTAATTATAGAATGCACAGGTAGATAAAACCATTGGTTTCTTTCATCCTCCAGCAGGCTGCACCAGCAAAGTTATTCATCTGATAGCAAACATCCAGTTCAGTACCAGTTTGTTCTCTCTCACACATGCACTAAGGTGTTTGATGTCTTCAGTAACATTATCTTATCTACAAATTCTGGTGTACAACCAAGAAAATGGAAAAAGTATGTACTCTGTTGGGAGTTCTGGAGACTTCCTGGCCAACAATTCTTTAGAAGGTGTCCAGTTCCTGGTACTGGGGATTTTGTTCAATAGCCCAGAGATTTTGGGATCAGCTAATACCAGGAACAGCAAGTAAATGCACATATGTCATTATTTTAGTTGGCACAAACAACAAGCTGAACACGAGACTGCCACTTTAAGACAAGCTTCATGTCAAGTAAGAGGCATGATAGTGGCAATGTAGCTCCCTGTCCCCTAGGGTGTAGGTAGGAGAATTGTTTCTCCTTAGGAAAATGCAGAGAATATTATTAGATGCCAGAAAATTTGGTGTTCTTGGTAGGATGGTAGTGTCTCCTGCCTCCAAAGCAACTGCAGTTTTGATATCAAAAATAGGGTAACCAAGCCTCTCCATTGCACAGAACAGCTGGCTCCTTTTCCACAGGAAGTGTTTTCATTTTCTAGTGAGGAATAAAGGACAAAGTTATTGCCACAAACTTTTAGGTCCTTCTGGTACTTGTAGCTAGGAATTCAGGATGATTCAAACTGAAACTATTTACTAGGGTCTCACCCGATGACTACACACACAGATCTGTTCCCTGTACAGCTCCCTTGCCCCATTCTGGCTCCTTCACAGAATCAAAGCAATTTGACTTCTCAATAAAGCAGCAGCAGCAGCAGCAGCAGGAACAACCATATTCAGAGAATCCTAGAATCCTTTTCTTTTAGCATCTCTCCCAATTTTCATGTACAAAGAAAGAGAGCACTTTAGTCCCCATTGTTCATGCTTTGTGATGGCTTTTGCTGAAAAATTGTTACAAAGTTACTAACAGCCTGAACGCGGGGGGAGGGGGGGAACCCCACTTGTGGGAAGAAATATATTAAATAAGACATTTTTTACTTTAGGTTTCTGCCAGTATTTTGTACTTTATTACTATAGGTACAGGATTGACAGCTACTTACAAATCTCTAGTTTAGAGATGTCATTCTTAACTCAGAAAATTGAGTAGCAATATTCATATAATATGGCCAAGGTTACTCATTCATCAAAAATTGTTATGACAGAAAAAGTATAAAATGAACTATGGTGTGCTATTAATCATGGCACAAGTATAAATAAAATCAGGGTTCATAGTGACCCTTCTTACCTCCAAGGGTAAAAGTCACTGAAAGAAGTAACTAAGCTGATTACATTAAATGCAGAAATGTGGGGGAATATTATATTGCCTTATACGTAAATTTACAATCATTTGATCCTTAACTATCTATTTCCTTGTCTGCTTTCCTTACCTTCCTTCTGAGGTTAACAGTAACATTCACTAACAACAGATTAAGCAGAGAATGAAGCAAACTCCAATTACTGTGTCTGCTAGTGGTGGGACAAAATCACCAGCCAGTTGACTGGCTGGATGGTAAGTTGACAGAGGATCTATGGACTTATGTCATGTACTGTGTAACTGAATCATGACACAGTAGGTTTATGCTACCTGACAGGCAGAATTTTTTTCTTTGGTGTCCATGTGTGCTTGACATGTCTGTGACAACCAGGAAGGTTTTTAATTCTGTTCAATTTGTGTCTGTCTTCTGAAGACAATCACCAGCATTAATAGCATGGGAACACATTTTCACCATAGGAATAAAGTGAACTACATTGTGTGGCCAAGTCTGAGTAGCAAATAGAGCATTTTTTTTAGCATTTGTGATTTGTGTTATGACATGTTTATTGAAAATAACTCACAATTATGTCCCCGAAGTAAATTCATTTGTATGATACTACCACATAAATTAGGGAGTTTGCAATTCAAACTACTTATATCCTTTTTATGTTGATGTTCATACTAAAGAAAATATAGAAGTTAATTATACTTGCCTTTTATTGATAGTTGTTGTATCATTATACACATTCAGATTTGTTGCATCTCTTTAAAAATAAGCAATCCACTGAGTTCTCATGAGGAGACAGAACATGTGCTAATGATCACAAGCCTGTGGAAGTATGTGTTCTCACATCCAGAAGCCATGGAATGACCTTGGAAAGCATGGGTGACTGATGCTTTCAACCAGCATATGACAATTCACCCATAGACTTTAATTAAAAAAAAAACACCTTTTTTTACCAATATAATTACTGTTTTCATATATGTTTATCCTCAATAATATTTGTTTTCCTCGATGTGTTTTTAAATTTTATATTGCATCACAGACTTCACTCTGTTTCTCCAGGGCAACACTACAAAGAACATTCTTGTACATTTCTCAGGATGTTTCCCTGTAAGATGTTGAGATGTTTTATTCTGCAGATACCCTTGCACAGTATCTACATATATAACTTCATGAAGTAACTGCCAAGTAGCTTCTCAGATTAGCTTGTGGGCATCATCTCAGCAGTGCTGAAGAGAGTACAGTACCTCTTGCCAACACACTTGCTGACATTCAATATCATCCAGCTTTTACCATCAAGATGGTTAATAGCACTGATACTTGTTGTTGTTATATTCCTGGATTCTAGGAAACAGTTTAATGTTCTTTTTTTGTGTCTGTTTAAAAATGAACATTTAGATTATTTTGTCAGTCTTTGCTATATGAAAATATTAGATCTATTCATCCTTTTTCAGAACTGTTGTTAAGTACACTTTGGTGCATCTTTCTTTTCCTCTTGTCCTATTGAGTTCTAATTTGTTGGCACAGTAATTTAGTGTGTTTAAATCACTATTCCTATTCCTGTTGGATAATAGTAGATATTAATCCTGTCCTGATAGAATTGAACCTATGTGATATCCACCTTTGGGAAGCTATAGGAGTTCTTCAAGTGGAGAAACTAATAGACATTTAGTTTTAAGGATATCCTTTGTATGTCAGAATAACTATGAACTCCATTCATGTTGTGTTAGGAAGATACATATTTGAATATGAACATATATTGATTTATCTCTTCAAATCTTTATACTTTTAACTAAGTGAGGAGTCTAAAAATCCACCTCTTTTATTCACAATATGTGCCCTGACACAGGAACACAATCTGTGAGTTGCACCATTTCTAAAATGTGTCTATACACATTTAAGTAAAAGCAATACTGTTTTTGTTCATGAATTTTTTTCCTAAGGAATGTGAAACTCTTATAGAATATACCAACATACCTCTTAAAACTGTACTTTGAGGAAAAGAGACTGTGACTAGTATTGTGTTTTTAATCCTGTTTGTGAAATAAATACATTACATAATTAAGAAATACTCTATACAGGTTCAATTATTAAGTAATAACAAAATACTTTTATGTTGAAAAGCAATGTGGTTTAATAAGAAAGAGGTGAAGACATATAATTAGAATACATATAAAATTATCTTGCCATATATAAAAGGTATCATTACTCATTTGCATTTTCCAACTAATTCCCTCTGAATTATAGGCACTTCATGGTAAAGAACCCTTAATTAAAATGCCAAGTGCAAAGGAAGGGCATGATTTGGCTGACATATGTAAATGCAAATGCAGAGTATTCCATGGGGAAAGTAAGACTTCACTGAAGGTGAAATGTGGAAAGATATGCTGAGCTAGCATCTTGGCTGAACAAGCAATTTGAGGCAGTGCCATGACTGCAGGCCTTTTAGAAGAAATGCATTCGAGAGGTAATTGGGAAAGGCATGGGTAATTAGACCCCCAAACAGTATCAATTTTTTGGACTGCAAAACCAGAGGAAAAGTAAATTGGTAATCACTAAGAAATGGTAATAATGCAGAAACAAAACAAAACCAAAACAACACTAAATCAGCACTTGAGTAAGACATGCCTTGTTTTAACTTTTGCATGAATAGAACTATGAGCCCATCCTGAAGTGGATGGTATATGGACATGAAGATCTTTACACATGTGTGCCTTCTTAGGGTATGGTGATATGGTGGAAACTGTCTGAGCCTAAGTATAATCAATGGTCGACAGTGCTGAGATTTGGAAACATCTAAAGGCATCTCATTCTTCTTTATTATAACATCTCTTGAGGTGGGGACAAACGAAGACAGAACAGAAGATCTCCAGGCAGCCTTTGTTAGAAGTTTATTCCTTTAGCTAGAAAACTTGGGGAGGAGAGGAAAGCATGTGCAACTAGGAAGATTGAGTCAGGGTAGGAATAGAAGACGAGAGAGAGAGAGAGAGAGAGAGAGAGAGAGAGAGAGAGAGAGAGAGAGAGAGAGAGAGAGAGAGAGACAAACATAAAAGAGAGAGCCATTAATGATTTGAAGAGAAAACTGAACCTAAAGAAAGTTCTAGAGACCTACAAGACTGCCGCCAATTAACAATTTGAGCAACAGTGGAAAGGCTACCGTAAATGCCCTTCCTGGATAGTTAGATCAACTACTAACTTATCCACCATCATGGAGCCCTCATCTAGTAACTGTTGGAAACAGAAGCAAACACCCATAACTAAACACTGAGTCGAACTAGGATCCCGATGGAGAGGGAGAGGACAAGACCAGGTTGCAGAAACTCATAAAGAACAAGGAGGAGCTAACTGGCCCCCAGACTGATAGCTGGGAATCCAGCATGGGACTGACTCAGGCCCCGTGAATATGGGTCTCAGCTAGAAGGACTGAGCAGTCTAAGGGACCGCAGACAATGCAACCAGGATATACTCCTGGTGCACAAAAGGACCTTGTAGACACATTCCCCCATGGAGGCATACTCCCTTAACCTAGAGACAGGAGAGAAGTCCTAGTCCCTAATTCAAATGACTTGACAGATCTACATGACCCCACCTGGATGACATTGCCCTACATGCGGAATTGGGGTGGGGGAATGGGAGGGTGGTCAGGGTGCATGTGAGGGGAGAGAGAGGGTAAGAGGGAGGGAGGGAAGGGAGGGAGGTAAGGATGGAGGGAGAGAAGGAGGGAGGGAGAGGGAACTGGGATTGACATGTAAAAAAAAAAAAAGCATTGGTACAGTCAATGTGGAGACAAACAAAAAGACATTGCTTTCGAATCTAAAACAAGAGCTTCCTAACTGTGACAAATAAATGCCACCAACACACACCCCAGTTGAACAAAGAAGAGACTCAACAGAAGAGGCATGCTCCATTTTCTCTCCATGCTCACCTAGCTTAGATACAGAATACCTCCAGTTCCTATGGAGTTTGGGAAATGAACAAACTATAAATACAATATACATTGTCCCATGTTTTATCAAGCATGGACCACTTGAGAAAATGAATGCTAGGAATCACTTGTCTAATAGCTGAACCTTTGAAAATATCTTCTTATTTTGTTATTTTGCTTATTTTGCTTAAAAGCAACTAATCAGGGTTCACATGGGCTCACAGAGATAGAAGAGTCAATTGCAAGGCCTGCATGGGTCAGCACCAGGTCCTGTGAATGTATGTTATGGTTATTAGCGTGGTGTTTTTGTGAGACTAACAGTGGGAGATGGTGTGGCTGACTCCTTTTGGCACTTTTTTTCCTTTTGTTGGGCTGCACTGTCCAGCCTTGATATGGGGACTTTTGCCTTGTCTTATTGTATCTCGTTTTGTCCTATTTGCCTATCATCTTTTGGAGACTTGCTCTTTTCGGAAGAGGAAATGAAGGGGGAATGGATCTTGGGAAAAAAGTAGGAGCTAGGATGAGTTGAGGGAGGGGAAACCAGGTTAGAGTGTATTGTATGAGAGACGAATCTATTTTTAACTCACCGATAAAAATAGGTGGATTTAAACAGCACTTACATGATAGGAAGTTTCCAAAGTTAATCCTACTTAAGATCTAGCATATATGGCCACCAGTCTCTAAGGAAACTTAACAATTTGACTCCCTCCCCACCAAGAATTGAGGCATCATCTTAATCACACTAAGTAATTGACATATATCATGCTCAATGCAAAATTATAGAAGTCTAAAAGTCATATCCAAGTTTACACATTCAATAGTTATTGTTCTTCAGCTGTATTTGTGGACTATGAAAAATTTCAGAGATAGATCAGTTCCTGCTGGGGTCCATCATCTAGTCAAGAGCTATTTCTCAGAAGAATAATAAACAACACAGACAGTTGTAGGTATTGGGTCAAAAATACCCAAGTCTGTGCTGTAGTTAGCTTCTAGGGTCTTATCAAGGCTCCAGGTACTAATTATTTCTGCCACTGACCTGAAAGACCCATTGGATTAGTTACATCATACCACTCAACTAGCAAAGTAGTCCACATAGCAGTCTCTCTACATGTTGCAGAGCCTTCTCTTATTTTAAGTTTCACTCAAAGCTAGCAGAGTTTTTATTTAATTACTTAGTAAAAGTATTGAAATAAAATATCCAAGTGAGAAATATGCTGCATTTAGAATGTAGAGGCTACCTAGGCATTTGGTTTATTTTTAGTTCTAGAAGCTAAAATGGATTGGCTTATTCTTCACCTTAGAAGGGGTCACACCAAATGATGCACAGCCCCGGGACTCCAAAAAATTCACTGTTGTAGAAAGCCCCTGAACTTCTGTGAATGTATTTTCCACTCTCTGTCACACAAATGGCCCCCTGATAATATTAGATAAGGTATTACTTATGGCAAAGTCTGATTAGCATAATATCACAACTATAATTGCAATATAAAAGAAATATTTCTAAAGACAAAAATTAGAGAATCCACATACAACATAATATACATCTATGACTTAAAAAATATAGAGTTGGATATTTTTGAAGTCATGTTTACACTACTTAAGTGGCCAAGAACCTGAGACTCTTCTGTAAGGATAAAAGGAAGAGAAGATTTATAAAATGAGTAGTTGGCCTAGTTTGTTATCTATTATTATAACATGATCATATAACATATGGACATCATAATCAAAAGCAACTTGGAGAGGACAAGTGTCGCACTTGCACATCCTGATCATGGTATATAACTGCAGAAGTCAGCTTGCAAAGGGTTACACCACCCTTAATCTACAGTGCCTCCCACATCAATCAGCAATCAAGAAAATGATCCAAAAGACTTTCCTACAGACATATCAGGTGAAGATACTTTTTCAAATGGGATTCTATCTTCCAAGTTGACTGTGGCTTATACTGTGGAGTATAAAATAAAATAACAGAAAGGAATCTACATTATTATAAGATGTACAGTTCATGGGTCTGTGTATGCTTATAAATGAGTGATAAAATTGGCTCCATAGTTATAGTTTCAGGGAAGTCAATATTTACTAAAAACCTAGTTTTGAAGACCTGATACATATATTTATTTAAAAAGAGAAGCATGGATCCAAAACATTTTTATTAACTCCTTCTCTTATGAGAGAGGTGGAGAACAAAGAGAGAAAGGAGAGACAAAGACAGAGAGACAGAGGGAGAGAGAGGGATCTTATACAGAACATAATAAGGAACTTATTAATAGTAATATTGACTTCCAGAAGCAAAGTCTTCTGCCATTGAGGTTTTAAAACAGTAAGATATATTCCAGAGATGTGACTTAAGTAGAGACACAGCTATATTTTCTAGTATATAATGTATTTACTCATAACCCACAAGTGAAAATGATTTGTAGATTCAGAATAGTTAGTGGGATGAGGTGTTATAAACAACAAGTCTAGTGATGCTTAAAATATTTGTAAGGAAGGCAGGACCTGTGGGGACTTTATAGTGTCATGTGAAAAAATGGTCAGCTGCTTACACCTTCAGTTAATGTAATTCCAAGCACACTCTCAGGCTATAGCAAAATGTCATTTTGGTGAAGAAAAGTGCATTATGTAGCCTCTTAGCTTTCTATCTCTTTTTCCAGAAGCAGAACATATCACAAACATCCTACCAGTAACACAGATTCTTAGCTCAGTGAATTATGCTGTGCACAAAAGTCTATTTTTGTTTTAGTTGAAATAAGCCCTTGTGTTTCCTGAAGCTAAATTACAATCACAAGCTCTACCACAAATGGCTGCCTGTAAAGACCACCTATGGACTCTCTGGGAGTTTGCCTTATGTCTGCATTGTACACTCACCAGAAATAACTACATCAGTATGTTAATTGTTTGACATGGTCAGAGGATTGAATTAATTCTGAAGTAGTCAAAAAAAAATCTAAAATCTCTGAAATTAGCATTTGTTCTGACTATTTTCCATAAGAAAATGTAAGGTATGTGTTGAACTTTCTTTATTAAAATTCTGAGGGCAATCTCATCTGGCTCTTTTCTATCATTTTTCTGATTCTACAGCTCTGAAATTTGATGTATTCACTATTCAATTCTCATCAAGATTTCTGAGAAGCTGTAACCTAAATCTGTAGCTCACATCTGAAGAGGAAACATATCTAATAGTACAGAAGAGAAGGCACTAGACACTTCTCTAAAGACTTTGGGTTTTCATTGATCAGATACTATCAAAGGTAACCCATTTTATTCTACATCTAATGTGATGCTTAGTCATATCTCAAATGCATTGATCATATTACTTATTTATAAGAAAGTAAGATGGACAGAATGTAATTTTAGCATTTAGGAGTCTGAAGCAGGAGAGTTCTAGGGAAGGCTGGAGTACATGACAAGTCCTTATTGAGAGGGGGTGGGGCATAAAGTGTGAATAAGAACAATGGGCACATTCTTATGGATGGACCATGCATGTCAGCCAAGAAAATCTCAAAAACTTAGTGGATAATATCAAGTGTTACCTTATTGTCACAGACAGTATTTGATTTGTAGTATCTCATATACTCATTAATGATTGTGTGTATCCTCTACTTTTAGTTCTTTTATATTGCACGTGTTTTATTAAACCTTCTCACCTGAATGCTACACACACATGCACATACACACGTGTACACACGCACACTCACTCTCTCTCTCCTGTGTATACACATGCATATGCACACATATATACACATACATACAAACACAAAACTCAACACTCTAAGGACAATATATTGCAAATCAAGTATTCTCTATGGCAATAGAATAACACTACTGCAATTTTTCTTGACTTGACTTGCTGTAAATAGGTAAAACTCAATAAACTAGGTAAAGTCACTGTCATGTAATATGATTCAACAATATTACTCAGTTGAGCCAGATGCCAGAACACTGAACAGCTGTCTGCCCTAAGATAAAGACAGACAGAATGGATAGCATGGATCTATATATACCACAAGCTTGTGAAAAGATTAATAAAAGTGAAATATCTAAGGATACTTGATGGGGGATGTCATTCTGTAAATATTTTTTTCTTATTGGTTAATGAATAAAGCACTATTGGCAAGCAGGTAGGCAAGATAGGTTGAACTAGGAGATAAGGAGGATTCTTAGAGAGGCAGTAGAGAGGAGTCAAGATGTAGGATGTGGAAGAAGAGGTCTGAACCCTCTCTCCAGTAAGATAAGGCCACATGTAAACACTAAGATTGATAGAAATGAGTGAATATCGAAGACAGAGCTAGCCAATAAGAAGCTCTAGCCATTGGCCAACAGTTTTATAACTAATAGAGTCTCTGTGTGTTATTTTGGGGCTGACATGGCTATGGGACCAGGCTGGCAGAAAACTGCTCATAACACATACTAGTAGTAGAGACTTGAAATTTATGTAATTTATAAATTAAATAGTACCACTGAGCTATAATACTAGTTCACAAAGTACACACACACACACACACACACACATATATATATATATATATATATATATATATATGTATGTGTGGCAATGTATGTGTGGCAATTATGATGGGGCCTCATATAGCCCAGGCTAGCCTTCAACTTAATATATATCCAAGGATGACTTTGGATTCCTGAATCCCCCTGGTTCTGTATTCCTAGTGTGGGAATTACTAAATAAACCACTACTTGGGGTATTTGACTATTTTTTATTACAAATGTAAACTTAAATTAGCTATTTTATAGCTAACTCTCCTTTTTTAAAATATGACAATTTTTAAAAATTATATAACCTAATGTTATATATTATTTTTTCACTGAACAATATTAAGAATATAGGGACCCAGATGTGGTGGGATGCACTATTATCTCATCACTCAGTAGACTAAGGAAGAGGATTTGTAGATTCTAGATAAGGTTAAGCTACACATCAAGACCCCAGACTAAAATAAAAAGGAAGAAACAATAGCATGAGTGCAATTTCCAAGTCAATTCCAACCACAATTCTAGGATCAGTTTAGGAATTTAACAGCGGCTGGTTGACACCAGGTTGACAGAGACTCATGCAGTTTTGAGACAGCAAGGAAAATAAAGACGCAATTACAGCTGTGGCCTTCATTAATTATCATTAAGGGTTCATAATTATTGATTTTAGCACTATTTTCTGGATATTTTTAAGATTAAGAGTTACATTAGCTTTATTTTAAAACAAGAAAAACTCACACATACTTACAAAAGAATTTAGACAGCATTCCCTTGAACTCTTCACCCAGCCCGAACTTGTGTAACTGTGGGACAATACAAAGCCAGAGAGCTAACAAAGCCAGAGAGCTAATGCTTACACACACTGAAGTTTATTCATATTTACCCACTGGAACACACATGCATGTGACATATATGCCTATCTGTCAGTCTGGAATCTTCATGCTTTTTTGGCTTATAATTTTCAGCACTTGTAAAGTGTCGTTCCAAAGATTTCTGGAGTCTACAGTTTCTGATCACATAACAGCTGTTGATACTGCTGAACAAATTTGTAAATGTTGAGTTGCTTCTTTTCACTGTTTCCAGACTTTGTTCCTAGCTTGTAATAGTCTTTAATGTGTCTGGGTGTGGATCATTTGGAGTTTACTTTATGTAAAGTTGTAATTAAGATTAATGTCCTTCAGATTTATAAAACCACCTCTATACTATTCAAATACTCCTTCTGCCCCATAGTCTTTATTTGTTGTAACTCCTTGTGTTAATTTTGATAGAGTCGATGTTATTCTATGTGCCTCTGTGTCTCTTCATTCTTTTATCTTTCTATTCTTTAAAGAGGATAATCTCAACTGCCTCTCTTCTAGTTTGCTGATTTTTGTTTGTTATATTTATTCAGATTTTCAGTTAAGCTGTTGTAGAGAATTGAGTACATTTCAATCTCATAATTGCTATGTGTTTTTAATCAACTCTTCATTGTTATTCACTAATGGGGATAACATTGCTTTCTTGTTTGGGTCTTTAATAGCTAATTTAAAGTCTTTGAATAGTAAATTGGACATTGAGATTTCAGCAGGCATAGGTTCTATTTTTTTTTTTTTTTACTGTGTTTAGGCCATACTTTATTTCTTTGCATATTGTTATTCTTTGTTAAAATCTGGATACTTTAAACAATAAAATTTGACAAATACAAAAATCTTTACTCCATTTCAAGTCGTGTTTTGTTGCTGCTGCTGTTGAGTGACATCTACAAGCTAATTTTGTAAAGTATTTACTCTTATTGTGAGTGACCTCTGAAATCTCAGCTCAGGTAGTTTAGTTTTAAGTTATTTACTGGATAGAGATTAAATTCATGGTGGTAATAAGCTTCTAAGTCTTTGTGAAGAGCCTGATTGGGTGGAGAGTGAAGAAGGTGCTTGACTACCTCACTTCAGCTAGTAGTTTACTCCCTCAATTTCTTCCTTCACTATCTACCCACCCCAAGGCCACCCAAAGAGAATGTGAGATCGCCTACCTCATTCCAGAACCACACACCTATATGCAATGCTCTATATTCCCAAGGAAGCTCAGGTGGCTACCTAAAGTATTTTAGTATTCAAAGTCCCCTTTGGCAAGCTCTTCCCACAGCTTCCTTTTTAAATTTCCAGTTGGCTGTTGAATGTGTGGATTTCCAGGGAACTCCCAGAGGGGTTCAGGGCTATGATACAGAAGCACCCAGGCAGTTCCAACTGCTACTCTAATCCCTGCTTTGGCCTCCAGACAGATGTACTCACGGTGAGTGTGGGCTATTGGGTTTCAAAGCTATTGCAGGGATAGGAATGGGATAAAATAAGACAAAGAAAACATTGCAAACCCCATCTCAAGATTCAGACATTTTCTTTGAACAAATTCTTTGTAAAATGGTTGTAAACTTTGTTAGTTTCCAGAAATCTGAAAAGTAGATTTTCAAGTATCTTTACCCAGTTTTTATTGCTTTTATGGACTAAAGAATATTTTTATTTGTTCTGCTGTTCCAAATAATGTAATATCTGCATTACCTTTATTGAATATTTTTAAATCTGTGTCCAAAAAGAGTTCCCCCTATCCCCTCTCTTCTTTGTTAACATTTTTTTTTGCCAGATACATAGTGTGCTAATTAAATTTATTGTCAGAAAGTGTTCCCTTAATTTATACGTCTGGGAGATACTGTATAGTATTTTTTGTTACTTGTTTGTATACTTTGTAAAACCCACCATTGAAATTAAACAGCCATGAAGCCACATGGATATTGCCTTCAATAGCTTTAATTTAGTTTGTGGTTTTATAGAATTGGTTTCTTTTGCCAAGCATGGCTGTGCAAATCCTTTAATTACATCACTTGGGAGGCAGAGTCAGAAAGATCTCTGCATTTGAGGTTAGCTTTGCCTATAATGTGAGTTCCAGGAAAGCCAGGGCTACAGAGAGAAACCCTGTCTCCAACTCCTGCCCATAAAAAAGAATTTGTTTCTTTCTTCTCACCTGTTCAAACACATGAGCATGAAGTTCATTTTCACAGCTCTCTATGATCCCTTCAGTGATTACAGAGTTTGTGCTAAGTTTTCTATCTAAACCTTTATAGAATCTACATGCATCCCTTCCCATTTTGTAAGAAGAAATAAAATATCCCTGGGCTTACAATGTTCTTGAAACAAAATGAAGGATTTTTTTAAAATTTATTTTATATAACAAAGTCCATTTAAATGAAAACAAACATTTATAGACAATATTTGGGAATTTGGGCATTGTTCTTTCCAAACTACTTCCTGCTGGTAAGGGGCACTGTCATGGGGGATTCAAAGAAGATTCATGTGAGAGGGTAAAAGGGAGGGAAGGAGGGACGGAGGGAGGGAGGGAGGGAGAGGGAACTGGGATTAACATGTAAAATAATAAATTAAATTAAAAAATGCTTTGACTCCAAAATTTAAGTTGAAGGACAAGTTACTGGGGAAAAGGATTTCTATTTTTGTTTCCACAGAAAATGAAAAGATGTGGATTCCTTCCAGACTAATGTGGTTTGATCAAGCCAGACCACCTGAAACAGAGTAGGAGGTGATCCTACATTCAAAACAGGTGGACAAAGCAGCCTCACAGACTACAGCCAGGATTTCTGAATCTTCTTCGAAAAATGAAGGTTTTAGCCTCTGATAATTTATGTATAAAGTGATGTTCAAATTCATTTGCCTTATTAATTATAGTGTTCATAAAATATAGAGTCAGTTAATATTTTTCTATATAAGATTCTGTGATGAACCAGAGTGTCATTAATTCTATAATACCATTTCTGAGAATAATTTCTTCTCAAGGACAAAGAAGAACACACATGGGGACATCTGTAGGTCATATAGAAGTGGATCTTTATGGTTTCTGCAATAATTTACTTTACAGTAAAGAGTACTAGATTAAAGACTTTCAAATAAAAGGATAATTTGGCCTCCTATTTATTGAGACATAAACAAATTACTCTTTGTCTCTTGTCTATAGGCCATACGATTGGTAAACACACACACACACACACAGAGGGAGAGAGAGAGAGAGAGAGAGAGAGAGAGAGAGAGAGAGGAGAGAAGTTATTTGACCTTTATCACATTGCTAAACGGTAGGTACTAGTACATTGGAGTAGGACTAAAGAGCATCATGCATATGCTGTTTATTGCAAGATAATTAATATAAAATTTATTTCTGAGAAAGAACTCATGTGAGGTAAAAATAAATCAACACAAGTATTTGAAACCTGCTATTTTTGTGTGTCAATGTTGGTACAGGTTTATCAACTATATTAACTCTTCTAATGCTCAGCATTTAATTTCCTTTTTATTCTCTGCTTTTTTATTTTCAATATTATTTCTATTGTGATCTCTTAATGTAGTTCCTCTTGCATATTTTGAGTTAATATTCTATATTTTTCTGGTTTTGTAAATAACTTACTGATTTGGTATCTCTTTCCCCTTTTAAAATGTAAGTAACAATCCTTTTGAGTAATCGAGACCCAGAATGTTAAAAAAAAAATGAATGCTTTCTTTCATTTGCATATGTTAATTTTAATCTTCAGATATGCATGCTCATTTGGAATACCCAAGGATGTCAGGACATTACTAAGAGTGTATGCAGAGAGACTTTCAAGGGAGTGGAGAAAGAAGGCATTATTAAATATAAGCAAAATGTAACTGAAAGGGTTAAGGGAGGAGAGGTAGAGAAGGGAATATTGTCAGGATAAATAGAAACTTACTACTGTAGAAAATCCCTAAAATGTGTCTATACATGGGCATAAGAAGAGTTTAAGTTGAGTTGTCATATAATAGGACAACAGTGCCCTGTATACTATAGGCTAACAAATAGAAAGTCCAGTGGCAAAGGTAGGTTAAGTGTTTTGGATTTGTTGGTCAATGATCCCGAAACATTACACATTCTTAGTGATGCTCTTGGTCAACACTCTGAACTGAAAGGTAAAGTTCCTTCTGATGATGACATCATATCCTTGAGACACAGAACATAGAGAAATCAAGCTGATCATGATTTAGACATTTCTGCCCTATTGGCAGGCTTTCATAATACTAGGACGCGCTGTACATGTTAAAGGAGGGGAAAAGTTTTCAGTAATCTTACCCTGTAATTAACTGTGTAAGCACCATAATGACTAATCTTGCAAGACCAGCCTACTAGTATAATAATAGCATGGATGTGACCATAGGTGTGACCAACCACTTTCTGATTGGGTTTATGTACTGCAGCACAAGATGAAACTTACACCTGGCACCAGTAGGTGCCATAGGTCCAAGGTTAAGGTTATATGTCATTGACATTTGTGGAGAACTTACCGAGGATTGATATTCTACTAAAGCCATATCCTAAAGACTTAACACTATATTCATATGTTATTACAACTCTCAACACTCATCAGAGAAGCTATTTACAGTGGATGGTGACTTACACCAAGACCCACAACTGGCCAAGGTACAGAGAGTTATAATTTTATTCTATTTTATAGTTAATAATCTACATTGTTTCTATTCTTTTTGATCTGTTGGGTATGTCACCCTGTAAAACACAATTTGCCACAGAAAATACTATATGACTACTTCAAAAGGATATATAGTCTACTTATATTAAACTGTTCAAAAAATGTTAATGGTGTTCCCAGTAACTAGTATTTTCAATATTTTCTATTCCTGTCAGTTTATTATCTAATGATTGTATTGCTTTTACACTAATGAATGTTAGTTTCTCTTTACAGGGGTTTTTTTTTGGCCTTTGTTTTACAGATTTTCAGAATGGAACATCTTTTAGATAAATATACCATTTGCCTATTTTATAGTCTGTCTTTTTGTCCAAAGTGAAATCCCCCCGACCGGAGTTCACATTATCTGATAAATTGCATTATCACGTGCATTTTTAAAAATTAGGTTTTTGAAAATATCATTTTCTGTGGCTTTGCTTTTACCTTAACAATATTGGTAAGTTTAAAGTACATTTCATAAAGGCAGGATAAAGTATAATAATTTTATTTCACTAAATTCTTAGACTTTATTTTGATTTATTCATTTTTTTATTCATTCTTATGGTCTATTTGAGTTTTTTTTAAGTTCTGTCATTATTTACCTCATCTAGTTTTCTTTTCAGTATAAAATAAGTATTTAAGTAGCAAGTGCCTAATTATTATTTTTGAATAATGTAATATGTGTGATCATGCGTGCGTGCGTGTGTGTATGTGTGTGTGTGTGTGTGTGTGTGTGTGTGTGTGTCTGTGTCTGTGTCTGTGTCTGAGTCTGTGTGAGAGAGAGACTGAGCATGTCCAGGTCATGCACATGAAGGTCAGGAGTTGATATGATCTTTCAAGCTTGGATTCCAGGGAGCAAACACTTGTGTGGAAAATGCTTTTACATGCTGAGCCATCTACCTGTCTCCTCATAATGTTTTGTTAATATACTTTAAATATCAGCACACAATACATACATACACACACACACACACACACACACACACACACAGACACCACTGCCAACAGCTATTGAAATTTTACCAACTTGAATAAAATGGGGAAATTATACTTCTATTTGGGCCCTTTTCTCACTTTTCTCGACACAGAGTGAACATCACTTCAGCTGATATAATTTTTGCTTTAACTCTCAATTGTAACACACGAACCTTGTAAATTGGAGTGTAGTTTGTTTAATAAGCTTCTGTTCATTTCTTTTCAGGGCTGCAGTCTTCTGCAGCCTTTGGTCTTTCTTAAAGGGAAAATGTGCTAACAATAAATTCTCCTGTCTTTTGTTTTCTTTTAATTAAAGAATCCCTGTTTTCTCTGATATATATATATATATATATATATATATATATATTACATATTGATCCCAGTTCCCACTCCCTCCCTTCCTCTCTCCCTCTCTTCCTCCCTCCCATGCCCCCACCACCACCCTCCCAACCCACCTCACTCCACATAGGTCTCAGCTAGAAGGCCTGGGCAGTCTAAGAGACCTCTGACAGTAAAACCAGGATGTATCCCTGGTGCACAAAAGGAATTTGGGAGCCCATTCCCCATGGAGAGTTACTCCATTAACCTAGAGGCAGGAGGGAGGGCCTAGTCTGTACTCCAAATGACTTGGCAGATTTTTTTTATTCTCTTTTTCTTAAAAGACTCTTGTGATAGTCATGAGAATAAAGGTTAACAACTGTCTTGTCCCAGCGCTTGAAAATATTCCACGTTTTCTAACCTTCATGATTTCTGACATAAATGATGCTGTCTTCTGTGTAACATTTCATTTTCCTCTGGCTAGGTTCAGGGTGTTTTTCTCCATTGTTACTTTTAGAATTTTAATTGTGCTATATCTTGGTGATAATTCCATAAGGCTACACTTATTACAGTTTTTAGAAATGATGTTGAAGTAAGGTTTATCTTTTGTTTATGCCTTTCACTACGTTTGGATGTTTCAGTTCTTTCTTTTGCTGCTTTCCTAGCTACACACACTTCCTTCTCACTTTCTGGGACTCTGGGCATTATATCTTGTGTCAATTATGTGTGGATTCCCAGGGTTGTCATCACTGATTTTCTGTCTTCTATCTATATTGTTCATACTGAGTTTGAGTTTAGTAGTCTCATTCTTGGTCATTTCTCTTTGCACAACTGAACCCATCTAACATATTCTTTTTCCTGATTTGGCTTTTAACTCTGCTATTCCCATTTGATTCGTTTGGCTATGTTTGCAGTAGTTTTGGCTATGCTGTCTATGATTAGCCACTGAATCATTTTTATGGCAGCAGCTGTTTACACTCATCATTAGCTAATCACATACTTGGTTGAACTCATTACAGGTGTCTGCTGATTGTTTTATCTCCTCTACATTACTTCCTGCGTGCTTCGTGCTTCTTCTATAATTGATTTTAAAATGTGTACTCTACACATTCTGTGTTAGGAAGTGATCAAATATGTTTACATCTTCTGTTACTTAGGCTAGTGTTAGGGTTATACTCTGGTATCTATTCAAAATTTGGCACAATGACAGTTTAGTTCCCACCTTTATATTAGAATGATGGTCTGCTTTCTCCTTCTTTTTTCTGTTTATTTTTATTTTTTTTATTTTACATAGCAATCCTAGTTCCCTCTCCCTCCCATCCTCCCATACCCTCCCCCCTGACCTCATCTAGTAGCTGATGGAAATAGAAGCAAACACCCACAGCTAAACACCAACTCCTGGAATCCAGTTGCAGAGAGGGAGGAGTGATAAGCAAAGTGGTCAAGACCAAGCTGGAGAAACCCACAGAGACTGCTGACCTGATCAAGGGGGAGCTCATGCAGCCCAGACTGCTTTCTCCTTCTAAATGCCTTTGAGTTCCAATTAAATTCCCATTGGTTCTCTTTGTAGAAGGTGAAGGGTCAGCTCAGAAGGTTTTTGGTGCTGAGAAATCTGGGAAGAACATATATTTTGTCATGGGATGTCTGTTAGGAAGTAGGGAAAAATAGAGGAGTCATCCAGCTTGCTGGTATCACTCCCTTCTATGATCAGCCACAAGACTGACAACCTTCACTGGTGTTTATTTGGAAAACGGTATGTGTGGTCTATGCCTTCATTGCTCTGCCATCAGAGAGCAAGCAGGTCAGTCCAGTGGACTTGCCTCTGAGACTGTGGTTAGTTGTTTCCTACTGGCACTTTGATGGATTTTCCTTTCCCAGTCTTCTGAGTAGAAATCACAGGTTTTCTTTCTTGACTATATTTCCCTTGGTTTGAGTTTCTGCATGTATGCTTTGTTTTCTTTATCTGTACTTACTGGTTCCAGAAGTCAACTTTCTCCAGTAGTGTTTATAGATATAAGAAAATCACAGATCAGCATGTTTCTCAGCTCATCAAGGGCCAACAATGAAGTAAGTACAGGTCTTCCTTCAGGCTTCTAAGGTCTTTTATCCTTGTTAAATGATCCCCAGCATGTTTAGTATTATTTAGAGAAAAGACTAATGGACAGGATAGGAGCATTTTGTTTCAGAACTAGCAGCCAATATTTTTTAAAAATTTTTATTTAAATAAAAATCTTATTTTAGATACCAAACCCAGTTAACTCTCCTTCCCATCCTCCCATACCCCCATCAACCCCCCATTCCACCCCCCCACCTACTCCCTAAGGAGGGTGAGGCCTCCCATGAGGGATCATCAAAGCAGCCAATATTTTAATTATATAAAATCCTCCAAGGGTAATCTTTTCAGAAGCTTGTCAATTGAAAAGTTTAAGATTACGACCCAAACAATCATATCCTGAATTGAAAATAATCACTTCATCTATTTCTTTGATGTTACTATACAAACAATGTGTTTCAATAACTGAATTTTGTTATAAAACAAAAGAAACATCAATTAAATCTGGAGCATCTACTCAAAAAGTGTATCTCTTTTGTGGCATCCTTTATATTCTTTTGTAGAAATAGAGGGTGTCATAGAGTTGAACAAGAGTGGGAACACCTCGTGCATTTGTTAATATGTGATTATTAATAAAAAAATAGAGTGAAGCAAAACAAAGCAAAGAGGTACTACAGTAGATTGAACTGCCTCCAGTTTTCAGAACCTAACTAGAACATAGGCAACTAACAAAATTCTGAAATCTTAGTAAAACTTTACTTAGAAAAATAGAATTTAAAGTTATTGATGCCAGGGAAGGATGTGATTACTGAACTATTTAGTCAGGCAGTGTCACCCACTTTAGAAAGCTTAAATCTCAAGTAGGCCTCATGAGACATTGACGCCAACACAGAACTACGGATGTTATTTTCCTGACTACAGAAGATCACGTGTAAAATTTTCATGGATGTTTGTTCCTAATATTTATAGAAAACATGAAAAAAAACTTGGAATTTTTAGTAATGTTACAATTTTACTTTCATCTCTTTTCATTTATTTTGAAGGCCCATTTTGAGGCATTTGCTGGACAGCGATACTATCAAAACCTTTTTAGCATGCTTTTATACTCATTGCACAAATAGGCAAATAATTGGTTTGACTCAAATACAAATTTAAAACTTTAAGATGGTTTCTCAAAACTACTTGAGTTTTTTTGAGCGAACAATTAGCTATTTTTCCAAGATATAAGCCACATCTTATAGCAAAGGGCTCAGATGAATTACTTCATTGGTGTTCCATGTTTGAATCCACCCTGAAATAAAACTTAGAAACTTTGCAGGTCCAGCTAATGAGGCATTAAACTACTTAAATTTGTATGAAATGAAGTACAAGTTTGAGATGGAGGTCTATCAAGCCAGAGCTTTAAAGAGGAAAAGCTATCTTTGAAATTTCTTTCTTGCTTGCTTTCTTTTATTTTTTTTTATTAATTTGGCAGTAATCTAACCATGTTTTATTTGGAAAATTTGCAGCATACTCACATATATTCTTGAAACCACCACAGTCATATGCACACATGTCTGTACCTAAATATGCACACATCATTCATCCCACTATCAAGAGAATGAATAGATCCATTAACCTCCAAAATTTTCTCATGCCCTTTCATTTTTTCATGATGCTATATACCTGTCTTTCTCTGTCATCCATCTAAAAGCAACAGGGGTGTTATTGTCACTACAAATTCGATGACAAAATTTCTAGGACTTTTGCATGTGTCTATGGTACATATCAAAGCCACTGAACTCTCCTAGCTCTCAGGCCCCTACCCCAATACTATAAACTTCCAGACTTTTTCAGTGGTGAGGACACTTTCTTCCAACCATGCAGCTACATTCCTTTCTTTATAACCCATGAGGTTTTGCCTGCTGTTCATTCTGCTCACAAGAGAGTTCTGGCCCTTGCCATTCTTCAACCTTTCTTCCTGCTCAAAAAAAAAAAAAAAAAATGTAGTAGCCATGTCTGCTTTAAACTTTCCCAAATAAGCTGCTGGATAGCTGGATATGTGCTCTCTCTCTCTCTCTCTCTCTCTCTCTCTCTCTCTCTCTCTCTCTCTCTCTCTCTCTCTCTCTCCCTCTCCCTCTCCCTCTCCCTCTCTCTGTCTCTTTCTCCCTCTATTCCCTCCCTCTCTTTTTCTCCCTGCCTCCTCCACCCTCTCTTTCTCCCCCACCTTCTTGCTAATAAAATCCTTCCCATTCATGGTTCAATTAGTTTGGTGACTTCTTTACACCCTTGCTTACATTTTCCTCTGGGGGAGGGGGAGTCTTATGATTACATCCAAAAACTAAAATATCAATTAAGGAATATTAAAGCATATAAAATCAGCATACAAAAGTTTTTAGTGTTTATGGTGGTTTGAAATAAAATAGCACCCAAAGGAGGTGGCAACACTAGGAGCTGTGACCTTGTTGGAGCAAGTGTGTCACTGTGGGAGCTGGCTTTGAGATCTCTTTGTTCAAGCTTCATTCAGCATGACAGATAGCTGACTTACTGTTGCCTGTAAGATGTAGCACTCTCAGATCCAGCATCACATCTGCCTGCAAGCTGCCATGCCCTCTTCATTATCATACTGGACTGAACTTCTGAAACTATAAGCAAGGCACCCCCAATTCATGTTTCCTTTATGAGCAAGAGTTAACCTTAATTGAGACAGTATTTCTGCATATCAGTAACAAATAGATTGAAACGAAAGGCAAGGAGAAATCATGACTACAATTTGGGAATAAATTAAATCAAAGAGATGAGAGAATATACAATAGAAACTACAAAATGTCTATGAAAGAAATTGAAGAAAATATAAAACAAAAAATTGATTGAAAAAATCAGTATTGTTAAAATGTCTATGCTTCTTAAACACATTTATGTAGTTGATATCATCTTTATCAGAATATAAATTAAATTCTTCACAAAACTGAAACTGATAATTCCTAAATGTTTATGGAAGAATGAAAGTATTAATTAAAAAATTTGCATAGAAAAACAAAATGCTTTCTATTGTTATACAATCTGACTTCAAAATATACTACAAAGTTATAGTAATAGAAATAATATATCATAGACATTAGTCTATAATATAGAAACATAGACCAATAAACAGAACATGGCAAGTAGAACTAAGTCCATAATAACTACAGTCAACTTGTTTTTAATAAGGGTATTGGGCACATATATTAAAAAGACAATATTTTAAACAAATGATGCTAGAAAAATGGAATATACACATACAGAATAAAATTAGGCTACTATCTCACACTAATTACAAATACCAATCCAACCTCTATTAAATATTGAGATAGGAGATGTCAAATTATGGAAACATTAGAATAAAATATAAGGAAAATATATCAGGACATTTCCCTAGGTAAAAATGCTTTTGATAGAACCCTAAAAGAAAAGAAAATAAGCAGTATTTAAAAAAACAAACAGCAACAACAACCAGACAAAAGCATAAAGGGACAGCAATGGTCACACATAATTGTATCTCTGACAAGCAGTTAATTTCTACAATGTGTAAGGAACACAGCAACCAACAGGAAATTAAAACAAACAGAAACTTCATTTAAAAAAAAATGGATAGAGACCCGAATAAACACTGCAAATAAAGAAGGCATATAAATGACAACAATATTATTAAAAACATTTTAAATTATCATTCACCAGAAAAATGCAAATACAAACCAATTAGAATGGCTAAACAAAATAGAAAAATATGTGATGAAAATAGGAAGCTTTTAAAAACTGTTGGCGAAACAACCATGCCTTATTCTCTGATTTTAATATAAATGTTTTGAGTTTTATTTCACAATGTTTTCTGTGGGGTTGCTATACTTTGCTTTTACTGAGATATTAATGAAGGTAGACAATTGGGGTCACATACTGTTAACAGGCAAATCAGAATCAATGTACTACACTCCAAGGACAGAATGTATCTGCTAAACCGATGTTGATCCAGTTGAACTAGATCCAGTTGAACTGTTGCTGTTCCTTCTGCTTCCCAGTCTGTCTTTTTATGGGTATTCCAGTTATGTACCCTATAATGGTAACTCTACCCTCTGGGCCAAGTCTTTCCTTACCATTGGCTAACAGATGGATGATAAAATCCCTGCAACATTTCCCCTTTTGTTCTAATGAAGAATGAAGGTTCTAATTCTAACATAATAAAGCTATATACTATATGAGGGAAGTGGGGGAAGAGGGAACTGGGATTGGTACATACAATGAAAAAAAAACTAAATTAAAAAAACTATATACTATAAGATCTTTTATTTAGTATTGTCCAGAAAAGCCCTTGCGTCCTTGTCCTGCTTGCTGCTATCATGTTCTTACTGTATTTGGCATGGAGTGATTATTATGTATTATGCATCTTTTCATTGATTTCAGATTTTTCAGTTTAGTGGAATATAGGAATATATATAGAGAATTTTTAAAGGTTTTCATTTTCTGAATTTCCTCAGTGTTTGTTGTGATGTCTCCTTTTTTATCTTAAAAGACTCCACCAAAAATGCACTACATCTGATAAACACAGTTTAAAAATGTAACAGCATACAAAAGAAGTTAACACACAAACATCAATAGTCTTCTTATATACACACAACAAACACACCATAGGAACAAGGATGTAATGCCACCCATAATAAAGTGATTTTAAAAATCTAGGCATGAATCTAACCACGGAATTGAAAAATTTGCCCAATGAAAATCTAAAGAGCTGAGAAAATGAATTGACGATACACCAAAATTTGAAACAACAGTCCCTGCTTATGGATTGGTAGGTCAAATAGTCATACTATCAAAAGCAATCTATAGATATAAATAATTCCTAGTCAAATCCTAAAGCAATTCTTCAGAGAAATTTAAAAAAAAAAAAAAAACTTCAATTCCATATAGAAAAACAAAAAACCCAAAAATAGCTAAAAAAAAAAAAAAAAAAAAAAAAAAGAAAAGAAAAGAAAAATTCCTGAATAGACATAAACAAAATAGTACACCATCCCAGATTTAAAGATTTGGTATGAAAGTTATAGTTATAATACAGCACAATAATATTACAAAAATAGACTCATTGATGTCATAGATTGAGGACCCCCACATAAACCCACACTCTTACAGACATCTAGCAATCCCACAATCCAGCAATATATACAGGAAAAAAGAGGTCTTCAACAAATTGTCTTGGTCAACATTAGATAGCTACATTCACAAGAAAAAAAAAAAAAAACTAGATCCTTATCTCTCCCTGTACAAACCTCATCTACATATGCAAGAACCTCAGTGTAAGAACCTGATAATAATGAGACAATAGAGAATACACTGAAGCTCATTAGCACAAGACTTTTTGGCACAGGTATCAACGCCCACAATAGATTGATGGGAACACAGGAAAACAAAAGGCTTTTGCAAAGGAAAGAGAGCTAGCTTTCAAGTGAAGAAGTAGCCCACATGATGGGAAAAATGTCTTTATAACTACAAAGCCATATGAAATTAGCAAAATTCTAATTTAAAAATTGGAAAGGAAGTTAGCACAACTGTTCTTGAAAATTGCATGGAGATTCCAGAAAAAAAAAAAACTGACAGAAGAAATAAACAACAAAAACAAAAAACAAGGAGAAGGAGGAAGAGGAGGAGAAGGAGGAGGAGAAGAAGAAGCCTGCCACCTGATTCTGGACATGAATCTGAAGGAACTGAAATCAGTTTGTTGGGGAGGCACCTGTGCTCCTAAGATTACAACTTTAACACTGTTCATAATAGCCATGATAGAGAACCAACATAAATGCCCATTTACAGGTGCTACAAGTCCTGACATTGGTAGCTGTGTGGTGGGACCTGAAAGACATTCGATTAGAGGAAATATGTCAGACACACAAATATAAATTCTGCATAGTATCATTTATATGAATACTGCTGTTCATTAGTTAGGTTGTAAAATTTAATTATATGGTAAATCCAAAGCAAGTGAGGTTGGTTGTTATAATCAACTCTTCAAGACAGTTTAACAATCAATCTGGATACACAGTAGAATAGCAGGCTGAAGTCTTAAGTGACCCCAAGCTGTGTTATTGACTGTGGGGTCCAGATAAAGTTCCAGTCTCTTAGATTGTACAAGATATTTTTATCATAATACATTGCCATAATATGTCAATGAAAAATAAAAAATAATATAGACAAAAATCAAAGAAGTAGATTCTGAGAGTAAAATCATTTAAAAGAAACTGTAGCTTTTGGCATTACTAAGGCATTAACAAACATCTGCCAGTTGCCTTTGGATTTAACTGAGAAAAATAAATTGGATGATTATGCCACTGAATGTACTAACAGCTGCTCAAACAGCTGCCTGAACACTTGTGTGCTAAGCAATTTCATACGCACAAATACGTATGTGCATTAGAAGGAAGGGAATGTATTTTGCTTCAAGAGTCTTGGCAAAGAAAACTGAAATCCAGCTTGCATTCCTTTTACCAACTTCTATGTTGGGGGTAGTACCTACCAACCACACGATGTTCATCTGAGGACATTTTAGCTCCTATGGGAGGTTGTTCTATCCATAAAAGGGCTCTATTTCCAGTATGTGCAAAACCCTGAAAGGTGATCCTGTTGATTAAATTCAAGTTAGTACCCAGAAGCAACCATAGTGAGATTTTGGAGTTTCCCATAAATAACCTGGGAGCAGTATGCTCCTGTACATTCCAGCCAGAACAGATTAGCCAGTTCTATGGTAAGACAGGGAATGGGAAGAACGTTGCCAAGATCTAGTGCTTTAATGAAAGTGAAAAGCCTTAGTCAGCGGTTATCTTCGGCAAATTGCTAAAGACAGGTGAGACTAAGTGTGCCAGGAGGACATCTAATAGGAAATGCCACTGCACAGCAGATATCACATTCTCTGTAACTTGGAGACCTACAACCTCCTAGAAATTAAGAGTCCAGACCATCATTTCCTCAGAGCCCCAACGCCAACTAAATTTACTCCTGCTTTTCTCTAAGTATAATATGATTAAATAGTGTCGTATCTGTCTCTGCTGCTTAGAAATTGGATGCAGTATTTATATATCCTGATTAAATGGTAGAAAATTAAAAAAAAATTTTATTGCATCTATGTTAGAATTATACCCTACACACACACACACACACACACACACACACACACACTCAAACCACTAAATGTAGCTAAATGTAGTGACTGGAGAGATGATACCCTTTTCTGCTTTCCATGGGCCACATGTCCACATACGCACATACATACACATAATATTAAACATACAGAATATATTATTTGACTTTTACTTATACATGTATTTCTTTATATTTTTCTGACTCTAAAAATGTAATTATATAAATTTTAACAATAAATCAACTCTAGTTTATAGATCTTAAAAATCACTTTCTTTTTTTTTGTAAATCATTATTTATTTGTTACACTCTAAAACACAAACTAACATGTTTGTAGAACACAAACCTACAAGTTCAGCAAGTATACAGAGAAAGCAAGTATCCAATGCAAATACAGAGAATGCAAGTATCCACCTCAAATGTAGCCCATGCATCCTATTGTCAGTTAAAGGCAGTTCATGGTCCTGAGTAAAAATTCCAATTGCTCATGTCACCACTGTTTTTTACTCTTTGCACAGTGTGTGATAGCTCCAGGCTGTGGTAGAAAAAAAGATGGAATATTCCATTTTGTTTTTTTTTTCCTTTTATGACAAACTACATATATATATATAACATTATATTGCAACATATTGATGCATTTGTCATTCATTTCTACTTAAATTATTAAGCACTTAAGCTTTAGATGTAATAATTGTATGTAAGGACAAAATTTATTTTAGATATAAAGTAACGGAGGGAGGTGAGATGTGCTCTGCATTTCCTGATGACAACTGTGTCCTTATACAAATAATCAAAATGAATAACTGGGGCTCACAGTTCAGTTTACTTTTGTATGAAGAAATGATTATGGACGTCTGTAAAGAATGTCATCAATTATGTAAATATGTATTTCCTTTTAATACAAAGTGAAATTCTGTGCCAGTGAAACAAAGTCTGAATAATTATGAGTTTCTTTTATCCCTAAGATAGTTTATCCAGGTGTGTTGGATGCTTTGACATAAATAACTATTTTCTTCAAAGCAAATATTTGGAAAGGTTTTAATTTTTTTTTTTTTTTTGTAGGTCAGTATGCTTTTGGATAGTTAATGTATCTTCATTGATTCCTTGAAAAAAAAAGGGAAGAGATAGCATGAGTGAGGGGACACAAGGCTGTGGCATCCTCATTTATTTCTTACAAGCCAGTTTTTAACCTAATACAAGAGTGTTTATTGTCACTTGAAAATTCTTTAGTGGAAAAGTGTTAGGATGAGTGACCAAGCAGAAGTTACTTAGACAGTACTCGCCATACAGCTAACCTATCATGATATCGTCAGTATCTCTTCCAGAAGGAAGACAGTTAATTTCCACACATGTGACCAATTTTTAGACAGCATCTGGAAGAACAGGTTTTTTTTTTTTTTTTAAACCTGCTTTAGAATCAGTCACTTTCTTTTTTTTCCCCTTTGATTTTTTATTTCATTTTATAACCCAACCACAGTTCTCCTTTCTTAGAAACATCATAAACTATAAGAATTAAAACAAAGTATTTGTTATACAAAGGTAAAAATAAAGTTTGGGAATCTGAAGTTTTCATTTTATTAGGAGAGTCACCAGTATTTTAGAAAATGTTCCACTTTAAAAGTCAGTTTTTTTATTGTATAAATATTTAAAACTTCAGGAAATGAACTACATTTCCAAACAATGAAATTACTGATTATCCACCTATAAGAGATAAAGTTGGCATCTTGAATTATATTTCATTACATTTTAATTAGGAGGAAGAGTATCCTCACGTGTACATTAAAAACAGCTTACCTGGATTGGAGTACATTAGAGGCTCGATGTACCCTTTATCATCATTTAAGTCATCTTACCTAGAATTACTCTTGTTTAGCTGTGGCCACTTCACTGATGGAAACAGTCTAAAGGAAGAATGTTTCATTTTCTGCTCATGTTTTAAAGGATACACTTAGGTTTTAATGGTGAGAAAGGCTTGGTTGGCTGCAGGCACAGCTTATGGCAATGAGCACATCAGTGGTCAGGAAGCAGAAAGCTCTGCCTACAATAATGACCAACATGACAAGATATGCCCCAGGGTACAATATTGTCACGAATGTCATTGGAGTGACTCACTACTTTCTGACTGGAATTCAAGCACATTCAAGCAAAGAAGAAATGTATGCCTAAAGCTGTAAATATGACCAGTAATATAAGGATGAAGAGCTTATAAATGTGTCCCAGGGGTAAATCTACTACTAACATTTTGCTAAGTGGGCATAGTATCAAACTACACCATATATATGTATGTATGTATGTATTTATGTATGTATGTGTGTGTGTGTGTATGTATGTATACACTAGTATAGCTGTCTTACCTTATCAGACAAGTTGCTTTGTTTGGTGGATAGTGATTAAGAATAAAACTCACAACAGGTCTAAATAAAGTATATCTGTATCACACTCCTCCCTGTGATTCTGGGACTAGCATGGGAGAGGAAAAGGAAAGACTGTAGGAGTTAGCAGAGAGAGTGAAACAGTGCCTTTTAAACATGACAAGACCTCAGATCTTCAGAAACTGTGGCTGCTTGCACAAGATCCACCCAACCAATACATGGAGTAGGAATGGGTTCAAGAGTTCCCACTACTCACTGAAGAGTTCTTGACAATTAATGACTTCTGGAGAGGAGATTTGGTTTTCCTAGTAGGTCAACTACCCTGTGGTGGATGGCCATACACATATGAATACAAATGAACTTGCTGAGTTACCAAATAAATAAATAAATAAATAAATAAATAAATAAATAAATAAATACATACATAAAATAAAATAAAATAAAGTGCCCCAAATTAGGATGGGTGAGGGGAGTGAGAGTTAAATTGATCTGAGGGAAGTTAGGAGGAGGAGTGGGGAGTGATTCGATTGTATATTTTATACCTGTGTAATTTATCAGCATAAATAAAATACTACATTATATATAATACATTAAAATACTTCTTAAATAAATGCTTCTTTGACAATAAATAGTAAAGCTTCCAATGGGAAGTAGTTTAAAAATTTACAGACCTATAGGAAATCAAATAATAATTTAACATTTGATTTATACAGTTTTCATAAAAGTACTCTTCTTCCTTCCTGCTTTCCTTCCTCCTTTCCTTTCTTCCTTCCTTCCTTTCTTCCTTTTTTTTATACAGTCTTACTACATAAACCAGGTTGCCTTTAACTCCTAACCTCTCTGCTTCCTCATCCTCCTAAGTGTCAGTACTGTATCATACAGCACCACACCTGGCTGTATAAGGACAGGGCTCCTTCTGTTTCCTTATAGAAACAAAGTACCAGACCTGAGAGCTTCTGAGTTACCAGGTACTGATTTTATGCCATTTCACTAGCAGCTGTAAACTATTACTTTAAAATTTTTTAAAATATTAATCATGTATTACTTACTTAACAATTTTTCATGGGTTAAACTTTTATTTAAAAATGATTTTTTTCTTGATTCAGAGCATAATTATGATTAGCTATATACTCTTCAGGATTATATACTACAAAATAGTGTGGTCTAGTTAAACGGAAATAGAAATTAATTTGGTAAAACCTGGTAAGAAATTTCCCTTAAAGTCACTTAAAAACTGAACTGAAGCCAATAGTTCTTACCTTGTAACTACAAAGTAGCCCCTTTACTCTCCCTCCATCCACACAGTAAGATTTTCAGTTAGCCAAACTCTACTGGGATTTTGCCAAGAGACTGACACATTTCCTGTAATTACTACATTTGGGGTATTTTTCAAAAAGAAATGAGTAAAAGATTAGAAATGTGTATGTATAAGATGGTATGATAAGTGGTATAGCTGTGATACTTTTTATCATTTGATCACGTTCTGACCTTGGGTGCTGACTGCTTTGGTTCTTGTCTTTGTGCAAGCCATAGGGATGTTTTCTGTGGTAGGTTCCAGGTTCACGCTTCCATGCAATGTTCCTTTACATGTATTGTATATACCGGTTTCTTTTTTCCTTCTTCAGAGTAAAACTCCACAGGGAGAACTGTTACCATGCTGACACAGTGAGAGGACTTTGTATAAACCCTGTACGATTCACATTTTTATACCCGTGTAAGCACAGACTTTTCCAAGCAATTAACAAAGAGAATGGTGTTTGCAATTCAACTGACTCACTGCCATAATGCTCTGCTTGCTGCTCAATGATATCAATTGCAGAAATCAGCCAGCCTTGAATAGGCCCATTTTACTCCCACATTATCTATAAAATTGAATTTCATATATCATCACACAGTTTATTATGAATGATTCTAACAAAGATATCATAAAGAAATAACTTCAAGTGGCTAGCAAATTGCTGTAACCAGGACTCTGCAAAGGAAAGAGGGTAAGCATGGTTATTTCTCATGTGAGAAGTCAATGATAAACACTCAGAATAAGAACCTAACTCAGAGGTGATCTAACATTGCCTGGAAGTTTACTTTCTTCTGTCTGATAAAAGTGGGAGCAGGTGTGTGATGGGAGATTTCCTACTGTTTATATGTTTTTCTAATGGGTTGATGAATAAAACACAGTTTGGCCAATAGAGGCAGGAAGCTAGGACTAGGAGACAAGGAGAATTCTGGGAAAGGTAGGCAGAGAGAGGCCTAGAGGAGATGTCATATAGCTGAAGATGTAGTAACAGTTCAGATAAAATCACTTGGAAATACTTAGATTAATAGAAATGGATTAATAATTAAGAGAGAGCTAGCCAATAAGAAGCCCTAACCATCTACCAATAGTTTTATAATTAATACCAAGTCTGTGTGTTTGGGCCTAAAGGGCATTGACACCTGGTGGGAAAGAACCTCCAGCAACAGGTGTGTCTCTAATTGCTTTACCAGCTCTCTAGATTCTTTTCCTCCTATTTCATTGCTTTGTCCAGCCTCAATATGTGGGCATTTTTGCCTTGTTGTGTTGTTTTATTTGTTCTGTGTGGTTGTTGTCTCTTGGAGGCCTGCTCTTTTCAGAAAGAAAACAGAGGGGTGGTGGTGGATCTGGGAGAGAAAGAAGGTTTGAGGAGAGGGAGCTGGGGGGGGAATGGAGGGAGGAAGAGCTGTGATAGGGACGGATTGTATGGGAGAAGATCTATTTTCAATTAAAGATATAGAAAGAGGGAAGAAGGAAAAGATTTTTTTGATTGAAGGCACTTAGAGTTTCCACTGGCTTTGAGAAAGTTTGACTGAGAATTCTAATTACAAGAATTCTCCACAGAATTCTAATGCCTTGAGAACTTTCCACTGGCCATGCAGTTTCTTCACCTGGAATTGTAAAAGTTAGGGGCATTACCTTACTTTCCAGGTACATTTGTTCAATTTAAGGCTTAGAGAACACTCTCAAGTGGCTAAGTATTGACTCTTGTTTCCACCTTGAACTAGACCCTACCTGGATTCCCAATTCTTCATTCCAATATATAAACAATCAGCCTGGTTGCAGGCTATTCTAAAAAGCTCTCCTGAGAGATGTCATACCCAGTTCAGAGGAAATTTCTGTCTAAGTCTGTACTCAATATACACTGGGCAAATAGCTACTGCTGGCCCAGATTCAGAGGTTTTGAAATTATAATATCTAAGCTGATTTAGGTATTTCAGTAATTCCACAAAATGGAAGGCCAGTGTGGTCATGAGCCCCTCCCCCATATAACTCACTGTTCACTTTAATTTTTCCCAAAGGCCTGGATCACAACATTGGCCCAGATCTACAATGCCCACCATTTCTTCTGTACATCCAAACTAGCTTCTTTATAATTGACCCTAACTAAGATAGCATGAATCTTGTACCTTATACCTCTGTTGGCTTACATTTTTTAGCCTATTATTCTATCCCTTAAATACTTGAAAAGCCTGCTTGCATTTTAATAGATAAGAGTCTGCTCAAATCTGCACACACACACAAATTGGTCATGGATAGATTTATTGCGGTAAATAAGGGTCAGGATAAACAAATAGGCCGAATAGATGTTTATTCAGGGAGAAATAACTTACAACCTAGACAGATGAACACCAGGAAATTGTTTCTTGCTGCAACATTTTTCTCAGTTAAACTCTTTGCTAGAGACAAGCAGATATTCTCGCGGCTCCTTTAAGGGAAGATTCCTTACTTTGAATAAGCGGGGAAAAAAAACACACAGCTTTTAAATAACTCTGCTAACAATTTATTGGTGTGTATGAGAGATGGCAATGGCAGTGACCACATCTCCAAGCCGGCAGCATGCTTTCTGGGTGGCAGCGCAGACCAAGGCGGTGAGCACAGCTTTCCATGCTGGCGGTAAAAGTACCCGCCACCATCTTTGGTAAACCGCGGCTGACACAGCTATGACTTTCATTTTAACAATGTTGTTGTTTAACAGATAAAGACTCATGGCCAGAAAAAGATAAAGATTTACAGTAGAGACATTAAGAAAAGGTGCTAAAAGTTTACAGTGTGTTTAAAAAAAAAAAAATACATAGGCTTGGGAGAGAAAATAAAATGGTTTTAAATAGACAAAGAGGAACTGGGTGTGGTGGCACACGCCTTTAATCCCAGCACTCAGGAGACAGAGGCAAGCAGATCTCTGTGATTTCAAAGTAAACCTGGTATGCAGAGTGAATTCCAGGACAGATAAGAATTACACAGAGAAACCCTGTCTCAAAAAATAAAAAATAAAAAGTAAAAGAAACAGAGTAATAATAAAGCCACATAAAGATGAAAAGCTCAGAGAGAATCTGGTTACTGTATGCTATTGTGTTGTCTCTACATTGTTTGACTGCTGAGAAAATAACAACAACTGATAAAGGAAATGCTGCTGGATTAATTCAATTTATATATTTTAAAAATGCTTTGACTCAAACATTTAAGTTCAAGGACAAGTTACTGGGGAAAAGGATTTCTATTTTTGTTTCCACAGAAAATAAAAAGCTGTGGATTCCTTCCAGACTAATGTGGTTTGAGCAAGCCAGACCGCCTGAAACAGAGTTCCTGATGATCCAACATTCAAAACAGCTTGGACAAGGCAGTCTTGCAGACTACAGCCAAGATTTCTGCAACTTCTTAGGATCCCCATGACAGCGCCCCCTGTCAGCAGGAAGTAGTTTGGAAAAAACGACGCCCAAATTCCCAAATATTGTTTATAAATGTTTGTTTTCATTTAAATGGGTAATGATCGCAGCCAATTATTTTTAAAGGTAAAAAGGGAATTATGGTATAGATATGAATACTTTGTTTTGGAATGGATTTTCATTTATTGATACAATTTAAGGTCAATTTTGTCATATGTATATTTCTCCTCTTGTTTGTATAGCTCATTTAGAAATATAATGTATAATGTAGTACAGATTATAGATAATTACCTATGATAGTCAAAGCTTAGAGTTTAGTTAGGGTTTTCAAGATACACAGAGATGTATTTAAGATAGATAGGAATTCTTCAAACCTTTCAAAGACCTACAGAATATGGCATTTAAAATGATTTAGGGTTTTACTTGACAATGAGACATAATTGCTCCTGGTAATACCACCCGCACCAGAAAGGAAGATGGACATCGAAGAAATGCATTATGAAGTTTGCTTCCAATATGGCAAGACTAGCCATTTGGACAAGATACTGCTCTTGTCTGGACTGTTTGACTTTATGCTGTATAAACTGGACATGCAGGACCCACAGAAAAGTGACTGCTGATTCACGATGGACATTGCTACAGAGTTCCTGCTTCATGGAAGAGTCTGCGAGACAGTATGCAGGACACAGAGAAAAGTGACTGATAAACTGCCAATATAAGAAGACAGTTTAAAGTTTCCTGCATTGCTGAAGAGTCTGCCAGACACACTATGGCCTATGGACTGAAGATGGAAGATTACAAAAGAACTTTGGGTGACCAGGCAGTGAATTGTCTCTGTCATTTCTAGAGTTTATACTATCCTTCTGTGGTCTTTGAGGGACTTGAAGACAGAGACTTATGGTTACAGTTTTCCTTAGTATTAAATATAAGTTACTTAGACTTTAGACACACAAAGATATGATAGATGATGGAATATTTTCTTCAAATCTTGCTAAATGTTAATGGACTAAATAGTGTTAACTGTGATTCTTATTTGATAACTGTTATGTGATATATTTTGCTATGTTAAGGTTAAAACCCTTCTTTTTATTTAGACAGAAAAGAGGAGATGATGGGAGATGTCATTCTGTATATGTTTCTCATACTGGTTAATAATAAAGCACTGTTGGCCAATAGGAAAGGAAGATAGGAGGGACTAGGAGACAAGGAGGAAATAGGAAGTAGGAAGGAGGAGCCAAGATGGAGAGTCTGGAGAAAGCAGTATGCCGCCAGCTCCCCGGTAAGAGAAATACATAGATCAGCAGAAATGGGTTAATAATTAAGGCAGAGCTAGCAGATAAGAAACAAGTAACCGGGCCAACAGTATTGTATCAAATACAGAGTCTCTGTGTGTTATTTGGGGCTGGCGCAGCGGCAGGACAAGACCGGGCGTCGGCGGGCAGAAAAACCGTACACGTTACATAGATTGGGTTTAGTCTTCCAGAAATTCAAATGTCTTTTGAGTATAGATAATGTTGAAAGATTGTTTTCATAATAGTCCACTCTACTGACATGCCTGGCTCTGGGGTGGGAATTTTTCCCTGCCTGCTTCAGATACAAGCATATTTGTTTAAAAGTTTACTCCAAAAATTTTATTCTGGGTCAGATGATCCACAAGAATCTGTGATAGGAAATAGGAAGTTAAAACAGAACAGCCAAGGATAGGACAGCATGAGATTTATAAATGCTAAAAAAAAAAAAAATAAACTAGCAGGCTTTCACCCCAGCCACTGACTCCTGAGTCATGTTGATAAATAGAATGATAGAGATTTGATTTAAAACTATTTTTGCCAGGCCACTGCCTCAGTAGTGGGCCAGTACCTGTGAATCCACAATTACTGGCTGAAACAGCAGTAAATTAAGGTACAGCCATTGTTCCTGGGGAAAAACAGCAGAAAACAAAGTCATAATGTTCATGAAAAATAGGACTTACAAACATCATATGTTTCATGATTAAGGTTAATAAATCCTTAATGTTACAAAGGACAATTCTATCAAGTTAACAGAAACTGATATAGAGATGCATGCCTAGCTGCTTATGTCTTTTTTAATTATGTTCAACACCAAGCTTTATTTTTAATTTATTTTTTTTTATTTTACACATCTATCCCAGTTCCCTCTCTCCCTCTCCCCACACTCTCATGCCCCCCCACCCAACCCTCCCATCCCCCACCCCACTCTACAGGGTGATGCCTTCCAGGAGGGGTCATCTAAATCTGTCAAGTCATTTGAAGTAGGGACTAGGCCTTTTCTTCTCTCCTGTCTCTAGATTAAGGGAGTATCCCTCCATGGGGAATGTGCCCCCAAAGTCATTTTGTGCACCAGGGATACATATTGGTTCCACTGTCCGAGGTCCCTTAGGCTGCTAAGGCCTTCCAGCTGAGACCCATGTTCATGGGGTCTGAGTCAGTCTCATGCTGGATTCCCAGCTATCAGTCTGGGAGCTAATTAGCTCCTCCTTGTTCAGGCCACCTGCCTCTATGTTTCTGTAGCCTGGTCTTGTCCTCCCTCTCTGCATCTGGATTCCAGTTCAGCTCAGTGTTTAGTTGTGAATATTTGCTTCTGTTTCTATCAGCTACTAGATGAGGGCTCCATGATGGTGGATAAGTTAGTTGTCATTCTCATTATCAGGGAAGGGCATTTAAGGTAGCCGTTCCACTGTTGCTCAAATTGTTAGTTGGGGTCAGTCATATGTCTCTGGACATTTCTCTAGGTTCAGTTTTCTCTTCAAACCTATAAGGGCTCCCTCTTTTATACTATATCTATCTATCTATTTATCTATCTATCTATCTATCTATCTATCTATCTATCTATCTATCTCTCTCTCTCTCTTCTCTGTTCTATTCCTCCCCTGACTCAATCCTCCTAGTCCCACATGCTTTTCTTTCCTCCCCTTCTCTTTTTCCTAGTTCCATCTCCACTCACTGCTCCTCCACTCCCCATATGATCAGGAGATCTTATCCCTTTCCTCTTATGTGAGGGACCTTATATGAATATCTTAGAATCCTCCTCGTATCCTAGTTTCTCTGGCAGTGTGAATTATAGGATGCTGTTCCTTTGTTCTATGCCTAAAATTCATATAAGAGCAGTACATACCATGTTCCTCTTTTTGTGATTGGGTTACCTCATTCAAGATGGTTTCTTCAAGTTCCATCCATCTGCCTGGGAATTTCAAGATTCAATGCCCTCCCTTATAGGGTATTCTTCCATTATGAAAATGAGCCACATCTTCTTTATCCATTCTACAGTTGAGGGGCATCTAGGTAGCTTCCAGTTTCTTGCTATTATAAATAACGCTTCCATGAACATAGTTGAACAGATATCTTTTTTGCATGGATGAGGCCACAATCACCTTGGTACCCAAGCCACACAAAGACACAACTAAGAAAGAAAACTACAGAACAATATCGCTCATGAACACTGATGCAAAAATACTCAATAAAATACTGGCAAACCAAATCCAAGAATACACCAGAGAAATCACCCACCATGACCAAGTAGGCTTCATCGCTGGGTTGCAGGGATGATTTAACATAAACATCTATCAACGTGATCCACCAAATAAACAAACTGAAAAAGAAATACCACATGATCATCTCACTAGATGCTGAAAAAGACTTCAGCAAAATCCAACACCTGTTCATGATAAAGGCTTTGAAGATATCAGGACTAACAGGAACATACCTACACATAATAAAAGCAATATACAATAAACCAACAGCCAACATCAAATGAATGGAGAGAAGCTTAAGGTGATTCATCTAAAATCAAGAATAAAACAAGGCTGCCCACTCTCTCCATATCTCTTCAATACAGTACTTGAATTTCTAGCCAAAGCAATAAGACAACAAAAGGAGATCAAGGTGATAGAAATTGGAAAGGAAGAAGTCAAACTTTCACTATTTGCAGATGATATGATAGTTTATATAAGTGACCCAAAAAACTCTACCTGGGAGCTCCTAAAGCTGATAAATGCCTTCAGCAAACTACCAGGATACAAGATAAACTCCAAAAATCAGTAGCCCTACTTTATTCAGACAAAAAAGGGGCTGAGAAACAAATCTGAGAAACGTCACCCTTTACAATAGCCACAAGCACCCTGAAATAGCTTGGGGTAACACCAAACAAGTGAAAGACCTATATAATAATAACATTGTGGCTCTAAAGAAAGAAATTAAAGAAGATACCATAAAATGGAAAGATCTCCCATGCTCTTGGATAGGTAAAATAAACATAGTAAAAAAAAATGGCAATCTTACCAAAAGCAATCTACAAAGTCAATGCAATCCCCATTAAAATCCCAGCACAATTCTTTACTGACCTTGAAAGGATAATAATCAACTGTATATAGAAAAGCAAAAGACCCAGGATAGCGAAAACAATCCAGTACAATAAAGGAACTTCAGGAGGCATCACCGTTCCTGACTTTAAGCTCCACTACAGAGCTATAGTTCTGAAAACAGTCTGGTATTTGCAAAAATATAGACAATTAGACCAATGGAATCGGATTGAAAATCTAGACATTAACCCACACACCTATGAACACCTGATTTTTGACAAAACAGCTAAAAGTATATAATGGGAGGAGGAAAGCATCTTCCACAAATGGTACCGGCACAACAGGATGATGGTGTATAGAAGACTACGACAGATCGATGTCTATTGCCATGTATAAAACTCAAGTCCAAATGGATCAAAGATCTCAAAATAAATCCAGCCACACTTAACTTCTTAGAAGAGAAAGTGGGAGGTACCCTTGAACAAATTGGTACAGGAGACTGCTTCCTGAGCATAACTTCAGGGGCATAGACACTGAGAGCAACAACTAATAAATGGGACCTCCTTAAACTTAGAAGCTTCTATAAGGCAAAGGACACAGTTGACAAGACCAAATGGCAGCCCACAGACTGGGAAAAGATCTTCACCAATCCTACATCTGACAGAAGTTTGGTATCCAAAATATACCTTGATATCTACAAAGAGCACACAGGCTTTGACAGTGATGATTGTGGATGTTTTTTTAAGAAATTCCAAAAGACAATGTTTATTAAAACACATTTAATTTGGTTGTCGTACTTTATAAATTATGCCTCTAAAATTACCAATATATTCTTAAATAGAATGATAATAGAATGATGTTAAGTAATATGTTTCCTTCTGTCAGTGTGTGTGTGTGTGTGTGTGTGTGTGTGTGTGTGTGTGTGTGTGCTGACCTAGAGACTGTACAACAATAGAAAAGATGGCTTTATCCTTCTTTGTTAATTGAGTCTATGTCATGGAAAAATTGTGTTTTGCCAATTTGACAGGAATGACTAATTTTATCTTTCATCTATTGATTAAGAATATGGAAGGAAACTGTTTTGGAGAAATTTCACAAATTTTTGTTAATTTTAGAAAAGTGTTAATTTTGGAAAACTGTAAAATAAGTCATGATATTGTAGAGTATTCTAGAAAAGTCACTGTTGAATGAAAAGGAAGGCAGTCACTATAACTAGGAATATTTTTCAATTGAAAAATAAAAATAATTTCTTCTGGTACATATAATTTAGAATTATGTTTTTTCTTTATGTGGCCTGACAATATAAAATATATTTACTGTTTATAGGTATAACAATTTGGTGTTAACAACAAATATGTATTAAGTCATGTTCTCCAATATTAGATATGATCATTTAAGGTAATAGTTCCAATTTTTAAGTGTTTACCCTTTCAAATTGTTTCCAACCCACAATGGCATTTACTTGGGATAATCACTAAATAATAATGGTTATTGTTAATATTTGAACAAAGATATACGAATGTCATCATATGTGAAAGCAAGGAATGCCATTATGACACTTTCTGATCAGATTCTTTCCTTAGATGCTGACTTTAACTGATTTCCTTCACTCAGCTTCTAGGTGTTTGTTCCTTATGCAGAGGTCTGACATAAATAGTAATTACAGTTACCTTATCCTTCTACAGAACTCGGGTTCATTGTCCAGCCAGTTGTACAGTTCTTTTAACCTTATATTAACATTATATTTAACCATATGTTATACTGATTCTTGTTATTTTTAGTGTAGAAGTTTTCCTCCTGTAACTTTGTCTCTTAGTGTTCCCTACAAAATTGCACAATTTTCTCCTGACATGTTCTGGATCTTTGCCAACTGTTAATTTTTTTCATGGTCCCTTGGATGGACGCTTTTCTAAGACTCTAACTGCTCCCTAAATTGCCCTTTTTGTCATCCAAGAAAAGATTGGTGCCTGAAACCCCTAAAAGCAGCTTTGACCTTTGAAAAAGGAACTAATGGGCCATGGGCCATTCAACTCACCCCCTTTCTTGCCACTCTGGATATTGCTTTTGTTACTTAGAACTAAAGCAGCTAGACTGAAGCCTCCTTGGCATCAATTAACCTTTCTATTGGCTTAATTTCCTTCAGGACCAGCCCAATTCCTTGACTGCTATAGTACTCCACAATGAAAAAGGACTAGATCTGATTAATGAGGGGGGATTTGTACTCTGTGCTATGAATATATTGCTTCCAGACCAGCATCCTACCTAGTTTAAATAGGATCTAGAGACAGAGATTTGAAAAAAAAAAAAAAAAAAAAAAAACATTCAGTCACAAGTCTCCTCTAAACATACGGGCTTCTGATTCCCCATCCCCTCTCTGTTTCCTCCCATGGGCCACTCCTTTCCTCTTTAGTATCCTCACACTTACATTTTTTTTCTCTGTCTTTTTAACATGTTATTTACTTAACTTCACTCTATACCCAAACAAAATGCTTCATGAAAATCTCCCAATAGTGCTTACCCTACAATACCTCAATTTTGTCCCTGATATATCTGCAGAAAGAACTTTTAGGAGCTGTGGAGAAATTGACTTAAAGAGTTCATCCCCTTAATCCTGAACTAGATATATTTCGTTTCATTAGTTCTGAATTTTCTCCTGTTCACTTCCCCTTTGATGTCCTGTAGCCCCCTGCTTCTTCTGATAGCTCATTATGTGTAATTGGTCCTGATAATTGGACTAGTCACTGTCACCTTGAATTAACATTATTGCCATTTTCTGTCACTGGCTCACTCTGCCTCTCAAACCTCTGCTTACAGCCCTCTAGTGATTATTTTTCAAGTCTCCTCAAGAATAAAGGACTACAAACTCATGACACATTACAATCAATCAGCTGTACACACTACATGACGAGAGCTGTACACACTGCATGCTCAATGGAACAATGACTAACAAAGACCCTGCAAGAAACAGCTAAAATACTCTTGCCCAGCATTTTACCTGCTAAATGACTATACTCCCCAGCTTCCCTTACAGACTATAGAAGTCATTCCTCTCCCTATAAGAGGCTGCATATCATCTCCTGTACACATTTTGGCCATCTTCAATATGGGTAACAAAAGTGACCCCCTTGCCCTGAATAAACATGGTCCCACCTAAGGTCAACCCAAACCTCTCTTTCTACCTTCCCTTTCTGTGTAGCTTCCTTAAATAATCTAATACAGTTATGAGACATTTCTTTTTTTAGGTATCAGAAGACACTTTGAGAACAATGTTGGGCAATGACAACATTTGATGTTGCACAGAATACATTTTTCATGATGTGATAGCCTGAGGAACTACCCATGGAGGCCAGGGCCAGAAAGTTATGATTTGGTTATGAAATGAATATAAACCCAATGAAATGGTTCCCATAAAATAAAGTATGTGCTTGAACATTCAATTGCAAAATGGCAGTGATGTTCATGGAAACTGTGTAGTTTTTGGAAGTGTGCCCTCGCTGGATAAAATATGTCCTGGGTTGGGTTTAAGGGTTAGCCTTGAGGTCTATAACCTATTCCATGGCCCTGATCTCTCGGCTTCCTCGTGGACTAACATGTAAGATGCAACCTCATGCTCCTGCAGACTAGAGCTGTTCTCATCGCCATGCCTTCCCCTGACATGGTGCGCTGAACCCTTGAACTAGGAACCCAAGAAATCAATCCTCTTTTAAATAGTTTCTCATTGGGTATTTGTGCCACAACAATAAAGAAATGGTAACTATACTCATGTACTATCATATTTATGAACTATGAGAGAATGATAGATCACTAGATCACAGGTATAAAGTATTCATGATTGAAATTGTGTTTTTACAGAGCCCTGATAGAGATTTAACTCCTTCTGCCACGTGAAGACAAAAAAAAAAAAAAAAAAAAAAAAAAAAAAAGTGTGAAGAAGCTGTTACCAGATATCAGATGAGCTAGCACTTTGGTCTTGAACATCTCAGCTTTATGAATGTGAATATTGAGTTTCTACTGTTACTAAATTGTACAATCTAAGATATTTTGTCACAGTAACCCAAGTTGACTAAGACAAAGCCGCAAACTCCCCTTTTGTTTCTGTAATCTGTTACTGAAGCTCAGATTGCGAACAGGTTTCTTCTGTTAACTGGCTCCAAATTAGATTTTGCCCTCAACTGCCCAATAGAGGGCAGTAGAGAAAGCTGGCTGGCTGACTGAGGGAAGGTGATCACTAGGCCTTTGGAGGAGCTTCCTGGCTCACTCTGGAACCCCTCTACCCTGCCCCCATACAAGGGAAGCTTCTCCCCACAGGAAACGTGGAATCCAGATAGACAGCTGCTTGGTCCTCCGACCCTTTAAAAGGTAAGTCTGACTCAGCTTTACCACCTGGGATACCTCATCAGGCCCAAACCTAAACATGAAAATTCAGAAAAACCTCTACCTTTCAGGTGGATCTCTGCTCTCTTATGTCCCTTCCAAAGGTGAAACAATATAGGTCTAGGGGAGGAAAAAATGGGGATCAATAAATTAGGTTTAGAGAAGACTGGTTAGTAAAAATGCCCACGGTTGAGTCATCCTGCCAAAGACAAGGTACCAGCATCACGCCCTAAAGTCACCGGTCGCTCATACTAACAATTTGACTAAATGAGCCTCCTCTGACTCACTGGAAAGTCTCACCCCTGTGTGCAGTGGTCTATGTTATCTCCGGGATATACAACTGGAATGGGTAAAGGGGAAGAGCTAATATTGGTCAAATGGGCCCCAGTAAGGGGCTGGCATATTCAGTGCAACTGTCCATGGCAACTCAGCCTTGCTTACTGGAAACCAAAAATTAGGGAACCCAGTTCCCAGATAGACTTAGAACTAGGCCATTTGGAGAATTCTATTTCCAGGCTGGAGAACTAAGTTGGCTGACTCAAGTAGTCCTATAGAACTGAAGGATGCTAGACCTCCTTTGTGTGAAACAGGACAGACTTTTCATGGCTTTAGGAAAAACTTACTGTTTCTATGCCAACCATTCAGTAGAAATTAGGAAAAAAAATCTTTCTATGGTCAGATCAAATCTCAAAGAAGGGGAAGAAAGAATATGTAGGTCATAAAACTGCTATCAGTCTGGGAACAGTCTTTTTTATCATTGAGTCTTGTAGTTTTTTCTTTCCTTTAAATGCTTTCAAGTATATCTGTGCAGGCTAGCACATATAAGTGCTTCCTGCCCATCTTCTTCCCTGGTATCCTCTTTGAGAACATATCAGCAATGCATCAAACCAGGACTAGTTTTCAAAGCATCGTTTATGTGCGACTTCCTTCAGGAGATTTTATTGCTCTTTTTTTTTCTATTTAAAATGTAGCTGGCATGTTGATGTACTCCTTTAATCCCAGTACTTAGGAAATAAAAGAAGACAAATCTCTGAGTTTAAGACTAATCTGATCTATATGGTAAGTTCCAGGCTAGCCAAGGCTATTCACATAGTTAGATCATGTCTCAAAAATAATTAACTATTTAATTAATTAACAAAATAAAAGTGTACCTGTCTTTAAATCCTAGCTATGCAAAATCTTAACTGTATGACTTTGTAGTCATTGTTTAACCTCTGTGTTCTTCAGGCTCCTCATATGTAAAAAATAATAGTGGTAAGATTTCTAATACTGCATGGTTTCTCATGCAATATTATAAAAATCAATGTTATGTTTATCTATATTTTAAGGATCAATCTGTTGCTGCTGTTACTGTCATAGCTATCTATTATAATATAAGTACCTGGCTATTAAATTGACAGAGTGTTAAGTCATCGTAACAAAATGTTACTTTTTTAACCAAACAATGTATTTTATTAATATATGATTTTGGGTTACATTGACAATGCTTAAAACAGGAAATTTGTGTAGTACAATGCTGATTTATTTTGATGTCTTTTGTTTTCCAAATAAGATCCCAACTATTCTGTTTAGTGGTGAATTTTTTGAGCCTATGTGAGCTTGTAGACAGTGATGCTAACTAACAGCATTATAGTTTACTTTCAACCTGGCAAGAAAGGGATGCCTCACCTTCCAGTTCCTGAGTCATCAGAGGGATGTTTCATGTTTCTGCAATATGGAATAACATAACATGTCTACATTACCTCTTGTCTGGCATAAATCCATCAGAGATCCTGGCATAATTCCACCAGAGAAATCTGTTTGCTATTCTAAAATAATATGGATATCTTCCCAGAAATAATTCCAGAGAGCAGAATTGAGCATATTCTTAGATTTTAGAGGGTCATTTTCTCCAGCCTTTTTTTTTTATGGATAGAACTTAAAGATCTTGTTATAAAAGTCTTTGGGGAAAATCATTCTCTGAAAATTTCTCTTCAGAATTACCTCATCTGAAAGCTATCTGTTGCCATATGTTTGCCTGGCCTGGATTCCATTCATTGAGGTACATTTTTCGGAGAGAAACAATGTTAAGAAGAGGGAGGTTCCAGTGATCAAATGCCAATGGCCTGCCTCAATTCTTGTTCAGCTTTTTAAAGCAACTCTGAATTCTCTCTTGTTTTATTGTTTAAAGCCACAAAGAAGGCAACATGATTAAGATCTCTGAACCATGAGTCCCTATTTTTGCTGTGAAAATATTGCCTCCTTTTTTTCCCCTTGAACAAAACCAAAATTCCTTTTTTACTCACAATACATTTTCAGTCTAAAATACATGTTCTGGCTAGTTTTCTTATGTTCATATCATGCTTATTTACTTGTTTGCTTCTCATTCTCTGATGTGGATTGGACCTTGTTGTGAAAACTGAAAATATTAATAAATAATAAGCACATGGACACCTTAGTCTCTGACCTGTAGTGTGCATCCACTGTGGAAAGACCTTGAAAGAAGGGGTGGAAAGAACATAAACTAAAGCAATGCATAAATAACATTCAGAATCTTCACTTTTGCCTGAAATCAAATTGATGATGGAGAAATTTTAATGGCAAAGATTTAATAACTGCAATGTCACAATTCAATTTATACAATGAATAAAAATGTATTTACTAAGAAACTGTAATTTGTTTATTTTTCCTCATTATGTGTATGAGTGTTTTGCTTACATGTATAAATGTGTATGATATGTGTCCCTAGTGACTGTGGAGACCAGAAGTTCATGTCAGATTCCCTGACAATTCTGCATTGCCTTTGGGTGATGGGAATGGAACCCTGTCCTCTGGGAGGGCAATATGTACTCTCAACTGCTGAGTCATTCCCCTGAAAATGTGTTTCTTAGAGAACTTTTAAAGATTTGTGTATACTGGTACACTCCAAAAGAAAAAAGAAAAGAAAAAAGGCTTTAAGAACAAGATTTGAACCTCTTACAGAAACAGATGGAAGCAGATGCAGAAATCCACAACTAACCATTAGGCCAAGCTCCTGGAATGCAATGAAAGTGAGGGAGTAGTAGTAATAATATTAACAAAGGAGCCAAGATCATTATGGGGAAACCCACAGAATCAGCTGACCCGAGCTAGTGAGAGATCACTGACTCTGGTCTGACAAATGGGGAACCTGTATAAGACTGAACTAGACTCCCTTAATATAGGTGACAATGGTGTGACTGGGACAATATATGGACCCACTGGCAGTGGGTCTAAAATCTAACTCTAATGCACACAACGACTTAGTGAAGCCCTTTCTGTATGGAGAGACACCTTGCCCAGTGTCTGGGAGTGGAGAGGTGCCTTGGTCCTGCCTCAACGACATTATGGGACAGATTTAGTCAGGTATGTCTGCAGAATGTGCTCTTTTGGCTCTGCCTGCAGCCTTCCTATACTTACTCCACAATGATAAGTCTTACAATGAAATTGGAATCAGTGATAAAACCTTGGGACACCCCTGACTCTGCTCTTTTCTGTAGTAGTTATCCATTTATATTGTCACTTTTATTTTATTCTCATAAACCCAGACCACAAAAACCATACATCCATCATCTCCATCAAAGAACTGATAAGCAGAAAATTGTGGTTGCCAGAGACTATGTTATTTCTTTGTATCTTGCTTGTTAGTGTGTGTGTGTGTATGCATGTATTTGTGAGCAATGTATTTGCACAGGGCAGAGGACAAACTTGTGCAATTAGTTCTCTATTTCCAGTTTTTCATGGGTTCCAGGAGTCAAACTCTAATTGGGGTTGAGGCAAAATCATTACACACTGAGACACCTGGCCAGTCCCATCCTCCTTAATACAACATCTGATTGGCTTTTAGGAATCAAAATGTGCCTGATTTGACATCATTTTCTCATTAATAAAGCCATCCACAGTTCATCAAGAATGTAGTCAGAGAATGGAGCTTGCCACTAGCTTACCATAGAGGTGTGGAGGTTTGTACAGACACACAGGAAGTAAGACAGCTGGATGGAAGAAGGATATAAACAGGGAGAAACAGGAAATCATTCTCTAGTTTGCTGAGACACTAAGGAGGTAAGGTGTACTGTGGCTTGCTCCTGCTCCCTGAACTCTCAGATTTCCCTCTATATGTGACTCTGGGTTTCTATTACTTACCAATTAAGAACTCCATTACACAAGAACATTCTTTTATTTGCTCGTAAAGATAGACATACTTCTGAAATTCTCTCTTTCATTTCCCATCTGGACAACTTGTCTTTAAAACTCATGGGTTTATGAGAAACTGCTATACATTTACATGCTGGGATAGCCCAGAGCATCCCAACCATAAATGACACTTTTATAATTTCGGGGATATTTTAAGGGATGTGTTTTCATCTCTTGCAGAATCTTCTAAGTATTAATATGCAATTCAAGCTAAAATAATGCTATTTTAGCTGAAAGAACTTAGAGTATAATGCATATTTCTATTTTTAAAGAGTTCTCAAACTTAAGAAAATTGAAAAAAAATCCACCATTAACTCAGTTAATTGTTATCACTAAAATCACATGAAAGACAAATTAGGGAAATAATGTATCTGATACACATAAACAATAATTCACTAATTTTAAGGTATCCAAAAATTTACCTAGAAAATCTCTTTATTCTCTCTCCCTCACACTTCTAGCTTCTTTTCTGAGCATGCTCAGTTTTGATGAGTACTCCCATGCTCTCCCATCTTCCCCAGGATTGAACACAAAGAAGTCAGTTATTGCCTGCTATCCTCAACGGAATCCTCTCTAATTGCAGTTTAAAATTGACTACTAATGAAAGGCGAAAATGAATGCAGAGCACGAGGGACAGACAAAAAAAAAAACGTAGCAGGATTCATCTGAAAATATACAGAAAATATGAAAACTAAGAGCAATCTAATGGATTATATGAATAAAATGTTACATAGCACAATCTGGAGCAAGTGGTTCGTGACAAAATGAGTAATAGTTGATGGAATTTAGATCTCTGTAGAAAAGGAATTGCATTTTTTTTTAAAACTGGGCCTATTTTTTCTCTTTTCCCACTCTTGTTAGCTCATTTATAAAGTGATGAAAAGAAATCATTGCAAGTACTGCTAAATGATTGAAGATGACTTCAGGGACACATCGAGCTGGCTCTCACTGCAGACTAATAGACAAATGCTAGAAGGAGCCCTGAGAGAGGAGTCAGGGAAGACAGCACAAAACGGAAAGAGGCATGTAAAAGACACTGCCAGGATAGAGGGGGTGTTCTCTGGGAGACATTACAGGTATTTCTTCAAAGCATCCACTTCCGTGAAATCACTGAACAAGGCACTTAGGAGTCCCATTTTCCTAGCTTTTAGTACTGTTGTAAACTGCAGTTTCATATTAACATCAATCTCTTCAGTTATTTCAATAATTATGCTTCCTGTTCTCTTTCAGCAGCCCTCATACGAGAACATCTTTTGTTTTAAGATTTGGGAGGAAAGTTTAATTTTAACAGTGGGGAAGCTGCTAGATTACTATAATCCTCATACATAGATTCATTTGCCAGTATTTCTGAATGAAAATGTGTAAGAATGAGTAAGAAAAGACTATTTATTAAGCATAGTTTTTGTTTGTATGTCTGTTTTTAGAAAGATAAAGATAATAATAGTTAATTTTTCTATGTTCAAAATATTATATTTAACCTATTTTGTTTAATACAGCCACCAAATTATTGGGCAATAAAATCAAAACATTTTGTCCTGTATTTAAAGGGTTGTACCCCATTTAAAAAATCATTGAGTGACCGAAAACAAAAGCAATTTTATTTAGTTATTCTGGAAATGCTGGCCTTAATTCTCCAAGCTGAATAATCTAATATAATGCAGTTAAATCCATTACCATTGATTTCTTTGTTCGCAAAACAGAGATAATCAGGTTTTCTTACCTGTTTTCTTGAGAACTATGTGGGTAAACCTATGTTCAGCCCCCTACACAGATAAAGTCTAAATAAGCTTCCATATTCTTGGTAACAAGTGTTGTGTATCTGTTTCTTCCAGTTTGATGCATTCCATTTGAGAAAGGGGGGGGGGCTCATAAATCTCAAGAAGCAATTGGGGCCTTTACAATACTAGACATTTAGAATGTTATGATCCATCGGGCTTCTTCTCAAGATTGTGTAAATTATGAACAAGTGTTGGGGTAGGGAGAACTCTTTGTTGGAGTTGCTTATGAGGTGGAGAGTAAGCTCCTGGATGTGGCTTTCATATGTCACCATCCATAATCAGGTGGGCTTAGCCATGATGTAGCTACATGTGAGTCACTTCTGCATCTGTAATCAACCTCTCATCCGTGGTTCTGTAAATAATCCCAAGAGGATCATTAGTTCAGGCAGCTAAACCCAAGGACAGTCACTTCTTCAATCTGCTATAGATGCCCTATATGGAATGAGCAAAGATTCTTCACATCTCCCAAAAAAAAGACAGAGCAAAGGCTGTGGGTCTTGAACCAAAGAGTTGGAAGATATTTTTAATTAGTAATAATAAAATAGAAAAAAAGTGGCCTTTTTTTGTACTGTGGTATAAAGGAATGTTTCTTAAATCTGATGTTGATGACTATAATTTATATGAGATTTTGTTGAGTGAGATTTTTACACTTATACAAACTAGTTATAAATAGTAACGTTGAATACTCAATATTAACTAACATCTCAGGGCATTGTTGTTTTATAGGAAATATTAAAAAGAAATCTCTAGTATATACTCATTAGTCTTCAATCCCTGGGAATTTCTTAAATTTGTTCAATCCCTGGGAATTTCTTAAATTTGTTGTACATGGAATAGGATGATGCAACCCACAACTGAATTAACAAAATACAACACAATGAATTTAGACTCTAGTTAATTCTCTTGCCTATTTTCTTCTTTCTATACCCCTGTCAGTTCCTGTAAGTCAGAAGGAAATAGAACCAAGTGGCCAAGCGGCCAAGCGGCGTGTATTATTTTCATCTGATGTTAGATTATAATCAGTTAGGTTATAATCAGCTTTTGATTATATCATAATACTTATTATAAAAGATAATCAGATATAAATGCTTGAATCTGAGGAAGCAGCACATTTTCATTTTACCTCTTGTATATGAGAAAATTCAAGATAATGGGGGTCAGTTACACCAGAGAGCTGCAAGGACTCTCATGAGCATGTTCTCATGAGGAAACCAGGACAAAAAGAAAGCATCAAGATAAATAAATAAATCACAAACTTCCATTATGAAGTCCTCTTCAAAAAAAACTAAATTTGATCTATTAAACGATCCAGCTATTCCATCTCTGAGAATATATCCAAAGAAAATGAGACCAGCGAGCTAAAAATTTATCTACTCCCCATGTTTATTCACATTGGCTAAGAGAGCAAATCAGTTTATCTGTGTATGGACTATCTGTGTATGGTTTTGATAAAATGGTACATTCTTCAACATTAAAAAAGAATAGAACTCTGTCACTCACAGCAAAATATTATGTTTAAAAAGTAGAAACTGAAAAAGCAGAGATTGTGTAGGTTAAAATAATGATTTAAATGCAGAAGATATGAGAAGCGATTATAAAGAAATCAGAGAGAAGGGAAATGAGATAAGAAAACAAAACAGTCAAGGATACAAGACTAACATCCTTCAGGAAAATGTGGCCTCCATAGCTCACAGTACCCTTTCATGTGTTTAATGAAGAAATAGAGTTGAGGAGCTAGAAGGCTTTAAATATAAAGGATGATAAGGAGAAAAAAATATTGCTTCACTAGCACACATTGTGTGCATGTATTGAAGCATCTCGCTATAACTTATAATTATGTATAATTATTTTGTGTAAATCTAAAAAAGCTAAAATGAATGCTTTACAAGGACATTTTTAAAAATACAGTTACTGTCAGTTTTTCAATATTGCATGATAAAATAATAGAACCAGTACATGTTCAGTACAGCCATGAGAAGACGTTTTGAACGGCCCAATCAAACTAATATAGTGGAGAATGTGAGGGGGAAACATAAAGCATGAGTCACTGCAGTGTAAGCACCAAGGAGATGACTGGTTACTTAGAATGCAGCCATGAAAACTAGCCAAGATGAAAGCTGGAGAAAGACAAAAATGAGAACAGTGGAGAGCTTCAGGGCCATTTCAAGCAAGGCCAAATTACTAGTAATTTAGATCTGCCATGAGGGGAAGAGGAACACAGAGCAAACACACATGGAGAGGTAGCTTAAATTCTTAAAAATTGAGTAGAAACAGTAGATCCACAGAGCCTGAAAAGGCCAGTAAGTCTTGAACACACACACACACACAAAATTATACCAGGGCACATCAGAGTCAATAAATTTAAAAACAGATATTAAATTAACCTGTAAGGCAGCCACAAAGAAAGCTTACATGTAATCCACAGTTGAACAAGTCATGTTCATACTGTGGCAAGGTGAGCCCAAGAACAGCAATATCTCTAAAATATCAAGAAAAGTCAATCAAGTTCAAAACATGCTAATAATAATCAAATAAAAATAGAAATTTTGTCAGAGGTACAAAACTAAAGTGATCTTACATTTAAAAAAGTGTGTGTGTGTGTGTGTGTGTGTGTGTGTATTTGTGTGTGTATGGGATTGCATAGAGCATGCACACATAAGTGTGCACACATTTTTCTAGGTAAAATAAAGATGACAGTAGTTGAAAATCTGCATCTGTGGGTGGAGATGGAAGAGTTCTAGAAATGGCAAAAATATAGATAAGATAACACACACACACACACACACACACATATATATATATATATATATATATATATATATACAGATAGATAGATAGATAGATAGATAGATACAAATATAAGACAGGTAGATGATAGATATTGTTTGATGACAAATATAAATAGACAATAGATCGTTAGATGAAAATTAGAGATAGAGAGATGATAGATGAAAATATCAAGAAGTTAGTTATTACTAAAAGATAATTTGGTGTTCAAAGCAAGCATAGCCATGTATTTAGTGTCTAAAACTGCAAAGATACAATATCCACTCTGGGACATTCTGCCTTCTGGTATAACTTAATTTAACTTCTGTACCTTTATTGTGCCCACATATATTTTATATTTATTCTATGTTTTAGCCCAAACATAAACAGAAAGGAAAAATATGTATCCACCTAAAATTGAGGAGGACAGGTTTGTGATATAAGGTTAATGGACTGTTGCAAACAACAAAATTATTTTTATTTTAGTTTTATTGAGTTAGGATTGACATACAGATATGTGAAGTACACGATTCTAAGATTTGGTATTCTCTTTCCCTGCAAAAATACAAGGAGCATGCTCATAAAATGAAGGTAAACATAGAAGGTTGTAGAAAGTGATGTCTCAATTACTCTAGAAATCAGAAGGTTATATTTAGGGGGGGTAGTGTTCCCCATCCAAACAACAAGTTATTTAAATCAGCTTTTTTTTTTTTTTCATTTCTTATTCTTGTGTTTTACAATATGGAAAAAGGTGGCCTGGTTCTCAAATAGTATGAAAAGTCTGATATATGACCCTGAGTGTGAGATAGCAAATAGTTCTATTGCAGTTCCCAGAAACTTGCAGAAGACAAAGTCTCCAGAGGAGCATAGCTCCTGAAGTTACAGCAAGCAGTGTTTTATCTCCATTCCTTCAATGCCATTCTCAAGTGGCAAATACCAATACCCAGATGACTCTTCCCTCTCTACAACTGGATTCCAGGAACTCAGCTCACTGCTTAGTTGTAAATCTCTGCTTCTGTTTCTATCACCTGTTGTATGATAGATATGCAGACGAGAGGAGTAATGAGCAAAGGGGACAAGACTATGCTGGGGAAAACCACAGAAACACCTGACCTGAGAAAGTGGGAGCTCATGAACTCTATCTAGACTGACTGCTAAAGAACCTACATAAGACTGAACTAGACCCCCTGAACATGGGTGCCAGCTGTGGGGCTTAGGCAGTCTATGGGGCCTCTGGCAGTAGAACCAGTATTTATCCCTAGTGTATAAACTGGCTTTTTGGAGCCCATTTCTTATGGAAGGATACTTTCTAGCCTAGAAAAACAGGAACTTGGGAGGGCCTGTCCTGTCCCAAATGATGTGACAGACTTTGATAATCCCCGATGGGAGAGCTCACTCTTTCTGAGGAGTGGCCTGGGGATGGGATGGGGAGATTGTGGGGAGAAAGAAAAGGTATGAGGGAGAGGGAACTGGGATTGGTATGTGAAATAAGATTGTTTTTAATTTAAGTAAAAATTAATTAAAAAATAAACAAACACCCAGATGACACCTGCATTCCATACAGATGATAATACAGGAGAGAAGCCTGAGTCCAGAGACCTCAAACATTTTCTTTTTTGCAAAGAAGTGTGTTCACCCTTTGCTCCAGAAACTCTGTCCTCTAAATCTATACTCACACAAACATTAGTGGAAAATGTGCCTATAACATTGGTCAGTCTATGCCGCAAGATGCCCCCCCACAAATTCAAACAACACCAAAACAATGTGTCCTAGCTGTACCCACCCTTCACTCTCCATCATCTTGACATCTGGAGAATTTCTCTTATGTCATTTGTACCATCCCTTTTCTCCTTCTAGCTCCTCCCATATCCCTTGTTCCCCCTCAAACTTATGCCACATTGTATTGTTGTCCTTACAGGTGTGCTGCATGCGTGAGTGCATGAGTGCATTCGTGTGTGTGTGTATTGTGTGTGTGTGTGTGTGTGTGAGAGAGAGAGAGAGAGAGAGAGAGAGAGAGAGAGAGAAAGAACACACTGCACAGCACCATCTTCCAAAATGTTCCCGAGCCTTAGGTGTAGGAGTTGTTTGGCAGCTGTACCAACTGGGACTGAGCACCCCATGGTCTGTACTTCTCTTCATTTTCACCAGTTGCTTTATGTAACTGTCACCATATGTTGTGAAGATAAATTTCCTTTGACAAGGAATGAGAGCTACACTTGCCTGTGGATATAAGGAGGACTACTTAGAATTCAGTTAGTTAGCACCTATGCTGGGTTAGTAAAGTGTAAGTAGTAGATTCTCCCCTGAGATTCATGAGAAGTGCTGAGTAGCTGGCTAGAGTTCTAGTGCTTGATTTCTCTCTTGTTGAGGCTGCCTTAAATCCAATCAGCCAGCTGTTGGTTACAGTTGAGATATGAGTGCCACTATTGCCTTCTAGTGATACCTTGTCATGATGGTCATTTGGATTTGCCGACTTTACAGCTGTGTGAAAATATTGGCTGCTTACTTCCTTAGAAACTTGCACAACATCCTCCCATACTGTGAAAGCTAGTTCTCAGGGAAGAGGAGTTCAGGTCAAACCTGGCTCAGACCCACTGAGTCCTGTGTCCAAAGGGCATAGTGTCTTCAGCACTAAGAACTTAACCTCTGCTTCTAAGGCAATCAATAGCAATAGCCTATGTAATTTTAGAAATCTCTGCTAAACTACAGGGAAGGGTGTTTCTAATGTCCTGTACTGGGATTTGTTAGCGTGTCTCATAGACAGCATTTTTAGCCCAAGTGGGATAGTTGCACTTTAACTATATATGTATATTTAAATAGACACACTTATACATTTATATATAACTTTAGGTGAATAAAATAATATGATTGCTTATGGGTTTTTCAGACATTCTTAGTGTTATTTGCTTTCCTTCAGTATTGATCTCCCTTCCCCAACTTAAGCTCTCCTTCCCATTTTTTCTATTCCCTTCTTCAAATCATGTACCCCAACTACTCATCTTGTCAATGCTCCTTCCACCTCAGCTCCCATGATACTTCTTACTTTCTCAATTGTGCAGTTACTCCAGTATATATACTCACATCTGAGGCTTTGGAGCTAAGAACCACAGATGAGAAAAAGAACATGCACTGTTTACCTTCCTGGGGCTGGATTACCTCACTCAATATATTATTTTCTAGGTCCATCCATTTGCCTACAAATTTCATGATTTCATTTTTCTGTACAAATAAGTAATATCCCAGTGTATATGCACCACATGTTCCATTTTCAATTAGTCAGATGAATAACATTTAGGTTGTTTCATAAAGTTGACATTTTACTTTTTCATTGGTCATTCTTAATGATTTGACTCACATAGAAACTAAACAAACCCGTATGATATGTCAAATACAAATCTAATTAACACTGCTTATCACAGGATGAAAATATTTTACAACAAGCCCAAGGGTTCTGGAACATAATATCAAATGTCATAAAATAATAGATTTTGCCTTTGAATGAATGTGTATTAATATGTTATAGCAGGCATAACAAAGTACTGTAAACAAAATATTGTTTACAAGTCCTGAAGTACAGAAGTCCAAGATCAAAGTTCATTTCTAGAGGTACCATTTCTCCTAAGATTCCTCCTTGGTTTAGAAATTATTGCTCCACCCCCATACACACGCATGATCTGTCTTCTGCACATGCATCCTCAGTGTCTCTATCACAAATAAGAATCTCTAGTCATATCTTAGGGCCTCACATTGACATTATTATCAGTGAAATTTCTTCTGAAATCCTCTCTTCCTTGCCTATATATGGCTGTCTTCACATGGTGCCTTTTCTGTTTGTGTCTGTGCCTTTGTTTTATAAACACAACAGCCATATTGTATTATAGCTCATTTTGAGGCCTTAGTTAACCTAACAATTTATTTAAAGAACATATTTCCAAGTGCAGTCATGCTTTAAGATTCCAATGGTTAGTGCTTTAACATACAAATTTGGAGGAGATACAATTTAACTTAGAAATGAGGTATCATTTTATTTGACTATGTCTCCTGACCTTTATTCTGCCTGAGGCAAGTAACAAGATAAATAAATAATTAAATTCTATTCGTTGTTCTTGGAGGATCATTCTATCAGCTACAAAAATCCTAGCCCAAGAGTTAAGGTTAATCTTAATGCCTTCCAGGACTTTAGCTAAAGCCAAAGACAAATTTCTCACCATTCTATTCAAACCGAATGACTCACATTTACACAAACTGCCAACAAAGGACGTGTTAAAGTCTGTCTCAGAAACTCTCCAGAGTAAACAATGTAGAGTGAGTTGAAGGAAACTCTACAGTCATCTAAGGACATAATCTACTGATAGATTTCGTTAAATGCGAATGGTCTCATGGTACAAATAGCTACATTTTCAGGAAGGAAACTAACTAATAGAAAGATCCAAAAAGATTGATCCCAAAGACACATGAGCTGACCTTGTAGAGAAAATGTTTACAGATGTCATTGGTAAAACAGGTTAGTAGTATCTGTGGCCTCCTACTTGAGGACACCTTAGATTCCCAGTTCCATTTAGTACTGTGTATTTGAAGGGATTGCATTAGGGCAGTCACTTCACAAAGATATGTTCCATGTTCCCTTGTACAAGCAAATGGGAAGTGGCTGCACAGATGGAGCTGTGTATGTATCTGGAGACAGTGATGAATGTTTTTTCATAGAGGGTACAGGAAAGTGGGGTTATCCCTTGCCTTTCCAATAGGCTCTTTGGTATAGTAGGGGAGATAATCAACTTAAAGTCAAAAATCCAAGCCAAAGCTAGTAAACCCAACACTGAACTGGATTTAATGGTGACAGCCTGGAAATGCCACAACACATTTTTTTTTCTTTGAGAATAAAAGTTTCCAGGTCTAAAGGGAAAAGGGAAAAAGCATTTTCTTTCCTGGAGCATTAGGGTCCAAAGTATTCATTTCCATATGCTGTAGTTATCATTTTTTCTCCACTGTCACAAAATGAACACATTTCATCCCAATAGCTATGACTTTACCATTCTCAATAATTCCCTAATCACATCTTGAACTGTCATCTATAAGAGTCTGTTACAAGAAGGGTAAGAGGATCTTTGTTAAACTTACAAAGGTTTGTTGTGTTCTGCCCTTGCCTTGGCCTTCAAGGTCTCTGCAGAACATGAGCTGCTGGTATATTCAACCAAGTACTTATTACTTTTAAGATCATGGACCGTGAAACCCCACCCAAAGAACCTAGATGCCTGGACCATTAATCAGTTTGAGTACACTAGACCCCACTTTTTGACCAAGTGGTACCTATAACATACACAAAGCAGACCACCTGTGGTTGAAACTAGAGGAAAAGAAGATGCCATGATATCAAAGAAAGACAAAATCAGAATCCCATAGCTTAAGTCTGCTCTTTAGAATTTACTTCTTTGTCATTATTGTTCTCTAATGCACTCATTTCCCAAGGCTGCTCTAGCAAGTGATCACTAGATAGTTTAAAACAGCAGAAGTCCATTGTGTCTCTTAAGATTTGAATATTAAATGTACCCTTGGGTTTTCTGTGTTAAAGTCTTTGTCTCTAGGAGGTGTGGTGGCATTGAAAGATGGTCCAGGGCCAGATGGTTTCAGTGCAGAATTCTACCCAAATTTCAAAGAAGAGCTAATACCAACACTCCTCAAGCTGTTCACACAATAGAAACAGAAGGATCATTACCAAACTTTTTATGAGGCTACAGTTACCCTGATACCCAAACCACACAAAGATGCAACTAAGAAAGAGAATTGCTGCTCAACAACCAGAATGTTATCTGGCTTCCAGCCATCCTGTTTGGTTCCTCTTCATTAGCACACAGTGACATAGATGGACACTCACTCCTATTCGACCCCGAATCTCCTGCTAATCTGATATATTTCCCTTCAATACCAACAGTGAGCTGACATGTGTTCTGCTATTCTCCTTCCAGACTGAATACCTTTCTCAACATGGTGTCTTTATCATTAATGTCAAAAGCTCTGAAGGATGTAAGATTGCACCCTACTGGCAAGTGTTTGCTTGCTGCTGTTTGAGAGGAAAAGGACATTGTTACTAGGGCCACAGCAAATGTAAGGCATGTTGACATGCAAGTGCAGAGCCTAAGTTTCCACAGAGTGAGCTCAGTGAAGGAAGTAGCATGAGCATGATCAGTGCATCCCAGTGTAGGCCAGGATGCTTTATCTAGGGAATCTCAGTGTCTGAATCCTTCACAGTGTGGAGCAAGCTCATATCTAAGGCCTTTGATTCACAGGGACCCATTCCTTTATTCCAAGACTCACAACACAGCAGGGGATGTGAGAGGCTACAAGACTGCCACCAACTAACAATTTGAGCTTCTGTGAAAGGCTACCATAAATGCCCTTCCTGGATAGTGAGATCAACAACTAACTTATCCATGGAGCCCTCATCTAATACCTGTTGGAAACAGGAGCAAACACCCATACATAAACACTGAGTCGAACTAGAACCCAGATGCAGATGGAGAGGACAAGACCAGGCAGCAGAAACACATACAGACAGCTTATCTGAACAAAGAGGAGCTAACAGGCCACCAGACTGATAGCTGGGAATCCAGCATGGGACTGACTCAGGCCCCCCTGAATATGGGTCTCATCCAGAAGTACTGAGCAGTCTAAGGGACTTTAGACAGTCGAGCCAGGATGTATCCCTGGTGCACAAAAGGACCTTGTGGACACATCCCCCATGGAGGGATAACTGCCTTAATCTAGAGACAGGAGAGAAGCCCTAGTCCCTACTTCATATGACCTGTCAGATCTACATGACACCAACTGGATGGCATTCCCCTACATACGGAATTGGGTTGGGGGATGGGAGAGGAGAGTGGTTAGAGTGCATGTGAGAGGGCAGAGAGTATAAAAGTGAGGGAGGGAAGGAGGGAGGGAGGGAGGGAGGGAGAGGGAACTGGGATCAACATGTAAAATAATAAATTAAATAAATAAATAAAAAGATTAACAAGTAGAAGAAAAGACTTCAAAATTTTCACAGGACAACAGATATTGCTGACTTCCAGCCAAGAAGCAGAAGGTGGGGAAAGGAGGCCAGCTAGCCTGTAAAGAAAAATTAACACACATTTATCATTAGTAATTTGAAAGGAAAAATCAACTGTTTCTCTTTAAAAAAAAAAAAAAAATGAGACTTGTTATCTATGTTCATTGGCACTTATTCCCAAGTCTGTTTGTAATAAGATAGTTTATAGAATCCTTCAGCAGCTCATAATCAATGAGTCTTACAGTACTGTTTTAAATCTAATAAGCCTCTTAAACTTTAAAAAAGGATGATAACATGCTAATGTTTCTTTATACGAGTCACAAATATGTATCCTTTAATATACATGTTTGCGTGATATAGAATACTAACATTATTAATGAATGTTAGAGTTTAGTAATACACAAATAATATAAAATATTAACTAAGAGTAACAGCAGATCAGAGACCTATCACTACTTATCTGTGACCCTTCCTTAACATTAAGAAGCAGAGAAGCATGGTTTACTGAAGACGATAAAACCCAATGCACATACCAGTTTTAATTTCTCTGATAACTAAGCAAATATTCCATCACTGTTTTATGACCATGGAAAGCTACTTTTGTATTCTTAATCGTTCAGGATATGAGGTATTAAGCATTCATATGATTTTTGTTGATGAAATAATTGCTTATGAATACAACATGATTTTTATATTGGTCTCAAGATAGCTATGTCAAATATATAAGTAGTGCTAATAAATCTGATTTATATTAGTGCTTTCTCAACCATGAAAATAAAAACAAATATAATTTATGAGAGACTATCTATCTACCCAACCCCTCTCTCTGCACCGGTGTGCATGTCCTGAGGATGAAATTCAGATCCTTGCACATACCAGGCAGGTGCTTCTCCACAGACCTGATCCAGCCTAACACTTACTTTTGTCTTACTATAAAAAAGAGCCAGCAAAATGTTTGCCACATTTTATGGAATGCCATTTTTATCATGAATTCTAAATGAGTGGCAGCCTACCCTGTGCCTGCTTCCTGATCTCCTTAAACTTGTGTTCTTCTAATCAGTGATGATAATTAGACCTTCATCACAAAGCTGTTGTAAAGCTGCAGGTAAAGCAGAAAAGCAGCTATAAAGGCCTCTATAGGGCAATGGTCCTAACATTAAACATTTTCCAGGGAAAACAGCCTCTGAGGAGGGAGCTCGTGTAGCACTGCCCTTGTCAGACTTTCCATAACAACCTCATAAAGCAGCATCTGCAGGAGACTTTTCCCCATTGTCAACGGGGAAAAATGAAAAACAGATGGCACTGGATCTTTAATTATATTTATTTGAAGGGCCTGGTATATTTCCTCCAGCTCATATAACAATAAAGGAAGTCTCACTATATAGATGAGATTTCGTAGATGGTTTTTAAAGGGGGATATTCATTTCTGGGAAGCAGGCTAACAGAAGTCAGCGCAGCCTGTCACTGTATCTTTTTGCAGCCTCGACCAGAAAAAAAGGCACCACTATGTTCAGTAATAGAGAGATATTCAGTCATAGTCTTTGGGTGAGCTTCTTAAATTGTAAAATCCCTTGTGAATAGGACATCTTTATCTCAAAAAATAATTACTAATCTCAAACATCAGTAAGTACAGTAAGTGTTGGTAGCTGTATCTTGCAAGATAATAGTCGTCCCCTGAGAGAGAAATACTAATGTCAGGGACCTGAAGGCACAGGAACAGGTGACAGGAGGGTCATGGTTGAATGACAGTCACAGATATGATAGAGTTAGAGGCAGGATGCTGACTACAAAGTATTGATTTTACGTTTGAGGTCACGATAATTGACTTCAACCTTGAGAACATATGCTTAGACCGACAATAATTTTAGACATAAACCATGTGTGACAGTGGAGAAACTAGAAGATCAGTGGAGTTATCCATAGATAAGATTACTAATCAACTTTTATAATTCAACAAACAGATATGAACCAGGAATGAAGTTATAGCACAGAGAAATATGTTTAGAAAATATGGCATAATTCTAGATTTCTCAAATTCCTTAATCCCTTGGAGGACATATAATTTAAAGTAAACTTTGATGTATAAAAGTTAAACTAATTTTATATTCTCTGTGTATGAGCATCTCAGGTGTATATAATTCTTCCTCTCTTAAGTTGTTACTTTTGTATGACAATATATTTCTCAATCACCTGAATTTTGTTCAAAAATAGAATTTCTTCTTTAACATAATTTCTCTAAAATTTTAGTTCTTTATATTGATTAACTTTGGTGGCTGGAAAGATGACCCAGCAATCAAGAACTCCTACCGCTCTTGCTGAAGACTTGAGTTCAGTTCCTGGCACCAACCATTGGGTAGCTCATACATGACTGTAACAACAGCTCCAGGAGATCCATCACCGTCTTCTGGTTTAAGGGCAGCCCACAGCCTACACACACATACATAAAAATAATAAAATTACAATAATACAAATACCGTTCAAACGTCTCTGGATTTTTTTCTATGATTTTAGGATTTTTACTGGTTTTGGTTCTATTTTAGTTGTATGACAGTGACTTGCTTTTGTCATGTAGCAGAAACATAATGCCCATGCTAGCCCATTGTTGTGATCATCTGGATGCAGCCTGCTGAACACTGGGATAACTGGTATGTGCCACCACACCTATCTAGCATCCTTTCTATATATTTGGAGTTCTGAAGCTTCATGGCATCTCCTGTGTGGGCCCTGTTAATCTTCCTTGCTACCAGGTAGGCACTTGAAAATTGAAAGTACATATTTATTCAAGTAATGGGGTGGATTTTCCCCCACATTGCTTTGAAAAGTTTCTACTACTGTGATTCTTCTTTCCTTTGTAGCTCACTCATCTTTTAGAGGGTAAACACTGGAATTTGTACACCTTCCCTGAATATCTCTAGATATCTTTTTCATATATTTTACTATCACGAGGGACAGAGCCATTACAACCCTGAGTGGAATTCTCTTTGTAACCAGCTTGGCCTTAAACTTACAGAGATCCACCTGCCTCTGCCTTCTACACTCTGGCATAAAAGGTGTAAACCACTGTACCCAGCGGTATTTATTTTCATACTACCTTGATTTCAATTGTTACAATCACATTTTAAAATTTGTATAGTTCACTCAAACAATTGGGTCTTTTTGTATATTGTTGTATAGCTATAATATGTGCTATGTTCCCCTAGGAATATTTTCTTAGAAAAATCTTCTCATGTTTCCTTTATAAACTGTGTTTATTAGGATTTGTTCTCTGCTGGTTTTAACAATTCTTGGCTTTCAGTTCATTTCTGTGAAATAGTGAAACAAAAAGCTCCATGCTTGAATGTAGCTGAGATGTATTTCTTAAACTTAGCCCTTTGGTGATCATACTAGAAATTAACATTGTTTTGATAGCCAGAGTCTTCCAGTAAATATCCTTGGGATATCCAATTGGATATGTTTTTCCTGAGATGAAAAGGCTGTGCCAGACTCTTGGAGTCAATATTTGGAGCATTGAATCTCCTGATTCATTTTGCAATGCTCACATCACCTTTACGCCATTAAGTCAGAATTTGAGGTTGGTTGCCTGGACTTCACTATGGCTGATTTCTTCATGCTTTATTCATTGGTGTTGAGGACTGAATTCTAGGCCATGTAAATACTAGGCAAGGGCTGTTTCACTGATCCTCTCCTCTATCCCTTGGGATCTCACCACTTTTTAAAGTCCCATGGTCATTTCTGTCCCAGTGTGTAGTGATACAGATGTTCTTCAATCTGTCCTGCCAGAAGCAAGCAGGGGGAGCAGTCCTCTTACCCTGTGCCTAAGCAGACACTGTCAACCTGCCTGAATAAGCAATACTCTTGTCCTGATTTCCTTAGTCACTTTTCCCTGGATGCTACTGTCTAATTTTGGAACTAATCAAACATTCTATCTTAGTTAGGGTTACTATTGCTGTGATGAAACACCATGACTTGAAAACAAGCTATGGAGGAAAGGGTTTATCTAACTTATCCTACTATATCACTGTTCATCATCAAAGGAAGTCTGGACAGGAACTCAAACTGGACAGGAACCTGGAGGCAGGAACTGATGCAGAGGCCATGGATGGCAGAACATTGTGTCAGGGAAGATGTGATGAGGCTCTTCTCATGTCATATAGGAGGAGGGAGGAAGCATAAGATATACCCTTTTTTATTTAAATTTGAAAGAAGCTTGTTTTACATGCCAATCCCAGTTCCCATACCCTTCTAAGATGTGTTCCCATTGAGTTGATTCAACGAACCCACCCCAGACCTAATAGCTTATTCAGAAGCACCAAGCCTTCAACACACAGGCCTTTAGGATCATTTTATATCCAAATCATAACAACTAGCTGTGGGTTGTTAGTGTGCTACGAAACAATGCCATATTATTTCACTTAAAAGGGGCAGATATATAATTCTCTTAGTATTTTTAAAAATAAACTTTAAAAATTATATATATATATATATATATATATATATATATATATATATATTCCTTTCAGGTGTACTACATCCTTGCTCTACACTAAGGTCAATGCAGAGAACAAAAACACCTCTATTCTAATGTATTTTTTCCATTCTCATGTGAGTGCATCCAAGTGTAATGTGTTATGTGCACATATGTGTGAATGTATGTGTAGAACTGAGGTCTATGTGAGAAAACACTCTTTTCAATATGGCTACTACTCCTCATCAGGTAGCTCTAGAGATTCCCTGCCTCCATTTCTCAAGGCTAGAATTGCAGGTTGGCCTGTACGCCTATATGACTTTAATGTGGATTGTGGAGAATCCAAATGTGTACTTACACATCAAGCATTATCACTGCTGAGCCATCATCCCAACACACAACCTAATGTAACTGAACAGTACTGAGATAGCCAATCTACATATCAGAAATGGTGTAAACATTTA